>NW_027142411.1:0-1200000 GCF_026170545.1 Melanerpes formicivorus
TGTCCAACCCATCAACCCACCCAAACAGCTAACCCATGGCACCAAGCACCCCATCAAGTCTCCTTCTGAACACCTTCAATGACGGCGACTCCACCACCTCCCCGGGCAACCCATTCCATAGCGCAATCACTCTTTCTGTATAGAACTTCTTCCTAACATCCAACCTGAACCTCCCCTGGCGCAGCCTGAGACTGTTCTGGGCCTCTCAATTTAATAAGGACATTGAGGCTCTTGAATGTGTCCAGAGAGGGGCAATGAGGTTGGGGAGAGGCCTTGAGCACAAGCCTTAAGAGGAGAGGCTGAGTGAGCTGGGGTTGTTTGGCCTGGAGAAGTGGAGGCTCAGGGGAGATCTTATTGCCCTCTACAACTACCTGAAGGGAGGATGTAGCCAGGAAGGGGTTTGGTCTCTTCTCCCAGGCACCCAACACCAGAACAAGAGGACACAGTCTGAAGCTGCACCAGGGGAGGTTTAGGCTGGAGGTGAGAAGAAAGTTCTTCACAGAGAGAGACATTTGCCATTGGAATGTGCTGCCCAGGGAGGTGGTGGAATCACCATCCCTGGAGGTGTTCAAGAGGGGATTGGACGTGGCGCTTGGTGCCATGGTTTAGTCATGAGGTCTGGGGTGACAGGTTGGACTTGATGATCTTTGAGGTCTCTTCCAACCTTGGTGATTCTGTGAATTTTGTTGCATTCATTATTTTCATGCTTCTTATTTTCCACTTCACTCCTCATCCCCCCTCTACCCCCCCCCCCCAAAAAAGGGGATTTTAATCATTCCAAATCTATCCCCTTTACAAAGCCATTTCAGGTCTATAATTATATTGTCACCCTTCTCTGGACCTCTCTCATTTCTGCTAAATGTTTTTCAAGTACTTCCTCTGACATTTTAATTTAGGTTTTTTGAACAGAGCTACAAGTCACGTAGCTTTTCGCCATAAACCTTATTCACCTTAAGTGCTCCCTTCACTCTTTGATTACACCCAGTGACCCAGCAGCTCCCTCACAGACTGCATGTGTCTGAAATATTTAATTTCTTATGAACTGCTTCTCTCAAGTAATTCCATCAGAGCCTTCCTAATTCCTGGCTTTTAAACTGCACCGGGCAAAACTTGTCTCTTTTTCATGTGCTCAACTAGACCTGCATTTCCATCTGCAGTTGGAATGCTGGGTTTCTACACATACCCTCTTCATTTAGGCCACTTCTTGAGCTTTTGTTGTTGTTGTTTGGGGGGTTTGTGAGTTTGGTTTGCTGTTGATTTTCCTGTGGGTTTGATTTTTACATTGTTTGTTTGCTTTGGGGTTTTATTTGCTTTGTTCTTGGTTGGTTGGTTTGTTGTTGGTTTTTTGTCAGTTGGGGATTTTTCTCTTCTCTTCCTTCCTTTCCTGTGTATGTTTCTGTTTTGATTGTTGATTGGGTTTTGTTGTTGTTCTGGGATTTTTCTGTAGGTTTGTTTGATTTGGGTTTTTTTTTTTGATGTTGTGGTGGTGGTGATTTTGTTGTTTGTTTTTTTTTTTTTTTTTCATTTGTGGTAATGTTTTGAGATTATTTTTTAAATAGATTTTAGTAGTTTACTTTTTGATCCTTAGTGGCACAATTCTTTCTTTTTGACAGATGCTGACTGTTCTTCAGGATCATGTATGTTTAACTTTATAGAATTACATAGAATTAACCAGGTTGGAAAAGACCTCAGAGATCCTCAAGACCAACCTGTCACCCAACACTATCTAATCAACTAAACCATGGCACCAAGAACCCCATCCAGTCTCTTCCTAAACACTTCTAGTGATGGTGGCTCCACCACCTCCCTGGGCAGCACATTCCAATGGCCAATCTCTCTTTCTGTGAAGAATCTCTTCCTAACATCCAGCTTAAACCTCCCCTGGTGCTGCTTGATACTGTCTCCTCTTGTTCTGTTGGCCTGGGAGAAGAGGCCAACACCCACTTGGCTGCAAGCTCCCTTCAGGTATTTGTAGACAGCAAGAAGGTCTCCCCTGAGCCTCCTCTTCTTCAGGCTAAACAACCCCAGCTCCCTCAGCCTCTCAAGATAAATGTGCTTGACTTCTGCTTTGAAGAGATACTAACTTTTTATACTAAATGCCCTCCTAAATAAAGACTCTGTCTGAACATCCTGGAATCCTGAAATGAGCTGCCAATCCCTAATGTCTGATTCTCACAGAAGTGTCTTGTCTGTTGGACAGCTCAGAGTTTTTCAAATCAAAAATAAGACAGATTAGCAGGAGGACTAAAACTTCAAGGTCAAAAAATAAATAAATACTGGGGTGGGGGAAAATTCTATTAAACTATCTAGAAAAAGGTGGCTTATATGACAGCTACAGTCTTTCTGTCCTTGAAATTCTTTACAGTGACCTATAAGCACTGTTGAGCAGCATAGCAGAAAGTAAATACATATTCTCTTTCAAATATTTCATACAGGAATAATGCACTACATTGAAAAAAATAGCTTTTTATTATGAGTGACTTTAATGGCAATAGAAAGGCAATACTCTAATTTGTCTATAAAAATCAAGGCTGATGAATTTACAAATCTTTTCTACCCATATATTGCAGTGAAAGTAACTATTAAGATAAGGTTGACCTTCAGATTCTACTCATATTACCGGCAAACTTCTTTCCTGAACTGTATATATTGCATACACTTGAAACACAAATGGACCATCTTGAATCCTGGAAGCATACAAAAGGAGAAATGTTATGATTTTACAACATATTTACACAGGATGGAAATAGAAGAGTGATAGGAAATGATAAGATGAGATAGCATTAGCTTTGCTTATGCCAGATTCAGAGACAACCAAGCATCTTGATAATGTTACTGCCAAAACAACACCTGAATAGAAGCATTTGAGTTCAAGGGCACTGAAACAGTCAAGGACATGAATACCTCTAGTGCTAAAGGACAGTTGGGAAGACACAAATGTTCAAAACCACTCCTCAAAGATTGATGAAGTACAGGACATAAAAAGACAAATAAAAATCACTGCATGGAAGTAGCTGGGGTTTTTTTCCCACTGACACCAGTTAACAAATTAAGGAAGTGTGATAGTGTTTTACAAACAAATACTTGTTGGACTGGCAGATAATACTAACACATTCTCAGAGGCTTTTCTCCCATGCAATTCTTCATTACTTAGACCCAACACCCATCTACATTTTCCATGTTAAATCATAGAATTGTTAGGGTCGGAAGGGACCTCAAGGATCACCTATTTCCAAACCCCCTACTATGGGCAGGGACAAGTCACACTACAACAGGTTGCTCAGACTCACATCCAGCCTGGCCTTAAAAACCTGCAGGGATGAGGCTTCTACCACCTCCCTGGGCAACCTGTTCCAGGATCTCACCACCCTCTTGTATCTTCTGATTTTTTTTGAGTCAAAAGATTTATGATGGTTTAGTACCATTAATACTTTCCCTGGAGAAAAATCTATTGCTCGGATTCCAATCACCAAATAAATGTATGAAAGTGACAGGTGCCTGATGTTGAGTGGCTCAGCAGCTTCTTACAGTACTCTCCTCATGACATAAGCTCAGTGATAAAATAACTTTTGTAGTTGCATTACTGAAAGTCAAAATTAGTAAGTGTTCTGCTGCTAGACAAGCAAAACAATAGTCCTGTCAAGAAAAAAAAGAATAGCCAGGGAGCATCAGCTGTTAGAGATGCTCTTCCCATGGTTTGGCTTGCTTTCTTCTTTGTAAGAAGAAGAAAAAAGAAGAAAATTAATTCATAACTAGAAACACAAAAAGCCTTTGAGAAAGAATTTTTACTACACCAGTACTGTAGTACCTAGGAAAATCACCGTTTCCCCTATGTGAACCTCTGTTCACTTATGGGTTTGGGTTTCTTCTTTTTATATTCCTAGAAGTGATAGTCTGCATTTTGAAAAATAAAAACAACCAACAAAAAACACAACAACAAAACCCACACACCACCACCCCCACCAGCAACAAACAAACAGACCCCAAAACTTATATGTAGGATAGTTGCCAACATTTAATTGCGTTCCCTGAAATGCTTTTGGAACACGACTTGGCAGTATTATCATTCAGACCTTTTGTTTGTTCTTTCCCATTTATTGGGTGCTGGCAGTGTTTACCTATTAAGAGCTATCTTCTGAGGTATAGAATCCGGAAATTAGGAGAACCATAGATGAAATAAGTATCTTAGGGTATGTTTGTCAATAGATGATTTCTGAGGGTCTCCTGAATGTGGCACACTAGTACAAAAAAATTATTCATTCCTGAAGCCTTTCAAAGGCAGCAAGTAGCCTTGGTCAGTTCTCAGGTGGGGTATCACAGAACCTGTTAGCACATTGCTGGCTCTTTCAGTTCTTCCTGTGTAGTTTCATGTCCCTTTTGTCCAAGTGACATACCTCATTTGAAGACTGGAGGGCTGGATTGGAGGAAGCTAATTAGCTTTCCATGCCCTAACTTCCTTAACCAGTCCAGAGCAGAGTCACAAAGATAATTAAGGGAGTGGAACACCTTCCTTACAAAGAAAAATTGAGGGAGCTGGGGCTCTTTAACCTGAAGAAGAGAAGACTAAGGGGTGACCTCATTCATGTTTATAAAGATGTAAAGGGTGAGTGCCAAGAAGATGGAGCCAGCATCTTCCTGGTGATGACAAATGACAGCACAAGGGGCAATGGGTGGAAGTTGAGACATAGGAAGTTCCATGGAAACATGAGGAAAAACTTTTTCACTGTGAAGGTGACAGAACACTGCAACAGGCTGCCCAGGGCGACTGTGGAGTCTTCCTCTCTGGAGACAGTCAAAATCCACCTGGATGCATTCCTGTGTGATCTGCTCTAGGTGACCCTGATCTTGCAAGGGGATTGGACTGGATGGTCTTTTGAGTTCCCTTCCAACCCCTAACAATCTGTGATTCTGTGAATCTTACAAGGAAAAATCCATTAAAAAAAAACAAAAAAACAAAAAACAAAACTTGGGTTTGTAAGAGAATAGAATAGAAACAGCCTCTCTGACTCTTTAAATTCATGAGAACATTTAAAGAAGCCAGGATACACTTAAAGCACAAAGTAAGTATTGAGAAGATGACATTAATCAACACAAAAGACATGACTGGAGCTAAGAAATAGAGCTTATGCACTACATCCTTTATATATTTCCTATTTTTCTTCTGCCATAGAGAGTGCTTGAAGCAAGTTCCACCACCTCTTCAGAATGTGACAGAGCTATCTTGCCTTCCCTTTCTTCCACTTAAAATTCTCAAGAACAACTCACTATTGTCCAATATGTCAAAGAGAGCTTTTAGATTAAATATATTGCCAAAAGTCAGGTGTAAAAGCTGGCCAATCTTTTATCTGAAGGCTCTGATATATGTCCTGCCACACTATCTGTGTGCCCTAATAGTGTGAAAGGCTGCACAAGTGTCTATTTGTTCCTTCAGCATAACCAATTGTCAGACTGTCCTGTTCCTACCAATGTGCTACACTGTAAATGCACTCCTAACTCACTCCAACATTTAGTGATTAAAAGTGAGCATACATTCTCATTTCACATCACTAAGCAAATAGAGGATTATGCATTTTAAAAAGCCACTAAGACTATCTTAACTTTTATTTATAGAATCGCAGAATAGTTTTAGTTGGAAAAGACTTCTAAAATGATTGAATCCAGCTTTCAGCCTAAGACCAGCACAGCCGTTAAACCATCTCTGGAGCACCTCTGCTATAAGGATAGGCTGACGGAGCTGAGGTGGTTCAGCCTAGAGAAAAGACGACTCCAGGGGAACCTCAGTGCTGCCTTCCAATACCTGAAGGGATCCTAAAGGAAGGCTGAAGAGAGAATTTTCATAAGGGTGTGGGAATGGTTTGATAAGGTGGGAGAATGGTTTGATATTAAGGGAGAGCAGGTTTAGACTGGCTCTTAGGAGTAGGTTGTCCAGGGAGATTGTGGATGCCTCCTCCCTGAGGCTGTTCAAGGCCAAGCTGGTGACACCTTGAGCAAGCCAGTCCAGCTGAGAGACATTGCTGCCCATGGCAGGGAAGTTGGACTAGATCTCTGAGGTCCCTTCCAACTTCAGCCATTCTATGACTCTATGACAATATCCTGAACATTTATAAACATTTTATTGCTAATGACATCCACTGAAGGTCTTAAAATGAAATCTCTTTAGAAATCATTTGCCACCAGACAAATCTTTTAAATCCCTCCTTGGAAAAAAGTTGATGACCAGAGTTGGCCTTAAAAAGAATCAGTGGCAATCTTCTTCTCTCCAAATCTAGAAAAGCAGCAGCACATTGATACACCACCATGTGCCTAGTCCAAGACAACTGCATGTTCTTCTTTAAGTGCTAAAAAGCCATAATATTGTAAGGGTTGTACTACTTTGGCTGGATCAGATCCTAGCATCCCATCTGTGGTGACAAAAGAACCGCAGGGGTAGTTTTATTGCTTATTATTCAGAAGAAAGAAGAAAAAAAGAAATAAAAGCCTATGAAAATATTGATAGGAAACAGTTTCAGGGACAATTTAATTGCTGTTATTTTTAGTGTAAAGCATCAACACAGAAGCAGCCATTTGGCAAAAGTATTAACATCTGAAAAATTTTCCTTCGAGAAGCCTGCTAATACTCTTCCAAATTCTCTATTGCTTCAATATTCTATCATTGATGAAATACTTACAGTAGAAATTGCAGGAAAGCAAATTGCTTTGCAAATCAAAACCATGCCAGAAAAAAAAAAACACCCCAAACAAACCCTTGAAACACGAATTCATTATTCATTTTAACAGATTATTTAAAGAATATTTATTTATTTGTTTGGGCTTTCCATCAGTCAGGGAAAAAAATAAAGTCTTGAAATGTGGTAGTGACAGTGAAACTGTGTAAAAATTCTAATGTTTGACCTAATTTAGTATTTTGCACTTATGAGAAGTAGACATTTAAAGGGAACAGACACCACTTACCAACAAATCAAGCTATTGATTCAGGATGTAGTTCCATGTTTGTTTGTTTGTGGGTTGTGGTTTTTTGTTTTGTTTTTTTTCCCCAGCCTAACAGTGAAAGAGAAGTTGTCTAGCAAGAAATCAGCAGATGATTTTTCACTGGGACAAAAAATGTCATGGAATCATAGAATCAATAAGGTTGGAAAAGACCTCAAGGATCATCAAGTCCAACCTATCACCCAACACCACATGACTAAACTAAACCATGGCTTCAGGTGCCACGTTCAATCACCTCTTGAACACCTCCAGGGACGGTGACTTCACCACCTCCCTGGGCAGCACATTCTAATGGCCAATTACTGTCTCTGTGAAGAACTTTCTCCTCACCTCAAGCCTAAATTTCCCTTAGACAGCTTGAGACTGTGTCCTCTTGTTCTGGTGCTGGGTGCCTGGGAGAAGAGACCAATCCCCACCTGCCTACAACCTGCCTTCAGGTAGTTGTAGAGAGCAATGAAGTCTCCCCTGAGCCTCCTCTTCTCCAGGCCAAACAACTCCAGCTCCCTCAGCCTCTCCTCACAGGACTTGTGCTTGAGACCTCTCACCAACCTTGTTGCCCTTCTCTGGACACATTCAAAAGTCTCAATGTCCTTCTGAAATTGAGTGGCCCAGAACTGGACACAGGACTCAAGGTGTGGCCTAATCAGTGATAAATGACTTCCCTTCTCCTGCTGGCCACACTATTTCTGATTCAGGATGCCATTGGTCTTCTTGGCCACACTGCTGGCTCATGTTCAGCCACCTGTCAACCAGCATCCCCAGGTCCTTTACTGGCTGGCTGCTCTCCAGTCACTCCGACCCCAGCCTGTAGCGCTGCATGGGGCTGTTGTGACTGAAATGCAGCACCTCTAGGTTCAGTTACTGGGATTTTCCAGGATTAATGGAAAACTTGTCATTTTGGCAGGAATAAAAGGCATACATATTTGAGAGTACTAGATAGCATTTTGACAGGCAAATAATCAGAAGTATGTCCAAGTGCATGACTTGACTTCACTTGAACTGTTTTTCTATTAGTATAGACCTAGTGACAGACAGAACATCAGAATAAATTGTCAAGTTTTTTTGCAGTAAATTGTATTATTTCAACAATTTCCATCAACACTGAAGATTTAGTAAGTTTGCATTAATGTTTAATAGAAGGGGTTTGTGCCACTGCTTTCCTTAAGATAAGAATCCTGCTTCTCTAAAGAATTTATTGCTTTTTTCTTCTGGTTACAATACAGAGAAGTAACTGCTCGTCTTATTCAACCAACAAAGAGCTCCTATTGACTCAGAACTCTGAATTCTCTCTCAGATAAGAGTTAATAAGGCAGTCATATCTTTTCTAATACTACCTCAAAAGCCAAATGATTCTGTGCCTACACCTTTTTTCCAGTGCTTTTACCCTGAAGTCGCATCTTACAGCATGAAGTCACTGTTTAAATCTTTATTAACCAGGAACACAAAAGCACATAATAAAACAATTCCTTTTCAGTATACATATAAAAATTTCTCCCCTGAACCAGTTTGCTTAATTTTCAATAAGTAACTCAGAAAAGTAAGAACAATGAGGATCTAAGTTGAGCTTCCCAGATCACTACCAAAGATTTCAGTATGGTTTCAAAGCAGTTTTACGCTGCATGATAAATCAATCAAATGCCGTGGCAGATGCCTAATGTATTCTTTTCACATAAGCCAAATAGAAGTGGGTAGCATCTGTGTCAGATGCAAGCACAACTGCTTGCCAGCTAGGTTGGCCACAAGATGATGGATTGATTGACAGGAGCTATCAGCGGTTGAACCAAAGGTCTGTGACAAATTCAAAGGGAGTTGTTTCAGGGATAAGAAATATTTCACTCAAAGGATTAATTTTTCTTCATTTCCCTCTGATTACTATAAAGGCTACTGCTTTCCTGGATAACTGTTGCAACTTTGTAACACACACACAAAATAATTTTAATAAAAGATGTGGCTTTTTCAGCTCATAAAACACCAAACAGTATAGCTCTATTGATTTTCAAACAAAACCTGATAGATTAGTCCTGCGCTATTGATTTACGAGACTTGTGTTTTGCTAATCAGAGATCAATCTTATTCAAGTTTGTGGTGGTTTCAAGGGGAAGAATGTCCCTATCGCTTGGAAGAAATACATTAACAGCAAAAAGGATGTAAATTTAGTTATATTGATATATATTAGTTATGTAAATATAAATATATTAGTTATATAAATACAAAAATAGTGACATACTGCTCTTGTGCATCTTTTCATCAACTTACATCATGAACAAAAGTGAATTCCAGAAAAAACAAAGGCTCCTCCTCTCCCCTCTCTATTTTACCACTATTATTGCTGTCATGATCACTGACATACAATACCTGAGACTATCATCTGACTCTTCTCATACAAATGGGTTTTGTCTTGCAGTCATAGAATCAATAAGGTTGGAAAAGACCTCAGAGATCATCAAGTCCTACCTGTCACCCAACACGTCGTGACTAACTAAACCATGGCTCCAGGTGTCACATCCAATCCCTTTTTGAACAACTCCAGGGACAGTGACTCCACCACCTCCCTGGGCAGCCCATTCCAATGGCCAATCACTCTCTCTATGAAGAATTTCTTCCTAACATCCAGACTAAACTTCCCCTGGTGCAGCTTGAGACTGTGTCCTCTTGTTCTGGTTGCCTGGGAGAAGAGGCCAACCCCCACCTGTTTACAACCTCCTTTCAGGTAGCTGTAGACAGCAATAAGGTCTCTTCTGAGCCTCCCTTGAGACTTAGTTTTGGTGTTTTTCCCCAACAGAAATTTCTCACGTAAAATTCTTTAAAATCATCTTGTTTCCTTCTTTGATTTAAATTTTATTCTCTGTTGTATTCATTAATAACCATGTGAATACACAAAAGAATATCATTTCCAGAAACATAATCAATTCCTGTCCCCACAACTCTCATCAACCTTTCTCTGTCAGCAGTTCTGCTGACTTCTCCTTTTCCACTTCATCAGGAAGAATCAGTTCTTCTAAGGCAAACAGGGTAGTCTGCCTGCTCACTAATCTGACTTCTCTTTCCCAGGGCTGCTGCATAGCCTTTGTCCTACCAGTAAGCCTGGTAGGGACAAACCACTTATCAGCTTTTTCACACTTCTCTGCACTTGCTTCCAAATCACCCTTTCTGACCTGGAACTACCTCCAGCTATCAGGAAAGGCAATGGGAGAATTTTGCAAAGCACTGCATACCCAGTACATTAAGTCTTTTCTTAATACTGACCTGTCTTTGGATGATTAAGAGAGCAAAACTTGTGCTGAGAATAAAGAATAGCCAGAAGAAGAGGAGGCTCAGGGGAGATCTTATTGCTGTCTACAACTACATGAAGGGAAGAGGTTGTAGCCAGGTGGGGGTCAGTGTCTTCTCCCAGGCAACCACCAACAGAACAAGAGGACACAGTCTCAAGCTGTGCCAGGGGAGGCTTGAGGTGAGGAGAAAGTTCTTCCCAGAAAGAGTAATTGGCTATTGGAATGTGCTGCCCAGGGAGGTGACGGAGCCACTATCACTGGAGGTATTTAGGAAGAGACTGGATGGGACACTTGGTGCCATGGCTTAGTTGATTAGATGGTGTTGGCTGACAGGTTGGACTTGACGATCTCAAAGGTCTTTTCCAACCTTATGGATTCTATGATTCTGATTCTAATTCTATTCTATAAAGATGTAAGTGGGACTGTGAGAAGACACAGCAGTTGAAGCAAAAGCTACCTGATGCTTCACATTGTAGAACACTTTAAAATTAAATTTTCTGTAGCAGGCTATTTAAAACTGGGCAAAGCCTTGGACTTTGGCTTAAAAGTCATTTCATGATTGCTGAACAAATACATTTTTTGCCGAACCCATGAAATGTCATTTGGATTTGGCAGTTACAAACTACAGAAAGTCATGATTTCTCATCTGTGATTTCAATTATGAAACTTTATTTTGGCAACATGTCAAAACCCCAAAGCTTTCCAAAGCCCAGCTCACAGACCACACACAGACCACTTCAGTACTCTGCACAGAGCTCATTCCCAAAGAGTCCATTGTGAGTGGGGAGCTCCAGGGATCAAACTCTCTGGCTAAAGCAGGGCATGGAAGTTCATGAGCTAGAAAGCCTGACCACTGACTCTTTGTTCATTCAATTGTTCTGATTGTTTCCATTAGAAATCCATTCCTCCAAATGTTGCTAACTAGGGACCTCCTTCCAGATTCTTCTAGAATCCACCTCATAAAAACCACAACTGCAGTTCTGTTTTAGAAGCCCAGATTTATTTTATTTTATTTTGAATTTTCTATTTTTCTTCAGCAGTCTGACTTGGAAGACTGTGCTAGTCTCACTACACATTCCGTGGCTGAACATTTCTTTGTCATTTTGGAGTAATTTAACTCTCATTTAACTGCATTCTGTTTTCCTTAATATGATTTGATTTGGTACAGCACACAGAAAATATCTTCATTTCACAGAATCAACCACAGTGAAATAAAGAGAACACAAAAGAGTGGCTAAGGAAAAGAATTTAAGGCTATTCTAGCCAATATTGCACTATCCTTAGGCTTTCAAAAAACCCTACATTTGTACTGTTAGCAATGTTGAGTTGCTGGAATGTGTCCAGAGGAGGGTAATAAAACTGGTGAGAGGCCTCGAGCACAAGCCCTATGAGGAGAGGCTGAGGGAGCTGGGGTTGCTTAGCCTGGAGAAGAGGAGGCTCAGGGGAGACCTTATTGCTCTCTGCAGCTACCTGGAAGGAGGTTGTAGCCAGGTAGGGGCTGGTCTCTTCTCTCAGGCAACCAGCACCAGAACAAGAGGACACAGTCTCAAGCTGCACCAAGGAAGGTTTAGTCTGGATGTTAGGAAGAAGTTCTTCATAGAGAGTGATTGCCCATTGGAATGGGCTGCCCAGAGAGGTGGTGGAGTCACTGTCACTGAAGGTGAGACTTGATGGGGTGCTTGGTGCCATGGTTTAGTTGATTAGATAGTGTTGGATGATAGGTAGGACACAATGATCTTGGAGGTCTCTTCCAACCTGGTTTATTCTATTCTATTAATGCTCAGCAGCCATTAACATACTCGCATGCAAATTTTGTTCCCCATATAGTTCATTGTAATCCAGCTGACTACAAAGCTATGCAACAGACACAGAGAAGTATATTCAAAGATACCATCAGAATATTCTGTTCACCAGATATCTTGCAACACAAGCTTGAAGGTAAAACTTTTTTCCCCCCATGCAGTCACCGGCAGACACACCACAATTCCAACAGATGTCAGTGCTCAGCTTTCTATACTCTAACTGAAAGTGGTTTGATTTCTGAAAGTAAGGACAAGTGATCCTTACAGTAAGGACAACATTTCTTAAATAAATCACACATTTATGTAATAGGCCTCCATCCTTATTGCAAAGGCCAAATCCAAGCCTACTGCAGTCACACAGAAGAACTTGTACAAGTTTTCGGTTTCTTTTCCTACTAGCAGAAGGAATACTCCCCCAAAGGGTGTGGGTTTAGCTTTGCAGCACAAACCTGAATCCCACATCAATAGCTTTTCTCTCCTAGCTAGTGCCTCTAAGCCATTACACCGAAAAAAGCACAGAAACTGATGCTCCTTCCCTGCTATTTTAACTCATTCAAAGAATAAATAAACAAATTCTTTTGGTGAACATTGTATGAGCTAAGCAAAAGATCACTTACAGGAGAAAAAAAGAGAGCTAACCAACGCACAGTGAAAGGAACAAATGTTTGTTTATCTTGCTTTGAGTTTAAAAACAAATCCGCTAAGAAGCCACAGAGGTTTCAAGGATTTGTTTGAGGAGGGACTTATCTCTGGGTCATACAACAAGGACAAAGCCAGTAAGGGAGAGAAAGTCATAGATGTGTTTCACTTGATCTTTGAGTAATCTGATACAATGTTGTGTGTAAGGGGAATGATTATAATATCGGCCCTGCTGAGCTGCTTGAGTGGGTAATGGACTGGCTTGGTTATTAAAGACAAGTGCTTATAAAAGAATTCACTTCAGAGCAGAGGGGAAAATACTAACAGCATGCTAAAAAGATCAATACCAGACCACTTTTGTTTGATTTATTTAGTCAGTGACCCCAGAGAAACAACATGCAAGGAGAAAGAAAATCTGCTGACCATAGAAAACAGGGGTCGGGCAGAGCAGCCCGGGGAGGGCGGGCTGGCAACTCTGCAGAAGGTGAGCAGAGCTGAGAGAAGCAGGGAAAGATCACTACAAAGAGCTGAGACAAAAGAGTTTAGGGTAAGGACACAAACAAGCACAAATCCTGGGGCTTCAAAACAACAGACTATTTATAAAACACTGATTCAGCCTTGGGTAGGGCAGAGACTGAAGTCATCCTTCCCCTTCGCACTTTTGAGATTTCTTTTAATTGTAGTTATGAGAATGTTTATTGTAGTTTTGAGACCTAGTTTGGAGACTTGTGTAGCTTCTTACTCTAGTTTTGACTGTATCACACAACATGTGACCAAAGATATACAGAAGACTGAAAAAAAGTGTTCACAGACAGAAAGTATTTCTGCCAACAAAGAAAAGCTACATGATCTTCCACTGCCTCCTGAGCAAGCATGCATTCATAAGATGTATGCTTATTCAGCTGGCCCATTGGAAAAGGAAAGAAATGTAGGAGTAAGAAAAGGTGAGTTTGCATCATACTAAATTCATTGTGTTTTCCTTGACAAAATGGGAAAAAGAAACTCTTAAAACCCTTATCTTGGTTAATGTGTGGACCACATATAAAGACTTCCTTTACAAGCAGAAATCTGTAACCTTTATACCAAATACACACCCTTTTGCCAGTTGTTTTTCATTGCATTCAACACAGATGAAGGTTCAGACCAAAAAAATACCAAGGTACTTGTTTCTACCCATAGAATTAATCAGGCAAACACTTGTTTTCAAAGGTCATTGTAAATATTTAGTAACCCATTAACACCTTGTTTTTTTTCACCCCTTAGCAGATTCATCTTGCTGAGCTCCGTTGAGTAGCTATAAATAAAAATGCAACCTCTTTAATGTAGAAGCGTCTCAAAGTAAAGTCAAGGGCCCAATTCATTACAAATGTTTTGCCAAAACCTGAAGACAGTTTACACTTTTTAATTTGCAGAGCCTCCAAAGTGTTGATTGTATTCTTAATTCATATTGGAGAATTTGCATGCAGGTCACACGCTCTGTCGTGTGTGCTGGGTTTAATGCCATTATGAATGTGTCTTCTGAGCAAGGCAAGAGCAAAGAATATATTCCATTTTGATAGACATAAAGTCTGATATGGCCTAGAATAGAATAGAATAGGCCAGGCCAGACCAGACCAGGTTGTAAGAGACCTTCAAGATCATCGTGTCAAATCTATCATCCAACACCACCTAATCAACTAAACCATGCAACCAAGCACCCTATCAAGTCTCCTCCTACACACCTCCAATGATCATAGGATCATAGAATCATAGAATGTCAGGGTTGGAAGAGACCACAAGGATCCTCTAGTTCCAACCCCCCTGCCATGGGCAGGGACACCTCACACTAGATCAGGCTGGCCAGAGCTGATGATGGTGACTCCACCACCTCCCCGGGCAGCCCATTCCAATGTGCAATCACTCTGTGTAGAACTTCTTCCTAACCTCCAGCATTCCTTATCTTTAGTTTGGAAAACAGAAGTCAAACAGCAACAGCAAAAATCCCAACAACAAAACACACACACACACACACAAAAAACTCACCACCACCAAACATTAGGAACAAGCAAGAAGCCTCAGTGGGGGGAAAAAATAAAGAAAGAAAAGGAATTTTGGCACTAGTGGACAGCAAAAGGGCAAGGCCAAACATACAGACCGTTATCACACTATTATTGATATTATCACATCACAGAAGGGATTATAAAAGCATGGCTATGGGAGTTTTTCTGCTCTTCCCTGCAGCATTTAGCACAGGCTTAGATTCTGAAAGTAAAGATGCCAGAATTTCAGGAGGGCAGAGGCTGGTATCAAAGCACACCACTTAGCTAAACTGAAACCACATTTTTATGCCTCAATGCAAGAGACATGGATAAAGAGCACCTTGCAAGTCTGAAATTTGAAAGATCAAAGTTTGGCTTGTTCAGTGTCATGTGAAAACTAGTACTCCCGAGAAACACCAAGAAGAGTAGGTGTTACAGACAGTTTTCAAGGGAATCCTGCTAATGTGGTAATAAAAAGTATCTAATCTAATAGTAGTATTCTCTCAAATACAGTCATTCAGAAGCTATATATCAAACCTTTCAACAGACTATATCAAGTGTATTATTCTGTCAGTTCTAGTGACACTAGATAGCAGTTTTATGGAAACATGGATAAGTTTTGTGACACTTCCTGTTCTCATCATTTCCCTAAGAACTAATGTATATTGTCTTGTTTCAGGGAGTAAAGTTCATAGGTGGTGCAGAACACAACAAATCAGATAAGCCAGTATGTGGTTGATATATATTCTAAGAAAGTTATCAGAACTCTGTCATATATTGGCATTTTTAGCCTTCTGTAATTTTGTCATTTCTATTTTCCATTTTTACAGGCTCCATAACTTCTAACAGCATAGATATTCAAAAAGAAAAGGGACTATTTGAATGAAGGAATCACAGAATGGTTTCAGTTGGAAACAACCTCTAAGATCATGGAGTTCAGCTATCAACCCAAGAACACCATGGCCATGAAACCATGTCCCCAAATGCCATGTCCACATGTTTCTTGAGCACCTCCAGGGATGGCGACTCCACCACCTCCCTGGGCAGCCTGTTCCAATACCTGACCACTCTTGCAGCAAAGAATTTTTCCCTAACATCCAATCTAAATTGCACGACAAGAAATACATAAAAGGAATGTAACCACCCTAATTGCAATCCATGTGACCTGTGGAAATTATATTTTGACCCAACATTTGCAATACAGTGCAGATGCTTTTGCTGCACTCTGTGAGGTAAGCACTAAGATATGTAGAATATCTGGTACAACAGTCATGAACTGTAGATTTTTCTGTTCATTAAATCTGTTCTTATTCCTCCTGCCTGAGGAGGTGGTGGAGTCACCATCACTGGAGGTGTTCATGAGGAGACTTGATGGGGTCGTTGGTTGCATGATTTAGTTGCTTAGGTGGTGTTGGATGATAGGTTGGACACGATGATCTTGAAGGTCTCTTCCAACCTGATCTATTCTATTCTAAACCTTCTAAAGTCTTCCTGACAAGGCACTGACTAGTGACCTGTGGACCTTCTCACACATTCTGAAAACAAAGGCAAGATGACCTTCTGTGGGAGTCCTTTCTCAGTAGGGTCTGACCACTTGCACTCTCAACATCTCTTCCCCACATGGATGAGATACACAACTCTACTTCCTATTACCTTAGTCCAAGTGCTTAATACAATGAAGTCTGGTTAACTTTTGTTTCCAGATTTGCTTTATATCCAGCTCAGGGAAGATATTATGTGTGATTCATAAACAAAAATGCAATTTAGGCATGAGCTAGCATACTTATAGAATAATCCTGCATACCAAACTAAGTAGTAAATTCAAGTTTGGACATGGCAATTTCCCTTGTGATGACAGTATCTGGTGGTTAATATTAATTCTTTATCAGGCTATACAAATATACTGTCATCATCAAAAATATTAGGTAATTACTGTCACAGAAAGAAAGAAAACTTTCTTAAACTTAAGACACAGTAGAGTAGCAGAAGAAAAATCATCTATGAACCATTTCCAGCAGAAAAATGTTTGGGTTTTTTAAACTGAGAAAGGGAATGCATTGTTTTAATTTTAAACATCTCATTCTTAAAGCTAATCTCCCAGCCAAAACATTCCATTTTCTTTACAAATCACCTCCTCTTCATCTCTTTGTCCAAATAAGGACTCTAGGATTTTTTTTTGGAATAAAAACTGGAGTTTTAACCATGCATGCTAGTCTATGTCACATTTTATTTTAAATCTATTCTAATGGATTCATTTCACATGTGTTTAATGGATTCAATTCAATTAACAGTGTTTAATTCAGTTTCCACTAATGGAAAGAAGTACTGGTGAAATGGAAGCCGAGTAGTTCAACATATGGATTGCAAACATGATGAGTATTGGAGAGCCACAGATTCACATAAATTAGTGTGAGGGTTTATTTTTATTTTGTTAGTAAATTCTGGAGAATATAGTTCATGGAAATAAATGAGTTTTCTTCAGAGGAAAACCATTTCTATAATGACAAGAGTGTTTGCTTATGGATTAATATGATCAATTTCTTGTTCCTCATCTATTAAAAGCTCAAGCCATTGACAAGTAGAAAACTAAAATAATGTCCTTTGTGTTACAAATCAAGCAACAGTGAACAAAAGATAATTCAGAAAGTGGTTCATGTATTCCAGTGTCTGATGAGTGTTCTATTTGCCAAAATACAGACACTACTTGGCAAATACTTGATTAAACTGTATCCAACTGGGAGCAGTCTGTAATACACAAGAGGGAGAAGACCAGGACCATCAGCCAAAGCTGACTAGTCAAAGGCAGGCTTCTTTCTTCCCCTTTGTTGTAATGTCTAACTCAATGGGCTTTCGATTAAGCCCTAAAAACTGTATGATAACACCTCACACGCTGTGCTCAAATGTGAACCTTAAAATGAAATGTATGCTATGCCAAGAACAACCCAGGAGCTTCAACTGGAAGCTTAATACATTGCAGATGAAAGAAATAGAGATTTTAAAGGGTATTCTGCAGAAGTAATTACTAGAACAGTGTCTTCCAAAATTCGAGTACACTATGCTCAACAGTAACTAAAATCATGGACATACATACAACTCAAAATGTCTAATTAATGTCTCTGCAAATGCCAGCCGTTGTCAATAAAAGCATCAACTCTAGAGAGTCAAATTCTGTGATAATCCCTAAAGACTTCCAGAAGTCATGGGGACAGAAGATGCACAAACACAAGTAATTTGAACAACAAGCTGAGCTCAGAAGTTACACGTTTGATGTGATGCTACATGAAGCATCTGCTGCTGCCATTCTCGTTTGTTCTGTTCAATGAATATGGATTAGCAATTAACTACTGCTACACTGGAAGTTAAGATGTATTGCAGGAATAAATCCAGTGTGGATTATATATTGTGAACTTCTTATTGATCAACTTGCAGAAAATGACCTCAAAACTACTGCCTGCCTTATGTGATAGGAATTACTTATTTTATTGTTGTTGTATCCAATCGTGTTAGATCTATCATTAGAGATACACCAGTGCTTCTAGGAAGCAATTAGGATTAAAATGGTTCCAGTAATTCCACCCACCCCCTGCCCTCCCCAAAGGACACTCGATTTTCCTCTATTTTTCTGCACTGAATACCTGGTAGAGAAAAATGTCTCCATCTTACACAGCTCAAAGTGTGCTTATACCCTATAAAAATAATACACATTGGAGAAAACTTTAAGTGAGCACACAGACAATTCACGTGACACCCAGTTATAACAAGGAGAGGGCACAAAGATTTCTAGCTTAGTGCAAGAGAAAACAATTGCAGTCTGAAAACGAGCACTCTACTTGCCAGAGTAAGACTAGCTAGCATATAGCCAAAGCAAAGACCTGGTAGCCCAAATGACTGAAGATAAGATTAGATTGCACTATGAATGGATTGCCACCTCCTGACAACATTTATGGCAAAATGGTGAAAAAGAACACTATGGTATTGCAAACTTGTGCCAAAGGTGTCTACAGTACCATATATATATAGAGAGAGAAGAACGAGAGACACAAATTTGGTTCCAGATCTGCCATCTACTCCTACATCTAAACTCAAGGGGTAGCAGAAGGATCTAAATGGATAGCTACACTGTAAGATGCAGTTGTAATTGTAATTGTTGTATGTTCAAACAAGATAACACCAATGACTAATTGACATTATTAGAATTATACCTAATAATCTCTGAAACATCAACCGTGAAGTCAACAAGCAGCTGCAAGCATGACAGGAAAGCTCTAAACACAACAATACCTGGATTTAAACTAAAACAAACAAACAAGTAAGTGAATGCCTCAGTTTTGACTAAGCACAGGATCAGTCTGTCCAAAGAAGTAATGGCATTTTTACCCTTGGAGCTATTCAAAAGCTATCCAGACATGAGCAACCCAGTCTAAGTGGCCTGCTTGTGCAAAGGAATAGAATAGAATTAATCAGGTTGGAAAAGGATTTTGAGATCAAGTCCAACCCATCACCCAACACCATCTAATCAACTAAACCTTGGCACCAAGTGTCTCATCCAGTCTCTTCCTAATAACCTCCAGTGATGGTGACTCTACCACCTCTCCCTGGGCAGCACATTCCAATGCCCAATCTCTCTTTATATGAAGAACTTCTTCCTAACACCCAGCCTAAACCTCCCCTGATGCAGCTTGAGACTGTGTCCTCTTCTTCTGGTGCTGGGTGCCTGGGAGAAGAGACCAGCTCCTACCTGGCTACAACCTCCCTTCAGGTAGTTGTAGAGAGCAATAAGGTCTCCTCTGAGCCTCCTCTTCTCCAGGCTAAGCAACCCCAGCTCCCTCAGCCTCTCCTCACAGTGCTTGTGCTCCCAACCCCTCACCAGCTGCCCCTTCCAGCTTCAAGCACTCTGTGATTCTGTGAGTGTTAAGCCTTGCACCTAAGAAGAGTTCTCATTCATAGGGGAGAGATGATAGCAATTATTTCATGTAGCTTATGAGATGACTTCAGTCTCAGACATGGCTGTGCACCATCTCAGCTTCTTTGGTGAAAGGTGACTTTCATGACTTTGAAAGTAGACCAGTGTTTTCCAAGGACCATCTTTCTAGACCAGAAATACTGCAGCTGAGAGCAGCAGAACTTCTGCACCTTGCTTCCTTAAAAGATTACATGTTGGAGACATTTTGCATACTCAGACGGACATCCACCATTCTTCTTCCCCCCATTATATTTCATGTTCAATAAACAGGATATTTCTATAGAGCTCCTTTGGCAGGTTGATTAGAGTTATCACTGCAGGACTACACTAATAGCTGGTATTTCATATTTCAAACTATAATACATTAAAGAGCTTACATTTTCAAGCAAACAGCCCTGCCACTTAACTAGTATAAATAACAAGCCCTGCTGTGATCTGAACAGTGTGTGTTCAGCAAAGGTCCCCCTCTTGGCAGACTTTCCCTAGCATTTCCACTAATGCTGGGGGATTTAGGTTTGGTATTTTCAGCTGCATGCTTTTAAAAAGGAAGTTTCCAGCTCATTTTTTTCCCCCTCTCTCTATTGTAAAGCTGTTACATTAAACGTTTAAATACAGCAATTTATTATAGGGTGTATTAATTAATATTTAATCCTCAGCAATGGAATTGCTTTGCCCCAACAGTACTGAAAGGACTGCTCAGCTGTGTGGTTTGGGTCTTTCTTTTACATTTCATTTAAAACTTTAACCATCAAAAAAAGCTCAGCCGCACAATTAGATGCCTGCTCCCACTTTGCATTAACCACAAACTTCAGGAAAACTCCCACAAAATTCAGGCCCATATCCTGATTCATGTGTTACACAAGGAGGAACTCACCACATATTGTTGTCTTAGGAACTCAGAAATTCTGCATTCTGGAAAATTACACAGTTGAACAGATGCCTCCCTTATGGGAGCATATTATTTTTAAGATTTAACTGCAAGCCCTCGTAAAAATGTGGATTTCACAGAATCACAGAACACCAGGTTGGAAGAGACCCCAAAGATCATTTGGTCCAACCCTTCAATGTAATAGTCTAGCTAAAATGAGACAGCCCAGCACCTTGTCATACTGAGTCTTAAAATTATTCAGTGTATGGGAATCCTCTGCTTCACTTGGGAGACGATTTCAGTGTCTGACTCTTCTCATTTGATTCTAAAAGTTTCCAAATCTAGTGAAGACATTCATGCTTAATCAAACACTGGTCAGGCCTCACTTTGAGTCCTGTGTCCAGTTCTGGGCCCCTCAGTTTAGGAAAGATGTTGAGTTGCTGGAGCATGTCCAGAGAAGGGCAACAAAGCTGGGGAGGGGTTTGAAGCACAAGCCCTATGAGGAGAGACTGAGGGAGCTGGGGTTGCTTAGCCTGGAGAAGAGGAGGATCAGGGGAGACCTTATTGCTCTCTACAACTCCCTGAAGGGAGGTTGTAGCCAGGTGGGGCCGGCCTCTTCTCCCAGGCAACCAGCACCAGAACAAGAGGATACAGCCTCAAGCTGTGCCAGGGGAGGTTTAGGCTGGGTGTTAGGAAGTTGTTCTTCATATAAAGAGAGACTGGGCATTGGAAAGTGCTGCCCAGGGAGGGGGTGGAGTCACCATCCCTGGAGGTGTTTGAGAAGAGACTGGATGAGGCACTTGGTGCCATGGTGTAGTTGATTATATAGTGTTGGGTGATAGGTTGGACTTGATGATCTCAAAAGTCTTTTCCAACCTGGTTAATTCTATTCTAACAGTCAAAGGGATGTGTTTTGTTGTGTTTTTTTATTGTCAAGAAATAGGAAATTAGGCTAAGATGCTATAACTTTTGCAACTACTCCATTAAAATGTTACACCAAACATTACCATTTTCATTGAAGAGAAGTTAAAGATCACTTTGATGACAAAGTGATGAAGAAGATGCCACAGAAAATTCTAGATTTCCAGGCTCCATGAATTGTTCTCTATTTAACTACAAGAAACAACTACAGAATACTTGCAAAGAACAGAAAACTCACAAAACCCAGAGAACTCAAATATGCAATTATATAACTGCATCTCCTAATTTATGTACTGTGGGGCTGTGAAATATAAGGGCTTTGGAATACCAGCCTCCACAAAACAGAGTACATTGGCCTTCCTTTGAGAGTGTGATTCATCCTAACCAGCATCATTTTTTGCTAGCCAGTTTTGCAAAAGACCAGTGCAGCTTGCTGTGTGTTTGCCTTGCAGGAAAACAGTGTATGCTAAAAGGGATCAGGAAAGGCTATTCCTTTGCTCTTATTATATGAGAGATATATTATAGCTATTATAGCCGTGGCAGGGGGGTTGGAACTAGATGATGCTTGAGGTCCCTTCCAAGCCTAACAATTCTATGATTCTATATAGGAAGACTAAGCCTTGAAAAAGCAAGGGAGTCCTACTACAATAGCAGGAGTCAATACAGTAATACAATAAATAATATCTCACTAAGCCCTTCTGGATTGTTCCCTCAGTTATTCCTCAGCATTTTTAGCAGTAGGATTATCAAGCCAAAATGCTTGATCTGGCATCCATGAAAACAAACAAACAAAGACGACACAGCTGTTTCCTTTTTGAAGCCATAACTCATGCTCTGCTTACCCTCCAGGCAGCACCAAAATATTCTAAGCACTTTAATAGTATTTCTTCAAAAATTATAACAGGTTTGTTTTCTGAGATGTCTCAAACTCCAGCAGGCTGGTTATATTCCTTTTTTTTCCTGATTATTTTAAAATCAACTTCCTCCCCCCCCCCCCCCCCCCAATACTAAGTTCTGGGTTTAAACAAAATTTAGCAAAACAATCCAACTAATTTCTGTAATTGTGGCAAGAAAGAAAAAAATTGTAGCTTGTAACCAAGGTAAAAATGAGGAGGAGAAAAAATAATCAAATCCAATTTTCACTTTACATTCATACGTTGTGTCACTCACAGCTCACTTTGAAGTGACATTACTCATTCTCTTCTGCTCACAGAAAGAGAAGAAAAATCTTCACTTCCAAATGGCACATAAACAAGGTATTGTATAGTAAGTATTTTGAAAATGGAAGAGACAGCTGAGTGACTTAAACAGGCTGAGGGAATTAAGTCTGCGCAGCCTGGAGAAGAGAAAGTTCCAGCGAGACCTTAGGACAACCTTCCAGTGCCTGAAGCTGAGCCTACAAGAAAGTCTGGGGAGGGACTTTGTACAAGGGCATGCAGCACTAGGACATGGGGCAATGGTTTTAAACTAGTAGAGGTTGGATTTAGATTGCACATTTGGAGGAAGTCTTCACTATTAGGGTGGTCAAAACTGGAGCAGATTGCCAAGGCAGATGATGGTGGTTCCAACCCTGGAGACATTCATGATGCTCTGAACAACCTGACCTAGTTGGGAATGTCCCTGTTCACTTCAGGGTAGTTAGACCACATAACCTTTAAAGACCCCTTCCAACCCAGTGCAGTCTATGATTCTGTATCTTATTAATTAAATCCTCTCTTGGGACAAAGCCAACCCTCAAAAGAGCCCACAGCCCATACCAGGAGGAGTGTGGCCAGCAGGAGCAGGGAAATGAACATGCCTCTGTACTGGGCACTGGTGAGGCTGCACCTGGTGTACTGTGTTCTGTTGTGGGCATCCCATTACAAGAAGGACACTGAGGTGGTGCAGTGTGCCCAGAGAAAGTCAAAAGAGCTAGTGAGGAGTCTGGAGAACAAGTCTGGTGAGGAGTGGCTGAGGCAACTGGGGTTTAATCTGAAGAGAAGGCTGAGGGGAAACCTCATTGCTCTCTACACTTCCTTGAATAGAGGTTGTAGTGAGGTGGGGATTGGTCTGTTCTAACACAAGAAGCAACAGGACAAGAGGAAATGGCCTCAAGTTGTGCAGAAGACGTTTAGGTTGGATATTAGGAAAAATTTCTTCACTGGAAAAGGTGCCAAGCATTGGAACAGGCTGCCCAGGAAGGTGATGGGGTCACTGCCCCTGGAAGTCTATAAAGGATGGATCAATGGGGAACTTGGGGACAAGGTTTAGTGGTGGACTTGTCAGTGTTAATGGCTGAAATTGGTGTTCTTAAAAGCCTTTTCCAAACTCAATAAATCCATGATTCTACAGGATTTTAAGCTTTAGTGAGGCAAAATTTTATCAAAACCCCCACCTTTTTTTACTCTTCTGGAAGATACCTTCCAAACTGACATTCAAAGAGCATTTTAAGTTTAATAGGTCTTTGTAATTTAAATTGAAAATCCTCATGTTTGTACTGACTTTCACAGATCCTCATAACATTACAGTTTGGAAGGGACCTCAAAAGATCATCTAGTCCAGCCTACCTGCCTGAAAAAAAGTAAATAATTATTTTAATTGTCCTCAGTCTCTGAAAATAATGCTGACAGGCTCAGGGCAGTTGCTTCCATCATAGAATCATAGAATCAATAAGGTTGGAAAAGACCTCAGAGATTATCAAGTCCAACTTGTCACCCAAGACCTCATGACTACTAAACCATGGCTTCAAGTGACATGTACAATCACTTTTTGAACACCTCCTGAGATGGTGACTCCACCACCTCCCTGGGCAGCACATTCCAATGGCCAACAACTCTCTCAGTGAAGAACTTTCTCCTCACCTCCAGCCTAAACTTCCCCTGGTGCAGCTTGAGACTGTGTCCTCTTGTTCTGCTGCTTGGTGCTGGTTGCCTGTGAGAAGAGACCAACCCCCTCCTGTCTACAACCTCCCTTCAGGTAGTTGTAGAGAGCAAGAAGGTCTCCCCTGAGCCTCCTCTTCTCCAGGCTAAACAACATCAGCTCGCTCAGCCTCTCCTCGTAGGGCTTGTGATCAAGGCCCCTCCTCAGCCTCACTGCCCTTCTCTGGACATGTTCCAGAGTCTCAATGTCCTTCTTAAAATGAGTGGCCCAGAACTGGACACAGGACTCAAGGTGTGGCCTAACCAGTGCTGAGTACAGGGGCAGAATGACTTCCCTGCTCCTGCTGGTCAAACTATTCTTGATGCAGGTCTTGATGAGACCTCTTGTAAGGTCTCAAAGAGTCTCTTAAAAAGACAAAATTTCCATGAAAACCAACATAACACTGAAATTGCACATTAAACTGTTGCTGTGAAGTTTTATGATGAATGAACAACAGGGATGTTTTTTAAAACCTCTAAATCATGATGATACAGCTTTTCAGGTGATCCTGCATTCTACAAAACATATTCAAGCTGCTCCTGAAACTACAAAACCAGCCCAACTGGGGAAAAGATCCAAGCTTGCTTTACTCCAGGATCCTGTGTAACATCTGGACACAAATTCCTCTGGTTATCAGAAAGCCCCTATGCAGCAGTAAGGGGATTAACAGAAAAGGCTCTTCACTTTTGTTCATGAGTTGAAATGAATGTAGAAGTTAACCTTTTATTGAATTCTCTTTGATGAGATATTGGCTAAATGCTGCATATTGCATTCCCTTTACCCAGGCTGAAGAAAATCTGCATTTCTTCCATGCTCATTTAAATGTTTATGAAAAGATGAGGAGCTGCTGCTTCCTCTCCCCCCCACCCGGGAAAACCCTGAATCTAACTCAAATCTGTCTATGGTGTACACAGGTGCACTTTTCTTTACACCAGTGCTGTTTTCTAAGGCAAGCAGCAGAACAGTTGCCAGATTTGTCAGGCATTGAAACAGGCTGCCCAGGAAGTTGATGAATTCACTCTCCCTGAAGGTGTTCAAGAAATGTATGGACATGGCACTTGGGGACACAGTTATAGGCTATGGTGGTCTTAGGTTAATGATTGGACTTGATGATCTTAGAGATCTCTTCCAACTGAAACCATTCTATGATTTTAATACTGCACACAGATGCATTACTGTCTTGGCTTTGAAAGATAGCTATGAAGGACAGCTAGGAGAGGATTCAAGGGAAAGGAAGATCACTCAGAAGTTCGACATGAGTTTTGAGTGTTGCCTCCTCTTATTTCTTGTTTTGTTTGTTTGTTTTGGATTTGTGTTTTGTTGTTTGTTTCTAGCTCTGTCTGCTGTGTGGAAAAAGAGCTCAGCTGACCACTGCCCTCTTTACAGCTGCAGAACTGAACAGCAAGAAAGGAGATGAATAAGCATACACACACATGTATATATATACCTAAAGGATGGAGGTCATGGAGGACAGGGCTAAGCATTTTTCAGGGGTGGTCAATGATAGGACTTGGGGCAACAGGTACAAACCAGATCACAGGACATTCCACCTGAATATAAAGCAAAACTTCTTTACTTTGAGGATGAGGGAAACACTGGAAGGAGACTGCCCATAGAAGCTGTGGAGTGATCTTCTCTGGAGATCTTCAAAACCCATCTGGACAGGTTTTTGTGCAACCTGCTCTAGGTGTGCCTGTGTTAGCAGTGAGCTTGGACTAGATGATCTCCAGAGGTCATTCTCTGATTCTGCAAAGATGCATGAGTGCTACTGGCACTTGTTTCTTAAATATATTTCATCTTAAGTGTACTGAACAGAGTAAAAAAATTACATTAATAGTTACTGCAATGGTTCTATTAGTAGAATTTTAATAGCCATTTTTATTCTGATTACAGCAAAGCCTTATGAGGAATATTTGTATGCATCAGGATACAATAAACTAAGCACGGGGAGAACTGAAAGTAAGGGTTGTAAAATGTGAATAGTTGATAGAATTGAATAAAAGTGAGATGGGAAAAGGAGTATCCCCAGTGGCTGAGGTAAAACAAAGGCAGATGCCTAAGGAGGCATAGGAATAGCAGCTGGTTACATATTTCATTGAACACTTACTCTTTAAAAAGAATTTATCACTAAAACTTGTTTTCAAATTGCCAGAGTGGGGATTTTATAAATAAGATCATTAAACAGAAATGTTAAGAACTCAAAGCAGGAGGGCACTAAAAGAGCAAGCACCAACAAAGCAGAGGAAATGCGAGATGGCAGAAACTATGGCTTGGGGTTTTCCATTTGCTCGTTTTCTTGTTGTGAAAAGTCTTAGCATTCTGTAGTGGCTATAATTGTGCTTTTTATTCTGGAAGATTAGCAGCAGTGGACAAAGGCTGGCTATTTCCTAAATGCAAGTGAAAGCCCTGAGTTCTTTTTAAAGTTTGTGCTTTTATCTGGAAATCTCAAAGAAATAAATCCTATGTAATTCAGTGGAAGCTTCCCATTTAAAGCAGAGAAAAGCAAGTGAAATACAGCATAACACATGACAATAAACTCTCTATCTCTCCCAGAAGATACCAGCACTGAGTCACCACTCTGCACAGTATGATCTATACTGTTTAGGGTTACTTTAGAGAACTATAATCACACAAAAATCTGTTCAGAGTAACTCAAGTCTGTTTCTTTATGCAAAGATTCTTACGTAAAGTGAAGCAGAAGAGACGAGACAAGACGAGACGAGACCAGACCAGACCAGACCAGGTTGGAAAAGACCTTTGAGATCATCGAGTCCAACTTAACCACCCAACACCATCTAGTCAACTATACCATGGAACCAAGCAGCCCATCCAGTCTCTTCCTAAACACCTCCAGTGATGGTGACTCCACCACCTCCCTGGGCAGCACATTCCAATGGCCAATCTCTCTTTCTGTCAAGAACTTCTTCCTAAATGTGCTCCCAAAGAACTTTATTTTTCTTGCCATAACCTGTAGCTCACCGTGACTCACATTTGAGAATTACACAGCAGCAAATCCACTAAAATGCAGCTTTTTTTTCTTTAGCACCTTTAAAGAATCTGAGACGGAAGTATAATTAACATTAGAAATGGTTACATTTTCAGCTCTTTCCTAGCTTTAGGTGAGATGAAGCAAAGCATCTCAGTCTCTCTTTAGTTTCTACACAATGTTTATTACAAATTTCAGCTCATATGTCACCATAACCAGAAAAAAAAAATATTAAAACAAGCAGCACATTTCCACAGATATTGCAGATCCTTACCAATATATGATACTAAAAGAATTGAAAGACAAAGTATTTTGGAGGTGATACTACCCAGAAACAGTAGCCATACAGCAAACCCTCTGGGATATTTACTAAGTGACCTAACTGATTATCTGGAATTTATCCTGGGATCAATTCTGTTATTTAAATGTCAAACAAGGGAGAAGAAACCCAAACCTGTAGGTTGCAGACAAGTTATTTTAAACCATATACATAATGGGGAAGATCATACAGGTGAATAACCTTGCCACTTGCAATGACTGAACAAATGCTAGGTAAAATATGCAGACCTCATAAAAATACAGGAAAAATGTATCACAGAACATTGGAAAATATCTCTGCCAAAATGATGAAGTGCTACAGAACTTCTCCAGCTTCCTACTCATTTTGTTCTTTGTTATTTGAATGGCAATAGATAAGCAGGCTGTTTGTCACACAGCTCACCGTTATTGCCATGAGGTTAACATAAGGGTTCACATATGTCTCACAGTAGAAGTTATTTCAAAATGCACTCA
Organism: Melanerpes formicivorus; assembly: GCF_026170545.1. Classification (NCBI taxonomy): domain Eukaryota; kingdom Metazoa; phylum Chordata; class Aves; order Piciformes; family Picidae; genus Melanerpes; species Melanerpes formicivorus. Next base: position 28,147 of record NW_027142411.1, read on the forward strand.
TACTGGCACAGTAAACAGGGAGGGTTTTCAGCCCACGAAGTTGTAAAAGAACATTTCAGTTATTTCACAGAACTCTAGAATCACTAATGTTGGGCAAGACCTCTAAGCTCGAGTGCAGCCTTCTGCCCAAACCTCCATGACGACTAGAGCACGTGCTGAAGTGCCACAGGTACTCACTGTTGAACACTTGCAGGGATGATGACTCCACCACCTCCCTAGGCAACCTGTTCTAATGTCTCACCACTCTTTCATCAAAGAAATTCTTCCTAACATCCAACCTAAACCTCCCCTGGCACAGATAGAGGCCTTTATCTCTTGCCCTGCTGTTAGTTACTTTGGAAAAGTGGCAAACACAGCACAAATTCTTCCCTAGGGTACACTGACTAAACTCTAATGAATACAGCAATTAACCAACCTACATTTTCCTGAGCCTAGGACACTGAGATATTTTTAGTGATGTATGATGGATAGACAGGATTGTTTACTTAAGTGGCTGATTGTGGTTATTTACCCTTAATGCACTGCACAGTTTTGTCCACCTGAGAGAAGTGATGGAGTCTCCATCTCTGGAGGCATTCCAAACCCAACTGGACATGTTCCTGTGTGACCTCCTCTAGGTGAACCTGCCTTGGCAGGTAGGTTGGACTTGATGATCTCCAGAGGTCCCTTCCAACCCCTACTATTCTATGATTCTGTTGTTGTGTCCAAAAAAGAAATACTGACTTCATCGCAGAATTTTGCTTTATGTTCCCCCTGCTACCTTTGCAAAACTGAAGACTGGAAGAAACTGGAGCAGAAACTCCCCAAATTCATCATACCCCATCCTGATTTCAAGCCAGGGTGAAAGGATCTAACTGGGCTTCTGTCATGTTTGAGGTTAGATAAAAAGCAGGACATGACTAATTATGTCAAACTGAATTGATCAATCTTCTGCTACCTCAAAGCAGTTCAGCCACAGTGTGCTCAGCTTTCCTTAAGGCACTGAGCTCCACAGTTTCTAAGAGATCTTCCCTTGCCAAAGGAAACAGATTTTTGTCTTGTTATACTGAATTCCAAATGTAATAACAGAGTAATTTATGACATTCTAAATTTATAAACTCTCATAAATTTATTATTGATAGAACAAACAAAACCCCCATGCTCATTTCTTCCTAATTCTTAACTTCTGCAAACTCTCTAAACTTGAATCCCAGGGCCTAAAATGTCAGTGTTACTGGCTGCCAGTGAAAAGGGGTCAGCTCCTGTTCCCCACTCCCCAGAACATACTAGAACTGCTTCAACAAACACTGCAATTGATCAGAAGAAAGGACAAGCAATACCAAGCTGGTATTGCTAAACACAAACTGCCAAAACTGACCTAGAGGATAGTCCTTTGCTGTTGATGAAGGCTACATTTCAAGACAAAACTTGGTTTGAGCTAATTAGCACAAGCAACCAAATGCTGAAATCCTTGGACCCTCTAAATCACATTCATGATAGGAGCTACATACTGCACACTACGCAACAAATAGAAGCTCAATTTCATGTCAGTTGTTAGGGAATAAATTACTACCTATTGTAAATCACAGCTAGAACTCTACCCGTGAATAGCTTTTGGCACTGATAAAGCAATCCTAAGGAATTATCAGTAAAATTCCAGCTAATGGGCACAGTGGTCCTGAATTTATAGACCCTTTGGCTTAGATGAACGTTGCTTGGAGCAACAATTAACTCAGAGGGAAAGTTTGGTAATCGTTGCGCGTGAGGCGGATGCTGAACGATGAGAAAATTAGGAAATAAATCTACTCAATTCCATGCAATGTGATTTCCTAACTGACAAAAGGATATACAAACCTTAGATTTCAAGGACAGAAGAGGGGGAAAAAAATTAAAAACAAACACAAAAAAAACCCAAAAAACTTACTTGGGCAATCTCCTTTCTCCTGAGGTAGTAATTGAACAGCCTCTTGTGCCAAGGAAGAGATTGCAGGTAGCCAACCTATGCTACCCTTCCAGCCAACGTGCCTGCTGTTTGGCTGCGTTTTTCCTTCCAGTGCAAATGAAGTGCAGCTCCCATTCCCAGCCTCCACAAAGCAGCAAACTTCTCATACTTTTTATGGGTTTGATTTATTAGTGCTGGAGAAAAGACTCAAACCATTGTTCCCACGGCAAATGTTCCTCTTGGAGTAGTAAGAACAAATTATTTTTTGCCTGCAGCAGGTGTTATTCAGAAATCTCAAAGAAAAGTGTTTAAAATGCTATAAAAGTAATGATTTGGAAGTTTTATATAGGGGTGGGTTTTTTTTTTTTTGCATAAATGATATTAAAATATTTTGCTCCTGCACCTGCCTACTCTTTACATTAGCATAATTATTCATATCTTAACAAATAGATTGGTGGCATTTGGTTATATGAGAAGGAAAACAGGAGCTTTGTCCATCTGTAAAGCATCTGCCATGAAAGAAAACTTTTAATTACAAAGAGAAAAGACATCAGAAAAAAAAAAGAGGAAATAAATGAAGGTTTTGGGTTTGTTGTCTTCTTTTTCTTTTTTTATTTAATTATTAAGTCCTATCTTATTTCCTTAAGCTTCTCTAGGAACCACCTTATTAAGCAGAGATATGTTTTCTAATGAGAATTTCTCTCAAGTATGTGGTTAACAACCTTACTTACAGCAATCACCATGGAATCATAGAATTCCAGAATGGGTCAGGTTGGAAAGGACCTTAGAGATTATCTACCCCCACATCCCTGCCTATGGCAGGGACACCTCCCAAAAAGACTCAGATGCTCAAGGCCTCATCCAAACTGGCCTTCAATAGCCCCAAGGAGGAGGCATCCACAGCCTCTCTGTGCAACCTGTTCCAGAGTCTCACCATCTGAAAGCTTCTGAAGAACTTCTTCCTAAGATCCGGTCTAACCCTCAGCTTCAAACCATTCTCCCTTGTCCTGTCCCTAGACACCCTCATGAAAAGTCCATCTACTGCCTTCCTGTAGGATCCCTTCAGATATTGGAAGGCAGCTCTAAGGTCCCATTGGAGTCTTCTCTTCTCTAGGCTGAATAACCCCACCTCCTTCAGCCTGTGCTCCTAGCAGAGGTGCTCCAGCCCTTGGAACATCTTTGTGCCCCGCCCCCCCCCCCCCCCCCCTCCCCGGACTCACTCCAACAGCTCTGTGTCCTTCTTATGCTGGGAACACCAGAACTGGCTGCAGTAGTTGAGTTGAGGTGTCACTAGAGCAAAGGGGTAGAATCACCTCTCTTGCCCTGCTGGCTACACTTCTTTTGATGCAGCCCACCACAACATTTGCCTTCTGGGGCGCATGAGCACACTGCCAGCTCCTGGTGAGCTTCTCATGAAGCCATACAACCAAGTCTCTCATCAGAGCTATTCTCAACCCACTCTGCACCAGCCAACATCATTATGACCATGAGAGGATTTTCACTTGAAAAACAGTTCCCTGGTGAAGTGATATTTATCTCAGGCATGAATACAGTGGGAAGACAGGACATAATTTCCAGAGACCTTTGGACGTGTGTAGCCCCTCTATAAAGATGACAGTGTATCCACTGGGTACAGAAATAAATCAGGTAGTTGTACAGGAATTTTCCATTAGGCAATTAAAAGATTTCCATATAAATATAAATCCAAGTATGTTAAAATATTCTTTACTTCAGCTGGAATTGGCTTCTGGCTGTTGTGGACATGGTGCCACTCATAAAGACATTTTACTACCAAGGGGAAAATTCTTACAGAAGACTTCGCTGCAGCAATGGCAGAAAAATATCTCTTCTGCCATCACCTTGGTGCTGGATGATTAGGAATATTTCTGTGTGAATGTTGTTTCAACTTCATCACCTTCACAGGACTCTTCTGTTTTTTCACAAGTCACCTGAAAGTTCAGTTTATGAAGGGAAAGAAATGCTGAAAGTTGTGTTACATGAAGCAGAACGCCTCTGAAGCTGTGCCTTGAGGACATTAATTGATTTGAATGATGGCTTTGCAATGCTTTGTCATATTTTTGGAGAGTAAACGAGATTTACAATACAGAGCAAGAAATACCAACGGTGTTTACATAACTTCAAGAGCATTTTGAAGGAAAATTTAGGGCAGGGGACATTTTAATCCCACTGAATCCAAGATTAAAAATCAGAATTCAGCATAAAGATATAATGCTCTGACTCTTGTTTTATTGTTCTCTTTTTCTGGTAGCACAGCCCACTGTTTGGATTGTCAAAGATGTGTAAGTAGCTTTAAGAAATGTGTCAAGCTGACACAAATTATTTCCCAAGGTTTTATTTTTTGCTAGCTATTGTGTATCTTACTTGGCCAGCTTCCTTCGACCCCACAATGAATTTTTTTCCTTGCTGACTTCTGCATCGCTCAGTCTTGCCACACACACACAAAACAACATGCCAAGAATGAAATCTACGTAGAAGTTGAGCAACATATTCTGTGATCATTTGAGCTTTCAGGATGGATCAAATACCTTGATCAGTTCTAGCCAACAATAAGACTGAGACTGTTCCTTTCAGTTAGTTTCACATTATTATGTAAAACATTAAATGTTATACAAACAGAATAATAAAACCCTGACCCAGTCAATTTGCACTGGTTTCTATCTGAAATTGAGGGTATTCACTGTCTCACAGAACTGAAAGGAGGTTGTAGCCAGATGAGGGTTGGTCACTTCTCCCAGGCAACTAGCAACAGAACAGGGGGACACAGTTTCAAGCTGCACCAGGGGAGGATAAGGCTGATGTGAGGAAGAAATTCCTCACAGAAAGAGAGATTGGCTCTTGGAATGGGCTGCCCAGGGAGGTGGTGGAGTCAATATCCCTGGAGGTGTTCAAAAGGGATTGGTTGTGGCACGTGAAGCCATGGTTTAATTGTCATGAGGTGTTAGGTGTTAGGTAATTGGTTGTACTTGATGATCTCTGTGGTCTTTTCCCACCTGGTTGATTCTATGGCTTCTAAATCCCCAGAGGCACCCAAAGCAGACAAATAATTCAATTTCTGACCCTTGGTTTTTAGAACTTTGCATAGAAGAACAGGCAGATCTGTAACAGAAAGAAAGCTACCATGATGTAGTGCATCCAGGACTTCTCAGATTTAGAAACTATTTTCAGTTTGTGGCTAGGAAGCAGGACCAGGGAAGTGGGGAAACGTGGCAGAGGTCTAGTGGGGAAAAAAAAGGCTGAAAATCCTTACACAAAAATACTGGGTCCCAGATAAGTAAGGAGAGTTGAAAGGGACTGTAAGATAGGGTCATATCAGATGCATGGGCAGATTTCTTCTCCTCTCTTCCTCCAGTTTTCTTGTACAGCCTCTATCCTTGAGCCCCTCTTGTCCCACTCAAGCCATAGGTCCAGCCAGTGGGCCTATGGCTGTTGAGGACAGCAGGGAAAGCTGAAGATTCTGAGTGCTTGAGTTTTTTTTTCCTCAGCAGCAGAGACAGGATGGTGATTGTTGATCCCACTCTCCATATATAGGTGAAGAGTTAATCTGTTACCTCCCGCTACTCTCAGCAGCAGCTACTCTCATTATCATTAAATGGGTTGAGCTGTAAGAGGTGACAATGCTGGGCAGATACAGCTCTCCTTGTCTGAGGAACGATGCAGGGAATCATTAGAGGAGAAAAAAAAACTGTTCTTGTTTTGTGAAAGATATAACAATAGGGGGAAATGTCAGCTGTGAAATGCACACAGTCACTTAGAGAGATTACTCTAAAGAGGTAACCATCCTTTAAATAAAAGTGAAGAACTCCAAAATTAGTTTAATTACCCAATCACGTTTACTTACTTAGTATAATAGTAGGCACAGAATACTTTGATTTTAAGTTGAAAAAAGGAAGAAAATTACTTAATTGCCTGTTCTTATCAGGTTCTAACCTTCCTGTGGTAGATTTGATGATTTTTTTTTCCCCTTTTTTTTAAAATAGAATTTCATGTTTCTTTTGAGCACTATTCTTTGGAAAACCATTCAGTCGAACAGGTACTGATATTATAAGCATCAATATCATTTTGGTCCTCTAGTAATCTCTATACAGTGACATATAGGAATCAGTTTTACCTTACATTAATTCCCTTTGGGGAGCAAAAAATAAATACCTCTCTGGCTTCCTGTAAAAAGTAGGATGAGAACCTGAGAGTATTTACTGACAGCCATGAAACTATGACACAAATGTTTAAAAGCTTACAGGCATCAAAAAGATTTGTTTCTTTTCCTCTGATAAATTTGAATACTTTTGACCTTGCTGTATAACTACTGAACCAAAGCAGAGAGACAGAAATGGTATGCCTCTGAATGAAACCCAAAACCTTTAAAAACACCTTTGATGGATGGTTAGGTTTACTGCTTAAAATCCATATTTTCGACAGCCACCTATTAAGAGAAATCTTGAAGCTCTGCCTGCTCACATGGGGAAAAGGCTTTTGTTTAGAAGTCAACACGCTACAGGAAAGCTGGAGAACAATAGCATCATGATGGAGACCCATGGGGGAAAAAAATCTGACATTGCAGTCGTGTTTTCAGTCACATATAGCTAAAACTGTATTCCTAAATAAAAGTGATCTTATTAATTACACCTGATTATTATCCCAAATCCAGCACACTAATTTTGCTATGAAAGAAGTCTGAAGTATCATCTAGATGTTCCCTTTGTTATGCTAATCAACATCAAAGACTAGCTTATATCTCATCAAAACCCTTTGCTAACTGATAATCAACTTGTCCATTTATTTTTTTCACCTGGACAAACACAAGACTGAATTTCTCTAGCCATTATTTCTTAAATCAAAGAGACCTATCTTGTCTTGAGATGAGAGATAGTTCACTTCTTGCTTACATTGTGGGGTTTGGGTTTGGTTTTTTGTGGAACACATAACCTGAATCATCATTGAAAAACAGCATACAATTTTCTCCCTATTTTTTCCTTGAGTTGATAAAGCTCTTCAATTACGAATTTCTTTGTGAATCTTAAATAAAAGTTAAGCTCATACTGATAGTGTTTTGTCCTGCATAGAATTCTTTAAACATCTATTTTAGGATAGAATAGAATTAACCAGGTTGGAAGAGACCTCTGAGATTGAGTCCAACCTATCATCCAACACTATCTAATCAACTAAACCATGGCACCAGGCACCCCATCCAGTCTCTTCCTAAACACCTCCAGTGATGGTGAGTCCAAAAATATTGTGATGACATTTAAGTGTCACATTTGGGATATAACATTGAACTGAAGTCAGTTGTTTCTCTAACAGCTATTTGGTTCTGTTAAAACTGTTTTAGGAGAGCGGTTCTGAAGCAGGCAAAATGCTTGACTTAATCAGTTGGTTAAATGAAACAATTTCAAAGTGACACACTATAGCATAATTTCATCTGCTTTAAATGCAAAAGGGTAGCTAGAACAAGGTTAAATGATCTCCTAATGAGATGTTATTGTTCATAGCCATAAGCATATAATCCTATAGAGCTAATTGCCTTGGACTGACTTCAATGGATGTTTGTTTAAGGAAAGCAGGGGGGATTTTAGCCACAGTTTATACAGTGAGTGCAAACTGATCAACATCCCTACTAGAAGATTTGGCTGCTTATACTTTGGGTTGAAATAGCCATTTTTTATTATTTGAAAAATGTCTATCAAAATTAGTTCATCTTTTTCTGAAAGTTAAAGTGAGAAAAATAACTTTTCCCTTGTTAAAAAAAAACACCACCCAAAAACTTATGGTGACCTTTTCTTCCATCATTTGTGTCATTTATAATTTGGAAATTTGGCAGAGGTTACTGTGCAAGTCAAGGGTGGACCCTTTGCCATCCACTTAAGTCTGACAGTTATAGCCTTTGAAAGCTGCAGCTTCCCTATGCTCAATAGATAATTACCGGTTCCCCAAACCTGTATTTCTTCAAGAATTCAAACATTACAGCTCTGGATAATTGTAAGTAAAGTTTGGTATTTTCTCTAAGGAGGAAGAAATGTGCTTTTCAATGTCTCCCAGCAAGAAAAGCATGAAATGTGGAAGGGTTAAGACCACACTATCAAAGCATCATAAGCATTAAAGGTATGGAGCCAAGTATGGAGCAGTGAAATTGGCACAAAGTTCTGTGGAATGGGCATTCTCAGGGTGTTGGAGAGAGGCAAGGACTTGGAAGAAAGACCTTTCCTCAAGATCTGTGAAGCAGACTGGGGCTGATGAATGAAAAGACTTTGCAAGAGAGGTTCATATTAAAAATGTAGCAGCATAAAAGATTGGAAATGAGAGCCAATCAGTAGGAATTAATCCTGTAATTTGAGGATAAGGAGCACGGTGGAGAAAGAGAGCCGATGAAAAGCTAGATGGAAATGAGAAAGGAACTTGGGGCAGAAAAAGTCTGTACTTAGAGGATAAAGCTCTTTGTGTAAAGTTAACAGAAGGGGAGAGAGAATCAAGAGCAGAGAAAATAAAACAGGTGCAGGTTAAAGGGAATGAAGCATAAGATTGGAGGCTAAAATGACCACAAAAGATCTGAATGTGTTAACAACAAATAAAATTCTATTAATATTCTTTCACTTTGCTGTATCAGAAACCTATTGTCAGAGACTTAAATACCACGTCAGTGGCGTGTAGGATGGCATCTTACTGCGCTGGTTGCTCAGGATTTGCCCATTGCTTACATGGCCAGCATGGGCACAGGGATCAAAAACATTATCTTACTGATGGTACTCTTCTTTTAGTGTGTTGTCTCATCAAGGTCCCTGGAGATGTTCACAAAAGTATGTGACCATGACACTTTTGGACACGGTTTAACAGCCATGGTGGTGTTAGGTGGACTGTTGGACACTATCATCTTAAATCTCACAGAATCACCGAGGTTGGAAGGGACCTCAAAGATCTCTTCCAAACAACAAAATTCTATGATTTCAACGAATTTTGTTTAAATATAGAATAGAATAAACCAGGGAAAAGACCTTAGAAATCATCAAGTCCAACCTATCACCCAATACCATTTAATCAACTAAACCATGGCACCAAACACCCCATCCAGTCTCTTCCTAAACACCTCCAGTGATGGTGATTCCACCACCTCCCTGGGCAGCACATTCCAATGGCCAATTACTCTTTCTGTGAAGAGCTTCTTCCTAACATCCAACCTAAACCTCCCTTGGTGCAGCTTGAGACTGTGTCCTCTTGTTCTGTCACAGGTTGCCTGGGAGAAGAGACCAACCCTCACCTGGCTACAACCTCCCTTCATGTAGTTGTAGACAGCAATGAGGTCTCCTCTATGTAAGAGCACTGAAAATCTGTACTCCAGTACAATTAACAAACTTAAGATAGAATTCATATCAATAAAATGTCTGCAACGGATATCTAGGAAATGATCTACATTTAAGACTGTGGCACACTACATTGTCTGGTTTTCCCCACAAGACTCATGACATATTTTGTTGACTTGCTTAATTAAAGTGCTCTGAGGGATGTTGTTCATAGAACTTCTTCACTTGTTGTAGGAGGTGAAAAATGAATAATGAATGAGGCAGGAGATTCAAGAATCAGAAAGGTTGTTTGAAAGTCTGTATTAGGATTACACAAATTGAACAGTATCTGTGGCACAGAAGTCTTTTCTATGGCTTGTCTAGAGGATTTTTTGCTGTTTCTCACAGCCTAGATGCCAAAACAGAGGCCTTAGAAGTGCAAACAAAAGCAGTGGAAGACAATGAAGGAAAACAATAAAATGGAAAAATGCTATAGGCTAAAACCTGAAGATCTGAGTGCAGTGGCATCTCAGATTTAGACTTAAAAATGGACAACACTGACTCCACTCTGAGTGCCTCACACCTTCATCTATAAGGTCTCTTCCAACCTGGTCTATTCTATAAGTGATGATTGCTAGCATCATCCTTTCATAGAAGCTGTTCTGTACATTGTCAGGCTTTCAGAGGTTGCAGAGGTAACCATTACAGAAGCAGAGAATTGTAGAATAATTCAGATTTGGAAAGGACAGCAGAAGGCTACCTAGATCGTTCCTCCAGCCTAAGAGCCACTGACTGGCAGCCCTGTGTTGGGACACTAAGTCTCCTAGTTTGTTGTGATTGCAAACTTGCTTATCAGCAAATATTAATTGCCTAAATGCTATAGACAACAAGACACAACCCCCCCTTTTACTTATATGTATGGAATGGGACAGCATTGGCAGTGGGCAGTATGGGTTTTATCTAAGAAATATTTACTAAATATTACTTTGCCACTTTTCTCTTCCTTCAACACATACTATCATTACTGCACCTATGGACTGAATTGGAATATTCCATGGCAGATGACTAAATTCCATGGAACTCAAAATATGCATTAACATAGAGCAGATGTAACTGTTGTATAGGATAAAAGAAAACCCCAAACCATTACTCACTGTATGACTTTAAAAGTACCCGAACAGGGGAATGTTTTATTTTATCAAAAACATTAGGCCACCTAAATTTAAGCAAAACTGTTGCTGGTTTCCATGATTGCAAATGAGACTCATTCCCCAGAAGGAAACTCAAGAAAAGAAAATAATCTGGAACCTTAATAGAGCAAAGTTAAATAACTCTTACAAAATTTGAAACATTTCAACTCGTAGCAAGCTCCAATTAGGAATTCAAAAGGAAAGTACCTGATTTTATATAAAGAGTTTGAAAACAACCTCTGTCACTATTAATCCAATCAGTTAATTACCCAGAAAGGCCTTTATTTATTAGAAGTGACAGCAGAATGGGATGGAAGGAACTTGGGAAACCTCAAGGAAGTAATTAAATAGCATCCTTAGCATTTGAAGATATCAATGAGCTCTGGCAGGGATGACAGAACTGGACTGTAGAGTCACAAAACATGCTCAGACTACATATTCTTGTAATTTATGTGTATGAATTTTATCACAAACCAGACAGCTGCTGAACTCCAAAATGTCCCACATTTGAACTGCTGTCTCAGATGCACGGCTTCAAGTGAAAAAATCTCACCAAAATAATGGTTGTGATGGGACTCGGGGAACCCTCTACCAAATGTAAGCCACTGGTAATACATAAACTGAAGAACAGAAGGAAAAGAGGTGCAGCTGAAAGGTGTAAGGGATCACTAGGAAGGAAAAATAGGCAGTCTGAGTCAAAATGTTTAAACAATTGGGCAACTTTATGGTCTAAAAGAAATCCTAGAGGTGTAAGCCTAATCAGCTAGAAATGGGAACATAATGATTTTCATGAGTAAAGCTCTGTGCAGACAGGAGGATTTAACAGAATCCTATGTGGAAGTGAGCAATGATGCTTAAAAAATATCTAATTTTCTGACTACTATCTCTACTGGACTATAATGTAAGGCATTTCTGTAGCCTACTGAGAAAGCAGCCATTTTCAGGTGTGGTAACACCAACACCATTTCTCTCTGTGATTTATGCATTGATTTTATGTTGTCTCTTCCTTACACATGCAGGTAAGCTACTGGCTCTTACAACAGAATTCAAATTTATTTTGTAACTTACAGACTGCTACTATTCTTTCTTTCTTTGTTCTGGGGACAGTTTCTGATCCTTGTCAAAGAATGCATTATTTTCATTTTGTACAGTGATTAAACATTTGTTCATTTATAATGATTAATTCACTGATGAAACTGTGTCTATATTGTTAGAACAGCACAGCACAGCATAGACATTTGAGATCATAGTGTTGGATGACAGGTTAGACTCCATCTAATCAACTAAACCACGGCACCAATCACCCCATTCAGTCTCTTCCTAAACACCTCCAGTGATGATGACCCCACCACCTCCCTGGGCAGCCTGAATAGAACAGAATAGACCAGACCAGACCGGAAGAGACCTTCGAGATCATCGCGTCCAACCTATCATCCAACACCACCCAATCAACTAAACCATGCAACCAAGCACCCTATCAAGTCTCCTCCTGAACACCTCCAGTGATGGTGACTCCATCACCTCCTCCAGCAGCCCATTCCAATGGACAATCACTCTCTCTGTGTAAAACTTCTCCTAACCTCCAGCCTAAACCTCCCCGGGCACAGCCTGAGACTGTGTCCTCTTGTTCTGGTACTGGTTGCCTGGGAGAAGAGACCAACCTCTGCCTGTCTACAACCCCCCTTCAGGTAGTTGTAGAGAGCAATAAATTTGCTCCTGTCTCATCTGACCCTTTGAAGCGCTATGAAAGCTCCAATAATATAACCTCTCTGGCTTTCTTTTACTGCTTTGTCTTCATTCAGAGTCATCACCATTCAAGCAATTCTACCTTGCATGTTATCTCAGCTCCTTAAGGGAAGCTTTTTTTGGTAGCAAATACCTTGCTGCTTAATTACATTCTAGTAAATTATTAGGTTGTACCCTCCAGTTTATCTTGTAAGGGGAGAAGGGGACTGTGTGTATTTTGTTGATGAATTTCTTATGTGTGGCAGTTTGCCTATTTGATACTGGTTTCCTTCAAAGTAAAGAGTTGAATTCAAAAAGATCAGAAGTGATAAAGCAATCTGAATGACCCAGAGCTCTCAATGCTTACATGCTCTCAAACACACAAAAGACTCATGGGTTCAAACTAGTGAAGAGCAGATTTAGATTGGATGTTAGGAACAGGTTCTTTACTGTGAGGGTGGTGGAACACTGGAACAGGTTGCCCAGGAAGGTGGTTGAGGCCCCATCCCTGGAGACATTCAAAGGGAGGCTCAAAAAGGCTCTGGGCAACCTGATCTAGTGAAGGATGCCCTTGCTGACTGCAGAGGGGTACGGACTAGGTGACCTTCAGAGTTCCCTTCCAACCCAGACCATTCTGTGATTCTGTGATTTGTTACCCCTCTATGAGACCAGAATAAAAAGGAAGATGACATTTCAAAGTGGGTAGTGTAGGGAAGAAGTTAAATGGGCTCTCAGAAGTTCCTCAGACTGCAGATGCCAGTAGAAACAAAACAATAGAACTACAAAGGCACTGCAGTTAACAGGCTGTTTTCCTGCTTTTAGTAAAAGGCATTCATCAGGTATATTAGTGAATATATATATTAATATCTCTTTATCTTGTACTGTATGAATCTGGGTTCACAGCTATTATTATAGTCCTTATTATTTTTCCTGTAGAACCTAACTATTTCTCAGCCTGAGCCATTGCCACAGTGTCCCAGAGGAAAAGCTGAAGTCAGTGGCCAAACTCATTAAGATCTGTCAGATTTAGATAGTTTGTACAATTTGGGGTTATAGCCTAAGAAACAGGTTCATGTAATCGCTTATATAGAGAATTAACAGAAGCAAATTCAGTTCCCCAAGGTAGACACTAAAGACCTAATGTGTAGCTTACCATTTACACATGATAAAATAGAAGATTGTATATCCTTATCTGGCTAGGTCCAAGTGCAGCTATCTTCAGTCTTAAAATGCATTGCAAACTCATTGTGCATTTAGATATCCCTGAGTACTTTAAAAATTAGCATTTTATCCTGTCCCCCTCAATGTCTAATTTTCATATTAATAAAAAGAGTCTCTTATTCAAAGGAGCACACCAATTCCTTCTTCCTATAGATGAGAGAGGAGAAAGCATGCAGATAGTTTTGTATGGCTTGCAAGAGTGTTGAGTACAGAACTCACATTTACAGTCCACTGCTTAACCTACTCGTGATGATCACAGGACTGAAACAGAGACTTCCAACCATTGGATTCTCTTCATCCAGAAGATCAGATGATCTGTCTATAGGCTAAAAATCAAACTAAGGCATTACTTTTTTTCTCCTTTCATTTAAGTAACAACTGACAGCCAGATTTTAAAGATGCTATTTTGGGTTCTGCTAATGAAAGCATACTTACATATTCCTCTGAATTGTGTTGCTGAATATCCAACATATGTTTTACCTCAAACTATGCCTTCCATTGGTGTAGCAGGAACAGTAATTTTGCTTGTTTGCTATTTTTATACCATCACCTCTGTGGCATGTAGGCTCACTACATAAACTACATATAATAATCTATTAGTTCCAGATGCTTATAATGGCAACAATCACCTGATACTTCTCTGACACACTGATTAACCACTGCAGCTAGCCAGAAATAGTTCACACTCATGCAAATATCCTGAAGATAAAAAGCAAAGAAAACAATATTTGGGCTGTGACAAAATCCTGAGAAAAGACACTGAAATGAAACTATTTGCACCATCACAGGAGAGGGACATGACAGCTACAGAAGCATAGAATCAAAAAAAAAATTGGGGTCAGAAAAGACCTCTAAGATTGAGTCCAACCATCAACCTAAGACCACCACGGTGATTAAACCATGTCCCCAAGTGCCATGGCCACATGTTTCTTGAACACCTTCAGGGATGGTGACTCCACCACCTCCCTGGGCAGGCTGATCCAGTGCCTGACCACTCTTGCAGTAAAGAAATCTATCGTAGATGTGACTGTAGTAGGAGTGGATTTGGGAATTAGTTACCATAGTGATGATTTGGCTGGGGCATGCTGGGAGAGGTTAGTCAAAGAATAGGGAAGGTTGTGCTTTGCATGTGTAAGTCAACTTAATTAATCTTGACAACATGTACAATAGAGCAAGAGTCCCCTGAAAGACCTTTTCCTGTGAGGCATCTCTCTTGTCCTTGAGCACTGGAGTCAGAAGGTAGTGATGATAAAATGTTTTCTCTTTATATATGTATGCATGTACACACACACATTTTTTATTTAAGAGGTAGATATTTTTGGATTTTCTGAATCTACATTTAAACTTCAACTCATTGAAGCAAATGGCTTTTTTTATTGTCTAATCCTCACTTCAACAATTTGTACTGATTGAATAAGATCAGCTTGTACTTCTCCAGTATGCTTCAGCTAATGATTCAAGGAACACTTTAAAACCCTCAACAGTTCCCTCTCTTGAACTGGGGAGCCCAGAACCAGACACAATGCTCCAGAGGTGACCAAACTGTAAGATTATTCTCTTAAAATGCATTCAGTTTTCATTCAGCATAAGGCTAACTTTCAAATATGTGAAATGTATGAAGCTAATTTTAGTCTGAGGATTTTACTTTGCTTATATACATCATCCTTTTCTTTCTTTTAGTAGCAATTGCTTAGAAATGTCCCTGTGTTAGCATGATTGTCCCCTGGGTTCAGTATATAGCTTTACATTTATGAGCTATCACATGTCAGACTAGTTTACTGTAATTAATAATATGATCCAAGGAAAATTGTCTATTTTGCCAATACAGCAATACTTTCTGGAAGCCATCCTTGAGTCATGAATCACTGAAGTGTGAACCATGACACATTCATGAAAGGTGCTTCCTGCTTTCCATGTATATCTAGTTTTCATATCAGGGCCACTTAAATTGGATATATGGGGTTCATTGTACTTTACTTTTTAATATCCACTAACATGTTCTCTTCAATTTTCCTTCTATAGAAACAAAGGAAATGAGTTAAAATTACTAATAAAACTCAAAATACATATAAAAATATCCCCAGCTGTGACCCTTTGCTAGAAATTGATTTGGGGGCCTTCCTCCATCAAAGTTTACAACATGCCAGTTTTATATATGAAAGGAGTGAGAAAGGAAATAAGATAAAGGTAAGAAAGTCAAACAAAGGACTGCTTGAGAAACTTAATTTAACTTGGAGATAATTGTATCATCCCTGCATCTTAGAAACAGTAATTTGACATGCCTAGGGACAGGAAATGCAGATCCAATAATGAAATTAGATGTAAAGATAGAAGATGAGATTTTGAAAGTTTGTAACTGAAATGTGAAGATGTTTTTTGCCGAAGAGCTTAGCCATGTTCTGTTACATCTGCTTTATCTAACCCTCTGACAACTCTCTTCTGCCAGTAGCTCCTCCCGATACCATCCACTTTGGAAGGACAACTTTAAGGGGCACAAAGCACTTAGAACAATCTGGTTGACCATCTCACACTGCATTAGCAGCCCAATGGAACCTACTCCTCACTTCCTCAGAAGCCTTTCACTCTAACCCTTATTCAACTACCAGTTCATAAGATTCAGAAGCTTTAACTGAGAGGTTTTATCACAATCTACCTACCAAGTGTTTCCTTCTAATTGCTGTAACTATGTTTAAAAAATAATAATAATCCAGACAAAAAAAAAAAGCCAGGGATCTGGAACATCTTTAAAAAGTATAATGAAAATTGTCCTAGCATTTCTTCATGGAAAGGGTTCTCAGGCATTGGCACCACCTGCCCATGGAGGTGGTAGAGTCACCATCCCTGGAGGTATTTGAACGTTGTGTGGATGTGGTGCTGAGAGACATGGTTCAGTGGTAGCAGCTTAGCAGTAGTAGTGGGATTGTGAGCTCTAGGTGAGCAGTTGGTCTTGATCTCAAAGTTCTCTTCCCACCTCAACAGTTCTAGGATTCTCTGGAAACCCTCAAGTGGCTTGGGGAGTGAGGGTTATTCCAACCATGTGACTTTTTGTTACAACTTTTAAAGAAAGAACCTTGATATCTGATCTAGGAAAGTTCCAAGGCTTTAGATCTCTGTGGCAGAAAATGTATTTTTGGTCAAGATGTCTGTCCTGAGGATGGGATAGGATCTAGGATCTGAGAGTGACTTGTTTTTAAAGTAAATTAGGTATACTGACAGTTCTAGACTGCTCCTTCTGCATACAGTAAGTCAATACTGAAGAGGATGGGAACAAACTCCAAGGCAAGCAGTTGCTCCTAGCTACTCACTGCAGTGTAGATATCCTTGCCTTGCATTCAAGGTGCTTAAAGAATTCAACACTTGGAAAAAATATAAAGGAATACATAAAATAGATAACTAAATACTCAGATATACTTTTTATGATATATTCTAGATAGAGTGAGGAAGAAAATATGGTTTATATTTATGTTGGAACCTTAGGGAACATGATTTGCTACTGCATTCATTTCTGTTAGGTATCTACAATAACACAGCCACACATGACTTAAGATTTTTACAAGGTTTCAGTCAAACTTATGGCTGTATATGTCTAGAAATCCTGAACACAGGTGCTGCTGACTTTTGTCAACCTGTGGTTGCTCACCTAGTTTATTTTCCCCAGTTAATTTCAGATGCTCTGCCTTTGGGAACAGGATAAGCTATTAAGCTTAAGTGTAATGCATCAACTCCCATTAGAGTGAAGATACCTACACTTCACAAAACATGGTCAACTTCATGAAGGACTAGATCCAAAACATAAAGGGGGAATTGTGTAGTAATAGAGATGTTATTTGGACAATAATTAAGTAACTTTTTTTTTGTTCTGGTGACACCTCCCCCATTATCCACCCAAAACAAATATCTAGGAATCAAATATTTGGAGACTTCAAGTAAGTTTCACTGCCAGAGCGCAGTAATGAGATGGGCTAAAGAAGAGTGACCTTAGCTCTAATTGGACTCAGAGTGAAGCTTTTTACATATTTTCTTTGAAAGGTCCCTATGACTAATTCTAATTCAATGCTGTCTAAGCAATGCATACTCTCAATTACCAGCAGCAAAGGTTACACTAAATGGGTAACTGCTGGTTTAACCATGCATTATTAGAGTCTGCTAATATTACATTTTGGGAACTGTCAGTCACTGATACAGCTTGACTCAGGAAATAACTTGGACTGATTCAAAGCCTGGAGGAAAGTAAAATGTATGGTTTTTTTAATTTCTTAATTCCTTTCTCTTATTTATAGAAGCTGGTTTAGATTCCAGGCCTAGGAAATAGTAGATACATCTTCAGCCATAATCATCAAAGAATTTTTTCCTCCTTCAGGATTACCGGAGACCTAAGCCTCTGTTATAGCTTCTATAGAATCATAGAACTGTTTCATCTAGGAAAGCCTTCTAAGATCAAGTCCAGCCACCAACCTCAGACCACCAAGCCCATTAAATCACTCCTCAAGGCACCATGTCCACACATCTCTTGCACACCACCTCCAGGGATGTTGAGTCCACCACCTCCCTGGGCAATCTGTTCCAATGCTCGAATACTCTTTCAATAAAGAAATTTTTTCTAATGTCCAACATTAAACACCCTGGCACAACTTCAGACCACTTCCTCTTGGGTTGGGATGGAGCTGGCCACATCTCTTATACCTGTGCAGGATTAAGGTGGTATATAGTGGAGTGCCCCTATCTTCAACTTACACTTTTCAGCACTGAAAGTTAAGGATTACACACAGATATTGATCTTCATAGCAAATCTGTAAACAGTGACTTTCACACTTAACTAAAGCTATATTTGACCAGTAAAGGGTCATGTGTTACTTTTTTGCATAATAGGTTTGCAGTTACTGGGCTGAACAAGGTGCATAAATACATCCAGACTAAGATTTCTTATTGAGAACAATGATTAACTCAACATGAGAAGAGTTAAGCTCATCCTTGCTCAGCTAACCATTAAATTCAATCTCCCAATCCCCTGAGGGATGAAACACAGACAAGGAGAACGCTAGCCCGTAAGGCAGAAGACTTCAAAAAGGAAGGATACGCATTGAAGTGTCAGGTTGTCTGTTGTGATTTCATGTAATAAGTTCACTAGAGCATCCATTGATTATCAATCAGAATTCATCACATTATATTCTTTATGCTGTTCAGCATATGAGACCTCATTAAAGTAAAAAAAAAAAAAAAGGATAAAGAAAAAAAAAGGACTAATAAATTCACTCTGCTTCTACATAGATGCATTAACACTGTTTCAGAGATCCAATGTTGCTCTTACTTTCATATCACATTGTTGTCAATCCAAGGCCGCAATGGCTACTAAACCATGTCCCCAAGTGCCATGTTCCCATGTTTTTTGAATGCCTGCAGGGATGGTGACTCCACCACCTCCTGGGGCAGCCTCTCCCAATCCCTGACCACTCTTACAAGAAAGAAATTTTTCCTAATCACCAACCTAAACCTCCCCTGGTACAATTTCAGGCCATTTTCTATCTTCCTATCACTTGATACCAGAGAGAGGAGACCAACCACACCTTGAGTACTGTGTCCTGTTCTGAGCCCCTAAGTTTAGGAAAGATGTTGAGTTGCTGGAATGTGTCCAGAGAAGGGCAACAAATCTGGGGAGGGGTTTGGAGCACAAGCCGTATGAGGAGAAGCTGGGGTTGCTTAGCCTGGAGAAGAGGAGGCACAGAGAAGATCTTATTGCTGTCTACAACTACCTGAAGGGAGATTGTAGCGAGGTGGGGGCTGGTCCACCACCAGAACAAGAGGACACAGTCTCAAGCTGTGCCAGGGGAGGTTTAGGCTGGATGTTAGGAAGAAGTTCTTCCCAGAATGAGAGATTGGCCATTGGAACGTGCTGCCCAGGGAGGTGGTGGAGTCACCATCACTGGAGGTGTTTAGGAAGAGACTGGATGGAGTGCTTGGTGCCATGGTTTAGTTGATTAAAAGGTGTTGGGTGATAGATTGGACTCAATGATTTCAAAGGTCTTTTCCAACCAGGTTATTTCTATTCTAAACCCCAACTCACTCTGATCTCCTTTCAGGGAGTTGTAGAGAACAATGAGGTCTCCTCTCAGCCTCCTCTTCTCCTGACTACTATATTAGCTATTGAATAAAAACCTCAGTATAGACAGATTTCACAGATTAACTCAGTCCTTCAGGGTAACTCTTTTAGCCTCTTATTTCATGTTGCTTTTGCTTCCAAATAGTCTATCCAATGTAAGAGTCACTTCAAGAAGAGCTTCAGCAAACCTCCGCCTTTAGAATGACAGTGTCAAATGTATCATGTTCTCCAGAATTTCATCTATGAATAAATTTGCATACCTTGCAATACACACTCCTACACATATTTTCAGCTCAAGATTTACTTAACCTTAGGTCATCTATAAACACTTGAACCTACTGGGTATCCACCGCATAGCCTCTCTTCACTCATCGCTTCTCAACAACGCCAAAACTGACAAACTTTCCAATTCAATGTAGGAATCGATGTGCTTCCAGAAAAAGAAAGAAGCTGTGTTTCTCACCAGCAATTTTCAAACTCTGAGTGTAACAACTGGCGCATTTTCATGCCTGCTCTGGCTGTGCAAACGTTTTCTTCCTGTTTTGGTAGATAAAGGTGTTGCCCATGCACCGTCCCTGTACTCTAGGGCTCCCTCCCTTTTACCCATTGCAAGGTTATAAACTTCTCAAGGAATTCTGAACATGACCTTTTTTTAGCAAATACATTACTCTCACACATTCAGCATGTGTTTCTTCTGCCCTGGTTATGACTTTGCTGCCTGGTTTTATGGCCTCTTTCAGGACATCCACTGGGAAAATGCCCAAGCGGAGGAACTCAAACTTTATCCATAGGAAGTACTGGAACATGTGTGAATTATCTCCTCTGTCAGCAAAATAAGAGCTAGGAATGAGGCATTTTTCAGCACTTATTATATGCTTCTGGGTACAATAAGAACTTGCCATATAAATGGCATAACTGCAGCAGCCACAACTCTTTCAGTTTGAAGTTCTGTTGCCAAACCAAAGCTCAAACCAGAGTCTGTGGAGGCCAAGTCTCTTCAATTATTTGCAAAGGAGGCTGTGCTGTGCATGATGTCTCATTGAAATAACAAGAAATGTGGTATGTCAATTTGACTGAAACCTAAATTCAAGGAAAATGTTACAGATTCCTGGGATCTCTCATGTGGAAATGGTCAATTTTTACAGTTATAAGATATTCTGCAGAGAGGAGTTGCTCTCCCCCCCTTGTGTTAGAAGCTGTTCTGCATCACGTAACTGAGTGAAAGAAGCTGGTCTGAAGAGAGGGGAAATAGAGTGAGCAAAGCTGTGGAGCCTGGGGTTTAAGGAACTCTCCCAAAAACATATGTAATGGGGATTGGACTCACAGGTGTCAAAGCTAACTCTTAAATCCATGTTCCTCACCGTGCACTATTAACTTCCAAAGGCTGGATAGTACTGGGAGGAACGAGAATTTCCTCTCACTTACCTCCTGAAAGTGACAGTAAATCTTCTGTTATTTCTTTAAGGGGATTCATGAAAGACTGTGAGCTGTGAACTACAGCTGAAGAAAGATACCTGCTTGTACCCAGTGGATACAAAGGCCAGGTCCATCTTTATGAACCCTATATGCCTATCTAAGACAGCAAGGCAGTTGAATTGAACTCCTTGCTCTGTCTTCATTGAAACACCCCTTCCACTTGAGGTTTATTTGCCTTCTCAATGTGCCTATCTTTCTGCAAGATTCACACAGGGAAGATGAAAAAGGCTGTGTCCTCCAATGAGCTCCAGTGTCTGAGTCAGGTAGAAAGCCAAAGGGTGGCAGAAGAAACAGAACATCTTTCCTGATTTTGAAATTTCCTACAAGTCTGCCTGTCTCTGTTCTTCATTTTTATCTGCATATAGCTCACCCTGAAGTGCAAGATTCTGTCTATAGATCATATAAGTAGTCTCAGCTTAGTATTCAGCAAAAAGGGTTTTGGTATGGTGGTCAGATGTCTAAAGTTAGGCATTGCAAAGCTCTGTGTCATGACACTAAGTGCCTTTGAGTCTCTGGGCTAAGTTGTTAAGTCTAAATCAGAGCCTTGAGCAGTCATTTTTCTTGTTAGTGCTTAAGGCTGGCTCCAGGAAAAGCCTTGATAAAATGTGAAAGCTTTCACCCAAGAATGGAATAAAATGTCTCAGGCCAGGGGATTATCATCAATATATTAACAGGGAGAACAAGAATGCCCATAATCTAAGTGTAATTATCCATCTCCTTTTCTCCTTACAAATAAAATTGCACATCTGAAATGATCCATTGCCAAGACTGTGCTGAGCTGGCCCAGAACATAACATACTGGCTCCAAAGTAATGTTGCAGTCAGCCATCAACAGTCATTCAACAGTTCTAAGTGTTGATTTGAAATGAGTTATTCGGGCTCCTCACTATAGGAAGGACACTGAGGTGCTGGAGCATGTCCAGAAAAGAACAACTAAGCTGATGAAGGGCCTGAACAAAAGTCCTATGAGGAATGGCTGAGGGAACTGGGGTTGTTGAGTCTGCAGAGAAGGCTGAAGGCTCATCACCCTCCACAACTGGCTCAAAGAAGGCTGGAAGGAGGTGAGGGTCAGTCTCTTCTCGCATGCAGCAAGTGACAAGTCAGCAGGAAATGGCTTCAGGTTGTGCCAGGGGAGGTTCAGGTTGGATATCAGGAAAAATTTCTTCACAGAAAGAGTTCTCAGACACAGGAGCTGGCTGCCCAGGGAGGTGGTGGAGTCACCTTCCCTGGAGGTATTTAAAGTCTATGTGGATTGTAAGGCTGAGGGACACAGTTTAATGGCAGTGGCTTAGCAGCAGTGGTGGCATTGAGAGCTCTGGGCAAGTGGCTGGACTTGATCTCAAAGCCTCTTCCAGCCTCAACAGCTCTATGATTCTGTGTTCCAGTTCTTCAAAACTGTTACATTTTGCATCATAAAGATGAGCACATTTGGAATAGTACACACTCTTTATTGTGTGTTTTCAGACCCAATCCTCAGTTACACACTCTTTATTGTGTGTTTTCAGACCCAATCCTCAGTCCATGAACTTCATTTTCTTGCATTACTATCACTAAACATTGTTTTTTGCAGCTGGACTCTACTCAGTAGAGTTACAGAAGCATTTCTCCATTAAGTGCACCACACGTCTGACTGACAGAGATTTACCTAACCTCATTGGTGTCTGGAACACCACTGTGCAAGGCTGAATTTTTCAAATGAAAATAACTTCTGCAAATAAGCACTGAAATGCAGTATTTCCTGAAAATTTGCTAAAACAAATATGCATGACAAAGTCAAAATTCCCTCAAGGATCCAGACTTTTGGTGGGACTGAATGCTTTTATTATCAACTACTAAATGGATTTTTAAATCTTCTGATGATTTATAAACACGAGACTACACACAATCATCAGATTTTAGAGAGTCTTCCCTTTTCCCCAAAGGAAAGAAAGGAAAGGAAATAAATACTTAGCAACATTTCTCATTGGTTCAACAGCATAGGTTTTTAGTTATTTATCTGTCAAGTGTCTTCATGATGAATACCCTAAAGAGAAAGAGATTAAGTCACTCAGAAAACCACAGTGTCACAGTATAGGTTGGAAGAGACCTCGAGGATCATCGAGTCCAACCTATCAACACAGACCCTATGACTAGACCATGGCACCGAGTGCCACGTCCAATCTCCCCTTGAACGCCTCCAGGGATGGTGACTCAACCACCTCCCTGGGCAGCACATTCCAATGATGAATGACTCTCTCGGTGAAGAACTTTCTCCTCACCTCGAGTCTAAACCTCCCCTGGCGCAGCTTGAGACCATGTCCCCTTGTTCTGGTGCTGGTTGCATGGAAGAAGAGACCAACCCCTTCCCAGCCACAACCACCCTAAAAAATCAATTCTATTCTAAAACTTCTGAATATCTGTTTTTCATCAGATGCAAAGGACAGCTTCCAGGTTAAAGGTATCTTTCTGATTCAGTCTCTCTTTATAAGACACACAAATTCAGTGTGCCAGGTAACCATGAGATACTCAGCAAATCATAGAATCATAGAACTGTCAGGATTGGGAGGGCCCTCAAGGATCATCTAGTTCTAACCCCCCTACCATGGGCAGGGACACCTCACACTGGATCAGGTTGCCCAGGGCCACATCCAGCCTGGCCTTAAAAACTTCCTGGCTTCTATCACCTCCCTGGGCAACCTGTTGAAGTGTCTCACCACCCTCAGGAAGTTCTTCCCCATAACATCCAATCTGAATCTACCCATTTCTATTTTTGTTCCATTCCCCCTAGTCCTATCACTCCCTGACAGCCTAAAAAGTCCCTCCCCAGCTTTCTTGTATCCCACTTCATATATTGTAAAGCCACAATTAGGTCTTCTTGGAGCCTTCTTCTCCAGACATGAAGGCAAACCTCAATTTTAACCAACCAATGAACCAAATACAAGTTTTAATACCTGAAGAACAACACTCAGCCTCCCACTTAACAATCTAACCCCAAGCCCCACAATACTTTGTTCCAGCAAACAATTCTATTTTGAAGCTGGCACGATGTAAGCATGGTATGAATAGCAGCAGATTCAATTCAACCCAATCCATGAGAGCTTAGGACTTTAAAAGCATTACAACATCAAGAAATTTAAGATTTAAAACCTGAAAGGAATTTTGGCAAATCTTGAAACCCTTCTCAACACCTACGTGTGTATCCAGATACCTAAATATTCAAACCAAGACTGTCTGGTTTCAATTATACTTATTAAAAGAAAGAGAGGCAGAAATGGTAAGTATGACCATTCCAAAACATTTTGAAGCCTGGAGTTTCTTTGAAAAGCAAACACATAAAGCAATCTGCTGCTTTCCTTCTCCAAACCTGGACATTTGCATGACACCTTTAATTGAGAAAGGAGCAGCTAGAAGCCTCGAGGCAAGCGGTTATGTTTTGGACAGATGCCTCAGCTGAAAATATTGGGGAAATTTCTGAGCAAAGCACAGAGCTGGATTTAGCAGCATGTTAAGTGTGTCAGCTCAGTTGTAACTACAGTCCTGCTGTCCTTTGTTTCAGTAACAGTTCATAGTCTTGAGTCATAGCGTCTGCTCAGATATGCAAGACATGTAACTGAGTTTGTGATGGAAAAAGACTAAATGTAGCAGCAGAAATGCAACGTGTGCTGCTGTCTGACCTTTGTCAGCAATGCCAGAGGCTTCTTTTCATATGCTGCTGCTAGTTGTCATTATTAACAGTGACCATGAATTTCTTTCTGTCAAAGTAATCAGACTGCAGGAGAGGAGTTTCGGAGGAACTCTGCGCAGAGAAGGTCACTGACGCTTGATCTCATCAAGTCGCTTTCTTTGTTATTAGAAAAGACAGGTAAGAAAATGAGTAAATGACACCCTTAAGATTTTTAAGAACGTTGGAAAGTCATTATTAGTCTTTGAGACCAGCAAATAATATCTCCTATTGATCAAAAAGACAGGAGATATTGAGGGGAAAAATGTTTTGTTCTCCTTCCCCTTCACTTAGACAAATTAAATTCTGCCATGTCACACCAAATTTTTTTGAGTATTGATTTTTCCCAAGTCTTTGCTTGACATTTGAGCTGATTGAAAAGCTTCAGTGTGAGACACAGCAGAAAGAGAGACCGGAGCAGTGATGTTGTATGCAGCCTGCAACCTGCAAGCCATCCATAACGTACAAAATATGACAAGCCATATGGATATTAAACCCTCTTCCTTTTGTGTTATTACACAGTTTGCCTAAAATATGCTGCTTGAACCATCTGAGAGCTTATCACAAGGGGCAGCTTCTTCAGAGCAATTGCAAAATGGCTTGTCCACCTAAGATTACAAAAAACATCCTCTGCAAAATATGCAGTAGGAGCTCCCTCTACTGATAGATTTCAGCTTTCCAAGCTTTCTGGCTTTGGCATGTATAATGCACCCAAACACGTTTAGATTTCGTGCACATCCAGTGTTTTGATTTTTCTTTACTACATAAAAGGATAAAAGTAACCGTTCAGTGCAAGCCATATCTAATAAAGGCATTGTTGATTCATGTAAATATATTATGGCATTCAGATCACATACTTCTGATTTGCCAATGGAACTAAGGGAAAGAAAAACAATCTGCTTCCAGAAAGGAATTCTAGAGGTTTGTCACATCAGCTGCAAGAGGTGAATGGAAGCTGTGTAGCTGTGTTAAGCTGGATTTACCCTCTTAACAAGGAGTTACAAGTCAGAATCATAGAATTATTTAGAATAAACTTTAGAATAAACTTTATTTAGAATAAACCAAACCAGGTTATAGATCTGTTGAGGTTGGAAGAGACCTTTGAGATCATCAAGTCCAAGAGAACTCAAAATTCCAGCATTACTGCTAAGCTACTGCCACTAAACCAGCACCACAATCACACATCTTTTAAAGACCTTCAGGGATGGTGACTCCACCACCTCTCAGGGCAGTCTGTTCCAGTGCCTGGGAACTCTTTCTGCAAAGCCATTTTTCCTAATATCCAACCTGAACCTCCCTTGCTGTATCTTAAAAAGAGTGAATAGCTAATTTGGGTAGGCTGCAGTATTTTAAAGATAGTTTTGGAAAACAAATTTAATTACAGAGTGTCAGCCCAAATTCCTTCACCAACTGCTACTCAGCTGGATCATGCACCCAGTCTTTGTTAGTTCAGCTTCCTCCAGTAAACACTAAGTTCATTCACCATGAAGGCTGTGATGATTTGGACTGTAGGAGGTGACATGCCTCCAGATTTATTTTTGTTTTCATTCCTCTGTGGAAGATAAGATACCACTATGAACAGGGTGTTTCATGTCAAGGTATCTGTACAGCTTTATTTCTTTATTGACTTCCTGTGGAGACAATTATGTTCCTGAGGACTTCAGGAAGCACATAGCTACATGATTCCTCCATTAAAAGAAGCACCAGAAAAGACTGTAATTTTCAAGGAGCTAAGGCACACAAATTCTCATAATATCACTCATTTTTCTCTATATAAGGAAATGCACTTATAGAATAGAATAATATGGAATAATAAACCAGGTTGGAAGAGACCTTCAAGATCATCGTGTCCAACCCATCAACCAATCCAACCCACCTATTTAAATTCCATACTAACTCTATAAGGTGTCATAAAAAAACACCCTCAGTTAAAGACAGGGAAAAAAAGGCAACACAGTTCAAGCAATGCTATGCAAGAAAGGAAACAAGAAAAATCTGTGCTGAGCTGTATCTCTGGGATATATAGAACAGAACAGAATAGACCAGATCAGACCAGACCAGGTTGGAAAAGGCATTTGAGATCATCAAATCCAACCCATCACCCAGGACGATCTAATCAACTAAACCATGGCACCAAGTGCCTCATCCAGTCTCCTCTTAAACACTTCCAGTGATGTGACTCCACCATCTCCCTGGGCAGCACATTCCAATGGCCAATCTCTCTTTCTGGGAAGAACTTCTTCCTAACATCCAGCCTAAACCTCCCCTGGCACAGCTTGAGATTGTGTCCTCTTGTTCTGTTGGTGGTTGCCTGGGAGAAGAGACCAACCCCCACCTGGCTACAAGCTCCACAAAACATTCAATTTTCATGAGTCAAAACGTGTTTACCTTTGAGGTCCCTTATCATCTGAGAATGCTGTCTATGGTTTTACATGAATTAGGCCCTTCCTATCAATGTTAAGATCCTACAAATCAATGGGGAGTTTTATATGACTACTGACTTCAACAACTATCATGTAAAATAAATATGATGATTTTTAACATTGTTGTTTCCAATTTCTTGGGTCTCTCTATTTTGCTTGTGTTAGTTTCAACGACATCCAGAGAGCTGAATGTGATCAGGACAGTGTTTGTCCTTCTGTTTCCATACAATTCCTTTAAAGTCTAAGTCAGATAAGTCACATATATATTTCAATGCTTTACACCTCAGGGTGAAACTCCAGGCTGTCATCTAGGGCTTAGTGATAAAAGAAGGACTGATTAAAAGAGACTGACACTACAGAGCTGATAGAGTTGAAGGACTCTAGGGGCTTCCATGCTATTAAAAATCAGACATGATTTTCTTTCAAGAGGACTGTTTCAAACAATGAGATTTAAATATTAATTCAAACCAACATTTGTTGCCTCTCTGCTCTGTGTATTTCTGGATGCCTCATTACAACAATAATTTGATTGTCATCTGTATTTGTCACATAAACATCTAACAAAATACTGCCTGCACTGTTGAAGTTTAAGAGATATCAGAACATCAAGAAATGGCTTTGCATTAAATTCTACCCAGACAGATTCCACATGAAAATTGGGAGATTACTGCAGTAGCTTTTCCATGAGGAAACATGATTTAAAGTCTAATTTGGATGCAACAATTTAATATTTACATTCATGCCAACTATAGCATTTAACAGCAGGTTTCCTGCTTAAAATTCAGGAATTACTGTATTCAGTAAAATATTAATACATTGCACTTACACAGTGCCTCAATTACAGGATCTTAAAATGCTTTTTAAGCATTAATTCAGGTTCCCATCATCCCTGAAAGAAAGAGGCTTGAAAGATTATTCTACTTGTTCTTTAAAGCAGCTGAGGTAAGAAAGGAAGCCACGTTTTTGGCCAAAGGGCATCCAGCAAATCAATAGCAGAACCAGGAGCAGAATTTAGGAGTTCTGGTGCTTTCTGCTTTTCCCTCACCATTACATTGGGAGGTTTTTTCCCCCACTATCCCCCTACAACACTGTTTATGGCCTTAGCTAAGCAGGCACATCCTTCATCAGCTTCGACAAGAGTTCGTATGAATATTTCCCTACTGCATTCAATACGTTGAATGAACTGAAAACCTGCATAAATACCATACCCCGTTGGTCACTGTATGAAACCTGACACAAAAGGGCTTCAGTAAAATGATACATCATTTACTAGCCACATATATATTTGTAGAATGGTTTGGGTTAGAAGGAACCTTAATCATATTCTAGCTCCAACCCTCTTGCCATGGGCAGGGACACCTTTCTCCTAGCCCAGGTTGCTCAAGGCCTCATCCAACCTGGCCTTGAACACCTCCAGGGAATGAGCATCCACAGCCTTCCTAGGCAACCTGT
The DNA here is from genome assembly GCF_026170545.1 of Melanerpes formicivorus. Taxonomy (NCBI): domain Eukaryota; kingdom Metazoa; phylum Chordata; class Aves; order Piciformes; family Picidae; genus Melanerpes; species Melanerpes formicivorus. The sequence continues at coordinate 56,641 of NW_027142411.1, forward strand.
TCCAGTGTCTCTCCACCCTCACTGCAAAAAAATTTCTTCCTAATTTCCAGTCTAAATCTTCCCTCCTCAATCTTCAATCCACTCTCATAAGAAGTCCCTTCCTGGCTTTCTTACAGTTCCCTTCAGGTACTGGAAGTCTGCTCTAAGGTCTCTCCAAAGCCTTCTCTCTTCATTTGGATAGTATCCTGCTGTAAAAGTATTAGCTCTTTCCTAGGAGCACATTTTCTTAGCATCAGTTATTCTTTGCTAGCAGCATCTTTCACTTTTTTTCAAGGATCCTTTATCAACAGACAACAAAGGCAAAAATCTTACTTCCTTAGCCAGAAGGCTCTGAACAGTCCTTCTTCTGAGAATCCTGCTACTATTGGAGGTCCTTGACTTGCAGAGTGTTTTCTTTTGTCATTTCATGAAACATACGATGTTACTTTCTGTCTCTACTTTCACCATACGCCTGTCTCTTTCTCTAAGACACTTCCATGCATTGTTTAGCTGCTATCAGGAGCTGTGGATAGCAGGTGAGGAGCAGGTAAGTAGTTCTTCTATGGACTGCTTCAGCAACTCCAAGAACATCATGATAGCAGAAGAAAACAACAAAGGGAGGAGTGAAAAACCTGATGAGAGCTAAGAGGTGTAAAAGGCAATCCTTACCTTGCTTTGTAAGAACTATTTTTTTTGCTTTATGAATTAGATGTGGAATGAAGATTTGCAAGCAGTCATTTTGCCTGAAATTGAAACATTAAATCTGGGCTTATTGAATTCTATTAACAGCTCATATTTTGGCTACCAAGAGCTCTCATTTGATGAAGGTAAAGCGATCTCAGGATATTATTAAAGAAGAATGCAGTAGGTGTTTTCACATCTTTTGAATGCAATATTTGCTTTTAATGTTTGGAAACCTCCAAAGCTCAAGAATAAAAATCTCTACACCATATCACATTACTTGTTACGAGAAAGAGCTGGCTATCTCTTCCTAATGATTTTGGTATTGCTTTCCAGATGGCAATAAGGATCAGTTACATGATCCTTACATTCATGCTCTTAACTCCAGGGGTTTTCCACAAAACAGAGGAAAACAACCATCTATATTTTCACTCAGCAAATTAAAGATATAAAATCAGACTCAGTAGGCATAAAATAGTTCCCTGTAAAAAGACTTCACTAGAAGTTATTTCTCAATTTATATTCATCCTACAGCTCCTCTATATTAAAAATCTCCCCATATTAATGAAATGAGTCAACACCAAGATTTTCCCAGAATCTTAATTTCTTTGTACAATGCTTTGGTGTTTATCTTCGAGTTTGGTGGTGTTGTTATTGTTTTCTTTCTTGCTTTTCTATTTTTCTAAAGAACTTGAGGAGCCAAGACCCCTGGGGCAGGACTACACAGACCTTATCTTTATATTTTGATAGGTAGGTGCCTGACAAGAGTACGTCTGAAAACATTTAATGGTGAAGTCCACCTATGCAGCTGTTCTGGTTCAGAAGCCCTACTCTAACACATTTTCTGAACTCTAAAGAGATTGCCACAGCAGTATTCAATCTGCATGGCTAGTAACATGCAACTAATAGCAAGTTAGAGCTTCTGGCTTTCTACCTATTAATTTACATCAGTAACTGGTAGTGAGAAAGAACAGCAACAACCTCAGGTGTTGTCAGGTACATATGGAAGTTTAGTTACTCCTGAAGGTCAAGTTTCTATTACATGAACTGCTTACAAATAAACTGTGTTTCTCCTTCCCATGTGAATGGAAATGCTCAAGTAGCTTTTGCTCAGCAGACAAGTAGCCCTTCTGCATGACCCTGTGAGAGAGATCACATGTATTGTGGGTGATTTAAGGCCAGACATAAGCACGTTCCAGAGGAGAAACCCACGTCTGGCAGTAGCAAGCATTTTAAAGCACCTCAAGTTCATTTTGGTACAGGCTTAGAAAGGTTAGCTTCAGCTGATTTTAACAAGCTCATGCTGCTTTCTCTCACCTATGAGTTGATGTCACCCCATAAAGAAGTGACTCCTGCTTGTGCACCTCTTAGGGGGTGAGCTGGCTCTCTGGATAGAAGGCTTGTTAATTAGCCCTGTAACTGGTCATGCACCATACACATCTACATTTAGGGAAGTACCATATTGTTGTTCTTATTTTATTTTCCCCTCCTCTGTCCATTTTGCACTTTAAAGGAACTTTCTGATTAGTTGTCAAGCAGACTTCCATTAAGTTATTGCGGTTTCTTTTTTTTCCCACCATGAGAAAAGGGGAGAAGGATGCAGAGAAATTGAATTAGCTGAGAAAATGTTTCAGAACACAAAAACCATTACCCAAAGTATATGTATGATCCTAATTCCCAGGCTAAGCTGTGAGTCAAGAAGTTTGCCAACATTTCCTAATCACCAGGAAACATGTAACTTATTCTGCAGTCAATAGTTAACAGTTGGCAGGAGCATACTCTTTGGTTTGGAATTGATTTTGCATTTGTTCAAGGATGACATGCATGCTGACAAGTGAGACCAGATAATTCAGATTTATCAGTTCTGACTTGCTGAATAACCATGTCAGACAGATGATGGATGGCTCCCAAACTGGCAGTAAGACACAAGTTGGTGAAAGTGATAAACAAAACAGAAAAAAAGAGAAAAAAAAAAAGCTTTCTGCGTGCTGAATAACCTAATACTCCAAAATGCCAAATGGCATTATCCCAATATCTTATCAAACATGTTAAGATTGGAAAATCAGTGAAGCATCTATATCAACCACAGTAACTGTCAGACAAGAAACACTGAGGTCTACATGCTATGAGAGTCTAGGGGCTTAAATAAGCTTGGAGTAGTCCCATAGTCTGCTCTTGGCAGCCAGAAAACAATTCATATGAATAACTCTGCTGCCCCCCTCCCAGCCACTGCCAGCAGGGATAGTATAGGTCAAGTTTATGCCTGACTGTGGCATGACAGCCACTGATTTTGTCTGAAATGGGAGTATATCATCAATGACTTTCATGACCAATAATGGAACAGATACTTCAGCTGTGATTGAGGCAGAGGGACTTCTGGGAAGAAAGGCATAATCCTCGGCTGGCTGTATGTCATTTTGGAAGACGACTATGGCTCTGACTAGAAGCCTGTAGCTTCCAGAGGTTGCTAGAGTATGAGGAAGCCCTGGTTTAACATCATTTCCCAGGGTGTTTATTCCAACAGGCAGGATGTTGCAGAACCAATCCTGTTACGCTAAGGAATAGCTGACTAGCTGGAACTGAGTTCAGAAAGACTGTCTGAGCATGGCAGGCCCTGAGGTATAGGGTCCAAATTGTGGAACTCATAGAAATGCATCAAGTTATCTGTACAAGTTATTAATTTCCTCAGCCATCATTGCCCATGCAGCAGTTGCAATTAGCAGAGACTCTGTAATAATATTTACAGAAAGCATATTTGCAGAAAACAACTTAAGAGAGGAGCTTATGGAAAGCAATAACAAATAAAAAGCACTCAGCTGTCATCTCTGACGGTTTACATAGCGATCAGTGAAAATATACCAGCTATTAAAAGCTGAAGACATGTATAACTCTTTAATTCTGGTTTATTCATACCGAGGCAGCAATGCACATATTGCTTCCTGGAAAAAAAAAGAAGAAAGATGTATCACAGTATCACCAAGGTTGGAAGAGACCTCAAGGATCATCGAGTCCAACCTGTCACCACCGACTTCATGACTAGACCATGGCACCAAGTGCCACGTCCAATCCCCTCTTAACACCTTAAACCATGAACTATTCAAGTACTTATATTTGCAAAACCCAGGCCAAGTTTTCACAGAGGGGGTTCTAATGGTAAATCATGAGTTTAGTCCTCTCTGTAGGACAGGAATACCCTTCTACAATCTGACTCTATGGCAATCACCTTAGAAGCAGAAAAATGCAGAAGCATAGAAGAATCTCAGGTTTTACTACCAAGTAAGAGACTAAATTGGCTTATTCTTTGATTAAGTTTTCCGGTGCCTGCTTTAAAAATGTGAAACACCCATCTGTAGAAGACTGTTAATGCAATCCTGCAGTCAGTGTGCGTGTTCATGACCTCCAAAATGTGGTATTTAATGTTTAATTACTAGCTCAGGAGTAGGTGTCCTAAGACTAGCAAAGGAAGATATGTGCCAAGAGTTATTTTATACTTTAATTTTAATTATAATACAGGAAAGAATATTGAATATTGTAGACCCATTTCTTCCTTACTCAGATACATAAACAACTGCTTGTTAAGTATCATAAAGAGCCAGTTTTGTACAAAACAGCTTTCTCCATAAAATAAGAGCTATCTAAAGACAATCATCATCTGGATAATTTGCTCTTAAAATTCTTACTATTATGTTGGTTTTAAAAAAGGGAAGCAACTCCAAATTCAAAAGCAGCTCTTCTGCATCTGGGGAGATGCATATACACAAAGAAATCACTGATCACTTAGAGATGCTTGGGGAAGGTAAGCATTTCTCCTTGAAACATGTATTTTCACTTGTACCTGTCACCATAATCCATGCATAACAGCCACCAATATATTTTGTAAGCACAATAAAGTAAATTTTAGATAAGCAATTTTGACAAAAGCAGAGGAGTGGCTAAGGGAAACGGGGTTTCTGACTCTGGAGGAGGCTGAGGGGAGACCTCATTGCTCTTTACAACTCCCTGAAAGGCAACTGGATTGAGGTGAGGGGTTCTCTTTTCTCCCTGGAATCAGGTGATAGAATGAAAGGACATAGCCTGAAATCTTGCCAGGGCAAGCCTAGGTTAGGGATTAGGAAAAATTTCTTGCCTTCAAGAGTGGTCAGGCATTGGAACAAGCTGCCCAGGGAGGTGGTGGAGTCACCATCCCGGGATGTGTTCAAGAAATATGTGGCCATGGTGGTATCACATTGGTGGTTGGAGTCCATGATCCTAGAGATCTTTTCCAACCAAAACAATTCTATGATCAATGTTATCTATAGATGTTTATGCTAGATTTTTTAACATTCAACTAGGAGGACACAAAAATGTTGAGTTGCTGGAACGTGTCCAAAGAGAACAAAGCTGGTGAGGGGTTTGGAGCACAAGCCCTATAAGGAGAAGCTGAGGGAGCTGGAGTTACTTAGCCTGGAGAAGAGGAGTCTCAGGGGACACCTTATTACAACTACCCGAAGGGAGATTGTAACCATGTGGAGAATGGTCTCTTCTCCCAGGCAACCAGCACCAGAACAAGAGGACACAGTCTCAAGCTGTGCCATGAGAGGTTCAGGCTGGATGCTAGAAAGAAGTTCTTCCCAGAAAGAGAGATTAGCCATTGGAATGTGCTGCCCAGGGAGGTGGTGGAGTCACCATCACTGGAAGTGTGTAAGAGGAGACTGGATGAGGCACTTGGTGCTATGATTTAGTTGATTAGATGGTGTTGGGTGATAGGTTGGACTTGATGATCTCAAAGGTCATTTCTAACCTGGTTAATTCTTTTCTATTCTACTCTAATTAAGAAGTCTTGATAGATAAATTCATAATGCTAACTGTACCAGGATATTCCAGTTTTGATGAGGTTCCATATCATTCTATTGATTTCAGTCAATCTGTGCTGATATTCAGTAGCTCAGGATTTGCTCATGTATCCACGCAGACTAACTAGGCCTTTAGATATCTTCACATATACCATAGTGTATACTAAGTCAAGCAGATCAAAGTAGAAAGCCTCTTTTAAATCCCCTTGTGACAATATCTTTAAACTGAGCAAGATTTAAGGACATTAGTGCAGCTTTAAACTCTAATGGAATATTCACTTCATAATCAAAGTGATCTCCTTGAACAAATTAAAATCCCAGAAGCAGCTGTCATTTTTAAAAGGTATTTTAAGGGTACTGCAAACTTTTGCATGCAGTCAATAGGTGAGGTTCAGCTTTTTCACTCTCTAAGTGAGCACTTCGATGCCCACTTGAGGATGTAAGTGCCTACCTCAAAGGCTGTATTGAAGTATTCTATGGATTCACAATGTACTCAATCACTGTAACACTCTTACAATTCATACTAGCAACTTTATATATATATGTATATATTTCTAGTGTGTACTCATTCTGAAAGGAGATTACTTGGTGATTTATTACTAACACTGTTAAGGAGGGAGACTGCCTCCTACATCCATTAATGGTTTGGACCCACACAAGAATGAACAACAACAAAAAACAACAACAACAGCAGAAAGCACCAATCAAACATAAAAACTACAAGACGGGGCCTGAAGCATTACTAACTGCATGCAACTACTGGTGAGAGTCCAAAGCAGCTTCTAATTGAGTCTTAGTACAGTTGCAAACTTTCATCTGTGACCTTATGGCAAACAAAGCTCTGGATGCAGCTCATTTTCTCCTATGTCCACAGCATGCTGCTGTCTAGAAGCAACAGAAGCTTTTCACATTTTGAATCCTGATATATTCTGGGCCTTTTAGTTTTCCAGTAGTTTCTTTAAAGTACTCATAAAACTTGCAAGAAAATTTTGTGAGCTGGAGCTAAGGGCTCTGGATTTGGCTGTTTTGGAAAAAGGAGGTTGAGGGGTGACCTCATTGTTCTCTCCAGTTTGCTGAAGAGGGGAAGTGGAGAGGGTGCTCCAGAGCTCTTCTCCCTGCTATCCAGTAATAGGACATGTGGGAATGATTGAAAGCTACATCAAAGGAGGTTCAGGCTTGACATCAAGAAATATTTATGTGCTGCAGGGGTGGTCAAACACTGGAATAGGCTTCTCAGAGAGGCAGGAAATGTTCCAAGCCTGACACTGTAAATTGGAAATGCCCTTGTTAACATACTTTAATTCAGTCAACTCTGAACTGGTTGGACAGTTGGACTGGATGATTATTTTAGATCCCTTCCAACTGAACTATTCTATTCTAATTTGCTAACTCCTCGCCCCTGGAAACATTCTATTGTCTTTTATATCATGACAACCAAACTCAGGCAAAATTTTCTAAGCATTTCCTCTTACTCAATTTGGTTTCTTCATAGAGCTGGAAACAGGGAATCCCTAGAACAAAGCCTTGCCTCTTTCTGCCAGACCTCACAAAGCCTGTTCCATAGGACCTGGGACGCAGTCAAGACCATGAAAGGCTTGAAAGAGCATGCTTGCCTGTGGAGGCAGAGTGAAAGGGGAGTGACTACTCAGAGATGCCAAAAGTTTCTTTTTGGAATGGTTTCATAGTTTCATAGTTTCATTCAGGGTTGGAAGGGACCACAAGGATCATCTAGTTCCAACCCCCCTGCCATGGGCAGGGACACCCCACACTAGATCAGGCTGGACAGAGCCTCATCCAGCCTGCTCTTAAACACCTCCAGGGACGGGGCCTCGACCACCTCCCTGGACAACCCATTCCAGGGTTTCACCACTCTCATGGTGAAGAACCTCCTCCTCACATCTAGCCTGAATCTCCCCACCTCCAGCTTCATTCCATTCCCCCTAGTCCTATCACTACCTGATATCCTGAGAAGTCCTTCCCCAGCCTTCCTGTAGGCCCCCTTCAGATACTGGAAGGCGACAATTAGGTCTCCTCGGAGCCTTCTCTTCTGCAGACTGAACAGCCCCAACTCCCTCAGTCTGTCCTCATAGGAGAGGTGCTCCAGCCCTCTGATCATCCTCGTGGCCCTTCTCTGGACACGTTCCAGCACCTCCACATCCCTCTTGTAATAGGGGCTCCAGAACTGGACACAGTACTCCAGGTGGGGTCTCACCAGGGCTGAGTAGAGGGGGAGGATCACCTCCCTCGACCTGCTAGCCACACTTCTCCTGATGCAGCCCAGGATCTGATTGGCTTTGCGGGCTGCAAGTGCACACTGAGAGCTCATGTTGAGCTTTTTGTCCACCAGCACCCCCAAGTCTCTCTCCTCAGGGCTACTTTCCAGCCAGTCACTGCCCAGCCTGGATTTGTGCCTGGGATTGCCTCGACCCAGATGCAGGACCCTGCACTTGCTCTTATTGAACTTCATGAGGTTGGCCTGTGCCCACCTCTCCAGCCTGTCAAGGTCCCTCTGGATGGCCTCCCTTCCCTCCAGCGTGTCTGCTGCACCACACAGCTTGGTGTCATCAGCAAACTTGCTGAGGGTGCACTCAATGCCACTGTCCATGTCCCCCACAAAGATGTTGAATAAGACAGGTCCCAGGACTGATCCCTGAGGGACTCCACTTGTCACTGGCCTCCACTGGGACATGGAGCCATTGACAGCCACTCTTTGGGTGCGGCCATCAAGCCAGTTCCTTATCCATCTAGTGGTCCACCAATCAAACCCATGTGTCACCAGTTTGGAGACCAGGATGTGGTGTGGGACAGTGTCGAAGGCTTTGCTCAGGTCCAGGTAAACGACAGTTTGCCACTGTGATTTCCTTGAAAAGAGGAATGAAAACAAGTTGTGGCTTTTAACACAGTTTCATTGCAGCCTCACAGTCCTACACACACAGAATCTCCATGTGGATGATCACATCCATGTATTTCCCTTGAGCACATCTGTGCTTCAGTGACAATAACTCACATTGCCACTTGGTACAGAAATGGGACATTTTCAGATTCCTTGCTGTTACATTTCCTCCATGCAGTTGTTCACCCAAATCTGACTTTGCTGACATTTAGAATGTAGTGTAAGACATCACTTCTTGGTCAAACATTTGCTTGGTGCAGTGGCTCCACTTAATTATTTATTGTGGTTGCTTCAGTTGATGAAAGGTCTGGGACTACTTATCCTGCCTGTTGTCAGTTTGATGTTTCCTGGTTTAGTTTTTTCCCCAGGAGCACTCTGATGACATTAGGAAGGGAACATAAAACAAGCCAGTAAACGACCTACTGTGATAAATAGGCTGCATTTGCACATACACACCAAAAGTCCTCAGGTTCGTTTGTTTGCTTTTCAATTCTTTTAAGAGGAAATTATATTTTTTGGATGTGAAAGTCAACATCTTGACTAGCATGGAGCAGCTGAGGTAAGAAAACTGTTCCACTCTGACTTGTACCCCACAATTCTCTCTACTGAGTCACCACTTAACTCACATTGCTATAATAAGAAGTCAATTTGGAGGATTTCTCATTAAAAGAGATGATGCACAAGGACCTGCTTAGTCTGAGATCTAACAAGAGAGTTAGCCTGCCTGTGGTTCAAGCAGCCTATCACTCCAGATTAAGGAAAATACAATTTAAGACAGTACACTAACACTTAGGCAACTCAAATGCAGGAAAAGAAAGCAAGCATTAAGGCAAAACAACAGGACTCACTAAACATTCATCAGCTAGAGTTTCAGTCTCAGGACTGAAAGTATTTGCTATCAGCACTAAAACACACTGACATAAAATTCTCTCCTGCTCTTTACAATCACTTTTGAGAACTCTGTACTCAATGTCTCATTGGATTTGTCTTTCATGCGCTCTTAATGCTAACAATAGAATGATGGCACTGTCTTTGACACTACCTAATCTGTACAGTAGTAATTTGAATGCATTTCCCCCCCACCTATTGTTTAAGGTGACAGGTGCCAACTCTCACTCCCAGTCTATGGTGTCATTTCAAAGGTACATAATATGAAATTTCATAATTCATTCTGCTCAAGAGAAAAAAAAACACACACTAAAAGAGGAATTTTGGAGAATGATCATTCTGTTAACTTCCATTGTTTGTGTTAAAGGTCTCCATATCTCTGCACTAGATCAATGATCTTGATTTAGAACACTGCTGTATTACTCAGTTCAGAACTGGAGAAGCCATTAAAGCCTTCAATCTTTAGACATCTTAGTTCTGCAAGAGGGAAGACAACAAGGACAGAGACTGCATACAAATGAGGAGTCCACTTTGCCAATTTCTATTTGTATGTCTTTGAGCAAGATGTCATCAAAAGAGGTTTTTAAATACCTACCAACTGCCAAAAGAAGACTCAACTTTGCATGGCATGGCCAATTCAGGATATCAAATGAAAAGGATTATACAGGTGATCTTTATTTATTATATCCATCCACCAGCAGAAGATGTTCTGCAGTGAGAATATAAAATATAAACCATAAACCAGATAAAACCAAACAAAAAACCCAAAACCCCTCAAAAAAGTCCCCTAAAGCCCCAAATATAACCCCAAAACTATAAACCAAATATAACCCAAAATATATAAGGTCTTCATAAAGAATTATAGATTTATAATTTGAATATAAACCTGAATGAAATCTACAAATTTTAACATAAAAGTTGACTGAAATGGATGCAGCAAACCTATGCAAAAGGAGGGAAATTCTAGGTACTACTGGGACAGATGTGACAGGTTCATATGTCAATTTTGTTTGTTAGCTGTTCAAGAGGAAAAGCAAATCAGAAGCATTCCCATTCACCAAAATTCAGTTGTTCCTGTTAATGGAGTGGTAGTGAAATAAAGCATTGAGGTTCAAGCCAGCAGTGAAGTACAAAGTTGGAAAGTTTGCTACCTCTGGAAATTTCAGGTAGCTTCTTCTCATTCTAGGTGAGTGGGACTATGAATCAGTTTGCCTGTATCATCAGTGGCTTTCTTAAGGACTATTAATATGTGTGTTACCAATTACTTGTAGCATTCAGCTATCAAATATATTCATAGAATCATAGAATAGAATCAACAAGGTTGGAAAAGACCTCAGAGACCATCGAGTCCAACCTGTCACCCAACACCTCATGAGTACTACACCATGGCACCAAGTGCCACATCCAATCCTTGCTTGAACACCTCCAGGGATGGTGACTCCACCACTTCCCCGGGCAGCCCATTCCAACGGCTAACAACTCTCTCTGTGAAGAACTTTCTCCTCACCTCAAGCTTAAACTTCCCCTGGCACAGCTTGAGACTGGTGTTGATATTGAATGTATCCCTTCTAAAGGAGAGCCAGAACTATACTATTTGATTTTGCGCTTAAACTACAAAAACTCACACATAGGAAACTAACTTTTACAACAAAAACATAAATACAAATAAAAACCAGTGCTCTTTTATTTGTTCCCTCAATGGATGACTACACTGAAGACAAGGTATGGTAGCTAGTGGCACAGAGCCACAAGCTAATTGAAATGCAAATGGTGCTGGAGACTGCCAGGGAATATTTGGCTTACTGTAAGAAAACTAACCTTGAGAATTGAATTTTCTTTGTCCAGCTAATACCATCACTAATCTAATAGTGTGGTTCATTTGTAATTAGTGATCAATCAGGCAAATTTCCATATTCATTAACAAAAATTAGGGAGTGTTTAAATGGACCATTAAAAAAATCTACAGATCTATGCTTCTAATTTAGTCTTAGTACAGTGGGACCCTTTCATCTGTGTTCTTATGGCAAACTAACAAAGCTGTGGATGTAACTAATTTTTTTCCTATTTCCACAGCATGTTGCTGTCTAGATATAACAGAAACCTTCCCTATTTTGAGCTCTGATATACACTGGGTGGTTTAGTTTTCCAGAAAACCAAACCAACAACGACAAAAAAACAACAATACCCCACAAAAACCTTCCAAAACCAACCAGCTTAGGACTCTGGGGTGGTTTACTTTGGAGAAAAGGAGGCTGAGGGGCAGTCTCATTGCTCTCTTCAGCTTCCTGAAGAGAAGTAGAGGAGGAGGTGCTGAGCTCTTCCCCCTGCCATCCAGCGACAGGACATGTAGGAATGGCTCAAAGCTGCATCAGAGGAGGTTCAACCTGACATGAAGAAATATTTATTTACTAAGAGAGGGGTCAAATACTGGAACAGGCTTCCCAGAGAAGTGGGTGACACTCCAAACCTGTCATTTTTTAAAGGCATTTTAATGCCCTTAATAACATGCTTTAACTTGGTCAGCCTTCAGTTTGTCAGCTGGATTAGATGATTACTGTAGGTCCCCTCCAACTGAATTGTTTCATTCTACTACCTCCTCACCCTTGGAAATGTTGCATTGTCTTCTACATCATGACAACCAAGCTTAGACAAAACTTATGAGCATTCCTCTTAAACTGATTTGTTCATACAGACTCTCCAAGAGCTGCAAAAACTTCAAGTCTCTCTCTTTTTTAAATTCCAGGGGTCCTTACCTCTGCATTCTAACAGACCACTATCTGAAGTGCAATAAATTTAGACCTGCTGATTGTAAGCAAAAGTCTTCAAAGGAACATTTGAATCAAATGCTGCGAGAGAAGGAAATAAACATTGTGAGGTGTTGTGGCAGCGATGCAAGGGAATGGACTGGGAGATTATGAAGCCCATATTAAGAGAGACCTGTAAGAGCAGATTAGGCAAGCTCCTGTTAGAAATATTGCTAATCCTCTCTTGCAGAAAAAGAATGTCTGCCTGAAAGCCTTTCTGCCTGTGATTAGATAGCATATGGCTGTGATATGCATATTCTCTTATCCCGTCCCCACATTCTTGGCTGATGTATTCATAAGCACTTTGAGACCCATATTACACCAATTCTCAAAATTGAAATAACATATTTCTCCACCTGTGACATCAGATATAGTGCAGCTGCTGCCTCTCAAAGAATGCTTCCTATGCTGTTTCTGAGGCCTAAATTCTCTTAGGTCCTCTTTGCAATGTGATGACCTTGGGAGGTTACATTAATTCCATACTATTCCTATGCAGTACCCAGTACCTTTAATTCTGAAAAATAAGACCATGAAAAAGAGATACCCATTTTAAGACAATTTATTTCTACTTGCTAGAAGTCCTCTTAGCTACGGGGAAAGAGCAACTCATCAATCTTCTAGGCACTGAGGTTGTTGCAGTCTCTAAAACTCCACAGATACTTTGCAACAGCAGCTTCAGTTTTCTCATGTCTATCTTTTCAAACACAGGATGACTCCTTGACAACTAGGTTCCTTCCTTATGATATCTTCTGGCCTGTGTTGCCCTGAAACCAAAGCAGGAGGGTAAAAACTCCCAAACCCCTAGCCTTATCTTCCTAGGACGTAGAGGTGCATTTCCTAATCTCACTCTTCTACTTCACAAGGGATGTGGTACTGGGTCAGACCAATGATTTAGCTTGGCATTCTACATCTAGCAACAGCAGTGAAAGGTAGTGCTTAATGGAAACCATATAAGCTTAGCTATATTCTGTGATCTTTTTTTCCCTCCTTTGTCCCTCAGCAGTCACTGAAGTATGAATGGTAGGAGGAACACCTATGTTTTTTATCCTTTGGTACTCATTTGTGAATATATTGAGCATGAGTTGGTCTAATCTTATTTTGAATTTGTTTAACACCCTCTGCCTATTCCATCTCCTGTAGCAAAAAGGTGCAGAAGTTCACTGCCTGCAATGTAAAGAAGTGTTACCTCAACTTAATGGCCCCTCTCAGTGCCATTAATGAGTGTTATAAATGTTCAGCATGTGAAACCTGTTAAGGATCTGGTACCCTGGCTGCACAGACATAACTTATGTAGAGAAAAAGAACTGACATCATAGAAACATAGAATTGTTAGGGTTGGAAGAGACCTCAAGGATCTTCTATTTCCAAACCCCCTGCCATGGGCAGGGACCCCTCACAGTACATCAGGTTGCTCAGAGTCACATCCAGCCTGGCCTTAAAAACCTCCAGGGATGAGGCTTCCACCACCTCCCTGGGCAACCTCTTCCAGTGTCTCACCACCCTCATGGGGAAGAACTTCTTCTTAACATCTGCTCTGAATCTATCCATTTCGAGTTTTGTACCATTCCCCCTAGTCCTATCACTCCCTGACACCCTAAAAAAGTCCCTCCCCAGCTTTCTTGTAGCTCCCTTCAGATACTGGAAGGCCACAATTAGGTCTCCTTGGAGCCTTCTCTTCTCCAGACTGAACAGCTCCAACTCCCTCAGTCTGTCCTCATAGGAGAGCAGCTCCAGCCCTCTGCTCATCCTCTTGGCCCTTCTCTGGACACATTCCAGCATGACAAGATGCTTCCTCAACCATGCACTCTGGAATTGAGCAGTATAGGTTCAGCAGATAGTTTCATATGTGCAGCAGACTGAAATACTGGGTAACTGTTCATTTCAAATACTGCTAGGGCAAATTTTCCAGGTTTAAAAAAAAAAGATATAAAACAATTAAAAAAGAGAAACCTAGGACCCTAAGGAGCACTTTGAGTGCACACAGATCTAATTCTTTACTGGCTAATAGTAAGAAAAAACCACCCTCAATACAAAAGCTAGCACAAATTATTAATTTTACTGGAATGAGGAAAATATAGAAGAAACAAATAATTGAAAAGGATCTTTAATGGCCATGGTGGTCTTGGGTTGAAGGTTGGACTCAATAGCCTTAGAGGCCTTCTCCAACTGAAACAATTCTAAGATACTATTCCTGAACAACATCTCCTAGTGTTCAACAGATTTCAGAGTAAGTTTGCATCTCTGGTTATGTGTTGAAGAAATGAGATATGATTGTATTAACCAGCAACTAGGATATGAGAGATGAAAGAAGGAATACGTAAGTCTTGTAGCAGAATTCATCTGAAACATAATTATGATTGACTTTGATGTGTTGCACTAATTATATTTTAGCATAATTATGTCTGACTTAACAGTCACCAGATTCATTCTTCATTACCTTAATACAACTTCTTTTAAATTGTGATGTGTAAATCTTAGTGATAATAACAAAAAAAAAATAATAAAAGGAGAACATCTTCAAAGACAGACAAGAACTGCTTGAAGGAGACAAAAGCTTTCATCTTCAGGAGGGAAACAAACTAAGAGGGAAACAAACTAAGAGGGAAACAAACTAAACAGAAACTTGGAATAGAATAGAACAGGTTGGAAGAGACCTTAAAGATCATTGCATCCAACCTATCCACCAATCCAACACACCTAATCAACTAAACCATGGCACCAAGCACCCTATCAAGTCTCCTCCTAAACACCTCCAGTGATGGTGACTCCACCACCTCCCCGGGCAGCCCATTCCAATGGATAATCACTCTCTCTGTATAGAACTTCTTCCGAACATTCAGCCTAAACTTCCCCTGTTGCAGCCTGAGACTGTATCCTTTTGTTCTGGTGCTGGTTGCCTGGGAGAAGAGACCAACACCCACCTGTCTACAACCTCCCTTAAGGTAGTTGTAGAGAACAATGAGGTCACCCCTGAGTCTCCTCTTCTCCAGGCTAAGCAACCCCAGCTCCCTCAGCCTCTCCTCATAGAGCTTGTGTTCCAAACCCCTGACCAACTTTGTTGCTCTTCTCCGGACACATTCCAGCAAGTCAACATCCTTCCTAAACTGAGGGGCCCAGAACTGGACACAGGACTCGAGGTGTGGCCTAACCAGTGCAGAATACAGGGGCAGAATGACCTCCCTGCTCCTGCTGGCCACACTGTTCCTGATGCAGGCCAGGAGCCATTGGCCCTCTTGGCTGCCTGGGCACACTGCAGGCTCATGTTCAGCCTACAATCGACCAGTACCCCCAGGTCCCTCTCTGCCTGGCTGCTCTCCAGCCACTCTGACCCCAGCCTGTAGCACTGCATGGGGTTGTTGTGGCCAATGTGCAGAACCCGGCACTTGGATGTGTTCAATCTCGTGCTGTTGGATTCTGCCCATCTGTCCAGCCTGTCGAGGTCCCTCTGCAGAGCCTCTCTACCCTCCAGCAGATCAACTCCTGCCCCCAGCTTGGTGTCGTCAGCAAATTTACTGATGATGGACTCAATGCCCTCATCCAGATCATCAATAAAGATGTTAAAGAGGATGAGGCCCACTTATTAGCTATTGAATTTATGTTTCATCTTTAAAGAAAACAACAGAACAAGCCAGCTTTGTTTCAAAAGAGAACATACATATATTCTCTTGGAATATAACATGTGTGCTTGTGAAGAAAAAGAGAACCCTCCATAAAACCTATTTAAAAAGTCCATAAAAACTATTTTGCAGTAGGAAAAAAAGAAAAAACATGGAAAAAAAAAAATCACAAACCCCTCCACCTCTTACAAATATTGGGAGCATCTTCATTTTGTCAAAAGCAGATCTTGCACCCCACAAAAAGAGTTATGAAGTAAAAAGGAAAAAAAATATATGTTGGGTTATTTTGTTCCTTGCTCTTTTTATCCAGGAGTTTCTTGTAACTATTAGACAGCAGAATGCAGAAAACAAGGAATGGTCTGATAGACATAAAAACACACCTCCAAAATTATTATAAAGCACACTTTAAAAGCTGTTTCAGAATGAAATGAATAATCTAGTGGCCTTTTGGTATGTAAATACCTAGCAGATGATATATCCATACCCTGAGTCTATTGTGAACACTGAATCTTTAGTAATTCTGAATTGAGAATTAATAATTGAATTCTGCAAGCGCTACTCATTTATTTCACAGGAGTAACACGATTACAAGTACAAAATTGTTTATAAAGTCAGAGTCTTTGCAGTCCTGAAGGCAATGTATTTTGACAAGATGTTTCGAAGTGTGGCCTTGCTGTAATGTTCTGAAAAATCCTGTCAGGACTTGATAGTAGCTGGCAATAAATGCCTATCCCAGCTGTTCAAAACTCAGGCTCCTTGGGCTCCTAAAAGATCACACTCACCCATGAAACAGAAGGTTGGAACCTCTCCTGCTTTCTGAATTTTGAGCTGCTAAGGTCTAGAGGTTCTCAAGCTTTTCTTGACAGAAATACTCTCAAATGTTTTCTTTGGATATTTCTCCAGGATTTAGGCTTTGGGAGGAGGGAACTTAGTGTTTCAGTACTGCAAAATATCTAGGACCGATCACCAAGACTGAACAGAAGATAAGTAGGAAAAGCCCTGTCTGATTCCAAGGCTTTCTAAATCAATCTATCTGGAAGGATTCAATGGACAATCACAGCTAGGATCAGTCTGAGAGGCAGGGAGAACAAATACCATAACTCAGTGAGTAGCATGTGCCAGTACTTTTTCTTTCCTATTCTACCAATCATTCTGTAAATGTCAGAATGTTTTTTGAGAGCAGATTTTGATAGACATTTGTGTAGGTGTAAAACTGCACAACTTCCTACTCTTCCAAATCACATCCAGTGATCATCAAAATTACCAAGTGGGTACCCTAAACATTAAAATGAACCAACCAAGCAGTCAAGCAAAACCAATTCAGTCGAATGTCATCTGTAAGTAATGTTCTAGTTTTGTCTTTTCACTTCAGCACCGTTTGATAGAGCAGTTGTGCTTTTAACACTTGTTGGGATGCTCGTGAAAGCAGTCTTCCATTGACATGTTGAAGTACAGATCTATGTTCTGAGTTGGCAGTGGATGACACAACATAAATTCACATCCCTAACCTACAGGACTTCAATGAACTACAACACAAAGCATGTTGATATGCCTAATCAATAAGCGACAGATGGTAGCAGGGAAGGTTTATGCTTAACGACAGAGTGGACAGACAGGATTTATCTTGTATTAAACTGCTGCATTTTAGGATCGCCTTTAATTACAGGGGAAGGTAGGTTGTTTAAAAGGAATATATTTCACTGAATCATTACCACTTCATGGTCCTTTATCTGTTAGATGTGCTTTAAGAAAGCCTATCACGCTGCTCCCTTGAGGGGAAAAGGGTCAAAGAAGCATAGCCTTAGGTAAGAGTGAAATAAGTGACAAACATAATAGCAGCTATTGAGGTATTTATGCAAGACTCAAATTTTCAGGCCTCAGCACTTGACACTGCAGTCAAAGGCAGACACTTTCTGGTACATAAGTGTTACTTGTGAAATGTCAGTACTGCAGAGTTCCACTGGTTCCATTCCAGTAAAAATAGCAGTCAACAGTTCTCAGCAGTTTAGTATGCACATGGTTGCTCTTCCTGCAGCGACACAGGGAGGGAAAAGTTCTACAGATCAAGTGGAGTATAAAAGGATTTTCTCACACTGCCTCCTTCAGAGTGGCATGCCTAGCTTCGTAGCCCAGAGAGACTCAGGTCTAGTTAATAGCATTGTAATTTCCTAGCGTACAGCTGGTTTCTATCAACTGTGGAATCATGATGATCTTTACCATTACCAATGATCAGAGGACTGAAAGAGGTGCCATACAAAGAAAGGCTGAGAGAAAACTGTTTGTTCAGCCTCGAGAAGAGTAGGCTTAAGGAAGACCTTATTACCATGGACCAGTACATAAAGAGTGGCTACCAAGAGGTTGGAGACTCCCTTTCTTTACAAGGAGTTACTGCTGGGGAGATTCCCATTGGACTCCAGAAGAAAATGTTTCCCCATGAAAACAGTCAGACATAGGAATCATCTCCCAAGAGAGGTAGTGGGACAGTTTTAAGACTCAGCTGGACAAGGTGCATGTCATTTCAACTCTACTGTCACGTAGAAAGTTTGGATCAATTGACCCTTAGGGTCCCAACCAACCCGACATTCTGTAATTACTGTGTAACAAAAGTTGCTGCTAGGATGAGCACAAAGATAAATTCTTCTAAAAACTTCATTTTGAAACACTAGTTGAATAGTGGCACTTTGATGTAAACTTTTACTTTGGACTCAAAACCACAGAATTAAGTCAAGGAGACCTACACATTGTAGTCATTCACACCTCAGAAGAAGTAGTGACTGACTTATGATCAGGCCAGCAGCAGATCTTTTCAGTGGTGACTGGAATACATAGGATTGCAAAGCTCTAGACTGACATCAAGAGAACTCAGTGTCCTTGGATCCTTTGTTCCAAGGCAGCATTGCTTTTATTCAGTGTTCATTACGCTTTGCTGGGGGTATGACCATTGCTTTCTCTTCCAAGGACAGATGAGTCAGTTCCAACTGTAAAGATCATAAACTCATCATAAATCAAACAAAGAAGAAAAGCCAAATATATTTGACATTCATGAAGTAAGGTGTTTGGGTGGTTTTATTTTTTTGAACAAGATAGGACATTACGAGTTGCAACACGAATCAGTTCATGCAAGTTGGTTGAGTTTCAGAGTACTGAGAATTTCAGCAAGTGATAAAGATGTGCTAACATCACCACTTTGTTTAGCTTTTTAATATTTTATTTCCTTTTGCTCTCTATTTTATGGTTAGCTGCTTGCTTGCTTGGCACGCTGGCATCCCAGCACGGGTTCATGGAGAAGTTTCATAACATTTTAAATAATTAATAGTAATTAATAGACTGCATTAAATCAAGCTCTCACAATATCCTCTGTATCTACTGTCTCTAGCAATGCCTGCCTTCCACAGTGTTTGAAGCCATTTATTTTTTCCTGCATAAAATGTGAAATACTTCAGGAGGTTTTGTTTTGTAATGTGCTCTCCTTTGTACTCCAGAAAGGCAACAAATACATTGGAGACATTTTTATTCTGCAGTTAATTTTTAATGGAAATGCCATGCAGGAAAAATGTGCTGTGTTATAATTTAGGAAAGCCAAATTTTGTCATTCGTGCTCAGATAAAACCTCCTGATACTGATTAAATCCTTGGGGCTGTGCTTCAGCTCATTGTTACTACAGTGCCTAAACTTGGTCACAGAAGTCTGACTTTTACTGCTGTTCATCACACACACAACCTGTCAACAATAACAAGGCAATAATATATCTCAAGCTAAATAGGTTCCATAGAACCACAGAATTATTTTGGTTGGAAAAGGCCTCTATGATCATTGAGTCCAACCATCAACTTAAGCCCACCGTGGTCATTAAACTGTGTCCCAAAGTGCCATGTCTACATTTCATGTTTCATGTCTCAGAAAAATCAGTTATTTATGATGTGCCAAAGCCTTAAAATCCACTGTGTGTAGCTATGGGAACAAACTGCATTCACACCCTCAGCCTTGTGATTTACTTCGCTAAAGTGCTTTCATCCATTCAGATGAAGCATTTGCCACAAGCAAACTTTGTATATATAATATACATATATATATAAATACATGTATATGGTAGCATTATTCTATTTAAATTTACCTGTGAGCTATTATAAACTCACTATATTTTACTTAGGTGTTACTACATTTAAGACTGAATACAAGCCCAATATAATAATAATAGGAATTATAAGTGAAGTTGTTATTACCTTTAATTTATGAGTGAAGAAAGACCTGTGAGAAAAGAAAGTTTACCCTTTCAAATGTCATCTTTCCTATAGATACAGAAGGTAGCTGACCTACTAAATATTTTTCACTTGTCATATCCTGTGCACAAGTATCTACCAATATCACCAAAGATCTGGGCACAGAGTGTGAATGTAGCTAACACCTTTCCCCAGATAAGCATACTAAACATGCATCTATTACATACATAAACTCCAAAGCTTTACTGCAAATCATTTCTCACCCACAGGCCTGAAGTCAAACCATGGACTGAAAAAAATGTGATCTGCCTTTCCCAGCAGGATCCCCAAAGAAGTGCAAGCACAGGGAAATCATTCAACTCTTTTTCATCCTGTATGCTTCTTTAAAAGATGGAAGCCACAGATGAAGGAACAAGAAATCCAGGAAACACTTTTAAGATAGTTTACTCAAAAATGAAGCACTGAAAAAAGAACTTTAAAGATGCATAAGGAGAATCCAAGAGTAAAGTGGCATGAGGCCACTTGATGTGATTTTACTGACAAAGGTGCATCAAGACAAGTGTGCCCTAGGGAGGTTCTTCTCCCCCTCTACTCTGTCCTGTGGTGAGACCCCCACATGGAGTATTGGGTCCAGTTTTGGGCTCCCCAATTCAAGAGAGACAGGGATCTGCTGGAGAGAGTCCAATGGAGAGCAACAAGGATGATCTGGGGACTTCAGCCTGTTCCCTATGAAGAAAGGCTGAGAGCCCTGGGGTTGTTTAGACCGCAGAAGAAGAGAGTGACAGGAGATCTGATCAATGTCTATCAATATCTGAGGGGTGGGTGTCCAGTGGATGAGGCCAATCTCTTTTCAGCGGTGCAGAGTAATAAGACAAGGAACGACAGGCACAAACTTGAGCATAGAAGGTTCCACCTCAACATGAGGAGAAACTTCTTCACAGGGAGGGTGACGGAGCCCTGGAACCAGCTGCCCAGGGAGGCTGTGGTGTCTCCTTCTCTGAAGACTTTCAAAACCCACCAGGCTGCATTCCTGTGTGGACCACTTTAGGTGATCCTGCTTTAGGCAAGGGGGTTGGACTGGATGATCTGTGAAGGTCCCTTCTAACCTCTAATATTCCACAGGAAAAAGGGGTAAGGTCAGTTATGTGTACACAAGGTAGGGAAAACCGGTTATATTGTTAAAAGAAGTGAGAACCCAGAAATTCTGTAAGTGAAAAAGAAAGATAAATCTTCAATTGCTTTGACTAAGAAAATAAGAGAAGCATTTAATATGAGCTTTTCAGAGTCTTATGAATCCATGCTGTGCATGCTAGAGATCTAGTTACAGGTTTTCCTCCAATTAACCTCCCTTTTATATTTTATGTCAAGATTAAAAAAATAAAACAACAAAAAACAGATCTTTTCCTTGACTACTTCTCTCCTTTCAGCACTCAAGTGCCTGTCTTGATGAGAATTTCCTTTTCAAAAACACAAATGATGAAATTTAGACTTTGCTGAAGTGTGTCACTCCCAAAAGGACAAATATTTCATTCAGCATTTCTATTTTTAAACAGTGCTGCTGTTGCAGCCTGAATCGTTAGAAAGTCTGGATGCACAGCAGAGCACTTGTTTTAAGCAATCATTTTCCAAATGGTATAAGCAGAAACAGAATAATCCATAAAAGGTATCAGATGGAAACTTAATTTTTTATTAGTATTGTTATTTTTGGGGGGACAAGAATCAGAAAATTGATGAAGGCTTTTGTTCAGAAAATGAAGATACCCTTAATACTCTGCTTAAGAACACAAAGAAAAAAAGTGCCTAGCAAATGCTGTGCTCCAGGATAGTTTCTGCACTTCTCTATGATTTTATGCAACTGCAAAACCAGGGAAAAATCAGGAACTGAATATCCCTCAACTTATGGAAGAGGTGTGTCAAGTTTCATCTGGATAGAAGGTGGGAA
The DNA here is from genome assembly GCF_026170545.1 of Melanerpes formicivorus. Lineage (NCBI taxonomy): Eukaryota > Metazoa > Chordata > Aves > Piciformes > Picidae > Melanerpes > Melanerpes formicivorus. The sequence goes on from NW_027142411.1 coordinate 78,497, forward strand.
ATTTTCATAATGAGAACAATTAATCAGTGAAAGAGCCTCCCCAGAGAACTGGTGTGATTGAATGAGTGTTAGCTAGCATCACCTAGGCTCCCTTTCCCATGAAATGCTGGACTGGATGATCTTTCAGCATCCCTTCCATAGCGGGCTGGTCTTGGAATGACTGCAGCCAGTTTCTCACAGAATCATAGAATCAATAAGGTTGGGAAAGACCTCAGAGATCATCAAGCCCAACCTACTACCTAATACCCAACACCTCCTGACAACTAAACCATGGCTTCAAGTGCCACATTCAATCCTTTTTTGAACACCTCCAGGAGCAATGACTCCACCACCTCCCTGGGCAGCACATCCCAATGGTCAATTACTCTTTCTGTCAAGAACTTTCTCCTCACCTCCAGCCTTAACTTCGCCTGGCACAGCTTGAGACTGTGTCCTCTTGTTCTGGTGCTGGTTGCCTGGGAGAAGAGACCGACCCCCACCTGGCTACTACCTCCTTTCAGGTAGTTATAGAGAGCAATAAGGTCTCCCCTGAGCCTCCTCTTCTCCAGGCTAAATAACCCCATCTCCCTCAGGCTCTCCTTGTAGGGCTGTGCTCATGACCTCTCACCAGCCTCGTTGCCCTTCTCTGGACACATTCAAGTGTTTCAACGTCCTTAAATCTTAACCTGCTCTACCCTTTCACCACAGCCACCTTCACAGTAACAGGCATGTGTGTGCTTCAATGAGTAAGTCAGCTACACTCTTCAAAGGACCAAGGGAAATAGGACACACAGACAGGCAAGAGAATGACTTAACCTTGTTGTTTGCACTGTGCTATTTTGGTCACTTCTTTCAAGACCCTGGTATAAACAAATAGGATTCTTTCCTTCAAGGTGCATGTGATACAGGCAAGTACTCCCTTGCTACTATTTTTTTCCCCTTTTTTTAATTAGAAAACTAATCAAATTCATCATTTTTCAAGGCAGGAATGGTCAGCACTTAAGATGACTATGTCTCAGGCTTCTGGCTATGCACTGGTTATAAATAATGACACTGATGGAACAGCTGAGTACAGCAGACTTGGAATTGCTAAAAATTGCCAGACATCTCACTGAAAGAGCAATGTCTGGAGTGGTACAGAGGAAAAAGGGAAAGAAAGCCAGGATAAAATGAGAAAGTTGGAAAAAGTGGGAGTGTCAGTTATGTATTGAAAGGGTAAAAGTGAAAGGCAGAAAATGGTCAAGGGGAGATTGGACGTGGCACTTGGTGCCATGGTCTAGTCATGGGGTCTGCGGTGTCAGGTTGGACTCGATGATCCTCGAGGTCCTTTCCAACCTAAGTGATACTGTGATACTGTGATTCTTGGCACATTTTACCTGATTCTCTGCCTCCTTTCTGTCAATGATACTCAGACTTGGAAGTGTATTTTCTTGGACTTTTACAGAGAATTCTGCAGAAGAAACCTTAAAACCAGGCTGAGATAATAATCTAAACCCTATTCTCATTTGTGTCACTCTGAGCTATTAAATAAGCTGAAGTGTAGATCTGTAGGAGCATGCATCTGTGTGTGTGCATCTATGTATGTCGTGCTGGCTAAGCTATAGGCAAAGACTGATTCAGATAATACTCTTGAGGCTCTTTCTGCTCACAGTCTGAAACAAGCCACCGGACAATCCAGTGAGAAAACAGCCTAAATTCATTGATTAGACTCTCAGGTTGGCATCTAAATTGTTCCTTTAAGAGTGTAGAGATGGTGCTTCATTTTCATAAGCACTTGTTCAGAGAGACACTTCAAAGCCATAAGCTCTCTTCACAATTTGCCTATACCCTGTCACTGCAATACATTAGAGCACACCACATGAGAGGAGCTGTGCAGGCTAAGCTGTAAGGAAAACATTCCAATCTCCAGCTCCATATTTAGGACCTGCCAAAGAAGGGAGCAAAATAATGCAAGAGAATCTCTCTTGAGACACAGGAGGGCTCCTCCTTCCCTGCTTGAAAGCACAGTTCAGTTCACAGCCTGGCTACATAAATTATAGGCTCATTTCTAGCAAAGTCAACAAGAGGAAAAGGCAATAACCATAGATCTGTGAAATGTAATATATTAATGGGAAGTGCATGGGACTTTTTTACCATAGACTGCCTACCATTAACTTACTCTCATTCATAGTATTTTATCATCCTAAACTCAGCTTCTGCTTTTATTCAGATGTTTTTTTATTTAGTGTTGCTCTCTTGCACAAAGGATAAACTAGCAGGTTATCTAACCACCATGACAAAAAAAAAGGGAAGCCCTACTTTTGAGGAAGTCAAAGTTCTGAAGCTTGCCCTCAGCATTTGCATAATACAAAAGGCATTATAATTCCAATGCTTCATTCCTTTGACAAAGATTATAGCAAGGACAGAAAACGTCCACAGATTAATCCATCATTATGACACAGTTTTTAATGAGTGGGAAATGCCAAAAATATGATCCATTATTTTTCTCATTGGAAGCCTGAAATATCATGGACCAGTTTGAACTGCTTGCTAAAATGTCTTAGATCCAGCCTCCATGCCCAGAAACTTGCCACTCTTTTCAAATTGATTTGATTTCCTTTCTTTTTTATATATATATATTGCACATTATTTGGCATGGATTAGAAATTTGAGGTTTGGTTTGGTTTTTCATTATTATTTTAGGGTAAGAACAAGAGGATTTTTCCATCTTTATTGGTTTTGAAACATCTTTTATCTGAACAAAAAATGTAATGTCCCAGTGTCCCCTAGTGGGCAAAGGAATTCACAGGTAATGCATACATTTCATACATGTCCATGCCTAGCCTTAGCAGCACTGTTAGAAAGATGGTTCTGAATTATTGCACTAGTTTGCATCTTCTTTTCCTCCTTTTTTCCCCCCCACTAAAATATACACCATAAAGCCCAGGACTGATAAATGATTGTGAAGAAATACTCAAGGTCCAGGGAAAATGAAACCAGATGCATTTACACAGGTATCCTACTGGACAAGGAGATAAAAGGTTTGAAAGACTACTGTTTTCTCTTCTGTACCCTATAGGATGATCTTGAGGTTATTTCACATATCCATGTGTGGTGGGTTGAAAATTAGCCCCCAAATAATCTGGAGAAAATTAGCCCCCAAAAAAGAATTGTTCAATATTAGGAAATGGGTAAGGAACAGAAGCTGTATTTCATCAATCATAGAATCAACTAGGTTGGAAAAGACCTCTTCTCCTATCTGGAGAAGAAGGCAGGAGAAGATGGAAGTGGTCACTATTATCCTCAAGCATGCACATCTTACTCTGTTTTCTGGATCACAGCAGAATACAAACAAATGAGTTATTTGTTTTGGTTGGAGGGTCAGGACAAGGACAAGCAGGGTTAAAAGAACCATTCAGAAAGGCTACTGCTTCTCTGAAATCTGCTCCACTACATAGGGAAAGATACAGCAAACCCTTGGTGACTTTGGCTCTTTCCTTCCCACATGAGTTGAGCCTGTTAATGAATTCTCACCTCATTGGTATTCTGGATGTGTCCTAAGAGTTTTATACAACACAGTCATAATTTCACTTCCAAGTCACCATGAAAGTCTCCTGGGCTTCAGCAATCTTACCCATCAACAGTTAACTTCTGTTTACCTCTCGTGTTTGCTGATCTATTTCTGTGCATGCCAAGTAAATGTTATGACAAGCTATAATTTTCTAGCTGTGACATCACACACAAAGATAATGTGCCACAAAAAAAATTTAAACTTCTCTTCATATCTCTTTCCCAAATATGTGTCTAATACAAGGCATCACAGGTTCCAATGAAAACTTACAGTTTGGCAGTGAAATCATTTCTTGGATTGCTATGTGTGAGTGAGTCTGGGTCTGGTCGTGATTATGAAACACTAAACCAAATCTATTCCTTGCAAGTGATTATTTCTTCAGTTTCTGAAATATAATCTACAACAGATTTCTTTCTCAGAAAATTCTAAGTGTCATGACTGGTAGAATCAGAGAATCAGAGATTGGTCTGGTTTGGAAGGGAGCTTTAAAGGTCCAACCCCCTTAGCAGTCGGCAGGGGAATCCTCAACTAGATCAGCTTGCCCAGAACTCTGTCAAACCTCACCTTGAATATCTCCAGGTGTGGGCCCTCAACCGCCTCTCTGGGCAACCTGTTCCAGTATTCCACTACCCTCATGGTAAAGGACTTGTTCCTGAGATGCAAAGGACTTATTTCTCAGATCCAGGCAGAACTTAGTTTATGTATTATGAATGAAACAGTTTGGGCTGAAATTGAGCCTGGTAGATAAAATTGTGCAACATTGGTGAAGTGCCAGAGTCAGAACAGAACCGTAAATCTATTATTTTTTTTCCCCTCTCTACCAAACTTTCTTTTTGCCTACACAAATATTTTAAAAAGAAAGAAAGAAGAAACCACTAGGTGCTAAATACATTTCTCAGCTCCTTCTCTGCATTCATTGTGTTATTTAGTCTCCTCAGGCTGAGTCAGTGCTTACAAGGAAAGTGCCCAGTTTCAAGCACAAACACAGAAATGGGAGACTATCCACGTGGGCATAAAGTGAGGCTTGTCCAAAACTGTTTGCAGCGCAAGGGCTATGGAAAGTCATCACCCTCTGCACGCTGGCTCAGAGGCACTGCGGTCTTAATGAATTTCAGGCTCAGACCAGTTTGCAGTTTTTGGCACTTGGTGCCTCAGTGGCATCTGGTGGGATTTATTTATTTATTTATTTTAAATTTGCTCTGCATGATAAGCCTCAGTAAATTTGCAAGGTTTTTGCAAGTAAGCTTGAAGGGCTTGTTCATGAGACCTCAAATTATCAGTAAGTACCCAAAATTATTTGTCAGCTTGGAGAAGGCTAGACAAATGCAACAGCGTTCAACATAAATCTCTCACACTTAGTGCTTCTGGGGGCACTCTGCAGGCCTTGTGGACAGTATCATTAGTGTTTCCATTTGAATTCTGTGGTGGAGCAATGTTATGTCCAATCTTTTCCTTCACTGGAGCAATTGCAGCACAATTGCCAAGACACCTTCCTGAGAGTGCACCTCAGCAAGAGTAAAGACTTGTCAGCACACAGAGCAGCCATTACATTAAGAGTGGCACAGGCAGTTTGACTTTCATTTATCAAAGGAGAGCCATCACCTTCAGACTTTCAAATCTCCTGCAGCATTCATCTTTTGTGAACTCATTCATTATTTCATATTATTTTCATCAACACATCATCACTACTTGTAATTATATTACAGTAGCATATTCAGTATAAACTGGAGACTGAACACATCCAATTTCATGAATATCCACTATGAGAACATTAGTGATAAACAAAGAAAGGAAATAATTACATATACTGATGTGTGGACATTCAATCATTTAGCTTACAATAACAAGAAATACATGCCAGGAAATCCTAGAACCAATTTTACCTCCGTAGCCTTGATTTTTGATATTTGAAAATATAGAATACAAAACTTCCCATAATAATCTTAGAATTTAATGCTCTTATGTCTAATTTTTCCGTAAGGTAAACTTATCCTAGATGTTGCATTCAAGTTATTGGAGAAATTAGACTATACTGACTCAGAATGGTAGGGGTTGGGAGGGACTTCTCAACATCACTGAGTCCAACCCCCATGGCCAAAGTAAGATCCTCTAGGGCGGGTCACACAGGAAAGCATCCAGATGGGTCTTGAAAGTGCCTAGTGAAGGAGACTCCATGACCTCTCTGAGCAGGCCTGTGTTAACCTTATAGATTCTCAGAGTATTTTAAGAGATACAAGGGTTATTTTTTTCCAACCTCACAAACACCTGTGCAAGAATCATAGAATGCGCTGGTTGGAAAGGATCTCTAGAGCACATCTAGTCCAAACCCCCTGCAGCAAGCAGAAACATCCCCTATTGATCAGGTTGCTCAGAGCACGGTAGAAATATCCCCCACTAGTGTTAAAGGACACATGCTTTGTTGGCATACAGTATCAAGTTAGATCTGCAGTCTATGAACATTTACATAGTTCTTAAATCATTTTGCATGTAAGCACTATGAATTGGTCATCAAAATTTATCAGGCTAGGTTAATGATGCATCTTTCCACACTTTCTACCTTGGCTGTTATTACTATTACAGATTGAACCTCAAAAAGAAATTCATCCTGTAAAAAGGAAAAGAAAATAAAAAAAATAAGAGTGCAGAAGACAGAGTCATGTGAATGCCAAGTAAAAAAGTGAGCAGTGCTATAAATTAATAGAAAGAGGAGTGGGCTAACCCATTCACAAGGCTGACTCCATGATGCCTTGTAAGGAAGGGAGTACTTGCTAAAATATTTTGAATTGTGCACAGTGGCCCCCAAAATACCCCATCAAGTAAGCAGACAGGTGTGTGAGCTGATTTATAGATTCAAAGAATGGGTTTAGGTTGGAAAGGACCTTACACATCATCCAGTTCCACTTTCAACTAGACTCAGCAGCTCAAAGCCTCATCCAACCCAACCTTGAACACCTCCAGGGAGAGGGGCGCATCCGCAGCCTCCCTGGGCAAACCTGTTCCAGTGTTATCAACATCAATTAACTAACTTAAATCATGTCATCAGTCACTAACAAAGGAGAGCTGCATTGCCCATTTTTCTCTCTAGCATACCAGCTATGAAACAAATGCCAAGGAAAACCAAATAACGGTGGTAACCTATTTAGAGTCTAAAAGCCAAACCTTTCTTCCTACCAAAGGATATCCTGAATAGACAGTTAGGTCTGAAACTCCTGGTTCTACAAATACATGCTGATAGGAACAAATTGAGCTATTTCAGGTAAACAATATTTCTGCATATTTGTAAGTGGAAAACCCATGCCAGCAGGTGATAATTTGGTCTATACTGAAGAGTTGTGGAGTTATTGAATTGCACACTGCAGCACTGCAATCTATCATTTCACTACATCCTGTGTTTTGCTTAAGTGTTTTGGTAAGGTGAGGAAAACTGCAGCCAGCAGTGAAGCATACAAACAGAATAGCAAATAGGATCACTTTTCATTTCAGCCTTTTGTATTACAGAATTATATTTTCAACCCTAACATAGGTCACAACAGTCACAATGGGAGTTTTTAACTTGCTTTCTAGGCACGTAGTGCAGTTAGGAAAGATTTTCACATAATCAAAGTTGGATATTTCTAGAGAGATCAAAAGAGTCTGTGAAGTGGAGAGCAGGTGCTACAGACATCTTAGAGGATCTGAGAATGCAATTAACCAGCAAATGAGCCTTGGAAAACCTAGTCTTCCCGAACAGATGAGCACAATAAAAGCCACTGAGAAATGAGATGGCCAAAGCACACTAATAACAGCAGCCAGCATGCAGACATCTGCCCTGTATCTTAACCTTTAGGAAAAGAAAGGGGAACAGATACAGAGAAGAGAGCAGGTACAATTATGTAAATGCACAGGCCTCTTGGAGGAGATGAAAGTTTATTGATTGCTTTTACAGAGGCTCAGTTAAGCAGAGTACTACTGGCCTCTCACTTTTCATTCCAAGAGAATTGGTACTTGGGCTGGCTAGTGCTGGGTGAAAACAGTAGAGTGGCTTCTAGAAGATTAGAAAAAAACCAAGTAATTTGACCCCTCAGCACTTAGGTAGCAACTTTTTTCATCATTTATGTTTTGACTGCCAGCATCAAAGTTTAGCACTGGGAGGTGTTTAATAAGCTTTGTGGGAATCTGAAGTCACAGGCAGCCTTTAACACTTGGACAAATGTAATATGGCTTTGGACAAATGAAAAGAATCCAGCTGAACAATTTCTGCTGAGGCCAAATTTCACACAGGGCTTACTTAAACAATGGAAAAGGGAGGTCTCAAACTTCAAAAATGGGTCAGACTTTCTATAACTCTGTCCTTATTTTTTTCCTGAGTTCTACAACACAGACTGCAGTAGCTTATGTCTTTATGGGGTATTAATCACAAAAACCATCACATGTCAAACCTAGTACAGATATTATAGGTATTCAGGTTAAAAGGGGGATTTTCTGCTCTGACACAGAGGATCTTTGCATGACAGGGCCATAAAATTTCCTCTTTTATGAAGAGAGAAAGAATTGGGAGTGCAGGAACAAAGTGTGATGTCATTCACCTTGAAATGAGCCAGGAGACGCAGGCAGTGCAACTTGCATAGCTTTAATGCTACAACTGCTAGAAAATGCTTCACTACGTATAATTACAGAATATTTTCATTATTTCAGTCTCTAACAACTCTGAAGTCATAAAAGAGCTTTGTCTTCCCCACCACTTAAGCTTTCTATGACTTGTTGAAACTGGAGACGTATCAGGAATGACCTTCAGCCTATCCACCTAGCGCTGGCAGCAGCACAATCAGGCTGTGCAGCTCCCCTGTGAAGATAAAGTGGCAATTACTATTAAATTGCTTTGACTTCTTTCCTTGATCAATTTTTGCTACATCGTTAAATTTGAGGACAGAGGCCTTAGGCTGACACTGGATAATTTTTTTATTATTTTTAATAGTGTTTTTAGCACTTCACAGTCTATAAATGAGAACATTACAGCAGTTGTTCAAAATACTCTCAAATTGTGCTTAAGATATTCTTGAGCTTCCATATTTAGAGTTCCTCCACACTTACATGTAGCTGCTTCCCACTACTAGACTTGACTTTCTCTAGCCTGACTTAATGTAGAGGTTGAAATAGCCCTCCTAATGCTGAGAATGAACCTCACTCACCCTTAGGAGGATTCACTGGCTTAAATGAAGCTGAACCTTAAATGATATCATAGTACCATAGTATCATTCAGGGTTGGAAGGGACCACAAGGTTCAGCTAGTTCCAAGCCCCCTGCCTTGGGCAGGGACACCCCACACTAGATCAGGCTGGACAGAGCCTCATCCAGTCTGGTCTTAAACACCCTCAGGGACGGGGCCTCAACCACCTCCCTGGACAGCCCATTCCAGGGTTTCACCACTCTCATGATGAAGAACCTCCTCCTCACATCCAGCCTGAATCTCCCCACATTTCTCAAACAAGAGTATGATAGAATCACAGAATGGCAGAGGTTGGAAGAGACCTCTGGAGATCATTTAGTCCAACCCTCGTGCTAAAGCAGGGTCACCTACAGCAAGTTGCATAAGAATGTATGCAGGCAGGTGTGGAATCTCTCCAAAGATGACTCCACAGTCTCTCTGGGCAGCCTACTTCAGGGCTCCAGTACCTTCAAAGTAAAGAAGCTTTTCTTTGTGCTCAAGTGAAATCCCCTGTGTTCTAGTTTGTGCCCACTGTCTCTTGTTCTGTCACTGGACACCTCTGAAAAGAGCCCAGCTCCATCCTCTTGACCCCTGCCCTTTTGTTATTGATCATCATTGATAAGATCCCCTCAGTCTGCTGTTCTGCAGGCTAAGCAACCCCACCAAAAGGTGCTTCCATCTTGGAAATGTTGCAGGTTTACTTCTTCACTGTCCTGCCTATCTTCACATTTCTTCTCCCTCTCCCCATTTTGTGATACGCATTCGCACAATTTACCAGCTGGTTCCATTCCTTGCACTTTTTATACATCAGCTCAGTAACATATTAAAAACAAAGGTACCAGTTTAGTTCCTTCAGAGCTCTTTAATGGCTTGGCTTTTGCAGGAGGACACTTTGTCATAATGGCATGCCCCTGTCATGTGTTAAGGACTTAAGAAAATTAAAACCTTCCAGTCACGGAACTGATATTTAGAGGTCATCAGTCTGCACAGTTTGAAAGACATTCAGAAATACTTTCTGAATCACATTAGGAGAAAAATCTTAGACTTACTGTTAATTACCACAGTGTGATAAGCAAAGTTCTCTCCAGGTTTTGTTCTTTCAGTCATGGATAAAAGTCTTAAACTTTCATTTGCTCATTTGAACTCCCAGGCAGCAGGCTGACTGCTGTTTGCCCGAAATAACCCATTCTCCCAACACTGCTGGGGAATACCACCTGATGGAACAGGGTTAAGAATAGCTCCAGGAAACAAAAGACAGAAGGAAGAAGTGTTTGCATTAGTACCCTAAAAGCACCCAAGGCTAGGGGGGGAAAAAATAACAACAGTCTGAAACCTCCTGCCTGTTCTTACAGGTTGCATTACAACACCGCTCTCTCCTTACAGAGCTAATGCTTTTGAAAGATATATATTGGGTTGATGCTGCAAAATATGCTGTATTTTGATATTACAGATTTTGATCAGTGCTTTCTTCCACACAATTTCTAAATAGTTTGAGACTTACTGTGATTATTTCTGAAAACTTGAGGAAGAAAGCATTAACCCTACTAGAGGAAAAGACTCACAATAATGTGAGGTTTTTCAAGGTGTTATGAAAGAAACTGTCACTTGTACATTCATCTTGCTTATAATGCTAACAGACTGCATGAGAGAACTTCAGTTCCATTTAGGCTACACAGCAAGGTCTCCATGGTGTTACAGTCACTGCAATTCTGACTAGGCTTTAGGACTGACCCATAGTTTGAGAGCAGAGTACGCTGATGAAAGGAAGTTTCTGGCCCATTTCAGATATGACATGTCACTTCTATCACAGAACTGCAAGTCACTGGCCCTTTTTTCCTGCTCTCTCTTTATTCTGACTGCCTTTATTTCAATTTCCCATTCCAGCATGTGATAGCACAACAGAGTTGAATCTTCCCTTTCCAATTCCTTGCAAAAAAAGCCCCCCAGATTCACACTGCTGCTGACATTGTAGCTGCCTTCTCTTCATCTCTCTTCCTTCTAGAAGCAGATTGAACCACTAGATATTCAAGCCCTTATTAATTGTGTTTTCTAATGATTTATTAATTGGAACAGGGGAGCAGTACATCTGGCAACATTTACATTTGCAATTAGGGAATCTGACTCTCCACAGCAGAAGTCTATTTTTATTATTTGGCTTAACTTAGAAATAGTCAGATGGCTTAGAGATGAAGAAAATTGTATTACTGAGGGATAGAGAAATCTGGAGAGAAAGAATCTATCTCTTTGTAGAATACATTCAGCCAAATTTGTTAAATTTATGCACCCCCTTGACATCACATTTGGTCTTTCAACTGTTTCTGTAAGTACCTTCTACTTAAATCCATTGCAAAATTAATTTAAAGTACTTAGAAATACTGCTAGATTTGCTCTTCTCCAAGCTTGGTGTAGGTGATCTGGGACAAGTGACTTTGCCCTCTCTGTGGTTCAGGCAGGTAATGGGACAGGACTATGTGTTCTCCAAACTTTATACAGGAATGGACGCGATGATCTTGAAGGTCTCTTCCAACCTGGTTTGGTTTATTCTAAATAAAGGTTTATTCTAAATTGCAGGGACTATGCAGCATCTAATGATGACCCAATACACATGAAGGATGTGCTGTTCACGAGATCCAGTGCAAAGGCTTCCTTTTGATTGCTGTTTCTTTAAAGCTAAAGCAGAGCTACTTGATAAAATACATATAAAACTGAGAAGACAAGCCCTGTGAGGAGAGGCTGAGGGAGCTGGGGATATTTTGCCTGAAGAGGAGGCTCAGGGGAGACCTTATTGCTCTCTACAACTACCTGAAGGGAGGTTGTGGCCAGGAGGGTGTTGGTCTCTTCTCCCAAGCAACCTGTGACAGAACAAGAGGACACAGTCTCAAGCTGCACCAGGGGAAGTTTAGGCTGGAGGTGAGGAGAAAGTTCTTCCCAGAATGAGTAATTGGCCATTGGAATGTGCTGCCCAGGGAGGTGGTGAAGTCACCGTCCCTGGAGGTGTTCAAGAAAGGATTGGATGTGGCACTTGGAGCCATGGTTTAGTTAGTCCTGAATTGTTGGGTGGCAGGTTGGACTTGATGATCTCTAAGGTCTTTTCCAACCTTATTGATTCTATGAGTCTATGAAAGAGATTCTAGGAGTCTATGAATCTTCTGACAAGCATTTTAGATACAAAAATGTCTTTATGTGCATGGCTTTATATAATATATATATTGGCAATATGTATATATAAAATATATACACACACACTTTTTATATATAATATATATACTTATTTTTTTTGGCAAGCCATTTTTTATATGCTGAGGAATGGATATGGCAAGTTTATAAATGGAATAGTGCCATTTGCTCTTCAGACCCAAATTTCTTTTCTGTTGAGGATTTTCAGATGCACCAAAGACTGGGGAGAATAGCTGTATTACACTGGTTAAAATAGAGTTTTCCAATAAAGCAAGGTCATGGTGATGAAATGTATAACAAAATAGCACCCAAACTTCTAACTGTATTGAAAGTGACCTACAGTATCTGTTCTAATCCTCCCCACACATAACACCTAGAGCCTTGCTAGAAAAGGCTTTGACTAACAGGTGATATAGGAGTCTGGTAATCTATTTCACATTTGCAAGCTTTCAGGAGTTATTTAGAAGCAGACAGGCACAAAGGTTGGTCTAATGTACTGATCAAACATGCTACAAAAAAATTTTAGAGAGCAACTTCTGTAGGACAGAATTGAAAGCCTCAAAAATTGGTTGCAAAGCCAACAGTCTCAGTAAGTATTTTCTCCTTTAGTTTAAACAAAAAAGCATCAGCACAAAGAATAATGCATGCCTTCAACAGAAGTCTAACAAATCCATCTTGTATAGTATCTATCATTAATGTGTCAAATGTAATTGTCAGAGGATTTCTTGATTTGTTTTTCCTCCACTTGACAGTGAGCAGACCTAACGTACTCAATGAGCATTAGTAGTTTCAGGATACCACTACTCTATCATTTTGAATTATTTTCTTATTAGAGATGAGTAATTCCTAATACTTGTCAGTCAGTTCCATTTTTCATTTCTTTTATTAAGCTGGCTAAAAGTCACAGTCCACAAGTAGCCAAGCAGTCAATTTTTTTTCTGTAGCTCCTTCTCTCAAGTGACTGTCCTACATCTGTTCTGTATTAAAACAGAACTCAGCAATTTAGCCCAATTTTCATTTTGTCACCATCTTATACCACCTAATTTACCAAACTGGTTCTAGCAGATGTGATTTAATTTGTCCTCAGTTTAGACTTGCCTCTGGGAAGTACAGAAATCCATTAAAAACAGTCAAAAGCACAACAAATCCTCTTATAAACCATTCCTTGCCAAAGCTTGCAGGACATCACAGCAGACTTACTGTCCAGTCACTCAGCACATCTGGACAGGCTAGTGCTGTACACTAGCATTTTTGTTTTAAACTTTCTAAAAGTTTTCACTCTGTTAGCTTTAAAAGAATAACCCAAACAAACCCACACAAAACAAAACAAAGAAACCAAACAACAAACAAACAAAACCAAAAAACCCAAACAAACAAAAACTTTCACCAACTTCACAGTCTTAGTATCTGATGAGTTTGGTTTCAAGGACTGGGGAGGTCATGGCTGCCTCTGTATTCCATTTAGGACCACAGCAGGATTGGAACAGCAAAGGCACTTCAGAAAGTGTCGGCACAGCTCATTTTAAGATATTCACCTATGATAACTGAAGTGTTACCTAAGAGGTTTGCTCAGGTTGCTTCTTTCCCTTTTGTTTCATATGAATAAGATGCCTTAACAGACCAACAAGAGCTATTTTGTGACTAACTGGTAGGAAGTTCTGGAAAACCCATTAAAAACTGAGGTAGTGGTACCTGATCTTTTAATGTTTACAACCATTTTCTTTTCAATATCCTCCATATGGATTGCTTTGTTCCCCTCCTTCTGTCTCTGTTCTCCTTCATCCAGTGGGGATGATTTTGATTGCTGAATACTAATGAAGGCATGATTGGTCCAACTTATGATTGTTTGTTTTGAGTTATTAATTCAGTTTGAAAAGCATCTGACCTGTGTTCCTAACTGTGAGAAGTGGGCTTAGAGTCTGAAACAACTGAGATCACATCATGCAGGCCCAGTGAAAGATAACAATGGAAGCGCACACCTGCAGGCAGTAGAAAAGTATGAATGTATTATGCTCTTCAAGGTTTCTTCATGTTTTCCTCTTTGAATTATCTTCTGAGCAAGAACACTTATCTATCTTCCTGTTACTCCTGCAAGCTCTTCCATATCTCCTATACTTTTATTGGAATTCAGCAGAGAAACTAAACATCTGGCAAGTCACCAAGCCAGAGTGACAGCAAAAAGCTGAAAAATCCCTCAGAGAGCGAGCAACATCTGTTTGATAGGCAGTGAAAAATAAAGCAGCAATAAACTCATTTTAACAGCAAATAAAAGGTACATGGGGCTAGGGGAAGGTTTCCTAGAAATGCTGATTACTCACATTATGCAATTAAGTTGGCATTACTATGTTTGACAGTCATAGAAAAGCAATTGTGGAAAGCTTATGTGCTTGAAGAAAGTGATCTAAGGATGTAATTTTCTACTTGCATAGCAAGAAAATCTGCTTTCTGAAGTCTCCTGGGTAATTTCTGGGCAAGACCCTATGAACCTTATCTATTTTGATCCCAAGAAAGTCATAAAAGGAATGCCATACTCCCTCGGGTCTGAAAAAAATGCCACAAGAAAACCAGTGATTGTTGTACTCCAGAAGTGCTATTAAATAAGATGAAGAAAACAACCCTCCGCCTTCTTAAATAAATAGATAGCTTGTAACCAGATGATTCACCATCTGAAAAGAAGCACAACTAAACTTTTGCCATTTACTGCAAATTTTATCATGATTCTAGATAAATCCATTTGAACACATTTGCATGTAAAGCCATCACCATTCCCCAATGGGCTGCAAATGCAAATACCTGCAAGCAAACAAGGCAGTATCTAAATTATGAACTTAAATGCGTTGAACAACAATAGAAACCCCCCCCAACTTCCTATCAAAGTGCAAAATGCTGACTTTGTAATACACAGATGCAAACCTGGTTATGCTGTATATCCAGTTTGCTTTGGAACAAATGACCACTAACATGCTATGGAGCAACACTGAAAACTGGCGGAAACAGTCCCTGCTCCACTGACATACCACTGGGTTAAACTGATCAGATTTGCATGCTTTGGGCTACCCAAGAAGAGTGCACAGAAGTAGTGAGATTTTTGTCCCATAAAGCCTTTCTTCCTGCTGTCCTCTTGCACAATATTTAAATTATGAACTTAAATGTGTTCAACAATAATGCAAAACCCCCAAACTTCCTATCAAAGTGCAAAATGCTGACTTTGTAATACACAGATGCAAACTTGGTTATGCTGTAAATCTATTTTGCTTTGGAATAAATGACCACTAACATGCTATGGAACAGCACTGAAAACTGGAAACACTGAAAACCCTGCTCCACTGACACACCACAGTGCTAAACTGATCAGATTTGCATGCTTTGGGCTACCCAAGAAGTGTGCACAGAAGTGAGATTTTTGTCCCATAAAACCTTTCTTCCTGCTGCCCTCTTTCAGCAGTGTGTGATCACACAGTGTCCATGTCTGTAGGATGGCCCACAATAATAGATTCCCCTGGGAAGAGCAAAGCTGCAGGAAATACCAAGTGTCAATGCCTGAGGAAGTGATCACAGATGAACACTGACAGGGACAAGACTCCTTCAACAGTTCAGCCTTGAAGAAAAGCACATGTGGTTCTGCTTCACTCAAAAGACATCAGACCCTGCATGCTGCACCCAGCAGATGTACAATAATTTGCCCCTGCACATTACAAAGCTCTGAGACAGATGAGCTACAGAATTCACGTTAATCCTTCTGTGTGCCCTGTGACATCAGCACCTCACAGATAGCAAAGCACCAAAAGATGTTTTGAATTCCTTGACAGTCAGGAAAAGGTCCAGAAGGAAAATCTTATCCCAACTACTGGAGGTTTGTCATCATCACTTCAGGAGTTCATGAAGAGGCCAAGTATTTTTCATATCCACCTTAAAATGTTTAAAGTAAGACAGGCTTGTCTGGGCTTTTTGTTTCAACATGTGACATTATTTTACTAACACTGAGTGGGAAAAAATCTCCTACTTCTGTTATTTTAAGCTATCACTTATGAAATCATAACTAATGATATATATAAAGCCCTACAGCTGGACAGGGTGAATTATACAGAAGGGTCCATTTATTCTGATTTATTTTAAATAGTTTTCTTTCCAGGGAGAAGATATTTACTTAGCAGTGTTTGTTGGGCAGCTTGGGGCAGCCTTCTCCTATGAGTTGGGTTTCAAGATACCAGTGCTTTAAATAAGCACAGCAATTTAGCAGTTCACATTGTGGTGAACACTGATAAAGGAAGAAACTATTGCCATTTTAACAGCAATAATAATGTTCCTCTAAAGTAAGGAGTACCAGGCTGTGTGTAACTTTGCTAACAGTTTAACTGCTCTGACCAAACTATTTGAAGCTGTTCCAAGATCAAAGGTACCATACTCTCTCATCTAAAGATATGCACTTTAGATACAGACTGTATCACTATAGTCACAAGGTCTTTCTTCCTTAATAAAAATAATAGTGCAATGTACTGTCACAAAATAACTATTAAAACACTGTCAATAGATTCCACACAGGACCAACCAGCTTCCAGGAAGCTCTGAAATGTACATTGGACTTTTCAACATAACATGAAATTCTTTGTGGAGATTGCCTGGTAAAGGCTTTTAAGGCAGATTTCTTGACCTTGCTGATATGTTTTAATTCTCTTCTCACTCCTTTGACCACACCTAAGATTGTTGTTGCTGGTACATGTCACTGTTCTGATTTAAGCACCCCAGAGAATTCAGCCACAGAGATGGAGATTTTAGCTATTCCCTAGAGTGAAAAAAAAAAAAGCCATTTAACTTTACAGGATGAAAATGCCACCAAAGACAGAGATACTAAACACATGTGACACTGCCCTTGAAACGACAAGTAATTACTACCACAAGTGCCACTCACAGACTAATATGAAAGAGACACTTAACTGATAATGTAATAATGGACCACCAAGAGAATATACAGACAACCTCTATTAGACTGGAAGAAATGTAATAAACAATTGCAAGCTAAAAAAAAAAGCCTACATGATTTTCCATATTCCTCTGACATTCAGAGTACTCGAATTTGAACTCTGTTGCAGAAGGTTCACCTTAGCTTGCAGATCTGAGCACTGATAATACCGAGCCTCTTAGCAACTCTCTTTGACTCCAACAAGCTTTGAATAGAGTTTTAAGATGAGAAGATTTTTTTTTCCCCTCTCGTGAAAGTCAAAGAGAAATTAATTATAAGGCACCACAGGGAGAGCTTACTTCTACCTTGTTTCTCTAAAGTGCAAGTGCTGTGACAGTCAACACTTGCAAAGCATTATTCTGCAAGTGCCAGTGAAGACCAAGCTCCTGGAGGCACCACAGGCTCTACACACACAGCACTACTTCACTCCATCAATGCCTGCACACACAGATATGACACTGCACCCTACAACGGAGGTGCAAGATAAGAACACACATAGTACACCTGCAGGCATGAAGAACTGAGAAGCAATCCCAGACCACCGAAGCAGATGGCTTGGTCATTACCAGTTGTGTACCAGTTCTTCACACAGTTCTACAAAAACCATAAAAAGCTGAAAACATGGAAGAGTGAAACTCTTTCATACCAGTCTAAACAACTCTTATACAAATCTAAATAATTCAGTACCCAGATGCTTCCTCATCCAGCAAGGTTATAATGGTGTAATCACATGGCAGGTTCTGACATTTCAGCAAATGTAACTTGCTTTGTTTCCTTTCACTGGAAGAAATAACAGAAGGGCAGACCACAATATGTCATCCTTTTCCCAGCCCACGTTCACCAGGAACTAGACTTTCTCCCAAAGGAAACTGATGAAATTTCCCAATCACATCTCAAGTACCCATCCAGAAGACTGAGTGAAAGTAACCGCAAGAATGAGCAATGCCTCTCTGCTTCCAAGTGGTCAATTAAATGGGCTTAAAGAGGAGGTAATTGGGTGGAACAAAGAAAGATAAAAGATCTACTTGAAGTGTTTTGAAGAGTTAACAGGAAGCAGACCTACTCTCCACATTTCTCCACTTATAGCTGTGGATGCACTGTACACCAACAGTAAGCTAATAGAATCAGAATGGTTTTGGTTGAAAAAGACCTCTAAGATCATTGAGTCAAACTATCAACCTAAGACCAGCAAGGCCACTAAGCCATGTCCCAAAGTGCCACATTCACACATTTCTTGAGCACTTCTAGAGATGGTGACTCCACCACCTTTCTGGGCAACTTATTCCAAAGTCCTCCTCCAGTCACAACTCACACAGAATCACCATGGTTGGAAGAGACCTCAAAGATCATCAAGTCCAACTCATTTATATTTCACTCTAAAAATACAAAGAAATCCCCAAGAGGGGCAAGTTAACCCATAAGCACTTACAGCATCTCCCAGCACGTGAACAGCCTGAATGGTTGTAACTTGAGGGTTACTCTGGGAGACCCTATATATTTCTGGTGTGAATTACCCAATCCAACCAACATACCAGTCAGCACCACAATCCCTCCTCACCACTACACCTCAGTATCTTCACTGCTCTTTGACGCCGTATCTTTATGTACTGTCCAACTACCCTTCACAGCTGATCCTTCTCAGGAAGATATCACTTGAGTCACTGCTACAAAAAACACCCCAAATGAGGTAGCTAACAGCCACTGATTTATTGCAACAGGATGAAATTACAAGTTCAGATGTCAGCTGGGAAAACACTGTTGCACAACTAATTAAGCTTGCAAACTATTTGGAGAGGTGAACCAAAATGTGCACAGGACTCACTCATAGATGGAAAATGTGCCACAGCTACTCACCAGGGAAATGAGATGGTGAGGTTCCTTTGGTTCCATCCTAAAGGCCAGAAGTCCTGAGCCACAAAGGCTGCTTGTGTGGGGCAAGAGACCTCCTCTTCCTAGCAGAACTCCATTTGTAACCTTGTGGGTGTGGCTGTAATCAATTGCTTGGTTAGTTGCAGGGCTGGTTACTCCAAGCCAACAAAAGAACCCTGGATGGAGAAGGCACCAGAGACAAAGAGCAGCTGATCTACATCAGCTCCACACAAGCCTGTCAGGGCTCTGCTCGGGGAAACTGTACCTGCCACACATGCTTGATGTTTTGGGGGTTTATTTCTTTGTTTAAAACAAAAAAAAAAAAAAAAAGGCAATTTGCAGATAATTTTGCTTTCATTTTTAATTCATTCCTGGCTTCCTAGAACATGCCCTATTGTTAGACCTCTGAGTGATTAAAGATTTGCTCTAATCGTGTTTCAGGATCAAAACCATAATAAGTCTGATTATGATTTTGCAAAGTAAATAACAATATTTAGTTACACTCTAGCTGTCTCATGAGAATAATATATAATTACCAAAATCTGATGGTTTAATTTAATATCTTCACTGCAACCACACATTGAGTTTCTAACATTGCAAAAATTAATGAGCTTGGGTTTGAAAATTAACCTGAACTGTAAATAATTAAGCATCTCCATAGCTGCATGTCCACAGGATTACAAATAATTACACAAACAATGGGAAAACAGGCCCTATGCTTCACCCCTTCAGCTTGTTAGAGCATTTCATAGCTCTTGAATATACCTTTCATAAAGATTTAGAATGTATACTAGGGATGTGGTTGTACTACAAGTAGCATAGACTTTATTTTTGAGCTTAAATCACTCATTTGATTAAATGGGGGGGGGGGGGAAAAGAGAGAAAGAAAAGGAAATATATTTCAATTTTGGCTCCATTTCATTCTGCCACATTGTCTCCTATCTTCCAGCTTCCTTCTGACCATGGTTAGGGGTTTTTTAGTCTTGTTTCCTCTCCACAATATACCACAGTCACCATGGTCTTCCTATACACACATCAGATATTAAATGTGGGCTAAGAGACACGGGGACATCAAGCCCTTGAATGATAATTCCCATAGAGAGAAGATGAGTCCTGTTTCTAGAACCATCAGTGCTGTTTCAGGAAAAAGTAGTTTGAAGCTCATTTTCCTGAACAGACTTTGTGCCTCGCAGAGTTTGCCTAAACAATGCTAGTCATAAGGCAACTGCTGTATAATACAGGAGTTACATCTCTGCTACATGCATGAAGATAAAATGAATGGCAAGATTCAATTTGCATTACAGTTATTTAGAAGCTCAAGATCTGAGTTTGAGAATTCACTACAACAGCGAAGCATCAGCTAGGGCCCCCAACACAAGAAGGACATCAAAATGTTGGAGTGAGTCCAGAGGAGGCCAGAAAGATGATCAAGGGCTGGAGAATCTTCCCTATGGGGACAGGCTGAGAGAGATGGGGTTGTTCAGCCTGGAGAAGGCTTAGAGGAGCCTTCCAGTACCTGAAGGGGGCTAGAGGAGATCTGGGGAGGGGCTTTTTATAAGGGCTTGCAGTGACAGGATGAGGAAGAATGGATTGAAGATGGAAGAGGGGAGATTAAGACTGGAGAGTAAGAAGAAATTCTTGACAGTGAGGGTGATGAAACACTGGAACAGGTTGCCCAGAGAGGTTGTGGGTGCTCCCTCCTTGGAGGTGTTCAAGGTCAGGTTGGATGAGTGGGAGGTGTCCCTGCCTGTGGTGGGGCACTTGGAACTAGCTGATCTTTAAAGTCCTTTCCAACCTAAACCATTCTATGATTAACACCAGATCATGACCGCATTTCTACAAAGCCTTCTGAAGAACTTTCATACAAGGATACCACCAAATCCTTCAAGAACAGGACAGATGCAAAAGAAAAAAATCTGCTGGAATAATAAATATAATTTTTTCTGCCTACATTGAGAGCCTCTTTATGATAGAATCAGTTACAGTAGCAGCTCATTCTCACTTTGCAGATCAATACATATGAAAATGCCTTGAAGAACTGAGTGTGCCCTGAAGGCACAGGACAAGGTCTTCAGGCAGCATAAATCACTGGATACCACCACTGAAACCATAATAACTTGAAAGTCAAGGATCTGCCTCACCAAGTTCTCTAAGTGTCTTAAAACCTCCTATATTGCTTGCAGCACTTTACCTTTACGTATTCAGCCTTAAGGCCTCTGGATCCTTAATGCTGAAAATAATTATGGTTTTGAAAGATCTTTTGCAATAGAGGTCATTGCAAGGAAAGCGAAATTAAAAGGAACAGAAACATGGCTCAGGGTATATTTCAGAGAATTATTTCAAGGCAGATGAAAACAAAGAAGGGTTTAAGTTGAGTTTTTAATTATTAATCTAAACTTAATTTCCTTCTGTATGTAAAACTGCTTTAAGGAACAGCTAAAAAAGTCAAGCAAGGTATTGGACAATTAAAATTACATAATCTGTTGGCAAAAAAAAAACCCAAAGAGGAATCAATATTATCTAAACATAGCTCTCACCATAATTATGATACAGAGAGATTTGTTTCAAAAGACATTGGCATGAATGGCATTTATACCTACTATTTTTGCTACTTTATGCACCTGCTATTTAGCTGGGATAATGTATAAATAATTGTTTGGCTTTACAAAGACAATTGTCAAGCGCAGAGAAATCTTCTCAGAAAATAATCCTGCGTCACCAGCAGGAATAGAGCCATATGCGTAGCATGTGAAAGCATAAGGGCTTCATTAGCTATTAATTTGTGAAGTGATGCATGTCTGTGAGAGAAGTGGAAAGACAGAAGCATCCACGTGAGACAGGAATGAAAAAAAGAAATGTTAGAGAGGAAAGGCAGAAAACCAAGGACACAACTTGAATTAGCAATGGAGTGCTGACCTTGAAAATCAAAAAGAAAGAAGTTTTGTTAGACTCTAAGCCTAAAACTTAGTTTAAATACAGTGGACTTTGCTTGCTTGTTATCACTAAAATATATACTTGTTGCCTTATTTTGTTTCCCCTGTTAAATATCTCTCTTCTAAACAGTCAATAGATTACTGTGTTTTGGCTATCTGGGGATGAAGAGAGGAAAAAAGGAAGAGCATATCCTTGAAAGTAAAAACATTTAGTGGAGATGGAACTGTTTTATCCAGTGGTAAAAACAAACATTTCATTCATGTTGTGTTCCTTGTGACAGGCATGTGTCTAGCATTCTGATGCTGCAGTGGACCCCATAAACACTGCTTGCTGCCTTGCTCGGTGGACACTGCTAAGAGGAGGCTTGTGTCAGCTTCCATAGCACTCAGGGCCAAAAGGGATGAGCAAGAGTAGAGTAGAGTAGAGTAGAGTAGAGTAGAGTAGAGTAGAGTAGAGTAGAGTAGAGTAGAGTAGAGTAGAGTAAAGTAGAGTAAAGTAGAGTAGAGTAGAATTAACCAGGTTGGAAATCATCAAGTCCAACCTATCACCCAACACCATCTAATCAACTAAACCATGGCACCAAGTGCCTCACCCAGTCTCTTCTTAAACACTTCCAGTGATGGTGACTCCACCACCTCCCTGGGCAGCACATTCCAATGGCCAATCTCTCTTTCTGGGAAGAACTTCTTCCTAACATCCAGCTTACACCTCCCCTGGCACAGCTTGAGACTGTATCCTCTTGTTCTGCTGGTTGTTCCCTGGGAGAAGAGACCAACCTCCACCTGGCTACAACCTCCCTTCAGGTAGTTGTAGACAGCAATAAGGTCTGCCCTGAGCCTCCTCTTCTCCAGGCTAGGCAACCCCAGCTCCCTCAGCCTCTCCTCATAGGGCTTGTGAAGCTGCTGAAGGGCCTGGAGGACAGGTGAGGAGTGGTTGAGGGAGCTGGGATTGCTTCATCTGAAGAAAAGGAGGCTGAGGGGGAGACCTCATTGCTCTCTACAACTCCTCACAAGTAGGCTGGAATAAGGTGGGGGTTGGTCTCTCTTCCATAATGAAAAATGAGAGAATGAGCGAAAATGGCCTCAAGTTGCACCAGGTGAGATTTAGACTGGATGTTAATTAGGAAAAACATTTGAAAAGATTTCTTCACTGAAAGACTTAAACACTGGAACAGGCTTCCCAGTGTGGTGGTTGAATCCCCATCCATGGAGGTGTTTAAAAGAGGCAGACATGTGGTGCTGAGGAGCATGGTTTGCCACCAGCCTTGGCGGAGTTAGACAGCGGTTGGGCTGGATGATCTCAAAGGTCCAATCCAAATGATTCTAAGATTCTAATAACCAAAAATCTCACAAACAGCAGATGGTACAACACTGCCTATTGACCCTACTGCCCACTAGGGCACTTTTCTGGTACTGTTCTGGTACTGTTTCTACTGTTTCCAATTTGTTAGAATATATCTTTTTTGAACACTATGACAGGTTGCCCAAAGAGATGGTATCAAGTCTTTTATCTTTTACATGATGTTTTGTCTTGTTTTGCTTTAAACTTTGGTTAGGATTTACCTAATTTTATTTTATTTTCCTTTATTTTATTTTACTTCATTCTATTTTACTTCATTCTATTTTACTCCATTCTATTTTACTCTATTCTATTTTACTCTATTCTAGTTTACTCTATTCTATTCTATTCTATTCTATTCTAGTCTAGTCTAGTCTAGTCTAGTCTAGTCTAGTCTATTCTATTCTACCCTATCCCATCCTATCCTATTCTACTCTACTCTATTCTTCTATTTAATTTTCTTTTTATCCCCAGGGTGTGTTTTATTTCATAAATCTCACACTAAATGTAATAGAGAGTAATGTAAATTAGTTTTTCTAAGCTATTTTTACTCCATTTAAAAAGGCTGTTTTGAAAAAAAACAACAGTAAACCAAAATGAAGCTTATAGCTATTTGACAAGGATGCTGTTTGAAGGACTAAATATTCAGAGCTACATTCCATCAAGCATAACATGTTTGAATTTGATTATTTCAAATCCTTGTATTGGTTCTATTCCTTAATGGAATACAAATGCTTTGTCAGACATGTTCACTTTGCTTTCTTTCAAACAGGAAAAAAACAATATCTTTTAGCACAGGTGAATTTTCTGCTAGTAATTCTGAGTTCAATGGCACATGTAGCATAATTTTAGCCAAGGGGCCATGTTTTCCTCTCATATGGCATCATCCTAGAAAGTGAACCCAGGAACACACCATGTGCTATTGGGTGACTGGATCAAATGTTCTGGATCAAAACTCTCTCAAGTTGTCCCATGTTTTCCATGTTCCCCAGAGAAAGTCCACCCAAAGCTTCTAGAGAAATCAATTTTTTAACACTCTTGTAACTTGTTTGGTCTTCTTTTTACAAATTATCCCAAAATCACCTGCAGAAGGACTTGGCTGCATTTCAGTATCAGAACTTTACATTAAAGGTATATTTGTAATTTAAGGGTGAAAATGAGTTGGGAAGATTTAGGAGAGAAAACCCCACAAATGCAGGCTGACAAGTGATGCAAGTTTTTTCACTGTACTGTCAGGAGCATGAGATGCACAGAAAGCTACCAGCTATTTGCATAGCAATTTAGCTAAGCATGACATGCTGCGTGACTGTGATCTGGTCTGAATATAATTGGCTCATTAACCAAAACCATTTCAACTTCTTCACATTACCAAAGTCAGGAGCAAGCACAAATAAGAGCTTTGATGAATACATACATATGTATTTATTTATTTATTTTACAAGCAGGGTTGACTCAACCAAGAAGTCTCACAGCTACTATACTGGTAGCCTAAAGCAACCTCCTCGTGTCTTTAACAAAACTGAGGCTCTATCCCAATGACTGGCATGTGCTACCCCTCCTTACCTAGTCTCACAGTAAGTGAAAGGGTAGTAGTATTGTATTGTAGTTCCTCAATGCAATAGGGGCTTTTCTTTATCATATGGCTTTCAAAAGACTGTCTACTGACACAATGGTCTCACCCATCCTATTTTCTGTGAAAATCAATTTATTCCTTGACATGTTTGCCTGACAATCAGGTAATAGCAGTGTTTGGAGCAAAGTCAGTGGTGGGATAAGAATATCTCTTTTTTAGCTGAGAGCTGCGTAATTGATGAGGAGGAATAAATGAAACACAGAGCTCCCCTTCTATTCAGCTCTTACATTTGAGTTACAATTTGTCACCCGGACATCAGCAGGGGAAATTGATTCCTTATTCAGTAATCTATACTCTTATTTGCTAGAAATGGATGCAGCAATCTGTCTTCCATTTCTCTGCCCTCCACTGCCAGATCGGGCACAGGCACCTACAGGTGTTAAATACCAAGACTGTAGCTGCTGTATTTCCAAAATAGAACAGATTCTGTATATGTGATGCCCAAAGCAACTGCAAGAGATAGAAAACTAAATTGGGATGCAAACTACCTCGATGATGCTCTAAGCACATAGATTTGACCAAAGTCACAGTCTCTGATTCAGTTAGCTTTGCTTATAGCACCACTGAACCTTGGTAGGAGCCTAAATTCACCAGGACTTCCAGAACGACCTTTAAATTTAGCTAAGTTTCTCAACCACCTAGCTGCAGATGCACCTATACCCTTTCCAACTCCACAGAAATCAGTATTTCCCTAGCATGACACCTAAACATTGCTAAAAATCTTCCTGCTGGCAGGTTTTCCATGCCTGGAAGACTATGGAAGTATATTTCTCAGTCAACACCTGACTGATCAGCCCAGGAGACTTGCTCTCATGTCTGAATGTCTCTGAGATAATTTTCACCACATTGGAAAGTCATTTATATCATTTTCACAGTTAACACAGAAATACAGCTGCAGATAAAATACAGATAATAACCCCTCTTTCTCTCCCAGAGGTCCAACATTTCACTAAAGCACTGCTTAAACTGGACCACGTGCCAGACCAGAACTGCAGAGTGTGTGTATATATTTTCCTGCAGAATAAATAAGATAAAACCCCAAAACATACAAACAAACAAAACAAAACAAAACCTCTACAAAACAAAAACCCAAACCAAAAACAAAAGAAGCTTTGCCATCCTTTGATACAAATCTACAATACTTATACATAGACCTTAAGGTCAATACTGAAAAAAAGCAATAAAAAGCCTCCACTGTCTGGAGGTAAATCCCAAACTGAGCTACCTGGCTTTCAGAGATAACTAGCCCCCACTGAATTCAGCCAGCATGTTGATGGGAAAACTTACCTAATTAAGAGCTTGAATGCAAAGCTAGAACTCCAGCTTTAGGCACCCATTAATACTTTTTTAAAACCATAGCCTGAAATGTGTTGCATGTAGCTCTGCCCTTGTGGGGGTCACATATTCTGCATGACATTTTCTCCAGTCTTTTGAAGCTCTTTTCCACTGACCATTTTCCCACACAAGACAGATGTTTTGGGAAGAAAATGCTGGATCGTGGATTATCACATTTGCATTTTGAATTCTAGAAAACAGTTACTAAAGCAATTGCTTGAGGGTGAAATTAAGCACATTCTGCCTTCTTCCAAGACAACTGATTTCAGTAAGTTGTAGTAAGGCAGTGCTTATCCACTGACTAATCTACTTCCAGTATTCTGTAGCAGTGGTCTCAGGTCCTCACAAGACAAACTGCCATGTGATATTCATCCCATACATTTGAATGCAGAACTCTCACTCCTTTCCTGTCTGGAACTGGGGTTCCCTTCCCTACCAGAACTATCTGATGGAAAAGTTTTCTGTCAGATAGAATAGAATAGAATAGAATAGAATAGAATAGAATAGAATAGAATAGAATAGAATAGAATAGAATAGAATAGAATAGAATAGAGCAGGTTGGAAAATACCTTTGAGCTCATCCAGTCCAACCTATCACGTAGCACCATCTAATCAATTAAAGCATGGCACCAAGTGCCTCATCCAGTCTCTTTATTAGAGTAAACCAAACCAGGTTGAAAGAGACCTTCAAGATCATGGTGTCCAACCCATCAACCAATCCAACCTACCCAAACAGCTAACCCATGGCACCAAGTACCCCATCAAGTCTCCTCCTGAACACCTCCAATGACGGCGACTCCACCACCTCCCTGGGCAGCCCATTCCAATGGGCAATCACTCTTTCTGTATAGAACTTCCTAACATCCAGCCTAAACCTCCCCTGACACAGTTTGAGACAGTGTTCTCTTGTTCTGGTGCTGGTTGCCTGGGAGAAGAGACCAAGCATCACCTGGCTACAACCTCCCTTCAGGTAGTTGTAGCCAGCAATAAGGTCTTTCCTGAGCCTCCTCTTCTCCAGGCTAAGCAACCCCAGCTCCCTCAGCCTCTTGTCACAGGGCTTGTGCTCCAAACCTCTCACCAGCTTTGTTGCCCTTCTCTGGACAATGCCTGCTAGTGCTTACTCCTTCCCCACAGACACAAAAAAATAACCCCAAAGCACACCCTGGAAAGCTTCAGAAAACAAGACTGCAGTGGGAGCCTGGGCCATGTCTTCACCAAACTTAATGCAGCTCTGATTTGTTCCTTCTACCACAAAGGAAAAGGAAGTCTGACTTATTCTGAGAAGCCAGAAGGACATTAGAGTAATTCAGTGTGAAGTACTGCTAGAGGAAAGAAAGAAATCATATTTCAGATCAAAAAACATAAAAAAGTACTATCAAACATTTGGGATAAAACTCTGCACTGACTTCTGAGGAAAAACAACGCACTGGCAGTGTTTGAAAATCGATTTCTTTTGATTCCTGTTACAGATAAGATGTCTGGGAACATGTACAAGATCTCAGAATAAACAAAGTAGTCTATTATGCTACAAATCCCCCACCAAACCACTGTGTACATCATGTGCGTGGATTCTGACTGCTGTCCAAAATCATCCCCCTAGATCCTCCCATTGAAAGCATGCAGCAATGTAAAAATGCAACATTCCCCTCCCAGCAGACAGGTAGAAGCAGCAGTGATAATTTGCTAATATGGCAATTAGTGTACACATGCAGCACCCTTCACTCATTTTGTTGATGTCATTGAACTGAAGCTTTATTTATAGAGCAACTCTTTCATTTCTTTATTGTGAAAGAATGAGTTACAGGAAGGAAATGCTCAAGTGTCCCTCCATCTTTTCACACAAGCCCTCTCAAGAAGAGATTTTTACTTTCTTTATAAATCCTCCATGAAGTATTAGAATGTGCTACTCAACCTGTTCTGAGCAGGGTGTCAGAACAAATGACCTTCAGAGATCCCTTTCAACCTAAACCATAATTACACTAGCAGATGATTTATTTCCACCTGGTAGGGCAGCACAATTGAACAAGGCTCCATCTGCCCTGTTTATATAAGGCTTTGATCAACTACCGTAGTGAACGTGGACCCTGGGCTATTTAAATTTTACTGTTGCTATTGATCCTATAGGCAGGACAAAAGGAAATAAGAAAAAAAAACAGCACAGCATTGGATACTGGATAGAAGATGTCAATTATCCACAAATGTCAAACCACCTCACACAGAACCAATAAGCTTCAATTCGATGCTTGCATCTCTGGATGAGAGACGTTTGTCCTCCTTTGATATGTAAGGGCATAGAACACAGATTATGAGGCTGCTATTTGCTTAGTCATTGATTTATATTCTTCACTTAGGCTTTTATTATTGCTGTTTGTTTGTTGTTGGGTTTGGTTTGGTTTGGTTTGGTTGGGTTTGGTTGGGTTTGATCCACACAGGTAGCAGGGCATAGCAAACAGGGTGCAAATGGATGCATTGGGGACTCTGGGTCAAGAAAACCAAAAAGAAGTGAGCATTTTTATATATCACCCAAGCTGTTTGCTTAAGTAATTGTTTCCAGGTTTTTCTTGTGTCTACCACTACTGAAATACAGCAGGGATTATATTCAGTGTGTTACAGCTTCAGTAATTACAGGCACTAGACTCCACCTCCATGTTATAGGATAGGTGAAAAAAATAATTCTCCAAGGAATTCAGTTTAAAGCTGCATATTGTTGAATTCACTTCTTTTATTCCTTTCAAGTCTGTTTGACCTTCTCTGATTTGAATATCTAATCATTAGATAGAGAAGAGGTGAATCAGGCTTTCAGATGTTAGCAGTAGGGAAGATAGAGGGGGGGAAAAAAGTGTCTTTAATCTCTGCATACTTATGTTTTCAATATCAAGGACACTAAGAGGAAAAATGGAGCCCATAAACACAAATACAGGACACAGATAGTAATTTTGAAAATTCAGATATGTTTGGATGGCCATTTAGAATGATACTGAATATCCAGGAGAAATGTGTGCCAGTTAAAGAACTTGCACAGGCCAGCCTCCTGATTTGAAGGGTTAAGAGCATTCATCAGAAATTCCAGCAGCTGGTACAAGTCTACAAGGTGAAATCATATGCAGAGCTTCTTGAATTCCTAGATTATTACTGCATGGCTTTACCTCCCCTGTATATTTTCCATCATTCCTATTCATGCCTGCTAGTCTCTCTGACTGTGTGATACTGTGAGAATTAAATTATACCTGTTTGCTGGAAAAAAATCAAATGGTGTGAGAGCACCAAAAAAGCAGAAGTCTCCCCTGGCTGATTACAGCTAAGCATATACCCATATCTGTACTCATCACTGGATCAGGTAAAACAACTCTCCTGGCAGGAAATACCTACAGTTTGTATTGTACCCTACAGGCTGTATTGTATCCAAATTTGCCCTAGCCCTAACCCTACCCCTAACCCTAACCCTAATCCTAACAACAAACCCTGACCCTAACCCTAGATTTAAACCTAATCCCAAACCTCACCTGCAGTACTGTGTCCAGCTCTGGAGCTCTCAACGCAGAAAGGACATGGACCTGATAAAGCGACTCCTGAGGAGGGCCACAAAGATGATCAGAAGGGCTGGAAGACCTCTGTTATGCAAATAGGATGAGGCAGCTGAGGTTGTTCAGCCTGAAGAAGAGTAGGCTCCAGGGAGATCCAATAGCAGCCTGCTAGTACCTGAAGGGGGCTACAAGAAGGCTGCAAAGGGACTATTTCCCAAAGCCTGCAGTGATAGGACAAAGGACAATGGTTTGAAATTAGAGAAGATTGAGATTGGATGTGAGGAACAAGTTCTGCACTATGAGGGTGGTGGAATACTGCAACAGGTTGCCCAGGGAGGTAGTTGAGGGCCCATCCCTAGAGGTATTTAAGGTGGAGCTTAACGAGGCTCTGAGCAGCCTGATCTGGTGGAGGATGTTCTGCTGAATGCAGGGCAGTTGGACTAGACACCCTTTGTAAGCCCCTTCCAAGCCAAACCATTCTATGATGCTACAATCTCAAAGTATTTAGGTCACGGAACTTTCAAAATCTAGGACCTGTAGACAGGTGTAAAAATGGTGGTCTAACAATACAGCCTGACTCTCTGCTTTTGAAATGCTTCCCTCCTGGATTCAGGGTCTTTGAAACAGGGTGGGGTTTTTTTGGTGTTAATATCAGGCCATTGTGAAACTTTCCCATTCAATTACCTTCCTTAGACTCTAATGGTGCTGCCAAATCAGTTGCAGGTCTTACATTACACGAAACAATGATTTCATGGTAGGTCTTTACAGGAACAAACAAGCAGCACATGCTCAAGGCCAAATTAAATATTTATTAATAAATTATCTATATATAAAAAAAAGTAATTAGTGTCAAATTAGACTATACCAGAGAGTTGATTAACAGTTAATTGTCTTTACTCATCTGGGAGTCTTGTTTCTATCTTTCTGCCAAGATAAAAATACAAGAGGAAAAAAAGAAAGGTTTGCATCAATTAAAGAAGACAGCACACCTGAGAATACCTATCTACATATAAATAAATAAAAAAAAACCCCATGCATATTACTAGCAGTCCTAAAAGCTGCATCCTAACACAAAGACTCAGTCATTTCTAAACCATATTGTGCATTACTGGCTCTGTAGTAAACGTGACAGCAGGATCACACAAAAGACTCATCTCACCTAGCTTCTGGATTGCTAAAGCTAAATACCTGCATCAGTTTCATGGGAATAGGAGCTTAAATAATAATTTAGACTTGGTTTCTGAACTGACATGATGTTGAATAAAACCCCCACACCCATTCATGTCAACCACTCATGGGGGAAGCCAGTGTGAATTTACAAGATAGGGGGAAGACAACATGAGTTCAGAAAATGACAAATGATTACACAGACTCAGGAAATGTGACCAACAAAGTGTACAACAACATGAGTCTGGCTTTAACAAACTCCTGTAATCAAAAGGTTTAACTCCCTAGAATACCCTAGACATGAAGTGAGCTCTTAATTATAGAAAACTGGAATGTGAGGCTTAGTCTGATGAGGTTGGGTTGTAGCTTCTGCTCCCTCCCCTTTGAACTCCTCCAATGAAAATCAAGAGAAAGACAACAGTTAATCAGTGTTAATGAGCTATAGTTAACCACTAAGAATAAAGCAAATCAAAACAGGCTAATCATGGTCACCTCCTATTCATTTTTTTTCAGGCAAAATGGAGGACTGTTTCTGCCCTCATGGTATCAAAAGGTACCAAAGATTCAAACCATTTGCATAGTCAAAGGATGTGATTGTCTTGCTTTCAAGCCAGGATGAGAAAAAAATTACAGCATGCAAGTAGTGCCTATGGTCCTATGTCCTTTCTATCATGGGAAAACAGTCCCAAAAGAGGAGTGGACCGAAGTGGAAGTAGCAAGATAGTGCACATGATTTGGAAACGATGGCTTTCTGAGTCTTACACTAAGGATGTAAATGGAGGATGCTATGGGTAACACATTTTTGGCTAATTTCCTTGGCATCAATCAGTCTCAGGGGAAAATCCATCAAAGTTCTCTTTTCAATCAGATGTCATTCAAGTATGCAGGGACTGGGAGATGCTTTGCATCACTGAAGACAAGGCTTCAAGCGCTTTAATTCCAAATAAACATTCTTAACAGAACTTTGACAAAGAGAAAGGCTCCAAACATTTGAATCTGCTCCCTTCGTAGACAACAAAACTGGGGATGGAGTGAAACAAGAGAAATGTCACTCACAGTGTTTTGTGTAGCAGAAATCCTTCTGTAGGAATAATCACCTTGAGTGGACACAAAAGGAAAAGGAAAAGAAATGGTTAAAACAAGGTCAGTGAAGTCTGAATGTAAATTGCTGCTCTATATTTGATAGTTGCGTTATATTTCTGGGAACAAGATGACATAGCAACCAAGTTCTGTCTCAGCTACTCTCTGATGCAGATTGCATGTCCAAATAAGTATCAGAAGCAGAGGACACTTTCCTAAACGCCTGAACTTCTAGGAAATTATCCCACTATTGCCATCTTGTGGATGACCCACGGCATACTGCTGCTTATTCTGCCTCTCCTGCCTTGTAGGGAAACATTTTCCGACGCTCCAGGTCGCAACAGCACTCCATTGCTTGAAAGTTATGAGAAAAAGTTCTTTTAAGTCAAAAGAAACAATCAAAGAAAACTCGTTTTAATAAAGGATGTCTTACTTTTCCCAAGGGAGATGCTGAGCACTAGTAGTAGGTGATCTGGGTTACAAAACACAGCAGCTGTGCCATAAAAGTGGCTTTAATGCATTTGCTATACCTTCCTTTTTATTAGATGATTGAGTTTTGTTCTAAAGAAGAATGATCTGTTGTTTGAGGTATAAGGCTTATGTAACTATTCAATGTTACAAAGCCTGGAAGATAATGGTTTTAAATATCAGTGTGGAACTGCTTGTGTAAAACTCAGCTGCCATAATACCTGATGGTAAGAGCTATTCAATGTGTGTGTGTGTGTATATATATACATATACATATACACACACACACACATATATATATATACACACATATATATATATAAGCTTGCCAGCAATATCTTGTACTCATTATTTTTACTCTCACATATAATATTCTTATTGAAGTGAAATACATCTAGATTATTTTTTTTTCTTCCTCCCCTCACCCTGCTGAAAAGTCCCAAAGGCAAGGGAGTATGTGACATAATAATGGAATTCCCAAGTTTAAAAAAGATTGATAGGCCTAGGATGTCAGAGGCTTTGATTTCACATTTCATTTTGTAGATCTAGAACTAAAAATAAAACCAATTTCACTAATGACAAATCAGTCTTCACAGCGCAGCATTTGACTCTCTCTCTGTGACAAGACCTGCAGTAGGAATATCACAGGTATCGCTCCACAGACTTTTCCAAGCAGACACAAATGCATTCCAACTATGTTGGAAGTTGCAGTGGAAGCTGTGACTATTTTGGCATGGTGTCAGTGCATGAAGGATGATTAAGCATAAGGTTATGCTATTGTGGCAGCTACACCTTGTTCAGGTAAGAATTTGGTGTCCACCAGCGAACATCCCAGTGGCCCTTCTCATACATTCATGGCATCTACATAGAGTGTACTAAACATACATATATATGCTTTTAATATTTATAGTTTTAATTATGCTAATAAGGATTTAAAATCTGTGTGCCTTGGTGCCTGCTGATGAATAAAGCCTTTGTGGCCAATTTCAGGTGTGTTTGACTTCCATCCTCCTTAGACAATTGTTTATGTTGTGCATCACATAATGCCCACATATTTTCTGAATCCCTTTCTCCACCCTACAATGTAATTTTGGCATCACTTCAACGTACAAAGTGTTTAAAGATTTGAAATTTTGATGAGAGTTTCTAGCTGGATTCAGTATGTTTTGCTTGACTGTTTAGAAATCAAGTCTCAGACTTTGTAAGGGTATGGGGGGGAGGAAAATCATATTCCATTGAAAAAAAAATATCCCTTCAGTAAATTTTCCCTGGTTCGGGTTTCTTCTAAACAATATAATTGCATAAAATTATAGCTAGAATAAAAAGCTTTGGGGCTTTCATACCACAGCAGAATTTTGGCTTCAGAGATGAACGTCCTTTGTCAAGGTGGTCCTAATTGGTACAGAATGAAAGACTACATTACAACACAGCAGCCTTTGTAAGTGCTTAAGCCACTGCCTAGCAGAAATAAGCCAATGAAAAGACCCAATGAATAAAAAAAAAAACCCTGATTTTACCAAAACCCCAAGAGAACAATAAATAAAAATGCCAAAATAAAAAGAGCAGTCCTTTTAAGGAGTCAGATGATGTATTCTGTCAGTAATTTTCTGATTACATGGGAAAGATTTCATCATTGAAAATAAATGAGAAATGTAATTTTCCCCACATTGTTTTCCCTACACAGCCATTTCTGAATTTTGAACTGTGACTACATGATTAGTCAGTGCCCAAACTCTCTGAGCTTGCAAAACAGTATTCATAGAAATCAGGCCTGATGTAAAATCCTTTTAAGTCAACATAAAGCCTCTGTTTATTTGGGAAATATACCACAATGTCACAATGAGAACACTGAAAAACTTTCTAGGTGTTCAGAGCCTCTCAAATGTGCTTCTGTGTTTGAACAGAGGGAGATATAAAGAAGGATTGTAATAAGTGCTATATGAAAGGTCTCCAGGTATTCTTTATGTTCTATAGAATAGTTCATATAGTTCATATTTCTGTCCTAGTCTGGTTTTACATATTCTAGATTTAAAAGATCATAGAATCAATAAGGTTGGAAAAGACCTCAAAGATCATCAAGTCCAACCTGTCACCCAAGACCTCATGACTACTATAGAATCATAGAATCAATAAGGTTGGAAAAGGTTCCTGATAGGGAACCTGCAAATGTATAACAGATATGAAGCTGGACACTAAGTTAAACATTAACAACAACAAAACTATCACAAAGAAAATGCCAATTGCCCTGCCATCTATAGGTAAAGAAAACAAATCATGGTCACAAACTTCCAAGCTCCTAAAGCACACCTAATGAAGATTCTGAAGCTCAAGGTTTAGGGATACACTTGTAAACCACACTGTAAACTGCCAGATTCAATGGCCAATTAATGTGGCTATCTAGAGGGTCATCACATTTTTCACCTGGCACTATATAACATTATCCTTGGGGAGTTGGAGCTCTTGCTAGCCCCTTGACATTGGAATGAATATTCACAAAGCTTCACTTGCCCTTCAGACCTGCTGCAACATTTCACTGACTCAGGGTACAAGCAACCTGCCTAGACACAAGTTAGGGAATGTAAAATAGCTCTGTGATAGAAGATTACCTTTTTTTTTTTAACTGGTATTGTTGGTTAAAGCAAATATTTGATTTTTGTCTGAAAATACTAATTTAGTTGGACTTTGCATAAAGATATTTTGAGACTTCTGAGATAGCACAGGCAAGCTGTCTGATGCTTAAAACTGATAGGAAAGTTCAAGTTCACAATATTTTGCATGATGTGTTTCACTTCATGTCAAAAATCATTTTATCTTCTGAAAAGGAAGGATTAAAGGGGGAGCTGGTAGCAACTTTTAAAGCTGTTTTACACTTCCCTCAATAAAGAAGTTATCAATATTCATTAGGATTATGACTTACTAGGTGAAAGTAACAAAGATCTCTTTTCACAACAGAGCTTTGAAATATGGCAGGTAACAGCATTTTGGTTCAGAAAGGTGCCTTTCTCTTGTCTTTTCTGATTACACTGGCTAAACTGAGTTCTGTGCTATTTGTCTGTTTCTCCCTATGAGGTAAGAGCTTTTCTCTTTGATGTTAAACCCTTGTAGTAAAGTGGGCAGAGGACAAGCCTGCTGTACTTCCTAGGACTAATTCCCATGGGGGTGAATAGGAAAAAAATTCTTAGGAAAATACGTGTACAATTTCTTCTGCCAAGCCAAGCACTCCATAATTAAGCAGTAACAAATATAAATGCATATTTACTACCTTTAATCTATTTCCTTGCCTATATGCTTTATTGCCTAGATATTAAATAGTTTATTGAATCCTGTTCTCCACCTTCTAACCCCAGCATCTCCAACACACTATGTGAAAAATTTCTTTAGGAGTTTATCATAGAATCTTAGAATCGATAAGGTTGGAAAAGACCTCAAAGATCATCGAGTCCAACCTGTCACCCAAGACCTCATGACTACTAGACCATGGCACCAAGTGCCACATCCAATCCCCTCTTGAACACCTCCAGGGATGGTGACTCCACCACCTCCCTGGGAAGCACATTCCAATGGCAATGAAGAACTTTCACCTCACCTCGAGCCTAAACTTCCCCTGGCACAACTTGAGGCTTTCTCCTCTTGTTCTGGTGCTGGTTGCCTGGGAGAGGAGACCAACCCCCTCCAGGCTACAACATCCCTTCAGGTAGTTGTAGACAGCAATAAGGTCTCATCTGAGCCTCCTTTTCTCCAGGCTAAGCAAGCCCAGAACTGGACACAGTACTCAAGGTGTGGCCTAACCAGTGCTGAGCACAGGGCACGACGACTTTCCTGCTCCTGCTGGCCACACTATTCTTGATGCAGGCCAGGATGCCATTGGAATTCTTGGCCACCTGGGCACACTGCTGACTCATGTTTAGATCCCATCAACAGCACCATGCTGATGATCTTAGCAACACTGATGGTCTCAGCAGCATGAATGAACTACAAAACTGATTTTTCAGATCCCTGAAAAGGTAATTTTAAGCAAGTCCCACTTACACTGTTTGAAAGATCTGAGGAGGTGTTTATTTTATGAGGTTTTTTTTTTAAGTTATATGTTTCAAGAATTCAGAATGCAAACAATTTCCATGGAAAAACTAAATCTCATTAGAGATTATTAGAACAATTTGCAAGGTCTTGCAATGCAGAAGTAATTGACCTGTCTATTCAAATGAAGAAGAACACTTGTGTACAGTTTAATAAAAAGCATCTCTCATAAAGATTATGTCCTAGATTCTGTCACCACAGACAACCTAGATTAATTGCAATAAACAGAAATTGTCACTAAAGCTCTCAGCTTATACCATCTAATATTGTGTGAATAAATTTCATTTTCTAATATTAGGAAACAGCCAAGAGTATAATAAATCATCTACCTAAATCCTCTGAGAATTTTTGCATAATTTACCAAAACAAATTGATTTTAGCAGAAAAGCTACTAATTTGCATGGGGAGGAATGGTTTTCTTAGTGTGATGAATTTAATTTCAATTTCCCTGTTTGCATGAATTCACCCCAGCAATTCATCACTGCTGGAATTAAACTGCAGCCGTGTTTTACTTGAGCAGGCACATAACGTGCACCTGGATGACAATAAACTGCCTTTAAGAGGGAAGGGGTGAAATGTGCAAAGATACCTCGTGAAAAATCATTGGATTTCTACCTATCAAATCCATAACAAATAAGATGGGCTGCAACAGGATTAAGTATTTTGAGTGTTTGTTGTCAATTATGCCTTTAAGAGGGAAGGGGTGAAATGTGCAAAGATACCTCGTGAAAAATCATTGGATTTCTACCTATCAAAACCATAACAAACAAGATGGGCTGCAACAGGATTAAGTATTTAGAGTATTTGTTGTCAATTATGTATGCCTTTAAAGGGAAGGTGTGAAATGTGCAAAGATACCTCATGAAAAATCATTGGATTTCTACCTATCAAAACCAAAACAAATAAGATGTGATGTAACAGGATTAAGTATTTAGAGAATTTGTTGTCAATTTTGCACCCCTGATGTCTAACCTTTTGAGCAATTCACAAGTTTTTAATCCATGACAGGATATCTTCTCAGGTGTGTAAGAGAGAGTTCATAAACATTCATAACCAGAACGAGCTCCCTTCAGGTTTTAAAAGTAAGTCATACATCCAAACCCTTAGAATTATACAGGATGTGGGAATTAATTATCTTTTGCAGCCAGGTCAACCTGGTTCAGCTTGGACTGAAATAAAACTATATTACTGGCAACTCAAAGGTGAAATGAATTCATTTGGAAGTTTATGTCCATAATCTAGAATAAAATAAACCAGTGGCTACTGGGAATCTAAAGTGAGTGAACTTAAAGCTCTGGAAATCAGTGCAAGAATGCATTTTCCTCATCTGTTTTTCACTGTGAGGGTGGCAGAACACTGGCCCAGAGGGATTCTGGAGTCTTCTTCTACGGAAGACCTGAACAAGTTCCTGTGTGACCTACTCTATGTGATACTTCTCTGACAAGCAAGTTGGACTGGATGATCTTTCAAGGTCCCTTCCAACTCCTAATGTTCTGTGATTCTATGTGATTCCTACAATCCCCTGAGGTTACTCTAGAGTCAGGTTTCAGTTGGCGTTGTTAAAAGATGCTATCCTTCCAACAGGACACAGTATGAGACAAGCTATTCAGAACTGGGGTTTGGTTGGTTCATTCCACTTTTCAATCATGTATTAAATTTGTATTCTCTGCCTCAAACCACAGCTGACACATTAGAATCTTTTTTAAATGTGATTTTTCTGAGATGTTGAAGTTTATATGATGTGTGAACATGCCTGTTCTCCAAACTAAGAAGTTCTTGAAGCTTTACTCAATTTCAGAAAAATCTGACAAGAGAAACAGATGACTCTAAGACTTTTGATACGAAAACTTTGGAAAAAAAAGGGAAAAAATAGAAAGAAGAAGAAGTATCATCAGTGCTCTTAGTGATGAAAATAGTCAATACACATGTATGCCAGAAAATGTTGTGACACACTAAAATGTTCAGTTGAGAAAGCTTTAAAAGATTCAGGTGCCTTTCAGATATCAAAAGCAAATGAGAACTTTGAGAATATGTAGGAATCTAGGGTAAAAAGTACACTACCTAAAAATGAACCCATACTTCCCAACCAATACCTCTTGGACAGGTGATAGTATCAGACGTTGAGTTGCCAAAGCATGTCCAGAGGAGGGCAATAAAGCTGGTGAAGGGCCTAAAGAAGGGCTCTTAAGAGGAGCACCTGAGGGACCTGTGGGGGTTTAGTCTGGAGAGGAGCAGGGTGAGGAGAGACCTCATTTCTGTCTACAACTCCATAAAAGGAGGTTGCAGTGAGGTGGAGGTTGGTCTCTTCTCCCTAGTATGAGGTGACAGAACGAGAGGAAATGGCCTGAAATTGTGCCAAGGGAGATTTAGATTGGAAGTTAGCAAAAAAAAACCCACATCTTTACTGCAAGAGTGGTCAGGCATTGGAACAGGCTGCTCACGGATGTGGAGGAGTCACTGCCCTTGGAGGTGTTCAAGACACATGTGGACATGACATTTTGGGACATGGCTTAATGCCCATGGTGGTCCTAAGTTGGCAGTTGGACTTGATGATCTTAGAGGTCTTTTCCAACCCAAACAAGTCATCTGTAAGAAACTAAAGGGAGTTGCTTTTTTTGCCTGCTGAACTGAAGACAGCTGGTTCTGTTTTAAGCCATATTAGTTACTGGGGCTTGTCCCCATGGATATTCCAGGAATATCATTCTGCAACAAAGGAAGGTAGATTCAGAAATTTACAGGAATGGAAGCAGGGTCAACCATACAAACTGGCTACTATGCAGGTTTCAACCTCCTTTCCTTTTAAGTTGACCATTAGGATAAGAAGCAGAATACCTCACTGTCATGATCAAGAACTGATTTAATCAGAGGCTGCTCCCTTGACTATTTATAAATTTATACCCACATTAAATTAGAATATGGAAGCAAATAGTTAGCTAGATAATGACAGCATTTATAAGTCAAGTATTTCTCCACTGTATACAATGTACTTGAAAGGAGAGTTGTCACCCACTCTGCTTATCAGATGCAATATGGAAATGAATTTCACAGACAGTAGCTTGCTTCTCAGAGGAAAAAGAACCCTAAATATATTTATAGTTTATTTGATTAGTTCTCTTCATCAGCATTGAATAGGATGATTCTGTAGCAGTCTGTATTTACTTAATACTGAACCTGTAAAGAATCCATCATTTGCATAGTCTTCTCAAAAGCACCAGATGTACATTCTAAAAGTTATAAATGGCAGTGTCAAGACTTCACTCTCTTAATGAAAAGAAGACACATATTATATGGTACAGACCGTGCCTGTACTTCACTTTCCAGACTTCTATATGCTTCATAAGCTCAAAACTCTATAAATGCTCTCAGTTTGAATAAGAAGGGAAATGGAAACTTCACTTGAAAATTAAATGCACTTTTTTGTTTGTGCAGTCTATCTGCAGTCAAAACATTTGATTTACATATCTGATGTATAATGGTGCTATATAAAAGTATTCTAAATAAAACTAAAAACTAGAGGCAGTCATTTTTGCCTCCAGCCACCCACTCTGCCTCACCCTTGTGAGATTTGTATCTGTGCACTGCATGCATTGCAAGTGCTGTCACTGCACATTTAAAGATTTCCTGCATTTTCTTCCAAGAAGAAATACTTCAGAAGTAAAAGGCAAAGGGAAGATAAAGAAGAAAACATTTTGTTAAGGAAGCTCAACACAACCTCAAGAGCTTTCTAAAATGCATTCCTTGCTTCAAAATTCTTCTATCTCATTGATTATGCAGGCTGCATTTTCCTTTCACTACTTTCCTCCCACGGAGTGATTTGGAACTATATGGTCTGTGGCATGCAAGTGTTCATGAAGCATGACACCCAAAAGGAGAACTTCTTTATCAAGAAGCTGAGCTTCCCTTTAATTAGAAAGGCATTAGAGTCTAATACCTCAGGTCTTAGCAGGTAGAGGTAAAACTCAGTACAATGAGGCCAAATGACAGGGAAAATATCAACTTGATATACATTGTCTCACTGTAACAGATCCATAAACCTCTAACAAAGTTAGAGCAATGCAAGATGGAGG
The DNA here is from genome assembly GCF_026170545.1 of Melanerpes formicivorus. Lineage (NCBI taxonomy): Eukaryota > Metazoa > Chordata > Aves > Piciformes > Picidae > Melanerpes > Melanerpes formicivorus. Next base: position 118,840 of record NW_027142411.1, read on the forward strand.
TTTTGGGGTTGGTTTTCTTCATTTTTAGTTCACTGTATTAAAAAAAGGTGGAGCTGTGAGACTAATTAATTTATAGAACCATAAAATCGCAGAATTGTAAAGGTTGGAAGGAATCTCAAGGATCATCTAGTTCCAACCCCTCTGCCATGGGCAGGGACACCTCACACTGCATCAGGTTGCCCAGAGCCACATCCAGCCTGGCCTTAAAAACCTCCAGGGTTGAGGCTTCCACCACCTCCCTGGGTAACCTGTTCCAGTTTCTCACCATCCTCCTGGGGAAGAAATTCTTCCCAACATGTGACCTGAATCTACCCATTTCTATCCTAGTCCTATCATTAGGGACAAAACCCAGCATAAAGCTAAGACAGGATTTGTAAAAAGATGGTAAAGAGTTGCACTCACTTCAGACAAATGCATGCTCACCTAACAGTTACTAAGAACTAAGCTTTGTCATCCAACTGCCCAGTAATCAAGAGATCTGTCTGGTTTGATTGCCTCAGTGAGTTAACTTTTCCCAACATCCAGCCTGCCTTTAAAAACCTCCAGGGAGGGGGATTGCACCACCTCCCTGGGCAACCTGTTCCAGTGCCTCATCAGCCTCATGGTGAAGAAAGAATTTCCTCCCCTTTGTGTAGCTATTTGCACTCCTTCACAATATATAAAACACACATCACCAATCAAGACTTGCTTGCAGTCTCAACAGCAACATACACAAAACATTACTTGAAATCTGTTTGTTTTATGGGAAAATGCTTAAGACTGAAGTAAAATTTTCTAAATCATGAACTGTTAACTTTAACAGTCATGTTCTTTGCTTCATCTTGAATGCCTGCTAAATGGATGCATTATTGCTACAGCTTTCATCACCAGCTCCTGCAGTAATCCTTCTGTTTAATGATCCTGATTTAAAAATCGTTACAGTTAACAACTACTGATATTTTACTTTGAGCATTTTGGCATTCAGAACTGCTTAAATGAAACAGTTCAATCTTCTAAGTGACAATAATAGTTCTCATTATACCAACCTGCAGGACTTCTATTCTGTTACATTTTGATATATGGTAGCCTACTCTGCTATAATCATTAGCATAGTATTAAAAATACACTTAATCCTTGTCAGAAAGCTCATCAAATATTGACTTTTTTGTTTGGAAATGTAACTGTTTCTTCCTGGGAATCACTCTTCCCCTTCCCATTTTGGACATAGGCTACTGTCTAGTTTACAATCTGAAGGTCTGACTTGATCATTCTGTTATTGGAAGTATGTCCAACAGTGTATTAAAACTGCCAACTGCTAGGCTAATCCATGAGCACTCCAGTTGACACTGTCTTTTTGGAAGCTCTGGGCAGCCTTTCAAATGAGTTCTTTAAAGAATGTTGATAGCTCTGCACCATTTAAAAGTCTCAAACTAAGTGATTTCTAAATTTCTAAGAAGTGATTAATTTTAGTTCTGTTTGCTGTATCTTGACACAAAAGGTGATGCCCCTAACATTACTGATAGATTAAAAACTATGAAGGCAGGGGAGAGGGAAGCAGGTATTTCTGCTTGTATTTCCATTACAGTAACAGATATCACTTTCTGCAACAGAAATAGTAATAACACAGGAAAATATACAGAAAGTTCATTCCCACAGACTTAGATAAGATAGTTTAATATTGCTAAAGAGGCAGACTATTTCCAGTAAATACCTCTTTTGCATATCTGCTCTAGGTGAGAAAAATCTGAATCATGCACATTAAAACAGCAATAATCCTAGGAGCTGGAAGAAATCACTACTTTATTCCCTTACAGATACATATTGTGATAGTGCTCTACCAAATAACAAAAGTCTGCAAGCTGATCTTCAGTTGCTCTCTCATGCCTTAAGACCTTAAGGTCAGATAATAACTCTTGTTTTCCACCATTTATTTTGCCTTCTGCATGTCACTACCAGTGATTCTATACTCATTTCTAGCCACTGAAGCTTTAGAGTACTTTCTGACTGATGGGTCACATCACAACTCACACTCTCCTGTGTTCATGAGCCTTGTTGTCACATGTAATCATTGAGTTTTGCACTGTTTTGATCCTAATATCAATGATTTAGAGTAAAGTTTTAAAGTTTGGTAGCAGTGCTCAGAAGCCCCTGCTGAGAAAAAGCATGTTTACACACCAAAAGTAGCCCACCTGACTTCCTCTCCCTCTGGTGCTCCCACATTCTTCACCATTCTGTTTGCTACTTGACCCCCAGGTTCACGCACACTCAAGAAGGTGTAGAGTCATTAGTGAAAGTCTTAACCTTCTAGTGAAAGGCTTAATGGTCTAGAAAGGTCTCTGTTCTTCCTTATCTTCAAGAAAACTGCTTACTTCACAATTTCCTTCTGCCATACATCATCTCCTTATCTGAGGCCTACAATGATGATCTCTCTTTCTAGCTGTATTCTGTGTTACCTTAAAGAAGCAAGCTAACAATTAGTATCTCTCTGCCGTGTTCTACTGATTTTATTGACCTATTCTATTCAATATTTATTTTAAACTATTTTATTTATTTCATTCCCCATTTTATTTAATTTCCTACTTGCATCAGGAGGGTGAAAAGATTGTTTAGAAGCTGTGGAGGAAGTCTGCCTGCACGTGAGTATTTTATGTGAAGTGATACAGGAATTAGAGACATGTTATTTTTGCTGATATGTTACTCTTGGAGATATTCCAAGGAATAAAGCTCACTCATAGTAAGGCTCCCTGAATTTGCCAACTGTTTCATAACCACCAGCTACAAGCAATTTCAGTCTGATTCAAAAGATGGAACTTACACTGATAAAAAATAATAACAGTTGCCAATTCCAATTACATATCTCAAAAATGAATCTTGGCTTCGTATTCATTTTCTTTTCATCAATGAATCAGTCCAATTAAATTCTCCTAATTATCATTTTCTTCCCAAAATAAATCCTATTCAGGCAACAGATCTTTCCATGCTAAAGTATCAGTGCATATATATACACATTAATTTAAACTTTACTATATGATCCTGCAAGGATCTATCTCACTAAAATTGTGGGTTAGGGCATATCATATATTTGTGCTAAGGAAACTGATTTGCATTTGAATAAAGAAATTAGCTTGTTACGAAAGAAATTAACTCGTTATAGAGACTGAGTCATTAGAAGCTGACTGCAAGGTTAAACCTCCTGCGGAAAGCCTGGAGAAACACCAAATGGCTTTCAGAGGAGTCCCTTCTAGATTATTCATACCACATGTCATGTGCCTATAATCTGCCAGAGAACACTGTAGCAATCTCAGCTAATTTGGTGTCAGAAATCCTGCTTTTTATGGATAAATCATCAAACCAAGTTATCACTGCGCCCCTCATTTGTAGTCAGGCCAAAGCCAATATTTGATTGGCCTCAGAAAGCAGAGCAGTACTGACAAGCCCTTTCACATGAGTAAACTACTTGTAGAACACCACACTGAAGATAGTCACAGCTAACTGGCTAAAACCAACACTAAAACAGACAGGGAGATGGTGCCGTGTGTTGCTTTGTTCAATTAACCAGGAAAGAACAGATCCAGATTAATTTTTAACCTCACCTCCCTATACAGATGATATGAATAATCAGGACAATGTGATCCTTGATCTCCAAATCAGTAAGGGAATATCTTCTCTGGTCTGGAAAAAGTTCTGCAGCAGTGCTGGTCAGAAAATGACCTGGGGAAACTCTGACACTGAGTTCAGGGATTAGCAGGATTCTTTCATGTTCAGTTCCTAAAGAAATGTCTTTTGCAAGCCTGGCTAAAGGAACTGCACTGTGCACAAAAATGACTAACTTTGTTTCTCCCAAATGAAGAATATTGTTTTGATTCACATAGAGAACCAAAACCTACTCCCAATTCTGAAGACTTGATTGTTTGGGAAAGAGTTAATTCTATGTAGCCTTGAAGGTGATTTTTCCCCCTTCTCTCCTGTAGCTAAAAAGGCCTCTTCCTACAATGATGGCAGGTTTGCTATTTCACCTTTCTATACCCACAAAACATTTACCTGGCCAGCAGACATATCTTCTGCAGCAGGGGATGTAAAGCTTATCAGTAGGCTTGTGTAGTTAGCAGATCAATAACTAAGTATATCTTTAGGGAAAGAGAGTGGAGGAGGCTGAAACAGCTACAGAGCACTGAAAAAGAAATTCCCCCTCACCAAAGATTTCCTCAGGTCTCAGGACTGTTGCACTACTTGATCCGTAACTCACCTGTAAACGTCGTACCTCAGGGACAGGATTTGCCCTACAGAGGTTTAACCAGCAGAGGATTTTCAACATAAAAACTACTGAATATTAAATTTGAATGGATTAAGAAGGAAACTCCCACAACTCCCAAGTTTGGCATGATTTACAGTATTAACCTGTCAGAGAATGATTGCCCAGGGCAAAAAGAAGAGGTCCTGCAACAGAAGATTTAGAGTAGGAGAAAAATACGGCATTACAGATTAGAGCGCAATCGGAAGCATACACAGGTATTTCACTTGGAAAGACTAAGAAACATGGAATGCCTTGAGAAAACTGGTCTTAGGAAATGTTCCAGGACAAAACATTGCTTCAGTAGAACTAAAAGCGGCAATGCAAGATAAAACCCTCTGCCTTTGTTTGGCAGTTCTCAAAATCAGGTTAACTTCTTAGTGTTTTCTGAATGGTTTTTGAGTGTCCGTTTGAGAAGGTATGCCCTGACCAGAACTCTTATCTACTATTTCTCATCCTGCATTGTGCTTTGCAGATCTAGATATAGGAGGAAAACTGCTTCTTTCATAAAATATCACAATGCCTTATGTGTGTGCAGGCATCACTCCATTCAGTCTCCTTGCTACAATAAGAGATTAAGAGGTAGAAGAGCTTTGTATTTGTAACTACCAGTTGGAAACTTATGCATAAAACACCACTGACAGAATTAGTAGGCTACACAAAGAGCAACAGAGTGGTAAATAATTATGACAGTATGTTTTATGGCTTACCCTCAATGTTTGACAAAATGGGCCAAGCAATATAAGATGTATTTTAATAAGGCTAAACATCCAGGAGCAGTAAATATAAGCCATACAAACAGAAGAGAAAACTATCCTGGAAGAGACAGGCAGTAATGCTACACTGATGAGGCAATTTGCAGTGAAAATCCAAAGGAAATGAATGGCAGTAAATAATTTCACTCCTTTACCTAGGAATACTTCATGCAGATTGGATGTTCATATGTTAAAAATCGTGCTTAAAGGCTGGGGTAGAATCAGAGAAAAACACAATGGGATTTGAAGACTTCAGAATGGCACTTGTACTGAGAGATTTAGAGTTCAGTCTATTTAACTTATCATAAAGACTGAAAGCAATTAAAAATGATTACTATACAAACATGTTCATCATGAGAAATTATCAGCTGCAAAAGGGCTGTGTAGCTAAGCAAAGAACAGCATAACAGGAACGTGAAGGCAGGCAAATAAAACTGTTAAAACAATTGTGACTGTAACAGAATACTCGGAGCAAATGGATAATTTTCCATCTCTGCAGGAGTAAAGATTGCCTGCCATGTAGAAGTTCAGCTATACAGAGATTCAGAGGATCAAGAGAGAGTCATTAGGATAAGCATATGATAAATTAAAGAAGGTGATTTCAGGCAAGAAAGGTCTGCTCCTCCATAAAAAATATATCTGAACAGTCTATTCGTATCTGACTGTGAGTAGTTGCTTTAATTAATGGATGGACACAAAATATAAATCCAGGAGTTGCCAGGTAATTAAGATTTGTGAGGAGCCAAAAGGTAGAAAGGATTTTGATGTCTGAAACCAAAATCACATCCTTCTGTTAGAACAACTGAATATTTCTCACCAATTCAGCATGGAGATGCTATTATTCTCTCTTTTGGGAAAACATTTCTTGCTGTGTTTCGCTGTGGCTTTAAATAACCTGATTGCTATGTTCACATTTACAGCTACAGCCATGATCTGCTCAAAAGGCAGGCTAGCACATCCTGGTTTGGGAGTCATAAGGAAGACAAAAAGACCAAACTAGCATTTCTTCTTCATATGCCTGTTTGATTGTCCTCCTTGTGAGACTTTTGGGATCAAAATAAAATGAACAAGGAGAAAATATCTGTTACAGTGAACCAAGGGTTCATACTTGACCTATTTCAAGAGCTATTAGGATGTAACAATTGAGTATTTGGCCATATATTATATGATGCTACAATGCCAATTTAAAACCAAATTCTATTAGGTCACACTCAGATCGCCTGCCTGGACTATGTTACAACCTGGGCTATGCTACATTATCAATTAAGACATGAAGCATGCAAATGCACAGGTTAATTGCGTAAGAAAGCATTACAAGGCTTTGCTCACAATTCCAAAGTATATTGAATACCTCAGTAAATAACTAAAAATAACATTTATTTTCCTTCTCTGAATCAGTAAATGCAGTGGCATTTGGTAAATCAGGTTATAAGAGTACTGTTAGTCTCGTTTCAGACCTCTTGGGACCATAGCACAGCTTGGTCACAAAGGTTTCACAGCTCAGGCTGGAGTCAAAAGAATTTCTCAGAGTACCTTGACCTGAACATTCATAAAAAGTCAGCCTCTAGTGCCAGAGTGTTCCAAACTTTTGCCAGGCAAACAGAAGAATGCTCGCTGTGTATATGTCTTAGCTAAAAATAGGATAAGAGGGAAAATAACTAGCATCCCAAACTAGTAAAATATGCATATTTGTGCTTCATTCACAAGGCAAATAACAGACTGCTTAGCTCTAAATATATGTTCAGAAGTTCTACTGACTTCAGGGGAAAGTAAGCTTTAAATATGATTCAAATTGATGAAAGTATCTGAATATGGAGATGAATACGAGATGAAGATTGAGCGTTGCATTCACACCCTGAAGTGTCTCTCATGCATTGTTTGACCAAATAAGAGAATAATTATTTCCCTTGTAGTCTGACTTTCATAAATGCATGTGTTTTAGAAAGAAAACAGAAAAGATACTGACAATAAAAATTGGATATTTATAGAAGCCACTAATAGAACCTGCCTCAATAGTAAAATAAATAAATAAATAAATAAATAAAGTACTTTCATAGTATCATAGTATTAGTCAGGGTTGGAAGGGACCACAAGGATCATCGAGTTCCAAGGCCCCTGCCATGGGCAGGGACACCTCACATTAGATCAGCCTGGCCAGAGCCTCATCCAGCCTGGGCTTAAACACCTCCAGGGATGGCACCCCAACCACCTCCCTGGACAACCCATTCCAGGGCTTCACCACTCTCATGGGGAAGAACTTCCTCCTCACATCCAGCCTGAATCTCCCCACCTCTAGCTTCATTGCATTCCCCCTAGTCCTATTACTACCTGAGATCCTGAGCAGTCCCTCCCCAGCCTTCTTGTAGGCCCCCTTCAGATACTGGAAGGCCACAATGAGGTCACCTGGAAGCCTTCTCTTCTCCAGACTGAACAGCCCCAACTCCTTCAGTCTGTCCTCATAGGAGAGGTGCTCCAGCCCTCTGATCATTCTCTTGGCCCTACTTTCTTTAAAAGCAAGCAAACTCTCCATAAATAAATCACATTGTGACAGGGAAATCCAGTTCTTACTGCAGAATTGGTCTTAATCTTAAACATAATTTAAGGTTTTGCCCCCTTCTTGGAGGTGTTCAAGGCTAGGTTGGATGAAGCCTTGAGCAACCTGGTCTAGTAGAGGGTCTCCCTGGCGATGACAGGGGGAGTGTAACTACATGATGTTCAAAGTCCCTTCCAACCTAAACCTTTCTATGAATCTATGGAATTGTTTTAAAAAATACAGAAAATTAGAAAGCAGAGCAAGAAATCCCTCCTGATTGTGCATGTCAGGAAAATGCTGGGAGACTATAGATCATGTTTGACCTCCATAACCTCTGATTGAAATTTAAATTGTCCTCTGAAGAAATCACTTTATTGTAATTATTTTCTCAAAAGGTTCATGATTATTAAAATGGTATAAGATCCATCGCTAAATTATATTCCCAGGGTGGAAATTATTGCATCTGAATAATAATAATCTTGCTAGAAACGTGAGTACAACGGAGTTTGTACCCAAAAAATGTCTGTGTCTGGTGCTGGAAAACTTTACCCAGTTGGTCATGGAAGAGCACTGGTGTGGAAATTGCTACATCTAAGAATTTCAATGGGAAATGGTTGGAAGGGATTAGAGATTGTCTGCTCCAATCTCCCAGCCATGGTACGGATGTCTCTCAACTAGACTCATCTGCTCAAGGTCTCATCCAATCTGGCCTTGAACACCCCTAGGCAGGAGGCATCCAGAACCTCCCTGGGCAGCCTGTTCCAGAGCCACCACCCAGCTTGTACTGCAGTTCTCCCTAAGATCCAGCCCAAATCTATTCTTCCTCAGCTTTAAACCATTCCCTCTTATCCTATTGCTAGACAGCCTTAGGAAAAGTCCTTCTCCAGCCTTCCTGTAGGATCCCTTCAGGTGTTGGAAGGCAGCTCTAAGGTCCCCCCAGAGTCTTCTCTTCTCTAGGCTGAACTCTCTGACTAGTATTACTCCCTTTAATATTATAAAGAATATTTTGATGACTCCTTTTTTTGGGGGGGGAGGGGAGGGCACTCATCTTATTCTAGTTACAACCCAAAGAGCAGGAATTTGACACTTCTTGCCATGGCCATTTGTTTTATTGGAGAACTGATAAATAAGCCTTTTGCTACATGCATCAGCAAAACACACCCCTCTATAATCGAAGAGCTATGAACAGTCTTTATAAATAACTGCACATCATGAAAATAATCTCAGTGAAAGACAAAGCTGCATTTCAGATTCTGCACAAATGTGTCTTTCATTTTCTGATCCATTTGAAAATGCAACAGGAAATTCTTCAGGAGAAAAAAAGTAAAATGTTAATATTAGCAGGGGAGTTCAATTAATCTGCTCTTAAATCTCTTTATTTCTTCTTCTGTCCCCTCAGCTCTATTACCTCCTAAAAGCAGAGCTTTAATCCAACAACATTTTGCTCAGAAGTCAAAGATTTTTAGTCCATACCTTTTGAATCAGTACAAGAAGGGGTGAACATTTTTCTCTACTTCATTGCTGCTGTTTTTGATGGGGAAGAATGAAAGGGAGAAAGGGAGGGAGGGAGGGAGGGAGGGAGGGAGGGAGGGAGGGAGGGAGGGAGGGAGGGAGGAAGGGAGGGAGGGAGGAAGGAAGGAAGGAAGGAAGGAAGGAAGGAAGGAAGGAAGGAAGGAAGGAAGGAAGGAAGGAAGGAAGGAAGGAAGGAAGGAAGGAAGGAAGGAAGGAAGGAAGGAAGGAAGGAAGGAAGGAAGGAAGGAAGGAAGGAAGGAAGGAAGGAAGGAAGGAAGGAAGGAAGGAAGGAAGGAAGGAAGGAAGGAAGGAAGGAAGGAAGGAAGGAAGGAAGGAAGGAAGGAAGGAAGGAAGGGAGAAAGGGAGAAAGGAAGGAAGGAAGGAAGGAAGGAAGGAAGGAAGGAAGGAAGGGAGAAAGGGAGAAAGGAAGAAAGGGAGGAAGGAAGGAAGGAAGGAAGGAAGGAAGGAAGGAAGGAAGGAAGGAAGGAAGGAAGGAAGGAAGGAAGGAAGGAAGGAAGGAAGGAAGGAAGGAAGGAAGGAAGGAAGGAAGGAAGGAAGGAAGGAAGGAAGGAAGGAAGGAAGGAAGGAAGGAAGGAAGGAAGGAAGGAAGGAAGGAAGGAAGGAAGGAAGGAAGGAAGGAAGGAAGGAAGGAAGGAAGGAAGGAAGGAAGGAAGGAAGGAAGGAAGGAAGGAAGGAAGGAAGGAAGGAAGGAAGGAAGGAAGGAAGGAAAGAAGGAAGGAAGGAAGGAAGAAAGGAAGGAAGAAAGGAAGGAAGAAAGGAAGGAAGGAGATGACATTATTTTGGTCAGTCAAGTATGGAGCTTGGCATTCAGAACCTAAGAAAATTACCACATCACCAAGATGGACTGGGAGGGGAAGTAATACATACAAGAGAAAGTGATGCGAGACACGGAATGCAAAATATTTGACAGGATGGTTTAACCACTCCAGACCAGAGCTGCATGCTTTGTTTTGGAGTCTGAATGCCTCTCTCAGCCTCAAAAAACCTTGCATGGGCATGAGAACATTTCAGAGTTTACCGTTTTAGAACATCCTTGCTTTGTTCTGACCACAAGTACCTGCAATTCTCCAGATGTGAACACACAATCTAGTAATGAAGTTTTATACATGTGCATGTTTTTACCATTTGGAATGTGCAGTGAAATTACTTAGGATATAGACATGAATTGCAGAGTATAAGCATGAATCATAGCTAATGTTGATTTGTTCTTGGAATTACAAGCAAGCTGGGTTTCTCCAGTAAATTCCTCCACTCCTTCACCTATTCATGGGCCCCCTGAACAGCTGTCATCTTTACAACATCTGAAATGGCAGATAAGCAGCTCTGTCTGGGACAGTACAGTCAGCAGCTTTCTCCAGGAAACTGAATTTGTCACTTCTGCCAAACATCCATCTTCTTGCCACTTCTGGAATTAATTTCCCCAGACAATGCTCAAAAGAGGGCTGCCTGTGTTGGAACCTGTTGGTGTGCCGCAGGAGAGCTTAGCTACAAGTTGAACATCACGAGGAAAAGATTGGAAACTATCCTGATGACCTCAAAGTAATTCATCAGAGTACACACACACAAACATCAATTTAGTGCTTGTTAATTGTGCAATATTATAGAGAATATTGGTTTGAAATACACTGAATCACATTTGATGCAGTATGTGGAAGATGCATGTATCAGCCTTTTCTGTTATGAAATGTTGCCTAAGAACAAGACATGCTGCTGAGAACTTTTTATTTATCAGAGCTATCATCAAAACCTGGTCTAAACAGACAGCAAATCCAGTTCAAATTTGCCACATCTGTGAGTGGTGCCTGCTAAATCCTGCCAGTCCCAAAATACCAAGAATTTTCCTCATGTAAAGGCTTGTTAAGAAAAAAAATCTCCCCAAGAACATTCTTTATACTTCCCCTGTCTTCAAAGACATGTAGAAGTGTATTGAGAACTTGCTACAGAAAGATTTTGTTTCATTACAGAAGCTAGGGCCTAAAAAAATAATCTTTCCACATAGTGCAAGGTTAAGGCTTTTTCTTTTTTGCTTTTTTTCCTGTTTTGTCTATAATTTCAGGTCAATTTTACAATCGTGCTTGAAGAATATGAGATTAAAATTTTCAATGCAGAAAATCATAGAATCAGCCAGGTTGGAAAAGATTTCAGAGATCATCAAGTCCAACCTATTACCTAACACCTCATGACAACTAAACCATGGCTCCAAGTGTCACATCCAAGCCTTTTTTGAACACCTCCAGGGACAGTGACTCCACCACCTCCCCGGGCAGCACATCCCAATGGTCAATTACTCTTTCTGTCAAGAACGTTCTCCTCACCTTCAGCCTAAACTTCCCCTGCTGCTGCTAGAGACAGATCCATGCCAACTTGCAGGACTTGTAGGCTTACCTCTCTAATTTTTATCAAGGCTATTCAAAAAAAGGACCTCATAGATAGCAGAAATGGCAAGGGAATTTGGAAATTCGCCTGTGCTACTCAAAAGAATAATCAACTATGTTTAATTAGGCCACGTACTGGTCTTGTTATTAGAGCAAAAACCTCCTGAAGCTAGGAGAGCTTGGGATGTAGATTTTCACATCTAATGACCAAAATCTGTTGCAAGCTTCCAAAATACTTGGATGAGATCTCCAAGGCAATTTCTGGAAATAGAAATAACCAATGTTTATTCACTAAGCTACAGATTTTTTAAGGAGCAAACCAATAACCCAACTCAATTCAAAGGGCCATGAATAATTGCTTGTCAAACTGTTGTCAAGAGATATCATTTCCGACCTAGATAGGGGATAGACTGTTATTTCCAGTCATTAAAGCACACACAGCATTTTTTTATGTACCACTGGTACAGTGGTAAAATCATATTGCAGTCTATGGTAACTTGACACTTCTTGCCCTGCATGTCTGAAATCTAAGAGACCCTTTATAAAGGCATTTTTCTGTGCAAAACATGAACACTGAAGCATTTTCAGTAAGTCTCTTGCCTTCTGTGATCTCTTGGCTCTTATTCCAATTGAGATATCTATTATCAAGTGCCATGTCACAGCGACAATGTTTTAATGATACTCTTAACATTCCTATCAACAATCATTTCGTAGCTTTGCTGATCTCTCTTCTAATGACTGCAGTTCACCTGAGAGGTTAATGCTGGAAAAAGTCTTCCCTTGGTGCACTCACAAAATATAAACCCCCTTAAAATCTTAGACATAAAATTGGGAGGCAGTTTTTTATCTCTGTAAAATACATGCTTGAAGTGTTTTCATTTTTGTCGTACCATGAAGGACAAAACCAGCATAATCACAACAATTAAATATACTGCAGAACAGGAATGATCTCTGCTTCAGGAATTTCTTGTGATTCACCTAATTATAGAATCATAGAATATTGGAAGGGACCTTAAAGATTATCTAGTTCCAACTCCCCTGCCATGGGCAGGGGCACCTTCCACTAGCCCAGGTTGCTCAAGGCCTCATCTGGATGGCCTTGAACAGCTCCAGAGAGAGGACATCCACAATGTCCCTGGTCAATCTGTTCCAGTGCTTCACTACCCTCACTGGAAAGAATTTCTTCCTAATTTCCAGTCTAAATCTGCCTTCCTCAAGATCAAAGCCATCCCCCCTCATCCTGTCACTACATTCTTCCACTACTTGTAAAAAGTCCCTCCTGAGCTTTCTTGTTCCTTCAGATACTGGAAGGCCACTCTTCTCCAGGCTGAACAGACTCAACTCTCTCACCCTATCTCCATGAGGGAGATGCTCCAGTCCATTCTTAACTGAGATTTGGAGTGCCTAATTCTAATACTAAAACTATGGTACTGTTATCAGCTGAGTCCTCTATTTCAGCTGTAAAGTATCCTTAGTAGCCACCATATAAAACTTTTGCTGCTCTACTGTTTTTTTGCTCTCAGCAAAACTCTGTTGCGTACAAGAAAGCATTTAACTCCAAATAATCGAATCCACAGGAGGACAGTAGGGATTCTCTTTAGCTGATCCCCATCCTCTGTTATTTTCAGAACATTCTCAGGTTCAGGCCACAGGAACATGTGTTCTTAGGCTCATAACACAGGTAACAAAAATTGCTGGTGGCCATGAATTTAAGGGAGTGCTTAAGGAGCCTTAATCATTCTGATGTGAATGACCATTTGACCTCTGATTTATGCTGCAAGTAGCATGAACATTAATGCCCTTTTCAGATAATACATTAGTCTTATTTTCATATTATGCTTCCATAAATCTTTGCAACAGCTTTGCTAAAGATGAATGACTGTGCAGCTTCAGCTGAGGAAATAATAGGAGGTTTGCAAACCATAGCCAGTGGAAACATCATGAACCCACATATCAGCTCAGCAATGTTTTTACTAAAATTGTCTGCAGCTGGGTGATTTGAGTGCAATTTATTTTCAAAGGCCATCATTTCAGACGGTTTCAGATGGCTTTTCATGGGCATTAGTGGCATTGCCCTGCATTAATCATAGGTATTACATTTACTTCTTTTATTCCTGGGCTGCTTCGTCACTAGGAACTTACCTCCTGGAAGTGTCAGCACAGAATCACAGCCTGGATAAGGCTGGAAGGGACCTCTGGAGATAGTCTAATTGACTCCCCCACTTGCTCAAAGTGGTGCCAGTTATAGCAGGCTGCTCACAACTGCATCCAGGTTTTCAGTGGAGAATCCACAATCTCTTTGGAGAATCTGTTCTAGGGTATGACTACCCTCTCAAGGAAAAGTTTATTTTCTTGTGTTTAAATGGAATTTCCTGCATTTTAATGTTTTAAATAACCTCTTTTCACTACATACCACTGAGGAGAATTTGTCACCATTGCTCTACTACCCTCTATCTAGTATTTACATACTCCTGTAATGTTAACAGTTACCATTAGCAATATATAAACATCCACATACATTTAAAACACCTATTTCTCCACTTTTTCAGGCTCAACTTTACTCCAGGCATCTCTCCTCATCCACTTGTTACTGCCCAGGTCACCCTCGCTCCCTTCAGTGAGGAGATGTACGGCACAGAGTCTGGGGTCAGGTACCTGTTTCTCTTTGCTGCTCCTTGCTTTTCTGCAGTTATGAAAAATATGAAATAATAGTTTTTAAAGTCTCAGAGCTGCTGTGAATTACTACAGAGCACATCATGGCTGACTGCACTTAAAGCATCTGACTCATCTCTTGTAAAGCACTTAGGGCACTTCAAGAGCATGAAACCAAATTCCAGCCAGCATGCTTTTCTAGTCATAGAAATAATATGATGACAGCTGAGAGTGATACTGGGGTTTTAGGTGTTGGAACAGGTGATGGCACTACTAGGTTTGAAATCTTTAACCTTTGAGATATAAAAATTTCAGAAAGTGCATTCCTTTTCTCCTTCTCTTTTGAAGAGGCTGACCAACATTGCTGGTTCCCTGAATGGTTTTCCTACACTCTCCTAATGTTTTCTTCTTCAGTATTTCTTCTTCAGTATTCCTAAGGTTGGAAGAGACCTCAAAGATCATCCAGTCCAACCTGTCGCCACAGACCTCATGACTAGAGTAGGGAGGACGCTACTGCCCACTGCAGGCTTGAACTCACGACCTTCACCATTAAGAGTCTGATGCACTACCAAGCTGAGCCACCCTGCTCACTAACTGAGCCACCAAGACCAGTATCACTTATGGGTTTTTAGCTTGACATCCCTTCCTAAATCCCTTCCCCTTCTTATGCAAGAAAAAGTAGGGTCTTGGTGGATAACAGAAGGAATATACACTTCCCATGTGCTGGGATAGGTGTAGGACCTGATAGCTGCATGGGACTTGACGGTTGGACTTGACGATCTAAAAGGTCTCTTCCAACCAAAAGGATTCTGTGATATCAGAAAGGCAGAGTGGAAAACTCGTGTGACTGACAAAATCCTGAGCTACTTAACAACACTATTTTCCTTAAATCTTCTGATAAGTCTCAATTTACATAAGCATGCTTTGCAGGACTGCAACAGCAGAAGGTTATTAGAAGAAATAGAGCAAGAGCAATAATTACCACACAGCTATTTTATAGTCTGCAAAGAAAGTAGAACGTTTGTGTCTGAAACCCTGAACATTACATATAATGAAGTTCAAATGCAAGTATGCATCTTAAATGACTGGGAAAAAAAAATTATCACTGCTCTGGCACATGACATTGACACTTCAAGTTTCATAGTATCATAGTATCATTCAGGGTTGGAAGGGACCACAAGGATCAGCTAGTTCCAACCCCCCTGCCATGGGCAGGGACACCCCACACTAGATCAGGCTGGCCAGAGCCTCATCCAGCCTGGCCTTAAACACCTCCAGGGACAGGGCCTCGACCACCTCCCTGGACAACACATTCCAGGGTTTCACCACTCTCATGGTGAAGAACCTCCTCCTCACATCTAGCCTGAATCTCCCCACCTCCAGCTTCATTCCATTCCCCCTAGTGCTATCACTACCTGAGATCCTGAGAAGTCCCTCCCCAGCCTTCCTGTAGGCCCCCTTCAGATACTGGAAGGCCACAATTAGGTCACCTCGGAGCCTTCTCTTCTGCAGACTTTCAGCTTTTCTTCAAAGGCATAGAACAGGAAAGAATTCTGTGCACTTATAGCAAGAGTCATCACTTCTGTTCTCTGCATCATCACAATATTCATCACAATGAATTTTAGTCTAGACAGTTTCTTCTCATGATTAAAAATGTCCTTTCATAAAATAATTTTGTTTCACATTTGGGAACTTTGTCTATTTCATTTGCATTAAATAACAGTTTTGGTGACTTCAAAAAGTAAACAACTCTGCCTGTTTTCTATATACATCCCTCTTACAATGTGATTTGAATATTTAGGTAGCTGTCATTTATATCTGCTGTCACATTGGATTTTGGTGCAATTTATCAGGCTTTACGAAAGTATCTCTGCAATATCTTGATTAGACAAACATTAAATTGCCAGATTAATCAGAGCTCTCATAATATTTCTACAGAATATTTGTTTGAATTAGGGCTCGGTTTAACTAAGATGCCTTCATGTTCAAGTGCTGCTGTAGAAATATAACTAAGAAGAACATAAGACATGGCTTTTTTCTCTATGCTTAGACTTCATTGCAACACCTGCTGACTAGATTACAAGCAATGTTAAGGAAGATGATTAATGCAGTGACATGCCAAGTCATGGGAAAATATATTAATAAAAAACCATGCAGTTATAGAATCATAGAATCAATAAGGTTGGAAGAGACCTCAAAGATCATCAAGTCCAACCTGTCACCCAAGACCTTGTGACTACTAAACCAGAGCACCAAGTGCCACATCCAATCCCCATCACAGAATCCGTTCTTCTACTTGCCCATTAACACAGATTCATTGTGGCTTTACACAAAGGAGGGCAAGTGAGACTGACACCAAAACCTTGGACCAAAGACTCTTGCCAGCAACAGAAAACTTCAAAAAGCTTTGTTCCAGACTTCATGTAATCTGTAAGACAAACCTACTATTAAAAAAAAGATGCTCAGCATCGGATCTGCTAATTTAAACTGCAGCTATTACCCTTCCAGACAGCATTTATGATGAAAGCAGGTTTGATAATTAAACTGAATTCTACAACTGATTCTTTACAGGAGTGCTAATGATCTCCTCATATTCAGAACATTAAGCTGAAGATTAAGTCAAGGAGTCCCAGAGAAAACTGTGGTGCACTGGAAGCAGTTATGAATCAAGATGCCACCTGTTCCCATGGGAAAGAAACAGACCTTGTTGAATGAGTAAACATCCCCCAGAATTAGGGTACTTGAGATAGTTTTAAATGTGCAGTGACAAAGAAAAAATCCTGGTTTGTATCAGTCCATAACCTTCATTCCCAGAGCTAGTTTCCATCTAACAAGGCTTAATGTTCAAATTAAAGCTTTTTGTTAGACCAAAGGCAGTCCTTCTGTAAATCCCTGGTAAAGGGACGTGTTAAGTCCTGTTTAAACTAGAATATCACTTAGAGTTGTGATTTGTCCTCTCCTGTCTAACTGATGCAGGGCAATATGAAATGTTGCTGGCAAATAAATAATGACAGACGTTGCTGTGCAGCTATTCTGACTGTCATCCACAGATTTCCCACAAGCTCTGAAGCACAGGCAGTGCTGTGCACTCACTTCTACTGACCTAAAGCAAAGGACAGGCATATCTTACTCCTCATATTCCCACAGGTTCATATCACAGCCCTGGAAGTATAAAGTTCTGCTGTATTCATACACATGTTTGGGAACCTTTTATTCCACAGAATTTATTTCCAGGAAGAATAGCTAATGTTTTGTTCAGTGTATGGCACTTAGAAAGTGATGTTTTGTTCAGGGTATGGCACTTAGAAAGTGGTTTTGGGTAAGGAAGAAAGTGAATTTTGTAATGGACAAGCAGGTCCACAGGAAGGAGTTGCATATATTACAGCTGAGCAAGCCACTGGTGTGCCACCTGAGTGTCACACAGAGACACATCATGCAGCAAGTAGCTCCTAAGACAAAGGCAGTGATCTGTTGCTGATGCATGCAGTCTCCTTCCTACAGAAACACTTCTGTGCATTCCTACAAGCATGGCTTTGCACAGATTTCACTCCCAGCACTGCCTTCTCCACACAAATTCTCCTGTTCTTCGTCTTCTTGGGTCAACTTCAAGCAAGACTATTGCTCAACCTATCTTGTTTGTTTGTTTGTTATAATTCATAGTACACAAACAATACAGAGACCTTTCCCAAAAATTAATAGAGCTGGAAATTGCTGTACTTTTTTTTTTTCCCTTTTCTGTATACTCACTATAGATCTACAACTCATTGATCCCTTTCCTATACAGCTGCAAATGATAATATCTTTTTCTATTACCTTCAGTCAATCAAGATGAATTTCTAAGGACCTTGTAACTGCTTGTCCAAAAAGAACAGATGGGGAATTTTCTACTAATGGCAGGATGCTTTGCTCTCAGAGAAGCAGGAGACAGGCACATTTTGGTAAAAAGCCATAATCTGCCTCGATCAAACACCAGAGCTTAGAACCCCAACTTCAGACATGTCTTCATTTATACAGGAAGTAGTACAAGATACACTTCCCAGTGCATAACTATTATGACATATTCAAGCTGCTAACACACATTCATATCAGAAGATGGTATTCTGGACCTGATTGCACAGATTAGCCAGATGCATCCTGAGTTTGAAACAAATTTTCAATTGCAGTGAGTGTACACAGATGAAAGCCTCTGGAAGTCCAGCCTAGATCAAATAAACTCCATACTCCTTGTATTCACTATCTGCAGCATTTGGACCAGTCAATGGTCACCGGAAGGTACCAACTGCTATCAAAGTTTTTATCTTGGCAGTAGTTGGCACCTTCCAGTGACCACTGGAAGCTTTCACCAGGTGCCAACCCACAGTCTTAAAGCACTCTGATCCTGTGTCACAGCCTGAATTACAAGGTCTCTAATGGTATTTCTCATGTCACAGCCTAGACTTTTGAAAACACAACTTCAAGGGGTGTCCTGGAATCCAGCACTTACAGAGGTATTGAACTTCTGTACCTTTGGTTTTTCTGCAATTCAACTTCCCACCTTCTTCAATGCAGGGTAAAACTATTGTGTGTCTGGTAAAGATACTCGTGCTCTGCCTTCCAGCACTATGTGGAAGGTCCTTCTAGAGATACTCCAGACCCAACTGGATGCAACCCTGGGCAATTTGCTCTGGGTAACACTGCTTTAGCAGAGGGCATGGACTAGATAATTTCCAGAGGTTCCTTCCAAGACTCATCACTCTGTGATCCTTTAGGCACAGGCTAAACTCAGGACTGAACTGACTGCAGAGAGTATCCACAATACACTTTGCATATTTGCATCAAATTCTTGCTGTAGGAGAAGTGCTGGCGAGGAAGAGCAGATTAGCAGGGTGCCCAACCCCAACAAATACAAAAGCATGGCATAGGCAAGAAGATTTGTCTTCTTCCTCACTAAAGCTCAAACATAAAGCTTGAATATAAGAAGCAGAATCTGCCCTCAGCAAGCCTCAGCACAAAGGGCTGACACCTCTAAACTTCTAAAAAGCACTCCCAGTCTGCCTGCATGGAGCTGATGCAGAACGTGGGCATTTCAGGCAAAATGAATAAAGTCTTCAGGAAGCAGCCTGCTTTGCAGCTGACAGTTTGATGGGCTGGCAAATATTTTTACAATAGCATTTCCATATTCATGTTACAGTTTCTCCCTAATATAATAATTCACAAACCAGTAACCTGAGAAGTGAGACCCAGGGACATACAATTCTAGCTTGGATCATCTCACCTGGGCTTCCACATGGATAAGAAGTGCTGTGATAGTTCTGTATAGAGGCTTAATTTCAAAATCACTGAACCCTGAAAGCCTCAAATGAGTTTTCCCTTTCTGAAATGGAAAATAAAACTTCAAGACCCAACTGTTGAAAAGGTTAACTAAATCTCCTGGGAATCACAGTGCAGCTTTATACAGCCCTGACACCCATCATACTCATGATTTATCATTACACCACAGCTTTCTGTATCTCAGAATATGTTTTATGGGCAACTTGCTTACATTTACTATAAGCATTTAAACAAAAAAAAAAAGATATTAAAAAATTACCATATTCC
The DNA here is from genome assembly GCF_026170545.1 of Melanerpes formicivorus. Classification (NCBI taxonomy): domain Eukaryota; kingdom Metazoa; phylum Chordata; class Aves; order Piciformes; family Picidae; genus Melanerpes; species Melanerpes formicivorus. Next base: position 138,535 of record NW_027142411.1, read on the forward strand.
ATTCTAATGTACACAGGCAAAGGATTAAATGTCCTAAAGCATCCAACACATTAATGTTCAATTTTGAATCTGAGGGATGGAGGACAAATTTTGCAGTAACCCTCCCCACTGACCATTGCAAAGACACTGTAAGGAGAAGCTGGAAGGTACCATGCATTACCCAAAAGGAAATAAAATAAATAATGAAGGTGACTGGCAAGGTCAGACTGCTGCTAGAAGGAGCACTGAAACTGGGGTTAGCAAAACTGAAGATAAAGAAAGAAACAAATTACATTTCCAAGGCAAGGGACAACATGGTATTAAGAAAGAAAGAAACTAATGCTTAAGTGGAAAAAGATTTTCCTCCCAGGGAGCACAAAAGCAAAAATAGAAATCCACTTAGGTAACTAATGAAGTACAACCAATAACATTCAATACAAGGGGAAAAAAAACCCAAACCAAAAGGTACTGAAACTAAAAACAAGAGGAAAAAGTCTGAGCTGTGCAGTTACTGGAAATAAAACCAGAACCCTCTTAGTGCACTGTAAGAGTGCCAAGCTCCTGCAATATATGACAGCCAAGCACTATGATGTACTGTGTGGCAAATGGATCTGCTGCAGACATGCACGGGTGCCAAGTAGGGCAGAACAAGGCTGAGGAGACACTGAGCTCCAGCAGCTGAAGAGCACAGAACTAAAAATACAGGAAAGCAGACAACAATCAATAGCATGGCTTGACACATGGAAGTCTGCCCTGACAACCATCATGGAAAGCCTGTGGCTGTGATAGTTAACTATGGATTGCATTATCTTAGAATGAATCTCATTTTGTTCTAGGGGGTGGGGAGGGAATACAATCTCTGAATGTAATTATTCTGCATTAGTTCATGGTGATTCTTTTCTGTTAATTCTGCAGTGTTGATTCTGCAATTGACCTGAAATATTTGAACTGACAGAATTAAACCTGGTGTGCTCTCAGAAAGGTCATGTAGGATAGCTTTCCAATCTCATGTGTAGGAACAACCCTACTAATATTTTGCCCAATTATTCTTCTTATAACACATAAAGCATTATCCAAACCTTTTTTTTCTAAACATCTGGCTATTAACAGCACTTCCACATAAACAAGAGCACCTGTGCTGCCTCAAATGCAAGGTCTCTTTAATTGTTCAACTATTGTAGCACCAAATTGTTGTTTTAGGAAAGAGCATTTATAACGATGATTTCATAGAATGGCTTAGGTTGGAAGGGAGCTTAGAGCTCATCTACTCCAACCTCCCCACCATGGACAGCGACACCTCTCAACTAGACTCAGCTGCTCAAGGCCTCACCCAACTTGATCTTGAACACCCCACAGAGGAGGCATTCACAACTTCCCTGGGCAACCTATTCCATAGTCTTACCACCTTCGTGCTGAAGAACTTCTCATTCACAAAAAATCTGTTTCAGCAATGCACTTTGAGGGGTTTCATCAGCCAGATGTGGTCCTTCACAGTTCTTCACAGATTTCCTCACCACAATTCTGAGTCATGGCAAAATCCATACAAGTTATTATCACAGTATCACTAAGGTTGGAAGAGACCTCAGAGATCACCAAGTCCAACCTGTCACCACAGACCTCATGACTAGACCATGGCACCAAGTGCCACATCCAATCCGTTTTTGAACACCTCCAGGGACAGTGAGTCCACCACCTCCATGGGCAGCACATTCCAATGGCCAATTACTCATTCTGTCAAGAACTTTCTCCTCACTTCCAGCCTAAACTTCCCCAGGTGCAGCTTGAGACTGTGTCCTCTTGTTCTGGTGCTGGTTGCCTGGGAGAAGACGCAAACCCCCACCTGGCTACAACCTCCCTTCAGGTAGTTGTAGAGAGCAATGAAGTCTCCCCTGAGCCTCCTTTTCTCCAGGCTATATACCCCCAGCTCCCTCAGCCTCTCCTCATAGGGCTGTGCTCGAGGCCTCTCCCCAGCCTCATTGCCTTTCTCTCGACACGTTCAAGTGTCTCAATGTCCTTCTTAAACTGAGGGGCCCAGAACTGGACACAGTACTCAAGGTGTAACCAGCGCTGAACACAAGGCAGAATGACCTCCCTGCTCCTGCTGGCCATGGTAATAAATATTAAGGCTATACAACTGTGCATGAGTTTGAAAAGTTACTATTACTGTTCAAGGATTTGCAGGTTTAGTAGCATGCAGAAAACAAATGTAACTGTAACATACTATGACAACTGAGCAAGGTGGAATGAGTGGATGTGAAGGTTCACCTAGCACCTGGCTTTTTGTCTAAGTAGAAATTCAGATGTTATACTGTGACTTACCTCAAGATGGTAGTGGCATCACACAAACCTTTCTCCCAGTTCAAAAAGCAACTGCACAGTCTGAAGTTGGTCAAAATACCTCATTTTGACATCCTGAAAACTGGACTGAAACTACTTCAGGCCTTTTTTTTTCTGAAATACTTTAATCTTTCTTCCCTAATTTACTGTAATGTAAATATATAATGAAAGGAATAATTTGTTTATGGTGAATTATTGTGGAAATAACATTTTATGCACTCATTTTTCTACAGCTCTAACTCAGCTTTCCAGAGTGAGCATTACTACAGCAAGGAAATCAATGGATGTTTTAGTTCTGCAGCCACAATGTTAAAAGCAGAGAAAAGAGAAGTTGGGCATGGAATATATAGAGAGAAAATAATGAGGCAGCCTGAAAGGCAAACACTTATCCCCAAATTAAGTTTTTAATGTATAAACACTGCACATCAAACTGAAAAATTATAAGGAATTGACACAAAGGGAGCAAACATTCTCCTTTTAGAAGATAGATTCAGATTGGATGTTAGGAAGAAGTTCTCCACCATAAGAGTGGTGAAACACTGGAGAAGGTTGCCCAGGGAGGTGGCAGAAGCCTCATCCCTGGAAGTTTTTAAAGCCAGGCTGGATGTGACTCTGAGCGACCTGATCTAGTGTGAGGTGTCCCTGCCCATAGCAGAGGGGTTGGAATAAGATGATCCTTGACTTCCCTTCCAACCTTGATAATTCTATGATGCTAAGTAATGAAAAACATACTTAAATATGAGGATTTCTCTTTCATACAGTATTTAACTTTGAAACTGACAACAATGAAATACTAACCTTCCACATCTAAGAATAGTAACAACTGGGAGGAGTAAGGACTATCACTGGAGTTATATAGAATAGAATAGAATAGAATAGAATAGAATAGAATAGAATAGAATAGAATAGAATAGAATAGAATAGAATAGAATAGAATAGAATAGAATAGAATAGGATAGAATAGGATAGAATAGAATAGAATAGAATAGAATAGAATAGAATAGAATAGAATAGAATAGAATAGAATAGAATAGACCAGGTGTGTGTGTATGTCTGAAATATATATGTAAGACACAGGTTACATACAAGTTATGCAAAAAGGTATTAGAGAAAAGGTATCATTGACAGTCAGTTGCCTTCACTGAGGTAACTGGCTTTGAAATGGCATCTTTCAACTGTTTATTTTATTTGACTGCTTTTTACCTTTCTGTAACTAATTCATGTGCCAACAGAGTAAGAGCTTGTTTTACAGCAGAAAATAAATGAAAATTTAAATGCCCTAATATTCCAATAATAAAATATAAAATGCAGCAGCATGCTGGAGTCTAATGGGCAATCACATTTTAATGCTGCTGGAAATAAATGATACAACACCTTGAATGGCAGACAAGGTTCCTGTTATCTTCAAAACTAGTAGTGAGAGGGAATATTCTAACGTCTACTCACGTGAGGGGACAGACTTGCTTGAATCACAACTTTTGTGTGCTGTTCATCTCAAGTAAAAAGAGTCATTTCTTTTAGTATCACAGATGATCTGTTTCCTAAAGCTATGATGCCGAATAAAAGGAAACTAGGAAAAAATAAATAAGAGAGGTTTGTTGGGTTGTTTTCTTTCTTTTTTTTTGGTCCCATGTCAAGCCATTCAGAAGAAAACTGCTTTAAGAGATTTAGAGTTGGCAAGAGCAACCTGTTGTTGGTTTGTTTTTTTTTTTCCCAAGGCACAGAATTCTCCTTGATAGTTTTATTGTTTATCAGAATCCTGTGCGTTGTGTGACAGGATACCTCAGTGTTCAGAAATACAAGTAGCTGGCATGACATTTCTGTCTATGACAGTGATAAAGGCCTAACATTCTTGCCAACCTAAGTATGCCATTGACAGAAACAGTTTGGCATACTTGAAGAGTGGACATAATCCTTTAGGGTTTATGTCTGCAGTTCCTTTGTTTGTTGAAAGCAATGTGCTTCTGGTGTGCAAAACCAGTGTGCCAGGGGGCGAGGCAGGGCATGTGTAGTCTGCAAGCATCTTATAAATGCCTGCTATGATGTTAATGAAAATTTACCTTGGAGAGAAAAAGTGTATCATAACGGAGAACAGGCTCAAGTCATCTCATCCAAAACCCCTAGGAAAGAAAACAAACCAACAAACAGAAAACCACAAACCCAAGCCCCCCAAAACCCAACAAAAACAACAACCCCCCCAAACTTGATTCTATGCCTGGCAAAAATCAACATGGCTATCAGTGATTTCACTGGACACTGAATAACCCAGTGACTGACAGCTTCTTTTGTTTTCTAGATTTTCCTGAAAAATACACCATAACTTTTCAAAGAGACATGCATAATAATGAATTAGCAACCTGTTCATTCCAAAGAAGTCTCTAGAGAGCAGCTGTGGAATCTAAATGTAGATCATCTATATTAGGACTCATGCCAGAACAACACATTACTTTAAAGCATTTAAATATCAGGGGGGTTCTTTTTTGAGTCCCATCATGCACAGACATCTATCATACCCAGTCCTTCTCACAGCCCACAAACTAGTCACAAAACCCATAAAATTAATCAGGCTTCCCAGGAAACCTGGAGGAAGGGTCAAAATGCATTTTTTTACCTTACAGATCTGTAATGAGGCACACAGTCACAAAAAACCCAGACAGAAGATAGACCTTGACCTTCCACCTAAACCAGCTCCCTGCATCAATTTCCATTTCAGCTCTGTTTTCACATTCTCCAAGCTAAAGTGCCCCAGTTCCCTCAGCTTTTCCTCAGCAAGGAGATGTGTCATTCCCTTCAGCATCTTTGTGGCTCTGTGCTGGACTCTTTCAAGCAGTTCCCTGAAGGGTTTCTTGAACTGAGGGGCCCAGAGCTGGACACAATATTCCAGATGTGGCCTCACCAGGGCAGAGTAGAGGGGGAGGAGAATCTCTCTTGACTAACCACAGCCCTTCTGATACACCCCAGGAACAATCTCTGTGGTTTCTAAGGATCAGTTAATCAGCAGACAGCTTTCTAGGTCAATATTCTTACTGATATATTTAAATTACTCAAGATTACAGATTTCTTCTGCGTAGTTCCTTATGCAATGGTAGATTCTGTTTATATTCATGCTTTAAATAATGCTGCTGCACCTGGGTATGCATTCTAAACATTTTTGGACCATGACAAAGAATTGTTTAAATGAAATTTACAGCCCAAATTCCTTTTACCTTCCCAGTAAAAAAAAAATGGCAGCATTATTTGCACTTGCAGAAGTGCAGCATTTTTGCAGCTTCACCTTTTAAACTAATCCAGCTTTCACTCTACCTTTGTATGTGTTGCATATTAATCATATTATTCTTGGCTCCGTTTATAGCTTCATGAAAACTATACAACCTACTTTAGTATTCTTTAGTCTTTAACAAGTGAGACTGGGAATTGAGGAGTAATCAGTAATGGTTATCTGCCTTTCCTATTTAAAAACAATAATGATGTTCAGTCATCCTGAACAAGGCCTTTAATTAATCATTGTAGTAATGCAGACTGAAGTCCCAGTGTTGCTATCACCGACGCATAACAGTAATATAAAGTCCTGTCTAAATGCTTTTGTTCTGTAAAATAAATCTTTACATCTATTCCAAATAATTTAGTAAAATTAAAACACAGCCTCATTATTCCATTCATTACAAACATTTCAAGCATGCATACTTCTTTTTGTCATGTGATAGCTGACAGCTATGCTTTATGTGGAGGACATTCTTTCAAGCAGTGCATAAATAAGTATTTTTTAATATACATTCAATACAGAGGTTTCTCTTCTCTCTACATACTTTAGTTCTCATCTTTACAGGCCAGCTCCTCCCTCTATAAAATTTTTCATTCCATTTTCCAACACATGGGTAAATTCCACAAAGCATGACTTAACCACAGGGTTCTTTCTTAAAGACAACTCCATTTCAATGGGTATGGGGAGCACCACAAAACTAAGTGCATTAACTTCAACCAGTACCCCTATTGACTGAAATACACAGGTCACCTTCTGTTGGAGGATGTTCATCTTCCACTACTAGCTAATAGCCTAATTAGATTAAAAGCTACCCAGTGTACTGTCTTTTTCCAAGTGAATAATTCAAATGAAATGACTAATTAAATTCTTAAGGGAACCACATAGCTATTTATGATGATAACTTGGAGTTCCCATCGAAGTGGCCATGCATACATCCCTTTCTACTGTCAGAGTTAAGCATATGCCCCTAGGTTGGAAGCAATGCAGAAGTAAGGACTATGCAGATGAACTCTCTGGAGAGCAGGGACTTAACAAACTGCAGTTCCTAATGGAGAAAGAAAACAAAAACCAGAAGAAAATATATTTCCCCAGCAGCCTGAAATGCAAAGGGCTAGGTTTACATGCACTGCTATATACAGTGTCACAAGCTGAAGGTTATGAATTATACATAGCCACTGGGGCTGTTGACACCTCTTTAACTGGACTCTACATAGAGGATTTGGTACTTTTGTTCTCAAGCCACACCATGGCTTTATCTACCAGACCCACTCAAAGCAACCCCTTTAATTTCTATCCTAAATGTTCTACAATTCTTGCATAACACTCTGGTCCTGCCAGTAGAAGAATGAGTCAGCAAGGTGCAGAGACTACAGTGTTCAAATCAAAATTAGGGAGGGAGGGAGGAGGGGAAAGCTGAAGAATGTGATGTTCTTTTTGCGTGTGACACGGAATTCCAGAGACAGGGACTGCCTTGCGCTCCAGGCAAATGTAGACGGGTTTCTTGACCTCCAAGCTTTCATTATCAATTTAATAATTGGGGATGGTGGCTTTTCCCTACCAAGATCACTGGGTCACAAACACACACATCAGTCAGGGGTTGGTAGACACCTTGATAATACAGAAATCAAAGTAATAAGTATTTATCTACATAGATGGAAACCTGGTATCGAGCTCTCTGCACGGAAATTGAACCTGACTTTTAATGAGGTGATTTGGACAGGTGGTCTCATTTTGAGCTTAAAAACACTGAGAAACACTTCCCAAGCATATTTTTGTCCTTTTAATTAGAGCTTTTTTTTTTTTTCCCCCTTTTTTCCAATCCCTTTCAACAAGCCTCTAATATTTTTACAGCCTTGCCTTTTCAGGGGCAGACACAAAGTGAGGCAGATACACTGAACAAGTGGATATCAAAGAATGAATTTCCCCTGTTGCTTTAACCACATGAAAGCTCTCCAAATGTATTCCCTTGCTCCTCTTACTGGTTTGTATAATGAGATCACTAGAAGTGAACACTAACATCCCCTGTTCCATTTGCAGCTGCTAGTAGCTGAAGGATAACTGTGCTATGGTAATGATTCTATTTGAAAAGGGAATATTTGCTACTGCATTCTTTCTTCTTACTTTTTTTTTTTATCATGTTCAGACAGTGTTCTCAGTTTTGGGAAGGAAAGGGAAGGGAAGAATAGAGCACTAGAGAAAGGAATGATCCCTGACTCAAGAATTTGAAATCTGAAGAGAGAAAAAAGACAGAACTAACTGGTGGTCTCAAAGGACAGGAGAATTTTCTGATAGGGAGAATAGAATAGAATAGAATAGAATAGAATAGAATAGAATAGAATAGAATAGAATAGAATAGAATAGAATAGAATAGAATAGAATAGAATAGGATAGGAATAGGATAGGAATAGGATAGGGATAGGATAGGGATAGGATAGGGATAGGATAGGGATAGGATAGGGATAGGATAGGGATAGGATAGGATAGGATAGAATAGAATAGAATAGAATAGAATAGAATAGAATAGAATAGAATAGAATAGAATAGAATAGAATAGACCTTCAAGATCATTGTGTCCAACCTATCATCCAACAACACCTAATCAACTAAACTATGCAACAAAAGCTTGGTGGTTGCTTATCACTCGAACTCTTCTTGGAGTCCAACTCATATCAGTCTTCAGGGATGGAAAAATTAAAGCTCTCCAAGACTCTGTTTACAGAACACATGGTATTTTGGTTGAGGTACATTATGGGATTGCTACTCTTTCTTGGATCCTCAGTTACTGCCTGTAGCAGTGCCCTGTGTTGAGTGTAGCTGTACCAAATTTCTAAGACGTTTTCAACTGTGAAAAGTTTCTTGGTGTTGTATTACATAAAGGTCTGCAGGAGGAAATTAAAATGGAAAGACTGAATGCTTACACACTGAGAGAGGAAATGTTCATCAGTGAGGGAAACTGTAATCCAGAAATGAGCATGTCTACACAGCAATCATACTTTGTTGCCTTTGAAAAACCAAGCTTCATAGCCACAAGATTAAGGCTTTTGATACATACCACACTCAATGTATTACAGATAAACTCCAAATCCCAGGAGGTAAAAGAGGAGATGGGTATATTGGGCTATTTCTAGGAAGACCAATTCTTAAATTGGGACTCTACTTCAATGCTGTCATATGATAGTTCTCCTCTCTCTCAAATTAACAAACCAATTCCATAGAATGGTTTGGGTTGGAAGGGATCTTAAAGATCATCTCGTTCCAAGCTGAAATAATTTTGCCTTGTCCTGTCACTTGCCACCAAAGAGAAGAGGCTGCCCCCTCCCTGCTCCAGCCTCCCTTCAGGGAGTTGTAGAGAGATCCTTGCCTCTGTCTCTCTTTCCTAGAATGGACCATCTTTTGCCTACAGTCCTGGTGGTCTCTCGGATATTCCTGAAGTGCTGAATGCTTATATGCAAGAACAGCCCTTTACATATGCCTTCCATACATATGCAAGGGTTTAATTGTTTCAGATAAGTTCCAGAGATCATGCTATCATATCAATAGAATGGTGTAGAAAAAGGATTCCAGAATCTGACTTAAAATTGGATTGACTTGATATACTCTGCACACATACCACTAGGATGCCACTCCAGGCTCTAGTAGCATCTGCTTCCTCACAGGAGTGAGTCAGCTCGCCTAGAAGAAGTGTTTGTCATACGTGCATGTTATGGCAAAGACTAAACACATAGGCTTTCACTTTGTCAAGTTCTGGTAGGCAAGAAAGACAAATACTTTTATTTTTATGCAAGTTTCCTTCAGCTTCAGACAAATTAGCTCAGGACTGGGGGCCTTTAATGTATCGTTTCCTTTAAGAACATATAATACACATCTCATTTTTGCTTATGTGCTGACAGGCTTAGTACCATTCCAGGTCAGCACAGCTATAAGTACCTCTTCAGGGAACAGTATGGCTTAATCTTTGTTCTGAAGGAGGGTATTATTAGAGCTGTTTGAATAATTTAGTTTTTTGATTCAGCTACTGAACCAGGCAATAAAAACTGCAGAAAAATTATGGAGATGAAATTAAAACTAAGGCTTGCCACTTTTTCTTCATCAGTTTGAGAACTTAAGAAGTTTCATTTGTTTTGATTTGCAAGCTGAAATGAGACATTTTGGTTTCAGGAACCACTCTGAAAATCAAAGGGGGAAGAAAAAAAAAAGGAAAAGAAAAAGAGAGAGGCTCAATGCTCAACTTACCAGGGGAAGAAATCCTGGTTACATGCTAATGTTGGCTCAAAAGTTAGTCTCAGGCAGACTAAGAGGAAAGGAAGTGCCAGTTTTGTAGGTTCTGTCTCTGTTTTAACAGATCACAGTATCACAGTACCACTTAGGTTGGAAAGGACCTCGAGGATCATCGAGTCCAACCTATCAACACAGACCCCATGACTAGACCATGGCACCAAGTGCCACGTCCAATCTCCTCTTGAACGCCTCCAGGGTCGATGACTCAACCATCTCCCTGGGCAACCCGTTCCAATGGCTAATGACTCGCTCAGTGAAGAACTTCCTCCTCACCTCAAGTCTAGGCCTCCCCTGGCACAGCTTGAGACTGTGTCCCCTTGTTCTGGTGCTGGTTGCCTGGGAGAATATTATTATATATTATATGGTTGCCTGGGATAATTATTTTAACTCTGAAACTGATTTTTGCTGAAGGCTGCATGTTGCTGTGACTGGCTAGGTTCAGAAAAAAATAACCATAGAATCATAGAAGTTGAAAGGGACCTCAAGGATCATCTAGTTCCAACCCTTCTGTGATAGGCAGGGACACCTCACACTCCATCAGGTTGCCCAGAGCCACATCCAGCCTGGCCTTAAAAACCTCCACGGTTGAGGCTTCTACCCTCTCCCTGGGCAACCTGTTCCAGTGCCTCCCCACCCTCCTGGGGAAGAACTTCTTCCTAACATCCAAGCTGAATCTACCCATTTCTAATTTTTTTCCATTCCCTCCAGTCCTATCATTAGGGACAAAACCCAGCATAAAGCTAAGACAGGATTTGTAAAAAGATTGTAAAGAGTTGCGCTCACTTCAGACAAATGCATGCTCACCTAACAGTTACTAAGAACCAAGCTTTGTCATCCAACTGCCCAGTAATCAAGAGATCTGTCTGGTTTGTTTGCCTCAGTGAGTTAACTTTTCCAAACCTGCCAGCATCAGAGTGAGTGATGCTGAAACACCACCTTGTAACATTCAATTAATTCCCTTTCCCTTTCCTTAGCAGTGTTTTGCTCACAAAATCAGAGGAACAAGACATTTAGGACCTTTAATAATTCTTCTCCTCTAATTGCAGCATGAAATAAGTAAGACAGGAGTGCAGTGACATATGGGGGCAGCCCAATGGCAAAGAGCTTGAAACAAGTTCTTCACATAGAGCTCCATCACTTTTTTTGGGCTGCTTGTGTTAACAAAACCAAGATTAAGGAACAGACTTAGAAAACACAGACCTCTTTCACCTCTGGGCAGAGAAAATTACCAGATGCTGGCAAGAAAGGGTATTGTAGTCCTTTTATTTTTTAAGTTGTTTGGTGCTTAGCTGTTGTCAAATGCAAATGTGCCAGCAGCTGTTAGTTCATTTGAACATAGAATAATAAATACAATAAAATAATCCCCTTTTCCCCTGCATTTTTTTTTGGTAAATGTTTGATGCAGTGTGTCATTTTACACAGCCACAATAAAAAAAATGGATCAAACACTGAAATAGCTGCTTTGTTTGCCAGTCAGAGAACAATGCCAACTGTCAGCATTTGAATTATTATAGAGCCATTTGACATGTGTACAATAAAAAGGCCTACGTGTTCTTGACTTGCCTTGTATTGCATCAGCAAATAGAATTGCTTAATAGGATTACTATTGAGCTATATTGTACACTTCTATTTCAGGTGCAGCCTTTGCACATTGCCACCCTTCGTACTTTACACATGCAACTGTACTATTAAAAAGAGAAATAAACCACTGAAAAGCAGGCTGCTCTGTTTCATTAAAGCATTTTTTGTGCTATATTTCAGAAGTACTGTTAAACTTAACCCGTGCTGGCCAAGCAAAGCTCCACTGAATCACTAATTAAAAGTTATTTTTAACTGTTTGCTGATTAATCACAGAACCAATAAGGTCAGAAAAGACCTCAAAGATCATCAAGTCCGTACCTCTCATCCAACACCTCATGCCTACTAAACCATGGCTTCAGTATCACAGTATCACAGTATCGCCAAGGTTGGAAGAGACCTCAAAGATCATCAAGTCCAACCTGTTACCACAGACCTCATGACTAAACCATGGCACCAAGTGCCACATCCAATCCCCTCTTGAACACCTCCAGGGATGGTGACTCCACCACCTCCCTGGGCAGCACATTCCAATGACGAATGACTCTCTCAGTGAAGAACTTTCTCCTCACCTCCAGCCTAAACTTCCCCTGGTGCAGCTTGAGACTGTGTCCCCTTGTTCTGGTGCTGGTTGCCTGGGAGAAGAGACCAACCCCTTCCTGGCTGCAACCACCTTTCAGGTAGTTGTAGAGGGCAATGAGGTCACCCCTGAGCCTCCTCTTCTCCAGGCTAAACAATCCCAGCTCCCTCAGCCTCTCCTCACAGGGCTTGTACTCAAGGCCTCTCCCCAGCCTTTTTGCCCTTCTCTGGACATGTTCCAGAGTCTCAATGTCCTTCTTAAACTGAGGGGCCCAGAACTGGACACAGTATCATATATACATGGCTCTGATATCATACAGACAGTACATCTGGCTCCTGTCACTATGCTATCTGGATGGACCAACTGGATTCATGGGAAGGATCATTATTTAGATTGGTTTGACCCAAAGCAAAACTGTAATGTAGCTTACTGACATGAGTGAAAACTGAAAGACAGTAATTGGACATAATTTCATAGAATCACAGAATTTCAGGGGCTGGAAGGGACTTCAAAAGATCATCTAGTCCAAACCCCCCTGCCAGAGCAGCATCACCTACACCAGATTGCACAGGAACACATCCAGGTGAATTTTGAATATCTCCAGGGAGAGAGACTCCACAACCTCCCTGGGCAGCCTATTCCAGTGCTCTGTCACCCTCACAGTGAATATTTTTTTTCCTCATATTTATATGAAACTTCCTATTCCTCAACTTCCACCCATTGTCCCTTGTCCTGTCACTGGAGGAGGCTACTTTTAGGACATCTGATTGGAGGAGGGTACTTTTAGGACATCTGATGATAACTGTGTTTTCCAGCTGATCCACATCCTGCTCTGAGCTGAATCATTCTGAACATGAGGGGAAAAAAAATGGAAGTTGGCTGTGACAAGTGTTATGCTAGCACCCTGTTGTTCTTAAGGAAATGTCTCTGGAAGTGAGCACTCTTGTGTGCTATTATGCTTCTTCTATAGAAGGCAACCCTTCTCTTTTTTATCCCTTTATGAGCATACCAATTCCATCACACTGAATTTCCTTAAGATGAACACCATCCTGCTTTGTAAATATACTACTTTTGCTTTTCCTAGTTAGCTCTGCAATTTTCTCTTTGGGTCTTGTTTCTTTTTGCCTTTTTGTTCGTTTGTTTTGTTGTTGTTTTAAACCCTATTCTGATTTTTTTGTTCAAGGAATTCTTAGGATAGGCAGACCACTACTATCTTTTGCTAGGGATACCCTTTGGGAGTAGAGGTGAAGAAAGAAGGTAAATGTATCAGTTTAATTGGACTTGACACTGTCATTTCTAAAGCAGCCTCTTAAGCAGTGAAGCACTTCACAACAGATGAGTGATACTGACTTCCACTGCTCAATGCCTCACATCAACTCATTCATTCTGATGCATTATTCTGGGTTAATCTTCACAGCATCCCTTTCTTTCAACACTTACAGCCTAATCCTTACCTTTTCTAAAGTAAGCTCTAAGTTGAACAGAAACTTGAGGTGAGAGGCCTCCACACAGCTTATTTTATCCTGTTGTAGAAAGGTGCAGTATAAATAAATAACAATATAATATTGTTTGCTCTTTCCAATTAGAAGTGGATTCAGTCATCATCATCTCTTCTGATCTCCATGACACAAAGTATTTATTATATGGCAGCTGTAAATGTATTTTCTTGATACCTGTCACTTCAGGTCAAGTGGAGCAACTGGTGTCAGTTAAACTTACCTGCACCACCATGTGCTTAGTGAGCTAGGGCTCCAAGGGTTTACAGACTGATAGAATTTATCATGTGAGTATTAAAGTGAGGACACTCCAGAGAAACTACTTTTTTTCCAGAAGGCAGTAAGAAATGAAAACATTTGTTTAGAGCATTTCTGAAATAGAAAATGGGGGGAAAAAAGGCTTTTAGAGAGTAATATAACATCCCTTTAGGGTATCATTCACCACTGAAAAGGGTCTTGACTGAGTCCATGATGAATCTGACTTTTTCACTTGTGTTAACACTATGGCAATGCTCTAAGTAATGGAAAATGAAGGCATTAATGTTGTCATATTAAAGATGAAACAAACCTCTTTCCCCTCATCTCAATCTAAACCAGTCTGGTTCTTTTTAATCTTTAGTCTTTAGACTATTGTATTGTAATTGTATTACTGCATTTAATACATAAGACAAATGAAACATATGAAAAGCTATTTTATAACTTTCTGAATACAAAGTGCTGATGGATGAGGTATTTAGGTCAGGTTAGGATCTACTGACCATATAATGGTTCTTTGTTAACCATTCAGAAATACTTCCTGCTGCACAGAAAATGATAATTCTGCCCCCCACACCCTCGATTCAGATTAATATCTAATGCTATAAACACTCTACCAGCCCTCACACTGTGGTGAGTTGAACCTGTCTGGATGCCAAGTGCCCACTAAATCCAGTCTATCACTCCCCCTTCTCAGCTTCATAGTGGGAGAAAATATAACAAAAGGCTCAAGGGTGAGATGAGGACAAGGAGAGATCATGCACTGATTACCATTGCAGGCAAACCAGACTCATCTTAGAGGAAATTAAGTTAGCTTGTTATCAATCAAACCAGAGTAAGATATTAAGAAAAGAAACCTAAATTTTAAAACACTTTCCCCCCTATCTGGACTTAGCTTTCCTGTCCAGAAGCCTGTCCTTTGCAAGTAAAAACCCATATGCTGAAGACATGGTCTGCTGGTTCCATGTAGAGGACAAAGCCTATTTGCTCAAATCCACTAGATTGAGTAAGTGTACTGTTGGGAGTGTTCTCTGAAGAGTGATACTCACCCTAACCTTTTCCTCATGCAAAGGAGAGGGCAAAAAGCAAACTTAAGCTTGCCACAAACACAGTACCGTAACTATTTTGCCTTACATTATTGTTGGAGCTTTTATTCAAAGGATGGATTTTAGAATCCAAATTTAGTTCAATCGCTTTCAGATTCAGATATTTTGGTTGAGCCCAACCTGTTACTGTTAATCCCTTCATTCCAGTACATTATCCAGAAAGCTGGTAATAATAACTACTATTTAAAATTCTGGCAAAAAAATTGTTGCAGCTGTAATTCTTCACATGCATCATTAACTGCCTGGGCACACTCAGAAAAATTTCCTGTCCTTTTCAGGGTTCCTCATAGATTTTCTGCTGTAAGACTTATTAAACTAAGCTATGTAAAAAAAACCCCTTCCAATTCCAGTGCATTCCTAACCCTTCCAAGAAAGCAAGAATCCAAATGCACCTATTAGAATTCTTCACAGTGGTTAGAAGCAACCAGCACTTCTGTTTACAGTATAGGATTATAAATTATATTGAAATATCATTCAGTTATAGCCATTCTCCAACACTGCAAGGAGATGGATGGTCTCCAGGGTAAGGTTGTCATAAAAAGGAAAATCAAACCAACTGAATAATACAATAAGTCTGTGTATCAAGCCAGCTCAACCAAGCAGTGATAAGAACTGTGTCAGCCTTTGAGGAGCTGGCTGACAGATTTCATTTGTCTAAGTTCAGATCTTGCCCTAGTGTCATATGTCATATCTGCCCACCATCCCTTCGGTGTTTTACCAGCACCCCTCCAGGTGCTGTCAGGGGATTAGAAGGAGTCTGCCAGTTAAAATGCTTGAATGGATAAGTCAAGAGTATAAGCAAGGAGCCCATTTAATTTCCTTTCCTTTTTAAAAACATTTTTCCCCCTATAAAATGGACACATCTTTTGCATCTGCTTCTGTGATTAGACTTTAGAATAAAGATGTTTAGTACTATGTTGAAATAGGACATCCCACATATATGTAACCAGTAATGAGAGTGGAAGAGGGAGGTGATTAGGCCTTTTGACACTATCAAGTGTTATCTAAATCCTCTGACATCTGGAACCACATAATCTGCTATTACTACTGTCTTTAGAATTTAAAGTACAAAGCCATGCCCACTTGAAGAGGAGGCACACCAACACAATAATTATCATGGCTTACCTACAATGTTTCCAGGGGAGATAATTTTTAAACAAAGTCCAACAGAGAGCTACAAGGATTATGTAGGGCTTGAACATCTCTTCTGTAAAGAAAGACTGCTCTAGACACCTGGGGCTGTTTAGTCTGGAGAAAAGTTCAATATAGCCCTTACTCTGAGTTTTACACATCACACACTTGATGAGTACCACTGCTGGAATCTGAAAACCCTGGAGCCCCTGTTAATTACAGGAAGGATCTGGTTGTGCTGGAACATCTCCAGAGGGCCACGACGATGATCAGAGGGCTGGAATGCCTCTCCTATGAGGCCAGACTGAGGGAGTTGGAGCTATTCAGTCTGGAGAAGAGAAGGCTCCAAGGAGACCTTCTTGTTGCCTTCCAGTATCTGAAGGGGGCTACAAGAAAGCTGGGGAGGGACTTTTTAGGGTGTCAGGGAATGATAGGATTAGGGGGAATGGAGCTAAAATAGAAATGGGTAGATTCAGCTTGGATGTTAGGAAGAAGTTCTTGCCCAGGAGGATGGTGAGACACTGGAACAGGTAGCCATGGGAAATGGTGGAAGCCTCATCCCTGAAAGTTTTCAAAGCCAGGCTGGAGGTGGCTCTGAGGAACCTCATGTAGTGTGAGGAGTCCCTGCCCATGGCAAGGGGGTTGGAATTAGATGATCCTTGAGGTCCCTTCCAACCCTGACAATTCTACAATTCTATAGAATAAAATAGAATAGAATAGAATAGAATAGAATAGAATAGAATAGAATAGAATAGAATAGAATAGAATAGAATAGAATAGACCAGACCAGACCAGGTTGGAAGAGACCTACAAGATCCTTGTGTCCAACCTATCATCCAACACCACCTAATCAACTAAACCATGCAACCAAGCACCCTATCAAGTCTCCTCCTGAACACCTCCAGTGATGGTGACTCCACCACCTTGTTGGGCAGCCCATTCCAATGGTTAACTTGTGGTTAAGTGTAACAGGTTTCTAAATTCAAAGGAATAAGTTTGAATTCCCACATGATTTCTTAGAAATCACATCTTTTAATTCAGCAAATGCAACTTTGCATTTATTGAAATGACAAGAATAATTATTCCCTATCAGTTGCAGGCTTTTGATCACATACGTATCTCTTGACAGAGGTGGTCAAGGACACATGGTAAATAGCTAAAAATATTCCTGTAATAAATGCAAAGCATACCTGAGCTGAGCTGCAGCTCAAAAAAAGAGAGGCAACAGCCTAGCTGTAGAGAAGGAAAAAAAAGAATTCTAACATCCCAATTCACATTTATTCAAGACACAGACTTCCAGGTTTTCATTTTTATTAATTTTAAAGTACTTCTCTTTCTATTTGTAAGCAAAAAGAAAAGTGCATGTGAGTGAAAATATCTAGAGGGGGAAAAAAACCACCACTAACTCAGTCTCCATTTAATCAGTATCATTCAAGAATAAAATAGCTGTCAAAAAGCTGTTTCACTGTATTGTAGTTATCAGTCCAGCCTGATGCCGGAATGCCTCCAGCAATGTTGTTTTGACACACCAGTAATGTCTGCAACTTGTTAGCAAGAGCTGTATTAAATCATCTTGTCACCAGGTCTAGCTTTTATCAAGTTAAGTTAAACAAATTCACCACTTAAAACAGAAAATACTGTTCTCAGGAAAATAAGTCCAGATACAACATCGTCGAAATCCGATTTCCTTGTCTGTAGCTATCTAGCACTAGGCTTGGGTGAGGAAGACAGAGCAAAGGGGAAGTCCTTTCTGTTTACTAGGAAGAAAAAAAAAGCCACAAACCAAAGCCCAACAATTTGTAGAATGAAATTTTTGTCACAGCGAATGTTAAAAGCATTACCTTTTAAACAATGCCCATTTTAGCCAACAACAACAACAACAAAAGAAAAGCAGGTTGAGGTGCTAGATTTACTTAATATATATTAAAAAAGAGCTCACTACAAGAAACAACAATTTGGAAGGCTTTAACCCTGGCACTGCCAGCCATATTTTGAATTTTGGTATCTTTAATAATTCAAGGCTTCAATATAAAAGGAAATAAAAAGATTAAATGTAATGGTAGAGGCAAACAGTGTTTATAATCATAGAATTTCTTTGGCTGGAAAAAGACTTCTGAGATCATCAGGACCAACCCTCAAATACCACGGCCATTAAATCATGCCCCCAAGTGCCCCGTCCACACACTTCCTGAGCACTTCCAGGGACAGTGACTCCATTACCTCACTGGACAGCTTATTCCAATGCCTGACCAATATTAAGGAGAAAAACAAAACCAAAAGCCAACAACAACCCCCAAAATAGCAAACAAGGAAAAAAAACCCAAAACAACCCCCCACCAAAAAAAAACAACCAACAAACAAAAACAAAAGGGCCACGAAGATGATCAAAGGGCTGGAGCACCTCTCCTATGAGGACAGACTGAAGGAGTTGAGGCTGTTCAGTCTGGAGAAGAGAAGGCTCCAAGGTGACTTAATTGTGGCCTTCCAGTATCTGAAGGGGGCCTACAGGAAGGCTGGGGAGGGACTTTTCAGGATATCAGAGAGTGATAGAACTAGGGGGAATGGAATGAAGCTGGAGGTGGGGAGATTCAGGCTGGATGTGAGGAGGAGGTTCTTCACCATGAGAATGGTGAAGCCCTGGAATGGGTTGTCCATGGAGGTGGTTGGGGCACGGTCCCTGGAGGTGTTTAAGAGCAGGCTGGATGAGGCTCTGTCCAGCCTGATCTAGTGTGGGGTGTCCCTGCCCATGGCAGGGGGGTTGGAACTAGATGATCCTTGTGGTCCCTTCCAACCCTGACTGATACTATGATACTATAAAAACCCCAAACAAAACAAACCTAAAAACCACGACCAAAACCCAACCAACAAAACAAACAATAACAAAGCAAACAAAAAACTCCCACCCAAAAAACAGACTAAAACAAACAAACAAAAACCCACCAGGCTTCAGGCATTAGATATCTTTAGACAGCTCACAATCAGAACATTCAATTTCCTTGTGTCTGTCTGTTGTGCCATAGCTGAGCACAAAAACATGCACAGGGCAGCTCTGTATCCTGGTCCTCTGTGTGTAGCAGTAGCGGCAAGGAGATGGTTACTATAAGTGAGTATACCATACCCACTATGAATCTTTCCTGACTTCAAAGTAGAGGTGCTACTCTCAACAATACCTTGGAGAGTAGGACATAAGATTTTGCTCTGCTTTTAGATTGGCTTGATCTTAGTTATTTTAGAAATCAGTGGTAAAAATCCTGCCCACAGCTCAATCTCTTCTCAGTCACTTCCAATGCTTGCCTGGCGTTCTGAAGGCAAACAAAAAGAGGATGGAAGTGGAAGGCAATAAAACAAGCAGCAAATCTAGATGCCCACTTAGAAGTTTTAATCAATTATATATAAGAAAACAGTTGCTGCTTTTCCCCAGAGAACTTCCTGGCAGATCAGTTTTAAATTCAGCGAGCACTGGGAAAAGATCAGACTTGCATTTGATTCTATCTAAGCCTTTGCATTACACAAAGGAGTGATAAAAATGCTTAGAATTCTTTCAGCAGTTCCTAATTAAACCACCTGAAAAATTTCCCTGCACATTGCTCTGCATCTCTTCACTAATATCATTTCAATAATCACAGCAGGTTAAAAGCTGTATCTAAGATTTTTACTTTCAGCATACACTTAGACTTCTAATTATATATATTTGAGTTACTAACACATATGCTGCTAAGACATTAAAACTGACTACTTATTTTTCAACCATTATTTACTTTGTTTAAGTTAAATTCATCTACTTTTTTGTTGTTTTTTTTTTTTTTTTTCAATTAAATGTTACCAGAAATTGACTTTGGTGCAGCTCACAGGGATGTCAGTCTCTCAGACAGAAACATCCTAAATCAGCATGGGAAGAGTGGGATATAGCCACTTTCCAGCAAAGTTCATGAAGGCAGAGAATTGCTGTAGCTCTGAACTCCAGGTATCTGGGTCAAGCACGAGTTTCCTAAACTTTCAGAAAACAGGGAAAGTTAACACAGCTCTCAGAGGAATGGGCCTTCCTATGTTCTTCTGGGTGAATAAACAATACAATTGTTTAGAATGAGCTCTTTTGAGTCACTTGAGTTAGCAACAGCTCCCAAAGGAAATTTTCCTATTCGTGGCAAATTCAATTGGGATTGTCATGTAAAAATGGGTTTAAAAGAGGGAGGCAAATGTTCCTACAGTGAAGAGTTTATAAAATAACTGCAGATTGACTCTCCAATAATCATGCTTTCCTTCTATGAAGAGTATATGAGAAAAGTTTACAATTCAAGATGGGGTTTTAGACTCTTAAATAACCTTCTTTATAGGCTGGGGACAGAACGGTTGGAGAGCGGCCAGGCAGAAAGGGACCTGGGGGTACTACATGAGCCAACAGTGTGCCCAGGTGACCAAGAAGGCCAATGGCATCCTGGAACAGTGTGGCCAGCATGATCAGCGAGGTCATTCTGCCCCTGTACACTGCACTGGTTAGGCCGCAGCTTGAGTACTGTGTCCAGTTCTGAGCCCCTCAGTTTAGAAAAGGTGTTGAGTTGCTGGAATGTGTCCAGAGAAGGGCAACAAAACTGGGGAGGGGTTTGGAGCACAAGCCCTATGAGGAGAGGCTGAGGGAGCTGGAGTCACCATCCCTGGAGGTGTTTAGGAAGAGACTGGATGGGGTGCTTGATGCCATGGTTTAGTTGATCAGATGGTGTTGGGTGATAGGTTGGACTCGATGATCTCAAAGGTCTTTTCCAACCTGGTTAATTCTATTCTATTCTAAACTCCTCTAGTCAAAGCCTTAGTTCTGAAGGAAATTATCACCACTGATTACAAGTAAAGACAAGCCAAATACCCAACTAAACCAATGTGAATTCTTCTCTTTCAAAAGGAAGGAAGTGTCTTCATAGATGTATGGAGGAGCACTGCAAATTACTCTGTCCCCTCAACTGATCTAAGTAATTTATTTCTTTATAAGAGGAAATAAATCATCAGGGATTTTCTTCTCCAAATTGTGCCAGTTACCACAAAGTACTCTACATGTGGGCAAAATTTAAGCCTTAGCTGGTAGCTTTCATGATAGCACTGCAAGACTGACTGGCAGGGTATCTTGATTACTGGAGTCAGTAAAACTCTTAAAGTTTCATATCTCAGTAAAGTTACTAAAGCTTTTTGGATTTTTAGTAAATATACAATCACACACTTCTGACCTTCTCTCTCTGTGATTACAGCAAATGCCACGTTCCTCACCTTAAAAATTCCCTTGTTGCAAAAGGAAGTCAATGCACGTGTCAGGAGGTGATGTCAGCCTTGTCTGTCACTCAGGCATTTAGCAAGATTGCTGGGCTCTTGTCTGTGTTATCTCTGTTTGGCTTGCCTGTAATACAGTTCTACAAAGGTGCTTGCTTGCAGACCAGGCAGCCTACCTGATTCCCAAGGGGATATGCACTAATGGGTTAGATTCAGTGAGCTGAATGTCTAAAGTCTTTTCCTACCAGATCTCGTTAAGTTAATTCTGGAGAAAGGTCAAGGAATCAGTTTGCTGTTTCCTCTCCTTCAAAAAACATTACAAAAATCATCCAGTGATGTGTTTCTGCAGCTTTCAGCATGAATATAGCAGAGTTCCTCACATTTCAGTGAGCTCTATCTTCAGTTAATTCCTTAGAGCACTATTGCTCATACATTGTCAGATAACAACACAGAATAGCTTTATCAGAGTGAGGTAGGAAAAATAGAGAGAAAACTGGCTTCACAAGAACAAGCTGAAAGGTGTTGGTTAAATAAAGAACTCGTTCAAGAACTGCATATATGCAGCCTATGTCTACCTGTACTTTAAATATCTGTATTACCTTTAATTAGGGATATAAATGGGATTATTAAGAGACTCAGCACTACATCACATAAACTACAGAACAAGTCTGTTAACTCCAATACATTACAAATTTTGAATCTTAATCTATATATGGGAAATGAGTTGTATTTACAGAGCTATAAACAACAGATAAGGAAAGGAACTTGGATCAAAGTCAAAAGGGTTTTCCACAGGCTAAAGCAAGGTCTATTAAAAAAGCCTACAATTAAAACCAAACCCAGATTTTGCCCAAACCCAATGAAGTACTTAACTGGACAGACAAAAATGATCTGATAGGCAGCATGCACTCACAGGATACTCTTTGTGTCTCCTTTGACTAAGCAGAAAATCCACACTTTTCCAGTTGTGGAGTCTGAAGGAATGACAAGTCATTTGGTGTCAGGCTATGAAACAGCAGATTGCATTCAGAAAGGTTTAAAGAGCAAAGGACAGAGAAAAAACTCAGAAGCACTCACAAACCTTGAAATGAAAAAAGAATATGAGTTTCTGATCCTCAAAACAAAGAAATCAGATTTTTTCCCCCATGGATTTAAGTTGCCATTGGATGAGCCCTTGGAATGACTCGTCTTTTAACAAGAAGAAAGTTGAAGAATATTAACAGAGCTACATCATAATGTCTTGTGCTAATTCAAGCTTTTCTCTTGCTAAGCAGTATTTATTCTGTCTGACAAATGGTAAGATATTTGTCTCTTCTCCTGTCCCTCTCCTGTCTGCAAATATGCTAACAACTTTGAAAAGCAGTAGAGAGGGTTTTCATAACAAAGAGGATTCTGAGGTGCATCAGGAAAGTCTCCAAGGAAAGTTGAGCAGGAGCTTCTCCATATTTAATAGTAAATATTGATTGTTTAGCAGCCAGGCTTCCAGATGCTGCAATGGCAAAAACACTGCTGGCAGCAAATCAAAAATGTTGGAACTGTCCATGAGTATGAAAAAAAAAACCCTAAAGAGTTAATTTCAGTATTCTTAGGAACAATTTTACTTCTTTAAGCACAGTGCTTCAGCCCACATGGTTTTGTGGTGTTGTTTTTATTGTTATTTCCTGTTAACCACATTCTTATTGTGCTAATTTTGTGCTATCATTTTGTGAATAATTTCAAACAAAACCTGCATTAAAGTAAGATAATTTTACAACAGAGAGAATATATATCATGTCCATATGTGCATGTGTGCATATTTATATATAATATACATAATTATATATATATAAAACCCACAACTATATACATATATATGTATAAAATGGCTAGGAAGTAACTTAATAGAATCAACCAGGTAGAAAAGACCTCAGAGATCATCAAGTCCAACCTATTACCTAATGCCTTACACCTCCTGACAACTAAACCATGGCTTCAAGAGCCACGTCCAATCTTTTTCTGAACACCTCCAGGGATGGAGACTCCCCCACCTCCCTGGGCAGCACATTCCAATGGCCAATTACTCTTTCTGTGGAGAGCTTTCTCCTCACCTCAAACCTAAACTTCCCCTAGTGCAGCTTGAGACTGTGTCCTCTTGTTCTGGTATTGCTTGCCTGGAAGAAGAGACCAACCCCCACCTGTCTACAACCTCCTTTCAGGTAGATGTAGAGAGTACTAAGGTCTCCCCTGAGCCTCCTCTTCTCCAGTGATTGCATGTTCAGGTTTTTTAACAAACATTCCATTTCAGTTTCTTCCAGATTATTCTTGTGCATTACCTAAAGCACCACATGCCTCCCATTACTACTCAAAAATCTGCACTGAACATTGGTTGTTGTTTTGTGAGGAGAATAGGTTTGAAGAAATACTTCAAAGCACTGCATTTGGAAAACTACCTCATAGTTTGCAGCGTGTCAGGAGAGCAGATTACTTCATGTGTTTGAATTGCAAAATCTTTTCAGCTGCTGGTCATCCAGTCCAACCTCATGCTCAAAGCAAGGACAGCCTCCAAATCAGGTGAGACAGGGTTTATTGTCATTACTGCAATATAATGTGAAGAGAAAATCTCAAAGCCAGAAGAAAATGCTTTCAAAAGGGCTACATCTCCGTCTTGCTCTTTGTCCCCATACAGTGATTGCAAATCTACACTAATAGAAGTGGAAAACTGTAGATCCTTTGATGCATTTTACCATTTCACTGCTTGGGTGGCAGCACTGGTTTTAGCAGATTTATTAGTTATGTGTATGCTTGGGGCTTTATTCTAACAAACTTGTAGCCTAATCCAAATAGTAAAACAAAACAACTGCAAAATGAAGTGACCCTTAGCACAATACCAATGGTGTGAGCAGTAAGAAATTGTTATTGAAATAAGTGTTTTTTTTAAAAAGAAAATATGAGGGAATATTGTATCAGTTGGGTCTTGTTTTGCATTTATTGATGAAAAGAAAAATCCATTTAAACTTAACTTGTTCAGTGCCTCATTATGCACAAGGTTCATGACCTAACTAGCGCTGAACAGCTTCTGAGAGGGAGCCTGATTGATTTCAAATCCCTGTCCTGTAGCTGCAAGCCAAAAAGATGGGTGATCTGCAGTAAAGAAATTAATATGCTTGCAATCACAACTGTTGATATGAATCTAGCTAAGTGGGGGGAAGCTACCTAAGGGCACACAAAGAATAAAGCAAATGAGTGTACAGAGATGGGAGCAGATGGCAGCTGCACATTTATACAGCGACTGAAACAACGGACGTTTCAATACAAGTCAAGATGTTTTAAAAATGAAATCATGCTTTGGGAACTGAATTGGAAAATGTTATGTCACCTGTTCTATGTGTTTTAGAGACTCCATGGAGCATTTGCAGGCTGTCCAGAGGCTGACAATGCTCTTGAACCTGACATTTCAAAGACTCACAATCCTGCAGAACAGGTTTGATCAAGCTATACGTGAGTACCTTGCAAATGAAAGTCATACTTCTCATCTCCCCTTAACAGCCATTTAGAACTGGATCCACCTGTAACTCTTCAACAGGCAGATTGAAGCAATTACCCATTCAGACTTAGGTACAGCACAAAGCAATGTATATTGAGTTTGTGGTAAGTTGGGAATGATCTTTCAACTGAAAAGGAGACAAATCATTGAGAAAAATCTGTAGACTCAGTTTATTTAGTCCTTGAGAAACTCATCACTCCAACTAAATACTAAGTCCTTATGATCTTTGAGGTATTTTCCAACCTTATTGATTCTATGATTCTAACTACTGTAATACTCTTTTACCATAGATAAGGCTTAGACTTGAAGTATCTGTGAAGAATACATTAGCATATAAAAATAATTGACCTAGCATCCCTAAAGAGAGACAATAATTAATCATTCATAAACAAATGTTTAAACTTATTAAGCATCAGACTGAGGCTATCATATTTTAGACAGAAACACAGGATGAGAAATCCCACAAAGCACAGCATGAATGCTGGTAACAATAGGCTAGGGATACTCAAAACAGACATCTCTGTGCATCATTTACTTAAGTATTATACATAATGCCAATTTATAATGCTAATAATAATGGACTCAGCTGGCAAGTTGAAGTCTGTAGGTCAGCAGAAGCTTTATTTCTGAAAACTACCCTGCTGAAGTAAAGCTGAGTGTATTTGCTAAAAAAGGTCTAAGCTTCTGTGGTAAAGATCTCTGTCTTAAAATCAGATTAATACTATGAGGTTTTGATTCTGAGGAAGATTTTAGGTGCATCTGCTTCATTCCATCTATATTATGGAATTTAAAAACACACAAAAAAATGTTTGGATCCATATTAATGAATCTATCTCTTTCCAAGCCTTTACCATATCTTCGGTCTCAAGACACTGGAAAAGTGAGGGAGGTAGTCGAGACCCCGTCCCTCATTCAAGGCGAGGCTAGACAGTGTTCTGGGCAACCTGGAATTGTAGAATCAATAAGGTTGGAAAATATCTCAAAGATCATCAAGTCCTACCTATTACCTAATACCTAACACCTCCTGACAACTAAACCATGGCTTCAAGGGCCACGTCCAATCCTTTTTTGAGCACCTCCAGGGATGGTGACTCTGCCACCTCCCTGGGCAGCACATTCCAACAGCCAATTACTCTTGTTGAGAAGAACCTGATCTAGTTGAGGATGCCCCTGCTGACTGCAGAGGGGGGGTTGGACTGTCTGACCTTTGGAGGCCCCTTCCAACCCAGCCTGTTCTATGATTCTGTGATTAAAACTAGGTTACCTACCAGTCTGCTAAATGCACCAGCTAAGTGAGATCTGAAATTGAAAAATGGCTCTGCATAACTTTTAAATAATACTGGAGTGCAGAGCACAGCATATAATGTTATTTAAAAATAAATACCTTTTTTTCTTGTTCTTTTTTTTTTTAGTGCAATCTGGAATTGTCCTCTTGGGCATTAGCTAAGGATAAAAATCAATTTGCATCAGCAATACCCATTTGTAAGCAAGTATTCTTTCTGTAGAAGTTCTGAATTAAACCCAAGAAGTTTCTGTTTTCATCTTTCTGTATGCTTGGTGACCTTCACTGACACAGCAGCTGGGACTGAATGTGGAGAACAGTATCATGGCAAAAGGTGAACACCTCTATCAAGGTGGTGATTTGATTTAAGTAAAATCACACTTTTCCCATTGGATTTCTATCTGAGGGGATTTGACAGACTGGAGAAGCCATGCAACACAAAAAGAATTCTATAGCTACTTGAAACCTGAAATGTTTTCTATTTTTCTCAGCCAGCTGGAGAGTATAAAAACTGCCTCTTTCTTCCTTTCTTGCTGATAATCAAAGATGATTGACAATGTAAGTTATTGTGATGTATAAAGGCCTGATCCCTCTCAGCCCTAATTCTCTGCCCCACTGAATTAAACAACAAGAAGTTCATATGCACTTCTATTCTCTTGCTAGATTTCTTTTGGATATACTGCACCCAAAAAAAAAATAAATACATAAAATAAAATCACCTTTTTATATGAAGTTTAGATCTCAGAGCTCACAGCAGCTGCTAGAATCCATGCTTCCTGAAGTGCCTGAGTCTTTACATAATGCAAACACCCTAAGCATTTGGGAATAGCAGTGAAAGTTCAGTTTGGCTTGGCTTTGCAAGCTACTGAGATAATGAAAAAACACTTGAACAGTCCCACTTGGTAAGCCCTGCACAAAATGTTCCTTTTTGTAGTTACACATAATTAGGAGCTATGAATTGTAAATAGGAGTGTGTTAATACCCAAAACACAGCATAATAACAAAAAAGGGCAAATAATGCAATGCTGTTTCCTTGAAAGAACATCCCTTTTCCATGTTAACATTAATGGAATAAGTTTTTCAATACTTTTATTTCTGATTTTGTGCCAAAACACTGGCTGCTACAGCAGTCAGGGAGAAACCAGGCACAGAGGTATAGGGAGAAGGAAGCTATTAAGTCCAGAATCCTGCTTTCCTATGAAACCAATCCATTTTACCTTCACAGTAACAGGAAAAAAAGGTTATTTCTAAATGCATCAATAATCTAAGTCTCATTTTTTTTGGTCATTTGTCACCCTGAATCCCTTATCTTTATGGCAGGCTGTGATATTATCTGTCTCACTGCAAGACAGAAAATAAGAGGGCTGTCAGGCTGACAGGCATCTGAAAAGCACAGTACTATCAAACGAGAGCCCCTCCTACAACCACTGAAAATATTTGCTCTTTCTGTGGTGTTTCATATTGTTTTACTTGCTGATACATACTAATAGAGGGTGAAAAGGGGAAAAAATAATGTCAAACTGTGTATCAAATCCAAGCAGCTTCACTGCTTGTGCTCGGGTTGCATAGCTGAACGATACAAAGGGACAGCGAATCCCTCATGCAAGTGATGCTGCAGAAGTAGAATCAGAGATTCCACCACCAGTGATCACACCTGGACAGACTGCCAAATACAGCAAGTTTACATTAGCTGCTTCTTGAAATGCAGACATTTTACAACAGCAGAAAGTCAATTACTTAAAAACCTCCTACCTTATTAGAAGACTTAAGGCAAGCAGCTCACTTTCTAATCCTTAACATAGTTAAGACATGATACTTCTCAACATTCATAGAATCATAGAATGGTTTGGGTTGGAAGGGACGTCCAAAGGTCATACCGTCCAACCTCCAGGGACATCCTCCACTAGATCAGGTGCTCGGATCCTTGACAAGCCTGACCCTGGATATCTCCAGGGATGGGGTCTCAGCTACCTTCCCTGGGCAACCTATTGCAGTATTCCACCACCCTCATGGTGCAGAATTTGTTCCTAACATCCAGTCTAAATCTCCTCTTCTCTAATTTCAAACCACTCCCCCTCCCCACCTCTCTTGTAGGCCTTCATGCTGGCTAGTGAAGAACTCAACAATCTAAAAGTTTAAGGCATCTATTTTTTTTCCTCTTCCCAATGTTTTCAGCTCAAAGACCACAAGCCTTGGTATCCCAGAGATCTGCAATAGTACTACTGTAATTCATTCTAGACATTTACTGAGATGCAGAAACACTGAATGCATTTAAGCTATTGACTCAGTTTATGTCTTCCAGAAGCCAGCTGTTTTATTGCCTGTTGATGTCTTCTGTGGAACTCTAAGTAGTAGAGTTTAAAAAGTTAATCTCAGTACAGCCCTTCTCAAAATCTATTCTTCTGGTGATTGCTTTTCCTGAAGGGCCATTCTATTTCTTTTATTTAATTTTGTTGTGCACTATGTCATTACTTTGCAGAACATAAAAATATTCCCAAGCAAAAAAAAAAAAAACACACCTGAGAGCAGTGTAAACAATAATCTTAGAATTGTGTCTTGTTATTTATAAAAGGGCACCTGGTGAATTTTCACCTGGGCTACATATCTATTTCTCTTCAGCAGATGTTGCTGATCCTCCTAGGGGCATTCTAACTTTTGTTGCTCTGTTTTCTCACTGAGTAACCAGATGCCAAACCACAGAAATATCAAATTCTGGTGAAATGTGTGTCTACTTCAGCCATCAGAATACAAATTAGATAACTAATCTACACCAGCAGGGTGTAATTAAAGACTGCAGGCAAAACCCTAACTGGTGCTTACTTTGCAGTTCTTTCAAATATACAATCCATTGAGGAAGAATGGTTTCAAGATTTATACTCTGCTTGGCTCTGTCACTTGGGTACTTGCTCCTCGATTACTAGCTCTAGTTAGACAGTGTTGTATTGGAAATAACAAGTTATTGTGAATATAAGACAATTCTCTTAAACAGCAGTTGTGCCTGATTGCTGAGAGTTAAATCTGAATACTGAGCAATATTGTGGCAGGCTAGAGTTGAAGCATTTTGTTTTGATATAAAATGATGTGATCTAAAGGAAAGCATAAAAGAAAATGTCATCCTCAACATGGTGGTAGGAAATGAGAGTTACACAAACAAAATACCAGCCAAGACCATGCAAAGTTCTGGTCTGTATTTGTCACTCTTAAATGACATAATACTACAAATAGGTTACCCTGACTAAGGTTTCATTAAACAGAAACAACAACTCCCATGCTAGTAGCAACTTCAAAGCAGATCTGTAGGCAATAATGAGGCACAGTTGGGAAAAACCATCCAAACCCAAAATTCTCTATAACTTGTCATGGATTGAGTTGATATGCTGCTGATATTCAGTACCACACTGTGGTCACAAACAGTTAACTGACAGTTAAAGGGCATTTTAATAGGCATCATGAAGAAAATTCCATGGTGGAAAACTATACTTCAAAACACTTGAAAAACTATTATGTGAGTAACTTCTAGAGCTGCAAACCCACAGCAAACAAATGTGCTCCTATACACTCTGTACAGTGGTGAGGGGAAGAAGTTGTCAGTTTTAGAGAGGTGCTTCAAGCATTCTCTTTAACAGTCTGGAGGGAAAGTTGGAGCTTTCCATAGAAAGATTAAAGAGCAGAAGAGACACTGTAGGAAGATCTTTCCTCCACTTAGACATGACAGATGATATACCATGTGCTGGTATAATAAATAATTTCTAGTATGGGGAATACACTTAACAGTAGAGCAACAGAGATGTAACTTACACTGTCAGATCATGGAAGTAAGCCAATGAATTAAGAGCACCTAAATAGTAACAGAGAGCAGACAGAAGCAGTAGTTAAAGGATTCCATCCTGTGACACCAGTAGTAGATCTTTTTGAAGCCAAATGTGCTATCTCAGATGAAAGTATTGTTATGAATTAAGCTGCTCAATAAAAGCTGCAGAGGTGGCAATTTAGAAATTATTTAGCTGTCTCACATTTTTAAGAGCTTCAGTTTTCTTATGATACCTTCATTTTCACCTTCATCAATGAAGAAACCATGATCTACTGTATGTACTTTTCCCCAACAAAACCTAGGAGCATCTTTAAAGAACCTTAATATGGTCAGACAAGTACTGTAGAGACCCCTTTTGATGCAGTCATTACAGTACTTTGTTGGTATAAATCAGCCTCTGACATTCATTCCAATGACCTTAGTTGATTGGTGCTGGATTGAAGATGTTGGTCCTTAATCCACAACAGTTTTAATTGTCAAATATTTGGCTTAGGTTGGGATTTTAAATGTATTATAATTTTTTTATTCAGAAAATATGCATGGAAACATTTGTTAACTGTCCTTATAGGTTGGACTCTGATCTCAGAGGTCCTTTCCAACCTGGTTAATTCTATTCTATTCTACTTCAACCGGTCAGAGGATTTTTATTCATTTATTTAATTATTTTGCTTTCCTTCAACTTCCCTTCTGCCCTCAGGGGTGCTTTTTTTCCTGAGTGTGAGCATGTCACATTTCTCCTCTGAACAAGAAAATGCAATTTCTGCTCCTTTCCCTATTTCTAACCATCACAACTACAATTCTTTTCAGTAAGATAGCTTCTTAACCTTGATACCTGTTCTAGCTTAAAAATGATGATAATGTTAATTTAGAAGCTCCTTGGCTTATGAGAATACATATTAAAAGAATCAGGAGGTTTTTTTATTTGCTTTCTCACTAATATCACATCTTTGCCTACTTGTAGATAATTTATGGATGATATTTTCTCAACAGAACACACTATAAAAATGCACAAAGGGGATCTTATCTGTACCTTGTGAAGCCATATACAGGAATACAAATGGCTGCTATCACAAAAGAGCAGTTTAGGGTATAGATTTTGACATCTAGTGAATACAAGCTTAAAAACATATTTATCCCAGAGAGAGACATGGGAAATTGATCACCATTGATTAAACCTATAAATGAGCTTTACATAAGACAATAATTAATTGGTGCACACACCTTTGTGAT
Organism: Melanerpes formicivorus; assembly: GCF_026170545.1. NCBI lineage: Eukaryota > Metazoa > Chordata > Aves > Piciformes > Picidae > Melanerpes > Melanerpes formicivorus. Next base: position 169,636 of record NW_027142411.1, read on the forward strand.
TATCCCATTCCCATCCTAGCTCAGGCCTTTTCAGCCATGTATGCTGAATACCATGTGCCAGGGATCCAGAAAAAGCAATTAACTTTGTCCTGATTATTGGTGACAGTAATTGTTCAGTTTTAATTGTTTTAATGTTTCTACTCTTCTCTCCAAATGCTTTCATCTCTCAGAGATAGCAAAAGACAGACTTGGATGAGGCAGGCAACGCAGCCTAACCTTCTCTGTACTCACATTACACTCATTAGTCCATTTCCCATTAAAACAGTTTCCAAATGTTTTTGTGCAGTCTGGCAGTGCCATATGCATTTTAAGACAATAATAACAAACAGTTACAAGAATACCACAAGCTTGCAATTAATACACACAAGAACCTTTACATTTGTTATAGCTGTAGAAGCAAAGAGAAGTGTATGAGCTTAGTTATCACACAAACAGTGCTTGAGTGGAAGTTCAGAATGGAAGCAATCCACTGACATAAGAAATCTATCACTCCTCAGCTATGAGCATTCACACACTTGGATGTGTTTCCCAATGAAATCAAAAGAGAATACATTTGATGCAAAGAATCCACCTACATCAAATGGCTTTGACCCGAAGAGCAATACCAAATGGATTTACTTTCCCAAATATTCACCCTTTGATGATTTAGTTTTCTTTCAGGCATCTTCACTCACATAGCTCATAGACATGACAAAAAGTCCCACTGTATTCTTGGCCAGAAAATTATCTGTTAGATAGCTTGATAGTGCTACAAAGTGTATTTGAAAACATCCTGGGAAGAGCAATCCCCTGTTGCCAGTCAAGGTGAAATACTTTTGTCAATAATAGTGTCACTTTACAATTGTTCACATGAGACTTCTATTACAACCTCTTTTGGAAAAACTAGATATTCTCTTAATGACCACAGGAAAAGCAGATGAAAAGCCTTCTTAGGTTACTAGAATCACCTGTGCCTGATATATTTTCTGCTGCTTCGAGGATGCATCCACACAAAAGATGGAATCCAAAATTTGCCCAGCCGGGAAAAGGTTAACTCATCATTCACCTCCCTGATCTCTCCTTCTATAAAAGTGCTTTAATGCATCCAGAAAGGCAGGAAACTTGAACCTCAGGTTGATGTGGCACAAATAGTCTCTGTATGTGCACTACTTAGGTATTTCTTGAATCTCCTTCTGAATTATCTTAATAAACCTGCATCTACTCAATCTGCTCATTGAGGCCAGTCATGGCTAATGACTCAACCTTCAGACAACATGCTTAGGAGCAGCTGTTTTCAGTAAGAATGTGTCCTGGATAGCCATGTTCCTGTTTGTAGGGAAGAGCTACTGGCTTTTTGTGAATGGCCACCATGATTTCAACGGGAATTTTGGTTACCCAGGTGATCCTATGCATCTAAGGCAGCAGAAAAACAGCACAGTGAGGAAAGTAATTTAAAATTGAATGTGTATTACCACAAAAGCATTGAATGGTACAAAGCTTAAGAGGATGAATTGGTGTGTCAAGAGCAATACCTATTAGTATTTCCTTTAGAGATTCTACTGATGCAGGATTATATGTTTAGAATGTCACACGTCCATCTTACATAGCTCTGTCACAATGTGTTATTAGTTACAATACCAAAAGTAGTCTCAGGTTGTAAACCATATTTTTTTTACTGAGCTGAAGCACATGGGGATAGAAAAGTTTTTATGAGGCCAGAGGGAGCACCTTGTTTCCCCAGATATCTAAGGAGCTTAGGAAATGAAGGTACAAAAGGAACACTGTTAAAGAGGATAGATAGATGTGTAATTATTATATTGGTTCAACTCTAGATATCATCAATCATTTTATTCTATCAGTTTGGGAAAATGTTCTGTAAGGATAGTCTACTGCATTCAGCAATTGCTTCAGAACAGAGATGGTTATATCCAGCAGAGATTTAGGGTAGATTTACATCTTAGAATCATAGAATGGTTTAGTTTGGAAAGGACCTCCAGAGGTCATCTAGCCCAACCCCCTTGGGGATGTCCTTCATTAGATCAGGTAGCTCAGAGCCCTGTCAAGCCTGACCTTGATTATCTCTGGGAATGAGGCCTCAGCTACCTCCCTGAGGAGCCTGTTCCACTGTTCCACCACCTTCAGGGTAAAGGAACCTGTTCCTCCTTACATCTATTACCAAAATAAACTACAAGATTAAAAAATTTTTGTAAGCTCTACAGAACTATCTTGGAAAGATAGGTTTTTTTGTCCAGTAATAATGTACTGCTCAGCTACTGGAAATGCCACAAGCTGGGGGCAGGAATAAAGAATTAATTAATGCAAAATCTTCTTTGGCAACTGTTATGAAACAGACAACATATTTGGCATGTATAACGAATGTATCTGGAAGTTTGCTGGGAGTACACATCCCACTGTATTTTACTCACTGTTTTTCAGCAGCTACATCACCAGCACATACCCTGTCATTGATCTGCATGTGCTGAAGTTCCTACTGAAATCAATGGACACATCCACATGAAAAAAAACCACAACAAAACCAAGAAACAACTAAAGGCAGGAAACTCCTAATGAACAGACCTAAAGTCTGTCACAACTCCCATTAACAAAATACATAACCTTCCCAGAGTGCTACCAGTGTTAAACTTACTCCCATTCAGTATAGGTCTGTGAATATGCTCATTTAAATAGCTGCCACAAACCCAGCTCCTGCTTTTCTCCACAGCTTTCTTCACAGAGCATGAGATGTAGCTCTGTTATTTTGCCTCTCTTTCCCAAAGATACTGTTAGCCTCCCTAGGCACCAGATGACTTCCTCAGTCGCGCTCATCCTTAGCCTCTCTGGCTGCTCTGAGGAAGAAAACATGTTTGGAATAGCAATCAGGTGTAGAAGAACATTATCACTAACAAGAAAGACCATCTAGGGAACATGTTCATGGAGAAAACACAGTGAAAAACAAACTCTAAGCTGTACTTTCATATTTAGGCATCTACTGCTTCTGACCTGTCGCAATGCTTGGACTGTAATAGGAATCTTATCCAAGGTTCATTTCTGCAACTGCATTACATGAACCAAAGGCATAGGTAGCCAAAAAGAAGTTTCCAAACCCTCAGGGAAGGAGAATAAACCCATTATTTTTGTTACAACTTCACTCACTGCTTTGTGCATAATTAATTTTAAAACAATTTTAGTTATAGCATAGAATTATAGAATGGTTTGGGTTGGAAGTGATTTAAGCTACAAAAAATCTAGCAATATAAAAGATTATGAAGCTATTTTAGTGGCTATCTTGCTCCTCATTACTAATATGAAATCAGCCAGTGCCAGAAGATAAAACTAGGCGTAGAAAATATGTCACAGGCTCACAGGATATCAGGGGTTGGAAGGGACCCAAAGAAGATCATTAAATCCAACCCCCCTGCCAGAGCAGGACCATACAATCTAGGATAGGATAGGATAGGATAGGATAGGATAGGATAGGATAGGATAGGATAGGATAGGATAGGATAGGATAGGATAGGATAGGATAGGATAGGATAGACCAGACCAGGTTGGAAGTGACCTTCAAGATCATCACGTCTAACCCATCATCCGACACCACCTAATCAACTAAACCAAACAACCAAGCACCCTATCAAGTCTCCCCCTGAACACCTCCAGTGATGGTGACTCCACCACCTCCCTGGGCAGCACATTCCAAAGGGCAATCACTCTCTCTATGAAGAATTTCTTCCTAACATCCAGCCTAAACCTCCCCTGGTGCCTCTTGAGACTGTGTCCTCTTGTTCTGGTGCTGCTTGCCTGGGAGAAGAGACCAGCTCCTGCCTGTCTACAACCTCCCTTCAGGTAGTTGTAGAGAGCAATAAGGTCACCCCTGAGTCTCCTCTTCTCCAGGCTAAGCAACCCCAGCTCCCTCAGCCTCTCCTCACAGGGCTGTGCTCCAAACCCCTCCCCAGCTTTGTTGCTCTTCTCTGGACACGTTCCAGCAAGTCAACATCCTTCCTAAACTGAGGGGCCCAGAACTGGACACAGGACTCAAGGTGTAGCCCAACCAGTGAAGTGTACAGGGGCAGAATGACCTCCCTGCTCCTGCTGGTCAAACTGTTCCTGATACAGGCCAGGATGCCATTGGCTCTCCTGGCTGCCTGGGCACACTACAGGCTCATGTTCAACCTTCCATCGACCAGTACCCCCAGGTCCCTCTCTGCCTGGCCATTCTCCAGCCATTCTGACCCCAGCCTGGAGCACTGCATGGGGTTGTTGTGGTCAATGTGCAGAACCCGGCACTTGGATGTGTTAAACCTCACAGCCCTTGAGTGAAACCTTGGCAAAACAGAAGGCAACTGAATTGTACTGTTGATTTGGAAAAGAAAAAAGGAATCCATCTTATGGGTAAAACCAAAACCCATACAAATAATTTTTTTGTGGTTCCACTTATGTGTTTATATTTTTGCTTATATCATAGTTCTGGAGCTTTGCTGAAAAAAATAAATGCAACAATAGTCTTTTCAATAATTATGAACTTTGTAAAGGCCACCAGAGAACTCAGAGAGCGTCTCAACTGACACTAGCCTGCCATCTGCTACCAAAAGGGCACATATGCTTTGGATTTACTAATCCATTTATTATGCCAGAGGTTACATTGGCATGAATAGCCACTTCTGTAAATAACAGATAATGTTGGGGAATTCAGTGTGATAATGATTCTTCTGAAGCACATTGTTCAAAAGGATTAAATAATCAGGATAATTAGACACTTGAAGTTTTAACTATGATTCCCAGCATTTTCTTAAACTAATTTTGCAACTATTTGTGTTTGAAATGTGCAAGGTTAGATTTTATATATATATATATTTATATTTATATCTATATCTTATTTATTTTTATATATATACATACACATTAAAAACTACATCTAAAATATGCAGGCTGTCCAGAAAGAAATTGTCATGCAGATGTCAGAATATGGAAATATAAGGCAAAGCTGGAACTATGTAAGTGTAGAAATGGATAGTTGGAAAAGAGTGATGGAGAAAGTCTTAAGAAAATCTGTATATCCTTTATGCAATGAAGCATGAAGTAATTGCATTGAAAATGTAGTCTCTGATCTTGCAGGCATTCCATTTCCCCTGCATAACTTCCAAATAATTGGCTTTCATCTAAGTGAAAACCAGAAGGGCTTGGAAATGAAAGTTCAGCCAGTCACAGAAGTGGATTTCAGGAGAACTATTCACCACAGATTATCCAGTTCCAGTTGTTTTGTAGGTGAAAGCAAAAAAACTTGACATTAATCAAATACCATAACTTCATAGTGTCTTAAAAAAATAATAACCAGGTATAAATTGTGTCTAGCAGTATCTGTGCATATGTGATATCAAAATCCTCCAATCCAAAATGATATCTTGCCTGTTAAGTGCAACGTAACTTTATCTCCATCTAGCTGATTTCTAGTATCTGCCATTTGAACTGGGCCACCAGACCCTTCCATGAGTATTTGAGTTTTAATTGTAGATCTTAGCTATGCAACTGCTCCAGGAATTTCTAATGGGCATACCCTAGAATGTTACATCCTCTTAATCACAAACACTTGCTAAAGATCATTATCCCATCTTACCGCTTCCATATGACTAACTCCATAAAGAAGGTAAAGAAATCTGAAGGAAGGAGTGGCTGAGGTGTTAGGAAACAAAGACATAGGTAAAAAAAAGAGCTCTGTGTTGATTTCCTGCTCCTCATTGAGGTAGGCAGTTGGATGTCACATAGCCTTCAGAATTATGATGAAAAGATCTCTGCTGTTAGCAGGGATTGAGGAGTTTTTCTTTGATGTTTAGTTTTTTTAAAGCCTCACCTTTCTTCTGCCATCACCTTGAACCTGTTTGATGGAAAACTGAACTAGTAAATTTTAACTGAATTTACTGTTATGAAGTAGCTGAGCAAGAAAGGAAAACTCAGGTAGAAACCATTAATGGTCTACCTATCACTTCCCAGGGAAGCAAAGCCTGCTCATTTATTACACGTCTGGAAGAGCAAATAGCAGTTATTCTACTTCATGGAATAACAATTAAATAGAAACCTTTTCTGATCATACAAAAGGTCAGCAGGAGCTGACTTAGGAAGCCCAAAATGCTAACAACACTGCTTCTATAGAGCATACACATGATCATCCCCTGGCTGTGCAGTTTCTTGCTTACCTTCTCAGCTTTGCTTTCTGTCAGGCTGAAGTGAACACAACTACACAGCAATAACAGCAATCTGGCAGTCGCTTACCAGTCTCACTGTACCCACCTGGGAGAGGAGTGTTTTAAGTGAAAAGTTGCTTATTGATCCAAGAGAACTTATTGTGGCTCTGCTGTGCACACCAATAAGGGAGAGCTTTGGCAACATGATTTTTATAGATGATTGATATATATATATATAAGCCTAGAATGGATGTGAATGTATCATTTCATCCTCCAAACCCAGAGTAATTCAAAACTAAAACCAAAACATTTTTGACACTTCTCCAGCACTGAAAGAAGCTCCTAAGAGATATTCAACAGACATGAAATTTTGAAGCAGAGTGGACACATACATAGTAAGCATTGCCTTGTTTAATGCACATACTTTGTACTGATGCAGAATTCAGGTGTGATTATTGAACTGAATTATTTCCTGAGTAAAACAGACATTCTGAACCCTAAAGCTACCACAGTGGTACACAACACAGCAAGGCAATGTTTGATCCTCACTTCTGCAAGACCTTAGGATAGTCAAGATACTGTATTAGAATACATGCTGGACACTGAGTACTCCTAAGAGAATATTTTCTTTTCCACTTAAACTTTTACTGACTTCTGCTTCTGACAATCTACTTCTGTATCCTCAGACAGTGTCTTTAAGTGCTTTGCAGCAGCCATACAACTGGAAATATATTCTGTTTAATAAATTTGTAAGGTATAGCTCCAGAAAATATAGAATGCAGTTTCTGTACAGTAGAGGATGATACAGGGTAAAAAAAACATGGCCCATCCTTTCAACTATCATTCATATACTGTAAAGAAACTATTTAAAGTACCTTTTTCTATCAGTACCAATTGCACCTATAACTTGGACAGGCCACTGAATGATGTAGGGTTTATTTTGCACTCATTTAGGTAAATTTTCTCTTAAAATTAGTGTCAAATATTTAACTCCTGAAAATAGGTGTGGTGGGTTGAAGTTTCCCCCCAGCCTAAAACCACCACAATAGGAGAGGGTTTTTCTTCCTCCAGAATAAACAGAGTTGGCATGAACTCTTCAAATGCTTAAGACTGTACAGGGTCAAGAAACTTTACTCATTCTATGTCTTTTAGTACAACCCAGGGAAATGTATCCACAACTTACTCCCCATTCGTATACTTCTCTTTCACAAATGCTTTATTTGACTGATTTTGAAGGTGGATAATCTTCCCAAACATTGTTCATGTACTATAAATCAGAATGGTACCAAACAAACCCTGTTTGCCTTTCTGCTAAAAGCCAAGAAACCCTCAAGTATTTCTACCAGCACAAGTTGGGCAGTAGCGGATGCCACTAGCTTTTTTCTTTTCCTTTCTCAGACATTCTGTTTCCTTTTCATTATCTCCATCCTCTTACTCTTTTGTAGGATTTACTAGTGTATTTAAAAACCTGTCATACTAATCTGATTACCTTAAAAGTGTTATTTATTAGCATAATCCCTGTTAGTGACTGATGTTAACTGAAATGCATGCATATTAAACATAGAAAAACATTCAAAACCACTGACAGAAGCTCAGCCAATCCTAATTCAGACACTACTTGATTAAAAAGAGCCAGGTTACAGCAATGTTGTTTTTCAAGTTACCCTAGAACTGAAGGACACTTAAAGAATGGCACATGGTTTAGATTTGCAGTCCCAATGAAGCAAAAGAAGAAAAAAGGATGAAAATGCCTCTCTGTCCTCATCCCCTTCCCATTTTGAAGTTGGTCTGGGTTTTGTCCTGGAGAGGTAGAAATGATAGAAGGATTATTAAAAAAATATTAAAAGCACTGCAACCTGTACTCTGCACTGGTTAGGCCACACCTTGAGTACTGTGTCCACTTCTGGGCCCCTCAATTTAAGAAGGACATTGAGACTCTTGAACGTGTCCAGAGAAGGGCAATGAGGCTGGGGAGAGACCTCGAGCACAAGCCCTATGAGGAGAGGCTGAGGGAGCTGGGGTTGTTTAGCCTGGAGAAGAGGAGGCTCAGGGGAGACTTCACTGCTCTCTACAACTACCTGAAAGGTGGTTGTAGCCAGGAAGGGGATGGTCTCTTCTCCCAGGCAACCAGCACCAGAACAAGAAGACACAGTCTCAAGCTGCACCAGGGGAAGTTTAGGCTGGAGGTGAGAAGAAAGTTCTTCACAGAGTTGTTAGCCATTGGAATGGGCTGCCCAGGGAGGTAGTGGAATCACCATCCCTGGAGGTGTTCAAGAGGGGATTGGATGTGGCACTTGGTGCCATGGTTTAGTCATGAGGTCTGTGGTAACAGGTTGGACTTGATGATCTTTGAGGTCTCTTCCAACCTTGGTGATTCTGTGATTTATTAAGGATGGGGTACATCCAATCATTGAAATGATGACCAAACAAACAAACAAATCAATTTCACAGCAGTCTGAGTAGCAGAGGGGAAGTAACCTGTGGAAGAGTATCAACCAAATGAATTTTGAGAGAGATTTAGAAGTATCCTTTTACTTGAGTACAAATAGTGGTAGGTGTAATTAAATTACGTGTTAAGCTCTAATTAAATTGCATATTAAGAACATCCTTATATCCCTTAATGCTGTACAAATTCACACATTGCCATCTGCCTCTCACATAGACTAATTAGTCACACAAGAATGAAAATCTGTTTCTAATCATATACTCTGAATTGCAGCTTCTTGGAAGATAAGCTTGCTTTACATGCACGGGGCTTTAGAGGTGGGTAGGTTTGGTGAGAGGGAAGGTGTCTGTGGGAGTCACCTTTGCATTCCACTTCATTTTAGTGGTTAAGTTCTAACTTCACATCCTGTCCTACCTCATAAAGTATCTATAAGGGAGTAAAAGCTATCTGAAAAATAAATGAGTAGGCTAAAAAAAAATTGGAGGAAAATGGCTTTGATAAAAACCCCACAAACCTTCAGCACATTATCTTAGCTGATGCATTTAAATTCTTCCAGCCCCTGTCAAAAAGATGATCTAAAGAACCAAACACAAGTGGCCAATGAGTACATGCTGTATGCACCTCTGTCCTTGAACCTCTGGCCATTTCTTTCTATTGAAAACAGTTCCTTTGTGATTATTATGAAAGGTGCAAAACTTCATTATTCCAAGACTACAATCTTATATGCCTTACACATTTATGCTACTCCACATATTACAAATATGGAAGCAGTCCTCCATGTATCAAGCTCAGGAGTGTGTTAGTTTCTTTAATCAAGCACAGCATTAAGAATTGTTTTGGTTGGAAAAGACCTATGAGCTCCATGAGTCCAATTGTCAAACTAACACCACCATGGCCTTTAAACCATACCCAAAATTAAGTGGCCTGATTAAGGCCACTCAGATGCCTGGGAGGAGAAGTATTTTCTACTGAAATCCAATAAGCAGGACTCAGTACCTAAAATCTTGTAATTGTTCTGGTTTCTTTAAGTCTGCACTTAAAATACATTTAAAATGTGATCATTTCCAGAAAATCCAATTAGTGATATTGGACAGAAGTCACAGTTTTATTAATACATCTCCATTAATCTGGCTACAGTAAAATGTCAGCTTAGCTTTTAGGAGTCTATTGTCCCAGGAGATTACAAACTTTGCTTTATGTCTTAAACTGAATTTCTCACTGTTCACATGTCAGCGAAGGATGAGGTCCTCCCCACACCTTATGTATAAAATGCTAGCCAAAGATGTTAAGGATCAAAACCAACTCTCTTTTTAACTAAACAAGATCAACACAACATAATTTGGTCTCCAAACTGGTGAAACATGGGTTTGGTGGGTGGACCACTAGGTGGATAAGAAACTGGCTTGATGGCCGCACCCAAAGAGTGGCTGTCAATGGCTCCATGTCCCAGTGGAGGCCAGTGACAAGCGGAGTCCCTCAGGGATCAGTCCTGGGACCTGTCTTGTTCAACATCTTTGTGGGTGACATGGACAGTGGCATTGAGTGCACCCTCAGCAAGTTTGCTGATGACACCAAGCTGTGTGGTGCAGCAGACACGCTGGAGGGAAGGGAGGCCATCCAGAGGGACCTTGACAGGCTGGAGAGGTGGGCACAAGCCAACCTCATGAAGTTCAATAAGAGCAAGTGCAGGGTCCTGCATCTGGGTCGAGGCAATCCCAGGCACAAATCCAGGCTGGGCAGTGACTGGCTGGAAAGCAGCTCTGAGGAGAGAGACTTGGGGGTGCTGGTGGGCAAGAAGCTCAACATGAGCTCTCAATGTGCACTTGCAGCCTGGAAGGCCAATCAGATCCTGGGCTGCATCAAGAGAATTGTGGCCAGCAGGGCAAGGGAGGTGATCCTCCCCCTCTACTCAGCCCTGGTGAGACCCCACCTGGAGTACTGTGTCCAGTTCTGGAGCCCCTATTACAAGAGGGATGTGGAGGTGCTGGAACGTGTCCAGAGAAGGGCCACAAGGATGATCAGAGGGCTGGAGCACCTCTCCTATGAGGACAGACTGAAGGAGTTGGGGCTGTTCAGTCTGGAGGAAAGAAGGCTCCGAGGTGACCTAATTGTGGCCTTCCAGGATCTGGAGGGGGCCTACAAGAAGGCTGGGGAGGGACTTCTCAGGATCTCAGGTAGTGACAGGACTAGGGGGAATGGAATGAAGCTGGAGGTGGGGAGATTCAGGCTGGATGTGAGGCAGAAGTTCTTCACCATGAGAGTGGTGAAGCCCTGGAATGGGTTGTCCAGAGAGGTAGTTGAGGCCCCATCCCTGGAGGTGTTTAAGACCAGGCTGGATGAGTCTCTGGCCAACCTGATCTGCTGTGAGGTGTCCCTGCCCATGGCAGGGGGATTGGAACTAGATGATCCTTGTGGTCCCTTCCAACCCTGACTGATTCCACAATTCTAATTTAGGGAGCGTAAATACATCCTTGCTTGCCCACATGTGCATTTATATGTATTCACATCTTCATGAGGGTATATTATCTGAAATAAATATATTTAAAAGAAAAAGCAAGTCACTGTGACTGTGCTATCTGATACACAAAGCACCGATTGTTTTACTAGCACCACGCTTTCATACCCAGCATTTCTATTTGCATATTAATGAAGCTGAAGGTCAGATGTCACTAATTACAACCTATCCACTCTGCCCAACATACCACTACCAAACACTCATGAGTGGACCTCTTAATGCCATTATGCAAATTATACTTAAGTACAGAAAGGAATTAAAAAATAGTGGCATCTAAAGCAGCATATTAGCAGGAGGTAAATTAATCAACATATTCCAGAAATTGAAGTTAAAATCATTATTCAACAATAGATTAATCATTGCTGAATAATATGTGAAAAAAACCAACCATCCCCTCCCTCCTCCCTCAATTTCCAGTGTCTTGCTGAAATAAACCAACACGTCTGGAAGGATTCCAGCATGGGTCTGATTGAGAGCATATTGAAATAAATATTAAGTAACCACCCTGATCAGTTGAAAAGTACAGAACTGATTCTCAAATAATTAGAAAGCACGTTGAATTGATGTGAAAAAACTATGAGCAGACCTCCCAAAGCTTTGGTTCATTTATTCTAACATCCTTATTCTGTATAAAATGAGAGTGTAAAGAACTACATATCGTGAAAGGGAAAACCCTGCATTAAAAATATGCCTGGAAAGAAGCATTGGATTCAGGCTATTCAGTATTTACAGACACTTCCCAAGAAGGAGTATGAAGCTATTTTGTGTATTGTGGGGGGCAATGACTAGTACAAGACTTCCAAAGCAAGGCTATTATATAAAAGAACATGTGAAGTTAAGAAAGGGGTTTCCATTATGAAGAGTCTGGGGAAGACGCAAAGAAGACAACAGGTGGGAATTTCCCAGACAACATAACAGATTTAGTCCATAGTGTGAACTCCCAGAAGGAGTTATGCAACATGGAAGATGTAGAAAGTGCAGAGAGCATCTATGCAATTGGTCTTAATCACACAGGAAGAGGAAAATTAGTTACATATGAGAACTCTGAAAGAACAGAGAAGCATAACAGAGGCTGAGGAGATCAGAGATGGAGAAATCACTGATACTGCAAAATGGTAATCAGCTAAAACACTCAGGGGCAAGTTTGAAGGTAACTGAGTGAAACAAATAGATTTCCAGAAGAAAAAAGAAGTGTGATATTGTATAGACTTGTAAGTAGCCAAGCCACGAAAGAAAAGCATGAGCATAGCTAAAAGAAAAGCCAGAAGTGACAGGTTGGACTTGATGATGTTTGAGGTATTTTCCAATCTTATTGAATCTATACCTTGTTTACACAAATCACAGCTCAAATCACATCATTGCACAAGAACTTATTCACTTTCTGATGCCTAAAAAAAAATAATGTCTCCTATTCCCATGCCTTTTATAGGCTTTTTTAAAATTCATTTTCTTGCACCAAGATTTTCTTCTTTGGATGCTTGCAAATAAAGGTTCAGCTGGAAAGTTATGAAACTTCTCCGCAGAACAGAAATCACGTGGAACCACAGGAGGAGACCTATAGACTTAATTGGGAGGGGGAATATCATCACAGCTTGAATCCACAATATATCCAACTATTTTTAAGACGAGTGTTAAAACAAGGGTAAAGGCAAGCCCTACAGGAAAACTTCAAGAACTAACAAGAATGTTACCAGTGTTTTGATATATGTCAGGAAAGATAATCAGTACTTCTCAGGGATAAATTTGTCCCAGAGTAAAAATCTGTCACGGAAATATCCAAAATTTGGAAGGACACGCAGTGCTTTGCAAATCTTTGTTTCTGCAGGCAGGAAACAAAGCAGATCCTTTTAAAGTATCCCTCAGAAAATGGTGAGAGCACATTCTCTAGATACTGAATTCTGCAATATTTACCTAAACAGTCTTTTATCTCCTTTTCAAAGATAATGAGAATTTTTCTTATTGATAGAGATTTCATCCTAGAGCTTGGTTTCTCTATACATTATTTTATGCACTCAAAAGTTTAGCCAATACTGTCTTTGTCCATTTCAAATAGGGTGTTTTAATCCTCTACCTATGCTGTCTTTTTGTCTTTCCCTGTGGATGAAGAAGTCAGGAACTACTTAGGAGCTAACTACAGCTTCTATACTTCTTCCCTGGTTTTATTCCCATTCTGTAGTTTGGAAAGCCTCCTGAATTCACTGAAATAATTCCCTGTTCCTGTTTTGCCTTTGTCTTTCAGGTTCATTGAATGCAAAACAATTGGACAGTTGCACTTTATGCAGCTCCCTGTATGATATTCATTTTAAAGAATATGAATGGTTATGGTAGTAAAAACAAATTTAGATAGTTTTAATTTTGTTATCAGACTTATAGAATAGAAGTAGAAAAAGCGTTTAATCAACAAATATGTACTAACATCTTAGGACTGGCAATTTGGGGGATTTAAAATAATGAGCAAAAATGAAAGCAGAAAGTCACAGAAGATGAGATTGAGCAGTATGTTTTTAATAAAGAAGATTATTATAATCTTCCAGTTTTCATCTAATTCCATCTGGTTTCGATCTTGGAGGGTTCTCAATGCAGTAATACTAATGCAAATCTGTCAAAGAAAAGATTTCCCCTCATAGTGTGAAATAACCACCTAATAAACCACTAATACTCTTACATTTGTATAGATTAAAATCAGTCCTAATTAATAGTTTTCACTTTTCTCCCTCTATTGCAAATTGTCATCTGTCATTTAATAAGCATAAAAGGCAAATCTTTTAAGGAGCTAAGTGAGAGACTTTCATTTCCTAAATCATTTGGTATTGAATTACACTTTCATGCACTCCCTTTTTAGATATTTGGTTTGGCTTAGCAAAGACCCATAAGCTAACCAAGCTGCTTTGAAATCCTCCCTGTAGCATACGCACATTAACTTCTGCTCAAATGAACAACCCCAAAATGTTATCAAGGTTTATCTTTATTAGAATAAACCTTTAGAATAAACCTTTATTAGAATAAACCAAACCAGGTTGGAAGAGACCTTCAAGATCATCGTGTCCAACCCATCAACCAATCCAACCCACCCAAACAGCTAACCCATGGCACCAAGCACCCCATCAAGTCTCCTTCTGAAATTAACAAGAAAAAGTCACCTTTGCTACACAAGGCCAGAGTCTCTTAAACCTTCCACACGATCTGCAGAGTGCCGCATTGAATTCCTTCCTCTGTTTTCCCTATACTTCTGTACTACCTTTCCAACTCTTAGTTCTATAATCGCAGCAGAATCATGAAGATGCTTTTACTTAGAAAGCCTTCAGGAAGGAAAATCTTGCCAGTATTCATGGTTATTGCCTGTGTCATGTGATGGATAGCCATATTCAATACCTAAAAAGTTTATTTTAGGATAGGATAGGATAGGATAGGATAGGATAGGATAGGATAGGATAGGATAGGATAAACCAGATTGGAAAAGACCTTTGAGATCATCAAGTCCATCCTATCATCTAACACTATCTAATCAACTAAATCATGGCACCCAGCACCTCACTAAGTCTCTTCCTAAACACCTCCAGTGATGGTGACTCCACCACCTCCCTGGGCACCCCATTCCAATGGCAAATCACTCTTTCTGTGAAGAAATTCTTCCTAACATCCAGCCTAAACCTCCCCTGGTGCAGCTTGAGACTGTGTCCTCTTGTTGATGACACACTGTGTCTTTAATTATCTCTTATTGTTTACAATTCTGTAAGAAACTGTCTGGTCTAATTTTAAAACATTAATCTGAGCTTCACAGAATCAGCCAGGTTGGAAGAGACCTCCAAGGGCATCAAGTCCAACTGATCAGCTAACCCTAACTAATCAGCTAGACCACAGCACTAAGTGCCTCATGCTGCCTTTTCTTAAACACTTCTTTTCAAGTGCTCCTAAAATATGCTGATCTTCCAAGTTTAGGTTCTTTAAGTGAAATATTTTTTTCTCCCTGGTAGCTTTATTACAATTTGCTCATTGTTTGGAAAGCATTCACATATGTCTAGGATGCACTGATGCTCTGTAGAAAGGGGGGGAAAAAAGACATTTTATTGCAAATTTCTTTAATATAACTTTATACAGTTTCAACTTGTTTAAATTTTTATGGTTTGAGGATTTTTCTTTTATTCCATCTTTGTATGCCATGTAAAGTTCAGGTTTGCACACTTAGTATTAAAGGCTTCAGGAGGGTTCCAATTATGCCATTCAGTGACATTTTAAGCAGTGTTCTATGTTCTTTTCAAATAGTAAGCCACTCTCACCTGAGCTAAATTTTTTTCTCTTTATCAAAGCAAATTACAGCCATCACACAAGATGTTCTAGTCCTTAGAACATTTTAAAAGGAGTCTGACCCAAGCTGCTGGAAGTTTTAACGCTGTTTAGGCTACAATTAGAAAGAGTTTGACATCTGCGAAATTATAGCAACTATCCAGGTATATTTTAGCTGACAACACAAAACTTCTGTTGGGCATCCAAGTATTCAGTTTGTCCCATCCAAATATTCATAGATTCCTAGAATAGTTTGTGTTGGAAGTGACCTTAAAAATCATCTAGTTCAAATGCCCCTGCCGTGAGCAGGGAGATGCTTCACTAGCCCAGGTTGCTCAAGGCCTCATCCAACTTGGCCTTGAACACCTCCAGAGAGGATACCGCCACAACCTCCCTGGGCAACCTGTTCCAGCATCCCACCATCCTCACTGCCAAGAATTTCTTTTTAATCTCCAGTTTGAATCTCCTCTAACTGACATGAAGTAAAGTACACCAGGTCCCTCTTGACAGCAGAAGCAACAATATTTGGAACAACAAATATTCTGTCCCAATCCAAACCAACCAGCCCAGAATAGCTTAACAGGTAAACACCCAAACATGTGACCTGCTTCATCTTTTGCCATCTCTGCTTAGAATCTCCATCCCTTTCCAAAAACAATGTAGTATCTTATTATTGCCACAGGCTAGTGTGGACTACCCACACCCCTACTTCAACATGCCTCAATAACTTCACTTCAAAGCAAGCATGGTTTAGTACAGCTTTTCTTGTTTAATAACTCGTTTCCACTGTATACAAATTAGGAAAATAAAAAGGTCTAGTAGGAAATAGGAAGTAGCTGAACCTTGAAGTGTACACATGCTGGTGTCAGAAAGCAAAGTTGCTGTACTGATCCATAACAAATACCCAAACCAATAAACAGCTGAATACAGAACAAGAAAGTAACTAGAATCTTCACTTTGCAGACTTAATCCACTGACATGTGATTCATTAATTATCTCCATTTGATCTTTCCTCATAGACTATAATTGATTTCAGACTGAATGCCACACAAAGGCACCCAGGAAAGTGAGAAGTTCTTCTTGCGAGCTGGTTACGCTGGCTTAGCTGTCTAACAGTGTTATTTTTACGAGCATACAGGTATAAACACAATTGTTGTTTATCTCAGTAATTTTGACAACCCACACTATTGTTCCCAAAGCACGGTTGAAGTAATTCAACATAAACTTGTACACATCAGCTGGAGGCAATCTGAACAGAGTGGTTTCAGAAAGCTTAGCAAGTACTTTTACTTTGTGGTAATAAGAGGAGGTGGAGGCCTTGGGGGCTCAGTATCAAAAAGCAAAAGAAAAAAAGGAAGACAAATATTTCCTTGTATGTAACAGGAACATTTTAAGTGATCACAGCGATGGCCTAAAGTGAGCAACCCTTTGCAAGAGTCTTGTGATATAACAATATCAAAGATATCGATTACACGAGCTGCAAAAGCACTGAAGGATCAAGTTCCCTTGAGGAACACACAAAGGATGCTATCATTACCTATCACTGAATCAGGTTGTGGGTTTTTTCCACTGTTTTCTTTTTCATTTGAAATTGAACATATTTGCATAATGTTTACACTTGGTGCTTTTTATAACGGGGCTAAAAGCAGCGCACACAGCTCTCAACATCTTCCAATATTATGCAACAGTGTTAGCTGCAAATTGATACTCAAAAACAGAGCTTAGAAAGCAACCTTTCCATTTAACTTGTACATTTGAAAGCTCATTTAACTTTACACTCTCTGAGTGAAGACAATCTGTCTACTCTATAAAGGTGATTACTATATAAAGTACAAAATGACTGTAAAAAAGGTGAAGGTATGTAGTACCTAACTAGGTACACCGGAATAAGGGAGGCAAAACCACTGGAAGTTGCAATAAATAACATTTGTTAAACAACTTGCATTAAGATTTTTTCTTTTTTATGTTATGGTTATGTGGTTTTTACTGCTAATATAGAAGTTGCCTCATCCAGTTCTTCAACAGAAGCAAAAAGAAAGCCATTACCATACCTCAGAGTAAGATGCATACCACATTATAGACAATCTCTAGCATTAGATGACCTTATGTAGGTGTAAGGTTCCATGTTACTTCATTATCAAAACCAAGACTTACACAGGATAACAAAATATCATAATCAGACAATTGTATTCATTAATTGTCTTTCATAGTTTGTGATATTGCTGAGATAATAAATGTTACTCACCGTTGTTACAGCCTATAATCATTCACTTCCAATGTCAAAGACCACACTAAAAGTTTTGCAGATTAAGACTATAAACATTTTTGACATCCAAGATCATGACCAGGATACTACCCTTCCTTTTATATATATGAATGAGGAGAAGGTGGTGGAGTCACCACCACTGGGGGTGTTTAAGAGGAGACTGGATGAGACACTTGGTGCCATGGTTTAGTTGATAAGATGGTGTTGGCTGATAGGTTGGACTTGATGATCTCGAAGGTCTTTTCCAACCAGGTTAATTCTGTTCTATCTTCTTCCTTACTCAGAGGAGCAACTTAGCAGTAAGTGACGAGAGACTAATAGAATAGAATAGAATAAACCAGGCTGGAAGAGACCTTCAAGATCATCACATCCAACCAATCAACTAATTCAACCTACCTAATCAACTAAACCATAGCACCAAGCACCCTATCAAGTCTCCTCCTGACCACCTCCAATGATGGTTTCTTAACATAGTTTAGCTTAGTCATAATGAGGTCTATGAGATGTTGCTCAAATACTGCTCTTTACTATGAACTTTTATCTCAGCTATGAGACCAACAATTTGCTTGCAGTAAAGTTTCTGAATTAGATTTCTATTGCAAAAATAGGAATCATTACTCTTGCCATTTAAAATTGTGCAGAAGAATTAATTTTTCTTGTAATTGCAGAGGTCGGTCCTGTTACTTTACTCTTTATCAATCATACTGACTGAAAAATGAAGTTCCTGGAAGCTCCACACTTTCAACAACTCCTGAAGACAGGATCAGCACAGATCTAAAAAATCCAAAGCTGAAACTGATGTTCTTGCTGTTCATCTTGAAAGCTGTAAATGCAAATGCTTCATGTTTCCTCAGCAAAAAGCTGTAAATGCAAATGTGTCATGTTTCCTCAGAACGCTGACAATACTCCATGCAAATAGGCTGTGGGTCAAAACACAATGACTTTTGTTTTTTAATGTTAAGGGATTAGATGACCCCATCAACTGAGTGAAAGATAAATACAATGTTTTTTCGTGAGCAATTCACTGCTAAAAGTTTTGTTTAAGCACAGTAAGTAGGCAGTCTTTTCTTCCTCTGAAGATGAAATGCCTCTGTGTTATGTAATAAGCCTTCACAGCACCAAAAAGGAAATGTATTTGAAGCAAACTAACCAAAAAAAAAATTACTTGATATTGCATGCTGCTGTATAGGGGAATAAGGGGAAATCCAATCTCAAGACAATTTCCTGAAACCAGAAGGAAAACAATGCAGTTGCTAAGAAAGCAATCAGCCACTTTTTTATGTTACCTGTCTTGATTTTTAATAGATAGTTCTGTCTCTCTCAAGACATAATTTGATATATGATTCATTTTTTTTTCTGAGTACAAAAAAAAAAAAATCCACCCAACAACAACCACCTAACCTTCAAATTGTTTCACAATGTAAAAATGAAATCATTTTTTTTAATGTCATTTGCATTTATGATACTCGAGGAAGCAAAAACCCACAGGTATTGTATTATTCCTCAGGGTTTAGGACTTTTGTCTGTCTTCTGGGGTCTAGAAAAAGTGTCATTATTTTTGCCATCCTCTTCCTAAAATCCTAATCTGCTGAACATTATGGTAAGTTCTCTTATTTTCCAATCACCTAAAGTAAATTAAGGAGAAATAATAGATAAAAACATAGTCTCAAGCTGCACCAGGGGAAGTTTAGGCTGGAGGTGAGGAGAAAGTTCTTCATGTAGAGAGTCATTCATCATTGGAATGTGCTGCCCAGGGAGGTGGTGGAGTCACCATGCCTGGAGGTGTTCAAGAGTGTTCTAGTGTGGGGTGTCCCTGCCCATGGCAGGGGGGTTGGAACTAGATGATCCTTGTGGTCCCTTCCAACCCTGACTGCTACTATGATAAGAGGGGATTGGATGTGGCACTTGGTGCCATGGTCTAGTCATGAGGTCTGTGGTGACAGGTTGGATTCGATGATCTTTGAGGTCTCTTCCAACCTTAGTGATACTGTGATATGGAATGGGCAAGTTTCAAGAAAGAGGGACCCCTCCTAGAAAAGGGAAAGAAATGAACAGCTTGGCCAGCTGGCATTTCTCTCAAATGATGCTGCAACATCTGGCTCTATGAATATCACTGAGCGATTAGACTTTGAAGTAAACAGTGGAGAAAGTATCTCAAGTCATTAGAAGAGAACTTAAAGTAGGTGAGCAGCAGAAACCTGTTATAATAAATGTTTTCTTGTTTCATAAGCAGCACCAGTAAATTGCAAGTCAATTATTTTTCATTCAGCATGAGAGGCTTTTGTGATTATTCAAGTTGCTGAAATAAAGCACGTAATACCTTAACATGGCACTGAATTGCACGTTACAAAGTGTCTTGTTGCAGTGGTAGCTGCAACAGTTTGAAATGTCAATTACGTGGTTCCACACATTTCCCACATGGCAGAGCAAGTCTTAACACTTGTGTTCTTCTTTCTGCATTCTATTACTGGAAGCAGGACGTGTAAAAAGAGGTAGTAATTACCTAATCATACATTTGTTGATTCACCTGGTTTAGAGTTAATTAAATGGTAATTAAGTTCGTTTCTTGCAGGTTTAAGTACCCTCCAACAATTAGAATATGTATTTAACGTACTTCCCTAAACAGAAATGAGTTAAAAAGAAAAGGCTCTGGTTTTTTTCCCTACAGACATAAAAATGCAGAAACAAACGTAGAACAAAAAGATGTGGACGTGTGGAAGGCATAGACCAGTGTCAAATATTTCTAACAAAGTTTTAGAATGATCTGGTTAATGTTTTTATTTTTCTTTAGTTTGGGTGGTTTGGTTTTTTTTGGGGGGGGAGGGGAAGCAGTTATTTTCTGCAGATGTTGGGCCACCACCACCTGTTTCTGTGTGATTAAATTCAAATCAGTAACTGGCTGTTCAAAATGGTTCTGTATACTGATGGAATGGAATGGAATGGAATGGAATGGAATGGAATGGAATGGAATGGAATGGAATGGAATGGAATGGAATGGAATGGAATGGACCAGGCCAGGTTGGAAGAGACCTTCAAGATCATCACGTCCAACCTATCATCCAACACCACCCAACCAACTAAACCATGCAACCAAGCACCCTGTCAAGTCTCCTCCTGAACACCTCCACCACCTCCTTGGGCAGCCCATTCCAATGGGCAGTCACTCTCTCTGTGTAAAACTTCCTCCTAACCTCCAGCCTGTTTTGGTTTGGGTTTTTTCTCCATCAATCCTACCTGCTCATTGCCTATTGACTGTAGCAATGCTAATTTTATCTGGTTTAGGAAAAAAAAAAAAAATTGCAAGCCAAATAATGCATCAAGGCAAAGGGTACAGGTGCCCAGTGCAACTCTCAGGCAGCAAATCAACTATTACATTACAGATAGCAGCTAAGGTTCAATTCTGCCACTTATTGCCATGATTTGTAGCAGCAAATTATGATAGGAGACCATGCTCTTGAAGTAACAGACTTGAGGCAATGCCTCGATTTTCCTGTGACTGTGAGAAATATAGGAGGTAAAAATCACTGATTCCAGGCAGGAGAAACCACACCAGGAAGTATTTCAGGCATATCTCTGCCTGCAGGACAACATGGTGTTAACTGCTTTCCTTCTCTTTTTTTATGCAATATACAAAACATAAATAGTTACAGTATTTTAAAACCTTGCAAGTCTCTACTCAAGATCAAACTGACTCTCACCAAATGAAACTTCTAAACCAAGGTCTTTATAGAGGCTAACAAGCATGATCCAGTGAGGCTCTTAGATCTGCCTAGAAATTGAGTTATGCAGAACTCAGGCTCCCAAGCGTTAACTGAAAAGCTCAGTTTACTGTCATGGTTAATGACAGGAAAGAAGACATTAGTGTCACAAAAGAAGTGCTTAAAGCTGCCAAATACTTTAATAATCAAGTTCCTGAACTTGCAGCTATGTCAGTCCTTACCTCCAGCTAGATGTGGGCTTCAAAGTCAAACTTTTGTACTGTGAAACTCAAGATCTAAAGGAGAGGAAACCACAGAGCAGGTAATTAAACCCTTGTCTCTCTCCCTCTGAGTACTTTAGCTACTAAAACTACACAATAAGCATCAGGATCTCTGGATACCAACTGAGATTTGTACTCACACGTGTAAAGGAACCCCAAAGCACAGACATGGCAGAGTTTTGCATCTCACCATGCAACCAGGTACCATAAATTTTGAACTTTGTCATGATTTAACATCTAGACATCTGATTAAACCTCACATAGCAGGATTAGGGGGCAATTTAGGTTCTGTAGAATAATTCAGTCTAATATGAATTTAGGCAATTTATTATTCTTTTGTTCTTAATGATGTATGGAATTCTTATGCAATGTTTGTTTCCATTCACAGAAAGCCTGCTGTGAATTTCAAATGAAGATTCAGTATTACAGTTGCTTGCACAGCAGCTATAAAGGATTCTCTGATGTCCCTAGAGTTCAGTGGATTTGCTTTTTTTCCAGCAGAATGGTCCAGAACACATTAAACACAAAACAAATACCTGTTAGCAATAAGACAAAGTTACTACCAATTCTTCCTATAGATTTTTACTAATGAAATGAATATACCATGGGGGTGCAGCACTGCCCCTGTACACTGCACTGGTTAGGCCACACCTTGAGTACTGTGTCCAGTTCTGGGCCCCTCAGTTTAGGAAGGATGTTGAGTTGCTGGAATGTATCCAGAAAAGGGCAACAAAGCAG
This sequence comes from Melanerpes formicivorus, assembly GCF_026170545.1. Lineage (NCBI taxonomy): Eukaryota > Metazoa > Chordata > Aves > Piciformes > Picidae > Melanerpes > Melanerpes formicivorus. Next base: position 192,019 of record NW_027142411.1, read on the forward strand.
GGGAGGGGTTTGGAACACAAGCCCTATGAGGAGAGGCTGAGGGAGCTGGAGTTGCTTAGCCTGGAGAAGAGGAGGCTCAGGGGTGACCTTATTGCTGTCTACAAGTATCTGAAGGGAGGTTGTAGACGGGTGGGAGCTGGTCTCTTCTCCCAGGCACCCAGCACCAGAACAAGAGGACACAGTCTCAAGCTGCACCAGGGGAGGTTTAGACTGGATGTTAGGAAGAAGTTATTCATAGAGAGAGTGATTGCCCATTGGAATGGGCTGCCTGGGGAGGTGGTGGGGTTACCATCATTGGAGGTGTTTAGGAGGAGACTACAAAAACCACTCAAATAAAAACCAAACAAATATATACAAAGGCAGAACGAAAACCAAAGAAAATGGAACAAATAAACCCCCAAACAAAACAAACAAACAAACAAAAAAAACCCCAAACAATAATAACAACAACAAAAAACCAAACCCCAAACAGCCCCCAAACAAACACACCAACAGCCAAACAAAACTCCAAATAAAGAAAACCCCAAAACAACAACAACAACAAAGGGAAAACAAAAAACCCAACCTCACTTGGAGTAGGTTTCCTTTGGCTTCTTTAATACCCTCAGTTCAAGGACTCAATCTCACTAAACTAGTTAAGGATAAAATAAGGAAAGGAGTTAATTGATTGCTGAGATATGTTTTTTTAAAGGTAGCATCCACCAACATCTACTTTTTCTACTCTACTACAGAAACTTCTCAGATGGAATTTTTTAGTTCTCTGACCTTAAATCTGGCCAAGCATGCATATGACAACCTGGAATTATATTATGGTGATAAAGTGTGTTCACTACACAACAGTTTGGGGACATTATAGCACAACCATTATTGCCACTAGGAAGCTCTCTGTTAGAGAAACTGATCACATGTACACTGGTGGATCCGACTTACTATAATGAAAGTGGAAAAGATAATTGTAACACAGAAATGCATGAGGAGGTGATAAAATTGCAACTATTATTCAGATGCCAGTGGGCAATAAGAGTCTGATCCTTAAATGATTGCATATGTAACTCCCTAGCTCAGTGCCAGCTTCACTGATCATTATTATATTACATTTGCCAGTGAACACCATACACCAGTATCTTAGTAAAGGACATTAATGTGGCATCTGTAGGTTTCTCAGTGATGACTATTTACATGTGCCTGAGGGTAGCAGGGTGTGACATTCAACCCTTTCATAATTTAGCACCTATCAGAGCCATTGCCATAAAAATCCGTACTGCTGCTGATGCCTCAATACTGTTAATGGTACAGTTTGACTTCATCTGCCCATTTATTAGGAAGGGAAAAAAAAAGGGGGAAAAAAAAGTTAAGAACTCTGAAATCATATAAGCTATTCTATTGCCATCATGGTTTTATAGCTCCACTTTGTATTTTTTCACTCCCTGACATTTTGCATGTCATATGGTACATTTCCTCAGGGAGAGTAAATCAGCTTCTCTCCTGGAGTGCAAGCTTCCTAATACACACAAAAAAAGTGCCTTGTTTGAGAGCAAAAGTACTGTACAGTTGTTATGGTAACTGGATGTTAAAAGGAAGTGCCTAGTTTTGAGGGGCATCTGCTTAATTCCCAAACAAATTCTGTACCCCAGCTGCCCTCAAAGGAATGATTTTAAATCAGTCTTTTGCAAGAAGCAGAGTGATTCCCAACTGAGAAGATTAGCACAGCTCCCACTGGCTCAGTGAAAAGGATGATCCCTTTACTTCAGCTGGAAGAGTTTCTGTTTGTGAACCACAAGAGTCCTTGCTTATGTCTTAGTTCTGTTAACTTAAAGGGTGAATGAATTGCAAGTCCAGCTGAGGCAGTACTCAGTGACTGTACAGTGCTAGAAAAAAATGTATTGTACCTGCCAGAAAGTTTCCTCTTTCCTTCCTGGATATGCATGCAAAACCAAGTTCCATCAAAGGTGTAAGGCCCTGTACAGATAAGGAGAGAGCACACCTGGCATGTGTGTGGCAGGGACTGGAAATGCCAATGCTGATCAGGGTTTGCCACTGTACTGTCAGAATCTCTCCAGTTTTAGTATGAAGCTGTGCACTAGGAATCTATGTTCTTTCATATTTTTAAGGCAAATAATATTAGATTCATCCATAATCAACCACATCGACTTACAGTGTCTCTTCTGCTTGTAGGCTCATGCATTTTCAACAGCAACATTACACAGTTGTAGGTTTGTGTAGGAATCCTGTAGGAATCCTGTCTGCAAATCCTGGATTCAAATCACTTTGTGATTGTGTCATGAACTGAGATGTGCCCCAACAAAGGATAAAGATTGCTCATTGGACTGCAGCTGCCCTGGAAATCATGGGCAGCTGCCACTGCCATCGATACTCTCTGGAATATGCATAAGACAAGATCATCTCCACGCATGAGGTACCCCAGAAAGGGAGAATGGTGAAAGGGCAATGAATTCACCACCTGGACACACACCTAAAAAACTGTATGACAGATCTGAGCAACTGCTGGCTCAAAAGAAGGAAATGACCTGGACAATGCCGCTCTGAAGAAAAAATGAAGAAAATACCAGGAGAAAAAAGGACAGAGACATCACCATGTAGCCTGGAAGAAGCAGATCAGGAGGAACCCTCTCCCCGTGTCCTAAGTTCTGCCTGCTGCAACTCATGGAGCTGAAGAGGCTGCTCAGAGAAGGACTTGGACTTTGGGATCATTTCCTCCTCTCCTCCAGTGGAGGACAGCACAGCCAACAAGACAGCACCCTTCCTCCACAGACCCAAACCATCTTGGGGGGGTGGAAGGTGGTAATATAATTCCTTTCCTCCTCTCTCCCTCTTCTCTCTCTCTGTCTGATTTCTCTCTTTCTCTCTCCTTCTGATCTATCCACCTTATTCTGTTAATAAATAGCCTCACTGTTGATATTTTGGCATTGTTTGTGCCTCTAATTTCATAACAAAAGAACTGAGTCTCTCTCCTTCCTTCTCTGGACTGAGACAGTTTGTTGTTTGGGGGTTTTGTTGTTGTTGTTATTAGTTGGAGGGTTTGTTTAGTTGGTTGGTGGTTTCTTCCCCCTGAAACATACATCATTTTCTATATGTAATATACATACACATATAAACAGAATTAAAAATGAAGAATATTCACATTAGTGAAAAACTGTATCAGGAATAATAGCTTTGGGGGGGGGGAGGGGGAAGTGGAAAAAATCAGCAGCAACAACAAAAAATTACTCAGAACTACAGCTAGAGTCAGGGAAGATTCCTAATGTCATACAAAGATACACTAAGTAGTACTGTTCAAAGGAACAAAGACTGGAGTAAAGTAAAACAAAGCAACTGAAAGTGCTAAGAATCAGGCATTAGATTAACTTGAACAATAATTAATCTTCTCAAAGCTAATCAAGTCTTCACTGAATAAGACCCTGTATCTTGCTGAAATACAAATAGCTTGGGAAAGTTTAAAATGTTATATAAACCAAATAAATTTCAGCCATCAGAAGTGGTGAAAAACCCTGAATCTGGATTCAACTACAGCAGGGAGTTCAAAATGTGAGACATTTAATGACACATTACATTGTAGCTGCTAAAATGCACATGCTTCTCACCTGGTATTTATTCTAAGTGCAACATTTTTGCTTTGCATTGAAAAAAATCTTAAAGCCTTACCAACTGGAAAGTACTTAATCATAGCAAAGCATCACTATTATTTGGTAGTGATAAAGAAAGAACATGTATGAATAAGCCCAGCAGAAGGCATTGTTTAAAAGGAAAAGGGCATGGAGCAGCCATTTCATTTATTTTCTTTCTGTCTTCAAGGCTGCTTTGAAAGATGGGCATCAGATGGCTGTTTATACACATAAACAATGTGCATCTTTTAAAACCCCTCTAAATTATACCTAGTTTATAAAACACTGCCAACTTTCTGCACCTGCAGTGAATCAAGACAGATTTAATATAAGGAGCAACTGTACATCCACAGATGCATCTTAACATTAAAGTCCATTTCACTTACATGACCCTGGAGCCTTGTCCAAACAAGCTCACTTGAGCTTCACCCAGATGGTGACCATTTGCTTGGGCTTCATTTATTACTATTCCCTTAAGTTAAGGCAGGCAGCCAGCTGGCAGAGAATCACAGAATTTTGCTGTGGAGATTACGTCTTCATCACTGCATGGTAAACAAAGGAATGACAGTTATAAACATGCTAATGCTTGCATCATTTTCTTGTTTAACCTACTGTGTACAAGCTTGTTCTGTGCCTGAAAATATAGACATACATCAATAGACACAGTCATGAAAGAATTACAGCAAGAGCAGAAAGCAGCTGCCCCGGATGAGCAGAACACCAGTGCTGCTGAGCCTAAAATAAAACCCCAAATTCTAGGAGAAACTGGTGCAGGATAAAACTTAGAAGTATCAAAGATGAGGCTGTTGGGGAGAAATACATAGGTTTTTCAGCAAATTCTTGTTCTAACTGCTCAAGTTAGCTTTTTCATTTTAAAAAGTTCTGCCATGAGAGTGTTTGCAAACAGGTGAATGAAATCGACCTGCAAAAGCTCCTATTTAAATATTCACAAGGCTCAGTATTCTATAGGTTAGTTTATATGCAATAAAAACAAGTAGTGCTGCCTGCATGAAACTGGTACAAAAGTCATGTTGGTTCCTGTCAAGTTTAAGGACTGGTAGAGTTAAGCAGGTATTTAAAGTCTTCACAAAACCCAAGTGCATGTTAATGGTTTTACTGAACTGGGGATATATTTGTGAGCAGCTTTTCGCTCAGTCCAGATGTCATCAGTGTAAACACTTAATACCTCTCTTCCATCAGAAATAGAGGTTGCAGTGCAACCACTGTCACAGTGTTACTAATAATATATGTCTGGTGTGCTCGATTTTGGCCTCTATCTATATCAGTGCATTAAGGATGGGTGAAATTGGCCAGCTGCAGCCCTCCTCTTTCCCCACTGACTCCACAGTTGTTGGGAAATGTCTCTTTCCTCACATTCTTTTTCACATACCTCTTTAGAAACTTTGGATTCTTCTTTCCTTTTACCTATCATATTTACACAATCTGTGGATTCTTGCACCAACCGAGTTTCAGATCAATAAGCATGTTCAGTAACTCAAACAGTCCCTGTGCTCACAAACTACAAACTGATTTTCCTTCCCTGAGCTTATTTTCCTTGAGTCATCTTGACCCCACCTGTATTACAGATGAGGCATGTCAATAAGGGCAAGGACTTTATAGGCTTCTAATCGAAGCCTTGTTGCTAAATTTTTTAGTACCAGTAGATTCTATTAGATTTTTTTTTTTTCTTTCTTTTCTCTCTCTTTTTTTTCTTTTTTCCCCTCCTCTTTCCTTCCTCAGTTGCAGGATCGGGGGGGGGGGTGGGGAGGGGAATCATTCATGGTTTCTGATAGTATTACAATTCTCAGCTGCTTTTAGTCATATATAACTAGTGAAACCTAATCGGATTTGTTAAACTAATTGCACATGGATTGGTAATTAGTTTGCAGCCTCAGATAATAAAGTCATGATAAGCAGAATTTATAAAGGACCAGTAGGCTTGCTGGAGTTTTAAGAAGGGGATCAGGGCTTTTTTGCATCTGTGTTTGCTGGTGTCTTCTCTCAGAGGAGGTAAGTGTTTATTTGTTGGGTTTTTTTGCTGGAGTTTTCATGTGTGAGCATTCTTTAGTGAAGCTTGAGCAGTTTGCTGTTTTCCTTAAGAACTTTATGTTTTATTTAGCTTGGTAATTTTTTGGGGGGATGTTATTGCCATATTTCTGGGGTTTTACTTGTGATGCTGTGGTGAGCATTTTTATAACATCAATGGAAGTATCTCACATATATTTCCACTGACACAGTAATAGCCCCGGAGGAGCCCTTACCATCACGTTCCAGGCACTGGAGCTGTTACAGTGTCAATGAAGTGTCTCTCAAACTTCCATTGATGTGGTAACAGCCCCAGTGGACTCATTACAACATCAGTGTGTGTGCCTGAGTGGTTATGATGTCAATGGAAGTGCCACGTTAATGCCAGGGTAGAATGGTTGTGTGAAATTCCGTAACCATGATGAAATAAGAGAATTACTTTTAGTGCATTATTTTGGGCTACTCAGTGTAAGGTTTGAATATAAACCTCAAAAGGAAAGAGGTTCCCTGCAGCCTCTTAGATACATGATTTGGTATGCTGAGAAAGATAAAAATCTCTTAGGAATTTGCAACTTCTACTATACTGCAAAATGTTAACTTGCTATAAAGGTGAACCACAGTATGTTTGATGTAATAGAGCATTAACTGTTGTCCCTATTGGCCCAGACAAGTGGTGAAAGCACCAGCTGTGTCAAAAAGCAATATTGGAAACACAAGAAAAAAGTATTTCATTTTTTATCCTGTCTGGGGTAGGTACATTGGAAGTTCTGTTCAGTTCATATTCACTTGAAAATGGTCTTGCACAAGTCTCAAAAGTGGAAACCAAACATTTCTACCAAAAAGTGTCATACAAGAAGAAAGAGATGGAAAGTGAGCATAAACTGAGGACTGTGAGCGCCTAAAAATTACCAGGACATTCTTATCAAGGATTGTAATAAGGAAAACAGTGTCCAAGTTACAGCATGGCAAATGCTCTGATGTTGGGGTCTATAATGACCTTGCTGTGCTATCAGTGGAGGGCAAACATGACCTTTGACTTCACAATTCTTTGGTTTCATCAGGTGGTGCCACAATTTGTTTCTTAAGTGTGCACAGTGACTTCATGGCTGCAGAATTCCCTGTTCTTTCACTGAGCATAAGAATGTGTGGGAGTTGAAACAATGATTTGTGCTGTTTCTTTTGCATGCTGTTCTGACATCTAGAAACCCATTAGTGAGATTCTGCATCCAGAGTATTACAAACTTCTCTCTTCATCTTGACGCTTCCCTGTGGTTTGAACAAAACAGCTTACAGCTCTGTTGTGGGAGTTTATCTGTGCTTTATCTCTTTTTCCATGGCTGAGAAGTATTTTAACATTTCTTCTTGTTTGGTTGTGACATATTTCACTTATACTATTTACTGGAAGCCCCAGGGGCACCAAGTACACATGCTATTAAACATTTGTTTGGTGCTGATAGAAAGTAGCAGTTGGCTGCAGCTGTAATTTGTTTGGGATGTGCTTTGCTCTAGAGGATTTTTCTGAAACAGGACTCAAGCCTGTATATTTTAGTTTAGTTTAATTTTATGAGGACATTTAGGCTGCTCCTGCTAGGCATCCAACATCAATCTTTGAAATAACAGGTCTTGCCAGATAGAGAAGTGACCAGACAGTTTGTTATTCACAATAAGACCTTAAATAAAAACATCCCAGGAACACAACCTCAATAACAACAATAAAGTTAAATACCCCTCTGTGCCTACTTGTAAGAACATGTAGGACTCTGCTTTGTGGAATATTCCTTCTTTCCTTGAATGCTTTGGGGCTTGCTCTTAAGTCATGAAACAATTGTCGAAAGCATATTTAAGTGTGCTGTCCTGGTGAAGTTCCACTGTTCATTCTTCCCTGGAGCTATTTCAGTTCACTATTACTGTGATTTTCTGTTCTCACCCATTTGCTCACTTTGACTCTACTTCCACTTTGCCATGATGCATGTTAGCCTTGGATCACTGAGAAGTACTGGCCTCCCAGTTCCTCACTTGTGTACCTTCTTTTTAGCTGTCAGTCTGTAAACCTTTATTCTTTGGGTCCAGTATTACTCATTGAAGGGAGGTGCAGTTTTAAGTGTTCTTTCCCATGAGTGTTTTAAAACCAAAACATAAGTTCCTATTACAAATGTTTAATTTTGAGAGAGAGCAGCAGAATTGGTGTGTTTGGGGGCACAAGGATTGCTGTGTTCTGTGATTTTATTTCCATTATGCATCCTCAGAAGTCAGGACAGAGTGGAAGGATAATTGCATTTGGGCTTCAAGTCAATGATAAACATGAATGTGAATAAATGCTGCTGAATGACCTTAGGGAGGGATGCTTGAGGCACTGTGCTGTGGCAGTTGACATCATTAGCTGTGACTGTTATGCTTGGGTCCTGGAACAATCAGACTACAGAGAAATGCTTGGCAGGGTGCACCTTATGGATGTCAGTCTCTCATGCACTCATTGTGATGCTGTATGTGTTTGATTGTGAGAACAAGGAAGCTCTACCTTGAGGCAGTCTAGTTGAAGGTATTAGAAATCTTGACAGAGTAAAGAAGTGTATTAAGAGCTTTCATACTGATGATCCTCTTATTTTTAAGACTTCAGAACATCTATTGCATTGCATGATCCATCTAAGACATCAAATAACATATGTTCTTAGCCTCTGACTGCAGTCTTATTAGTGTTATGCTCCAGCTGAAAAATAAAATTAGCAATAAGTTTCAAGCAAGTAGTTTCTCTGAAATATTTTTGCATATACATCCTGTGAAGAAATTGAATCTTACACTCAGCCATTGAATCAGTAAATTGATGCCTGGTTGAAGTAACTTTCAGGATAAACATTTTGTTTATAAAAAACAAAAATCAGATGTTTTCCACATAGAAAACTAACTGAGCAGGAGTTCTTTACAGCATCTTCAGATTTGTCATGCTGTAGGTCTTGTCCCTTGGCAGAAGAACCATTTTTTTTTCCTTAGCACCATGGTGTGAATCCCTAGCAAAGTTCTTCTCATGACATATGCATGTGAATGTTTTCTCCTCAGTTCTCCATCTTCACTCTCCCTTGCCCTCAAGTATAGCTTTCCCCATCTTTTTCTCTCCACTTCATCCACTACAATAGCTGTCATGCTTGTGATTTTAAGTATTAGCCTATAGTTGATGATAGCAGAAGATATCAAAGTACTTCATCATGCCAGCTGCTTGGGTTTCATAGTTTCATTCATTCAGGGTTGGAAGGGACCACAAGGATCATCTAGTTCCAACCCCCCTGCCACAGGCAGGGACACCCCACACTAGATCAGGCTGGACAGAGCCTCATCCAGCCTGCTCTTAAACACCCCAGAGATGGGGCCTCGACCACCTCCCTGGACAACCCATTCCAGGGTTTCACCACTCTCATGGTGAAGAACCTCCTCCTCACATCTAGCCTGAATCTCCCCACCTCCAGCTTCATTCCATTCCCCCTAGTCCTATCACTACCTGAGACCCTGAGAAACAACTAATGCAAAGATTCTACACTAGTGGTTGGAAAATATTTTGAATGTATGCATTTGTGTTCCAAAAGTATTATCTTAGCAGTTGCACCAGAGCGTGGCTTGAAAGTATTTCATAATTACAGCAAGAGAAGCCTTTCTTTGCCGTAAGCCATGGCATGCAGGTGTCTGTAGTAGTTCTATTGTTTGACTTTAGACAACATCATCCTGTAGATAGTAATTTCATTGTCTCTGGCTGTGATCCTTATCTTTACACACCTAACAGTAGCTAAGGAGTCTTTGAATATAAATGTTTGCAAGGTTGGTGGTAATTAATCATGTGATAACTGAAGACAAGGGAGTCAAAACTGATTCTGTTGGCTCAGGAGCTGTTTACTTCATGAACTAAAGCAGAATTCCTGCTGGCTATTTAATGAGATATAGCTTATAGCTGTGCAACTGGCCATTTTTTAATCTTCAGATGACAAAATGCAATGGCACATTACATACTAACCAGTTGGCGTGGATTGGGTATCTGAGAATTGACAGTGAGATGCCAAGAGAGTAAGGTCTCTGTATTAACCTATTTTAATCTACCAAAATTTATTCATGCCAGTACTCCTTAAAAAATTGCATCTTCATTAGAAAGACTTAGTTACCTTAGTTGATATATTCCAATCTTTTACATGTTCTTGGAATTTTTTTTTTATGTGAAAAAGCTCAGAGGGGAAACAGAATTTAGTTCAACACAACTCCTATGCGTCTGTAGCTATCACTCGAGGTCACAGTGCTTGAATTCAGATAACAATTGAGTTCATTCACATTTTATTTCTGATTTGAATCTGCTCCATGCAGTGGGGTGTCTTAAGGACTGGGGAGTGTTTCATTTTAGTTTGTTTACTGGATGTGCTCTTAGATATAATAGTAAGTACAGGCAGGATAACCTTAGTACCGCCACCCATGGTTGTGTGCAGATCTCCACATACGCATGCAGGTCTCTTCCTGTTGACTAAAGCTCTTTGAGCAAGCCTTCAAATGTATGACCAAACCTACCTCTGCTAGCTGAGGCTTTAACAGAAATTCTGAAGAGAAATAAACTTTTGCAGTATTAGTAAATGCTCTGTATTTGTAGTAAATTTTTTGACGTACAATGCCATAAGTATAGATTGCACCGTGAAGTTGTGCTTTTTTGCACCCCTGTGGTATTTGTAAGGGAGAACAAAGCAATGAATATGTCCAGACTCTTACAACATCTGGCATATTTATAGCAATTAGTTCTGGACAGGCTGCATTGCTGTCATTCTAAATTGCAAACTCCAAACACATGCACAAAGTGTGATTAGAAATGATTTAGTCAATGAGTCAGTAGTTTATCTTACTCACTTAAACTGTAAAGCTATCAAACCTGACAGGTCTGACTGTTTTGAGGATGTTTTCTTTGATTAAAATTAACTTTTTTTGGGAAGCTTTAAATCTTTCAAGGAAGTACCGGTGTGAAACAGTTGATGTAGGTACTGTACAATAAGGTTGTTTTGCTTTGGCTAGAAGACCTTTATATTGATCAGTGAATCTTTGGTAAGGGAATTCTGATTAAAATCCACTTGTACTTGTAAAATAGTCCTCAGGAAAGAAATAGATCTGTTAACTTCATGAAATAAACAGATATGTTACAATATTTAAGGGAAAATGCTCAGGGGGTGGGAAAGGTAATGAGTTCTTTCCAGTTCTCTTATGGATGTGAAAGTCACTGTCAGCATCATTCTATTGTGTTGCTTGTCAGCTTTTACTTTCAACCTTAATAAGATTGAAGTGTATTTGCAAAACTTCTGTGCATTTCCTGTACCATAAATAAGTCATTAAGTACTTGGCATATTAATTACTTCCATTAATTTGCTCATTATTGGCATAGCTTTTTGACACTTAGGGCCATAATCTATGCAAAACCACTGTAGTATGTCCATACGGCAAACAGTAACAGCTCCGATACAGACCTTGTTGTACAGGAAGATCAGTAACAGAGAGCTAATTCTCATTGATGGAAACTTGAATGCAAACTGCTGCAACCTTCTTGTATGGGAAAAATGTAATTTGTAGTTTCAAGTGTGGTATATTGATGATAGAAACATCTCTAATATCCCTCTGGTGCTCTGTGGCTTAGGAATCTGCAAAATATCGCTTAGCTTTTTGTTGCCAACTTGATTTAGGAAGGGAATTCTAAGTTCTAAGTCTGTCATGCCCCTGTACATATGTAGGTGCAAGCCCACAAATTCATTAGAAGCTTTGGGATCTGGCAGTCCTCTTGCTGATCCAAAAAAACCCACAAGTGCTTGGTCAAGCAGAGCATGAAGTACAGGTCAAGGCATGCATCAGGTACCAACTCTCATTGGTAGTGAACTTTTGCTTGAAATGCAAACTGTTAAAAAAAGTCTCCTCTCTTTGTCTTTGAAATGTCCTCTCACTGTTGTAGTGCTTGGTTTCTGCACCTCTCATGAGCTGAATGCATATCTTAAGGGGCTTTTGTTATTTCTTTTAACGTTCAGGAAGGGTATTTAATTGGGTGTTTCCACTAATCTGCGCTTTACATGTGGTTAGCAAAGAATTACTGTGCCCAGATCACCTTGTGTGTTATCTTGAGCGGTGAGATTACATTGGTTCTATCTTGCTGCATGCATTAAACTTGAGACTGGCTGCCAAGCTGTGCACATGAGGGTTACAGAGCATACATATTCAAATCCAAATTACAAAATGTGGGGAAAATCAGCCAGTATAAACTAGTCAGGAATGCTTACTCAAGTCAACCGCTCTTCCTTAGTTTTTGTAAACAGGTGCTTTCGGTTTGTCAGAAATTGAAGCAAATTGTAAAGCAAAATGTACTTGAAAGCTTTTCTGTGATGATCCCTAGACAAAGGAAGTCTTTACTGTGTGACCCCTTCATGTCTGATTTTTCATAGTAAACTCAGGGAGAGGCACAGAAACTTGATTGTAGTGTATTAGCTGAAATGCTGAGGAGCCTTCCCTCTGAATGGCATAGTTCGGGTGATTTAGCATTTGAAATGTCACTTTCCACATGGGACCAAGGCAAAATCTGAATAGAAAAGGCATCCATTATGATATGTACTAACAATATTCTGGCACTTGTGTTCTCATCACTTCTCTACCTTTGAATTTTTATTCTTATAGGAGAATGTAAGAATTGTACATTTCTGGTTTAAAGCAGAATAGCTGGACTGGATTCGGTGCAACTGTTTTCAGCTACTAAGAAACTGTCCCAGAGTTAGAAGTGGTCTATATGTTGAGGTAGAATTTGACCATGAAACAGTCATCTGTGGTCTTGAATAACAAAGATGTTGAAGGAAAGCGTGCCTGTCTTTGACACCATGATAATGTTGGTCTATGTAATAGCAAATCAACAGCAGAAGAAATAGGTAAATATATTCTCTACAACTACCTGAAAGGTGGTTGTAGCCAGGAAGGGGTTGGCCTCTTCTCCCAGGCAACCAGCACCAGAACAAGGGGACACAGTCTCAAGCTGTGCCAGGGGAGGTTTAGACTCGAGGTGAGGAGGAAGTTCTTCACCGAGCGAGTCATTCGGCATTGGAACGGGTTGCCCAGGGAGGTGGTTGAGTCATCGACCCTGGAGGCGTTCAAGGGGAGATTGGACGTGGCACTTGGTGCCATGGTCTAGGCATGGGGTCTGTGTTGATAGGTTGGACTCGATGATCCTCGAGGTCCTTTCCAACCTAAGTGATACTGTGATATGGACCATGTGTATTCTGGCTGTTATTGCACACTACACCTTTCATTCTTTGAGGTCATTGGAATAACTTATTTTACTATCAAGCAACCTGCTTGGCCTGCAACCTGAAAAATGGAACACTTGATGTCTTAGAGTGTGAAACTATTGTGTAAAAAAAAAAAAAGGTTTTATACATAATCTGCAAATAATTTTGTTTGAGGGACTACACTTTCAAGGTTTCTCTCTGATTGTCCTTTCTGGCCAAATTCCATCAGTAGTTTATGTAACTCTTTGTTTCAGCTCACTTTCATCTGAATGACATTTGCAGCTAATAGGGATGGCGTTTGTTTTGTTGAAGTCAACAGAGTTGGTCCAGGTTAGCTGAGAATACTGAACTGCATAACTTTTAATTCCTGTCTTGAAGTCTTAAGACTTTTTTACCCTGAAATAAACTTATAGAGTAAGTTTGCCAAGAGATCCAAGAGCTTTAAAACAGCAGCATACAAAAGATGTTAAATAAATATATCCTTCCTTTTTATAGGTAATGGGCTTTAAATTACCACAACCTCTTATATATATGATGCTTTTAAATGTAAATTAGGGTAAACAATGGGGAGAATGTTTACAGAAAAGGCTTTAATAAAACAAAAAATGTGTTGTATAGGATCTCCTGTGGAAAAAAAACCATCTGCTAGGAGAAGGATAATCCTTCCAAGTAAATCCCTAATGAGTAGTATTTTGTCCAGCTAGATGCTACCTACCTCTGTGCGTTGTACATACATGAAGTAATTATTTTCACTACAGTTCCTAGGATACAGAATGTAAGAAGCTGATGTGTCTAAACCCCTTCTTTAATGCTGTGGGGCAGTCATTTATAGTTCCATGTGATGCTAAGGTAAGATGCTTCCACTATCAAATATGGTGATTAGTCCCTCTCGAATATAGGCGAGGGATTTCTGGCAGCAGAATTCTATTTGACTGTAAAACCTAGGAGGCTGGAAAGAAATCCTTCGTACAAAAAACCCGTCTCTATATAGTTGCTTATACACCAGATTCTAAAAAGAACCTCTAAGCTGTCAGGAGCTACAATATGATAAAAGCAGGCATGATGAAAAGGAAATGGCACCTTGCAGCTGACCGTATAAAAGCATAAATTCCTCTTGGGACTTCTGTGTATAAAAGATAGGTTTCACTACTTTTCTAAGAACACTGGATCACATTAACTTATTCAAATGGGAGGTCAGATCGCAGTGTTTGGGTTTAAAGCTGTCCCATACAGTCCTTGATAAGGAAAAATTGACAAATCACACTTTTGAATAAACTCATTTTAATCCTTTTCTTCCTTTTGAAGTAATAAAAATATCCCTGTCATGCAGTTGCCATTGCATTTAATGGCTGTCATTTAGTGAAATGGAAAAAATGATATCTGAGCATAATGCCTTCAAATATGGCTAATAGCATTTTACATGAGGAAAAATACTTTTATTTTACATGAATATGGCTGTTACTCTATGATTATTATTGAAAATTTAGCTGCTTTGCCTATTGCAGCAGAGTGATAAGAACATATATGACTCTTTCCTGTCATCCATGTAAAAGAATAGTCATCTGTAGTCTTAGTGTCTTATGTAATTGTCAGAGCTCAACAGATTCTTTGCCAATTATCACTTAATATAATTTCTTACTGCTACAGCAGTCAAAATATCAGAAATTGTTATGTTTCGAAATGATGAAGAGATTCTGGCTTTGGATGCTTTTATCACAAAAACAATGCCACAGTATAAATGGGCATTAATTAATGCTAAATTATAGCAGGGTGTATATGGAGTAACAGGTGACTATCACATTGGTACCAAATGAGTTCCTAGTGATTAACTTACTAATGTTTCTAATTAACCACAAGTGCACTGGACATAAACTGCACACGGTCTCTAAATTGCTTACTTGACTAACATGGAAGAATGTTGACAAAGAGTAATGAACCGTAACTACCAAGATCTTCATTCAATGGGTGCTATGGTGTAGAATCTTTCTGAATATGAGCCTGAATGCATCACTAAATGGTTCTTTTTGATGCTTGGGTACAGTTTTAGGCATCATTTTGATGCCCTATGTCATTGAATCAAAGCTGGACAAGTGGCCACATGTAAATAGCTCCACTTGCCCTTATGTGCCCTTTGCTGTTTGGTTTTGTTTCTATGTGAAATAGCTAAGGTAGAGATGGATTTCTTTTTTTTTGGCAACTTAGAAAACTTTTTGACCTTTGAATGTTGGAAATTCCTAGCATGTGCAGTATGAATTGGGAAGGTGGTCTGCAGTTTTGATAAAATGTATGACTAGTAGGTAATTAACCATACCCTGATACTTGGCTGGGATAGAGTTTACTTTCTTATTGCACAAGTGAAAACTGTTCTCTGCATTTCTCATTCATCCAATGCCTCCTGCAGTATTATTTTGCTTTTAGTTGGTATGATATTATCCCAAAGAACTTCAGCTGGGCAGGTAGACTTCCACTCAAACATTCTGCTTAGAATTTAGGCTCGAGGTTAGGAAGTTCTTCACGAAGAGAGTCGTTCATCATTGGAATGGGCTGCCCGGGGAGGTGGTGGAGTCACCATCCCTGGAGGTGTTCAAAGGGGATTGGCTGCGGCACTTGGTGCCATGGTCTAGTCATGAGGTCTGTGGTGACAGGTTGGACTTGATGATCTTTGAGGTCTCTTCCAACCTTAGTGATACTGTAAATTCTGAGGATAGTTTGCATATTGAAATATTAGTAGCATCACATTTAGTTAAGACAGAAAATCTGGAGAATGGGCTTCCTGTGTAAATTTTCCTATCCATTTTTCTCAGTGTCACAAATGGCAAATATGAAACCTTAAGCTACACTACTGTTTTGTAATGCAACATGTTCCTCTTGTGACCACAGCTATGGGATAAAAGGATTTGCTTTTCATCACAGGCCAAATTAAATTTTAATTGCCTGTAAAAACACAAATGTCAGAAGCAAATCCTCCAGCCAGGATTGTGATCCTTTGTCACTGGATGTTATGTCCACATTTCAAAGTGTTTTCTTCGCTCCAAGCACGTTTCCCAGAGAATATCCTGAAGTTTTGTTTCAAAACACTGTGCTGTGATAGATATGTGCTGAACAGTGTCATTGATGGTAGAAGATGATCTCAATTTACATGCCATCTCAGAAACTGATGTTTGATATGTCAGGGGTTGGGTATCATCTTGCAAGTCCATCAAATTGAGCATGCATAGCTCATTAAATTGTCTCTTCTGGCATGAACAGTTTGCATACAGAACTCGCAATTGGCTGTGGAGCAAAGGGGAACTTTCCTGTTGGATACAAACCAATGAATATTCACTGCCCTTAATTCTACATGCTCTGGAATTGACAGGCTTCTTTCTGCTTAATTATAATTTTTACATATTTCCTGTTAATCCAAGCTGTCTCAAGCATAAATCCTCTTTCAAAAATCACTATTAGGCATATTGATCTTCTAAATATAGCTTGGTAGCTGTTCAGTACCAGAATGTGCTGGTTCATTTTTATCTCAGTTAAAGAGGCACTTGAACTGGAACATGTTATTTAAAATGCTCTTCATTGAAGCTAAAAGTGTGAAGAACAAGAGGATAGCATAGATCATCTTGTATGCTTCAGGTACTGGGAACCCTGATTCTTCAAGGAACAAGCTATGGGACAATGGGATATGGCCTCAAGTTGCACCAAGGGACGTTTAAGTTGGACATGAGGAGAAACTACTTGACTGAAAAGGGTCTTAAACCCTGGAAAAGGCTCCCCAGGGAGGTGGTTGAGTCCCCCCATCTCTGGAAGTGATGAAAACACAGATACAGAGCTGGGTAACAGGGCTGAGCAGCAGACTTAGTAGCATCTGATGATTCTAAAGGTCTTTTCCAACCAAATCAATTCTATGATTCTATCATTTTAGCAACATAGAACAAATCTTTGGTCTGAGCACAGTGTTCTGTGCAGATTCTGTTCATAAAGGATAACCACTTTGTGGTCTTCAGGGCTTTTACAGGATTTTGTTGAAAGATCAACTCCATTCATCATTATTATTCTTTCAGCTAAAACTGATGATCACTGAAGAACATCCTTATGCACTCTATAGATAAAAACAAAAGAAAGATACAAATGATATTATGATTGGTACCAAATTGGAGCTGTGGAGACAGGCTCCTGTGTTCAGCCTATATTGCTCCAAGTTTATGCTGCAGGCAGGGGCTATGCACAATAGTTTGCTGTCTGTTCAGTGCAGTACAGACTGTGAAGACCATGGTGCACATGCAGTATACTCCAGTCTTACATTATTAGTTCCTTGATGTACAGTGCCCTTCAGGTTGGGATTACCATAGCAGCTGTGACTTTTATGAATGGGAACACACACACAAAAAAAAAAGCACATTGTTTTAAACTCTGTAGGAAAGCAGACATGAACATAATAATTTTGTTTCATTCAATTATCATTCAAATATGGCATGTAATTGTGAAACTTAGAGCTATGGAAGTGGAAATTTATAATGATGCAGTCTTAATTTTATTAATTTAATCCATAAAGCAGATATTGCACCAAGACAGACATCAAATTTAAACTCTCAGACTCTAATTAGCTTTAGAAGTCTCTTATGTCTAATTTATGTGGCTGTCATAATTAATTTTAAATACTGATTTCAACCTGGTCATGATGCAAAAAAACTCCATTCAGTAGCAACCGTTGAAGAAATGTGAAGTGGGAACTCATTTGGTAACCATGCTTTAATTTACAGAAAGATTTCCAATTCACTTGCATGATTTGGACAATATTAAGGTACCTTGCCAGAATGAGAACTTTAAGTGAACCACACCACATACTATCAGGATTAGTTGGTCTGTCATGCAAAAGTGATCTACTGACTTCTTTGTAGTAGATAGTGCCCAGCGTAAGAAGGACACAGTCCCTTGAAGTGAGTCTAGAGGAGGGCCACAAAGATGATCCAAGGGCTGGAGCACTTCTGCTATGAGGATAGACTGAGGGAGCTGGGATTGTTCAGTCTGGAAAAGAGAAGAGAAGGCTCTTGGGGGACCTTAGAGCTGCCTTCCACTACCTGAAGGGATCCTACAGGAAGGCTGCAGAGGGCCTTTTCGTAAGGATGTCTAGCAGTAGGACAAGGAGGTATTGTTTGAAGCTGAGGAAAAGTAGGTTTAGACTGGATCTTAAGAAGTTGTTGTTCAGTAGGAGAGTGGTGAGCCTCTGGAATAGGTTGCCCAGAGAGGCTGCAGATTCCTCTTCCTGGGGGATGTTCAAGGCCAGGTTGGATGACACCTTGAACAGCTGAGTCTACTTGTGAGGCATCCCTGCTCATAGTGGGGAGGTTGGAGCAGATGATCTCTGAGGTTTTTTCCAATCTAAGCCATTCTTTGACTTTGTGATTTTTTGGGATGGTATCATGAAGTCATAAGTAATTTTTCTTTTTGCTTTGAATTTGAAAAGGCACCTATATGCTCTTTTGCTTCTTCTAATCTCAAGAGCAGGTGCCAAAAAGGTGTAAACCGTATGATGTGAAGCAAACTATTCCTTTAAAAGTTGTAGATGTGTGGAATTCCGTGGTGCTTAAATCTAGTCAGAGATTTGAGGCTTTGAAATTTGCACATGCACCATGGTTAATCTAGTAATCTAGTCCTTAATGTGTTTGATTTGGCTCCTGATGGAAAACTCTGTCTTCGCTCACACATATAACTGTGTCAAGTATCACCAAGTGTTTCTGAATGAGAAAGTTTAGCAAGGAATAACTGGCAAGTTTCCACTTTGCCGGCTGTTAGATGCTCCATAAATAACTATGTCCAATTTCCCAGCAGCTTTGGAACAATTTGCATTTGCTTATATAATCTTTAAAATACTATTGAGCATAAGTCAAGTTAAGTGTTTGGAAGTTTAGGCTTGTGTTTCACATTAGGGATGCTCACCTGCATCCAGGCTTCTCATTTCTGGTCCATGAGGAAGGTAAGAACTGAATCTGTTCAGACTGACTTTACTGTAGTCTTTCTACAATATTTGAATCTTTAAAAACCCTAAAAATCCTGTTATTAAACGAAAAAGTTTCATTTCAGAAGTGACTGTACAGCAGTGGATTAGGTAATTGTGTGAAAAAGAGTTTAGAAAAGCCATGACAACATAAAGACAGTCATATAAGATGAATTACCACTCTTTTGGCACACAATAGCTGTCATATTTTCCCACTGAAAATATGGACACTAAACATCCAGAATAAAAGAGAAGGGAAAAACAATAACAACTCCAGAAGCATGTAAAAGCCATTTCCTTTCTTGCTAGATATAATAAAGAGCTTGCATCTGAGCAGTCATTCATCATTGTAAATGAATGGAGCAATTTGTTTAACTTATTTCACAGAGTGAAAAGAAGTTAAGCTGTCTTCATTAAAGTGTATATAGGATTTTTTGAACTTCCTTGTTTACTCTGAAATTGCTTCCTTTCTGGCTGGGAGTGGGAAAATAACCTTTTTTTCCCCCCCTTATCTGTTGCTGTTGACTTTGTTGTTGGTAGAATATAATTTTATGGTGACTCAGCATCTGACTTGAGATGAGAGAGGCATTTTCTGCTGTCTGGGAATCTGAGTGACATGCCAAAAACATTGTCTCTAACAACTGGTGTGAAGAAAAGCTGACACTTTGAGAAATTCTAAGAACTGAATAGGCTTAGCAGTCTGTTATAGTGCAGTATTAACATATTTGCAAATACTGACAAATTGCTTGTCAGTATACAACCTAATTTTCTTTCATTCTTACCAGAAAACACCTTGAGAGGAGGAATAGTTAAGCAGAGTCTTCAGAATGTGCATAGGGATACTACTTCAGGATTTTTTCCTTACAGCTTTTAGGACACTTCAACTGAGTCACTTCTAATGCTGATGTTATGAGAGCCACCCAAAATGAAACTTGTGTTTTGGTGTGACAGACACGAAAACAATAGGACTTTCACCTGAGTTTAACAGACCTTCTGATGTATGGAAGCCTTTTTTTGGCCAAGCCTGTGTGTCACTTTTTCCTCTCACCTACAGCTGTCTTTCAGAATGGGCACAGAAAAGCTGGAAACACATTGGAAGAGCCCTGCAATTTCTCTCACCTCCCTGATTTAACATGCATACTTCATGGCTGCCTTCACTTTTCAAATCTGATTCAAATCATATTTTTCCCTACACTTTTTAATCTGTTATTGCCAGTCAGCTTATCACTCTGCCACGTTCACTCTCTAAGTCCCACAACTCATTCTGAATGTCAAGAACTTTTCCCCAGAACAAGTCTGTTGTGCTTAAAACAAACATTGCCATCCTCTAATTTTTTTTGTGAGAGTTCCACTGAGAAATTCAAGGTATTTACTGTGGAAATGACCTCTGTGCAACTATTAGGCTGAGCTGAATAACACAGAGCATAGCATGGTGCAACTCCAGAGTTTTCCCTTTAGTTATCCACATGAAATCTGAAATGCTTGCATTGGGGTGAAAAGCCCAGCATCAGAAAACAATGCCACAAAACCTCAGGATTCAATTTCCTTACAGAACATTAGAGAGACAAATTCTAATATGCTGAGCAATAGTTCTCTGCCAAATATTGTAGATTCAGGTAAGGAGCTAGGTCAGGCAGGTGAGGTATTGATAATACAATGAAACTATGCCAGCATATGCACAGTGAGGCTCAAGTTCCTACAACACAGTAAGCCCTTAAACTCAGTAAATGCCCAGGCAGTGCATTTTTACTGTCAGTGACAGAAGTGGATGTGTTGCTTTGTAGTTGCTGTAAATGTTGAGGGTGGATCTGAGTACCTGAGTGGGAGGGATACAGGAAGCAAATTACAGCTGTTGCAGTTAGCAAAAGAGTGGAATACAAAATGCTAATAAAATAAATTAATAAATAGGAAGTGTGGGTCCTTGGTAATTTATTGCTACAGGATGATTGCATGGTCCTAAAGCATACAGAAAACTGTGGCTCATTCTTTTGTCACTGACATGACCTCTCCAGGCTATCAGTATTTCAGAGCTGGATAAGAGTTCAGACACAGTAAAAAGTACTGGAAGTAGCACATATGAAATCCCCTTGGTGTGGTGCTTCAACTTCTTAACGGCAGTGACACTGGCAGGCTGCATTGTTACACTTGTCATGATATACATGAGAAGAGTTCTGTGCAGGATCATTGGGGGTCATGGCATTTGTAATCAAAGGAAAAAAGGAATGAAAAATGAGACTGTACATGTAACAGCTTACGGAGAGAAGGCATTGTGTGAGTCTTCACAAACCATTAGCATAAAAGTTTGAAATTAGAACTAAAGATGATATTGTGCATGCAGTGCTTATTTGGAAAAATAAATGAATGTATTAATATTTTAAAGTCATAGGCTGCTGCTGCCATCCATGCTGCAGGCATACTTTTGACTTGGGTTTTATTAAATTGCTTATTGGTTTAGAAAAACACATCTGAACACCGAAATGTTCAGCCTGTCTTTTCGTAGCACTTATGGGTAGGTTAAAATAAGGGCACAAAAGCTCCTGACAAAGTAAACTGTTGCAAGAAAAGAATGGACTTCACAGGGTGGGGCTAAACCCACCTCACAACTGCAGGTTTTCAGTATAAATCAGATGGGAAAAAATGGAAGGAATATTCTTTTTAAGTCAGTAGTTTAGTGATGTGTCATAAGGGCAGTGATTTGTCACTGGATGCTAGTATTAGGCAGAAGGAATTAGCCTAGGTTCTCCACAGCGTGTTTGGGCCCTTGTGTTGGGTTATTCTTTTACCACAGAGGGACTGAGGCTGAAAAAGGTCTTCGAGATCATCTAGTCCAAATGCTGTGTGTATCTGTTTATGATTCTGTGGTTAGCACTCATAAGACTGGTTTTTTATTAAATGTTGGGTGTTTGGTTTTGCTTTCCCCTGTTATGAAGTGCTGATGAGCTAAAAATTATCTATGGAAATTATCGTCTTTGATAGAACACTCACCCAAGCCCTAGCTGTGGTTTGGGTTCTAGCTGTAGCCTCCAAAAGAGTCTCTAGCCTAATCACATACTTGTCACAGCATCAGAAGGGCTTCATGTATTTCAAGTCAGTGACGATGTCTATCAGCCCAATGTTTGCAGACTCCCCTTTGTCAAGGGACCTTACTAACTTGTACACAGCTGCCGAATTGGCATATGCTAGGGAAAGATCTGCCAGTGTCAAGCAATCTAAGGGCTCTGGCCATGAGGCTGCAGAGCTGAATCCGAATAGCAAAAATGGTGGTTGGTAGAATATGAACATTTCCATACTTCAGCTATCCACATAAAAAACAGAGATGAAATTGAGGAAAGCTGTATCAGTTCTACTCAGTGGCAACTGAGATGATTCCCAGGAAGAACAACTGACATCTCTAAAGCAGTTATTTTCTAGATTTGCTACCTCTGAAACATTTGGAGATGAGTTTACCACACTTCAGCAGAAGGAAATATTTAAAACATGTATCTCCTACAGCAGTGCTTTTTTTCATCCCAATCTGTCTACTTGAAACACCTAAGAAAAGCAGTAACAATGTTGAGGATCCATTAAAGTAGTGCTCAGAAACAGGAAATCATTTCAGATAGTCTCAGATTGGAACATCTGCTTGAAGTGTAAATTGCATTCATACCGTGTCTCAGTTCCAGGAAGGTATATGGAGGAAGGGAACCAGTCTGGTATGCTTCTCTTAACATTCATTTAGATTCCAAGTTGTCACAGAGGAGTTTTGAGTTCCTAGCTTCCCTCTACAGTCTAACACACTGCCTGGAAGCTTTTGTTTTGAAAGCTTTGTTAGCAGTTGCCTTTAGCTCTGTGCATGACCTGTAATGCTGCTTTCCTTGTCTCTTTTGTCAAGATCTGGGTATGTCTGGCTTGTGGTGGAGCTGTCTGTCACTCACTGATCTCAAGTCTTGTCAGTTCATTTCATTGACAAGACATTAGTACTTTAATTTCATCAGAAGCCTTTATGAATGTTGTCGTACATCCACAACACTTCTCCTTTAAAAAGGATTCTTGAGAATACTCTAAATCCTGAGGCTTGTCATTCAATTGGGCTGCATTGTTTTCATGAATCTCAAAATGCTGGGGCTTGGAAGAGACCTCAATTGGTCATCTAGTCCAACCCCCCTGCCAGACCAGGATCACCAATACCAGATCGCACAACAACACATCCAGGCAGGTTTTGAATATCTCTAGAGAAGGAGACTCTCAACGTGCCCTGGGCAACCTGTTCCAGTGTTCTGTCACCCTCACAGTGAAAAAGGTTTTCCTTGTGTTTACACTGAACTTCCTAATCCTCAACTTCCACCCATTGCCTCTTGTCCTATCACTGGGCACCACTGAGCAGAGCCTGGCTCCATCCTCTTGGCACTCACCATTTACATCTTTATAAACCTGAATGAGACCACCCCTTAATCTCCTCTTCTCCAAGCTGAAGAGCCCCAGCTCCCTCAGTCTCTCTTCAAAAGGAACGTTCCACTCCCTTAATCATTTTTGTGGCTCTATGCTGGACTCTTTGTAACTATTGAACATCTATTTCCAACAGGTAATTTTTGACATGCACCCTTGAAAAATTCATCTCCTTAAGCTTACCAGCCATAGAATATCAAAAAAAGAGATAATTTGGAGGCCATGAACATAGTGCTCTATTCCCTTTCTAATGCTAAAGAAATTAAGAACCAATACATTAGTAGAGGCAGAAGGGGACAAGTCCAGGAAATGTAATGGTTAAGTATACAAAAGTAGCTAGGAAAAAAACAAACCAAACTAAACAGGTGCAATTTTATCTCCTGCTTTTCTGCCTTGTATGAGTCTTTTGGGTGTGCCTCTTCTTAAGAGTGTTTTGATCCTTTAATTCTTCCCTCCCTCCCCCCGATTTTATTTTTCCCCTCTTAAGTTATATTTGATCTTACTGTATTGCGTTTACAAATCTCTGTCTGGTCTGTAATTGTTTTCAGGCTGATACTTTAATAACTGCTGTTTCCACATTGGTTAGGGTTGCTGTGAACCTTTTGAGCCTCTGGTTTTATTTTAATGAACAGCTGGTGGGCTGTGTGAATACCATGCACTGCACAACAAAAACGTGGGAGGTTTTTCCCCTCAGATTGTGAAAACAGATTCAATATTACTAGAAATGTGTTTTCTACCTGCAATATTCTTGTTGGCTTCAGGTAGGAGAGCATTGAAGGTTAGGTAAAAAATGAAGAATTAAATCAGTAGATGGTGCTGTAATCTTAGTTTTAGTTTTTAGTGCAACAAGTCTTGACTTACTGTGTGGGTTTGTTGCTGGTTTTTAGATGACTTTTTTTTTTTGTACCTTTGAAAAAGAAACTGTTATATATAAAAATGCAATCAACATGATGTTCTAATTATTTTTTGACATTTAAAATATTTTAATATGATATTTGCTCTGAAGACTATGCTATATTTGGGTCTAGTCATTGATGAGAAGCTACTGGACAAGCAAACAAGTATGTGATGTGAAGAAAATAAAGATCTGTATGTGCCCATGGTGGCTTGTCTCACAGCTGTGCCTTGGGTTTGCTTTGCTTCAAAACGGCACAGCTCCTCAAGGTTCCCTGTAGAGCTGAGAGAAAGACATCTGTTGTTTCTTTTGAGGCTGCACGTCTCATCAGAACCCAAGAGATCCCTACGTGCTCAATCCCTCTTTCACTCCTTACCAGCGATGCTTCTTGTGGAGGCTGGTGGGGAGGAACTGGAAAAGGGGGAAAGGAGAGGGTGTTTCCTGGAAGCTTGGACAAAGTAATCTGACTCTTCAGAGAAGTTGTAGATGTAACCTGTTGTTAATGACTACCTCGGGAGGGGAGTGTCTTTGGTACCTATTGCTCCCTGATCTGTGACCTGACATTATGGACTAAAACATACATTTCAATATATGAAGCTGGAAGCAGTGTCACTGATAAGAATTCAATACTCATTTGAAGATGGATTCAAAATTTGTGAAAGGGAGGGAAATCTGGTACCCACAGCAACAAGCATCTGGTAGAAAGCTATCTATTTCCAGAAGACTTATCCTGAACAACCTACCCTTTTTGTATCGTGAGAGCTATAAAAGGTAGGACAAGTATCATCAAGGCATAGTAAATGTAAACTGAAAAACAAATAGTCCTGGGATCTTTCTATACCATAAAAATATAAAGCATCTGCCTTCACCCCGAGGCTAAGAGGCAGATATGAGCCAGAGCAAATGCTGTAGGTATAAAGTCATTGTACATTATTGTGCATGAACAGCACAAACTGGTCTCTTTGTACAGACGTCAAGGAAGTTTCTGGCAAGAGGTTTCTGTCACAGTGTGAGCTCTGCACATACATTTCTCTGTATACATTTGCATACAGTTCTCTGCTTTCCCTCTTGATCACCTTCTGCACAAATCCTGCGTTGCTGTAGCCCCTATGAGTACTACACAAACAGTAAGACACATGCAATGGAGGACACAGTACATTTTCTGCAGATGAGGGAGTTGTGGGAGTGTACAAGACTTCCATATGAGTGGATTACTCTTGTAATGATAGCAGATGGTGTTAGAGATGAAACTCTTCTGTCTTGCATTGCTTCTCTAAACCTCTGTCTCGCAATTACAAACTAGGTCACTTCAGGCAGGGGTGGCAATGATAATTTGTGTAAGCCTCTTTAGGACTAGATGCATTAAAGCATATTAATAGCAATTATGTATTCAGTTAAGTTTCATGTGCCCTGGAGAATGAGACCTGAAGATAACAGTAGACTATAGTAACATAGTAAATGGGCTTGAAAAGCAACTGTTATGGTAGAGTTATGGTTCTCTTGACTATAATATTTCTTGTTTAGTAATACCAAAACCTCAGGGCTCTGGGTCAAGAAAACTAGCATCTGCTACTAGCTCTGGAATGGATATTTCCTAACTGGAAGCTTTTTGGTAAAGCATTTTTTGCTGGTGTGCATCAAAAGTATTTTTGACTTCTGCCTAAATAATATGTAGGAAGGTTGAACGAAAGGATGGTGTTTAGCAGCCTAGTACCTTAGCTCAGTAGCTGTGTGCAGGTTAGAGGCCCTTGTTTATGACGGTAGTACTTGTGAAAGTAGGCACAGGGACATTGTAGTAGTTCCTACTACATTAGATTATTAAAATGCTTCAAATTTTATGCTGAGATGTGAATAGCTGCACTGGATGCAGAAACATTGTAGCTGCCTTAACACAGCTCTAAATGGCCACTGACGATTTTCATTTATGAAGCCTTTGTGAAGTCTCATCTGTACCACTTAATTGGTGAAAAGACTCCTGAGCTCCCAAAAGCAAGGATGCATTATAAAGTACAAGATTTTTCTCTTCAGGAAGATTTTTCACTTGTGGGAAGTTTCTGGAATGGGATGTTTTATGAATGAGCATGTGGCTGAGACTAATTTTGGCTAAGGAAACAGAGGTTATATGTGCAATAAATACATTACAAATCACAATCTGTAAAGGTTAATAAGCATAAAACTTTCTACTTTGTTTTATGTTGCTGATAGCTGTTTCTTTTATGAGAGTTCCAAATTGCTCCCAAGCAAAGTTGCAGAGCAATAACACACCAGTATGTTGTATTGTTAGGAAGTGGCTCATTATAACCTCATCTTATCATACAAACCACCAGCTCAGGGATGCATTAATGCACTTAGAATGTGCCTTATGGGCCTGCACAAGAAACAGATTAATGCTGGTGAAATCATATTTTAATTTTTAAATATTCTTTCAAGATGAAAGGAATCCTCTTAGTGCCATGGGTGAGCAATATTTTAAATCTGTGTGATTGTAATGTGGTTATTAATTTAATGTATTGCTCTCATACAAAAACACGCATTACCATGGGTCTGCTTTCAAGTGGCAATATTGCAGAAGCTCAGCATGCCTTCTTCTTTTTTTTTATTTGAGCAAATACAGTAACACAGTCAATCAAAACCAAGCAATTAATTTGTTTTATGTATGACTGGAAAGCACTTAAGTTGTTGTTAACGCAGTATATTTATTTTATCTGACGTGATCTGGGCTTTTTTGGAAGGAAAAGCCTTCAGGATCATAGATTGTAACTATCCTTCACCATCCTGCTTGTGAAAGCTAAATGAGACTGCTGAAATACGTTATCCTAGTTAGGAAAAAAAATCAATCAGCAATAGATACTTCTTAATAATTCTTCTTTCTTGTTTTTTTTTTTTTCCCCTTTTTTCCCCTCCAGAATTATCACTCTTAAATCAGAACACAGTGTATCAGGTCCTACATCCTGAGATTCTGTATTTCTTTGGGGGGATTTAAGATGCTGCAGATAATCAGCTAATGCCTCCATTCCTTCCAAAGAAGGATAAAAAAGATAAAGGACTACTAAACAATCAAATTTTCAAGAAATTGGAAGTTATTTGTGAATAACATAGAATTAACTAGGTTGGAAAAGACCTTTGAGATCAAGTCCAACCTGTCACCCAACACCATCTAATTGACTAAACCATGGCACTAAGTGCCACATCCAGTCCCTTTTTAAACACTTAGTGATGGTGACTCCACCACCTCCCTGGGCAGCCCATTCCAATAGCCAATCTCTCTTTCTGTGAAGAACTTCTTCCTAACACCTAGCCTAAACCTCCCCTGGCACAACTTGAGACTATGTCCTCTTGTTCTGTTTGTAGAAGAATATAGCTTTATTAAGTTTTCTGAAGCTGTAGGTAGGAATACAATGATAGAGATGATACTGAAAGCAGAATTAATCCTGCCAGTTAATCCAATAGATGGAAGAAAATGAATTCATTGACTGACTGTGTCCTGCAGATCATGAACAGATCCTGATTTATCTCCAGCAGAAAGTCAGCAAGGAATTATATTCAAACTGCAGGATCAAACTGATCCAAACATCCTAATGGCGCCTTGGAAATTGGAATAGATACAAGTGATACTTAAACACAATAAAAATCCTCTGTTACTACTTCATGATGTCAGATGGCACTCGTGAGAAAAAATGTTTACTGTACAAACAGAAACTTGTTTACCTACATTTTGTAGTTGAACCACTTCTGCTGGGAAAGAGGAAAAATAAATACTTCTTGTACTGTGAGGAAGCTTTTCAGTTAGAAATTTCTCTCTATAGTAGTAGTGTCCCTCCAAACACTGGAGAAGCTTTCACTTCTGCTAAATAAGAGGAAAGTTGGCTTTTTTTCTTCTTTTCTTTCTTTTTCCCCCAGAAAGACTGCAAGATTTTAGCTTTGAATCTGTATCTTAATCTTCAAAAAAATGATGTAGACAAAGAGATTTATCTCAGTCCCTTTTTCTGATGTGTGTGTTAGCGAGTAGAAGTCTTCATTCCCTAGCAGCATTTGTTCTGGCAAGAGGCTTACAAGCAGCACGCACTGCTGTAAAACTCAGCAGTATCACCGTTGTACACTGCTTAGGGAATCAATTTGCTGTGTAATTTGGATGTAGGCAACATGCTACTTCTGACAAGCAAATGAAATTTGCTGTGTTGGTAGATGGGTTGTTAGGCATAATTAATGAGTTTGGCAGGTCTTTTAGCCTCAGGGTTGTTATTTTGGGAATTCTGGCTGTTTTCCAAACAAAGTTTAAGAGCAGTTGATCCCAACAAGATGCAAGTTGGATGAGAATGCTGCAGAGGCCTGCGTGGCTGAACAAGGAGCCTCTGTCAAAACACAAACGTAAAGAAGGAATAATCAAAAGGTGGAACACAGGTCAGGTATTAAAAATCCAGTTTCTCCATAGCACTAATACAAGCTCTCCAGTGAAAATAGGTAGGTTGTTTTGTTTTCTTCTAAGAAAATCACAGAATCACCAAGGTTGGAAGAGACCTCAAAGATCATAAAGTCCAACCCATCACCACAGACCTCATGACTAAACCATGGCACTGAGTGCCATGTCGAATACCCTCTTGAACACCTCCAGGGTTGCTGTAAAAAACACAAAGACCAAAATGGCTTAAGGTGTACCCAAACAGGACCTGCATGGCATACTGGAGCCTAGTTGGGAACCCATTCAGTGCCATCCAGCTTGAGATCTCCAATGTCTGAAAGGATGTAAAATCACCTGTGCTATCATAGCTGCCTTCCTAGGTTTAGCCCAAATAATTGACCTTCTCATTGATACTTTGCAGAGTCTGAGCTTCTTTCTTAGAGGGGTCATAGCGAGCTAGCACCTTGTGGGGCAAAAGGAACATGTGGCCTATACACAACTCTGAGCAATTAGGCTGTACTTGATTTACTTCACCTTGCTTCTAATTTAACATTCATGTGTAATTTACTGACATTCATGACGCTGTTGTTAGCACAGGAACCTTCTTGGCTAGCCTTAGCTATTTTAGGCAAATACTCCAAGAGAATTCTTTTCAGAGTATGTCCAGGAGGTGAGACATCTTACTATGAGAAGTTTATTAGACTTCGCTATTTAGACATTCATTAGGATGTTCAGTGTGGATTTTGTGTTGGTTACATACAGGAGTGTAATTTACCCAGGTAATTACCAAAAAATGACCATAATTAATTAGTTGATTAGTAAACTAAACCCCCATATATAAATAATAACGTGGTAGTGTTATAATCAAAATACTAAGCTGCTCTGCTTTAGGAGAAGAGAGCAGAAAACAGAACAGGGTCAGACTTTTTATTATTGTTCTCATCAAGTTTTGATGGATTTGAGGCAGGTTGTCCTGTGTGTGCCAAACTCTTTCCCTCAAAGGAAGTCCAATCAAATTTTCAATAAACTTTGTTTAAAAAACATCAAAAGTATCCTGATCATTGCTTCTAGCTGCATTGTTGGAAGACTTTGTTACTCTGGAAAATTCTACTTTACAGATATGTATCTTCTGAATTATCAACTTTTGCACAGAGTAACTGATTTGAACAAAAGGAGAGCTCGCATTTAACTTTGGACTATATACTCAGCCACTTAGGTGGAACAATAGCTTGTTTCTTAAAATATGTGATCCTCATAATTAAAGTTAATGTCTGTACTTTTGTTAAAGACACAGAAACCTGGAACTATCCAAATCCCACCAGACGGTATTGTTCAAATGATCTTTGTCTGAAATGAAGAGTAGCACTATAGAAAGACTCACTCTGTTAAGGTTTTAATCCCACTTTTCCAGAACAAAGAAGGGGAGATGGGATTTTTCTTACTGCAATTATCTGATTTAAATCTTCAAATTGTTAACATCAGCAATTGCCTAGGGGAACCAAATTGTAACAGTTGACAAGGTACTTATGAAGGCAAAACTTCTGAAACGTGACCTTAATTACCCGCTCCATTTTAGGCACTTACATGCAGTTTGAATCTGGGAGCTGGCAAACACTTTACAATATCAGAATGTTAGGATTTGCAAAGGGCCTCCAGATGATGAATCCAACCTCCTCTACCAAAGCAGGATCACCTTTCCCAATTTGACTTCAAAATGACATATTAAATGTACAATTTGCACGTGTATCGTTTCTATTTCCCCCTCCCCCTTTTTTGTCTTGTTGCTAAAGGCTTTTGTCAGGAAAAATAGAATTGGTAGGGAAGATGGATTCAGGTACTGCTACTAATGGTCCAAACATTACATAGCTTTGTCAACAAAGCTTCGTTGTTGAAAGCAATTTCTTTCCCTGTGTCAATATGTATGCCATGCTGTGTTGATATAAATGGATCTGCCAGGGAAAGCATTTAATTAATCAGTTTCCAGAATAAATTCTGTCAACTTTAATTTCCTAGCTAACAGTAATGTTTGGGCCAGCGTGGTGGGTCAGTCAACAAATGTTGTAATAAAAGTTAGAGTTGTCTTGAAAAAAAAAGCCTTGGTTCGGGACCTAGAAATGGTGCTTAGGTCATTTATTTGTTTCTTTCTATCTGTGAACATGTTTCAGCTGTCTGACAGCTCTGACATTGGCACAAAAGAAAGAAAAGAATATTCTGTAGTGTTCCAACAGGTCATAGCCTCGAGAGCATTTGCCAAATTCTGATGGGGAAAACTAGGAACACATTCAGTCACCTGTTGAGCCACGAGTAGTTTTTATTACAGTTTTATTGTAGCTAATGATATTCTGTAACTACAGAATTATGCATTAATGCAGCAAAAAAAATCACATAAGTCAGAAATAATCACAAACCTTTTCTGGACACTTGCATGTAATTGCCAAGATTTGTGGCATATGGTAGCTGGTTTTCATCATGTTTTTTTTTTTTTCCTGGAACAGATCTTCTGATGTACAAAATGAAATAACTTGTGTCTTATGTTCCAAAGAGTCTCTCATCCAGTGCCTGTTGTTATCAGTAGGGAAATATATCAGCGGGTGTTGTCAAACACATCAGTGGGAAAACTGCAGTGCCTTGTAATTAAAAAATATGGGGTTTTTCCACAATAACTTCCAGAAGATAAGATAAGCCTGGGAAGCAGAAGTTAAAATGAGAGGTTAAATTAGGTAAGGTCTTACAATTTTCTCTTACTGTGTTTATATTCTGTTAAGACACGGTCTTTGTGGCCTCTCCCCTATGTAGCACTTCAAGTAAATTTTTAAGTACACCATGGGCTGTCTGAGCTTCAGATCCGTCTTTCTCAACCCAAAATTTGGTAGGGTAGCCTTCAAACCTTAAGCTTACATAAGGTCTCTTAATAAAACTTTCTAATTATCATAGAAATGTCACAGGCTCACAGGATGTTAGAGGTTGGAAGGGACCTCCAAAGATCAAGTCTGACCCCCCGTGCCAGAGCAGGACCGTAGAATCTATCACAGGTCACAGGGATGCATCCAGATGCATGTCAGAGCATTGGTGTCCATATTTGCAAAACAATAGAATTGAAGTTATTGAACTGCATAATTAAAATGGAAGGTTGTGTAATGGGTGAGAAAACATAGGGGTTTGTAGAGAAGCATTACTAAATAATGCTGTTCAGTGTTGCTCTGCTCATAACCTCCAAGGGTGCAAGAATCCATAGAGTTTATGCAATTTTCTTTAGAGGTTTCCAGCTAAAAAGAAAGGAACTCCAGTCATGTGCCTGCTGTTGAAAAGAGTTGACACTACAGTTGAGTTTGTGATTGGCATGAAGCAGAACATTTGGGCATTTTCTGCATTCAATAAATGCAAGCTCATTTTGTTCTTATTATATATATATATATATTTCTGATTACACACAGGTTATAGAATGACAAAATCATTTCAATTGCAAGAGACCTTGATCTTAAAAGGCAATTGTTAAACTAACACTGCCATGTATCTCTCTAGCAAAGTCCCTAAATAACACAAGAAATCCCTCCCAACCCCCCCCAAAAAAAAAACCCAACCCAAATTTTCTTTCTTATCTGGCTATTTATAATATCCAAGGCTTCTTTTATCAGGTATTAGAAGCAGCAGATTCTCTTCCAAGTGCAGCAATGAACGTATTTCTGGGACCTGGGGCCATGCCTATTGTTCTACAAAAATCTGATAGAAAGTACATTTTGCTCACAAAATGAAGTAATAAATGAAATTCTCTGTCTCTTGGCTATTATTCCCTCCAACAAGTACATTATTTATTGACAAAAAGACTGAATTAAATGCATTTTATCAGCAGAATTACAGATGGGCATTGTTAAACTGCAGCTTTTTTAGCAAATTAAATTAAATTAGACTCACTATGGTTTGTATTGACAGAATGTAATAAGAACTTTAATAAAACTGTTTTGTTAACAGACTAAAGTAAGAGATTTCCTGGGAAAAAAATGTGTTTTATTGACAAAAGAGAAGTATCATCTCAGAGGAAAGTGCAGGTTAACACTACATTGTGCAAACCTTGATAATTCTTTATGGTGAAATACTGCATCCCTAATTCCCCTTCCACTTGTTGAAGCACTGTGCTTGATGTGGTGGTTTTCGTTTAACAAAAAATTGTTCCCTAGATCTAACTGACATTAGCACTTGTGGTTCACATGAAGCCAGTGGAGACAAGTCATCTTATAGTAGATAATTTTGGGCCTAATTTAGTCTATTGAGATCTCAAGTTTTCTACTCCTTGCATAGCATAGTTTTGAAAGGTTCAGAACCATTCAGCAGAGAAGAAAATATTCTATGTGCATGCCTCTGTGCTGTTGGTATTTCATATAGCTTCGTTTTCATCTTCATCTAATATTCCAAATTAGACTGGTTTTATTATGCAGACCTAAAAACTGTTACACTGACCCTTTACTTATATAATCTTCTGTGGGGTTAGTGTTGAATTCATATTTGCCTGCTCATAGTATCAGTCAGGGTTGGAAGGGACCACAAGGATCATCTAGTTCCAACCCCCCTGCCATGGGCAGGGACACCCCACACTAGATCAGGCTGGACAGAGCCTCAGCCAGCCTGGGCTTAAACACCTCCAGGGACGGGGCCTCAACCACCTCCCCAGACAACCCATTCCAGTGCTTCCCCACTCTCATGGTGAAGAATCTCCTCCTCACGTCCATCCTGAATCTCCCCACCTCCAGCTTCAATCCATTCCCCCTAGTCCTATCACTACCTGAGATCCTGAGAAGTCCCTCCCCAGCTTTCTTGTAGGCCCCCTTCAGATACTGGGAGGCCACAATCATTGTGTCATTGTGAAGGGAGCATAGTTTAGAATGAAATGAAAAGTTCTATCAGAAGTGGCTTTACCATTTGTAACTCTTCAAATATTCAGAGAAGAATACACTTATCTAAAAGACATAATCTTATTGTAATAGATGGCTATGCCAATGTATTAGGTACCACAGGAAATGGCTTCAAGTGGCCTGAAGTTGTATCAGGGCAGGTTTAGGATGGATATTAGAAGAAACTTTTTCACTGAAGGGTTTATCAAGCACTCTAATAGACTCCCCAGGGAGGTGGTTGAATTGCTATCCTGGAGGTGTTTAAAAGAAGCAGAGATGCAGTGCTAGGGGATAAGCTTTAGTGCCAGACT
The DNA here is from genome assembly GCF_026170545.1 of Melanerpes formicivorus. NCBI lineage: Eukaryota > Metazoa > Chordata > Aves > Piciformes > Picidae > Melanerpes > Melanerpes formicivorus. Next base: position 225,831 of record NW_027142411.1, read on the forward strand.
TGGTAGCTAGTTGGAGTCAGTCTTAAAGGTCTTTTCCAAGCAAAATGATTCTATTACAGAGTGATCCAATTCATGACTGAAATAACAGGACTCTTGCAGAGTTGAAGTTAGCTGGGCAATTGTCGCCCCCATCCCTACTCAATTACTTGTCTTAATCTTTGTAGTGCAGTTGTTCTCTTCCATCCTGCATGGTCCTCCAGGGAATTCTTTGTTCTGTTTTCAGAAACCAGAACAAATGAGTTACAAGAGATCTTCAGCTACAAATACTGTAAGAGAAGCTATTAATGTTGTATAAAACTGAGATAAAGATAAGGTGATAACAGCCCTAATCTTACCTTCTGTAACTGTCCTCATATTGAAGTCATTATTGGTTGTGTATAACATTTGATAGGTGCAATATATACTGAGTATTCTGTAGGATGAGCAGCATATTTTTTTCCAGCATTGAACATTTGCTAGCATTTGAAGCATGTTAAATCTGCAAATCTAAGTACTTTGATGGCAGTGGTCCTTTTATTGCAAGGTATCCCATTTTCATCTTCATAAAATTAATTCTATGGTACAAGGAAGCATTTAATTTTAGGCACAGTGGAGAATTTGATCTGTGCATTCGTTAACTTTTTGACTGCATCTCTGTTTAATTGCTTTGGAACTTTTAGCAGGCTAAAATATATCCAGGATACATTTACCCATGGAAGAATTGTGAAAGTGTTGCCATGTAAACTGTAAACTTGAAACCCCAGACAATCTATATGCCTCCCAGTAACCTGCATGCTGGCTGTGGGGAGAACCCAACCATGTCATTCACACACACTGCTTTTCCTTATGTTTGGAGACATGAACTCTGTGTGCACAGTTGTGCATAAATGCAGTGGAAACCACCACGGATTTTGCACACAAGCAGTTGAAGTGAAGTGGGTTTGGATTATTTAATACAAAGTCTGTAGATCAGTGTGACTGAAATGGCTGTGCATGATTGACACGTAGTGGCTTTGTCAAACAAAATTGCTAAGCATGTTGAGATTTCCAGTTACTTGTTAATTAAGTTCTGAGAGTGTAAAACTTAATCTGAAGTGTGTCCTTTTAAATGTTTAATAAACATCCAGTTCACAGTATCAAGGTTGGAAGGAGACCTCAAAGATCGAGTCCAACCTGTCTCCACAGACCTCATGACTAGATCATGGCACCAAGTGCCACATCCAATCCCCTCTTGAACACCTCCAGGGACAGTGACTCCACCACCTCCCTGGGCAACACATCCCAATGACGAATGACTGTCTCTGTGAAGAACTTTCTCCTCACCTCGAGCCTAAACATCCCCTGGTGCAGCTTGAGACTGTGTCCCCTTGTTCTGGTGCTGGTTGCTAGAGAAAAGAGACCAACCCCTTCCTGGCCACAACCACCTCTGAGGTAGTTGTAGAGAGCAATGAGATCACCCTTAAGCCACCTCTTCTCCAAGCTAAACAGTCCCAGCTGCCTCAGTTAAGAGAAACTTCTCAGCCAGCATCCTTCCTCTGTTCTGGACTAAGAAGGTGTAATACCAGCTGCCTCTCAAAAGTAGTGTGAATGTTAAACTGAACAGATTTATCTTTACCATACCTTAATATAAGAAGCAGATGAAGAAAGAAGCGGGGGGGGGGGGGGGGGGGAAGGCATACAGAAGTCATAAGGAAGAATTCTAAGGATGAAATCAAATACTTAAAAAAAAACAGATTAGGAATTTTACTTACTTTATAGTAATAGGAAACTGGTAAATGCAAAAAAAAAGTGTGCAAATATTCCAGATAGGCAAAATTTTCTCTTTCTTCTTTCCCCCAGGTTGTCTTTACTTTCAGGTTATGAGGTATCTGAAAATGTAGCCACTGGGAGTTCTTTGTTTGTCTTCTTTTTTTATATGCCATCAATTGTTTATTGATTCAGGACATGTTTGGGGGGAAAAAAAAAACTACCACAATTCTAGCTTTTAAAGTTTCTTTCATTTGATCTCCCCTTAAACTTCACCATTATTACTTGGAGGAGTAACTATTCTTTTTATTGGAACTTTTGCTTTCAGTTGTTCATATTGCTAGGCATTGCCTTTAATCTTCCATTTAATGTTAGAAGTGGGGTTTTGTACGCTATTCAATTGCATCTGTGAGATAGCTGCCATCAAATCTTAGTCAATATTTCCTGAAGTGTCAGGAGTAGAAGAACCATCATTCTGTTTTGCTGTCCGTAATTTTGACAAGTTAAGGCTGAGGAAAGTTCCATTCCAAAATTGGAAACTCAGTGATACTTTTTCCACAAGAACAAATTTCATTCAGTATAAATATTAAGAAACAAAAGCCTAAACTTATGCAAACATTAAGCAAGTTTTGTGAGTTTGTTACTCTCTGTTTATCAGAGTGCCCGGGAAGTCTTTCTTAATCTGTTTTATTGTTACTTTGGTGGTATTTTATATCTATTCCATATATATTCAGCCTCTCTCTACTCTACATACCTCATCCTAGAGTAGCTCAAGATTTCCAGTCAACAGAAAAGTCAGATAAACACTTGAAGAGGAGAGGATGGGGAATTGAATGAGGTCTTCTGCTTCAATTAGTTTGATATGCAATGCTATTCAAGCACTTACCATGAAACTTTTTCAGTGAATTGTGATATTTAAGTGTCTTAAATATAGGATTTATATATCTGTTAGCCTAAAAAACCCCCACGAACACTGCTTTAAGATGTCCAGAGCTGAACAACTCCACCACTCCACAAGTTCTCTGTAGTCTGAAAGATTGTTTTAGTTGAATACAATATGTTCAGTTCTAGCTGTGATATCTAATTGGGAATTGTTTCTTTCAGTGCCATTCAGGTCTTCACATTTTCAAAGCTCGTTTTACACCAACAATATATTAGCTGTGCAATTTATCAATATTTATTCATTATCCAAATGGCAGACTACTTGTCATAATTAATTATTGAAGTAATAAATAGTCTTATTAATAAAAACCAATGACAAGAACAGAATGATTTCCTTGATAAAGACTGATGACAGATTTCAGTATCTGACAAGACACTCAGAACAGTGTGCAGATTGAATCTAAGGCCTCCTGCATGGATAATAAATTGTTATTTCGGAGAATAAAATGATTGATACATTTGCTTTGTGTGGAAAAAGCACCTGGGAAAAGATTCTACTCCCTAAGTTATTTAAACAGACTATGGTGAAATTCTCTTTCCTTGTGACAAATTTAACTTTCCAAGGAAGTGACAGCTCTTGGCAGAGGGAAAGGAATTGATGCCTACTTGGGGTCCTTGACTTACAGATTCTTCTAAAAGTCATATTCATTGGGAAATCTCTTGGTGTTCTCACTCAGTTTGCATGCTTCTTGGGCAGCACACAAAGGGGTGGCTGCAACACCAAAAGGGTGATGGGAAAGCATGACCATGTGGCATGGCAGAGCCTATTCTGAGACAAATGAAGCCTGTCAGATACTTGGGGAAGACTGCTGCTTCTTTTCTTGTTGCATGGCTGAGTTGGCCTCTGGTTCAAACTCATTGTATGCTTTTCATTGGTTTGATCTTACCTTCTGTGACAAAGCAACCCCTGAGACTAAGCATCTTTTGACAACTTGGAAATGGCTTGGCTGGGAGCAGGGGGGGAGGGGACAAAAGAAAGGACTTTCACAGAGAACAATAGCTTTAAAAAAAAAACCCACAACACATCAACAAAAACAAACAAAAAAAAGCCAGCAAACAAGTCAAAACAAACAAACTTCCCCCCCAAAAAAAAAACTCCAAACAAGCAAAAATACCAAGAAGTAAGCAAACAAAACAAACAAAAAACAACCACCAAAAAACCCAAACTAGAAATTGTTGTCTGTGTCAGGAAATGTCTTACTCACAACCAGTCTTACTGCAAATGAACATCAAAATACTGTATTTGAAGTGTCTCCTGAAGGATGCTGGGTCTATGAGATGTGGATGACAGACTACCTTTTAAAACCACTTTCTAAGGTGGACATTCGATGGTTTAATTGAAGACTCAAGTCTACTAGTAGGTAATTCTGATATTTGCAGTTATGTGCTACATGCATCGTGACAACACCACCTTCCAGGTGATCCAAGTCCAAATTCAAATTTCAGTGATCAAAATCAAAAGAATTCCCTCAAAACTGTCTGTTTTTGCAGCACAATAACTGCAAGATAAAAGGCAAGTTTGCTGATGACACCAAGCTGTGTGGTGCAGCAGACACGCTGGAGGGAAGGGAGGCCATCCAGAGGGACCTTGACAGGCTGGAGAGGTGGGCACAGGCCAACCTCATGAAGTTCAATAAGAGCAAGTGCAGGGTCCTGCATCTGGGTCGAGGCAATCCCAGGCACAAATACAGGCTGGGCAGTGACTGGCTGGAGGGTAGCCCTGAGGAGAGAGACTTGGGGGTGCTGGTGGACAAAAAGCTCAACATGAGCTCTCAGTGTGCACTTGCAGCCCGCAAAGCCAATCAGATCCTGGGCTGCATCAGGAGAAGTGTGGCCAGCAGGTCGAGGGAGGTGATCCTCCCCCTCTACTCAGCCCTGGTGAGACCCCACCTGGAGTACTGTGTCCAGTTCTGGAGCCCCTATTACAAGAGGGATGTGGAGGTGCTGGAACGTGTCCAGAGAAGGGCCACAAGGATGATCAGAGGGCTGGAGCACCTCTCCTATGAGGACAGACTGAAGGAGTTGGGGCTGTACAGTCTGCAGAAGAGAAGGCTCCGGGGAGACCTAATTGTCGCCTTCCAGTATCTGAAGGGGGCCTACAGGAAGGCTGGGGAAGGACTTCTCAGGATCTCAGGTAGTGATAGGACTAGGGGGAATGGAATGAAGCTGGAGGTGGGGAGATTCAGGCTGGATGTGAGGAGGAGGTTCTTCACCATGAGAGTGGTGAAACCCTGGAATGGGTTGTCCAGGGAGGTGGTCGAGGCCCCGTCCCTGGGGGTGTTTAAGAGCAGGCTGGATGAGGCTCTGTCCAGCCTGATCTAGTGTGGGGTGTCCCTGCCCATGGCAGGGGGGTTGGAACTAGATGATCCTTGTGGTCCCTTCCAACCCTGAATGAAACTATGAAACTTAAAGAATATTGTCTTGTTTAATATGATTGTTTGGTATTGTGGTTTTTTGAGCTACACATCTGTCACCACAGAGTTCAGAGTTAGGCACTGTTTTGGGTCTTTTTTTCTTTGTTTGTTATTAGAATGAGTGATTTGCAGGAGCCTCATGTGGTTAGCCTTGTGCTCTCTGTCGTTGCCCAGTATCTAGCTATAGGCCCTTCATGGTATGAAGAAAAGAAAAAAACAAAGGTGAAAAACTATTTTAACATTTGCACTGTGCAAAATTTTCAGAAGCATTTAACTGTCATGCTGCCCATTCAAAGGCAATTTCCTGTTATGGTGTGAATTAACAAAAGAAGGAAAAATTGAAGCAAATCACTACTGCTTTGTGAAAATAAACCTTAGAAGGTCCTTATGGGTTCTGAGGTTCAGTAGGACATCCTTAAGTAAAATGACTGCGAATTGCTAATAAACTCTTGTTCATGAAAGGATGCTTAGTGTTTTGAGCAGTTCAACAGCTTGGGGGAGAACATCACTTTCCCCTTCAGAAACTGCTGACCTGTATAGAGTAGAATGTAGAATATGTGGATTTTACAGGGTTGGATTTGTTTTGTTTGAGGTTTGTTCTCTTTTTAACATAGTAGCAATTGCAAGTGGAATCGAGATATCCTCTTTAATTTTTGTTTCTAACACTTCTTTAATAATTAAAGCTACCTAGAATCCTCTTGGCTTTAGCTCTGCTAAACTCCATAGCATTTCCCCAAGACACTAAAATATTTTAACTTTCACTCTTCATATGAAAACTTTTCAAGAAGCAGAATATGCAACACTGAAGCTGTAGAAAACAAGCTGAAGAAGCTGATGAGAACCCATTAACATCTGCTCCCTGTGCTAAAATCAGCTCTGAAGTCTGAACATCTGAGAGACTTCTGTTTAATAGCAAACCTTGTGCAACCTGATTATTACTTAGCAGGTGAGAGGAAAATCAGGAAATTGCCAGAACTCATTTTTATGTATAGAATTAATAATAGCAGAAGTTTAAAAAGCAGCTTAGATGCAATAAGAGACCGTGAATGAAGTGATGATTAGGCTGCTAACAGGTGGCTCTTAAGCAAGGGTGTCCAGGTTAGCTTAAATGATGTAAGATCAGTTTGTTGTGAGTTGGCTAACAGCATCATGAATACAGAAGAGTTAAATGCCCTGCTTCTGGGCCCTTTTAGATAGCTCTTGATGTAAATGTTGTTTATGTAGTTTCAACATGCACTCAGATGAAACATCCTATTTTCATGCTTTTTCAAGTAAATTACCCTGAATAAAGAGGAGATGATTTGCAACATAATTAGGCTAAAGTGAAATCTAACTTTCATACAAAGGTCAGGTTATCCTCTATTTTATCATTTACAAAGTTTTTACCTCTTCTGTCAGTTCATACCCTTTGAAGTGCTGTTTCATTTTAAAACTGATATAATTATATACAGCTCCAATTGTTATTAGTGTCAGTGGAACTAGTGATTATTTCTTTTTTTTTTCCCCCTGAGGTGCTAAATCACAGATATGGAATGTTTAAAATGATCCAGTTTTGTCTGTGTTGACAAATGTATATTTCTAATAGCATATATCACAAAATGGTATGCCTGGGAAAGCACTGGGAACAAAAAACTGCTTGCATTTCTTCAAAGTGGCAAAGAAGTTGGAAGTTTCTTTTACTTCTTTTAGGTGAAAACAGCCTAACTCTGTTTCTTTTATGCTTAAAAGTAAAATATGGTCCCTTTTTTTGTACCATATCCACAAAATTTTCCATTTTGCAATTACTCAGACTTGAGAAATGGCTTCCAAATAGAAGGAAGATCACCATGAGTCACACTAATAGTTTGGATCTTAAAGTAAAATAATTTCACAAGAAAAAAGACCCTTTGAACTAATTCTGCTTTCATCTGTGGATACAGATATTCTAATGCAAATGAAAATATTTGTCTGCAAATGCCTGTACTCCCTCCCCAGGGAAGTGGTGGAGTCACCATCCCTGGAGGTGTTCAAGAGGGGATTGGATGTGGCACTTGGTGCCATGGTTTAGTCATGAGGTTTGTGGTGACAGGTTGGACTCAATGATCTTGGCACTGTGACACTGATGATCTCAAAGGTCTTTTCCAACCTGGTTAATTCTATTCTATTCATAGCACCAAGTGTTTTGTATTTGAGTGAAGAAATGAAAGACTTACTGACTTCAGCCAGAGTGCAGTAGTAGTCCTGAGAACCAGATACTCCACTGGATATGTGAATCTTACTTTATTAGTAGGTAGTTGACCAATAGCTTGATGTAAATGGGGATTGTTTGAGTCCTTCCTCTTGCTTTAGCCTTGTATTTCCAAACTCTTCATTTGTTTCTTCCCACCACTATCATCTGTACTCCAGGATACTTCTGTGGCCCCTTCCCTTGCTCACAACATAAAAATGGTTGAAATGTTATGTGTGTATATTAAATGATGCATGGAAAAAAACCCACCCTGTCTTTTAAAACAAATGCATGTCCTACAGAAGGATGCCATTCATTACTTAGATACTAAAGAATCAGCTTGAGTTGTTAGAGAATTTATAGGGACAACTTCTTTGGTTACCTTGTGCTTTCTGGAAAGTTTCATAGGTTCATAGAATACTGGATTGGAAGGGACCTCAAGGATCATGTAGTCCAACCTTTCAGGGTAAGAACATAGTATAAATGAGATGCTCCAGCATCCTCTCAAGCTGGTCCTTAAAAATGTCAGGTGCAAGCAAATCCACTCCCTCTCTTGGGCATTTGAGTGATTTGCCTTGGTAGATAGTTAGTCTTGTATAATTCTTGACTGACAAAGTCAGTGTCTAGAAGGAGTAGAAGTCGTTCTGTATTGACCATCAAATGATGCAGTGCTGATGCACTACAGTCTGCTTTTAGGAGCAGAGCTTACATACTTGACACTCATTTCCAGTTGAGTTTCCTCATGTAGTTTTGGGTTGTTTGGGGTGGGTTGGTTGGTTATGGGGCAGGTAAAAATATAACTAAGCCTGCATTATATGGGCATGATAAGAAGCACATGAGCATCCTCCTCTCCAAAGCACATCCATAATTATACTTTACTGCTCTGGGAGCACGAGGGATAAACTGAGGAGGTTATCTACAGCTTATCATGAATTCCTCTATGGTTGAAATCCTCCAAAATAGAAATGTTATTATCACTTGCATGCATCTACATCCCTCATACTTAAAAATAATAAATTGGTTGAGTGTCCAATTCTTTAATGTTGAGGTATAACTGGATAGGTACAATCTGATTGCCTCAATTATTCTACAAATTCAGAGTAGTGTATCAACAGTGCTGTAATTCTTTTTGTCCTCAGGGAGATTAAGTTCTTTTAAAGCATTTTAAACAAGAGAGCCTCATTACTCTCTGTCAGAGTGTAATTACGTCCAGAATCATAAGCACAAAGAGTTGCACTCTCACTTGTCTAAGCTAATGCAGTTGTTCTGATGCAGATGGACCAAGATCAGTTCTTGCAGAAATACAGTGCCATAGTTTACCATTGGAAATAACCCTTTGGAATTACAGTGCAGTTTTGGGTAAACCACCCATCCAAACTGGATTCTGATGGCTCTAGGGTTAATACCTGCATTCCCACAAAACCTTTCAGTGTCTTGAACAACTTGTTTCAGTGGAATTTGTACCTGCCTATGGTGAGGGTGTTGAAAAAGGGAAGATCTTCATGCTCCCTTCCGACCCAAACCATTCTGTGAAAGCAATTGTTTCCCAAATCACCCACTTATTCAAAGTTTTTTTTATGAAATGAGATGCTAGTGGTCTTGTTTTTCAAGTGTATAGTGTACAGGGCACCAAAGCCTCTGTAATGATTATTTGTAATTGAAAGTCAAAGTTACAGCATTAAATCTTGATCTCGTGCACTGATATAGTTTCCTCCAAATGCTGACTTGTTTGGTTTTGTTTTTAATGCATTGTTACTAATGCAGTGAAGAGAGAGAGGGTAGTTGGAAAATAGTGCTTAATACCAGCAATTGCTTTTTGAAATAATGGATTGCAACTGGAAGAAAACACACAAATACTTAAACCTGTCTATATATATATTTTTATATGTGTATTCAACAATAATGCTCTGCACATCTGTTTCCCCCATCACTGACTGAAGTGACTGATTTGATTGACAGTTACATTAGACTTTAAAGCTAAGACAGATTTGCTTATCTGTGCATGGTCAGTGGGATTTTAAATGTCAATTTACTATAATGCATTATACTTCAATTACAATTCACAAATGCCTTAGAGATTTAAATTTTGGTTATCTTATTCCTAAATCCTCTACTCGCTGTTAATGCCAACATCCATTAGACATGAGTGCTAATAGAATAGACTGTTTCAGTTGGGAGGGACCTACAGCTGTCATCCATTCCAACTGCTTGGCCAATTTAGGCCGACCAAGTTAGAATGTTAGTAAGGGTCTTGTCCAAGTGCCTTTTAAGAACTGCCAGGGTTGGGGCAGAGACTACCTCTCTAGGAAGCCATTTTATGTGTTTAACCACCCTCCTAGTAAAGAAATGTTTTCTAATATTCAGTCTAGACTTACCCTGACTCCGCGTTGAGCCAGAGAGCCACACTTAGGACAGGAAGGCTCAGAGTTGAAAGGTCACAAAGAGACTAATTCTCATGTCTCATAGCAGTTAGCTATACTCTGGGCAGGTTCTTTTTAGCTACTCTAATGTGTTTCAGTAGCCACGTCATTAGAAATAAGCAAAACATGAGAAATTCCAGCGTTGTTTGCTGTAGATGAAGAAGGAGAAGGATAATTCAGGAGTCCTAACATTGGTCAAGTGCAAATACTTGAAGTTATTAATTTCACTGACTACATATTGGAGGAGAGACATGTAATAGTTTCATAGTTTCATAGTTTCATTCAGGGTTGGAAGGGACCACAAGGATCATCTAGTTCCAACCCCCCTGCCATGGGCAGGGACACCCCACACTAGATCAGGCTGGACAGAGCCTCATCCAGCCTGCTCTTAAACACCCCCAATGTAATAGGAGTATTGTGTTCTGTAGAAATTATCCTCCAAAGGAGGAGAAATGTGGCTAACACTTAAAACACTCACTAATCTTACTCATTATATCAAAGTGAAAGTATTATAACAAAACTGCAGACTTAAAGCCAGTCATGTGGGCATTTAGTAGAAGTCAGATAGAGTTAAAGCAAGTAAAGGATTTCAGGCAACCAGCTCACTCTGCATTATAGAACATACAAGAAGCAAAAAGAAGCCTCTTGTGTTATCATTTCTTTGCAAGACCCTATAAAATGGATAATGGATAAACTTCCCAGACTGTGGAGTAGGGATGGTTATATCTGAATTCCAGGTTGTTGGCAGATGTTTAGATGATGATCCCATAAGGTGCCTTTCACCTGTAGTTAAACATGGTAAATGCATTAACAGATCCACACTGTCTGCAGATAATATTCCTCTATTTGGATGTGTCCCCATTTCAGTGAGACTTTACCCACTGACACCTCAATATAGCTGACAGAGACTTTTCTTCATATGTTGCCTACTGTATCCTCAAAATGAAGTTCTAAGCCAGCTGTATTTTCTTTGAAAACTTGTGCAGTGAGTGTATAGCTTAGCAACAACAATGGAGGAGAAGTGGTTGGTTCTAAAGCATTTCACAAAGGGTGCTTTCTAGTCTGAAACCACAAAGGTCATTTTAATTTTTCTCCATGAAACATTTGGATTTAGCTAAGCCTGTGGCTAAAGGTGTGAGATTAGTTCTTCAGCCAAGAAGAATCATGTTATTATAGTCTTGCTAAATAAAAAGATTGTTGGGGTGGAATTCTCAGATCCTTGGGTGTTCTTCCTTCTCTCACCCCAATACTTTTCTACTAGGTTCTTGTATTTGGCAGTAAGGTATAAGATGCTTTTGTGCTTGTCCATTTCTAATTAAACCTGCTTCAGAATAACTCTTCTCAAGTGCATGACTTCAGATAGGTCTATTTGAAATTATTGAAGTATTATTGGCTTCTGACAGTGATAGAGAAGTTCTTGTAAAAAGAGTACCTGTGAGGGGGAAAAAGAAAAATAAATAAATCTCAGTTCTTGTGAGAAAAGGAATAACTTTGTCATAGAGCAGAGTTGCCTGGATTGGAGGTCCATAGGTCATCGAGATGAACTTTCCACTTGAATATCAGCCTACTGCTAGATAAGGTCAATAACTTGGTTCAGCAAAGGTTTGAAAACTTCTCTGAGTGGTGACTCCATTACCTGAAAGGGCAACTTAACCCGAAGCTGACCTTTCCTCTCCGCTAACTTGGGGATGGCTTTTCTTTAGGTGGTGGTTTCATTTGTTTGGTTGTTTCTTTGGATTTTAGTTGTGGTGTTTGGTGGTTTTGTTTGGGTTTTTGTTGGGGTATTTGTGTGTGTGTTTGTTTGGTTTACTCCTCAAATACCTAACATGAACATCCCAAGCTTAAGTTTCTGGGTTTCTGACGTGACCAGGAACAGTTTGAGTCAATTATTTCATTCCAGTGTTATATAACTAAAACTATTTTTAGAGAATATCAGCTTTGCAAAATCAAGTTTTATAAGTTCAGAAAATGGTAGAACTAAATTTCCATGCATAAATTCTTTATTTTGTCTTTCCACTTGAGATATCTGGAGCCTGTTCTCTTTCAGAGTACTTGACATTTTGATAGCCTTTGCATTTTAAGCCTGTTTCATTTTATCTCATTCAACACCTGATTCAGTCTAATGTCATTTTTATATTGGAGAAACAGAAACTGAGCACAGCTTGGGAAAGTTTGAATCCTGACTTGGAGAGTCTCATACAGGAAACTGCTTTTCAAGGCAAGAACAGGATCCAATTGCTGGAACAGAATTTAGATGTTTTAGACATAACATATCCCCTTTTTTGTTGCCTCTTTTGCTACATAACTTTTGTCTGTGTATGTGACATTTGTAAATGTCCCTGTTAACTTCATAACTGTAATGCATTTGTGGAACATCAGCTCTCAGAAACAGTGAAAAAGCTTTCCCTGCTTTTGCTCCCTCTGCAGTTTTATACTCCTGCCCTTTGGACTCCTTCAGTCTTAATTCCTAACTTCTAAAACTTTTGATCTCTGCATTCCTGACCTCACTATCAGATGAACTCTTTTTTCTGAGTGCAACAGTGTGCATTATCTGTTGAACAACAGCACAATAGGAAATCTAAGAATCCCATTCTGTTTCTGCATAACAAGCCCTTGTCCTGTACAACCAGTCTGTGACCCCAAATCTCACTTTGTCATGGCATCTTGAACCCACTCCCCCTCCCCCTCTAGCTGACCCAGTGCATCTACTGGAACCCTGCAGAGTAACCTGAATTCTACAACTCCAGCATGTTCCATGTAAGGTTGAAGGTTGGGTAGTACACAGTGCGTAGGCTAAAAATGCTCAAATATGAGAATTGATTCATAGTATAAGAATTAATAGTTCTTATGAAATAACATTTTTCATTCAAAGAATCCCTATTACCAATTCTCACTGACAATCCAGTTAGCACTGACACATTGCAAACTTCCTTGAATCAAGTCGTAGTTAAGAGATGTCCCTGCCCAAGGCAGGCAGGTTGGAGTAGATGATCTCTAAGGTCCCTTCCAACCCAAGCCATTCTGCAGGTGTTGTGCTAATATTTTGTATCACATTGGGGAGCAACGTGGATAGTACTGGTATTCTTTAAGAGGAAGGTGGCACAGGGTGTTATAGTGAGTCATCAGCAACATTTCTGACTCTTTTCCAAGAAGAGTATAATATTGACAGAAGGAAGCTTTTTTCCCTTTCTCAGAGGTAGTTGAGTGTGGATAATGCAAGAATGATTACATTCACATAGTGGGTTATTAGTTGTTTAGTACACTGTACATACTTATCAGTCTATTCTTAGGGAAGTGCTGTAATTACATAGCATTTGGGATGTAAATTTCCCTGATTGAGGTTCCCAAATAAGAGTTTATTAAAGCAGCATGGATTTTCTTCTGAACATTGTTTTCGTATTAATTATTGGCCTGAACCAAACTATGCTTGAATGCTCTAAAAAGGGAGGAGAAAAACTTGAAGCTGCAAGTAATGGAAGAAAAGAAATAAATCAAGTGATGGCAAGAGTAGTATATGCATCACAACAAATCCAGTGGAATTTGCTCATTTCCATACTTTATTTCCATCTTCTTTATATAACTAAAAGATACAGTGAATACCCTTCCCTATTTTTTTTTTTCCCCCCCCCGAGAAATTCCACCCCATGAACTTCATCAATATGTAGAGCATTTCTTTGTGGCAGTGTCATTTAGTGTGCTGAGAAGGGCACGCTAGTAAGAGCAAATGAGTTTATATTAGTGTCACTACTAATTGAGTTCTAATGTTAGTGTTCGTTAGCACGGAAGGAAAGGCAGCACTACAGCCATGACTTCCCTATTAAAAATTCCAATTTTAAGTGGCATGCATGATACTAAAATTGCAATTGAATCAAGGAGGTGCTCTGTAGGTTTTGTGTTGCATTTAAATTCTTCTTTAAAAAATACATTAGTCACGAGTTCCGCCAGCTTACCAAAGAACAACTTAATATTGCACAAGCGTCACTTAAATGCTCTCCTCTTAAAGTGATAGTCTTAAATAACCATTTACCATAAGCACAGGCCGTGGTATTTGCATATTTTAATTGAATTGTACCTTGTCTGTTGGAAAACACCTGTTTGATAAGGTTCATGGCTTAAAATCAACAGATCCAGTTGTTGTTCTCTCTGCTGTTGCTGACTGAATTGACAATGTCGTGCTGGTAATGGAAAAACAATGAGCGTCTATGCTTTAGGTATTGCAGGAGAGAAATGTTACAGGAGCCTTGTGTTCTGTAGAAATAATCCTCCAAAGAAGCAGAGATGTGGCTAACGCTTAAAATACTCATTAATCTGTCTCATTACATCAAAGTGAAAGTATTATAACAAAACTTCAGACTTAAAACCAGTCATGAGGGTATTTAGTAGAAGTCAGAGTCAAAGCAAGTAAAGGATTTCAGGCAACCTGCTCATTTTGCATTATAGAGCTCATAAGAAGCATAAAGAAAGCCTGTTGTGTTACCTTTTCTTTACAAGACCCTATAAAATGGCATGTAAAGTCTAATGGGTAAACTTCCCATGCTGTGGAGTAGGGACAGTTCCATCTGAATTTCAGGTTGTTGGCAGATGTTTCTTTAGATGATGATCCCACAAGCTCTTATTTCATTGACAATAATGTCTTTTACCTGTAGTTAAACATGGTAAATGCATTAACATATGCTTCAGAAAACCTGATACAGCAAGCAGGAAGAGCTAATAATTATGCACAGAAATGTGTTAATTCTCAAGGTGCATACGTCACGGTGGTAACAGTTGGGAAAGATAGATCTGCCATAAACTACTTCCATGAGAAGTGTGAAACTAGAAGAGCTGATGCTTTTGATCTTGTGAGTCCAACCCAGCTTCATAAAGCTTCAAAACTTTTGCTTTTGGGTGTTTTAACAGATAAACAGGTTTGACAGACTGAAGGAGTTGGGGCTGTTCAGTCTGGAGAAGAGAAGGCTCCAAAGTGACCTAATTGTGGCCTCCCAGTATCTGTAGGGGGCCTACAGGAAGGCTGGGGAGGGATTTCTCAGGATCTCAGGTAGTGACAGGACTAGGGGGAATGGAATGAAGCTGGAGGTGGGGAGATTCAGGCTGGATGTGAGGAGGAAGTTATTCACCATGAGAGTGGGGAAGCACTGGAATGGGTTGTCCAGGGAGGTGGTTGAGGCCCCGTCCCTAGAGGTGTTTAAGACCAGGCTGGGCAGCCTGATCTAGTGTGGGGTGTCCCTGCCCATGGCAGGGGGGTTGGAACTAGATGATCCTTGTGGTCCCTTCCAACCCTGAATGAAACTATGATATTATGATACTACTATGATAAAGCCCATTCACCTTTGTAATTCTCTTCAATGAGACACTCTGGGACTATTATTGATTAGAAATGCTACCCTGCTATGAGTAGCCAAATACACCTTGCAAATTGTGCAGAAATGTGAAAGTTCAACAGAAGAAAATCAGAGGTTTCCGTGGCACGATGTTTGTTTGGATTTTATTTAATGACATAGTTGGTCAGGTCAAAGGAATTAGTAGGCATGATAGACTGGTCCTGAATGAGAATGAAACTATTGAATACCTGATTTTTAGGTTTTTTTTAAAGAAAAAGAAGAACAGTGAATAAATAAAGTAAAACTGAAGTTTCAGTAAGCTCAGAAAATCACTGAGGAAAATCTGATGTCTAAAGGGAAAAGGGATTCTGGAGGGGCTGATAGTTACTTAAGGAAGAAATATACAGGCCAAAAGCAAAAGATACACTAAAACTAAGGAGGCACAGGAAGATTAGTGAAGCACCAAGCTGGCTAAATACTGAGTTCCTCAATGACCTGATCATGAAAAAGAAGTTCATAGAAAAAGAGTCAAAGTACAAAGAGTGTAAATATGGGAAAAAATAGCACTGAAATATAAACGAAACATCAAAAGAGCAGAGAGAGCCAGCAAGGCACGCCAAGAATAAAAGAAAAAGTTCTGTAAGTACATTAGTGCTAAGAGAAAAATGAAAGAGTGAGCTGGTCTGCTTCTCAGAAGAAAAGGAGAATAAATGATAGCTGATGCTTTTTTGGAATGTCAGGACGCTGTTAATATCTTTTCTGCCTCAGTCTTAACTAAAAAGCTCTGCTGTGATGATTTTAAAGCAACTAACATTAGCAGCAAAGGGTAAAAAAAACCTTGTGATAATATAAGGAAAGATCAGAACAGAGACTTATTTCTAAATCAAATGCTTATACATCAGCTGATCTGGAAGAAATTCACCCAAATTACTTGAGAGAATTGATTGAAGCTGTTTGAGTCATCAGTGGTTATCTTTGAAGCAGGAGATGGATAAAGGTCCGAACAAGGACAACGTGGCAAGCACATTGCCTGGCTCAAGAAAGAGGAGAAAAGGAGAGGCTGGAGTTTTGAATTAGACTGGAACAAAAAACAAAGCAATGAAGCTGTTTATAAATACATAAAAAGTACAGAGAAAATTGATAGTACAAAAGCATGGGAAAAAAAAATCATGCCAAAACAACACACTTTCCTTTTGTCATATCAAGTATTGATATGTGAGGCATTAGATGTTGCTGATAACTTCAGTTTTCATAAAGCATGTAACACCACCTTATAGCAAGATCTTCTCATTAGTAAGCTAAAAATATGTTTTAGAAGAAACTGATCTATCTCAGAGAATCACATCCAGGCAGTATTTCTCTGTGGCTCACTACCTAACTGGAAAGATTCGTTGAGAGGGGTGATGTAAACTGAAGTTAGATAGTAGGAAAAAATTATTTGAGGTCAGTTTAAGCGACAGAACAAGAGGACACAGTCTTGAGCAGCTCCAGGGGAGGTTTAGGCTGGATGTTAGGAAGAAATTCTTCACAGAAAGAGAGATTAGCTGTGGGAATGTGCTGCCCAGGGAGGTGGTGGAGTCACCATCACAGGAGCTGTTTAAGAGGAGACTGGATGAGGCACTTAGTGCTGTGGTTTAATTGATTAGATGGTATTGGGTGATAAGTTGGACTTGATGATCTCAAAATTTTTTTCCCACCTGGTTAATTCTGTAGTTACATTGGAGAAATTTTCTTGGACTATTAGGGATTTTCATTGCTTTTAGGAATCCATTAACAGTATTCACTCAGAAATAGTTTGAATAAAGCTGGCCTTTCTATGGGGCAGAGAATAGGCCAAATTTTCTTTCAGAGCTTTAAAAAATGTATTCATTTATGCACTTAAAAAGAAAATGGTCATGATTTTCCAAAACAAAAAAAACCCCACTAGTTTTGTTTTCCCCATATGAATTAATAAGACCATTTAAATCTTTTATGCTTCAGTGTGGGTCTGAACTTCTAGAAATTTCTATTGCTTAAACACACTTCTTAGTCCAAATTCCACTTTGGCAATTTAATTTCCCTTAACTGATTATTCAGAAGGTATGAGAAACAAATAGTGTAATGCACTCTGATCTGCTTACAGGCTTTCACAGCCTGAAGAGTCACTGCTTTGTCCTTGAATCCTATTGCTTTGAACCTACAGTAATAATTAAAGAACAGCTTTTAAAAATGTATGACTTTATATCACACCTTCCTAACAGTATTGTACTTAATATGCTGATATCCACTGCATTTGTATTTCAGATCTCCTTGGACTGTTCTTTTTGAAGTAGGGTAGAAGGCCACTGTCCTTTCTCCTTTGCCCTTTAAACACAGACCAAGCTCTGATTATTACAAAGAAAGAGGGCTGATCATGAGGCCTCAGATCTAGATGTGATTATCTGAACTCATTTATGTTGAGTATGTGTGCAGAATTTAATTACACTGCTGGAAAAAATCATGCCTCTCTAGGCTTTGCTTCAGTAGTGTTAGTGTCTTAGATGTATGTACCTCAAAGTATTGATCATTCATAAAAAAGGATGATGAGCCAGACAAAAAGCAGTGAGGGTTGTCTGTTTAATATCATTTTTCCTTTCTCTCCCCCTTGCCCTCCAGGTAATAGGCAAGCTAAAATGCATCAAAATGTGTCAGTAAATCTCCAGCTGAAGAGAAACACTCAGAATTAATTGATATTTACCATCTTGGTTTATTTACAAATTGACATGCTGTAACACAAATAATAATTTCCACATCCCTTCCAGGTACGCAGTTTAAAGCAGAAGCTCACGACTAAATATTACCCACCAGTGATACTCAGGCAGTTGACACAGAAATGCTGGCTGAGGTTTAAAAAACAGAATTTGCCCCAAATTCAGGGCTTTTTAAAACTTGTTACACTGGAAGTTGGGTTTTGTGGGGATTTTTTCTCTTTGGGGGGGCTGGGGGGTGGGTGTGAAGGGAGGTGGTTGTTTTGGGGCTTGCTTTGGGGATTTATTTTGGTTTGGTTTTTGCTTTTGGTTGTTGGCTGGTTGGGGTTTGGTTTTGGTTGTTGGCTGGTTGGGGTTTGGTTTTGGTTGTTGGCTGGTTGGGGTTTGGTTTTGGTTGTTGGCTGGTTGGGGTTTGGTTTTGGTTGTTGGCTGGTTGGGGTTTGGTTTTGGTTGTTGGCTGGTTGGGGTTTGGTTTTGGTTGTTGGCTGGTTGGGGTTTGGTTTTGGTTGTTGGCTGGTTGGGGTTTGGTTTTGGTTGTTGGCTGGTTGGGGTTTGGTTTTGGTTGTTGGCTGGTTGGGGTTGTTTCCTTAGTCATGGAAAAATGCATAGAATGTGCATCCTACAATGATCAGCTGTATTTCCTGTGAAAGCCTGTGTTAATATGAAAAATGATGGCAGGAAACCAAACATTAAGTAGATTAATTAAGCCTGAGAGTACTCTTTTCAGTGCTTCCTTACTCAGAAACATGATTATCATTGGCATTAGCAGCATTTCTCAATAGAGAATCTGGAAATGGACATTGAAATACTGTTGTATACTTCTAACTGTGAGAAGAGAAGGCTCAGGAGAGACCTTATTGCCATCTACAGCTACCTGAAGGGAGGTTGTAGACAGGTGGGGGTTGGTCTCTTCTCCCAAGCAACCAGCACCAGAACAAGAGGACACAGTCTCAAGCTGTGCCAGGGGAGGTTTAGGCTGGATGTTAGGAAGAAGTTCTTCATAGAAAGAGTGATTGGCCATTAGAATGGGCTGCCCAGGGAGGTGGTGGAGTCACCATCACTGGGAGTGTTTAAAAAGAGATTGGATGAGGCACTTGGTGCCACAGTTTAGTTGATTAGATGGTGTTGGGTGATATCTTGGACTCAATGGCCTTGAAGGTCTTTTCCAGCCTGGTTAATTCTTCATTCTGTAAATAGTAGGACCCGCAATACAAAAAGATTCAATTGCTGCTGATAGATATGTTCAGGAATGTCCCTGACTGCCAATTAACAAACCCAGAAGAACCTTCAGTCCACAGGAGAGAACCACAGGAAAATAAATTCATACATGGTCAGAAAATATGTTTATTAATGATTCAGTGATTAAATTGTGCTAATTTTAAACCAAGTAAAAGCTGCTGACATAGAATACTTATGTTGCTAAATCAAATACAGATGCCTGCCTTATTACCAGGGTTTTTAGCCCTTAAGGAAATGTATTTTTAGGGAAACTGGAACTGGCTTTTTATCTCAGCAGTGGTCTAAGCTTGCTATGCAGTCATTGATAAGTAAGGATGTGTTAGCTAAAAGGCATGGGATGGCTAAATAGCCAGAAATTAGTCAGCTCAAGAGAGTTAGTCAGATGATTTAATTAGACTGCACCATGCTTACTGGGGGAGAAGGCAATACCAGTAAAAAAGAAAACTTGGTGTAGTCTTCTCATGTAACTTTACTCATCTGACCTAGCAGGCTGATGTGTGGTATGTCACTGAATGTAGCTGTCATGTAGGCAGCCCCCTTGCCCCTTTGCCTCTGTTTTCACTCATTTTAAAAACACATGGATTCACACTAGATCCAGATTCCAACTCATTTTCACTCTTGCATTGTTTGCTTTTTCACTCTGACTGGCACTAACTAATTTAACTGGGATCATGCTGAATTTCATTCTTACCCGTAAACAGAGTCTCCAGGAATCACACTGACCTGTGCTGGTGCTAAAGTATTTCTTCACATGATAATTACAGTGACAAAACTCATGGCTGCATATTTCTCACATGCATTTGAGACTGCAGTGGTCATGTTAGGGACAGCAATGTGTCAGTCTGCTTTTCTGTGGGGAAAACAGTGTGAGGTCTCCTCTTCCCCATTGGTGATTACATGTACCCAAAGTCAGTGCAAAAGCAGTTGATTTGAGAACTTCTACTACATGTCATCCAAATTCTCATGTCAGAGGTGCTCTGACACCTTCTTGTCTCACAGCTATGCCACAGTACAGGTGAAGGGCAACGAGATCATAGTGATCTGTTCCCTGCAGCCTCAGTGAAGTAGCTGCAGTTCATATTCTTCATATGTGTGTGCAAAGCCTGGGACCATTTCTGCTCTCCTGACCCTCTCTAATCTCACAGTGTGCCATGCTATAGATGATGATTTGGTTTGGTTTGGTTGTCTTTGGTTTTGGTTTTTTACTGTTCTGAAACAGGCTTTTACATCTTCAGTGAAATAAGTTTTATTTGCAGTAGGACATATTGAATAATTCAGAAAGGGTATTCCTGAGGTCAGACAGCTGGAAATGTGGAACCAAGAGGTGTTTTCAGTGAGGTCATTCTGGCCATGTACACACTGTCATAGTAATCAGTTTTAGGAAGGTAATAAACGAGCAGAAAGGAGTAAAATTAAAATAACAATCTGTCCTTGAAAAGAAAGAGGAAACAGATCTCAGGTAGGTGAAGGTACTAGTTTCATCTTAAGCAATGAGTGTTGTTCATGATGTTTTTTTTATGCTGACTGCACTGTGATAAAGGACTGTGAGTCATCATCGGGGTATCAAAAAGTCTCACTAACCTGAGACAGCTTTTCATTGCTGCTGCCTTTTCACAGAGCTGGGATTTTGTAAACTCTGAGCTCAAATGAGCAGTCATTTAAAGTGACTTGATCCGTAGCAATATAAGAGCGATGTCCACTTAGCCTTAAGAATGAAATAACAAAATCAGCTTCAGGGAGTCTGGAGATATGGAATAGGTGAAAACAAATAAGGATGGTGGCCCAGAGTTGTCATAGCAGGAAATACATTTTAATCAAGGCCTTTTTCCCTTTCAAAATCCCATTCATTGCAGATGCATTTCTTACAGAAAAAAGATGAAGTGCTCCTAAGACACTTCTCAAACTTAAGATAAAGGAAAAATTGCTAAGACCTAAGTGGTCTTCTCAAGGATGACATCTAGCTTCTTCCTGAGGATACTCTACATTGCAGTCATATAGTATAGAAAAAGTAGCATGGAGAAAAGTTGCCTGTGTGCTGTGGGGGTGGAGGGTGTTGTTGTAGGCCTTCTATTGGCCCCAAACTGGAATATGTTTCTAAAATGGTACTGCAGAACGATCTTCAGAAGCCAGGACTTGTTAACTAATATCAAACAACCTTTTGCTAAAACTGTCAGTTATCTTTCCTCTATATTTAGAGTAGATAATAGCTGTGATACATGATTCATCATGCACAGTCTCCTTCATTATGCAAACACGAATAAACTCAGATATGGTAAAAACTGAGATTAGTCTTTATGCCCTTTATCCTGAGTACAAATATCCTAACATCGCTGACATTGAGGAATCCCAAGGAAGTAATACAAATAAAGACAATCAGGTATGAGGAGCACATTATGAATCGTGCCTAATTAAAAGCCTCCATTTTTCTTCAAGAACAGAGTGAGATGAATGGCCTCTCACAGTTTTCAACAGTGCAAAAAGGTTGCACATGCATAGAGGGGTTTTAACTCTTGTGCAGCATTTAAAGTTGCGTGATTCTTCAAGCTAGAGCTGGGTTGTGCTTGCTACCTTTGCCAGGTTTTTGGCATGGAAGGTTCTAGTTTTAGTTGCTTGCAACATTACAAATCTACAAAGGACTAGCCAATATTTTTGCATAAAAATTTGCTAAAGAGCAATTCCCTGAAATCTCAGATTCTCTCCATGTTAGACAACTGAGGACATGGTGAAATAATTCCCAAAGAGAAAAGGCTGTAAAAATGAGACATAGCCTTTGACAAACAAAGTATCTTTTAGGGTGAAGTTTCCCTGACTTAGAGTAATTTCATGGTGTTCAAGTTGCAATTGGGTCAAGCTGGCCAAAGTTGGAGAGGAGCTTGGAACACAAGCCTTATGAGGAGACACTGAGGGTGCTGGGGTTGCTTAGCCTGGAGAAGAGGAGGCTCAGGGGAGACCTTATTGCTGTCTACAACTGCCTGAAAGGGGGGTTGTAGACAGGCAGGGGTTGGTCTCTTCTCCCAGGCAACCAGTACCAGAACAAGAGGACACAGTCTCAGGCTGCACCAGGGGAGGTTTAGGCTGGAGGTTAGGAGGAAGTTCTACACAGAGTGATTGCCCATTGGAATGGGCTGCCCGAGGAGGTGGTGGAGTCACCATCACTGGAGGTGTTCAGGAGAAGACTTGATAGGGTGTGCTTGGTTGCATGGTTTAGTTGATTAGATGGTGTTGGATGATAGGTTGGACGCAATGATCTTGAAGGTCTCTTCCAACCTGGTTTGTTCTGCTCTATTTATAGAGGCTGGAGATACCAATACAAAAAGACCTGTTCTCACTCTAATCTTAGTTAGAAAGTGAGATGCCAAGCAAGACATTTGAGTCTATCCATTTCCCTGTCTGTCACTGATTTTTGCCTACTGGTAGGTTTTGCTTACAGCTGCACTCTGTTCATCTTGTGAGCTTTTATAATTGCTAATGGGCATTTACCTGTCTTTTGTATGCTCTCAGAGCATGCATTTGTATTTCTGAGGCACTTTGAAAGGCTTCTATTTTGGAGATTAAGATAACAATCATAACTGAGCAGTTTTGATCTGTCACATATCTAGGTCATTTTTTCACTTTGCCTTAAGGCCAATATGCACAATATTCTTCCTTATTCGTGCTGAGGAACATTTTTGTTCCTATTGGTCAGCAGTAAGCTCCATACATCCCACATGACTGACAGTAGGAGATTCTTCTTGGCTTGTCAGCCGCATACACTTGTCTGTTAGAGTCTGGCAAATGACTTCCCTCAGGTCAGAATGCACAAAAAGTGTCAAGCATTCAATTAAAAGTACAAATAAAAATACTCACAAGCCAAGTTCTTATAGGCTCTAATGCTCTGGCTATGAAGATATGATAGCTGGCATTGACAGTTTGAAATAAGTTATCCTAAGCAGAGCCAAGTGGACCTTCATGTAGTGAGACAAAGCTCATTTATTTTGTACATTGCTTAGGTTTACTCAGAAATGATTCAAGTACCATAAACACAAGAAATTATGCTTGTTGCAGGTACTGTAAGGCAGGCAAACTTGTATGGATTCTTAATTAATGTTTCCTTGCACAGCTGAGTATTTTTCCTTTTCCCTATTAAAACTGTTGTGATTGCAACCTGTTTTCTTCCAGAATACAGGGACTGAAATACTTGCCTTGAGATTTCCTGAACACGTAGTTGCAAAAATTCCAAGTTCAAGACATGGAACACATAATAGTGAATCACAGAATTGTCGGGGTTGGAAGGGACCTGAAGGATCAGCCAGTTCCAACCCCCCTGCCATGGGCAGGGACACCTCACACTACAGCAGGTTGCCAAGAGCCACATCCAGCCTGGCCTTAAAAACCTCCAGGGTTGAGGTTTCCACCACCTCCCTGGGCAACCTGTTCCAGTGTCTCAAGGTGAAAAACTTCTTCCTAACAAGATTGCTTTCCTTAGGAGAAAAAAAAAATGTAATTCTATTGTTGATATGCTGTACCTAAGTGTTAACAGCTGGAGATTTTCAGTTGGACCTTGCAAATGCCCTACAATTAAGTGTGTGCTTGTGGTTACCAGATAGAATTTGGCCCAAAATAATAATAAACAAACCAATTAAAACCAAACAAAACCTCAAACCAGCCAACCAACCAACAAAAGCCCTACCTTTGTGTGGGATGATTTTTTTTAATTATCCCATATTTGGAGCTACATTGCTCTTCCTTTTGTCTAATCCTGCCTCTGCTTCAAAATCAAGACTCTTTGCCTTTTATCTACTAATTATTCACATGTTTGTGCGGGTTTCATTTCATGCACCAACACTGTGCTGAGGACAAATAAATGCATACAGAAGATTTTTGTCCAGAGGGGAGGGAAAAGAATTAAGCTGTTAGTGAAGCACTGGGATTTTACCTTGGCTATTAAAATGGGACAGACATTTAAAAATGTCTGAACTTCTGTATTTATCAGTATTTTTCAAAGCATTCGACCGTGGCAATCTGAGACAGTTACAGCCACTGGTTGCTAGGTCTACACAGGTATCATATTTGTAACCATTAATATGCAGACAGGGGATGATTAAATGCACTTGTGATGAAATGTGACACCATATTATAAATGAGAATGGAAAATGAATTTATAACCATAAATCATGTATTAAAATATATGTGACAAGCTAAGGCTCATGAAGACAATGCAGAAATAACAAATACTGTGTATGTCAGTTTCATCTTTAAAAAAAAAAAGAGAAATGTTTACTTGTAATGTTCTATTTTATGTCTGGTTTTTGTTGAAATTCACCTTTCTCAGTGGGAAAATGACAACAGAGGAATGGCTATGGTGTATCTGTTAGCATTGGGTGGATAGCAGTCTACGATTTAACATTAAATAAGGCTGTGAAATACATGAAATTCTCCAGAAAATGTAAGGAAAGTTCTTTCTTTCACTGTAATAAACACTTTGGCAAAGTTGTGCTATAGAAGTTACATTTCATCCATTTAGTAAAACCTTTGCCTGGCGCATTAAAAGAGATTCAAGCAACTTGAGCTAGCTGCAGGGGGGTTGAACTAGATGACCATTGGACGTCACTTCCAAACCAAAACATTCTATAATTTCTGTATAGCCTTGTTGTAGGTTCAGAGAGACACTGCCATGGAGCCTGAAGGTCCATGATTTTTTTAGAATAGAATTAATCAGGTTGGAAGAGACCTTTGAGATCATCAAGTCCAACCTATCACCCAACACTATCTAATCAACTAAACCATGGCACCAAGTGCCTCATCCAGTCTCTTCCTAAACATCTCTAGTGATGGTGATTCCAATACCTCCCTGGGCAGCCCATTCCAATGGCCAGTCTCTCTTTCTATGAAGAACTTCCTCCAAACATCCAGCCTAAACTGTCCCTGGCGCAAATTGTGACTGTGCCCTCTAACCAGCACCAGAACAAGAGAACATCTAG
This sequence comes from Melanerpes formicivorus, assembly GCF_026170545.1. Taxonomy (NCBI): domain Eukaryota; kingdom Metazoa; phylum Chordata; class Aves; order Piciformes; family Picidae; genus Melanerpes; species Melanerpes formicivorus. The sequence continues at coordinate 250,784 of NW_027142411.1, forward strand.
AGACAGAGACCACCTTCTCAGTCTTGAATAGAAAAGAGGTGTTCTGTACAAAACTTGGTCATTTTTCTTAGGCAGCTGATACATATTAGTTTTAAAAAAATAAATCATAGAATCATAGAATTGTTTTGGTTGGAAAAGACCTCTAAGATATCAAGTCCAACCATCAAACTAAAATCATCATGGCTGTTAAACCATGTCCCAGTGTGCCATATCCATATATTTCTTGAATATTTTGAGGGACAGTGACTGCAGCACTTCCCTGGGCAGCCTGCTACAATGATGAGATGAACTCTGGTGTCTGTTCACAAGACAGTCTAGGCAGTCCTAAATCATCTTCAGTGTATGCATGATTCTGTGTGTAAACCTATACTGGGATTTCCTTGTTTCAGAAGTTTTGTCTAAGTCATTCTTTGCTTTAAATGCTGAAGCTGTTCTCTCATTTTCTGCTTAAAGCACTCTGTATTACCTGATTACTAATGCATGCACAGTTAGTCCAATGAGTGAAGAGAATGTCAAATTTATCAGATAGCGCACATTGGGGTACATGCTTCACTGATATTCCATGGACAGAGAACCTTCAGAGGCTGCAGGACTCTGTCTAAAGCTGCTGTAAAAATCATAGCCAAATGTGTGAGATTTTGTGTAGAAAGGGGAAGTACATGGACAAAAAATGACTGTATGTGAATCAAGCACTGAAATCTAGCACAGAAATAACTTACACCTTTTCATAGAATCATACAATCACAGAATTGCTGCAGTTGGAAAAGACCTCTAAGATCATTGAGTCCAACTATCAACCTAAGACCAGCATGGCAGTTTCTTAGAGAACATCTTGGTCTTTAATTTCTTTAAATCACAGCATGGAGGCTTTGACATAAATACATGTATCTTTACTACACGGAATCACAGAATTGCCAAGGTTGGAAGAGACCTCAAAGATTATCAAGTCCAACCTGTCACCACAGACCTCATGACTAAACTGTGGCACAAAGTACCACATCCAATCCCTTTTTGAACACCTCCAGGGATGGTGACTCCACCACCTCCCTGGGCAGCACATTCTAATGGGCAATTACTCTTTCTGTGAAGAACTTCTTCCTAACATCCAGCCTAAACCTTTCCTGGTGCAGCTTGAGACTGTGTCCTCTTGTTCTGGTGCTGGTTGCCTGGGAGAACAGACCAACTCCTTCCTGGCTACAACCTTCTTTCAGGTAGTTGTAGACAACAATAAGGTCTCCCTTGAGCCTCCTCTTCTCCAGGCTAAACAACCCCAGCTCTCTCAGTCTCTCCTTGTGGGGCTTGTGCTCAAGCCTCATTGCCCTTCTCTGGACATGTTCCAGAGTCTCGATGTCCTTCTTAAACTGAGGGGCCCAGAACTGGACACAGTACTCAAGGTGTGGCCTAACCAGTGCAGAGTACAGGGGCACAATGATTTCCCTGTTCCTGCTGGCCACACTATTCTTGATGCATGTCAGGATGCCATTGGCCTTCTTGGCCACTTGGGCACACTGCTGGCTCATGTTCAGGTGGCTGTCAATCAGCACCCCCATGTCCCTTTCTGTTTGGCAGCTCTGTAAAGAACACTTCTCAACAGGATGTTCAAGTGACCAAAATTTGTGTCTTTCATCTTACTTAACTTTTGCACTTTTATTTACTATTTACAAGTACTTTCTTAATACTTAAAGACTGGGCAAGAGTGTATTTGGTGGTTTTATAAGCATGGAGGGGAAAAACAATATTGTGGTTGAACAATTTCAAAGGCAGCTAGGCAGGACATGGGGGAAAAAAAAAACCAACACATCAGTGTGGCAACAGGCACAAGCAGATAAAGCTGTTTGTCTAAGGTCATGCAGAAGGTCACTGGTAGAGCTTGGAGTAGAACTCTTGATTTCTGACTTCCAGTATTAGAGTCCTAATAAATAATTCATTTAATTTTTCTGTTTTTATCTGCTTGCAAAATTGTCATGAGTGTGCTCTGACAATCTCTGAGCTGTTTTGTATTCATTCAGGAATCCTTTTCTGTTAAAAAGAAACAAACCACACAAAACCCAACAAAACCAGAACCAAAAACTCCAATCCTCTTTGATTATGGTTAGTCTAAGTCCTAATTCATGTTTCAATGAGCAGTGGTAGGGGATGTAGGGCCTTGCTCTCACAAAACAAAAAGTGTTAGACCCTCTGAATTCAGTGGGGTAAAGGCCAGGCTGTGCAGAAGAAAATAGGAATAGTCAGGAGAAAAAATAGAAAGTAGGAAAAATATAAAGCATGGTTCTGCTTTAATACTTGCAAGAGAAAAGATGTTTGGTTTGGGTTTTTTCCTCTTCTGAAAAGCTAGCATAACAATGGTTTCAAATTCATTTATTGCATTCTTTTCTGTAACAATTTTCGATGCCAAATGTATATATACACACACACACCCCCCGTGAAAACTTGTTTTCTTGAATAACAAGCTTACATTCTCACTTATTTGTGTTGTTGCAACTGTTTCTCCTAGAAGTGTTCAGCCACTCAGTAATGGAAAAAAAAAAGAAAACCAAACCCAAACTTCTGATTGAAGTAAAATTTCTATTAAAATTCAAATGACTGTGCATGGAAAATACTTTATTCATTCTACTCTAATATTTATGTATTGAACCGAAATGCCTATGTGCCCAGGCAGTCTGGATTAAACTTTGTAAGTGCATGACTGTAAATCTGTGGGAAAATGTGGAGATTTACATTCCTGATCTGCAGCTGTGGCCTTGTTTGCATTATGTCCTCCACCATTCTTACTTCTTTTTTCCATTCACAAGCAAAAATATTCTGGCACTGGTATAGCTAAGTTTAGGGAAAGATTTCTGATTATTTTACAGAACACACAAAGAGAAAATGATGATTTCTGTTTTGTGGAGCTGCTACATTGTCTTATGATCAGTCATCATGGTTGCTTGTGAACAGTGCAGGAAAAACACCTGTTGTGTAGTATGCCATAGGATCTTGTGGTACAACTATGGAATTCATAGAGTCATAGAATCAATAAGGCTGGAAAAGACCTCAAAGATCATCAAGCCCAACCTGTCACCCAAGACCTCATGACTACTAAATCATGACTTCAAGTGCCCTATCTAATCCCTTTTTGAACACCTCCAGGGACAGTGACTCCACCACCTCCCTGGGCAGCACATTCCAGTGGCTAACAACTCTCTCTGTGAACAACTTTCTCCTCACTTCCCTGGTGCAGCTTGAGACTGTGTTCTCTTGTTCTAGTGCTGGTTGCCTGAGAGGAGACCAACTCCCCCCTGGCTACAACCTTCTTTCAGGTAGTTGTAGAGAGCAATAAGGTCTCCCCTGAGCCTCCTCTTCTCCAGGCTAAACAATCCCAGCTCCCTTAGCAATTCTTGCAGATGGTGTCAGTTGACTCTCAGCAGATCATAGAATCACAGATGTGTTTTGGTTGGAAGAAACCTTTAAGATCATCAAGTCTGATCTTTAAGATCAACACCACCATGACCATTAAATCATGTCTCAGACTGCCATGTCCACACATTGCCTGAACATCTCCAGGGATGGTGACTCCACCACCTCCCTGGGCAACATATTCCTATGTCTGACCACTCTTTTGCTCAGAGAAGAGCCAATGAAAAACGAGCTAAAGACAGTGAGATTGATTTTGCTGACTCTAGTGAAGGTTCCATTGAACTTATGACCCATTATAGTGTCTTTAAAAAAACAAGTTAATCATAGTTAACTGACAAAGTAAGCAAAAGGATTGAAAGTGTCTTGATAGACTGCTGGATTTTATTGCAGTTTTTCAGGAAAAGGGAGGATTTGCTTGAAAAGTACTTAGTTTATTGGAGAAAAAAAAGTAATTTCTGAATAAGCAGGAAACTAAAACACTGAACTGCTAGTTGAACAGAAAAAGTGTTGTGCTTACCTTTTTTTAGTCAGAATGTTTTCTAATCAAAACACCTCTCCTGTGAGCACTGTAAAACGCTTCTTTGCATGTCACATAAATATGAATGTGTGAAACTCAGCTTTAATTGGTAAATTGGTTTGGTCTGTATTTACAAGCAAGGAAAACTCCTCCCTTCCACAAGTGTGTTTAATGGTTTTTTTTTTCAAGCTTAGCCTATCTTCCTTCAAATATTTGAATGTGTGAGAGTTTCCTAGTACAAATATGTAATTTGGTTGCCAGTATGGTATTCGAGGACTTAATATAGTAGATAAAATACAGAGAGAAAGTGGGAATATTATTTCTGTGAAGATAGTGCAGTATTGTTGGCTCACATCTATAACATACAGATCATTTAAAAGTTAGACTACAATGAAAACAAAAGAAAAAGTGTCCCTTTCCATGTCACCACAGGCAAAAAACCTCCAACTGTAGCAGAGTTAGACTGTTAGATTTTTTTTGTTTGTTTGTTTTTCTTTCTTTTTTAACAAAATACCTTTAAAACTTGAGCTACATCAATGCAGCTAAGGATAATCAAATGGAAACACATAAATTGTGTTATCTTCTTTGTCATTTTTTTTTCCCCTTCAGAACAAATTAATCCACAAAGTACTTGACCTTGTTTAAAACTCAGCCCAAGAGATACTGAAGAATTTAATATTTTTATTATTATTTTATTTGGGTTTAGCTGGAAAAATAAACTCAGTGCAGTGGAGAAGAGTTTAATAACATTGATTAAAAACAAAATCTCCACATCAATACTTGTTAGCATTCCTTTAACTGAACTCTTCTCCAGACTGATGAAAACCTTACAGCATTTCTTAACAAAGGAGCACTATTGATTATAAAATGTTGGTTTCCTGCTTTGAAAGCCAAATGTACAGAAACATGTAAGCACACAATCAGCCATGGAAAATGATGAAAACAATAATAATTGTAAATGAGATAAAATCCCAGCCCAGACAGTAATTTCACATTGCTTAAGCAAGGACAATAACCTGGAAAAAAAACCTTGAGAGATTCTTGAAATAAAGTTGACAGCTGTGTTTTGTTCAAATGACATTCATCTTCCTCCCTTAAAAGCCTATCTTTAAAGAAAGTATTGGGTGTTTAATTCGTAGTTCTTTATTATTAGGACTTAGCTGGCTTCTTTTAAAAAAGTCTTACAAATACCGTGTGCCCTTGGGGCTAAGGCCAGTGCCATCCCAGAGTGTATTAAAAGGGATGTGGTTAGTAGGTTAAGAGAGGTTCTCCTTCCTCTCTCCTCTGCCCTGGTGAGGCCACATCTGGAATACTGTATCTAGTTCTGGGCCCCTCAGTTCATGAAGGACTGCAAGGAACATGGTCTCAAGTTGTGCCAGGGGAAGTTTAGGCTCGAGGTGAGGAGAAAGTTCTTCACAGAGAGAGTCATTCATCATTGGAATGTGCTGCCCAGGGAGGTGGTGGAGTTGCCATCCCTCAGGTGTTCAAGAGGGGATTGGATGTGGCACTTGGTGCCATGGTCTAGTCATGAGGTCTGTGGTGACAGGTTGGACTCAATGATCTTTGAGGTCTCTTCCAACCTTGATGATACTGTGAACTGCCTGAAAGAGTCCCACACAGAGCTACAAAGATGCTGAAGGGGGTGGAATGTCTCCCTGCTGAAGCCAGACTCTGGGAGCTGGGGCTCTTATTAGCTTGGAGAAGAGCTTGAGAGGTGCCCTCATTCATGTTGATAAAGATGTGCAGAGCAGTGTTGGGAGGACAGAGCCAGGCTCTGCTCAAGGATGTCTGGTGATAGGACAAGGGGCAAGGGATGCAAGCTGGAACAGAGGAGGTTCCATGGGAACAAGACAGGGAAACTTTTTCACTGTGAAGGTGACAGAGCACTGGAACAGGCTGCCCAGAGGGGTTGTGGAGTCTCCTTCTCTGGAGGCATTTCAAACCCATCTGGATGTGTTCTTGTGTGATCTGCTCTAGGTGATCCTGCTCTGGCAAGGGAGTTGGACTTGGTTGAACTCTTGAGGCCCTTTCCAACCCATAATACTTGTGATTTGTGGATATGCAAAAGCCTCTTGCATAGCATGTCTGAGAAGAATTTGTTTACTCATATCCAATTTATGACCAACAGCAGGGTATTCCAGTTAAGTCATACCTGAGGTATATAAAAACATTACCTGAGAGTCTATGCAAGGAATGCTTAGGTTTCTGCAAGGGGGCACTGGGACTTCTGCTCACAGCTGAAAGTTGGAGAAATGTCATAGCTGAGTGCCAACTTCTGTCAGACAGAGAATATTTTACAAGTGCCATGCTTAACTTTATACTTCTGGAATGGATGCTGTGAGGCCACAGGACACACACAAATTTTTATGTAGGCAAGTAGCTGCTGGTATACAGCCTTTACCTAATGACCCAAATGAGAGAATCATTTTAGTTATGTTTTGGGCTTTCTTGGTGCTCAGATCCTGGTTTTGATCATGTCCTGTTTGACCCAAGACATTAAAGAACTTTTTTTTTTCTTTTTGATGGCTGGGTTTTGTCACCATCTTAAGAGAAACTAGTTTTGAAGACATTATTCAAATACTTAAGATGATCTAGGTGAGGTGAAGGCTGAAAGGATTATGATGCACATTTGCAGAAAGATTAACCGAAAGGGTTTCTAGCTGTCTGCTTTTCATATGACCTGCAGAAAGATTAGCCAGGAGGGTTTCTAGCTGTCTGCTTTTCATATGACCCACTGAGGCTTCTGAAGTTTAGCTGTATCCAAGCAAACTTTCTCCTTTGCTATGCAAACATAAAGTGCCAGTAAAAACTAAATAAATAAAATTCAGGCTAGGAAAAAACTTAGTTACACATTTGTATTGTGCTAGCAAAAAACTGCCTGTAGTGATACCAAAAAGAATGTGGGAATAAGATACATTGTTTGGGGAAGAGCTGGATGGGAAGAGGTCACTGGAGGAGGATATTGAATTGCTGATGATGCTGTTGGAGCCCCTCTTCATGGTTTTCTGTAACACAAAATGTGTGGAGAAAAGAATTATGCCAGTGAAAGTATCAGAGCATTGCCTCTATGCATTGAAGGGCCAGTTCTTTCTTACACATGTAGTAGAAGCCTTGCAAAGGGAAACACCTCTTGCACCTGATTCTCTTATGTCTATTAAGAAATGTTCTGGAGTACCTTGAATTTTAGGAAAAAATTCTAATGTGTCTTGTTACTGTTTTAAAAGCATCAGAAGAGAAGGCTCTGGGAAGACTTCCAGCATTTGAAGGCAGCCTACAGGACAGCTGGAGAGGGACTCTTTGCAAAGGCTTGTAATGATAGCCTAAGGGGTAACTGCTTCAAACTGGAAGAAGGTAGATTTTGATTGTACCTTAGGAAGAAATTCTTCACCATATGAGTGCTGAGACACTGGAACAGGTTGGACAGAAATGCTGTGGATTCTTCAACCCTGGGAGTGTGTTCAAGGCCAGATTGGATGGGGTCTTGAGCAACCTGGTCTAGTAGGAGGTGTCCCTGCCCATGACAGGAGGGCTGGAACTAGATGATCTTTGAGGTCCCTTCCAACCAAATATTCAATGATATTTTTTTTTAGATATGAATCAGGCAAGTTTATTCCAGACTTGGAGCTACTTAACAGTGACTTATGTTAAAAAAAGAGAGAGACAGCTTTTGAAAGAGCAATGCATTTGTCTCTGACTAATGCCATACTTCAGGAATTCTGCTAGATTCTGTGGATCTGCCTAAGCTCACCTACAGATGATTTTGTATGCCTCAGGTCACAAGAAACTGTGGAAATATAGGTTGCATCCTCTATTCCTTCTGAAGACTGCAATAGAGAAGCATGATGAAATGTATAAAATATTGACTGAATTCCCAGGAAATTTGTCCTTTCCATCATTTCTGCAGATCTTAGAAAGAGGGAAAACCATGTTGCTGGCATAGAAAACTTGCATTTTGTTCTAGGCTCGTTTTATGTTGCTTTGGAGAATATCACAATGAATCCTACGTAAATGTTATTAGAAAACAGCGCTTTGGGAAGACTCCAGGGTCTCCCTGCTTAACAGCTTCTGTATCTTCTAGTAATCAGTATCAATACCAGTCTGGGTTTTTTTTTAACACATTTTACATTGCATTTTTGACATTGCAAAGAGAGACTTCACAAATTAAGCCATTCTTTTAAAATTTGCATAGAAATGTTTGTTTCCTGGTGACTTTCATAAAAGTTTAATGAAATTGAAGCTATTAGGTTCAGCTTTATTTTTGATGGTGTCATCCCCCCCCTCTCCCCCTTTCCCTGATGTAAAGCTCTCTGACTTTTTAGAGCACACAGTATGTTTACATTTTAAGTTGCCACAGCTTATCAATTAGTAAACATGCTTAGGAAATTGTCCATTCAAAACAACGTTTCCACACGACACGCAGCCTTGTAAATCACAGGATGCTGACAACATGAAATGCCAGCTGTGGAACAAGAAACTGATGAAAATGCAGCAGTTCTGAATTTCAATATAATATAAACCATGTCAGCAATATTTGTGAATAGCAGCTGTCAAGATTTTTATTTGAACTGCATGTATTATGGTATTTTTATATTCTCTTCTTTCCTGATAATTTAGACCTTCCTCTGCCCCCTCCCAACCTTTCTGTAGGATAAGCTTTGCAAGGATTGGAAATTTCTATACAAATTTTGACTGAACAGCGTGAAATGGGTTGTCACAACATTCAAACAGAAAGGCTAATTATAATGATCACTGAGATTGTGTTCAAAAATACCACACACACTATCCTGCTGGTGTGCTTTGTCTGAAAAAACTCAGTACTTCATTACACTTCTGGCACAATGGGGTTTATTTAAAAATGTGAAGGGTGTACAAGATACAATGGAGATTGCTACCAGACAAGATCAAGATCTGCACAGTCTGAGCATGCAAAGAAATTCAATAGGTGGAAATGTTTGTGTTGAAGTGGTTTAGATGTGGAAGTAGTTGCAGAATCAGATCAGCAGTGTGTGGAATCTAGTACCTGTGCAGTGTCTTGCAGCACTGTGTGCTTACTAAGAAAATTAAAAGGAGTTTTAGAAGAAAATATGTACATGAAGCTGCAAGCTGGGATGCCCAAAAGGGGCAAAAACCAACCAACCAAACACCAACCCAAACCCAATCTTCTGAGGTTTTTTGTTACTGTATATCTATCTGAGTCCCAGGAATTTACCCATAACTGTATTTTTTTGTGTGTATGTTCTCTGAACTCTGCTTTTTGTTTCCAACATCTCCTTAGCGGTTGAGAGAAATCAGGAAACGATGCTTTATTTCCATGTGATCTGAAATGCTGCTGTTGAGTGAGTGATACAACCATCACTAAATGAGTTGCTTCTAGTAGAACAAACACATAGTCAGATGCCTGTCAGTGGCAGTGACCCCATTTGTATTGAGTTTTAGGAAGATAGAAGTGGGTTGCTGGCATAATTTGGTATGATTTGCTTCAAAAAATCAATGTGTAAAATTATTTAACTCTGGTATTTGGATAACAGTCAACAGAGAGTATTAAACAGCTGTACCACAAAGTTGTGATGTGCAGCTTTTGCTCCATGCAGCTCACACTTCACAGATGAGGCTGAGTGTGAAATGCAGCCAACTCCTAACACCAAACAAAATGCAGTGAGGAGAAAGCTGAGTGCCTTTTAGAGAAGGGAGCTGCTAGCATTTCAGCTCTTGCTTTGATTTCCCAATCAGTGTCACTTGGCCTTTCCAACAGTTAGGTTGGGTAATTAATTTTCATCCAAGGCTTGATTTGTTGTAAACATTGTGTAGGCACAGGTGCTGTGCAGTGGTATGGAGATATCACCTGCCAATCAGAATGTAGCTTCCCTGACTGGCATTCCGTTCCTCATCTGCTATCTAATGTATAAATAAATATGTAAAAGAAATGTAATCAAGAATTCTTTTATGAGGAAGCCACCATGTTTTACTCAGCAGCATGATTTCATGCTCAGCTGCCAGTGATTGTAGTGAAACCCAGAGGGCAATCAAAAGAGCTGGAGAACTGTAATTTGAAGGAAAATCTTTAACATTTCCCTGTGTGTAGCAAAAGGGAAGGGAACTTTAGCAAAAACAAATGTCAATTAAAGATAATGAGGCATAAATACACTTCATAGTGGGGAAAAAGACTTCAATATAGAAATTAATAAATAGCTTTGCAAAACACAAACACTCTCTAGGAACTGCTGCTGGAGTAAAGGCCGATGTTTGCACACATGAAGAGTGCTGGCCCAAAAGAACCCAGCAGCAAAACCCTGCTGAATTTCCCTGCAGCATGCATGTTGTCCACCTGGCAGGGTGGTTGGAGTAGATGATCTCTGAGGTCCCATCCAACCTAAGACAGGGATCAGTGCTGGGCCCCATCCTCTTTAACATCTTTATTGATGATCTGGATGAGGGCATTGAGTCTATCATCAGTAAATTTGCTGATGGCACCAAGCTGGGGACAGGAGTTGATCTGCTAGAGGATAGAGAGGCTTTGCAGAGAGACCTTGACAGGCTGGACAGATGGGCAGAGTCCAAGGGCAGGAGATTGAACACATCCAAGTGCCGGGTTCTGCACATTGGCCACAACAACCCCATGCAGTGCTACAGGCTGGGGTCAGAGTGGCTGGAGAGCAGCCAGGCAGAGAGGGACCTGGGGGTGCTGGTTGATGGTAGGCTGAACATGAGCCTGCAGTGTGCCCAGGCGGCCAGGAGGGCCAATGGCATCCTGGCCTGCATTAAGAACAGTGTGGCCAGCAGGAGCAGGGAGGTCATTCTGCCCCTGTACACTGCACTGGTTAGGCCACACCTCAAGTCCTGTGTCCAGTTCTGGGCCCCTCAGTTTAGGAAGGAGGTTGACTTGCTGGAACGAGTCCAGTGAAGGGCAACGAAGTTGGTGAGGGGTTTGGAACACAAGCCCTACAAGGAGAGACTGAGGGAGCTGGGGTTGCTTAGCCTGGAGAGGAGGAGACTCAGGGGTGACCTTATTGCTCTCTACAACTACCTGAAGGGAGGTTGTAAACAGGCAGAGGTTGGTCTCTTCTCCCAGGCAACCAGCACCAGAACAAGAGGACACAGTCTGAGGCTGCACTAGGGGAGGTTTAGGCTGGAGGTCAGGAGGAAGTTTTACACAGAGAGAGTGATTGCCCATTGGAATGGACTGCCTGGGGAGGTGGTGGAGTCGCTGTCACTGGAGGTGTTCAGGAGGAGACTTGACAGGGTGCTTGGTTACATGGGTTAGTTGATTGGGTGGTGTTGGGTGATAGGTTGGACACGATGATCTTGAAGGTCTCTTCCAACCTGGTTTATTCTATTCTATTATTCTATTCTAAATCTTGCAACCTTATAAAAGGAAGAATGCAAACATTTTCCTAGCAGGACAAGAAGTAAGTAGGATTTTTAACATTTTGGGTTTTGTTTGTTACTCTTCTAAGAGAATCACAAAACTGTTAATCCAAATTAAAATTAGTTGTTTATGTGGGTGAGCTGAAGAGGCAGCGTTAATATTTGTTGGCTTTTGGGGAAGTATGAAAATAAGACCATGTCAAACCAAAAGTCTGCTACACTTAGTGTCGTGCTTGCAGCTGTGGGCATAGGGCAGCTGAAATAGGATCTTTTTTTAAAATATAGGTCTGCATTTTCCTGCACTGTTCCTGTATCAGGAACAGTGTGGCCAGCAGGAGCAGGGAGGTCATTCTGCCCCTGTACACTGCACTGGTTAAACCACACCTTGAGTACTGTGTCCAGTTCTGGGCCCCTCGGTTTAGGAAAGATGTTGACTTGCTAGAATGTGTCCAGAGAAGGGCAACAAATCTGGGGAGGGGTTTGGAGCAAAAGCTCTATGAGGAGAGGCTGAGGGAGCTGGGGTTGTTTAGCCTGGAGAAGAGGAGGCTCAGGGGAGACCTTATTGCTCTCTGCAACTACCTGAAGTGAGGTTGTAGCCAGGTGGGGGTTGGTCTCTTCTCCCAAGTAACCAGCACCAGAACAAGAGGATACAGTCTCAAGCTGCACCAGGGGAGGTTTAGACTGGATGTTATGAAGAAATTCTTCATAGAGAGAGTGATTGCCCATTGGAATGTGCTGCCTGGGGAGGTGGTGGAGTCACCATCATTGGAGGTGTTTAGGAGATTTGATAGGGCTCCTGGTTGCATGGCTTAGTTGATTAGGTGGTGTTGGCTGATGGGTTGGACCCAATGAACTTGAAGGTCTCATCCAACGTGGCCTGCTCTATTCTATTTTAAAAATCTTATATTTGAGTTCCCCTAGAACTGGTTTTAACTTCAAAGTCACTGTATTCTATAACAGGTAGTGAATAATTCTGACTATGAAAAATAATACTTCTTTTTTTTTTTTTCTTTTTGGTAATTTTTTTGTTTAATTTTTGATGTGCTTTTTTATTCTTCCTTGGGATTTCAGTGAGTTCTCCTTAAAGCATTTGTGTTACAATAGATTTTTCAAAACATCCATGTTGTGAAAAACCTCACAGGCTCTTCAGGGAATTGTGTTGTTTTCCCATCTGAAGAGGTTTAGTCTCACTTCTCCATTTAATTTCTGATATAGAAGCTGTCTCATAGCTCTTATCAGCAATGTCAGCCTCTCTCTCCTTTTCTTTTTTGGTCCTACTTTACATCTTAAGCCAAAGTGATCAGAATTGTTTGAGTGTAACTAATTTATGTAGTGGCATAATAATATTTTTTTTTTCCCTTTTCAGTAATTTTGAATGCTCTGATTACCTTTTTTAAACAGCTCTGCTTTGAGCATACTCAAACAACAATCTGAAGTGAAATGAAATTCTGTCCCCTGAATGGAAAGAGTTAGCATTTAGACATATCCTGGTGTTTATTCTCTTTCCAGTGACAATTCTTTGCATTCATCATGATTTAATTTTGTTTATTACCCATAGTAATGCAAAGTTCTTCAACAGCTTTTCCTACAACAGTTATTTCATTAACTGAACAATTCTTTATCAGCAGCAAACCTCTTTAACCTCATCATTCTGTTCTTCTGCTGAGCCACATATGTTGAATAGCATATGTCTTAGCATAAACCCTTCTTTAATCCCATTGGTAATTCTGCTTTTATGAGAACAAGTCTTTCTTCTTAGCTATTATATCCAGTCTTTTAAACTGTAAGTCTTCTTTAAGAGAAACTTCTCCTTTATTCTGTGCCACACCTGCTCTCTGCTGAGCCTTTCGAGTTAAAAGAAACCTTCACAAATAATCCTCTGCATCACCCTTTTGTGCCTGTCCCTCTAGTCCATTAAGGGAATCAAATGGAACCATAAAGGTGGGTTTATGCCATGCCACTATGTTGCATCTTTCTGCTTGCTTAGAAATTTTGTTCTTTATTCAAGTTCCTATAAATTAACTTACTACAGAGGCCAGACTTGCTCATCTGTGCTCATGAAATTGTCCCTGGGTCCCATTTTAAAAATGGATGTTGCACTTACCACCTTCTGTTCCGTTGCTGAAGATGATTTAGCTGATAGATAGCACATCATCCTAGGAGTCCAGAAATTCCATGTTTAATTCCATCAGAACTTTTAGGTGAGCAGTTTCTTGTACTGTCAGTTTTTGATGATGATGTAGTTTTTTATTATTATTTCTTCCCTAAAACCTCTTTTATTGACACTTCAAATTGAGGCAAATCCAGAATGAGTCATTTTGAAAACTGGACGTGATGTCAAGAATCTCCCAAGCCTCCTTCACAGCCAGCACTGATGGAAAGAATCCATTCAGCTTTTCTGTTGTGGTCTTAACCTTCCTTGAATTCTCTTTCTACTTCTTGATCATCTGTCAGCCCCACCAGCCTTGGCAGTCATTTTGCTTCTGATGTGCTTGAAAAAGCTTTTATTTTTAGCTTTTATGCCTTAAGCAAGTTGTTCTTCAAACCTTTTTTTGGCCTTCCTCATTACAATTTTATATGCAACTTACTAGAGTTCAAATGGAAAACTCTGAAATGCTGAACAAGTTGAAAGAAAGGTTTAGTTTTCTTACTCATTCTAGAGTCCTACTCATGTTCCTCCACATTTTGTTCGCTGCCTGCACATCTATGAATAAGAAGGGAAACATAGGTAGTGTTATACAAGATGTCTTGACTTCCTTAGGCAATCACATCAGGTCATAAAAAGAAAGATTCAGTTCTCCCTGAAAGATGGAGTAACCTAGCCATGGGGAAAGGTTCTTTTAAAACTATTATAATCTTCTAATCACTTTGCTTCCATTCCACTCCCTTAAGAGACAGCTTAATGATTGGTCATAGGAGCTTTTCCAGCTTATAACTGCTGAGGCATAGTTACTGCTTTTTATGCTACTTGCAGATGTTCTATAGGGACTTGAAAGCATTCATATGGTAATTAGGTAAGTTGAGATTGTAGGAATATGAATAAACAAGTTTGTAAATACCAATTATAATGCAGTTATTGAGTTTGAGTCCAACAAACATTTGTAAGTGCTGCATTTGAGAAAGGAAGTTCAGCTACAAACCAAACCTTGACGGCCTCTGCCTTGGGACTTCATAAGTAAAAGAGTAAAAAACCATTTGTACACTGAATCCTCACAATCTTTCTTACAGTTTTTTGTACTTAAAAATAAAAATCATCGTGCACAGTTATGTCTCTTTTTAACTCAAATCACCTTTCTTGCATCAGAGCATTAGCAAGATTGAAATTTGATGTTTGGGGTTTTTTTTTATCCAGACAAATTTTCTCATAATCTGTCAAATGCTGCAGAAGACTTTGGGGATGCTTCACGTGGCAAGGTGAGCTGTAACATCAAAATATTCTGAGTTTTCAACTTGAACTTCACAGTTCTTCATATGCTGTTAATTTTTAGAGCTACACACCTGTGCACGTTGTCACTCAGAGCAACACAAGCTGGATTTGTTAGAACATTTCAGTATTCAGTATCACTAAGGTTGGAAGAGACCTCAAAGATCATCAAGTCCAACCTGTCACCACAGACCTCATGACTAGAGTAGGGAGGACACTACTGCCCACTGCGGGCTTGAACTCACAACCTTCCCATTAAGGGTCTTATGCACTACCAACTGAGCCACAGATGTGGAAATTGAAGTACTCAGGCTGCCAAACTCATTCTGCCATCACCCATTTGGCTATCCTAATGTCCTGATTAGTGCTGGGATAGAGCTGATTTTCCTATTTAGTGGCTACAACAGATTCTGCATGGAATAGAAATGAGAAGACTGTTGATAATATACCTTTGGTTTTGAGCTGTTGCTAGGAAATCAAGGACTTGTCAATTTTATTTATTAAACTGTGCTGGTCTTGACCCACAAGTTAGTTTTTTTTTTCCCCTTCTTCTTTGTCCTCCCACCCCACTGGGAAGGGGAGGAGTGATGGAGTGGCTGTGTAATGCTTAGTTGCTGGCTGGGGTTAAATCATGATAGCCAGGTTTTCATCTGGGTCCAAATCAATTTGTGTTTATCCAAGGGGAGAAGTCAGCAAATGTACAGTACTGTCAGATTTGATTGTTCTCCTGCTTGGTTATTTGAATCTCCTGGTTTGTTACACTGCAATTCTTCATACTGAAACAAGCATCTCTTGTTAAATCTGCACTACTGGAGATCTTCTGAGTTAGCAGCACTTTATGGTTCTGTATCTGCTGCAGACAGATTTTTCAGATCAGTTCTTGTGTCTGACGGGTGTGGGAATTTCTTCATTAAATGCTATGAAAGAAAATCTCCAAACAAAATGTACTTTCATCTTTTCTTCCCACCCCCTGCGTTTATAACAGACATCAAGTTGATTTCTGATCAAAAATTCTGATAGATGAATTTCTGATACCCAGAAGTAATCAGTAGTTTGGCATTTTTCATGGATGCTTACTGTAAAAATAATATTTTTCTTCTTCATTACTACCTGTGAGTTACTGAAGTCATTATGATCACTTAAAAACAAACAACGACCAAAACCAGTGCAATTTCCTGTGTCTCCTTTAATTTACTTAGTTGTTACTCCCAAATAAAGACACTATCTTAATGCTTTCTTCAGAAAGGTGATGCTGAGTTTCAGTGAAAATCAAGATACTTTTCATTGCTTCTTTTAAATCAGTCTTGTTACATACAGACCATAGATAGCATCCAGCTGGTGGCCAGTCAGTAGTGGAGTCCCCCAGGGATCAGTGCTGGGCCCCATCCTCTTTAACATCTTTATTCATGATCTGGATGAGGGCATTGAGTCCATCATCAGTAAATTTGCTGATGACACCAAACTGGGGACAGGAGTTGATCTGCTAGAGGATAGAGGGGCTTTGCAGAGAGACCTCGACAGGCTGGGCAGATGGGCAGAGTCCAACGGCATGAGATTGAACACATCCAAGTGCCGGGTTCTGCACATTGGCCACAACAACCCCATGCAGTGCTACAGGCTGGGGTCAGAGTGGCTGGAGAGAAGCCAGGCAGAGAGGGACCTGGGGGTGCTGGTTGATGGTAGAATGAACATGAGCCTGCGGTGTGCCCAGGCAGCCAAGAGGGCCAATGGCATCCTGGCCTGCATCAAGAACAGTGTGGCCAGCAGGAGCAGGGAGGTCATTCTGCCCCTGTACACTGCACTGGTTAGGGTGCACCTCGAGTACTGTGTCCAGTTCTGGGCCCCTCAGTTTAGGAAGGAGGTTGACTTGCTGGAACGAGTCCAGTGAAGGGCAACGAAGTTAGTGAGGGGCTTGGAACACAAGCCCTATGAGGAGAGACTGAGGGAGCTGGGGCTGCTTAGCCTGGAGAGGAGGAGACTCAGGGGTGACCTTATTGCTCTCTACAACTACCTGAAGGGGGGTTGTAAACAGGCAGAGGTTGGTTTCTTCTCCCAGGCACCCAGTACCAGAACAAGAGGACACAGTCTCAGGCTGTGCCAGGGGAAGTTCAGGCTGGAGGTCAGGAGGAAGTTTTACACAGAGTGATTGCCCATTGGAATGGACTGCCCGGGGAGGTGGTGGAGTCGCCGTCACTGGAGGTGTTCAGGAGGAGACTTGACAGGGTGCTTGGTTACATGGGTTAGTTGATTAGGTGGTGTTGGGTGATAGGTTGGACGCGATGATCTTGAAGGTCTCTTCCAACCTGGTTTATTCTATTTTATTCTATTCTATGCTATTCTAAAAGAAAATCTGTTTTTCTTCCCAGTCATGAATGCTATAAAGTGTTCCTGTAAATGCTGCCATTTTGATAACACTTTTTGATTAGAAAATGGTAAGACTATTTCAAGCATCCAGAAATCAGAATATAGATCCTCTATAGTTGGAGAAAAATAGCAAAGAGCGTCCTCTAAATACATCAAAGGCTTCATTTCTATACATGGAAACTTTCATAGTCTGGATTTTATTTGCTTTCTGCCCTCCTCCCTCTCTTTGTCCCAAAATGTACCTTTTCAACAGAGGTTGGCCATGTATGCTTTGAGCACAACAGAAGTCCTCTAGAAATTCAGACTTCAGGCTGTTATTCCAGCATGTTTAGAACCTTCAAATCTACTACAAAAGTAAGGTGACATTAACCTGCCAATCCTTCTTCACAAGCTTCTGACTTTTTTGAAGGCCTGAGGCAAACACATGTGACCAGTCACTAAAGGATTTGGGAGCATTCCTATAGTGCAGTTAAGTCTCTACCCCAGCAGCTGTTGTTTAGTGATAGATCAGTGAAGCAAAAAATTATGCCGGTATAAAAAATAGATCTTGAACCACAGCTCTCATTCTTATGCCTTTGTTCTGCATTAGTGACAAACCTCTGGGATTCATTTAGCTGTAATCATTTGTTACTGAGGGGCAGAGTGTCTTTCAGATAGTGGTGATGGAGTCACCTTTGAAACAAGCGCAAATGAGTAGAAATCATTTAGCAATCTATCCTCCCAGGGTTGCATTTGGTAACTGACACATACTGTGAGAGGCTGTTCAGAATGTGTTACACAAACAGAAACATCAAAATTACAGCATTTTGCCTTTTTATGCTTTTTTGTTTGTTTGTTTGAATCAGATAAACTAGCTCACCCTCTGGATTTGTAACCCTTTATTGAAGAATGACAGACATACAAGCAAGTTCCAGGAGGCAAATTCTGTTCCTGTTTACACTGATGGAGGAAAAACCCAAAACTATTACGTGTCTGATTCAGAGCTCAGTGGAGTCAACAATAATGGTCAATGGCTTTCTTATTAACTGTGAAATTTTTGCTAGAGGATACTCACGCTTGTTTGGGTGGGTTTGTTTAGATAAATCATTTTTTCATGCTCAGTCATGTTCCAGAATCAAGTAACAAATGTCAGTTTTTCCTCACTCCACACAGAATTTAGTTTGCAGTTTGCAGATACTGACTTAGAAAGCTTGTAAGCTAGTTTCTTGAGGCACTATCTGTTGCTAGAATCTGATCACACCAAGGGGATTTAGTGCTTTGGTATTTGTAGTTTTCATACTGAATAAAAGTATAACCAGCAGAACATTTGCAGCTAGGTACCAAACAATTACATTTATCCCTCCAGAGTTGCTTTGTTTTGACTTGTAAATAAAACTGTTTCATCCACTCTAAGTAATTCAGATACTGATTATGGTTTGGGAAAGAAAACTACTGCAAAGGGTCCTTGTAATTATCAACCTCCCAACACAGTAACTAAGTTGTTCTCCAAACAAAACCAAGATAAAAGCCAGGTTAAAAAGAGATTCAAGAACTTTACTAACTGTACTAAAATGTTCAATTGTTAATTGTTCCATACCCCACAGTTCTCTTGTCTGGTCAGACAGAGCCTGGTTCTGGATGTCCATTAGGTGCCACATATCCTCAGTTTCCTCTATTACAGTACTGAGTAGTGCATTCTGCACATGCTCAGGAAGGTCTGTGGAAAAGATGAGCTCATGTCAGCATTAAGCTAAAGTCTGAACTTAATCACAGCTTTTGTACCCTGATTTTATCTGAATTCTTCCACCTTGGCTGGAAAGGCTGGTTCCATTTTTATTACTTGGATTATCTTGGTCAATAATAATTTCAGGTTAAATATTGAAAACAGAGGAGAAAGCATTTCCTGTGTTCTCACTTAGCTGAACTGTGCTAAAGTGAGTTTAACAAGTGCAACTCTCACCTTCAAGTATATGTATGATTGTTATATATATAGTATCTTCCTCAAGCTTAAATATATCACCACTTTATATAATTATCATAATAGACAACTTACATTTAGTCTATCACTTAAGCAAAATACCTAGGAAAAAAAAATCTGTGCACACTAAGTTATATTTGTTGGCAGTAATTGCCATAGAACTGCTGCATTTCAAAACCCAGAGCTGCTCAGTTGTGTCTAAATACATCAGTTAAAACCAACTGTGTCGTGATTTAAAGGGTCAGTGAAAAGCAAGTACTATATCCTACATGAAAGGACGTATCCAGTGATATTCCAAGCAATGATGGTAATGGTCTGAGTGTGCTAGTTTTGGCTGGGCTAGGGTTCATTTTCTCCACAGTAGCTAACATGGGTTTGTATTTTAGATTTGTGCTGAAAACAGCATTGATAACACAAGGATGTTTTCATTGCTGCTGATCTGTGCTTACACAGAGCTAAAGCATCTTCTGCTCCTTACTGCAAGTAAGCTGGCAGTGAACAAGTTGGAAGGGGACACAGCTGGGACACATGACCCCAAGTGACTAAAGGAGTATTTCAGACCATATGATGTGAGCCGGCGGTGTGCCCAGGAGGCCAAGAAGGCCAGTGGCACCTTGGCCTCTATCAGGAAAAGTGTGGCCAGCAGGAGCAGGGAAGTCATTCTGTCCCTGTACTCAGCACTGGTCAGGCCACATCTTGAGTACTGTGTCCAGTTCTGGGCCCCTCAGTTTAGGAAAGATGTTGACTTGCTGGAATGTGTCCAGAGAAGGGCAACAAATCTGGGGAGGGGTTTGGAGCACAAGCTCTATGAGGAGAGGCTGAGGGAGCTGGGGTTGCTTAGCCTGGAGAAGAGGAGGCTCAGGGGTGACCTTATTGCCCTCTACAACTACCTGAAGGGTGGCTGTAGCCTGGTGGGCATTGGTCTCTTCTCCCAGGCAACCACTAGCAGAACAAGAGGATACAGTCTCAAGCTGTGCCAGGGGAGGTTTAGGCTGGATGTTATGAAGAAGTTCTTCACAGAAAGAGTAATTGGCCATTGGAATGTGCTGCCCAGGGAGGTGGTGGAGTCACCATCACTGGAAGTGTTTAAGAAGAGACTGGATGAGGCACTTGGTGCTATGGTTTAGTTGATTAGGTGGTGTTGGGTGATAGGTTTGACTTGATGATCTCAAAGGTGTTTTCCAACCTGGTTAATTCTGTGTTCTGTATGTCATGTTCAGCATATAAAGCTGGCTTGTGCAACAGGCAGTAAGGGGCTCCAGTCTATATTTGAGTTAGGACTAGCTGAAGTTTTCATAGTAAACATAGGTCATAAATATATGGGAACACACCTCAAGTCATTTAGTCATATGAAGAGTTGGATTTTCTTATTTATTTCAAGTATGACAATCAATGTCTTATTTCTAATGTTATATATCTTTCAAACCTTGTTGTATTCCCAAAGATTTTGTCAGCCTAATGATTATTGTTATTTCATCCACTGATGATGATTTTATTACAAGCTGTGTTCAAACCCACCACCCACACTGAAAAACGAAGATGCAGAAAATTCCATTTTAACCCAAAAAGCTAAATTAAATATAAAGAAAAACCTACACTGAAACCTAACAGTTTTGTCATAGGTTAATAATTCCTGCTGGAGTTGCAGCAAAAGGCTTGCCAGTACCCTTGCTCTTAAATCTCACCAGAGAGCAGTATGCTGGATAAAGCTGCAACTGGAAGAAGGAGCTGCAAAGGAGTACTTGCCTTTGCTGCACACATGAGCTATTCCCTAGGCATGCAACATGAGCTAGTTACACAAACTATTTGAGACTTCATGTCCATGGATTGGGTGGACAGCAGTAGTGGTGGTTCAGCCACTTGGCAGCTGTTGCTAGCTTCCTTTTGCTTACTCCATCAGAACCATATCTGATAGTGTTAAGCATGCAGATTGACCAACTGAAGTTTGGTTTTGACAAGCACAGAGCTTGAGCAAATAAAGACTTCAGTGATTCTATTTTTACAGTAGAATAAAAGGTGGACCCTGGATAAAAATAATGCTGGGAGAATAGCTGAACATTGAAGGAATTTTTGTGTGGAAGAATGCCTCTGAGAGGATGTAAACCAGTTAATGCTCTTCATTTAATGAGATGAGATTCCCTGTTAGGCTGAACAACAACATAATTAAGAAGCTGTAAAGTGTTACATACAGTTTCTGATGATTGTGTAAAGCTTGAAAAAACTTCCAAAAATTATTGTTCACTTCAAAATCAGCTTTGGACCATGTGTTAGTTCAGAAAGGGAGACTTTTGTGTAAGATGAACATTGTAATATGCTGCCTATTCCCATCTGTGTCCTTGTGATAAGGTCTCCATCTAGGGGTTAGCCTACACATAGCATGAAACAGTCTAACAATCCTTTATACAAAACTTCCTACTATTCATCACACAGCACTAAAAATCTTGCTGCTAATCAGGCAAATAGACCAGCAGCAGTGACTGTTACTTATTGTATGGATACAACTAATCTTTCCATCTTCTGTTTCCTGTCTTTCTACTTAGTCCCTGGGCTAAACTAAAACTCCACTAAAACTAGCAGAAGTCTAACTTCTCTTCTTTCTGTGGTGTAGCAGCATTATCTTTTAGCTGACTCTCAATTTAGCAGTCAGCTGAGACACATTGCTGTACTAGGAAGTGCTGAGCCTTGGAAAAAAGGAGTGTGAACCTGGCCCCTTCTCTCTTCTATCATGTGGTAGAGCACTATCTTTTAAAAATCATCTTCTACCCTTAGAGAAGCAGGGGGGGGGGGAATCTCAAATGTATTCCAGCTATGTCCTCTTCTCCAGGCTTTCACTGAACTTGAATCTTTTGCTTAGGAGCCTATGAATTATTTGTGATTTGGGGGTCCTCTGTAATAGTTAACCAGCCTTGCTTGCTTTTGAATAGTCAAAAATCTTAGACTGTTAAGAGTTGCTCAGTGGACAAGATCTATTCAGACTACGTGGAAAGTTGTACAGCTCAGTGATTCCCATCATCAGATGCATGAAATAGCATCAGTAGCGTAAAAGCAGCTTTCATTCCAGGCAGAATCATAGACTCATGGAATGGTTTGGTTTGGTAAAGAACTTAAAGGTCATCCAGTTCAAACTCCTCTGCAAAGAGCAGGGACGCCTTGCACTAGACCAGGCTGCTCAAGGAGCTGTCCAACCTATCTCTGGGGAGAGAGCATCCACAGCTTCCCTGGGCAACCTGTTCCATGCCTCACTGCCTTCAATGTACTTCCTAATATCCAGTCTGAATTCCTCCTATTCCAGCTTAAAGCCATTCCCCCTTGTCCTATTACTACAAGACCTTATAAAAGTCCCTCCCTGGCTTTCTTGTACCCTCCAGGTACTGCAAGGCCACTATAAGCTCTCCCTAGAGCCTTTTCTGCTCCAGGCTGAAACCATGCAGATAAGTGAAACAGTGTCTTCAAGCATTAGAATACTGTAACAGCACATTTTAATGAACATTTTATAAAGGTCAACATACTTTTTCTGAACTATACTGTTCAAAATACCTAGTGACTCTCTCAAGCATGCATGATTCCTAGAAAATGTTTTCTAATCATATCAACTGCTATATATATCTATTATTTTTTTCTGTGTTTTGTTGAAATGTGAAGACACATAAAATATTTGTGAATGCAGCTCCCCCTTTTACATGGTTATTTCTTGTTAGTCCAAGTGAGATAATGCATTAATGCTCAATTATAATAACATTTTGTGTTGCATCTAAATCTTTGCAATGTGGTACAGAATCCCAAAAGCACTAATAATAGTGGGTTCAATCAATTTCTGAGTGCATACATTTCCTCTAGGTACTGATCTAATTGCAATCATAGAAGACATTAAAGAAACATGCTCTAAAAATGGGAAAATTGTCTAAGTTAGAGTGCTAGTTACAATGAATAAACATGTATCTGATTCTTCTAAGTGCTTTTGGAATGAAAGTTTATTAATCCACATAAATTCACATAAGTATCTCTAATCAAATGCATATTTCAAGCCTCCTTCCAAAATGTGATTTACACACTTGCCTGCAAACACTTTCAGCAACCATACCTATATCAGAGAGAACATGGTTCAGTTTTATCACAGCTCTGTCTTCTTGAAAGTGGATTTCATGCATCAGGAACCTAAGTGCATAAACAGTGGCCCTAACCAGCCTCATCTGGGACTCCTAGCCAGACCTTGCCCATCATCTGGGGCTCCATTTAAGCTCAGCCCTTAACCTTTAGACTTCACTTGATCTACATCACAGAAGTCCTTTTTTCAGTACTGTCTCTGGTCCTGCCTTCTTTGTGGCTTTCATAAGCCTTGTAATTATGTCAGCTCCCGGTCTCATTCCTCATGTGTAACTTGCAGCTTGTATCTGGAACTGGTTTTGGCCATCTCTTACAGATAGACTTTAGGATCTGTGTCACAACTCTGCCGTCAGTTGTCTCAGACATAAATTCCTTTTGCTTCTGACTGGACTTTGTCTTTGGACCCTGCATCTGGTTCACCCCTTGTCTTACTCAGGATGCATAATGGACCTTATCACCAGTACCAGACTCTGCCTGTTGTGTTTAGACCCTGAAGATCTGTGCCTTGTTGTTGAGGGCACTACATGTACCAGATCCATCCTCAGCTCCCAGATTCTCCCCCATTTCTTAGGGAATATCTGACTCTGTTTGCTTCCTGTCATGATGAAAATGCTATCACATATAGTGTAGTGTTCTTACTAGGAAAACTGTTTTATCCCTTGAAAAGTAATCTCAGCTGGGCAATAATAGAGACAAAAGGCAAGTGCAAAGCACCCAGATTGCAGTTCCTATGACGCAGGGTGCCAGGTGCATACTATTTAATGTTGAGCTAAACCAAAAAGACTTAACCACTTCAAAGCTGGAAGCTCTTGCATATTTCCATATGACAGAAGAGGGCTGCATTTCAGTTTCAGTTCTAGTGCAGAAGCAAGGTAACTGTTGCAATGTATTATTTGCTATTAAAAAGCAATGCAAAATAAAGTTGTTTAGGTGTTTGGGGTGGGTTTTTTTTCCCTATCAACCTTGATCTCTGAATTCTTAACAATATTCTAATCAGCTTGGTACCAAAAAGGTCTAATTTCTTCTGAGTTTAAATCAATATTTGATCTGCGTGCCCAGGGCTAATTAAAATTGGTAAGTTGACACTGTTTCCTCATCACCTCTCTGCTCTCCACAGGTTTCAGGGCTGTGAGAACTTATTTCTTTCTTCAAGATTTTTCTCTGGAAAGTCTTTTTATCAAAGTATGAGACCAAGCAAATTTTGAGTGCTTATAGTGTGTTTAAATGGCAATTTTACAACCAGCTTTACAGAATCCACACTGCAGAATGAGGAACATCTTAACAAAAGAGTAGAACATATTGTCTCGACTGTATTTTGTGCTTAGAGCACAGGTGTGCAATTCTTGTCTCTTCTACTCTCTCTTACCTTCTACATCCCTATCACAGGGTCAATTTGACAGGTAACTGCATTTCTAGGTTTTAAAAAAAAAGGTATTAAAAAATCATAATGCTTACTCTTGAAGTGGCAGAAAATAGCTTTGGTGTTTGATGGGGTCTGATGAATGCAGCTAAAGTGGAAATAGCAAATTTTCATGGAAGATTTTTCTTCCTGTGAGCTGTTACTGTGGTTTTAACCTGCAATCAAAGTATTCCAATGTTCACTTTTCAAGGGCTACGTAGTAGCTGTTGAATGTATTATGCTCCCAGATGATACCTGATTTTCATGCTGAAGTTATCAAATGTATTATTAGAGACTTTGGAATGTACCTTTAGTTTTGCTCTTTTAAGCTTACTCAGGGCAAAATATTTTTCTCTCCAGGACAGGAGTGAATTGCAGCTTCCAATTTGTCACAAGATCCATGTGCAAGTGTGTGGAGATGTACACAGGTTATGCTGTAAAACAAATCCTGAGCATTCAAAGCTAGTCCACCCAAAAAGTTCAGAAGGAGGGGGGGGGAGAAAGAAGAAACACAAAAAAAAGGAAAGGTCCATAGTGCAGTTCTCATTTCTGTCAGTAAGCTTTCATCCTTCTATTTTAGCTACATAAATGAGCTGCCACTGATTGTGTTCTTTGTAGCTTCGAGTGGTGATTTCATTGCTTTCAGATACGCTGCTCAGGAGAAACGGACAACAAAGAGGTGGATAATTCAGCACACTTTAATCCCATAAGTAGTCACATGAAAGCCAAGGGCTCTGGTTCCTAGCTAAGTGAATTTATCTGAGCAGGGAGGCCTTGGGCAGACTAAGCAACTCTTTCCAGAATTTTATTTTTAATTTTTTTATCCACCTGGAACAACTGCTTAGGGTGGAAACAATATCTAGGACATAGGCCTGGAAACAACAGATTTCTTTCAGAATGTTGTTCCTTAATTTGACTCACTTTCTTTTTGCTTCACAACAAAGTTCTGTATAGCTCTGCTTCCATTGGGGACCGAGCCACTATGAGTTATATGGAGGTTATAAGGCTCAAACAAACCAGTTCTCCATCATATTTCTCCCTCCATCAAACTAACACTGAGCAGGATTAGTCAACAACGTGATAAAACAAGCTTCTTGTGTTAGAGCTCTATCAGCGATCATTGTGTTGCTACTGCTAACAAACACAATGCTGGAAATTGTTTAGCAGAGCAAGAGTAACCATTTGATACTTCAGAATGACACTTCAGAACTAAATTAGCCTGTTTTCAAAGATTATAGTATATAATCATATATCATTTCCTGCATATTAATAGAAGTTCTGAGTCAAAAGTAGCTCTACATTTGCTTATTATTATAAGAAGGCAGCAATAAGAAATTTGCTTACTATACTTTTGTATCTATATCTAACGAGGAACAATTTTACAGAAACCCCCACAAAATAGTCTGAAATGACCTTTCTGAATAATTGAGGATGGCTTTGCCTCTTTACCAGCATCTCCATAAACTCAGTATGGCATCAATGACAATTTACCACAATATCAGCCATAGAGCATCATTTCCAAATACATTTAGGGAGATTTACTGTAAGTAATGAAATTATTAGAGAGTAACCAGGACAAATATATCTGACTGCTAAAATATGCTTTATGATCTCAATAATTCCCACTGTAAATATAATTGTTTTCTGAAGACCAGATGGCTAATAGCTGGATGTTGTGCAATTTTGAAGTAGATGGGTAATGAACTTACTGTTTTCCCATCTTCCTCCCCCATATGATTGCCTTCTGTAGCTCATCTACAGAAAAATTAATACTTTATTTTGGAGGTATATTTTAATTGTGGCTGTTTATTATTTTTAAAAGGACCATAGACACATTACCTCCGTTCAAGGAAAGGTCCAAACATCACCTTTTGTCCTACTGCTTAAAGAAACTAGGATTATTTGTGCTCTCTCAGATGTGAGAGAAGAGAAAACAAAGTATGTTGTGATTCTTACAGAGAGCAGCCTTGGATATTTTTCCAGGTGTAAAAGGATAACTTGATGATGGAATTTTGCCCTGTGTTCCTTCAATTTTAAACTGTAAGTGAAAGAGAAAATAAAACCTCTTCTGCTAAATTGTCCTATCTTAAATTAAAAGAAGATCAAACTGAAACTACTTAAATGTGTTGTACACTTGTATTGGAAAAAAAACCCCACAAACATTCTTGTGTTAATAAACCCATGTCATTTTAAAGCAAACCCAGTGTGTATCTAGTGCTGCAAATAGCTCCGTGACTTAGAATTCATTGGCAATTATAAGTGATGCACAGAGAGGTACAAGCCCAAGCCTATGCTACCTGTCACAATAAGAAGTCACACTTGCCAGTTCCTCATCCCCATCTCTAACTGCCAGAGCTCTGTTAGATAAGGTTAGTCTGATTAACACAACTTTGTAAGCAAGTGTCAGACACGTTCTGGAATACTAACCAGAGTTATTTGTGTTCAGGCTCCTACTTACAGCAAACAAAAAAGCAAAGACCAAGTGCAACTCCGTGTGTAGATATGAATGAACAATGTACATCAACTGAGGGGTCGGGGAGGAGAGAGAGAGGAGCTAGAAAACTTGTTGCTGAAGAATAAGAAGCACTTGGCAAAATTCAGGAAACTGCAAATCTGAGTCATTGTAACTACAGCCCCAGGCAGGGCATCCTCATTTTTAAATTAAATGTTGGATTTGAGATTCCCTTGAGAATAGCAGAGGCCTCACTGTGTTTTGTCCAGTTGAGGTGAACTGTCTGTTGCTCTGACCAATGGTCATGAGAATTGGTTTAGGCTAATCAGAAATTCCTACTCTCTTCTCCTAGTTTGTATCACAGCTCTTTGCCATCATGCACCTAGTAAATTTCAGATGTAGACGCTGTCTACTGAAATGTTAATTAGCAATCCCTTACTTAAAATGCTTCAGACCCTCTCTTACTCTATTTCTTACATAAGTTGAGTCAAAATGTTAGAGCCATGTAAAAGAATATTCTTCTTGAGCCATTCTAAGTCATCAGAAACAGCAAGTGTGATTTCTATAGGGAGTAGTCTGTGTTGTCGGATAGGAGCCTCTGCTTGTGGTTATCTAACAAGCCATCATCTCCATGAAAAGGACTGTGATGCTTGGGATAACAAACTAGCAAGACTGAAACACCAACAAAGCTGGGGAGGAGTTTGGAGCACAAGCCCTATGAGGAGAGGCTGAGGGAGCTGGGATTGCTTAGCCTGGAGAAGAGGAGGCTCATGGAGAGACCTTATTGGTGTTTACAACTAGCTGAAGGGAGGTTGTAGCCAGGTGGGGGTTGGTCTCCTCTCCCAGGCAACCAGCACCAGAACAAGAGGACACAGTCTCAGGCTGCACCAGGGGAGGTTTAGGCTGGATGTTAGGAAGAAGTTCTTCACAGAAAGAGTGATTGGCCATTGGAATGTGCTGACCAGGGAGGTGGTGGAGTCACCATTGCTGGAGGTGTTTAAGAGGCACTTGGTGCTTGGTTTAGTTGATTAGATGGTGTTGGGTGATAGGTTGGAGTTGATCTCAAAGCTTTTTTCCAACCTAGTCTAGTCTATTCTAAATAGCTCTGCAGGTGTTTTCCATGGTAGAGCACAGTTCTTAAAGGGCTTTTATTTTTTTCCCCATTAAATTCTATATACATTTATACAAACTTGGGGGGGGGGGGGAGGGTTGATGGAACACTATAATGTCTTTAATCCTTAATAATAGACCCAGACACAAAAATGTGGTGCATAGCTACATACCAGCTTATCATCTTTGCTACATTTTTCTTAAAAGAAAGAGCTCAGGGTGGAAAATCAGCAATTTATCACATGGAGGTGGAAATAGCATTGCCAGGCTGATGTCCCTATCTATTGAAAAGCATTTCCCTTGTCTGAACCTGCTCTAGTGGAGGAGGAGCAAATTGTCAGAACTGGGAATATGTGACTGGATGGAGAAGATCCATTTTCATTTGGGGACATAACTGCAGACTAAGTGCATCTGTGCCTAGGTTGTGCCAGGCAGGTGTTGAAGTTAATAAATACAGTATTGAAATGAGTTGCTATTTTTAATGTATGTTATAGATATACCTGTTGTACCAATTTTATATCTGTCTTGTGTGTGAAAGGATCTTTTTTTCTCCTCTTTCTCTGTCAAAATATTGTTGTAATAATTATATGAACATTGACTGTTCTAATCATAAGAACATTCTTCAGTATTTTTCCTGCATCAGAAATCAGTACTATAACACTGCTATGACAATTGTCAAAGGCAGGTTTCCTTTCAAAGTTCTGATGAGCCCTATTGTACTCATCACAGCTTCTTTGTCTTCACTGGCCTCTGAACATCCCGTCCTAATATTTTTCCTTTGGGCTCTGATGATGTGACATGGAAATGAGTCAATGAATGTGGAAGATTATCAGGGTACATAGAGTAATACTGTATTTACTTGCATATTGCTCACTATCCAGTGAACTTTTCCATCATTTGACTGCAGTAAAAGGAAAAATTCCTACAGTCAGGATCTGATTTTCAGTGTCACATATCACTAATTTGATCATCTTTGAATTCAGCTTTAAAAAGTGATTTTCAAAAGATAGTTTGTATTTAAACTGAAAGAATAATGATCTTTTTCACTGGCTTACATGGAAAAAATGAGGAGGTGTGGAAACTTGTGGGTTTGTATATGTGCATACACACATAAAGATGAAATTGTGCCCAGTTTATTCAGAGTGCTTGAGAAGAATTTTTCTACGAGGACCAAAATGTAGCAAGAGCAAGAAATACATTTGCTCAATTGTAAAAAGTTTTTGAAGACTTCACATTCTCAGAGATATTTAGAACTGTAACTTGCCTTGAGTATTTTCCATGTGTATTTCCCTCATATTCCTTACCACTGTGCATAAACATAGAATCATAGAATCATTAGGGTTGGAAGGGACCTCAAGGATCATCCAGTTCCAACGCCCCTGCCATGGGCAGGGACACCTCACACTACAGCAGGTCGCTCACAGCCACGTCCAGCCTGGCCTTAAAAACCTCCAGGGATGGGATCTCCACCACCTCCCTGGGCAAACTGTTCCAGTGTCTCACCACTCTCATGGGGAAGAACTTCTTCCTAACATCCAATCTGAATCTTCTCACTTCTAGTTTTGCTCCATTCCTCCTAGTTCTATCATGACCTGACACCCTCAAAAGTCCCTCCCTAGCTTTCCCCAGGCCCCCTTAAGCTACTGGAAGGCCACAGTTAGGTCTCCTTGGTGACATCTTATCAAGCAACATACCTAAAGAGCATCTCCTTCATTTCTGGCCACTACACATAGCTGGGGAAAAATCCTCCTTAAGCCATGATCAGCAACAAAATAATAGACCTTTTAAAAAAAACAGGATTTAACTACAATGATAGCATGAATCATTTTTGTTTTGTTAGTCTTCAGCTAATACCACAGAACAGATCATTTTGTCCCTTTTGATTTGCTGCTTCTGTTCAGTATTCATTAATCTTCATATTTTAAAAGTAAGGTTAGATGAACTTAATGCAGGCAATAGTTTTCTGGTGACAGATACAGTTTATCTTCCAGATATTTTGGGTTTGGTTTTTTTTTAATATTTACTGTGTACAATTTCAAGAGATGTGCAGATAAAAATTATCTCCTCTACAGCCTCTATGATTTAGCCTTGAGAAGAGAAGGCTTAGGGTAGAATCATATTACCACAGACTCATACATAAGGGGTGGCCATCAAGTGGATGGAGACTCCCTTTTTATAAGGAGTCCCATGGGAAAGACAAGGGGTGATTGGGACAATGTACTCTTGGGGAGACTTCCATTGGACACTAGAAGAAAATTTCTCCCTATGAGAGCAGTCCTCTCCCAGTGGAAGCTAGGGAAATCAATGTGGATTCAGTCAGCTTTAATACTCAGCTTGGCAGGTGGCTCCTGAGCAAGGTATCATCCAGATTACAGCAAAAACAGTTGAATCCAGTGGCAAAATAAAATGTTGGAACAAAAACATCCATAGCTTCTGCAACCCTTCAGGCATCTCTTCATTTTCTCCTCACCTAGTTTTTTAGGCTTTAGGGTTAAAACATTGAAATTCGAGGCTTCGACCCTAGAGTTTACTGAGCACTTGATATTTCTTTTATCATAAAAGGCTATGAAGCATCATGAGAAGAATCACTGTCTTATAGACAATTGCGCAGGTTAGATCAATTCTTAGCACCACAGGCTTGCTACTGAGGATATAAAGAAACACTTGGGAGCCCTGGTTACCAAAGTAGGACAGTGCATTAGATACACAACAGCTCTGCAGGCTTAGCTTGCTTCTGAAAGCAAAACTTGAGACAGGTTCTTTTGAATGACTTGCAGCGACTTTAAAGGTGCCCTGAATAGGAAGACTGCAGGTGAAGAGTGATTCACACAACAGACCAAGCTGAGTGCAAAGGACAAAGTAAAGGGGAAGAAAAGACACCTCAAAGCTTAGAAAATGAAGGACTTGCCTGATTTTTATTTTAATTAACATCTCATTTGTTTTTGAAACTACCAAGAAGCAAACAGTTACTGTGACCACATAATGGTTTATGTTAGTTTAATACTTTATCATTGAAATATTGCAGAGGTGCATTGTTGGAAAGGAAGGTTGTTTGCACTGCTGACAGCAGTTCAAAACCAGCAATGAATCTTCCTATGATAGAAGTGAAGGAAAGAAATCGAGTGGGAATATCAGACAGACAGAAGTGACTGGAATCAGATCACTTGTATTGATTTTTGCCTACATTTTATTTGTGCTAAGGAGAGATTTGGAAATTTCTGCCACATGAAGGATGATTTAGTTTCTATTGAAGTCAGTAAAATAATCCATTGATTTCTGTAAGATAAACTTTAAAATCATCTCTGCCAAAGTATTTAATGTGAACATATTCTCACCAGTATTGCCCAAAGTGCTTTACTTCAGCAGATTCAAGTACAGCTTCCTAGAACAAAAGCTATTATGCTGATATTCCTTAGTTTCCATTATGATAATCATTAACGCTCCTAAAACCCACTTAAATTCAAATAATAACAGTGCTTGGTATTTATGCAGTGCTCTTCCTATCTGTTTTTACAAGCATTAACTAGTGGATATTTTAAACCAGAAGAAAATGTTACACAGTTTCAGATACAGCTGCAGGGATCCCCTTTAAAAATTAGAGATTCCAAAATACTCGCTGCAGTATGGCAATTTTTGGCTGATAATCATTCAGACTCGAACCTTAGTGACTTAATCAAATTTCTCCCTCAGTTCTGCCTATCTGCTTTAATTAAATTAACAGCTGAACCCTGGTTTAATTAATGTGCATATTATAGAAAGGTATACTAAACAATGAGGTGCTCCAAATCAGTCATGTAGGGTAGGAAATAACAGAGCATAAACCCTGCAGTTTGCAAGCATCCATTTGTGAGGAACCGAATCTCTAATTTCATTCAGGCCCTTCAAGGATTCCCCCGCTCCCCCAGCTTTCATACTTGGAGCTTTTAAAATACACAGCAGACTGTGTAAACCCCTCAACATGATGAGCAGTGATAAGATTTTTCAGACCAGCAAAATCTTCATAGCATTTTTTTTTTCCCCCCTTTCACTGCTGGCATCCTGCCTGCTCCTAATTGGAAGAGATTGCCTTCTCGTACTGCTTTGTGGCAGAATAGACTACATCAGCTGTAAGCCTGAGAGAAGAACATCAAATCTAGCCTTGAAAATGTTTCAACAATTCCATATATCACTGTAGGAAAATCCTCTATCCTTCAAGTACTACAATACTATGGTTTGCAGAGATAACCATATTAAATACATCATTTCCATAGAACAAATGAATAAGCAGCTGCTTCTAGCACAGGGCTGTTGGACTTTTTGTTGCCAGACTTTTGTCCTAGGAATTTTATCTACATATATATATTTATATACATATATACACACACACACACATATATATACACATCTATATTGATAATTATATTCTACCTGAAATATCTGTTAATATTTATGTATTTACATGTAAGACGTGGGTCTTTCATAAGCATCTTATCTGCTGGTATAAACTAGCTGAAGAAAACACAAAATAACTACTATTTTTTTTTTAACTGCATTTGGAACTGAAGTTTCCCTCTCTGAAATTGTGAGTTCCCTATTTCTGAACATACAGGTAAGAGTGAATACCATGAAATACAAAAGGTGATGGCTGAACTTTAAAGTCTGTCTCATAGCGTCCCTGGGGAGGGCTTATTTGGAAGTAGTGGAGGAATTATACACAAGAGTTTTATTAGCTGCACTAAATGCCGCATTTTAAATCCTTACTTTGCATTTCTTTGCTGTCAGTTATAACTTGACAAATAAAAAATACAAAAACCCAGTTTGGTTTGGGGAGCAACTCAAGTATTTATTCCTCTGCAACTATCTTCTGGTTGGTGTGATGTGCTTGATGAGTTGTGAAAACGCTTTTTCCTTTCCTCACTCTCAACTCAGAGATACAAATAATTTCTGTTTATTTTAGAGCTTTCCCCTCCAAAATTGTTCTGTTATAACCAGGCAAAATAATTTCATCTTACAAGTGTATGTGCGCACAAGTTCTTGAAATTGCAATCAAGAACCCCAGTGGAGCAGGTTTTAATGTGTCTTGGTAGAAAATCATCCAGGATATGGGGGTTTTGCTAATTACTTCAACACTGAAAATGATATCAAAGTGAAGAGGTCTCATGCTATCAGCTGGAAGTTCTATTTCATATTTCATTATGAACTAAATC
The DNA here is from genome assembly GCF_026170545.1 of Melanerpes formicivorus. NCBI lineage: Eukaryota > Metazoa > Chordata > Aves > Piciformes > Picidae > Melanerpes > Melanerpes formicivorus. The sequence goes on from NW_027142411.1 coordinate 284,058, forward strand.
CCAACTTCCTCCTCTGGCATCTCTGAATTACTTTGCTGTTGCCCTTTCAGAAACTGTAAAGTATGGAAGTGCCACTTTTCAGCAGAGACATCCCATAAATATGTGAGAAGAGCTTGAATCACTTTAAAGTTCATTAGAATATTTCAGTCAGATACAGGAAAGTGTCAATACAAACCAGAACTACTTTTGGAATTTATTTTGTGATTGCTTTGATTTTTATCCTTAGACATGCAAGGGATGCAGGTATTGATGGCTCTTTCAAGCTGAGCTGGATGTTAGGACGAAGTTCTATCCAGAGAGAGTGATTGCCCATAATGGAATGGGCTTCCTGGGGAGGTGGTGGAGTCACCATCATTGGAGGTGTTCAGGAGGAGACTTGATGGGGTGCTTGGTGCCACGGTTTAGTTGTTTAGGTGGGTTGGATTGGTTGATGGGTTGGACACAATGATCTTGAAAGTCTCTTCCAACCTGGTCGGGTCTATTCCATTCTATTCCATTCACAGAAGAAAATAGAGTGAAAATTCCAAACTACTCATGGCTTGCACACAGTGGGTAGCTTATAAATATTCAGCCCCAGCATTCATACCCACAATAAAATTTAGTAGAACAATAGTTACTGAAACAGCATAAGGAGGTAAGGAAGATATTCAGACTAGAAGAGCGGTGTACATCCAAATACTCTAAAACCAGCATATGAATACATAGAGAGAGTTTAACTTGTTCTCAGTGTTTGCACAGTCATGCAAGGATGTAGGGAAAACTGAGCATATCTCATTTCCATGATAGCTTGGTGCTCCCTTTTTGTTTTCAGAAGGCTTTTCCACACACTCCTCAAAATGCAAATGCATGCTGTGTATTAGCCTACCAAGGCAGCACATATTCTCTGCTAGATTACTGTATGGTCAAAACACTTTATTTTGTATTGGGAACACAGGTCTTCTGTAGAAAGTCTCAAGTACCTAAGTTAGAACTACAGTAGAGTTTCTGATAGCTGCTCAATAAGCCTATTGAAAGAGTGGTCTCCATTGTCCAAAGGTAAAATGGAGTGGGCACTGTTAGTATACAATGAATATCTGTAGGGAAGGATTCTTTTTCATCAAGGAATTGCTTAATTATGTTGGGCACTTAATTTCCAGTGAAATAATCCTGCTTCTGTTAAAGAGAGTTTTCAAGGATTTCACAAACTCCACTAGAAGGCCACTTTATAAAGTAGCATGTAAAAGTGAGTCATTTGCCTTTTTTTTTTTCCTAATGAGATGAATCATGAGGAAAAAGCCAGGTTAATGTTCCAAGAAGCTTAATTAGAATCAGGTGAGAGCTTGAAAAGGCAACTAAGGTGATTTCAGGCAGTGCTTATAGGAGAAGCCTTAATTAAGAAGACTGATGGCCTTTTACTTAAATCTCTTCAAGAGTATACAGAATCCTATTTAACTCCTCCAGATCCAGCAGCAAAGCACATTTGAAAATCCAACATGTGTCATAGCAAACAAAACAAGAGTGCATCTTTGTGGCTATAGTGGGCAGCACAGCAGCCTGCTGCTTCTCAAGGGCACAGACAGAAATGCAGAGCCACAGTGGAATCCCATCAACAAATTTGCAGGTACTTGGGGCATCCATAACATCACAAATATTTCAGCCCAGCTGCAGTGCAGGCAGGTGTATGGTAGATTACAAAAGCAGTTTATAACTAAGACTGCTGTGACTTTTGAAAATTCACTTGCAATACACAGTCTCATGCGGAATTAATTCAGTCAGCTTAAAAATCCATACAAGCTTTAAATTTATCACTTGAGGGTTGGGTTTTTTTCTTCCTTTTTTTAATTCCTGTAAGAACAATAAGGTATATGAGGTATTTTAGCTGCAGGGTGCATATTTGGAGAAAGTGCTTCCTGCAGAGCTCTTCTGCCTTTCTTGTAAATTAGCTGCAAAAAATCCAGTCATGTTACAGTATGACATTTGGTTTCCTGATCTGTTTAATGCCATGGTTTGCACATGAGGCATTCTGAGGTGCTTTTGAAAAACAGCCACCGCGTTCAGAGATGCAGGAGGGATTCTTCTTGCAGACAACAGAACTTATAACAGATTGCATATTTCAGAAGAGATATAGCAAAAGACTAATTTCATAGAATCAATAAGGTTGGAAAAGACCTCAGAGATCATCAAGTCCAACCTATCGCCCAAAACATCTCATGACTAACCAAACCATGGCTTCAAGTGCCACGTCCAATCCTCTTGTGAACACATTCAGGGATGGTGACTCCACCATCTCCCTGGGCAGCACATTACAATGGTCAGTTACTCTTTCTGGAAAGAACTTCCTCCTCATCTTGAGCCTAAGCTTCCCTTGGTGCAGCTTGAGACTGTGTCCTCTTGTTCTGGTGCTGGTTGCCTGGAGACCAACCCCCACCTGGCTACAACCTCCTTTCAGGTAGTTGTAAAGGGCAAGAAGATCTCCCCAGAATGTCCTCTTCTCCAGGCTAAGCAACCCCAGCTCCCTCAGCCTCTCCTCACAGGGCTTGTGCTTAAGACTTCCCACCAGCCTCGTTGCCCTTCTCTGGACATGTTCAAGTGTCTCAATATCCTTCTTGAATTGAGGGGCCTAGAACTGGGCACAGGACTCAAGGTGAGGCCTAACCAGTGCTGAGTACAGGGTAGAATGACCTCCCTGCTCCTGCTGGTCCATCCGGTTCCTTATTCTAAAAACACAGCATACATCCTATCTTTGTTTGCTGCTGGAATGCATGGGCATTGTTTTGAATGCATACACCCTCTGCATCCCTAAAAATCTGTGTATTTTAATTCTTTAAGACTGGAAGAAACCAGGTTACCATTTGAACAGCCTCAAGTATTCACTTGAGAATGTTTTCAATCAATACTTATGTGTGTGTGTGTACCTAGGAGTACGTATGCTTCACACTTCCACTTCTTTTCAGGGTAGAAGTGCTGCCATGTATTTCAGCTGTATAGAAGTATAACAAAGTCATCATATTTTTCAGGTTTGCAGTCATTCCTACAAAAGTCTTCATAAAAAGGAAGATAAATGGCTTATTATGCTTCATCTTCTTCAACACTTGCCATTTCAAACTACTCTTAGACCAGTTTTCTGCCCCAGCAGAATTCATCCAGCTTTATCTAAGTAGCATTTCAGAACTAGCACTAAAGACTTTTGCAAATACGATGCATTTTTGCTGTAGAAATCATGGGAGAGTCTGTGGTTCAAAGGGGAGAAAGACAAGTGAACTGGAAGGCTTGAAAGTATTCGAAACAAAAGCTGAAGACAATGTTATGGTTGGTTGGTTGGTTTTTATGTGACCTTTGCCTTTCTCTCTTCCCCCACTTTTGTTTTTGATCTATTTCTTTAATCCAAGTTTGGAAATTCTTATCTCTGCAACTCAAAATCCTACTTTAGAGAGACTTGCTGTAAGAAGAAGGAAAAAAATAATTCAGAAGAACATGCACAAGGATTCAATCCCAGGATAATGTACTGAAAATGAGTTGCAACTGTGCTGTCATCGTTAAATGAATTATTCACTGAAGAGCACTCAGCCTACTAGCTGGCAGTTCTGCTTTTGTATTCCTATCCAGAACAAAAGATTTCAGATTTTGATCCCAGTTACTTGAGGCACAAAATTTCCATGCACAGCAAGCCATCACCACCTTGGTATATACTAATTGATCTGCACAGCGGTTGCAGCTAATCACATGCTCACCGTCAGATGGTGGAGCTGGAACCTACGTTCCAAAGCTAGTTTGTGTACTTGAGCATCTGTGAATGTATGGGTTCTGCATGAGCTGGATAGAATTTGTCCAAAAGCTTCATTGAGCTACAGATATGGACTGTCTGCCCATGGGAGCGAGGTTGGAACTTAGATGATCCTTGAGGTCCCTTCCAACCCTAACAATTCTGTGATTCTCTGTGTTGAACAAAAGAGACAGCGGAAGATTATTCATTCAGATCACCATTAGCATTAGCAGAACTCTGTCTTTCTAAGGGAAGAATTGTGTGATTTGTTTTTTTCTTTTCCTTATCGATAATATTTGAAAGGTTTTGGTATTTGGAGTAGATGTCTAATAACTGGAAAATTGTAACCATTGTGCCATGCAGGAAGAGGAGTGTGGGGAAATACAGTCTTAGTGGTCTCATGGAAGTCTCTGTCAAGATAATCTAAAGAGGAAGGCAGAGCCTTGATGCTGAGACCGAACAGGCCCATGGAACTCTGTAGCTACTGCCTGATGAGATGAGTAGCAATGCATAGAAGAGGGCAGGGAGGGGTGGATAGACAACAAGCTGAACATAAGTCAGCAGTGGTTTGTTGCAACAATGAAGGCTACCCTCTTACTGACAAGATTGTAGACAGAAGTTCTGAAGAAAATGTTCTTCCCCTCTTCTTAGCAGCTTTGGGGAATATTACATCTACATTTGGGCCCCTACAAGTAAGGGCAAATCCAGTGGATGGCCACTAAGATGTTCAGAGGGCTAAAGCATGTAATAAACAAGGGTAGGAGAAGGGAGCTGTGCTTGTTTAGCTTAGAGAATGCTAACGGGAGGGGCAGCTTATGGCAGTATTTCAAACAGAGTACAAGTTGTTCAATGAACATACCTCTTATAGTTACAGGCAATGGTTTGTGAGTTGTCTCTTGCATTAATACAGAACTCTGCTGTTCTCTTTGCAGTGCGAGCTTAGTATCAGATGCCCCAAAGCCTTTTTCTCCTTTCTTTTTTTTTTATATTTCCCTTTATTGTTTTAAAATAATTCATTTATTGAACATTATTTAATCCCTGTCAATTGCTTTTCATGTGCTTGAAGTACCCATCACCACAAATTTTCTGTTGTTTTCTGCAGTTTATCTCTTAAACATGTAACTTCCCCAACTGCCGTCTGAGCCAGCGTAGGACAATTCCTACATATCAGTTTAGATCTGAATTGGTGAAACCATTTTAGAAGCATTAGACTTCATCAGTGCTAGTTTAAGGAAAAGGAAAGCCAGGGGTTTGTACCTGAGGTTCTGAGATGTTCCAAGACCCCCATTCAGCCATTACTGAGTTGCAGACATTACCTCTTTGCTACGGCCTGTGGCAGCCCAACCAGGTATCAAGAGCACCGTCACAGTATTTCATCTTGAAGTCTTGCTACATTAATTTGCCCTCTGATATTTCAAAGAAATGCAAAAAGGGTGCACTTAGAAAATATTTGGTTTGAGAAAGGGGGGAAAAAAATGAATTCTGATGATATTTCTCTGTTTTTCTGCTAGATCGTGGAGGCAAAATAGGCAATACAAATAGTTTAAATAAAACCTGAACCGTTAGGGTGTATCACATGCTCTCCTAAAACTCCTGAGAAGAGCACAATTTAAATAGGACAACTAATGGTGGTAAACTCCTGAGAAGAAAACAAATTAAATAGGAAAACTCCTAGTGGTAAGCACAGATCCCTTCTAATGAAGAGAAGTGAAACAGTAAGAACCCTGACAGTAATGTAAAAAACCAGGATAAATTACTTAAGGTAATTAATTGCTGGTTTTGTGAGATACTGTAGATTAAAGACAATAATTTGTATAATGGTCATAATTTTGCATATTATTTCTTTTTCTGTCATTAAGGAATTTCTCCCAGCTCCTCAATTCCTAAATCACAACTCAGCAAATCTCTTTCTCCTACAATCCACTCCAATCAAGATAAGTTTTACCCAACTCTCACCAAACTTACAAAGCCTGTTCTGTTTGTGGCTTCTTTCAACTCTGTCACGGCTGTGTCCTACCTGGGCTCTGCCCTTTTTGAAAGGGTTAGCCAAAGTACTGTTTGTGCCAGAGGCACAGCCTTATCTAGACTAATTTTGGATAACTGAAAGGTCACAGGCACAAAGAAACAGCAGGTACAATTACTGCCACAGTAGAAGGGTGCAACAAATACATATGGATACCCAACAGAGTTCAGCATTGTCTTTTGAAGTGGTGTACATAAAGTCCTGATCTTAGGAACAGAATGGAAAGCAATAATTAGGGCCTTTAATTTATCACTGAAATGTTAAAAGAAGTCTGACAGAGTAAACATCAGCTCTGACAAAAAGAGCAAGAGTCATGTGTTTGTCAAAAAGATGAAGCCTTGCAGGGAGTTATTCTTCCACTGCTGGACAGAAGTCCCATTGACAACTCCAGGACATATTATTATTTCCTTGGTTTTTCTCCCCCCCTCAGATTCGTGGGAGAAATAAACACACACACTTCATGTGTATGATTCTGGTAATTAACAGAGGATCTGAGCCTAGTAGTGAAGTTTTAGTGGAGTACAACACTTTTCCCAGCAATTTCGTTATTTATACTCTTAAGAGGAGGCATAACCGACTGAACTGTATTCCAGCAGCTTTTCTTCTCCCTTCTTCACTTGCCATGTCACACAGGGTTGCAAGAAAGTTGCCAAAGGAATTGTAATGCCAGGATGCAGCACAAGCTTTTTTTCTTCTTTAGACATAAAGCTTCAAAACCTTAGAAATAAACAAATTGATGTTAGCACCATTAATGTGTTTCTTCTTGCAAAATGTTTCATTGTGATCTTCTTTGAGTCAAAATAAACTCTTCTCCTGCATCAGCAGAGAATGTCAGGGAATATTCCAAGGTAGCAACACTGTTTGTTTTTCCACTGAATAGAATCATAGACTCATAAAAATCGTAGAACTGTTGAGGTTGGAAGAGAGCTTTGAGATCACCATGTCCAATTGCTCACCTAGAACAGTTGATTGGCTTTGCAAAACCAAAATTGCTCAATTGTCAAATTTTTGATTAAAACCTGTTAGGTTTGGTAGTTTAAAATTGTTTTACAAGATGGCTGCCTCTGGCCAGCCTGATCTAGTGTGAGGTGTCCCTGCCCTTGTAAGGGGGGTTGGAACTAGATGATCCTTGTGGTCCCTTCCAACCCTGACTGATTCTATGATTCTATTCTATGTGTCACATTTGACATCTGAGACAATAGTCCACAGTATCTCCTTTCTAAAAGTTGTGTTGATTATAATAGCCCAGCTGTGATAATCTGACAAATTGAATCCAGGTATTTGTGTCATTCCAATGGGACATTCCTGCCTCTTGCATAAAGCTTCCTGAGCTGTTCATTCTATATTTTCTTGACTTGACTGATCTTTCCAAAAGCCAAATCAGTTTCCTTAATTTATTTACACACAGAATCATAGAATAAATAGGGTTGGAAAAGACCCCAAAGATCATCAAGTCCAACCTGTAACCCAGCACTTCATGACTACTAAACCATGGCACCAAGTGCCATGTCCAATCCCCTCTTGAACACCTCCAGGGATGGTGACTCCACCACCTCCCTGGGCAGCACATTCCAATGGCAAACAACTCTCTCCATGAACTTTCTCCTCACCTCAAGCCTTAACTTCCCTTGGTGCAGCTTGAGACTGTGTCCTCTTGTTCTGGTGCTGGTTGCCTGGGAGAAGAGCCCAACCCCCTCCTGGCTACAACCACCCTTCAGGTAGTTGCAGACAGCAATAAGGTCAAGCTTAAGCACAAGAACACTGAAATTACCATCAAGCACAAGAACATAGAAACAGTCAATTACATCTGTTAAGTGTTCCCTTAACTGAGATTTACTCATCTCCGTGATGAGGATGCCCTGCAGTTTTCTCCTCTGTCTGTTTTGGTTTGGTTTGCTTAGCCTGGAGAAGAGGGGACTCAGGGGTGACGTTATTACTCTCTACAACTACCTGAAGGGAGGTTGTAAACAGGTGGATGTTGGTCTCTTCTCCCTGGCAGCCAGTACCAGAACAAGAGGACACAGTCTCAGGCTGTGCCAGGGGAGGTTTAGGTTGGATGTTAGGAAGAAGTTCTATACAGAGAGAGTGATTGCCCATTGGAATGGGCTGCCCGGGGAGGTGGTGGAGTCACCATCACTGGAGGTGTTCAGGAGGAGACTTGATGGGGTGCTTGGTGCCATGGTTTAGTTGTTTAGGTGGGTTGGATTGGTTGATGGGTTGGACACGATGATCTTGAAGGTCTCTTCCAACCTGGTTTATTCTATGTATTTTGGCCAGCCATCATCACATGTGACACAAATCAGCAAAACTGGCAGTCAAGGCATTGTCCGCAGAGGGGTTGGGACATAACTTTCATGTATCAATATTGATACAACCAAAGCCTGACTCATAATATAGTCTTCCCTAAAAGTCAAAAGATTCCTGCGGGTGTTATACACAGCTAAACCAAACCTGAGGGGAAAAAAATTAATAGACAATAGTCTATTGTTCTAAAGCAATAATTTACATCTCTTAGGAGTTGCTCTTTGCTAGCATGCAAAATTATTTTTTAATAACTAAAAGTGTGAGGAAAAGTCATTTAAAATTTTTAGGAGTTTTGATCCCTTTTTTTTTTTTTCCCAGCTGGAAAATTACTGCAACAATTTATCATTGTCTCTTTTTCTTTATTTTACTGGAAGGTGAAGAAGGAGCTGAAAGAAACCTTTGAGACTGAAGGTTTTGTTAGTTTTCTTTGCTCTTTAGATTTGAACTCACTCAGAAGTGCTCCACTGCGAATCTTTTTAAAGAACATGATAGCTTGAATTTTCTTAATATTGGGGGGTTTGTTTGTTTTAATAAAAAGCCTTTTCTAAAATGAACCTCAGAAAAAGATACTTTTCAAAAAATGTCTCTTTGTTTGTAGTATCTTTGGTCAAATGATGGAATAACTACAATTAATTAATTGAGAGGTGTCTCCAGGCAGTTTTCACAAAGGAGTTTAACTGTTTTGTGGCCTAAGTATCAGTATCAGTACAGTATCCGGTGTCTTTCATTAAAGATGATCCAAAGGGCTGGAACACCTCTGCTTTAAGGATAGGCTGAGGGAGCTGGGGTTGTTCAGCCTAGAGAAGAGAAGACTCCAGAGAGACCATAGATCTGCTTTCCAGTTCCTGAAGGGATCCTACAAGGCTGGACAGGGACTTTTCACCAGGGTGTCTAGGAATAGGACAAGGGGGAGTGGTTTGAAGCTGAGGGAGATCAGGGTTGGACTGGAGTTTAGGAGGAAGATCTTCAGTACAAGCATGGTGAGACTCTGGAATAGGTTACTCCAGGAGGTTGTGGATGCCTTTTCCCTAGGGATGTCCAAGATCAGACTGAATGAGGCCTTGAGCAGCTGAGTCTAGTCGAGAGGCATCCCTGCCCACAGCAGGGAGATTGAAGTACATGATCTCTCAGACATTGCATGATTCTGCATATCAAACAATATAGAATCAATAATTGTGACAGAAAACTGGCCACTTGTGATCCCAGGCACCTAAACTGGAACTACACCAGTTCTTTTTAAAGATGATATGTATTTGCTGTGCTGGATTTATCAGCAAAACTTTATAGCTTCATTGCTGTGGTTAGACAATAAAAATTCCCAGTAGTTAATGTAGACTGAAGCACTTACAGAGTAGTTAAGCTCAACATGGCATTGTGTTCTTAATGTGACCCATGAGAAGATACCTGTTGAGACCTGCAGAGTCAGATGAACAGAAATGTCACTTACAGATTTTGCAGACCCAAACATTCCAAACTTGGAACAGAGGCTTTCTTAGGTTGAAGAGAAAAACCCAGTTACAAATTAAAGCAGTTTAAGGGAGGGGGAAAGGGGGGGAAAATAGGTCACTAAAAATGCAATGTAAACCAGCTGAGAGATTTGTGCTTGTTCTGAACTCGTGCCCTGTGGGATGAATTCGACTGCCAACAGTATATTTGTTAATTGCTGCTGTTGTGATCCAAAGAGCTTCTCAGAGCTTGACACTTATATTGAACGTCTAAATTAAATTCCTTCTTGATGATGTATATGCAAAGGTACCTCAGAACAGCTTTTTGCATTACCTCATGAACATTTTCCTCTCCAAGGGTCTGTAGCACATTTCTCCTCCTCCCATTAATCTTTTTGCAGAGAAATGTAGCGTCTATACAGCTAGTGATGCTGTTTTGCTAACAAACTGTTTCCCAAAGTAATTTCTGTCATTACATGTGATGCCAGTTTATAAATTTGTCTCTTAGTGTGGAGGCAAGTCAATTTATATTCACTGAAATATAGCAGCTAGAATGTTAGGATGTATTTTTGATAACAGTAAGTTAACACACATAAGGGTTTCTATCAACATACATAAGGGTTCCTATCAGTTGAATGAGATCATATTTTGCTTGAATGTTTAGTTGTATTAGCTACGTGAAAACTCACTGGATCTCTCTGAACATTGCTAAAGGAATTACAGAAGTCCTAGAGCAATGATCTACAAACATGACCTGGCAGAGGTTGCTGGAGTCACAATGCCTGTTCCTCGGCCATTGTGTTAATGTGTGTTTATTACTGTGTTTAAGGCCACAAGCTGAATGTGAAAAATAGCTAAAGAAGGGTCCAAACTGCATTTTTTTTTTTTTTCCTGATGTATAAGCTTTTTAACAAATAGAAATCTGCATTTTGTATTCCACTTATATCTGCATGGCATTTTAGCAGGGTCATCTTTAGCTAGCGGCAGTCTCATTCTGTGTCAGTCTGACTGGATAGAAAATACTTGCAGTTAAGAGTTATCTACAGTTTGTTAGGACATCCTAAATGTAAATTACAATGCTGTGGGACCCAAGTGCAAGCCAGAGGTGTTGGTAGCCTTTATAAGAAATTCATTCCTACCTTTGCTTCAGACCATTCACCTACCAGAACGGTTTTATAACCAACGCTGATAAGTTTGGGTTAACAGACAGACTCAGGTTTATATTTAAATGCAACTCTTAAATCAATACAATCATTTGCATTTATATTCTGATGTATTGAACTGTGTATTTCCAAGAAGAGAAAAATTAGTCACAGTTGACAATGCAGTTTGCAGGAACTATGACACATCCATTAGTAAGAGCTGGGGACATCGAGAGTCTTTCTGTAAAAGCAACCGAGATGTTAGAAATTATGAAAACAAAGTAACGTAATGGCCTTAGCATTTTTCCTCTTTAGTGAGGCAGCCTCCTTTGCTCCTAATTTGTAAGAGACTATTTTCAGATCAAAGCCTTATTTATTCTACAGCATGTGGCTTGCATGCTGTATAACTAGTGGGTGTTTAAAATGCAAGAAGATTATCGAAGAAGGGTGCCCCTGGAGTTGATTCATTTTTGTTTGGAATCTGCGGATAAATTGGGGTGTATGTTGCATAAATAAGAGCACCATTGGCATGCAGAGCATAAGGTTCTGGTTCGAGGGAGAGACTCTGGTTTCTCAAAGAAATACCAAAATGGATGTACCATATAGAAGGCCATAAAAAACCTGTTTCAAACATAACAGAATCACTTTCTGAAATTAGCTTGTGAAGAAAAACTTTGGTTTCACTTCAGCTTGGTAGCGTCTTTGTGATTTGATTTTTTTATTATCATTTTTTCCCCAAATTTCTCATTCCTTTCCTGCAGTTCTGTAAGAGATGGCTCATAACAGAGGCTTAACTACCTGGACCCTAGATAGTAAGGGCCTCCTCTTTTTTAACTCTTCTTCCCCACGTCACCTCTCAACACAAACAAGCAGACACAAGCATATACACATACTATAAGAGTTAATGTACTGCTGGGCCATGATGTTTCGTTATTGCCCAGAGGCTGTTCTTCAAGGATAAGGATGTTAAAGAGCTCACATGCTCTTTGGAAATTAAACTCCCATGAATTTGGATATTATGGCAGAGCATTGGTGATAATGTCAGAAATTTTGGTCTCTTCTCCCAGGCAACCAGTACCAGAACAAGAGGACACAGTCTCAGGCTGTGCCAGGGGAGGTTTAGGCTGGAGGTGAGGAGGAAGTTCTACACAGAGAGAGTGATTGCCCATTGGAATGGGCTGCCCAAGGAGATGGTGGTGTCACCATCATTGGAGGTGTTCAGGAGGAGACTTGAGAGGGTGCTTGGTTGCATCTTTTAGTTGATTAGGTGGTGTTGGATCATAGGTTGGACACGATGATCTTGAAGGTCTCTTCCAACCTGGTCTGGTCTGGTCTATTCTATTCTATTCTAATTCTGCTTTCATACTTGTTCCTATAGCTCTCAGATATGCTGGTTGTAGTCACTCAGTACATTGGTAAGCCTGAAGATTACTTGGATTGGAATCTCAGTCCTCCTGCATTTGAAGATTCTTTTAAGAGAACACTGAAACAAAGAATGCCTTTAGATGAGTAAGAGTACTAAAAGGCAAAGTAATTATGTTATCCATCAAAACCATGCTGGGAAAAGTTTTGTTCCTTTGTGCCACTTTCACTGTCATTCCAAGTGCCAAATTTTCTGTGAAATTTGGAGATTACATTCTTGAACAGACCATGGAGAGCTCTGAAGTCACAAATCAAATAAGTAGGAAAATCAATTCATTTAACAGAGGAAAAGTCTATGAACAAGTAATCCTAATAGCATTTTTTTCTTGCAGCCTACCATCAACATATTGTACAGTGTCATAAAAATAGATTACAGTATCTCTAAAATTAAAAATGGATCTGTATTTATATATTTCCCAAGACATTCTCATATTGTGCAGCATTTGATCAATTCCACCCTCTTTTATAACTATTGATGGAACAACAAATTATTCAGAAATAACTGATCAATATTAGAATCAGCTCCTGGACTTATATTATCCATGGGTATGTTATTACCTTCTAATTTGTGACTGTATGTTCTTATTTATTGTTTCAGGACTTTAGGCATATTTATGTAGCAAATCCATCACAAAATTCTTTAAAGACTGCTGTTCCCTAAAACTCTCTAAAGCCTTGCATAAGTACCTGCACTGCAGCAACAGCCATGCTGAATCCTCTCTGCTCTCATCCATTTATTCTAGACAAATTGTAGGGCAATTTCTCACTTTGCATTTTCAGCCACTCATTAAAAAAAAAGTAGTAAGTTAAATATTCTAAATCATCTAGAAGGTGGTAAATATACAATTAGCCTGCCACAAACTCTCTTTTCATTCTCTTAAGAGCAAAGCATTTCTAAGTTATCAGTATAAGGCTGTAGGGATAAATGTGAGGGCTGTTTAAAAGCACATCAGTGTTACCTTTCAGTGGAAGGTGTGCTATGGTATTTATTTACATGCTGCACACAGTGCTTCAACCACACAACTGCTTTTTAAAATAGGGCAAGTGTGTTTATGGCATCTAAAATCACCAGCTGTTTGCTGTGAAACCCTGCAACACGTGGATTAAAGTGAAACCTTTCAATCATAATGTCTTTTTTTAAGTAGAATGTGGCTTAGCATAGCACTTTCCATATTAAAGTTTTTTTAGAGCAGGAGCTTGCCATTTCATATCTATTAATCTATTTGTTCTCAAAGGAGGATTTTCTGGAACATAATTGTTGGCACAAGAGATCTGGGAATTAATATTTCTGTAGTCCTCTTCCAGTTCTAGACTTAATACTTTGTGATCTCAAACATCTGTGTTTCATGAAAACAATGTATGAGGGGCAGACCAGCTTAACCTTCCTGCAGTTTTGCCTTTCAAAGGTTAACTTCTCAGGTAAATTTTCTTTTTTTTTATTACTGCTCTCTCCCCCCTTGCCCCAAACCTTGTTCAGTTCACAGCTGTCCACTATGTTAGATGAAAGTTAAGGTTGCAAGGACAGACAAAGAGTTCAAAAGTGTTGGAACTAAACTTAGCTTTTAATGTCATTCTATTAATGAAAGGCTGAATGTTAAGGTTAAAGTTTTCTCTACTTTCAAAGCAGAAACACTCTCACATGCCACCTTGCCAACCACTATATGATTCAGCACAGGCATTTGCTTCTTGAGCAGTGGGAGTGATAATGACAAGCCTGCGAACAATGCTAGGCTGTAATCAAATGCAGCCCAGCCACTTGACAGTGCTGAAACACTTTGCACGGATGGGTTTTTCAGCTATTTACTGACTGCAGAGGCATATGGAGCCCTCAGCGGTATTTGGAGTTACGAGGAGTCATTAGATGTACATGTTTAGTAGTTACAGAGCATATAAAACTGGCTTCTAAATCCCAGCTTCTGAATATCTACCTTTGGAGACAAAAATCTGCTTACCCATATAGATGAGCTGGTAGGACATAGACTTGAAGACCTGAGGAACAAAGGAGTCTTGGCAGAAATGACAAGGGAGCCCAAAAGGTGTATTTTCCTTAAGTTAAATAACTAGACTTGGTGTCTAAGCTCTGTGGTTAGAAAATGTCACTTCTCCTATGGCTGAGGTGAAGTGTGTGGGATCTCTCAATCTTAAAATGCATCCTGTGCAACGTTCAAATGCTGACTTATATCAAGACCAATTCCTACATGTCTTCAGAGGAAAACTTCTCTGTTTAGAGACAAGAAGCACTTGAAGAGAAGGTCAACAACTGCACTCGTGGAAATCTAACATCAGTTTGTCAGCTGGCTGAGGGGTTTTGACCCAGGGTTGTAATATGCTGTATATAAATATTCATATGGATATGTCTATCTAAAATATACAAAGTTATAGTATAGGAAGTGTTATTTCTGGCTCATTTTTTCAAACAGTTACCCTGTCCAGAATGTCCTGTTTAGCTTCTGTCTCCTGACAGTACCTTTAGACATGAAATTTGAAACTACCTTACCTAAATAAAACACCTCTGCAGCAGTGCTAGGAGTCTTTAATTTCTGGCTTGTTGGGTTTTGTGGATAAAACAGTAAGAGTTATTTGGCTTCTGGATGCAGCTTTCCAAGAAGAAGGTTTAAACTGTCTGGTTAGTATGTTTTTCCTGCTTTTCTAGTTGAAAAAAAAATAATTGTTTTTCACCAACTGATGTTCCAGAGTTACAAGCTTTCAGTGAAAGTAGATGTGGCATCAGGTACTCAAAGACAGCAATTGAACAGGAAACGAATCTGTTTAGGATCATCTTGTCCAGGAAAGCATATCAAGAATTCTTACCCATGCTGAAGAGAGCAGTAGGACAGATTAACTCTGATGTTAACAAATGCATCGTTACAAACTTAGTTGAAGTTCCTTGTCAACATGCAGCTGGAGATACCAGAGGATTTGACAAGACTGCAAGAGTAGGGAAGCTGCTGCTACAAGTCCAACTCAAGAACTACATCATTACATCGTAGATTTGATGCCACGGTAGCAATAAAATCTGATTTTAGTATCTGCTTGAGGTTGAGAAGGATCTTTCTGTATTTGAATCAAGTCAAATGCCAGAAACTTTTTCTTTTTTTTTGAAATAACGTTATATACACTTGAGCTACTTTTAGAGAAACAAAACCTGTCTCATATACGTTCTTATTAGGACTGCTAAGCCGACAGCTGTTCTCACAACAGCCAAATAAAGTGCACATTATGTTGTCATGCCATGTGTTTTTAAAGTGAATACCAGCAATCATCTTCAAGGATGTGCTAGTATAATTATATTTCTATTTTTAAGCCATTTCTAATACATGATCCAATTTTCATTTGTCTTTAGATATGTAAATTTACGTTCCCCACACAAATATCGCTAGGGCTAACTATAGTGCTGTAAGAACAGTGTAAATGCTGAACCAATGCCTGCTTAATCTTGTTTGGTGCTCATCTTCAGATGGATTGTCTTATTTCATTGTTTGACAAACAGTTCTGAAACTGTTTGAATCCAGAATATTTATCACAGCCACACTGAGAAACTGAACAGAAAAGGTCTATCTGTCTTGGGAAAAGTTAACCTTAGACCAAAATGTATGGTATATGCTGTCAGATTATTATCAGGTCAGCACAGGTGGCAAAGCCACAAGGAAGGCTGTCCAAAAGCAGTAAAATAAAAGAATAAAAGCAATACATGATGAGCTACAAACCACATCAGACAAATATGCAAAAGCATGAAACAAAGTCTTCACACTTTGTGATAAGACAACATCGCTACATTATACATTATATGAGACTGAATTTACTTAGATATTCAGGGCCTCCTACACTGAAAATGTGAATCACAGTAACTGTAAACACATGTTTTACACTAAGTTTCAGGAAGAGCTACCAGGGGGTGTCTAAACAGTCCAGCATAAAGGGATGGAACAAATGACAAAGTGTAATATAAATTACTCTTTTTAAAGAGAGCAGAAAAATCAGAGTAATCCATATTAGAGAGCATAATACAGATGCTACAGAGGATTGGGAAGCACTAGGGAAATTTAATTCAGCCACCTTTTGCTTCAGTAGAGAAATAATAGTGATTCATTATATTAATTCCTTTGATGCTTTAGGATGCTTAAGGTTTAGGAAGTGAGATTCGGTATCTCTAGATACTGGGGTGAGTACTCTTTGGATGGCCTGTTCAGGCCTACTGCCACCTTTAACAGCTGAATCCCAGATATCACTGATATGGTGCCATTCATTGATCAGAACTCACATGCTTACAGTACAGTGCCCCTGATACAGGAGCATTTCACATTAACTGAAGGGAGGTTGTAGCCAGGTGGGGCTTGGTCTCTTCTCCCAGGCAACCAGCACCAGAACAAGAGGACACAGTCTCAAGCTGCATCAGGGGAGGTTTAGGCTGGATATTAGGAAGAAGTTCTTCCCAGAAAGAGTGATTTGCCATTGGAATGTGCTGACCAGGGAGGTGGTGGAGTCACCATCACTGGAGGTGTTTAAGACGAGACTGGATGAGACACTTGGTGCCCTGGTCTAGTTGATTAGATGGTGTTAGGTGATAGGTTGGACTCGATGATCTCAAAGGTATTTTCCAACCTGGTTAATTCTATTCTATTCCACACAAGGGCTTTGCTAGTCAACACTCACTTTTTTTAATTACCTTGAGAGATTTTGCTATTATAGTTATTAAAATTTCAGTCTGTACCTTAGCCAACTCAGCATATTGCCTTGATTGATTTAATTAATTAAGATTACATGCTATATATTTACCGTCCCCAAAGACTATTGTTATTGTACCTATGCTTACTGTTTCTCTGTTATTTTGAACAAGGATATGAGAGATTGCTTAAGATTTTGGGATTGTTCTACCAGACTGCCATGCTCAGCCTTGTAAAATGTTTTCTAGCAAAAAAAAAAAAAAGGGCAAAAGCATTGTTGATGATCTCTAGTTACTGTTGTGATTCACATTTGAGTAACTGGCTTGTCTTGGGTAAAAGCCATCTCTTTGTTCATTAAAATTAATGCACAGCAGTGGTTTATGATTTTCTGGTTTTAGTTCTGTGCCAGACAGGTTTCCTGTCATAGGGAGGAAAGCTAAACGTTGCCAAGATTTCTCACTGTGATGTACATCAGCAAAGAGATTCTCTTACTTGCACTTTACTCAGACAGCATTCCTAAAGCATCAATAGACTGATGTTAGAGTGTGAGTTTTGCCTAATTTGTCTCGGTATTTTCTGAACTGAAGTTGAAACTTCATTGAATGGAGCACTATAAATATTGAAAGATATGGTTAATAAACTTCTAGCCATGACCAAGAGAAGTTTCACTTTAGACCAGATTGTTAACTTTGCTATCTGTGTTTTGTTTGGATTCATAGTGTGTGGGGGGGGAGAAGGTTTTTTTGAACACTGACCAAAATATGCATTTCCTTTTATAAAAACATGGAAAAAGTAGTGGAAAAAAAGGTCTGGAATGTGTCTAGATGCTCAGCACTGAAAGACTGCCTTTGCTGAATATATATTTTCCATTAATATTTAGTCCAAATCTTCCTGTGAGCATCTTGAGCAGAGATACTCTAATGAAGTAATTAGCCTATAGGAGCTAGAAGTGGTCACTTCTGACCAGCCAGACTGGATATTCTCACTGTAATCAATTTGACTCATACTTGTAGACACCTCATATTTTGCATTATTTTCTGTTGTCTTAGTTATGCTGAGAAAGAAGAGCAAAAGGATAAACAGGCCAGCAAAAGGCGACAAGTAAACACTATCCATCCCTTGGACTGTTTACACTGAATAAAGTAGGAATTAGTATTCCAGGCTTGTGACTCTACCTCTTGGCTCTTAGACTTCTAAATGCAGTTGCTAATAACCTCCATGCATTCATGCATGCTGACAGATATGCCACAACACTTTAATCAGCACTGGCTACAAGGCTAATAAAGGTTAGTAATAAAATAAAATTCTGTAGGGGCTCCCTCTTTACAGGCAATATCAAGCCCTATGAACTTTTAATGCCTACTCTGTCTATTTAGATAGTCATGGCTCAAAGCCTGTATTAAAAATAGCAAGGAATGCTTATTCTGAAGGGTTTGAAAATATTGCAAATTACATTGTAGTATTGGCTTACTCCAAACTAATCTTACCCCTTACTGACCTTTGCAGAAACACTTCTCTCTCACTTGGCAGTTTCATTTCCCTTCTTTCCTTCTGTCTTATTCCCTGTCCTTTTACCTGTAGTTTATTTAGTCATCAGGAATTGGTGTGATGGGGCTGCTGCTTTTTAACTATGTAGCTGATGGGTTTGTTGTGTTCACCCAGAAGCAAATACTTATTTCTCATTCCATTTCCATTGCAGCCTCATTTTCATCGCAATATTGTATTCCTCTGGAGCTGTACAATACATTTCTTTTGAGGAAAGCAATGAATGTATTTACTCTTTGCTTTGCCTCTGTACAGGGTACTGTAGATTTTCCTGCCCTTTATTTCCCTGCACATTTTATAAAATAAAAGGCTAAATTCATCAGGAAGCTAAAAATAAATGCAACAATGAGGCAGGAAATAAATGTGTACACATGCATTTGCAAGAAAGGTCTTTCATTAGCATTATTTATTAAAGGAAGATAGAATGGAATACAATAGCTCTGCAGAAATTAGCAAGCCCAGTGAAAAGCTAAAATCTTCTTACAATTTATCCTGTATTCTTTAAGAGCCCTCTATCAGGTCTAATTCAACCCTGATAGCTGATATAAGTTTCCAGACTTCATAGTGGAAATTGGATCTTTTTGCAGTCATGAAGAAAAAAGTGAACCTGGAGTAGTCTTGACAGAATGAGTGCATTTAGCTATGGAACTGCTCTTTCATTTCAAACCACAGAAAATAAAAGACCCAGACATTGATCTGCACCATCCTGTTGTTTCACCTTAGAGTCTCCACTCACAGGGCCAAGAGATATTGGATTCTTGTTTTCAGGCTCCCATCCTAATCCAGGAGTCAATGGGCTTGCCACAGTCCCATAAATCTGCAGTAAAAGCAGTCTGGCATCGACACGCCCATTGCAGCTACTTTTATTTAGGTAGGCTGTGACTTTCTAGATCATTTGTTTAATTAATCTGCAATGATATTATAAATGTATTACAAATGTAATCCATTCTAGTTGTGCTACAGGCACTGACAGGACATACAATTTTACCCAGTGCTCCTCAAAAGGAACCCCATAATCCTGTGGGATTCATTCTTCTGTGCACTAGGCATCGCCAGTTTCCATGGGTGAGCTATCCATATTGTCATGGTACTGGTTGTGTTGACTACCAACATGTTTTGCAAGGGCCTTATTTGCCAGTAGTTAGACTTGGTACAGTCTCAAAGTGGTCTGTGAGGTTTGCAATATAAATACAAAACTGGATTATATCAGAATCATAGAATTGGTCCAGTTGGAATAGATCTCTAAGATGGAGTCAAACCATCAACCTAATATCACCATGGCCATTAAACCATGTTCAGAAGTGCTATGTCCAGACATTTCTTGAACATCTCCAGGACTGGTGACTTTGCTGCTTCTCTGGGCAGCCTGTTCCAATGCCTGACCACTCTTTCAGTAAATAATTTTTTCCTAATCTCCAACCTATACTTCCTCTGGCCATTTTCTCTTATTCTATCACATAACGGAGAACAGACTCCCCACCTCCCTTCAGCCTCCTTTCAGGGAGTTGTATGGAGTCCTGTAACACAATACTTGTCGAGCAACAAAGCTGGTATTTGTCTGTTTGTCCATTTTCACCATCTGGTTACCAATGATTTTGTGTTCAAGATCTAACTTTATAGTTCTCAACAACTTTAACATCAAAATTTGGTCACAGTTAAACCACAGCTGTGATTTGTCTCTGAGAAGGGTAATGCACTGGGTGAGAGATGAACTGGCAGATGCTCTGTTGTTTGACATTTAGGACACGTCTATGTCACATCAGTCGCAGAGCCCCTGTGTGAGTTCAGGTTTGTGATCTGCTGTGAGTTGACTCAGAACTCTCTGCAATCGTTCACTATTTTCATCTGGCTGTGCACACTCAGGCGTGTCAATAGATTTCTTTGTGCCTCAAATACCCTGTGGAATGGGGATTACCTTGTATTTCTTAAGTAGCTTTGTCTCTATCTACATTTCAAGGCCTGCATTTGTTTATTGTCTCCAGGTGACACCAAAAATGACTAAATAACAACAAAATATCTACAGTTCTAGGTTTGCAATATAACTTTGCTGATGTGTTAGATGCCAGGAAACCTTTGTGCGTGTGAGTGGCAACTGCATACTTGCTCAGACACGAGCAGTGCTTTGCATGTTTACAGAAGTTAATACGATTTAAACCTCATAGATGATCCTACTCATGTAAGGTATTATCCACAAACATCAACAAAAGTGTTCAAGTCCTTGGCTGTTGCATGAAAATAATCCTCCATAATATATTGGTTGGTTTTCCCCCTCAGTGTCCACTGCCTGGAGATCTCTGTGATGTAGCTTTACTGTTCATTTTCTATTACAACCATCTTTACTTTTGCTATCTTCTCACTCCTGCTTTCAGCTTTTCTTTCCCTTTTCAATTCATAGCAATATTGACTCATTATCTATGGCTACATTAACAAGTAGTGTGAGGCAACATGACCACATCTATGAAGCCAAATGAATGGTGCTAAGAACTTGACCCACGTTACAGGAATTTCAAGCAGGCTTGTTTCAGACATTTTTTTCACTTGGTCCCAAGGGTTAAACATTCATTACTGGTTGCACCTAATGGAATCTAGGGGTACAACTACAAGGAATCAAGCTTGTCCTCTCCATGACTGTTACCATGGTCTGTGGTAAATTGAGAGTCCTGGAACATGGGTGGAAAAAGCATGATCATGATTAGACCTAAAAAGTATCCTGCAGATGCACAAAGTGATAAACATATGGAATTGTACTTCTCGGTTGCTACCCAGATTTGTAGAGCATTTTGTCTTGTGTGTATCTACAAAGTTACTGCATAAACTCTGCATGCCAAAGTACAAAGTTCTAAAGCCAGTTTTCAGACAGGCTGAAGACCCACTGGGTCTGGAGGACTAAAAGGCCACACACACATGTTAGAAGAGAAGGAACAAGTCCCTAGACTGTTTGTATTTCTGCTGTTACCCTGCTGCAGACTCTGCCGAAGAGATCTCTAAAGAACTGCCTGACAAGTCCATCCACTCATTGATCATTGCAGCCTGGCAGGGAGGGTAATCAGTCACTAACAGGATGGATTTTGTCAGGCTGATGTTAGCAGGGCAGGGTCTCAGAGCCAGTGTATCTTGCAGATAAGCTTTAAAAAGGCAGAAGAAAACACAGCAGTAATCATGTCAGCCTGTCAGATACCCAGCTCTCACACAAAACAACAAGATCCAAGATGGTCAAAGCTGAGTGACCCACAAAACTCTTCCTGAAATTGTTGTACATAGGCTGACAGCTATGGACAAGCCCTGCTTTAATGGAATAAAGCCACTCGAGAAGGGAGAGTAATGTGAAGGGAAAATTACCATGTGAAGAATTTCTATTTGATTTTGACACTTTCTTTTTCCATGTAATTATTGCCATGGTTTTTAAAAGTGCATTAAAATTTCATTCAGATTAAGATGAAATATAAGAACAGGAATAAGAGTAATGCATTGAAAGATCCTGTGTTGACAATCACTTTTAGGCAGTAACCTTTATCAAGGTTAATGTCATTTCAGTGCCTCATCTCCGAGCCTCATTTTGTGTCTTAGGCAAGCCTGGCATGCATTGTTTTGAGGGGTTTTTTCCTCAAGTAATCTGTTCTATTTGTGATATGTGCTGCAGAGTAATTATTCAGGCTTATCACATGTTTAAATAGCATCTGTGCTGGAACTTCATAAAATATTTATTAATAAATATAAAGTACCCAAGATGTAAAAAATATTTTTGTACAATAGGATTTAAAAGCAAAAAAAAAAATATTTCATGTGGACCTTCATTCCAAGTTTTTAGTGACTTAAGTACCTGAGTTGTTCTACTCTTGCTATAGAAAAGCTATGGGAAGTAATTCTGTTGCTAGGAATCACAACAAACAGTTCATGATTTTTTGATCTCTGCAAGATCTCACTGCACTGGGCATGCGTAAATAATTCTAGCTCATTAGATGTGTTTTATTGCAGCATGGTTCCCACTGCAAGCCTCCTGATTCTGCTGCATAATGCATCCTGCTTAGATAATCTGTTTGACTGCCCCACTGATATGCCCTGCTGACATTATGTGGTCTTATATACCCTTAATACTTTTAGCTGGCCGTTGATGCTCCCCCTGCCAAATGCAGACGCGATCCAAATGCGCGTGGTTTGATCCTGTCCGTAAGGTGTGGAAGTTCTCAAGTATTTCAGCCAGTGAAGATCAAGTTCTAAATCTGCAGTCTCCTTCTCTGGCAAAAAAAAAAAAAAAAAATGAGTAATTTAATCTTCCATTCAAAATGTTGATCTGCCAAACTTCATTAGATGAGTCATCCTAATTATGCAAGTGACCTTACTGACTGTGTCACATGGGTGTGCAATTTAAGAAAAGATTAAAAGATTTGGTCATACATTGGGAGAGGGTGAAAAAGTTGCTGCATTTAATTGGAAATGCAGGGAAGGCTGGGAGGATAGAATGTTGTGGCTTCTGTGTCTCAAGCAGCCTGTAAGGAAATTGATTTGTTACCATCTTCTCTAGGAGTTAAATAAGTTATGCATTTAATTCATTCTCTCTCACTATGTTGTATGTATTTTGGAAACAGTACTGTCATGCTTGATGGAAAGACAGAGAAAGGTCACTTTTGGCTCTCTTTTCAGAGCACAATAAAATGAAATTAGCAGTTGTGTTTGCTTTAGTATGGGGGATAAAAAAGTAAAAAATGATTCTTGGCCAGAACAGATAACTAAGTCATTTTGTGTAGAAATGCCTCTAACATTATACTTACATTTCACTCTGTCTGAATGTGTTTGAACTCTCTCTGGAGGTGAGGAGGAAGTTCTTCCCCATGAGAGTGGTGAAGCCCTGGAATGGGTTGTCCAGGGAGGCGGTTGAGGCCCCATCCCTGGAGGTGTTTAAGCCCAGGCTGGAAGAGGCTCTGGGCAGCCTGATCTAACATGAGGTTTCCCTGCCCATGGCAAGGGGGTTGGAACTAGATGATCCTTGTGGTCCCTTCCAACCCTGACTGATACTATGATACTATGAATTGTACAGGTAGTTCATAGAATCATAGAATTGTTAGGGTTGGAAGGGATCTCAAGGATCATCTAGTTCCAAGCCCCCTGCCACGGGCATTTCTCACATTCTGTGTTCGATACAAACATTGGAGTCTTGTCCAAATACAAAAGGCATAGCCATGGATTTCACCAGGCCAGACCAGTGAGATACAGATACACCGTCAAATAAATCATGTTTTAAAGTTTCAGCTCATGCAAAAGTGGAATTTGCAAGGTGATGTACTGTAGAACAAAAAGGCACCTTCCTTCTGCTTCCAGCACTCCCTCTCTTGACTAGCTATCGATATTGAATAATTATTTTTTGGAGTTGCATGTTTTGCTGAAGGGAAGTCACCCCACAAGGCTGAAATGGTCTGTATTTCTAGGCAAATATGTTGATGAGATCTTTGGGGCCTTAAGCAAGGGCAAGAGGCAGAAATATACAGATGGTCATAATCTCCTATATCAATCTGATTTGCTCCTTTTTAATCGCCGTACATTCTGATTATAGCTTTGACTTTGCTCCGTCTTTGCTGCTGTTTCCTGCTGCACATCACAAACTTTTGTCTGTTCTGAAAAATATTGAACAATGGTCTAAGCTGCTCATCTGTTAAAAGCTACCCATATTTATCCATCTCTGTTGTTTACTGTCATTAATAGCAATTGCATTTCACAATCTGACCTTGAAATGACAGTTTATGTGCATAAATTCTCTCTGCCTCTAACACACATATAAACACATAGTATTCACAACCACAAACATTAAGTGAATAAAAAATAGATCTCTAATTTAATCCTTGAAAAATACAAGTGTGAAGAAAAAGTACTTTAACATATTGGAAATGTTCATGTAAACTTTATTTATTTTAGATTTAAGTTCTGTAAAATCATTTCTGCATCTTTTCAGCTTGCTTCTTTCCCCTTGCTGGCAGTAAAATAGGAAGTCAACTGCACAGTTAGAGCAGATGCATTATGCAATTCTGGTGCTGTTCCATAAGCAAAGTAACAGAGCAAACACCAGCAACTCTATTTTCTCATAAAAACATACATGCAGCTGTCTCACCCTAAAGTATTATTTCATCTACCTATAGAAAGTGTCTGGAGACTGGTTTAGGGAAAGCTGTTGTGCTTCCCACTTGGCAGCTAATGTTAGGAATGTATTTCTTGTATAGCTCTGTTCAACTGAGAACTTGTCTTCTGTTTCCTTCCTGGATGGAAAAGGATGTTTTGTCCAGCCTACAGACAACTGGATGTTGTCCAGGAACACTAATCATTAAAACACCTAGGAATCCTTCAAGATAAAAGGCACTGCAGATCAACTTAGAATTCTTTACCACATCCAAGTCTGTGTTTTCTGAGGAGTGTTGATAATGTTTCTCATTAGAGTAAGCACGTTGGATCTTCTAGCCTTACATTCAGGCACTAATGTAAAGGAGCCATAGCTTATGTGTACTTAGATCCTTTTACCAGCTTCCTCTGGGGGGACATGCATTTTCCTTACCATAATGAGGCCCATAAAGAAGAAAAATGATGTGACCTAGTATAGATAAGGAGTCACATCACAGTAACTTTTCATCAGAATTGGAGTAGTTAGAGACTACTATATTATAGCAGTAGTGGATAACTCTGCTACTGCTAAGAGCCAGCTGTCAACATTTCTGTTATAAACCCCATTTTTCAGGGCTTTATAACTCCTCTGGAAATTCCACTTGGGGTGAAGCTTAGTTTAGGAAGACTATGTAAGGGAGGGATCTTATGGGCATGAAATAGAGGGGCAAATAAAAGAAGCCAAAATTCCAGGCATTTTCTGGTGAACTGCTGTTTTCCCATTTTATTTCATTCACCTTAGTATGGTTGCTCTAGTTTGAGTACAAAGGACTCAAAACAGTTTAGGAAGGATGTTGACTTGCTGGAACGAGTCCAGAGAAGGGCAACAAAGTTAGTGAGGGGCTTGGAACACAAGCCCTATGAGGAGAGGCTGAGGGAGCTGGGGCTGCTTAGCCTGGAGAGGAGGAGACTCAGGGGTGACCTTATTGCTCTCTACAACTACCCGAAGGGGGGTTGTAAACAGGCAGAGGTTGGTCTCTTCTCCCAGGCAGCCAGCACCAGAACAAGAGGACACAGTCTCAGGCTGCGAAAGGGGAAGTTCAGGCTGGAGGTCAGGAGGAAGTTTTACACAGAGAGAGTGATTGCCCATTGGAATGGACTGCCCAGGGAGGTGGTGGAGTCGCCATCACTGGAGGTGTTCAGGAGGAGACTTGACAGGGTGCTTGGTTACATGGGTTAGTTGATTAGGTGGTGTTGGGTGATAGGTTGGATGTGATGATCTTGAAGGTCTCTTCCAACCTGGTTTATTCTATTCTATTCTAAAAATAAGAGTTTTCCTGAGACTGTGGCCTGGCTTCCCACCAATCTCTGCTGACAGCATCCTTCACCTGAGAAATTTGATTCTGGGTCTCTCCATTTCACATTGTGTACAAAAAGTGTATGCAACACCTTCCTCTTGCAGGCTGCGGTTTCTTCGCCATTCCTGCAGCTGAAATTGTCTCTCTCACCGTACCAAGCAGAGAGGTGTTGTATGTTATATAAAAATTATAGTTAAAATTCATGCAAAGTATAAAAGAACATGCAGCAACAAGATGAACAATAATTTCAGTGGTGTCATTTTATACACTCTTTGGTACTGTTGCTTGCCACTTGTTAATTGTGCCTTGAGACACGAAACAGACGAATCATCATCTCAATTTTTTTTTTCCCCCTCTCATTATTTTTTATGATTCTCAGTTCTTTTCAGGACAGTAAATGGAAATAATTAATTGCCCCATTTATTTGCAGGATATTCAAATATTTACTCCCAGCATGCTTGCCAGAACAACTACTTCATCATTAGTACAAGTTTTTTTAAACTTCCTTTTTGTATGTGCTCATTGTGGGAAGAAAGCCATGAAGTGGCAGAGGTGTTTGGGGGGGGGGGGGTGTTGTTGATGGGTTTTTTCCCCCCTTTTTCTTTATTATTACTTTGTTTAGTTTTATTTTTTACATCCTTCTTGACACAAAGAATTAAGCATGCAAAACACAAGAACAGATTATTTTCCCTAAGAGCTAGGGAGCTAAGGATATTTTATGATGATCAAGATCGGATTTCATTGCTTCCTCGCTGTTATGACAACACAAGATAATTGTTGCTTGTTATTTAAAGGCCAGAATGTATTTATAATCTCTTCCCTAGATTTCCTCCAGAAACTATTTTTTTCCCCTTCTTTTCTGAAACAAGCATTTAGGAGTTTGGACCAGAATAAAAGTTGAAATTGCCATGAACACTGTAATTTTGAGCCTCTACTTTGATAAGCATTTTGTGTTGCTCAAGTTGTGAAAAATAAAACCAGCACTGTACAGGTAAGGAAAAAAAAAAGCTTTTGATAAAAGGTGTTTATTTTTTTTCCACAAAGGGAGATTTTTTTTCTTTGAGCACACTTTTAATCAAATCAGAATCAGCCTTAAATTTTCTTGTGACTTTGTGGTTTGAGTGATACATCAAACAAAGTGAAGCGATAGTAGTCTCTAACGTGAGTAATAACAATTGCTTTAGGGAAGAGAAATTACATTCTTCTGGGAAATGTCTATAAACCCAAGTGGCAAAATCTACAGAAAAATTAAGCAAACAGGTGGTTGTGGTGTGTCAGATAATCTGAGTGAATGAAAAGGCTGCTTTCTAAGATAATTGCATCTATAAAGACAAGGGGAGGAGGGGGGGGTGGAGAGCAAGAACCATTTTCTTTGATTTATAATAGAAAAAATATTCCTGCTTGAATGCTATTAGCAGATTGAGATCTATGATAATAAGTTTAAATATTTACTTATTCTCCAGTTCTAGGTTGAAACCTTGTGGTTTTATGTTGGGAGACTGAGAAGCCGCCAGAACAAAAGGCTTGAAATAGAATCAGAGAATGTACTTTTCTCTTATTCCTGCAACTCCTGAATGGAGTAATGTCATCAGCAGATATAATAACACCTTTAAATGACTTGGGATTTATTTGGTTCACAAAATCACATGGGAAGATTGACAGCATCTTAAACAGCAGCAGTCAGTGAGGATGTGGTTTGAGTATCGACAGAAGTGATTTTTCAAGTAATGAAGAAGGTTACATGATTAAGTTTCCTGAAGCATGCATTGCCTGCACTTACTGCGTGCACTTACTGTGTATTGCCACCCTTCTGAGTCACAGAGGAGCTTCCCCCTCCCTCCCTCTCCCCCCCCCCCCTTTTTTTTTTCCAGAAGAATCAATAGGATTAGGGGATTTGCACTCAAAGCTTGCCTGTGGCTTCTTGTTAAGCATGTTGTGTGCTTTATAGCTATCTTTGGCTTTTTGCACTGTTCCATGGCATTAAACACCTAAATAATATTCCCACATTCTGATGCTCTGGCCAGGTTTTTTCTATTAGCACCGTAAAAAAATAAGGTTTTTATAAAGGAGACAGAAGTCAATCTCTGAAATTCATGCTTGGAATTTTAAATGATGACCTGCTCCTCGGAAATTCTGAGTGCTCTTCAACTTTCATAGCACCTGGCGAGGTTCATAGTTGTATTGTTTCTTAGTAGGAAAGTTGTTTGACTGTAGCCCTTCTGCAGAAGACCTATTGCCTTTGTGTGTCAAGCAGCATACACAGAGAAGTCTGCACAGCCAGATGGATAATGTAGTTTGGCAGACACATCAAGTCAGATATGCAGAGGACAGCTTAGCTGGCTCCTCGCAGGTCAGTTAACAAGCCATCAGAACTCATTGTGTGAGCTGATGATTGCGCAAGGCAGCTGTATTTTGCAAGGCATGATTTGCATGAAATGGCAAAGTCTCCTGATGTGACACAGTGTAATGGGCTTCTATTGAAGTGTGGAGTTTAGACATTTTATCTCCAGCCTTTATTGTTGCTGGCCTAATGGATTGGTATAAAGACACAACAAAAAAGAAGCGATTACCGAAGATGCTGAGGAATCAAGTCCTTCGCAGGGCTGTACACAAAGCACATAAAATGCCAGGTTTGAATGATCACACATAACATTTCATTGCCCTAGTTCAACAGCAAGCACAGAATACTGCGGGTTTTCTTACCTAGTTTAATCCAATTTATAACTTCTATATCTGCCTCTTTCTGGTAGACAGAGGCTGCGGAGGCATACAGCCAGATACTTGGGAGCAGTTATTACACATGCAGGGGGTTGTGTACGAGGAAAGAGGGTCCACTAAAGCTGCAACAATCCACACTGGTAGACCCTCCCCATCCCTACAGAGAGAGAATAAAAGATTTTATTAAAAGAGGCATTTTGTTACTCGTGTGTAGGGCTATGCCTTTAAATTTTAGTTACAGATTTTCAGCAGAAAAGTAGAAAAATATAAATAAATCGCTATTGGATGTAAAAAGGGAAACCAAAGATTATTCTAAGCAAATTCCTTGGATAAATATCTAGAATGAGATGAGTTGTACCAAACCCAATTCTCTCTCTGTTCTTTTCTGATCTCTGTTGTTTGCTTTGCTCAGGAGAGATTAATCTGTTTGTCAGCTGGCCTTGGCTGAGTTTTTAGTTAAGTCTAACCCACTGCTTTCTCTCTACTCCTTTTCTCTCTTGGGACAGGAGGGTATGGGGGAATCAGTGGAACAGCTTCCCTGGTCTCTGACCAGGGGGTTTTTGTGTTGCTTGCTAATTGTGAATATCTGTATAATATTGTAAATCCTGTATATTTTGTACATATTCCTTTCATTCCATTGTAGTGTGTAGTTTTTGCTTGTAAATGCAGCTTCATTTGCTTCTAACTGAGTTGGTCTGGCAAAGTTAATGCTGGGGGGAAACTTCAACCCACCACACTCGTGTGCTATTTTTTAAGAAGGTTTCCTATTGAAGAGTTTAGAGAAAGAGATATAGCATTGCCTGTAGCTCTGCAATTGAGTAGTTCATTAGAGAGCTAATTAGATGAAGTGCTTGATCAGTGATGGGTAAAATATGTCAGAACTTATCTGGTTTAAGAATAGGCTTATCCTTTTTTCCTCGGATGGAACAGAAATAGACTCCAAAAGCAGAAAGAGCTGTTCCTCAGGAGAATTTGGCTTAAGAAATTCAATATTAAAGAAAGTCATTTAACTCAAGTTTATTGTTTTGGAGCTGAATTAGTGGACATGAATTAAGCATTGTCATTGTACCCAGGGAAAGGAAAAGGCACATAATTGTATGTAGAGGAGTCCAGGAGGACAAGCACTGTATAGGACAGTTGAAACTCGGTATGTGTGGATTTGAATATCTGGTACTTGAAAAAAGACAGGTAATAGTGGCTGAAATTGTGATAGAAATGGACATTGGTGCTAGCTCAATAAAAATAAATGTACTGGAAAGACTGGGCATGAGAAAAATCATGGTTATATATACATTCTCAGTTACTTTATAAAGGACAAAAGGACAGAGGAACCATTGAGAAGAGTGAGGTATCTGTCTGCTAAAGGATTAAACTTTCCCTGATGTTCAGAGTCTAGCAAACTAGAATGGCTTTTTCAGTGATACTATTCAACTGCAAAAATGGTCAGCTGAAGAAAGTAAGAAACATTTTTCCTCACAGTGCCACATAGCCTTCTAATAAGAATCTTTGAGGTGCTGTGAAGTTACTTTTTTAAAGACACAATCAACAGTTTTGGAATGTGTGGACCTGGTGCTTAGAGACATGATTTAGTATTGACCCTTCCATGTTGGGTCAAAGGTTGGACTGGATGAGCTTTGAGGTCTCTTCCAACTGGATATATTCTGTGATTCTGTAAATTCCAGTTTCCAACTTTCTTCTTTCTTCTTTTTTTTTTTCCCCTAGATGGCATGCTCTTCAGGAAGGAAAACTGTAAGTTTGATGTTTGATTTTTAAACTTGCTGCTGAGTGACTTTTGTTTAATTATCATGTGCTACTGGTGTTACGATTGCACTCTCTGACCTCAGTGAACTTCATTCTGGACACTTCAAATATGACTTTAGCTTAACAAATACTGGGCAAATTGTGATGTTTACAGGTGTGTATTCTCTCTCATTTAATGTGATACTGCATGTCCTCACAGTTTTCAGGATAGGATTCATCAATTGAGTAACTAGAAGGTTATTACACACATACAGTAGAAATGAGATTAATATTCAGTACTTCCAGCTGTGTGAGCTGTATTGCAGACTAGCACCTGCACCTGTACATACACCCATTGATGAGACTGCTATGTACATGAGCAAAAGAGCTTGCTTTTCTACTTCACAGTGCAGAAGAGTTCTTGTAGATGGCTGCCTTCCAAGAAGAAAAAAAAAGATGGTTTTAGATTGCAAAATTAATGAGAAAACAGTTTGAATAGAAAGATTGTTTGAAATTCAAACTCTCACAGAGCATCTTCATTTTTGCCTGTATTTCTGTCTGGGTGCTTTTGGTGGTGGTGGTTTTGTTTTGTTGTTGGTTGGGGTCATTTCTATGTGCTTTTCTCTCTCTTCACTTGGAGTAAGTTAATATTGCTGGTATTAGTATATTTCAATAATAAGAGAAAAGGGAATGATGCAGTCAGCTGTCTTCTAGTTGTCTGTAAGCTTTTTATTTTAGTGACAGTTCTTTGCACCATCTTCAGAGTCAAGGTTTTGACTTTCTAGTAGAATTATAGAATGATTTAGTTTCATTACCTAGTCCAGCCTCGTGTTCAAGGCAAGTGAACATAGGTAAGTATTGAGATCTAATATATAGCTAGATTCTTGTTCCTATACTTTCCAGCTACCTCTTCCTTTAGCTTAATATCTGTTGAATTTTATCTTTACATTGCTCAAGCTTACATTATGAGCAGAGCACATTTAAATCATCTATAGAGGTAATAAAACCCAGGTTCAATCTGGTCAGTCAATGTTACACAAGATTATCAGTTTTACAGTCCATTTTTTGATGGGCCACTGAGTCGAGATTGCTTTGAGTATTGGGCTGGCAGATGAACATGGCTGCCGTGTTACCTGTCATAAATTGTTCACCATAAATGCAGAACTGTTATTTATAGTTGATGGCCCAAAGTTAGTAGTGCCCTAAGCAAAACTGCCATTGGAATGGTGCTCTATCCCTGTAGTTCAGTATGTATCAGGAGATCTTCCTCTATGAGGTCAGGCTTTTTGGATGAGAATGATGAACAAGCAGCAAAGAGCTGAAAATGCAATCATTGGAAATGATCACACGTTACAAAGTCACCCTCAAGAAGCCTGGGAAAGGCTGACAGCAGCAAGGCTTCAAGTAACTAACAACGACTGTAACAAAAGGCCATGTTGCTTTCATAGATGTTAGGGGACCTGTAAGTAGATGTCATTTCTAATAGTAGTGTCTAAGTACAAGGTGCAGGCTCTTCATCACCAAAAGAAAATACATATCCTACTATAAGAAAAGTGAAGTGTCAGAATTCCCTTGCCCTTTCAATCCAGGTCTCCCAGCTCAATCACTTTGCCTTTTCAAGAATCAGTGGAAGCATGCACTTCTAGGAAACTCATGATGCAGGATTTGTTCCTAGGTTGAGATACAAGAGGAGATAGAAAATTTCACTGAAGAAAATGCAAGGGAAAATAAAGATAATTATCTTTTTAAACATCTCTTTCTTTCTTTGTTTTGGTTTGGGTTTTTGTGTAACAGTATCAGGATAAAAGTTTGGGTGCAATAAAAACTCAAAAGGTACCTCAGCTACTTTGGAAAGAAAAGCAATTGAGGGTTATTATTTGATTATGGACCCTCTGAATGCATTTATCGAAGAGAAATCACTGCAGCATGTTTTATAAATTGTTCTTTGAAAAGCACTGAGTGGGAAATCCCTACCTGCAATTTCCCAGGACATTTAATAAAGCATTATATATATAAATATATACACTGAAAATAATCAAAAGCCTAATCTATCTAAATCAGTCTCAAAATACAGATGACTAATCAGCAAGATCACTAAGTTACAAATTACCAGCACCTCAGAGATGCACAACTTGATTGGATGTCAGGGACAGAGGGCAAATATGAATGACAAGGCTTTGGGAATTAAAGATAGAAATGCAGGTGCACAAAAGATCAGGTTCCTAATCTGTTTTCAGATGTATTGGCTGATTTCCATTATAAATAATTTGGAAGAAGAAATGCAGACTGAGGCAAAGAAACCTGCTGAGGAAACAAATCCAAGGCAGGATGGTCAATACAGGGGGCAGGACAGTAGCAACCACACACTAGAAAGGAGGTTATGTCACAGGCATGCTACTTATTAATGAATTAACACTGAAAATGTTGATGGTTTAGTTGAGAGAAGCCTGGGAAAGTTCAGCTGACAGCACAAAAAGTAACCTAAATATCAAAGTCTGCAAAACTCCTCTCAAAATATAAGCTAACAAACCCTCTAGTGAATTTAATAGGCATTTCTATTCTCTGCCAAAATGGCTAATTTAGCTCTTAACCAGAAAATTGCTTTTTGCTTTGACCTATTATATCTGTCTAAGATGGGGAAAGATTTCAGTGGTGTGATTCAAAGTCAATGATCCTATATTCTGCACACTGGAAAAGCCATTCTCTGAATCATGTTTGTTGCACTGCAATATAAATAACAAAACAATTTCAGAAAAGAAAAATAGGTCTCCTCTGATTATAGATTTTTTTTTTTCCCCTGTTGCGAATCTGCAATTAGTTTATTAACATTTCTTTTACAGAAATATGTAGCACTATGCTTGTGTGAGAAGTAGTACCTTGTAGAGGGAGCAAAAAGTAATGAAATAGATAAATAAACCAATGTTAAAAAAAATTGCTCTCAAACTGAAGCCAAAATATAGTAGCACCAACCTTCTTGATTCTTAAGTACATATTATGATTTTGAGTCACTAATCCTTGCACAAAACAAAAAGTAGGAATGTGGCTTGAGTACCTGTTGAAAGCAAACAATTTACTGAAGCAGTCAGTGCAATTTTCTTAACAAATCCAAGCATAAAGAGTACCATGGAAGGTTGGGGAAGGACTTCTCAGGATCTCAGGTAGTGATAGGACTAGGGGGAATGGAATGAAGCTGGAGGTGGGGAGATTCAGGCTGGATGTGAGGAGGAGGTTCTTCACCATGAGAGTGGTGAAACCCTGGAATGTGTTGTCCAGGGAGGTGGTCGAGGCCCCGTCCCTGGGGTTGTTTAAGAGTAGGCTGGATGAGGCTCTGTCCAGCCTGATCTAGTGTGGGGTGTCCCTGCCCATGGCAGGGGGGTTGGAACTAGATGATCCTTGTGGTCCCTTCCAACCCTGAATGAAACTATGAAACTATAATTATCTTTTGTAGTTCTCAGGTTAAATTTTACTGTCTTTACTTGGGTAGTCCACTTTCTGATTCAGTTTATTTTTCCTGTGTCTTATTGGAAGTTTTTATTCCCACAATATAATACAATAGAATTAACCAGGTTGGATGAGAACTTTGAGATTGAGTCCAACCTATCACCTAACACCATGTAATCAACTAAACCATGGCACCAAGCACCCCATCCAGTCTCTTCCTAAACACCTCCAGTGATGATGACTCCACCACCTCCCTGGGCAGCGCATTCCAATGGGCAATCACTCTTTCTGTGAAGAACTTCTTCCTAACATCCAGCCTAAACCTCCCCTGGCACAACTTGAGACTGTGCCCTCTAATGACAGACAAGTTGGAGATAATTGAATTTGTGACAGCGCTGTCCCCTGTGCCACAGAACAGTGATACAGCACAAATTTTTCCCCCCCATTGTTGGACCATTTAACAGAAAAGTTTCACAGATAGTCCATGTCATCATTATTACTACTACTGAGACAATTAGCGTTATTAGCATTATTTCAATAATTAAATAATCCAGCCTTATGGTTGATCTTCTTAGAGGAACAACTTTTCTGAACAGAAACACTCTAAACTGTGTTTTTTTATGGGTAAATAGATACTTTGTGGTCTTTGTTTTCTGTAGCTGTCCTGTGCTTTTCCCAGTAATCATAGGAGAGTCTCATTTTTTTATGCTTATGTACTACTATAAAATGGTAGATAAAAGATAGTTTCCCCCTACAAAATAAGATTATCTTTCTTTCTTAAGAGAGTATTGCCTCTCTATCCATTTCATTTACTTGTCCTAATGACTTCAGGATGTTCTAAAGTCTAAGGCAGCGTTATACATCACAAAAGCCAATTTGTATTGCTAAGAGTCCATCCTGAAAGAACAAGATGAATGGAAAACGACCTATTTAAACATTAATTCAGTTTCTCTGACACCCAATCTTGAAGTTCTGCATATTTTTCTTCATCCCTTCATTAGCAAACAGACAGTTAACACGGTGGTTGAGTAGGCAACTTTTGCCTGTAGCTATTCTTCTGGTTTAAATGTTTGTGTTACTAAAGCTCTCTAAGTAAATAATTAACATGTGCAAGCTACATGTCAGTACACAAGCAAATTAAGAGCCATTTCACCCACTTCCCCAGAACTTGCTTTAAAATGCTTTAAAAATCTAGGGCTTGTCAGCTTTGTCACCAGTCATTTGACTGAAGCCTCTTATCTAAATCTTGTTACTAATATTTCTACAGTGCTGTCTTCTCTGATCCTAACTACTTTTTCCCTCCACAGTCATCACTTTTTTCACATTTCCAGGCAAAGATCTTAAACACCAAAATGTGGTACTGTGAAGGTTTTGTTCACAAGTTCAGCGGAAGCTGTGCTCAACATCAATCAGAAATATATATATATATGTATTTTAAAAAGCTTTAATTATCAAGAAAGAGTTGGAGGGACTTACAAATTGTAATTCTTTGATTTGAAATACTCATGATTCCAGGTGAGGATGTGAGTCTTAGAACTTCAAGAATCATAATTATACAAGCTGTCCTGAAAATAACTTGTTTGATAAGACACTTTTCTATGGGATTTGAAGTGCTTTTTGTGAAGAGGAGTCCTACTCAACATATGCAAACAAACAAGCAGTATCTCTTACCCTTTCATTTTATGTTGTAATTATTTTGAGCAACCACAAAAGCCAGGATTTTTTTTCCCCCCTCACAGACACGCACAAAAATCATTGCATTAATCATGATGCGGAAAATTCTACAAGGTAGGGTGACATCTGCTAGTGAGATAGGAAGTGCAGCCTGCAGCTGTGCAGAAACCCATCAGGCCTTTAGCAATGAGGTCCTTTTGTTCTCATTCTGACAATTTCAAAGTGCAGGCTATATATAAAGTACACACACACACAAATCATTTTCAGAATATTTTTCACCCCCTATTTTACTTCCCACAAATATTTCTCGCCAAGCACTTGCACCACACCTGAGCTTCAGCGCGGCGGCAAAAGAGCAGCACTAAATCACCAGGCTAACCTTTTGCTGAGACAATTAGCAGGATGGGCAGGACTTGTCAAAGAAGGGGAGATTTCCTTATTTTTATTTTCGTTTTTAATTAGAGGCAGGGGATTTTCATGCAAAGCAAGAAAAACACCACAGATGAATGGGCAGGCTCTGAGGTTAGCTATAACTAGTAGTAGAGAAGTTCTACTGTCTGCCATGGTTTTTAAATATTACTTTTTTTATAAGCATGTATAGAAGAAAAAGGATACAAACATCTACTGATAGCTTTTTGTTTTCCAGTCTTCTTCTTTCACTACAGACTGGGGAAAAAATGTCATCTCCCATTTAATCTCCAATTAGGGATGACAGTTGTCTGCCATTATTTGTTTCCTGCAAGATGTTATGAATACAAAATTCAAGGTCTCCTCTGGTATTGGCATTCCAGCAGCAGGAGAGAAGATGTGGTGGTCACACTCATGTTTCCACTGTGCTAAGGACGGCTTTGAACTGTGACTGTCAAGATTTTCATCCCATATCTCTTTTTACCTTGTTCAGATTGGTTTTGAATATACAGATACCCTAATACCTCTTTGCAGGTGCAGAGAGAAGCAAATAATCCAATGAATTTCTTCATTTTACATCCAGACACCTCTTAACAGGTGCACATGGAGTGAAAAAAATCACAGGGCTCATGGCTTTACTGGCCCACAGTCAGAATTCTCAGCAGCATTGAGGATTGCACCTGAGCATGTAATATATCCAAACCTGTATTTTATTTTCTTTTCCATGCTTTGCCTCAGTAATGAATAATATAACACACTAATATCAAAGACACAACACTGGAAATCATCATTGGCTCTAACATCAGCGACCCAGCCATTTTTTCACACATGTAACAAATACTAATGCAAATTTAACTTCCTTCCAGTCCTCTGAGCCAGTTATGGAAGAAGCATACAAAAAGCCTTTGAGCCTGCCCACAGTTTTCAAGCTGAGCTGGCCATGGGAAAATACACAGCATGAAGAGTTTTAGTTGGAACAGACTCCATTAATGTTACCTACTTTTTGAAATAGATGCTGTTACTGTTATCCCAAGTGATGTACCCAGCTATTTTTGTATTTCTACCAGAGAAAATGTGATTATCATAGTAATTATGACAGCAAACCTTTAAACTCAGTGTATTCTTGGAGTCACAGCAAAATCAAAGCTAACCATGTAAGCAATCCGGGATACACTTTCATGTTTTGGGTTTTTTTTTGGGGTTGGGTTGGTTTGTTTCTCCATAGTTACTTTCAGATTAGAAAACAAACAAACACAAAAGGTAATAAATAGTGGTGTTTGGAATATGTCCACCTCAATTCCACCCACACACCCAGCAGAAGCTCAAACCAGCAAACAAATTAGATTTGCATTTTAAAAAACCCCAACTTTAAAAGCCCTACTGGAATCCAGCACAGCAATAGAATAATTAATGGGAAGAGAGAAGATACCATGCTCTTCAAATGTGTTGGAGTAGCTAATTATTAGTTATCTGTAAAATGAGAAAACACTTTTTATGTGAAATTATTTAACTTTATGAAGTTATGTATTTAAATAACATCAGAAGTAGCACTTGTCCATTTTTGGTTTTCCTTGTCAGTATTTAATATCTGATTATTTGTGTACTGATCAAAGCTAGACAGCACTCTTCTGTAGGGAATTAGTGCAGTTTCACTGATAGTATCAGACATTTATCTATACCATATGTTAGACAAATGGGAAAATGCTGCTGTATTTCTGTTTCTTCCCTAAGGTAGCCACTTTAAAGATGCATTCTCCACCACCCACTCATTTTCTTGTACTCATACTAGAAAACACACTCCTTCCTCCTGCGTTCAGCTTAATCAGTATCAATGCACTCATATCATAAGCTCTCAGAAAGCAGTATATGATAGAATATCTGTAATGTTGTACTTATGGGAATAGCAAACATTAATATCAAGCCTTAATTATTTAGAGGGAAAAGTACCTTTTTGCTTTCATGTAAAAACACTCACTGAAAGAAAAACAAGGATTCTGAAGGCTTTATAAATAATTATAAACAGCTTTTCAAGGAAATGGAATGCATAGTTTTGGGGCAATGCTGATTTTAGTCACATTATTAGAATAATTGCCTATTTTTTCCTTAAAGTTATGGTGAGCATCACCTGTTAGCTACATCTATACACCATAATGTATAGATTTGTCACACAGTGTTCAGGGAAGGACATTGGACTTGAGTCTTGCTATGTACTTTGCTATATTTTGTGCTGGGTTGTCTTTAACAGGCTGCGGACTCCCCTCCTCAAAAAGACAGTGGAAAATGTAAGAACAAAAAGCTTGCAGGTCAAGCTAAAGATGGGGAGATTGCCTACAATTGATTGCCTCCACAGGCAAAGCACACTCAGGGACAATTCATTTCATTTATCACTAGTTAAATTAGATGTGGATGGTGAAAATTGGAGGCAAACCCAAGAGCACCTCCTCTCTCCTCCTTTTCCTAGGCTCACTTTTAGTCCTTCCCTCCCACTCCTCATATCCCCACCAAGTACCACAGGGGGATGGCAAAGGGAGCCTCTCAGCCATTCCTTCCTCCTCGTGCTTCTTCCTTGCTCCAAGTCCTTCTATGCACCACAGCCCTCCAGGATAAACTTGTTCCAGCATGGGCTCTCCAGGGGCTGCAGTTTTCTCAAGAAACATCCACTCGTTCTGGCCCAGGATCATCATACTCCAGCAAATCTTTCCACAGGGAGCTGTCACACTACAATGATCCCCAGGCCAGTGAGCTCTAGAAAACTCCTTCCTCACAGCCTGGGTACTATTGCAGCTTTCTCAAATACCACTGGTTTTGCTAATTGGCTCAGCTGGGACAGGTCCATTAAGGAACCAGCAGGAGTTGGCAATGTCCAGCTCAGGGCAGTCCTGACCTCTCTTCACAGAGGCCACCCTGCAGTTCCCTGCTACCAAAACATGGATTCCTTGTCTGTGTTTCAGCTGGAGCCAGGTTCATAGCTGCAGGAGGCTAATGGAGCTGCACTCCAGCCTCTAAAGCTGGGCTTGGAGGGGTTTCAAAGGCTTTGTTGTCGTGCTATGTGAAGCAGCAGGCTGGTGGTCTTCCGTTGCAGGCATAGCATAGGAATATGTTGAATGGTTTCCCTACTGCCTTCACAGCACAGGTATGTTCAAAATAATGTCTATTTGACTTTTTGATCCATTATATGCTCAAGGTGTTTTCTCCAGAGAGGGTAGGATGGTGCTGTTTCTCCTGAAAATATCAAGGGGTGGGGGGGAGCTGGAATATTTTTGAGGAGCTGAAAGGTCCTCTGATGCATCAAATCTAATTGTCTACAGCTGGGAGATATGTGGAGGTGGCTTAAAGAGGGGAAACATCTAGTCTTTCATGCTTGTGCAATTGTAGTGATGTTGATGCTGGTCTTTCGTGCTGTAAATTTGATTAACTGGGAGAAGTAGGGTTTGTCTTGTAAGAGGTACTTCAGGATTTTATAAACTCATGTGTTTTTAAATTAAAAAGGGTCTGAAAGCAATGCTGTATTGTACTGTTTGATGAAATGATGTTCCCTTAGTAATGTTTTTACGTGAATATTGACTGACTTTAGGATCCCAAGAAAAGAGCAGTAGCTGGGTGTCAGTAGCAAGCAGATTAAGGGTGTGGGAAAACACCCTTAATGTACCTTCTTACCCAAAGAGTGGCATGGGCTTCCATGTAGCACTAGGATTGAAACATGTGCTTGTCTGCTTTCGGTAGATAATGTCCAATGTCGGATATAAAATGATCACTGATTCTTTCAGTTAGCTGGTTTTCATTTTGGTTTGTGGCAAACAGCTTTGTTACACATTTGCCTTGTTACTCCACCTCTCTACAAAATTTCTCATCACCATCCTTAATTGCCTCATGACATCATTGTGTAACTGTTGTGGACTTTCAGATATTCCTATAGACAGCATGGCTCATAAAGCTTAATGAGAGTAGGTTCATTAAATTAATCCTAGTAATTAACAAACTTGCTGCTTACTTCTCAGTTGTCTAATTTGTGACAGTCTTGGCAATTGGCTTCCACTGGAAGCTAGACTTGCATCCAAAAAGCCAATAAAAGTGGAAAGTAAATTAATCTTCATTAGAATTAGCTTATTGAATTTAAAATCTATTGCTGATACCTATTGATTTAGAAATGGTTTTTCACTTAGAAAAAGTCACCAACAAGAGTGTTCACTAAAGCAACTTTTCTTCCCATATGCATATCCAGAACATATTTTGGCAACAGTAAATTTCCTTAAATTGAAGCATTCTGATTCATCAGAATCCAACTTTGGGCTCTACAGGAGGATTTAGTGGAAAAGGTGGCTAAATAGCTGAGCTCTAAAAAATCCAGACCTAAATGCTCAATGTCTTCTGGTAACATCTTGATCTTAATGTAATAGTTGTTTTCTTATTGTCTTATTTACTGGTGTTAAAAAAGAATGTAAGAATAAGACTGATCTTTCTTAGAAAGTCTTGTAAATAAGGGGTGATTGACCTGGCACTCCAGTATGCTAATCTTCATAACAGAAACTGATTAGGAAGGACTTGGAATGGGCTTCTATTTCTATTTTTATCCACTTGACTTTAGTGAGGTTACTTGATTTGTTAATTTTCCTCTATCTGAAACTAGAGTTGAGACTGTTAAGGTTTGCATTACTGTTATTATTGATAAAAGGTTTAACCCCTGAGTCAAATTTTATTCTCTGTTAGAACTGACTAAATGCAGATATAGGAAAAAAAAGCCTTAAGAGCCTCTTTCCTTTCTCTTTATATGTTTGGGGGTTTTGTTTTAATTTAAAAAATGATCCTTCAAATACTGAATTTAGAGTTCTGAAACAGGTGAGGTTTTGCAATGAACCAGTTGGTTTAGGTTTTCAAAGGTTTTATTTGAAGCAGCAAATAAAAAATGAATGCCAAAGGGAAAATATGCTGTATCTGCTATGTGTATGTCCAGAGAATCAAAACTTGCTCCTAAGTTTAAGATGGGTTTAGTACTTGCCTGTGGAGGTTATAGTACAGAGAAGTGTTTGCCATCACCATCTAAGCTCAGCTTGGGGGAAAGGAGAATTCCAGTTGTTTTATGGCAATTGGTGTCTGAATTGGAAGTAACAGTGTTCAGTTAGGAGCTTCTCTTCCTGTCCCAACCGTATGAAGGTTCCTTCTAGAGGGCAATCTATAAACTGCAACCTGATAGCTAGTTAAAGGTGGCAGTAAATCTTGACTCTATCACTTCCAGTGCTAAGACTACACTTGTACCAGATCTTTAATTTTCTCCTAAAAAGCAAATGCCTGAAAAAAGATCTGAAAGAACTGAGCATCGCCATTTCCTTCCTTAAATTACACTGATCTAATTTTTTATCTAGTGCTGTCCTCTTCATAATATTATATTGGCTTGCTGCTAAAGCAACATTCTTGCTGCTAAATCTTAATTCCTTACACTGAAGATATCCAAATACATGCTTTGTAAACTACAGACCCCATATGCCATCAACTGGGGTACCCTGAGCAGCTGTTTCTGAAAAGTGTGACTATGCAGCAATTACAAGTTGAGGGAAGAAGAAACCAGGAGGGAATACAAGTGTGTTAGCCATGACTGCACTGGTGAAGGACTTAATGATGCAGAGGTATAGGATGCCCTTTCCAGGGCATCAAACAGGATGAGCAGTTGTGATGATTGCGGTTTGTAGAGATGTATGGCACTTAAAAAACAATTTGTAACTTTACATTGTTAAATAGAATTTTGCTTGAGATAACTTTTCCAGAGTTTAGGTTTCTAAATGTAAGGTGTTTGCTCAGCAGCCTGGTTCTGAAATGAGAGAAAAAGCAGAGGTAAGAAGACTTGTTTACAGAATGGCAGGGAAGCTATGATGATATCTTCTACTGCATATGCAATTTTATTCTTAATTTTGCTGACAGGTGACTGATTAACTATGTTGACTGTCCTAACCTCCTTATAATTAGTTATTTTTATAGACAGTTGTCCATGGAATAGATTCATGGCGCTTTTAGGCACATGATCTAGGCGAAAATCTTCAGAAGTGATTGTATCCGCCTGGATATTCAACAGCTTTATGGGTTCACAAATCAGTGGTATGCATGCAAAGGGAAATAGTGGTTTTCTTCTTTATCCTGATTTAATGTATCTTTCCCAAGGTGATTCTGCTAATGATGATCTAATTTAAACTAGGATGCTTGGTTCTAAGGCAGGCTGTTTTTCTGTTTAAAGACCAACAGG
This sequence comes from Melanerpes formicivorus, assembly GCF_026170545.1. Taxonomy (NCBI): domain Eukaryota; kingdom Metazoa; phylum Chordata; class Aves; order Piciformes; family Picidae; genus Melanerpes; species Melanerpes formicivorus. Next base: position 326,000 of record NW_027142411.1, read on the forward strand.
AGGGAATGCTCTAAGGCAGAGAAAGACTGAAAGCATCATATATCAAGCTGGAAAAAAAAATTCTCAGAGGAAACCCTTTTTTTTCCTCTTAGATCACTGAAAAATTATTTATAATGAAACAAAAATATCTGCAACTTTCAACCAAAGGGCCTTCTTTTTTATCAAACAAAATTTGTAAAGCCCCACAGCCTGCTTTGCTCTTCCTGTCTGGGACTTCTAATCTGTGAGAAGTCAGAATATGGTGCAGAGTGTTGTACTATGAGACCTTATCCTTCCACCAGTATTTCATGGAGGTTGATTTCACTAGTTGAGAAGCATCCTACCTTTCCAATTTCCTTGATTAGCTGCACTTAGAAAGTTCTGCATGTGTGTCTATTTGTGATCTTACATAATTGACATCAGGCACAATGTTTATTTTTAGTATTTGAGTAATTGAGAACAAAATTATTCTTCCATTGTTAGCACTCCTCTAGGTGCCTTTTCCAAAATTTATCTAAAATAATGAATTATTGGGGGGTGGAGGGAAGCCATAGAAAACATTTGTCCATGAAGATGCACTGCATTCCTGCTCTTAAATGAATGGAAGCAACACTGAAATTTAGATCATTTGAAATCTGTCTTCAGATTTTGTAGGTAAGATTCAGCTTTGTAGTTTTGAGCCTGTTTCCAGTCATAATCAAGAGGTTTTTTTTTTTAATAAAAGCCTGAAAACCTTGCAAATTTGTAATTTCTGAGAACCATGAAATTGTTTGCAGTTTAAGGGGAGTGGTGGTGGTAATTGATAAGTGCCAAAGGAAAACAAGGAATATTGAACATATTGGTAAACGAGAAAGCAACAGGAGCAAAACCGTTGCAGACCCAAATTTCATCATTTTTGTAATAGAAGTCTAATAAAAGCTTGTGCAAGATCTCCAGATAATTTTTCAGGGTTGGAAAGGACCTGCAAAGGTCATCTAGTCCAAACCCCTCTGCATTACACAGGGAAATAGAATAGAACAGACCAGACCAGACCTGGTTGGAAGCGACCTTCAAGATCATCGCGTCCAACCTATCAACTAATCCAACCCACCTAACTGACATCTTCAACTAGATCAGGCTGCCCAGAGTAATTTAATCCTAATTCTCAACAAGTTATTAAAACAAACAGGGAAAAAAAATACCCCAATGACAAAACAGCAAGAAAAAACAAACATATTCATCTACCATAAGTATGTTGAATAAGCCTGAAATGCAGCAGGTTCTTGCCATTTGTTATAGAGAATATGAAACAGAGCCAGGAGTTCTCTGAAGGTTGTGCTGAAGTATGGACTGGTAGTAAGTGACAGTATTAATGTGAAAGCCTAAGATATCCTTTTATACATAGATATACTCTTTTTTCCCCAGCGATATTTAAATTCTTTTGATTCAGAGGCAAAAAGGGGATGAAAGTGTACAAGTGACTGTTTTGTCAGTAAATTGGCAGATAGTTTTTAGTTTTCCATTATCAGCTATATGTATCCTTTAAAGCTACTTTAAAAACTATTCAGGAAAGTCTGTTTTCTGTTACTTTTCTTTCCAAAAGACCTTTGGCTTCCAGATTCTGTTGTCTTTCTGCAAAATGAGAGTTGCAGCTGCTACACAGCTCTCATGTTGACCTAAGATAATTGTCCCTGCCATGCTTGATACTTGCCTGCCAGTATCAGACACAAGAAAGCCTTGATGTAGATGAAGTCACTCACTTCAGACTAAACTGAGCTGATTGACTGTGTACTCGATATAGACTAAGAGCATATACACAGACAGCAATCATAGCTAAGGTGAAAGAGCTCATCCATACTCCACTTTCCAGTGCAGTATGATCTTTAATTGCCTGATCCACTGATCTTTGCATTTTTTAAGTGACTTCCTTGATAGCCAAACAAAAACACACAGTGTGAAGAATAAGTATTTCTTATCATAACCTTCTGAGTAACAGCTTGTGTGATGCAGTGATCAAAAAAGCAGGAAGAAAAGAAATGGTGAACCAAGAAGAAAGCTTTGCTGACCCTTTTCTTTTGTGTAGAGTTGTGTATTTGTTACTAATTCATGAACATCTCCTATGCTTTCTTGGGAAATACACTTCCCTTCTCAACCAGTGTCTCTTCTATGATTTCATCCCCATCCAAAACACACCTTTACACTGTGTCTCTTTTTTTTCCACAGTGCCACTGTACATTTTCTTGTACAGTTAACACCACGAATATCTACTGGGAGTTCTGCTTTTCTTAGATAAATACTACAAAACAAGATGCATCTTCTGCTTCTAGAAGTAACAGAAGTTGACAATGTATTCTTTTGCCTTGTTTCAAATTACTCCTGCTCCTTTTGGAAGAAAAAGGCAATGTTTGCCACAATATTGAAATGTCTTTCAAGCCTTTATAAGTTCTGTTGTGTCTTGAAGCCTCAGATGCTCAGCTGTTCCTAGAAAATGTAATAATGTTGCAATGTTTCCCTGCTGATCTGTCAAGTCATGATTCAGATTGGATGCATGGGTGGACACTAAAACGATGATTTATCAAGCAAGACAATTTTTGTTTATCTAGTCTTGTCTTGAAACATATGCCTAGCCTAGCTGGTTTCATCTTGCGTTCCCTGGTTCCCAGCAGACTCAGACAAAACATACAAGGCAAAATGGTGGTGCAGAGGAAGTGACAAAGAGCCTGAATTTCTGCTGATTTTTATATTTGACTTTTTTTGCTGCTGAATTTCAGGTAGAGGAGTGTTGTACAAGCCTTTCTTCCTATCCATTGTATGCTGTCATAAAGCCTTTTTTTAAAGACAAAACCTTCAACATATTTGAGAAAGGGGAAGAGAACAAACCAGTACAAACTATTGTCAAAGTTGTAAATGGATCTACTTGTCAAAATAAGCCTGATGACTAAATTGTTGCAGTCAAGATGACAGCAAGGAATACAAGGAACAGCAGGAAACTGCCTCAAAAGTAGGTGGGAATATTTTTAGTTTGGGGTGGTAGGACAGAGAGAGCCTTTGGTTTCTGATGTGCTTGCTCTGAAAAGTTTCCACTCAGTAGAAAATGTTCTACTAAATATATTAATATATCCACCAAATGTATATTAAAGAGGGGCTTAGAGAAAGTGGACAAAATACCTTGCCTTTTTTTCTTTCTTTCTTTCTTTTTTTCCCTTTTTCCCCCCTGTTTGTGAATATTTTCAAGCTATAGGTTGGGGTTTGGTGTGGTTTTTATTAGCCTTGAGTTAGAAGTGATCGAGTTCAAAGTTTTGCTTTCCACTCTCTTTCAGCAGACTAGTTTGTAGAGGTCTTGAATCTCTAAACAACTTTCTGTAGGCACTATATGGGACTCAGAGTAATTTCCCCTGTCACTCTGTCTTGACATCAGAATGCTCGTGTGATTTACTGACCTTTATCTCACACCTCAATACACTACCCTTTCTTCTCCCTTATCTTGCTTCATGTCTCTGTGGAGTGTAGATTTTTTGGCAAGGTGAGAAAGGTTCCACAGTGCTAAAATGCAGTCAGATTGCAGTGTGTTCTCTCTTTTTTGTTTCCTTCTCCCTCCAATAATGCTTTGTATATCTTTCGATTTTGATGTGAGGAAAAGGCATAGAGAGAAAGTATAATTTATTTTTTGCATTAAAACCAGCATGAGGTAAACAAGTGGAGAAGAAACTGAGCTCTGTCCATGTATTATGCCACTCCTTTTTCTTGCTGACTCAATGGGTATCTGCTTTGAGAAAAGATGTTTCCCTGCAGAGCTCGATGTCTTTCCCCAAGTTTGAATTGTTTGAGGAAAATGAGTGAGTTTCCTTTGCCTTGCTGTAGAAACACACAGGTAGAACTAATTCAGTTAATCAACATATGCTGTCATTTGTAAAGAGCTTAGAGATGATATTTTTAGGTGCATTTGGGAAGTTAAAAGTTGTGTAATATCCAAGAGAAATTTCTTAAAATAAAAGGAAAAAATCCCAACCAAAACAACAACAAGAAGAAAACACAAACAAGTGTAGTGGAGGCTAAATAGATATAGTTTGTGCATGGCAATTTTGGAAGCATTTCATGTAGAGCTTGGCTTTTGGAGATCTTCTTTTCAAAATCAGTGCTCACATACTTAAGCTTGGCTCTTGAGTTCATTATTTCAGAGTAAACTTTGTTCAGTGCTTGCATATAAACTTCAATTAAAAAGATTAAATGGCAATGTGGTATGTGCATGGAATATATCAATTCTGGGCTTTCAAACAGAAGACTGTGGTTATTTTTACTGATGATTAATCAATGATTATCTGTTGACTTACAGGAACAATGAAATCCCAGTAGAATTCAGTAGAAACTCCTGCCTCGTAATGCTGTGGTATGCACACTAAAGAGTGCTGTCCCACTCCTATCCAATATCTTTATTGATGATCTGGATGAGGGGATTGACTCCACCATTAGTAAGTTTGCAGACAACACCAAGTTGGGAGCAGGTGTTGATCTGCTTGAGGGTAGAAGGACTCTGCAGAGGGACCTTGACAGGCTGGACGGATGGGCAGAGTCCAGCACTCTGTGACATTCAACAAGTCCAAGTGCCGGGTGCTGCACTTTGGTCACAACAACCCCATGCAGTGCTACAGGCTGGGGTCTGAGTGGCTGGAGAGCATCCAGGCTGAAAATGACCTGGAGGTACTGGTTGACAGCAGCTGAACATGAGCCAGCAGTGTGCCCAGGTGGCCGAGAAAGCCAATGGCAGCCTGGCCTGCATCAGGAACAGTGTGGCCAGCAGGAGCAAGAAGGTCATTGTGCCCCTGTACTCTGCACTGGTTAGGACACACCTTGAGTTCTGGGCTCCTCAATTTAACAAGAATATTGAGATACTCTAATGTGTCCAGAGGAGGGCAATGAGGCTGGTGAGAGGTCTTGAGCACAAGCCCTATGAGGAGAGGCTGAGGGAGCTGGGGTTGCTTAGCCTGGAGAAGAGGAGACTCAGGGGAGACCTTCTTGCTCTCTACAACTACCTGAAGGGAGGTTGTAGCCAGGTGGGGGTTGATTTCTTCTCCCAGGCAATCAGCACCAGAACAAGAGGACACACTCTCAAGCTGTGCCAGCACAGGTTTAGGCTCGAGGTGAGGAGAAAGTTCTTCCCAGAAAGAGTAATTTGCCTTAGGAATGTGCTGCCCAGGGAGGTGGTGGAGTCACCATCCCTGGAGGTGTTCAAAAAAGGATTGGATGTAGCACTTGAAGCCATGGTTTAGTTAGTCATGAGGTGTTGAGTGATAGGTTGGACTTGATGATCTCTGAGTTTTTTTCTGACTTTATTGATGCTATGAGTCTGTAGTTTTCAGCCTGCTCACTTTTTTTGAATGTACCAACTCTAGTTGCTACATAACCCATTTCTTCATCTTCTAACACAGAAAGCACTAACAGTGATGCTCATGTGGTACTTAGAGACAAATAGAAAGAACAAACAGTGCAATCTCTACTGCATGAGCACTGTTTCAGACCCTAAAAATGATCATTTCTTTGTTCTAGAATGCATTTCTAGGAGAGAATACTTCAACCACACAGTGCCCCTCCTCTGAAGAATGCATGTTCTAGTCTGTTAGTGTCTGAGAGTGGATGTGATTTATGCAACCAGCAGCTGGTTTCACCTCCACAAAACAACTCTTTTAGAGTAAGTCAGATTATTTACGTGTTGTTGTGGCAGGATTGCTTATATCTCTCCTAGTGGCTTCCACTTCAATTTATGTCACTGCAGAAAGCATCTGGTTGTTCTTCCAGTTCCCTGACAGTTCAGGTTTTTGTTTCACACTCTGCTTGCACTGTTTTCACATTCCTGCCTTCTTTGGCTGACTGTTGTTATAAATCAATGATTGGTCAATTTGTCTTCCATTCTATCTCAAAGCTTTCTCAGATGCATGTTGACAATCTGAAAAAGTTTATTCCTAATAACCAAAATGGTTACTGCTTGCATGCAAAATGGATTAACTTCTTTCTCTCCAGAATGAGAAAAGAATGAGTGGAGAAATTAAGTCTGAAATGTGTGCATCAGATAAATAGTGCAGAAATGTGATGCATTTTTTTACAGTAATTTAGCACTACCTTGCACTGTGTGGATGAAGCTCAAAGCCTCTGGTAGCTCTCCCAGTGGAAACTGTCACAATGATTCTGCCAAAGACTGGGTGCTTTATATAAAGAAATTGTATTAGGGAACAGTGTGCTCAGTGCAGAAGGATGAATGATGCACTGTTCAGAGTGGCCATTTCATAGAGGACATCTAGATGCACAGCTCTAATGCCACACATGAAGATGATGACCTGGGTATAGTGCAGATTTTTAACAGTGCTTAAGTGCTTTAAGTGTATAGAGGGTTGATGTTTTTTTTTTCCCCAGTATATATATATATATAATATCTTTTTACATCAAGGTATAAAGTTGCTGTAGTGTGAGCTCTACAACCTCTTATGAAATGAATGGAACAAGTGACTAAAATTTGCAAGCAAGAGGATTTCCTGACTTGCAAAACAAAATATGAGCTCAAAGCAAAGCATATTTGTTTACTGACAGGTAAAATAGATGCTTTCATCTGGAGATTTGAGCCTCCTTTAGTCAGTATAGCTGTACCAATTCAGCAAGCTCTTTTTAATCCTGCATGGGAAAGAGACAGGAAGAATTCGCCACAGTTTTGATAAAGTCAAATTAAAAATTCATGGAAGTAAAACATTGTTCTGCCTGATCCAGTAGGAGACAAGTTTGGAAAATAAAAGAGCATTAGTAGGTGCAGAAGCCTCTGGCACATTATTTTATTTAATTTTAAATGTAACTCTCTATTTTGTGACAATCTCCCTCGCCTCTTGAATACAGTAACTCTCAGAGGAATAATCTTACCCCCTATGCTGCTGATGTGGGAATCTGCTGTATTTGATGATCAACAGCAGGATACTCCAGACAGGGCTTCAAGCCAGTAGTGTTTAGAGGAAAGAGAACTCTTAGGAGTTGCAAATCAAAGCTTTCTTTCTATACTTGAGGAACGGATGTATGTCTGCTAGAGAAATACAGGTCTACCTAGCTTTGTGCTGCATTTTGTGCTGGTCATTATGATCTCTACCTATTCAGAGCAGATAGCTATGACATTAGAGCCTTTGCCTTTTCAACATTCTCTTTTCTATGTTGGAAATAAGAAAGCTCTGGAAAATAGTTCAGAACTAATGCTAAACCTTTGTTAAATTAGCTAATGCAGTTGACACGGGCAAGAAAAGTTAAATATCCCTTACAGCAAGAACGTAGCTATTTCAGTAGGATACCTCACAGATGATTGCTTTAAGCAAGAACAACAAAGCAGGAATGCTATGTAACTCTAATTTGCAGGGTAGTAACTCAATTAAATTGAGAAGAAAAAAAAAACCACAACAGTATGGAAATGAAATGGTGTGGTGAACAAGTGCAAATTATATCTCCAGTTTCATGCATTCTGATAATAACAATCTCCTGACTAAGTCTGTATACATGCAGCAGTGTGTCAGGCAATTTACAGAAGAAGAAAGAGAAGGTCAAGTTCAGTAGAAGTGCAATAGTGGTCTCATATCAGTCCAACAACAATAAATCAAATGGGGGCCACTCAAACACATTCTGAAGTCTTGTTAGGTGAGCAATATTTTCAGAACAGGTACCTTGGTATGATAGATGGAATAAGCACATACCCTGAGCAAGAAACTGGAGGGGCAGGGATGTGACAAGGAGTGAATGTTGAGCACAGAGATGTGCAGACCGCTCCTCAGATTCACTTTTACGCTGCCGTGGGCTGCAGGGATGAGGGGAAGCATTTTGATCCTACAACATTGTGGTTAAAGGTCTTCCACTCTTTCTATTTCAGTTCCCAGCAGTGTCAGTGTTTTCACAAAATGGTCCTAGAATCCAGGGCTCTCTTTTACATGCACTTCTTGTGCTGTCCAGGCAACAGGAGACTTTCAAGCTTCAAATAAACACCCAGAACCTAAATTAACTCCCCAGCAGTGGGGATGCATAGCTACTTCTACTGCAAAATAGCTTCTGGTAAAGAGTATGTGTTTTAAGACAGTGGATTTTTCAACTGCTTGAGTTCTATGTCCCACTTCAAATATTAATGATCTCCATGCAAATGCTTGGATATGGCACTGTAATTCCTAGGATGTAGCCTAAAGGAACAGGTCTCATAAAGTACTAGGAAATTGCTCTGCATTATGTTCAGAGGAGCACTGTGTAATGGAAGCAGCGCTTTAAAAACCATGTGCTTTCATTTCTGGATGGAGAAGTGTTAGGAAATCTTTATTGCCTAAAGTATTTAATGCTTGAGAATTCTATGTGTGCTGGTCTGGATCTAGTGTCTCTAATCTGCCACAGAAATGTTGCAACTTGAACTGTAATAAATGAACAGTATTGTCTGAATTCTCTAAGTGATTTGGATTAAAAATGGTTAGATTCTGGCTTTGTCGAGGAGCTGAAAATAAGGACAGCTTCTTATAGAGATAGCTGTCTAACTGTATAGTCCTTCTGAGATAAGGCATCAATAACTTTCTCCTAATCTTAGTTGAGCTTAATCAAACACCTCACTTATCAGGCTTAGCTGCTCTCAGGTAAAAGCCTCCTTATCTTGCATTCACAGGATTTTGTAGAAAGTTAGTTAACATCAAAAAGCACAGATTTTGAGCATGACAGTGTCACCTCTGCTCTGCAGAATATAAGCAATCACATTCTTCACATCCATGAAAAGTTAAATCTGAAATTTTGAGAGGTTCCAGTCACAATTGCTCAAATTTTCTGTCTTAAGGATGATAATGGCTGAGAGTTTTGTTCGTTGGAGCTTCACATGAAAGTTTCTGAACAGAGCGGCACCAGGTTAGGTGTCACACCAGAATGAATTCTTCCTTGCTCAGGGGAAAAAAAAAAGCTCTATATAAAGGCCAGTGGAAAAGACAGAAATTTACATTGTGGAAGGATTATTTTCATAACAATTCCACATATCAGTGGGTGATAAAGGGCCTACATTATCAAGTCGAGCTATATCCAGCAAGCCAATTGTTAATTTTTCTTGGTTTATGCATTTTTTATATCTGATTTTTTTTACTTATTTTGCAAGCCATCTTACGAAGTAGAGGAGGGCTGCCCTAGTATCTGATTCTGCTAATTTTGTTTAGAACAATGTCAGGGTTTTGTGAGTAAATACCCAGAGAAGAAGGAGAGGAAAGCTTTTATTTGCTAAATGGTAAAGGAGATATGAGAGGACAGATGTAATCCAGAACGGGAATTGACTTGGCACTGCTGTGAAGTAATAAGGGTGATATGAATATCTAAGGAAAATGTTTCATTTCCAAAGATAAAAAGCATTATGAAGATTTCAAAGACCTAGAGTGCTGCTGAACTCTATCTGGTGAAAGAGGAGTGTGAAATATTAAGCATTTGAAATGTTTTGTTCGTGTGGGGATTCGTTTCAAATTGTTGTTGATTTTATTATGCAGTTCATGTTAATGGATATTTGACTGTAAGGTTGATTATTAATGAAGGACAAATGAAATCTATGCTTAATGTTATGCCATAGCATGTCACCTTGACATTTTAATTGTAAAAATTCAGTAGGGCCGAACTTGATCAGTATTTCAACTGAAAGCCATGAGGTGCATGAAGTAATGCTGGCGACAGGCCCCAAGACAGCTTAGTGACATTTCTCGCCACCTTCACAGCAAAGGACTGAGCTGCTGCAGCCTTTCACGATCTTATAGTATTTTTTCATCATCTCGAGATGGATAAGATAGATTTAGGTGTTCAAGAGGGGATTGGATGTGGCACTTGGTGCCATGGTCTAGTCATGAGGTCTGTGGTGACAGGTTGGACTCGATGATCCTTGAGGTCTCTTCCAACCTTGGTGATACTGTGATAAAAACCAGCATCACCCAGATCAAACAAAAAGCACACAAAAAAAATGAGCAAACAAAATAAACTTTGGAAGGTTTGGTTGCACAGCAGTTGCTAACACCTGTGTAACACTTTCTAGAACTAAACAATTTTTTGCAGTCTTGCTGGGTGTTTTTTTGTGTACAAATCAACTGCACAATTAAAGGCCCCCTTGTGAAATCTTTTCTAATGAATAATTCTGTACCATTGTAAGAGAATAGAATAGACCACACCAGACCAGGTTGGAGCAAACCAGGACAATTTTGTGTGTCACATGTGGATGTTGAGGTGGAGTTCCTCGATATTTTACTTGATTTTTGTGGGGTTTGTGTGTGTGGTTTTGGTTTGCTTGGGTTTGGTTTTTTGGGTTTGGTGGTTTTTTTTTTGCTGTGGATTTTTTTGGTTGGTTGCTTTGTTTTGGTTGTTTCTGATAGACAATATTAGTTTGTCAGAAGTCTGAATGTAAAATATTAGTGTTAGGATGGATTCTTTCAGAACTGAAGTCCTCTTTAATCTCTTTCCACATTCTCAAAACACAGACCTCAGCAGCTCCTGTCAGTTACCCAGTGCTCAGTTTTGCACTCTTGCTTTCACAACCATTCTTGCAAAATGGGACCCCAGGAGACTCTAGAATGGGAGCCTGGCCATGACTATGATTGCAAGTGATGCAGATTGATGGAAACAGAGCTGTGGAATGAAAGAGTTGTTTTAGGGGAGCTGTCAGCCACCATATGCAATTTTCTGGTAGAGTTTTTTTTGTGTTGTGTTTTCTTTTTTCCATTAGCCATCCTCTGGCTCTGGATAAATAAATACACACTTGTGGTTGGAATGCCACACTGCCACACTGTGGTTGTTTGGAAGATAGATCATGAGCAAGAAACTCCTCTGTGGACCCACAAAACCATGGTAAATAGCTTTAGCTTTTGTTAATCTCCTACTCACAGCTATCTTTGTATTCTTGTCAGTTGCTCTGAAGTAAGCAGAGGGGAATATTGTGTGAACCAGCATAAATCCACTAGTCTTCAGTTTGTTTCCAAAGCAAAATAAATTTCAAAATCCAGGCTTCAGATGTAATTTGGATATTTAATATGATCTGTTATTCATTTAACAATTCTTAAAGTTCATTGTTCAAAACAATATCTGCTATTAGTGCCTCTAATGGATTGCCTTAGGGGGTCCCCTAAGGAACTGCTCCTCTTCAGAAGTCCCTTTCTGATCTCATCTCTCTCTCTGCTCAATGTGCTTGTGAAATTAAAAGCTTGCACATAATCAAAGAAATAAGCTGGGGTGGGGAATGGATTGAAATGCCATTTCTATGCTATTTTTCTAAGTATCTGTTGCTTGATCAGAGAGGTCAGCCTGTGCCTGCCAAGCAGTGCATGGTTGCAAACAAGGCCAGTGCTGTCTCAAAGCAGTGCTCCAGCATGAATATCACCTGTCCCTGACACAGCTCCTTGCCCTGCTCAGCCCTGTTCCTCCTTGGCATGGTGGTGTCAGCCAGGAGGACCATGCCCTGTGTCACTTGAGTGTGGATGTCTTTTCATCCAAAGACATCTTTGCCATATGAGGAAGCTACAGAATACAGCATTAACCAGGTTGGAAAAGACCTTTGAGATAATCGCGTCCAACCTATCACCCAACACCATCTAATCAACTAAACCATGGCACCAAGTGCCTCATCCAGTCTCTTTTTAAACACTTCCAGTGGTGGTGACTCCACCACCTCCCTGGGCAGCCCATCCCAATGGCCAATCTCTCTTTCTGTGAAGAATTTCTTCTTAACATCCAGCCTAAACTTCCCCTAGTGCAGCTTGAGACTGTTCTTGACCAACCTCCACCTGGCTACAACCTCCTTTCAGGTAGTTGTAGAGAGCAATAAGGTCTCCCCTGAGCCTCCTCTTCTCCAGGCTGAGCAACCTCAGCTCCCTCAGCCTTTCCTCATTGGGCTTGTAATTTGGTACAAGGCTCATAGATGAGGAAGCCTGATCATGTCCGATCCAAAAACAAAGAATCAAACTTTGGAAACATAACCTTTAGCGAGGGTACTGTCACTCATCTCTTCTGCCTTTTTCAGTCTGGGAGTGGTTCTCTCACATGTCCTAACTGCAGTTTTGCCTCATCAGCAAGAAGATTAATGCTCATGTCATTATCAGTCTATTTAAACTTCTGTATCTTAAATTTGATTTCTTCAGCTGCAGTTAGGAAGCATTGGAAAGGAAGTCCAAAATGTTACCTGGTTGTATTATGTGGTTCTGTCTTACAGGGCCTAGGGATGCAAATCACACAGATTCAAAGCTTTCCAATGCTGGCAATTTTCAAATGACTTAAAGGTATACAGAAGAAATAAATAAATAATCAGTTATACAGTAGCTATAAGAGTCATAGAAGGAGAATCACGGAATGGCAGGGATTGAAAGGACCTCTGGAGACCAGTGAATCCAACCCCCCTGCCAAGTCAGGTTCACCTAGAGAAGGTCGTGGAAGAACATATCCAGGAGGGTTTGGAATAGCTCCAGAGCCGGATCCTCCACCACCTCTCTGCGCAGCCTGCTCCAGTGCTCCATCACCCTTAAATTAACAAAGTTCCTCCTCATGTTTAGATAGAACTTTTTATCTTCAAGCTTATGCCAGTTACCCCTTGCCCAGTCCCTGGACAGCACTCTAAACAGACCAGTCCCATCCTCCTGACACCCACCTTTTAAGTATTTATAAGCTCTGATGAGATCCCCCCTCAGCCTGCTCTTTTCCAGAATTGAAAGCCCCAGTTCTCTCAGTCTTCCCTCATAAGGGAGGACATTCTAGTTCTCTAATCATCTTCACAGCCTTTTGCTGTACCCTGTCCTTCTTGACCTGGGGAGCACAGAACAGGACACAGCACTCCAGTTGTGGCCTCACCAGGGCAGAGTAGAGGGGGAGTCCTTATTCACTCCTCCAATTTTAAGCATGAAAAGGCATTTATTTATTTATTTATTTATTTATTTTTAATGGTGGCAGGTTATAGGAATTGAGGAGATTGATTTAAAAGCTACATTTTGTTGGAACATTGTATAACATTTTTAATCAATCCAGGAATATTCCTTTGTGACACGGGATACTTCTGGAACCTTTAGAATTTGGACATGTAGCCCTAACACAGGTTAAGCGGCTTGAGTATGAGATCTTCTCAAGTTATAATTACAGTTCACTGTTTTAAATAGTGTGATCTAGGGTGGTTTGTTGTTTTTTTTTTCCCCTTCCATTCCTTGTTACTAGCAGCACATATGTGACTTGGCACCTTAACCATAGGCATTGTTCACATTATATCACATTAATAAGGTCAGTGCACCTGGGGTAGAATGAGCTACTCCGCAGCTTTTTCCACTCTCTGCTCCAGCATGTGTCGGAACGAAGGCTCCACAGGTCACTGGGTTGGTATCTCTGGGCTTTCTTTTGCCAGATGGTTGGGTTGCAAGTGTGAGGTCTCAGTATCATTGCTGCCTTTTTTAGTTTTTTTTTATTTTTTAATTTATTTTTCCTTCCTTTGCTATATCTTTAATTCTGAAGAGTTTGCTAAATTTGAATGCAGCACGTATAATTTTCTTATTAAATCAATGGACAAGGTCATTATGTGTTAAAAGGAGGAAATAACTAGTTCACACATGTTATCTTCACAAAAATGTGAGCTGGGCAATACTGTGCTGACCTTTCAATATCACTCAAAATTAAATTCCATGTGCACTCTGCTACTACATTCTAATTCTGCTATGTTGTTGGGATGGCTTTGTAAGCGCTCCCTTTTATTCGCTTCTCTACTTTGTTTCTTCGTGTGCCTATATTTCACTTTTTAATTTAAGGCACATAAATTTTCACTGCATTGATCACAACATCAGGTTGGTTTTAATTGCAAGAGGGAAAAAAAAATAAAAATAAAATGCTATGAGCTTTACATCTACTGCTGTCTCCAGAAATCTGGGCCTTGATAGCAGTCACAAGTGGAAGGACTTGCATCGTTAAATACTATAGAAAAGACATTAATATAGATTTGTAGTCATGAAATGAATTAGTCTGTCTCAGTGGCAGGAAGCAATTTCCGCAGGGTGTAATTCAGAGCACAAAAGAACATTGCAAAAAGGTGCTGTAAAGATACAGAACAGTAACAGATAAGCCCCTAGAGTGCACATATTTACGAGGGGAATATTAGAGTGATTTGAGAATGAAGAAATGGAATAGTAACACTCAGGGCTGCAGCGTTCACATCTGTGAATATGCTTAATTGTTTTATTGCGATGCTTTAAATGTGGTGCACGACAAAGAGAAATCTGGGAGATGCTTCCTTATTTAGGTTTCACCTGAAGCCTTAAGATGGAGGCATTTATCTTGGCTAGTAGCAGTGTTCTGTGTGAGCTCATACTTTATGAAAATACATGGATACCACGCAGTCAGGTACTTTGAGGAAAGCTTCATCTTGCTCTGTTTACAGAACCTAGCACAGCTGGCTTTTAATATTTACTGTGGTCTTGGAAAACAGCAGAGTATAGATAAATATTTGGGAGATGGGGATGGAGATGGCTACTACTAAAAACTTCCTGTGCCCAAAATTGAAACACTGAGGCCAGGAACTGTACAGAATAAGTGGGTATTTTTTTACTGATGTCTCAGTTTTATCTTGGCAGATACCTGATCTGATGATGATGAAATTAGGGTTAAGAAGGTGTCTTATCTTAATGCAGATTGTCTTTAAAAGTTTCAAACAAAAAGATTTATACAGAGACCAAAACTTCACCAAGGTTGGGGACAAGCTACTAAACAGCAATAGAGGACAAACTATTAACTGTAATAGCAGGACACTTGGAGGCCAAGGGTGCCTCTGTTGAGATGTGGGAGTACCATGTTCAGTCAGTTCTGCTCTATTCAAGATTAATGTCCTGACTTTCCTGTTTTATTGGTCTAGGATATCTTTGTGTCTTTCTGGTTTTGACCAGAGACCTTTTCCAGTGCATTGCTGAAGTTGGTCTATTCTCAGCCTTTTGTCTGTTGTGACTAAAAATAATTTAGTTGAGCTCGTCAAGATTTTGGCTGTTTCAAATATAGACAGATAGGGTGACTTGCCAAACTAGAAAGAGCACAATGGAAGGGTTTCGGTTTGAAGTTGAGTTCATCCCTTTGCCTTTTAGATAAGAAATTCCTGAACTGAGAAGGCAGATACAACTTCCACTTTAAGAAAGGACACTAGGAAAGGTCAAAACAATTTAGAAGAGATTTGTCTCTTCAAATAAGGCAAGTAGTTATGTTGTTTTAAAAAAGGAAATGAAATCTTCATTGTGGAGGACTTATTCATGTAAAACAGATTAAAATATGCATTCATAATATGTAAATATAGAGTCAATTAACATGAAGCTTTTTTACAGTATAAGTGATTGTAACCTGCCGGTGTCCTTTGGGACGACTTTGAAACTGAAATGCTTCTTCTCTATAGTCCCAGTAAAGAAAAATCAATAAACAGTAAACATAGAGCAGTCTGTTGCCAAGTGAGCAGTGTCTGAATAGGACGGTTTCATTTTCAACAGATGAGCAGAATTCACCATCAACATATAGGCTCAGGAGTCCACAAAGCCCTTCATGCATTCCAAGACTGATTCCAGTAGGCAACAGAAACTAAAATTCAGAGAGAGGATTCAAATCTATCTGTTTGGTTGGTTTGGTTTGATCTTTTTTTCCATCTGTTTAAAATCTCTCTCTTTTAAGACTGCCTCCAGTCTGGTTTGCCTCAGATTTAGTCAGTTACACTTGTGTGAGCTTAGTATGGAGAGGGCATAAAAACACCGAGAAATTTATTTCCACTTTCAGTTTGATCTTTTCTTTGATCCTTGAAAGGTTCTGTCAAAGCAGGACAGTTTGAATCTGTCAGGAGGCCTGTTGGTAAAGAAGGTCGTGGTGTGTCAGTTTAGCAGAAGTGACATCTCTCCCCTGCAAGTGATTCTGCCAAGAGTATGAGAAAGGGGTAGGGAGGCAAGAGGCCAAATTCTGAGTAGCTCTTCCCATCGCCACAATTCTCTCTAAAACTGATGCTGTCAGAAACACTCAAGTCATATAAACAAGATAACATTAGTTATACACAAATTGTACAAGAGGATGCCTGACTTTTTCCCCTTGAACAGTTGAGGTAATTACTCTATTTGATAACTAAATTATACCGTGTGTAGTGTGGTCATTTAAGTGTCCACACTTTGCTCCCATGTCTAGAATTCAGCAGGTTTGAAATCTTGCTCTATGAAAACATTTAGCAAGGTGTTTGACCATTTTTACATGAGGTTTGCTTATCTCCAGTGTCAGTTCATAATCTCTAATTTCCATTCTGCATATGCTCACTGAAGTATTCATGGCTGCATCTTTAATTGCGTTAATCCAAGTTGCAAATAGCTTGTGTGTTCCTGGCGGTGCAGAGGTCAGCTCCACTAAGTACAAAACTCTTCAAATTAAGTAGATTGCTGAGGGTTTTGTGCATTTGCTATGTTCAGCATTTGAAAGCAGTTTCTGCTGAAAGTCTGTCTACTTAAAATTCGAGCACTCTGCAACTAAGGAACTCCAAAAAGAGGTAATGAACCATAAATTATTGCCGTTAGATATTTAATACTCAATCAGTATGTGCTCTCTCATGCATATCCCACTGGCATTGCATTTATTCTGACAGTGTGGTACTGGTTCAATTACTTTGCTCATTTACAATAAAAGATTAATGAAAAGAGGTATATTTTAGTTCACAGAGATTAATTGCATCCCTTACTTTCCCTACTCTAGAAATATTCAACCCATAATCCTGATAGCTTTTTCGTCAACAAGTACATGGAAAATTAATAGACTTTCTTCTGCTGGAATCCTCAGTAGGCTTGCAGATACAAACATCCAGGGAAAAGCTGACTGAAACTTGGCTTTTTTGGTATGGAGGAATTAATTTACCTTCTCTCCCTTGCTCTTTCTCTTTCCTTCTCTCTTTAATCCACTCTGATGACACTCTGAATTAGCTGGAATAAAAGCATTTGTGCAATAAGGGTTTGAAACCAGCACACTCTTTGTCTTTTAGGCAGTCCGACTAAGACACATTGTGTGTTTCCTCAGTGAAGCACAGCCAAAGACAGCTAGTCATTGTGAGGGTGGATAGATGTTTCCAGCACTTTCTAGGGTGTTACTGCCTTATAAAATTTAATGGCCCTTCTATTTGCAGAGTATTTGCTAAGGTTACTAATAAAACTTATTTTTAACCTTGTTATGGATGCAGTTCATAGTTGTTTAAAATTGCACTGTGCAAAGATGATGTGAAGGAAGAAATCAGCACAAAAAAAGTAGAATTCATGTGTGTGCTGTTGGCATGTAGGGTAAGAAAATATTCTAATGTTCTACTTTATAGGAGTTCTAGCTACATTAACAAGAAAGTGAATCTAAGGAGGAGGCAATAATTACAATATTCTGACAAGCGAACCGTGACAGTCGTTTAGCAAAAATGCCAAGCTGAGGCTTATGTGTCATTTGCAGAACCTTAAGGCAGATCTGCAGCAGTTCACATTTGTAGCTGGACTATCCCTTAGACTCTGAAGTAGTAGCCAGCTCGGGATCATTCTGGAACACAACTGCATCAGGGCAGATTTCAAAAGTGGTGGCTCTGAAATCATGTTACAGAAGCAAAACCTAATTGCAGGAAATACTCTTAAAATGTTTTGGTACTTCTGGTTCTCTTCTGTATGCAAAACTGCTAATAGAAAAATGATGCATTTCTGTATTTTGGACCTCAAGTATTTGGTTAAGGAATAAAAATACATGTACAATTCACATGTACCTAGTACTTAATTAGTTTACTTAATTAGTTTTCTTCTTCATATAGTAAAGGCTCTCAGCACTAGCTTTGAAAAAGCTTCCTGGAGATCCTGCTCTAAATATGCAGCTGCTACCTTAAAATCTATATCCAGCTCAACCTCAAAATGCAGTTTTATTATCATGATCCTTTTTAATCTATGTTATTTTCCATCCATTGAGGCATGTCATTACTTCAGGATGAGCCTTACTGACTTAGAAGAGTAAAAGCTGAACTGGTTTATGATGGGACAGCATGGGGCAGCTTAGAGTAAGGTAAATGAAGAGACATGAGTTCAGGGTGCCATAAGTCCTCTGTGGTCACTACACAGCCAAATTTGTCTCTTGAGGGCTGAACAAAGATACAGATAAAATATTCAGATTTGGATTGTTAGTATCTTAATAATGAGATCTTTACAACAGCAGTCTCTTTAGTCAAGAATTGTCTTGCTAACATTGACATCACCAGGGGTTCTGAGCTCTTAGCTTGCAAAGAGGTCACAGACAACAGATGATATTGCTTAATGCACTATGCACTGATTTTATGATGCTGCTTAATTTTCCTCATTAGGCAAGGAGAATGTTTCACATGAGAAAAAATCCCAGACACCTTCTTTGCCTAAAAAGGATAAACTGGGTTTACACATCTGCTCATTTTAATGAGACCTGAGGAGTTTGGTAGCTACATCTGATTTAGAGAACTTAGCAAAACACTGCTGCTGCTGCACATAATAGTTTTCTGCACAAAAACTGCATTTTAATCTGAATCATTTTGCTTATTTCACTTTTGTCTATGCCTCTTAATTCTTTGGATGCTGAATGATTCTGTGTTTAATTTCTGATCTTTCTACTAGCAGAGTTTTAATTGTAATAATACAATAACATACTTTAGAACTGCTTGTAATTACTTGGAACATGAGACTTCTTTTTGTGTAAGTTAGATGCCTGTAATTAAAAGAAGACCTGGCATATATATCTTCAGTTAATAATACTAATGATAATAGACAGCTTGTGTAGATTTTAATAGGAAACAACTTTTTGCTCCAAGGGAATTTTTGAATCTTAGCATGACCTTCCCTCCTGCCCAGGGCTGGCTTGGGACACTGGGTTGTGACCCATGTATCCTCTTGCAGTTAAGGCCCATGTTGCTGTTATAAAGCTGACTTGAATAGAACTTCGAAAGAAATAAGGACTAAATTAAACACTTTATTGGAAATCCATCAGCCTTGTGGCATTTGCTTAAACCAACAAAGCAAAATTCTCGGGGTTTGTTTTTCAGAACATTATTTCATTTGGTATCAGGCTTTTAAATAGACATCAAGTCTTTACACTTAGCAGCACAGAGAGTTCTACCCAGTTAATCTCTTTTCCCACTATCTTGTTGATCTTTTCATCATCTAAGTGTGAAGAAGAAGGCTTTAGAAGGTTTCCAAAGGAGGTGTGCACTGGACCTTGTCCTCCTTGAGATGACTCTTACAGGGTGAAAAAAACCAAAACAACACGCCAACAATTTGCTGAAATAAAACCCACATTCACTCACTTTGTGATTTTGAGGAGGAGTTAACTGCCAATCTTTCAAGAAAATGGTCCTACTTTGAAGGAAGAGAATAAAAGTACCTGAGAGGTGTAGTGGTTTTCTCCTAAAAAAAGAGAGAGAGAGAGAGAAAAGAGGGTTAGATACTTGTGACTTTGGTCATTGTTGTATAACGTGTGGGGTGCTGGTGACAAAAGGTATCGATAGGCTGCAGCTGTCAGATCCAAACATGGAGAGAAGCAAAAAAAATACATTTATAAAAGCCCCTTCCAACCCAAACCATTCTATGATTATTGACAACCTTATCAAATGTATTTTGGAATAAGACTTGGTGTAAACACAACGGAAATGACCAGTTGGTGCATTCATAATCCCTGAACTGTTGGTTTTATCCTCTTCTAAACTCTTGAGCGATTTATCTGCTCTGAATTGTTTTTCTTTGCACTCTCTATCTCACTATAGGGTTCTCTATTCAAAGCAGAAAATGAAGGAGTGGAAAAAGGAAACTGAACCCTTTCACAAGAAATGTATTGCAGACAGCAGTTTAGGAGACTCATTATCCCAGCATGAGGGAAACACAGCAGAATCCTAAGAAAGCCAACACAATACAAATGCAAGGAATATACTCAGTGATTGAACAGACAATATCATATCTTTTCAGTTCACCTTAATACAAATTCTAATTCATTTTGTTGTAATAAGATGCATGAAGCAAATATTAAGTGCTAATTAGTACCCTGCAATTGAAAAAGCAGGCAATAAACCACATGTGATTAGTTCAAAATAGTAGGAATTCCTAAGTTCCTGGGTAATTAGATGGGAATGGTATAACCAAAGTAGGAGCAGAAATCTCTCTATCAAAGAGATTAAAAAGGTTTGTAAGAATTTTCCAAGCAACTGTAGGTGGAGAGGGACAGGTTTAAGGTTTGGGTTTTTTTTTTCCCTTTGGTTGGTGTTTTTCTGAGGCTGGAGAAAGCAAACAAACAAGAAAGGTAATTACTTTACTGCCAGTGCTCTTCATGTTTCCTTGATTGCGGCAGTTTTAATGTATGTTGTATCCTGATGGATTCCTCCTTGTGTCCTTATGAAACACTTCTGAAATGCAAACACACTCTTGTAAATGCAGTCAATGGAGCTGGTCAAAACCAGTAAGAAAACTGCAGTTGAAGGCATTCTGTCTGGCTACAGAAATCGATAACACTCCAGACACTGCATTTAGATACATGCTCATCTCCATGGTATATCTCAGCTTTTGACTCAATAGGAGGTATTTGTGCTGTGGAGGTGCAAGTCATGCAGTAAACTGGTGTCTTGAAATTAATTGTGTTTGCCAACCAGCTCTGACAGCCCATCGTTGCAGGAGCACTGGTTTTAATTTGGTAAGATAAAGTGATAAGCAGTGCATCAATTAATCTTTCAAATGCACATTTCATATTGCTATCCACATTACAGCAATTATGAGCTGATACACAAAATGCCATTTGCCTGACCAGTAGCACAGACACAGAATGCTTTTTCCTGCTGAGTTAACAGAACTGAACTTTGCCTGCTGACTCACGGTGAATTAACAGTACAAGCAATAAAACTTGTTATTACTGGAGTTCAGAAGATGTGTGCCACGTACAAGCCATGTAGCAATTGTTCAAATTAATTTAGCCTGCTAAGGGATACTTCTTAATGAAACTATAAAGGGAAGACACCTGGGAACTGTGAAGCACATGTCATGAAAGCCATCAGCAGATCAAGAATTGCTCTGGTTTGGGCTCTTTTGTGTAATTCAGTGCAGTACACACCAAAGTATTGACAAAAGCAGTCTCTCCCTTAGCCACTCTGGGTAGAATCCAAGTGCTCACAACAGATCCACTAGTTCCAGACCAAATAGGATAAAGGTACAGGGTGTATATGGCACTGGGTGCTAAATATTATTGCAGGAAGAGAATATAAAATATTTCCTGCAAATAACCTGTGTTATTTTTTTAAAGTAATGTACAAAGGATGTTGTTTCTTGTACCAGCATGGAACTAGTGCAGTTATTTGCAACAGGCTGTGTATCACTTGACACTAACACTTGTAATACCAGGCCACCTTTCCCTGTGGGGGAGAGAAGACAACTGACATATGAGTAGGACAGTGCGGAACTTAGGTAGAGTAAGGCTTATAAAATTTAAGGCTGGAGAGGGAATTTCTTGGGCTCCTGCTCACAGCAGCAACGTTTCTTTGACAGGAGACACCTGACTTTGGCTATTTTCACTCCTTTCACCCCAGCTGAGCCGTGGCACCAGGTGTCTTCTGTGCAACTTCTTTTTCTGCTTTTAAATTTACCTTCTTACCTTGAGGGTGCCTAGTCAGCTAAGAAAAATGTCATCATCTTTAGGTTCCATAGCTCCTCTACCAAGACTCTGTGTGTGTGTGTGATTACTGCTTTACACACTTCTTGTCGCTTACCCTGATTAACAGCACAAAACTCTGGGCATTTACTACTTCCTGAGGGCTACCACCTACAAATCTAATTTCAGGGCATAGAAACTGTTAGTGTTCATTCAGGAGTATCACCATAGGGATATAAAAGCTATATCCATGTAACTGTATTCTCCAACTTTGCTTTTGAGTGGCCATTTTCAGCAAATGGCCTTCAGAGTATAGAACAGATATGATAGCAACACAGAAAGCACACGGTAGAAATGCAGCCTGATAAAATTGACAAGGTAGACAAAAAGTGCATGTTCTTACTCAGTTTAATATAAAAACAAATAAAATAGATGAGCTCAATCCTTTCTCTGTCTAAATGAAAAATGTCTTCTTATAATTAGTTACCTTTCCTTGCTAGAGTCACTTTATACCACCCAAAGACCTTGTAAACCTTTACTAAATTGAGCTATTGAAATACACTTTCAGACAGACTTCCTGAAATGGATTTGTTTGTACTGCCAATGCATTCAGGAGAAGTTATTGAGTCTTTCTGTGCCTCTTTACCCATTCAGTAAATAATGTCCATAGAAAGAGTTTTCCAGTGCTAATACTGTATTTAATATTATTTTTAAGAAATACTAATTTATGTCAATGTTTGGGGTTTGGATGAGATTTTTTCAAAGTTTCTGACTTGAGAACAGCAGGGAGAAAACTGAAGTCCACATTACAGTGCACCAGAGTTGGTTCTTATCCTTACAGTAGAGCATATGTTAAGCAATTGAGGAAAACTTGTACCAAATCAGGTGTCTCAGCATGTGAATAGAATAGAATTAACCAGGTTGGAAGAGACCTTTGAGATCATCGAGTCCAACCTATCATCCAACACCATCTAATCAACTAAACCATGGCAACAAGGAGTGGGGGTTGTCTTTGTGACACATGTGCTGGAAAACTTCCTATTGCTCCTCTCCTGTTGCAAAATAAAGCATCTAATTTTTGTTGAGTCTTCATGTAGTGATCACTTCAACAGTAATTTACTAACTTTAATTAAAATACTTTCCTGCTAATCTTTGGACATTATGCCTTTAATTATAAAAGATGCCTGTTATATTAATAGCCTTGGAGGCTGCCTTATTTGCTTTAAAATGTAGGTACATGTACAATTAAACTTTTGCCACGTTTCACTGTGTTCTGGGTAGGATCAGTGACCGTTACGCATTACAAAGCTTACAGAGCTGTGATAATGAAGCAAATTCGTGGTGAAAACCTGTGCTTCAAGGGAGTATTAAAGCTCATTAATTTCATTAGCTGAATGTATCTTTTTCCAATGCAACCTTAAAGAAATCTTGTAACTTCATGTGGCACTGCAGAATGGACCAATTTGTTTAATAACTGTGACTTCATAGCAAATAAACATTTTCAGATGATTAGCCTAACAGTATGCTAAGACAGGATTTTCCTCAAAGTTTAGCATTTGCTCTTTTGCATATTTCTTCACCACATTCAGGGGTGACACATTACATTCCACATCATTAGGAACCAGTAGAGTCTCAAGAAATGACATTGCTTGGTACAGAAAAGTGAAGCTAGGAGTTATGCAGAACAGGCTCAAGGCATAAGCCAAGTAAGTTGTAATCAGTTTGATGTCTGAGGGGTCTGGGGTTGGCTGGCTGTTGTTTTCCTACTCTTACAACTCCTTCAAGCTTTGCTACAGTTAGGAATTGGAAAAATTCAGTCTTTTGTGTCTGAGGTGTGGCTGTACATCTTTCTCCTGAACTCTTTTATTTTCTGAAGTAAAAGAAAGCTCTAGCTTAAGCATTTATATTGCTTTGCAATTATTCCAAAGCACAGTTGTGGTTTTTGTTTGTTTGGCTTTTGGTTGTGGTGGTTTGGGTTCTTGGGGTTTTTTAGGTTGTTGTTGTGGGTTTTTTTGTTTGCTTGGTTGTTTTAATAATATACTCTTGGTAATATTAAGTGCTGTAATTAAGGACTGAAAATGGTCAAATATCCCTTCTTTGACAATGAACTATTGTATGAATGTTTTTCCCTGACTCTTTTTCTCTTCTTTAATGTGTCCTAAATTTCAAGACTCTCCATAATGCAGCTATAAGTACTTACTAAATATTGCTGTCTTGGTATGTTCCATGTCTTAGTTGCTTTTTATCTACATTAAGAGCTAAACCCAAAGACATTTCACCTGCTGAAGTCACAGTGGATTAATTTGAAAGCAAAGAATCTTACAGTGATGGTATATCCACAGAATCAGTGCTTCAGTGTTAGAACTCTTCCATCATTAATGTGCACCCTACAAATAAACAGAACTCTTCGCTTTTGGAAAAGTCCATGTTTGTTTCTGTGTGCAATGAAGTAAATTAAATAAATATTTGGTCATTATAATAATCATAATTCACCATAAAAGTGGTTTAGCTAACATTAATTCTAAGCCTCATTCTATAGTTCTTATTTGTCTGATGTGAAACCTCCTTTGCTGTCAATTGTGGATTATTTTTCATTGATCTCTAGGCCAGCTGTTTGCTACTATGTATTTCCAGATACATCCCCTGCCTTTTTGCATAGGTATTATTCTTTCTTAATAGGCAGCAGATATAAGAAGGAATTCAGGGGAGCCAGGATGTTGAGACTGTTTCTACAGGAGGATAAAAGTTTGATTCGCAATCAGGAAAAAATAAGTTTAAAGCATGATGCCAAGCTTGATCAAAAAGAACTTTCAAATAATAGCAATGCATTTTCTCACACAAAACCAGAAAACTTATTTCTTTAGTCCCAAGAGAACAACTGAAAAAGTTAAGATGGTGAAACTGCAGCATATACTATTTTCATGAGTCTGAGGATTGTTCGCAGACTGCATTTTTCTACATGCAGCACAGCATCAGTTACAGAAAGGGCAGAGATCTTAACACGCTTATAAGAAGCAGCCAGAAGTGTGATCGGTGAGGAAAGACTTCATCCAAAGCTAGAAAGAGAACTAATTGCTTTCATGTGACAGGTTTTGACTAAAGAAGGGTGTGCATTCTGATACCTTCTCGTTGAACTTCATCAGTCACCAGTTCTTGATGAGTGCTGGTTTTGTTTAGCTGGCTTTTTTTTTGCCTTTTCACCCCAAAACCATAGCTGACTGATTTGTCTGCTGTAAGTCACGACTTAGCATCTTCCCTGATTTACACAACCAGAAAGCAATTGTTGTTAATTAGTATCACAGCGCCTTAAAGAAGAGTTGTTGAGTCTTTTAATTTTGCAAAGTTGATTTTATTTTAATGTCCCTGCAGACTGCTTTCTCCATGAAGTTTAGTAGTGTTAATGATAATAAAGTCATTTGCAATTACAGTGATACAGCTTTGGCTAAAACAAGCTAAAAAGAGAACTGAGCTAGAAACTAGTGATCCTCTCCTTATACAGTAGTTGCTTTTATTAATGTAATTTAGTTGAAGGGTGTCTGTAAGATGCCTTGAGGTAGTTAGTTCAGATGTTTACCTAAAATTAAAGCAATTGCCTGATTATTTTTTTTAATGACACAGAAAATATTCCAATATGGTGAAATTGTGGGCCAAGTTCTCTGCTGCAAATGACTTCATCTGACCTCGTTGGAGTTGGAAAATGTATTAATAATGCCACTTCCAAAGTGACTTTTATGTCCCATTATTTCCCAAGGCATACTCATCAAAGTCCTGATCTGTTTTAAAAAGGAACCTATTTGGCAAAGGACAGATCATGTGCTGCCTCCTCCCTCGTGGGTTTTCTAACTTCTTTTTCACAATTGTAACACTGCTTCCATTGCAGTTCTTCCAACTCCAGAAGTTTTGTTATGATTAGGCTGTACTTTGAGGGGAAAAAAAGGTGAAAATACAAGGCAGCAGATTCTATATTGGTATTTTAAATGTGTGAACCATTTTCTAGATGCAAAATGAAAAGAGAGGTTTTCAGAGCACTGTAGGTATTTGCAGAAGCAATGCTGCCTGTGCTTACTGTGATAGGAGGCCAAATACAAGCCAGTGAAGAAATAAATTACAGGTTTTGACAATCTCACTGCAAGGTGTTGCTAACATCCCTAACCATGATTATACTGTTTCTCCTCCAATTCAGGGGTAGTTGTCTGATGTCTTGCTAACTTGCTAATGACTTTATCTCTAATGGATCACTACTTATCAGGCCCTGTTGGTGATCTTTTCGGTGTTTTCTATTTAAACAATCTCAAGTGCAATTCTTTTCAAGACTGAAATAGAAGTAGAGAGGTTTATTCTATCAATGCTTAGCTATTCCACACTGCTCCCAGTTTGTGATGTGTGTTTGTTAAACAACATGCATGGTGCAGTGAAAATAACTTAGTGGTTTCTGAATGTCTTGCTTGCTCTTGCCGTGAAGCCCAACACGCTGATACTCAGCGCCATGTGGCTGCATTTATTATTTTATTGGGTTTAGCCATGGCCCAACTAAGATAACAGATTAATATCTGCATAAAATACTTGAAAGGACTCCTGCCAGTGATTGCCCATTGGAATGGGCTGCCTGGGGAAGTGGTGGAGTCACCATCATTGGAGGTGTTTAGGAGGAGACTTGATAAGTTGCTTGGTTGCATGGTTTAGTTGATTAGGTGGTGTTGGATGATAGGTTGGACACAATGATCTTGAAGGTCACTTCCAACCTGGTTTATTCTGTTCTATTCTTGTAGAGCAACTGACCCTCTTGAGCTGAGAAGATGAAATATCCAAAGAAAGGCAGGAATGCAGTAAGGGAGAGGTCAGTGACTTTTTGTCTTTCACTGACCTCTTCCAGGACAGTAGAGTTGCACTTGCATATATAAGGACTTTAGAAGTGTTAAATATTGGTCGATGGCAGGCTGAACATGAGCCTGCAGTGTGCCCAGGCAGCCAAGAGGGCCAATGGCATCCTGGCCTGCATCAAGAACAGTGTGGCCAGCCGGAGCAGGGAGGTCATTCTGCCCCTGTACACTGCACTGGTTAGGCCACACCTTGAGTACTGTGTCCAGTTCTGGGCCCCTCAGTTTAGGAAGGATGTTGACTTGCTGGAACGAGTCCAGAGAAGGGCAACGAAGCTGGCGAGGGGTTTGGAACACAAGCCCTACGAGGAGAGGCTGAGGGAGCTGGGGTTGCTCAGCCTGGAGAGGAGGAGACTCAGGGGTGACCTTATTGCTCTCTACAACTACCTGAAGGGAGGTTGTAGACAGGCGGGTGTTGGTCTCTTCTCCCAGGCAACCAGCACCAGAACAAGAGGACACAGTCTCAGGCTGTGCCAGGGAGGTTTAGATTGGATGTTAAGAAATTCTATACAGAGAGAGTGATTGCCCATTGGAATGGGGGCTGCCTGGGGAGGTGGTGGAGTCACCATCATTGGAGGTGTTCAGGAGGAGACTTGATGGGGTGCTTGGTGCCATGGTTTAGTTGTTTAGGTGGGTTGGATTGGTTGATGGGTTGGATGCGATGATCTTGAAGGTCTCTTCCAACCTGGTCCATTCCATTCCTTTCCATTTACTTTGTGACTCTACAGCAACTCAATTTTTAGAAGTGCTTTTTGTTAAAAAATAGTAATACCAACTACTCAGAGGCAGCATTATAGGCATCCTGCTTTTCACCTGCAGGCTGAGAAGTCAAATAGAACAAAATGAGTGGTTTTGAAGGGCATTATTAGATGAACACCATGTCATTTAGTGTATTCCATCAAATGTCATTAGATCTCAAGGCAGCTTATATTAATGATAATTTAGTTAATTAACCAAGACTATTACTTTGTCATAGTTTGACACCCACTAAGCTGTAGTAAATATATTGTAATTTGCAACCTGCTGCCTTCTATTAAGGTTCTGTACAGCTGTTATTTTTTTCAAAACTAGCAAACATAGAGAATAGCAAATAAATTAATCAAGGCTAATCCTCAGAGCACTAAGAAATAGACATTAAATAGCTTCTGTGACTCTTCCTTTGTACATAAATTCATTACTGAACTGGCCATTGATCCAGTTACCTGCATGGGGCCCAGATGCTGGATCCACTGCCCCTGAGAGTACTTTTAAACACTTTTTCTTTCTTTTAACCCTGTGTATAACTTTGTTGTAAAATCCTGAGAGCAAAGCATCCTGTGGCAATGCCATATTATGGTTTTCCTTTGAATTAGCTACCTTTTTTTATCTTCCTTGTTCTCCAAAGGTCCAGCAAGGCACAAAAAATCATTTGCACTCAACTATTCTGAGTTGTATAAATATTTGATGACATGAAGTCCTATGGGCACTGCAATAATTATACAAATTGTAATGCTAATCCTTGGTATCAATAATGCCTTTGGAGAAAATAGCATTATATACTTCACTCCCAGAGAATAATAACAATATTAACGCAGCTCTGACACTTGGCAGAACTGCTTCCCCAGCCTGTGTTCACTTGGCAATTGGAATTGCAAAGAAGCACAGAAAACACACATTTCTGGCTGCAGTTCTGCTTCCAGAGTGGCAGAAAGAATTTGGCATTTAATGATATGCAAAGTGTTGTTCCTATTTGATTGTAGTATACTATACATGCCTTGGAGCATGACTTAAAGTAATTTAACAACTGGAATAACAGGCATTTGGGAAGAAACTAATTTCATAAGAAGGCAGATCACAGACACTAGGCTTGTTCATAAAAATG
Source organism: Melanerpes formicivorus (assembly GCF_026170545.1). Classification (NCBI taxonomy): domain Eukaryota; kingdom Metazoa; phylum Chordata; class Aves; order Piciformes; family Picidae; genus Melanerpes; species Melanerpes formicivorus. Next base: position 354,320 of record NW_027142411.1, read on the forward strand.
TTGCCTTGTCATGCTCTGCAGAGTTGGATATCAAGCTAGCAAGATGATGATGTGGGGGGGCAACATTGCTCAGTTCCAACTGGATGACATCCACTTGACAAAATAACATAATTAGTGAAATGTAAACATAGCAGCTAGCCTGCTTTACAGAATCGTATCAAAGATCGATTTTATTTATTAATCTTCTCTTGACATTTCCCTGAGTATTAGTTTTGGACTCTCATAGTGCTTCTGTGCTACTCCATGGCTACCCATCACTGCCTGCCTCCTCTATTTTGTTGTCTTGGAGAATGAAGCATATTGGTTGAAGTGAAAAGTGATTTAGGTTTCGGAGTCTGCTTGCTTCTCAGTTGTTTTGCTAGTAGACTTGTCAAATTGCATAATCATCTGTAACTGTTATCCGTATGTACTGGGAAGAGCTGAAGCTACTTGTGTGTGCAAGCAGTTCACAGTGAACCTGTAAAGACAAGAGGGAGGAAACGCAGCAGCAGCCTCGATTTCGATTACTGTCATTCCCCATGACAGAGCTGGATCTGGAGAGATAAAGGCTTATAAACCAGCTTCCATCTCTTCATGTGTGAATGGAGGATAGAGGCTGGAGAACAGCTGGAGTTTAGAACCGTTAGATTCTTTTCCTTTCCAGTCTTCCTCCAGCTAGTCTGGCATACTTTTATGCCAGTAAAAGAATGAGGAGAAAATTGGAATTGGGAATGCTGTGTCACAGGAGACCTGGGAGAGAGGTCACTGGGATGAGAGTCCTAAAGGTCTGTCCTTGACATCATTCATGTGGTTAAGGATTCTCTATTTAGGGGATTACCTAACTGAATAAAATCTGTGGCTGTTTTTTGACACCCTCAGCACTAATTCACATAAACCCCCAAATTTCCCTTTAGGTAGCATATGTAAATCCCAGTTCTTAATCTTTCATATTCCACAAGATTGTTATAAGAGCTTTGAGATTTTTGAAGTATAACCAAGGTTAAATTATTTTAAAAACAGATTACTTTGGTTTGGCACTTTTTTTTAGCTGCTTTCATCCAGGAAATTAAAGTGTTTTACTGACTGTAATAAAGTAAGCCACATAACAGAGTTGTGAAGTAAAAAAGGGATAGAACTAATTCCCTTCTTGCTGTGAGAAAAATGACGTAACAAAAATTGCCAAGGCAAATGTTCTGAGGAAAGAAAAAAACATCCCCCCCCCCCCCCCCACTGTGTGTATTTTCAATTCTTTCTCTTTGTTCACGTAGATGTAGCTCTAGATAATTACCTACGATAGCATTTTGGGATGTAGAATAGGGTAAAAATCATTTGGAAAAATTAATACAACCCAGCCTTCAAACAGTGGAGTTTGGAGTTCCTTGATATGTCATGTGCTTAACTATGAGCTATGCAATATGAGTGTTGAATAAAGACTTCTCTAAGTGGAGGCAATTTTACTATGGCATAGCAAAACACTTATCAAGTCTCAATTTGTTATTCCTTTTAACCCGAATCTTAGGAAAATACACTCCCTTTTCTGTGTCCCATAATGGCTGCCTCCCACCATGGTGATTTTATGTTAGGATGTCTTGCTGAAAAAAACTCAAACACAAACCCCTTCACTTTTTAAATCAAGTAAGAAATAGAGAGTTAAGACTGAGAGTGATACCTTCTCGCCATTTCTGAGTTACTTTTCAGGCTCTAATGTGTCTGACAATGCAATCTAAGAGCTGCAGCAGGATATAGGTGTTATATTGTGCTCTGAATTGTGTTACAGTGGGCATTTTTGGTGAATATTAATTAACTTGTGTGACACCTCTCCTGAAACATTAGAATTCAAAGGTATAATGAAATTCATATTAGAACATGCCAATGCTCATTTGAGACCTGTTTATCATATTCCCTTCAGATAAATTAAAAAAAAATATCATTTAAGAAATGTTTTAGGGGAAATTATAGATTAGAGTTCTACTTATTCATGCTGAAAATTGACTTCTATTTCAGCTGTGGTGGCAAATAAATCTGATATTTTATGGGCTTCTTTCCATGTTCTTAAAGTTCATTGTGTATCAGCAAGCAATCCTTTTCCTGCATTTTAGCAACTAATCTCTGATCAAAGGAATATAAAAACCTAAACTTCAAAGGTGTTTCTTAAGGGTTTACAAATCTCTGCTTTCTTCTCTATCACAGAATATGGGTGCTACTTTTGAGGATACTGCATTTTTATCTCTGGGGTGGGTGGGAAAAGTCTTCAGTCACTTAAACAAGATCAGATCTTCTGGTAATTTTCATCTTTGTATGTTATATTAGCTTATCCATTTCTTCAGCAGGGCCATCTGGCTGATAGGCTGAAATAAAGAGCGCATTGAATATAATTACAGTCATTTAGAGAGGGGGGGAAAAAAGGGTGATTTCACAAAAATATTAACATTGTTAAAACTTCTAGTATGGCTTTCAATTACTGCAAAAAAAGAGCAGTGGAACTGACTGGACTAAAAGCATATCAAAACAGGCAGAGCAGAGAGACCCATATAAAGAAGGAAAAGGACAAAGAATTAATGTAAACATCAGTGGTTGGATATTGGTCATCTCCCCTGCTCCTGGCAGTAACTGGAGGTGTTAGTGTCCATGGTTTTGTAGCAAAATGTGTAGGATATTTCATTTAAAACAAACAAACAAACACAAAAACCCACCAAAAATTTGTGTGGGACTTTTATATTCACTGCTACTTCTTTTGTTCAGGAGATTGACCATTATGGGAAAACATGAACATGTACAAATGGTGGTAGAGTCACCCATATGAAGCGTGAAGGAGAATGGCCAGAGTGTGTGACTGTGTTTTGTGCATGTTGTCTGACATGTATGGGGAGAAGAGCAGTAGGATCCTTCAGACACTTCATGATCTTTAAGGTCTTTTCCAGACTTAGTGATTGTATGATTCTGTGACTCATGTTGTCCTACTAATGAAAAAGCTAAGTATTTGTCAGGAGAAAGCAGCCAGTCTAAATCTTTGGGTCATTTGTGTGCTGTATGTGTGCTTTGTTATTAAAATATCCAACAGATTTTCATAGTGTTTTCAGTGAGTTGTGCTTTTTTCTGAAGTTGTTCAGTGAAAATCTCCTAAAATCCTATGCCTTCTGCCCAGCTTACTGTGTTGTGATATTTTCTAGTGTGCTTTGCCATGGCACTGCATTTCTGAAGGCATATATGATCAAAACTCAACCATCCATGTAACAAAAATACATATAAAACCACCGAGGAAGAACACTTATTTCACAGGTCAAGTGAGATCTCAGTCTGTAAGACTCTCTGATCTCATCTCCCTCCCTTTTAACAAAGCTCAAGTGTGGTCTCTAGACTAGTTTCTTTGACTTTTCTGCTCTTTTTGAACTCTTCCCTTGCTAACTTTCCACTGGACACAATCCAGCACGTCCTCTTCTGCTTTGCTCCCCTTATTAACTATTGCTAGTCTTTTTATGATTCATCTTCCTTTCTCACTTAGCCCATGAAATTTCCATTTCTTCCTTCTTTCCTGCAAGGGATATTTTTTTAGCTTTGTGGTTACTGGGGTTTTAATTTATGTATTTACCAACTTCATCTTTTGGATTCAGTTCCTCACCCCCACTCTCCTGCTATGGTTCCACGTGAAACATCCTTTCACACAGGCATAGGAAGGGGTGAAATTTACTCCTGGTGGTTTGAAATAGTCTGATGTCTGTGTGTTTCCAGCTTGTAGGTGGTGGTATATTTGTATTGCCTCCACATGCCTTAGTCAACTCCATTCAGGAGAACGCTGGCTTAGAGTTGTGGCAGGTCATCACTTCATTCTCATGGAATAATAAATAATAAAGGAGGCAGTAACGATCAATGGCTGGGGAAGAGGATCTGCAGCCAAAATAGAGGAAGAAAGGGCCTATGGCAAACTGCAACCTGCTTGTCTGAAGCATTGACAAAGAGATTATATGCTGCTTTTCTGAATGGAACTGCAGGCTCACCCAGCTGTGCCAGGTACAGATTTTTGGAGGTCTGCAGAGCCCCCATAATTATCCAATGTAATGACACAGAGTTCTACATAAAGTAGCTACCTGGTTCTTCCTTTCTGATTGCTATCGTCCTTGAAAGCAGTGTTAAAACCCCCATTGATCTGTATGGGAACTCAGCTGGACTAGCTCCAAATGCTTTTGAAAGTCCTACTGGTTTTCCCTATACTTTGATTTATCCAGTCTATTCTAAAGGGCAATTTCAGGCTCTAATGGATGCCATCAGTATTTTCAAATGAGGCACCTTTTAAAATGTGGAAATAGCTTTGAGAATAATTCCTGGTAAAGTAAACGTCGAGTGTTAGCTTTTTGTATTTTTGCTGCACAGCAACAACAGTTTTGCTTGGGGTCGATAAGAGATTGAAAAGTGTGGTTAATAATAAAAGCTGAAGTGGGAGTTACTTTAATAATGGGATGTCATGTGTAGGCCTATAAAATAAATAGTAATTATCACATTTGAGAGACTACTCTGTTCGAATTCGTATTGCTCTTGACAGCTTCATCTGTTCATCAAACCTTCCTGGATTATGCACTTTCTTGTTCCTAATGAGCAAACAAATGAAACGGAAATTCTTACCCTGATAGAAGGTGTTGATTTCAACAAAACCTAAACAAAACTGGATGAAAGACAGGCAGGATTGCAGACTTCAGGATTATTTCTTCCTGATGCATTTGGCTGTTACAAAACAAGATGAAAAACATAGCTCTAGTTCTATTATTTATGTTCCTCCTCCACCTTCTGTGGCACTTGTTGAGGGAGGTGGATTTTACATATTACGTAGTCCAGACTGGAAGTTTTATGAGCAGTAATGAATTCAGAATGGAGCTGCAGAGGTTCTGCAAAGAAACGGTCATGTCTCATGTTTGTGAATCCGTAAACTTTAGTATGTCACATCTGGAAGAGATGGTGAGCATTCATAGTGGTTTGTCTTTTTTTTTTTCTCTCTAGCCCCACACACCCAGGAATGTAAGGAAAACTCCTCTGAAGAAAGATTTGGGTTAATGTAATTTAGTGTGTTATTAAAACTACAGAATTTTTTTGAATACTCTTGACCTCAGGAGCCCAGACCTGGAGACAATATTCCAGATGGGGTCTCGTTAGGGCAGAGTAGAGGAGTAGTACAGCCTCCATTGGCCTGTTAGCCACACTTTTCTGAATACACCCCAGGAGACCATATTATTCTACACATCAGTTCTAAATTTAGCCTTGAAAGCCTTAGAGAGTCAGAGCTAAAGTTGGTATGTGTTCATAGTATCATAGTAGTATCCTAGTATCAGTCAGGGTTGGAAGGGACCACAAGGATCATCTAGTTCCAACCCCCCTGCCATGGGCAGGGACACCCCACATTAGATCAGGCTGGCCAGAGCCTCGTCCAGCCTGGTCTTAAACACCTCCAGGGTCGGCGCCCCAACCACCTTCCTGGACAACCCATTTCAGGGGTTGAGATATAGGAAAATATAATTAAATTAGGGAAAGTAAGGAGCAGAAAATAGGTTGCTAGAATCTCATTACACTGTCCCTTGAAAAAGTTTTGTCGTGGTTTTTTTCCTCCTTTGTTCTTGTATATGAAGCAATATGTTTGTACTCAGAACTGGTCTGTGAAGTTGAGGTGTTATGTGTAAAAGGAGGGTGTAGGGCCCACGCTCTGTGCATGGATTAGCAGATCTGAATCACTACATCAGGTGGAAATACATTTTCTATAGAAGTTATTTCAGTGTGCTGACTTCATTCCCAGAGATGTTCGTGGCAAAACTATTGATTTAGACATTAGCAGCATTACAGAATTTTTACAGCCCTATCTGAATTTAGCCTTGTATTCATAGGCAGGTTCTGACTCTAAGGCAAGTAAGGTGCTCAAGAAGCCCTGCCATGTGAGCAAAGGCTGAGAGAACTGGGTTTGTTCAGCCTTGAGAAGAGAAGGCTTGGGGGAGACCTTATTGCCACCTACCAGTACATAAAGGGCGGCTACCAAGAGGATGGAGTCACATGGGAAAGACGAGGGGTGATAGGGACAAGTTACTGCTGGGGAGATTCCCATTGGGCTTCAGAAGTAAATGTTTCCCCATGAGAACAGTCAGACATTGTAATCATCTCCCACGGGAAGCAATGGATTCCCCTCCACTGGTCAGTTTCAAGACTTGGACTTGACAGGGCACTGGGTCAGCTCATTTCAGCTACACTTTTACCTAGAAAGGTTGGACCAGAGGATCCCTGGGGTCCCTTCCAACTTGGCATTCTGTGATTTTTCCCAAAGCAGCTGAGGGAGTAGCAGGGAGAAGAAGATGCCCTGCTGCCTGAGCTGTTCTGAGTGCTTCACTCACCCATTCTGCTTGGTCATAAAGCTGGGACTGCTGGCTAGCAAAGGTGGGCTCCCAGGGCACATCCCCAACTTGCAGATTGGAACAGCTTTTTGTCAGGCTCTAACCCACAAGGGGCCAGGACAATCCCCATTTCCTGCACAGCCAGAATAACTGGTGATGGGGAGGCAGCACAGTTTCATTCCAAAATCTGTTTGTCACCCTGCTTCAGCACTGATTTACCTTAAATTCATCACAGCAACACCCCAGAAGTCACAAGATTGGTACTGCCTGCAACTGCTGCTAAAATTCTGCCCATCACCTCTAGTCACAAGTGTGTTTGTGAGCCTCTGACAAAGCCTGGAGTTACTTTGGCAGCACTTAGGAAAGAGCACTATTGCAAAAGACTGTTTGCAATTCCCTAGCAATCTCATTACAGCCTGAGGCTTTGCTGCAGTGAGATTTTTGGATAACAGTAATGTCTGAGCCAACCTTCTACTGCAAACCTGGGGAGTGAGAAGCATCTTATTTAAGCACCCAGGGTGTAAGTGCCAGTAGGTTGGGTTGCAGCACAATTTAGCTCTAATCCAAGGGCAACACCTCAGCTAATCATTCTCCAACATAGTACAGTTCATAGAATCACAGAATGCCAAGTTGGAAGGGACCCCAGGGATCCTCTGGTCCAACCTTTCTAGGTAAAAGTGTAGTTGAAATGAGCTGGCCCAGCACCCTGACAAGTTCAAGTCTTAAAACTGACCAGTGGAGGGGAATCCATTGCTTCCCGTGGGAGATGATTGCAATGTCTGACTGTTCTCATGGGGAAACATTTACTTCTGAAGCCCAATGGGAATCTCCCCAGCAGTAACTTGTCCCTATCACCCCTTGTCTTTCCCATGTGACTCCTTGTAAAAAGGGACACTCTGTCCTCTTGGTAGCCGCCCTTTATGTTCTGGTAGGTGGCAATACAGTCTCCCCCAAGCCTTTTCTTCTCAAGGCTGAACAAATCCAGTTCTCTCAGCCTTTCTTCACATGGCAGGGCTTCCATTCCTCTGATCATTCTTATGGCCTTTCTCTGGACACTTTCTAGCCTGTCTGCAAATTTTTTTGTATAGGAGGGAGGAAAACTGAATTTAGTGCTCCAGGTGTGGTCTGACAAGCGCTGAGATGTTCATAGGCTCAGGAATGTTGCTCATGCTGAGGAGAGAGCAGGTTGGGGCCAAGCAGTGAAGATGACACGAGGATCTGTCAAAGACCAGTTACATATTGCTGGTCCAGCATTTGAGCAATAGGTCTCTAGAGAGAAGAGCTGTATCTGCAACCTAAAATTCACTAGATAGAAGCTAGGGAATTTATGTTCTGTTGTGCTTTGCTGTTTGGCAAGCGATCAAGTAACTGTCCAATTTAACTGTCCAACTGTGCTTCAGTACTAAGGCAAGTGACTTGTTTGGTTTTCCTGTTGGCCCTGCTACAGCTGTCCTGCACTAGAATGTGGTCTGAAGCCTCCTGGGAATGTTTCACACAGGGAAGAGCTTTGACCTATTTGATGGTCCCTTTAAATTTTTGTTTTTTTGGAGGTTGCCTTTGTGATGATGATGCAAAAGCAAAGCGCAATAAAGCTAGTGCAGGGTTACCCACAAGGAATAAATAGCTGGAGACTGATGCCATGTGGAAGCCTGGAAGGAGCTTCCTAAGTGTAGTGAGTTAATGGATGGTTTTGCGATTTGTGTCATCCCCCCTGCTCCTATTGCAGGCTTTTTAATGTTGCAGAGAGCTAAATACAAGAGCAGAAATGGGAAGAAAATGAAAGGGACAACTTGCCTGTGTTTTTGAGAAGATAAAATGAGACAACAAAATGAATACAAGGCTACTATTCCCAGTGTGATATATGCAGTGCTTTCTTGTGTCCAAGTTCAAATCTGTTAGCTTCAGAAAATCTTCATAAATGCAGAATTGTCATCTAATTTTGGCATGGGAAGAGCCTCCGATTTGTGTTCATTTTGTGATGGTTCAAAGGTCTGGACAGTGGTTCTCATGAGGAGCAGATGAGGGAAATGGTATTTTTTTAGTCTGGAGAAGAGGAGGCTGAGGGAAAACTCATTGCTGTCTACAACCACTTGAAAGGACACTGGAGTGAGGGGGGGGGGGTCGGTCTTTTCTCCCTAGTAACAAGTGATAGAACAAGAAGAAATGACCTCATGTTTCACCAGAGGAGGTTTATTTTGGTTGTTAGAAGAAATTCCTTCACTGAAAAGGTTCTTAGGCACTGGCCAGGGCTCCCCAGCAAGATGGCTGAATCCTGGAGGTGTTGAAAACTTGCAGAGATGTGGTGATGGGGTGTTATAATAGGGTTTAGCACCAGACTTGGTAGAGTTAGAGAATGGTTGGACTTGATGATCTCAAAGATCTTTTCCACTGGAAACAGTTCTATGATTGTTGCACATAAGCCTTTGCATTTTAGTTGTGGAATAAAATCTCTGAAAAATGTTCTACAAAAGTAGTTCTGATAAATCAGGGTGGCAGAAGACAGCAGGGCATTAAAGCCCAATAAGTAGGAATATCTTGGCTAGCTTGCACCATTGCGTTATGCAGTCAAGCCTGTGCACTGATGATGCTTTCTTTGAATATGTCTACTTCTGTTCTGGCTCCAGTCTAGAGCCAACTGGATCACAAAATGGGGAAACCAGTGCTGGTAATAGCAAATATCCCACTGCAAGTTAGGGTAGAACTACACCTGAGCTATGCAGCTACAGGTGACATGGATACATCTGCATTTGAATTCAGAAGCTATACATGTGCTATCAAAAGCAAACACCCCCCTTCCCCTGCCTCCACATATGGATTTGTTCTAACACAGATAAAATGCTGCCCTTGCTGTACTGAATGCTCAGTGGGTGATCCTTTCTCCCAGACTCCAAACAACAAAGAAGGATTTCAGTCCTCCCATGGCACAATGCTGCTCAGTGTCCCTGCAGAAATCCACCTTCTGACAGCGAGGCAGTGATAGCCCTAACTGCAGTGACTGACATTGCTTTCCAAATCTCTTTCTTTTCTTTTTTTTATTAAGGTTATTTTTTTATTCCTGGCTGTTTCCAAATAATGGCAACAACTTCCTGTAGTGTTTGCATATATTTCAATGTAGTTATTTTAATGTAGTGACTGCTCTTTGCTTCTCCCTTTACAAAAGCAGGGATCACTCCATATGTGGCGGTGTTACACTTCTATAGTCGATTCTAGCAGAAGCCAGAAACACAGAGCATTTAGCATGCATTTGAAAGAGAAGTGCTAGTTTTTACTTTTGAAAATTAACATTCATAGATGGAAGTCTTATTTACCAATATCCTGCTGTGATGAGAATAACAGTAATATACTACATAGCTTCAACTAAGCTAGATTTCCATTTTGTAATTATATTTTTTCCACCTGAATTTTTCTGCTCCTCGCTGAGAAAATGCTTTGTGTTTATACAATGGAGTTCTAAAAGCCACAAACTGATCTGGATTTGTGGTGCATAATTTCCAGTCATTTTTATGTATATCAATGTTAAACCACATTCTTGATTTCCATAAATGACCCACATAACGTGCCAAGCTTCTTCCACACCTTAAACAGCCCTGCATTTTGATGAACAAAATTGATAGGTAGGAGATGAACAAAAGAATGCTGATGACACGTAATATAAGCCTTGATCAAAAGTTGGGAACTTCTCAGATGGTCTGCCAAAAGTGGATTATTTTCTGAAAGTTTGAAATATGGCTGAGATGCATTCTGGCCATTATTCAAAGCCTTTAATTTATAACATTGATGCTGTTAGACAACTGATTATCGTAGGTTTTAATTTCCTGCAGAACTGGGTGTAAGAGTGGAACGCTTTATATAATTTAATATGCAAAGAACCTCTCACATCAGGGAATGGAATTTACATCCCTGTCAGTATAGGTTGTCTAATCTGACATGGATTGATATAACACATTACATAAAAACTGGATTTTTCCTAGACCTGTGGCATTTGGTTGAATTTTTGATGTTCACACTTTCAAAACCGTCTAGATGCAATTTATGTCCACCCTTAATAAGACTCAAACTGCAATGCATTGCTTAGTTAAACGTTATCATCTAATTTTCTTCTGCCTTCATGGTACTCTTGCCCTTTATTCACTCTAGATTGTTGAGATCTCTCATGTGGGTTGTGCATAAATGACAGACTTGTTGATGCCATTGTCTTTTTTTCTGCCAGTTAATAGAAAAACACAGTCCGTGTTGCGAATGTGGCAGTCATCTGGTACAGAATATTGTTTGGCTGAGCACATTTTTGGTATAGCTTTTTAGGTTCTGTTCGTGTAATTTTGGTCTTGCAAGGGGTAATTTTGAAGTTCAATATTAAAATACTGAATATTTGCATCAAATATTCCATTTGCATTGAATACAACATCAAATGTTTTAGATGCCATCCCAACAAAGCTGATTTCATCAGGGGAAAGCTTTCCAGCAATGAAGCAATCTTACAAAGCCATGCAGTGTTGGACAGGAGTCACTGAGCCACAGCAAGCCTCCCATTTCCTGGCTGTTGGCTGAGTAAATCTCCCTTTGATCTGTTGTGTTTTGCAGACAGATAGCCATGAGGTGACTTGGATCTGAGGTCAGGGATCTTGCTCAGCAATAGATTATTGTGGAGATGAAATCATGAAGTCACTGGCACAGGACCAATTAGACATCACGAAAAGCCAACTGGCAAAAAAGTCTTTCCTGGCCAAAGGAAGAGGAGATGTCCCCAGGGCATGCCCCTGCAGGCCCTTTGGGGAGTGCTTGAGCAGCTGAAGGAAAAAATCTATTCTTCAGGACTTACAAATATGTTAATTTTATTCAGTTTGGTTTCAAAAGGTTTTTTTTAGTTTTGGGTTGGTGTTTTTTTTAGTTTTTTTTTTTTGTGAAAACTATTTCTTGCAACATATTTTAAGCTTGACTCTGCCTTACCTCGAAGGAGTTTTAACAGAAAACTTTCAGTTTCCTTCCTGTGTTTGGTTTTATTGTGTGGTTTTGGGGGCTATTTGATATTATTAAAGGCTCTTAATGGAAAGCATGGTAAGGATGCTTAACAAAAAAAGCCTTAATCATAACAGTTCTGGAGCCTTTCATTTCTATTACTTAACAGTCCCAGTATCTTGGCAAGTAAACATTTTTCTTTTTAACATTTTTGAGGGCTGAACTAACACTAAGTAAAGATCTCGACTGACTTCCTGGTGTAGAAGAGAATAGGTTATGTCTATTTGAAAGCAAAAGCTAATGTTTTGCATTTTAACAGGAAAGGAAATTAACAGTGGCAGTAAAAACACATCTGCCAGAGCAGAGCCTAGTGGCAAAAGTTACCTCTTGTTAGTGTGATGACAGTATCCAGATGTCACACAGTTAGGGGCATTTGCTAAAATCTTTCTGAAGTAGGAACACCTGTGACCGTCAAAAGTGATAAATATTAGATAACAAAATGTATTCATGGTAGATGTTCTGTGTAACCAATGTAGTCACTGATAGAGCAATCATATTCCTCCTAAGCACTCACTTTTCTCTGTTTATTCCTATTTATATTGTACTTCTCCCTTAAGGATGGAATTCTTTGAGGGAATTTACTTTCTTGTCAACCGTTTTTATATATGAAGTACACTATTGTGTGATTTAATGTTTATTTTCCTGGTATTTGTATTGTTAGGATGATACTCTGCAGAACTGCAGTTTAAATGTCTGGAAATTTAGATCTGGGTAAGCACTGGGAACTGAGGGTGCATCTTAGAATCATAGAATTATAGAATCAACAAGGTTGGAAAAGGCCTCAGAAATCATCAAGTCCAACTTATCACCCAACACTTCATGACTAACTAAACCTTAATGTGCCACATACAAGACTCTTTTTAATACCTCCGGGGCAGTGACTCCACCACCTCCCTGGGCAGCACACTCCAATGGCCAATCACTCTTTCTGTGAAGAGCTTTCTCCTCACCTCAAGCCTAAACCTATGCTGGCACAGCTTGAGACTGTGTCCTCTTGTTCTGGTGCTGGTTGCCTGGGAGAAGAGACCAACCCCCACCTGGCTACAGCCTCCCTTCAGGTAGTTGTAGAGAGCAAGAAGGTCACCCCTGAGCCTCCTCTTCTTCAGGCTAAACACCCCCAGCTCCCTCAGCCTCTCCTCATAGGGCTGTGCTCAAGACCTCTCCCCAGCCTCATTGCCCTTCTCTATCACATGCAAGTGTCTCAATATCCTTCTTAAACTGAGGGGCCCAGAACTGGACACAGTACTCAAGGTGTGGCCTAACCAGTGCTGAGTACAGGGGCAGAATGGCCTCCTTGCTCCTGCTGGCCACACTGTTCCTGATGCAGGCCAGGATGCCTTTGGCCTTCTTGACCACCTGGGCACACTGCTGGCTCATGTTCAGCTGCAGACAATCCGTACCCCCAGGTCCCTTTCTGCCTGGCTTCTCTCCAGCCACTCCCACCCCAGCCTGTAGCACTGCATGGGGTTGCTGTGACCAAAGTGCAGCACTCGGCACTTGGACTTGTTAAATGCCATCACGTTGGACTCTGCCCATCTGTCCAGCCTGTCAAGGTCCCTCTGCAGAGCCTCTCTACCCTCTAACAGATCAACACCTGCTCCCAACTTGGTGTCATCTGCAAACTTACTAATGGTGGACTCAATTCCCTCATCCAGATCATCAATAAAGATATTGACAGGATGAGGCCCAGCACTGATCCCTGGGGGACACCACGAGTGACTGGCTGCCAGCTGGATGTGGCACCATTCATCTCCACTCTGGGGGCACAGCCCTCCAGCCAATTCCTGACGCAGCATAGAGTGTTGCTGTCCAAGCCACAAGCTGACAGCTTGGCCAGGAATTTGCTGTGGGGGACAGTGTCAAAGGCCTTGCTGAAGTCCAGGTAGACTACATCCACAGCCTGCCCCACATCCACCAGGCAGGTGACCTGATCATAGGAGATCAGGTTGGTGAGGCAGGACCTGCCCTTCCTAAATCCATGCTGGCTGGGCCTGAGCCCTTGGCCGTCCTGCAGGTGCACCATGATTGCCCCCAAGATGATCTGCTCCATAATCTTACCTGGCACTAAGGCTGGGCTGACAGGCCTGGAGTTTGCAGGTTCATCCTTCTGGCCCTTCCTGTGGATGATCTTCCTCCACAGTGCACGTGTGCTTGGTGTCTGCTGGGGCTTCTCCCATTAAAAGCATGGGATAAGCACATTGCCATGAGCTATGCTTAAGCATAAATGTTTGAGACATCATTCTGTTGTCTTTTGATTTTCTTATGCTCATTGCATCTGAAGATGATTGTTATGCTCTTGAGGAAATAGAACCTTCAGCATGCTTGAATTCTTTATTCATTTGAACTCAGAATGCTGCCTCACCCTAAGCAAAAAACCTCTTTAGAATCTGAACTTACTTGTTTGGCAGTGGATCATAAAAGTTTGACCATTTGTTCTATCCCTCCTTTTCAAGGGCTCACTGGTGCCATTCCAGCCTGAATGTGCTTTGAGGCTGCTGGCAACTCCTGCTTCCAAAACCAACAGAGGGTAGCAAACCACTATACTATTGCCATGGAGTAAGAACGTTGTCTTCTGTAGCTGCACTGCTTTCAAACACTCCTTTGTGCATTTTCAGTTCCAAAAGGATATTAAGATACCCTCTGAGTATCTGTGTTTAAATGGAGATAGATGCAATTCTGCACTTCAGGGGAGAAAAAAATATGATTATGCTTTTAGTTTTTGAATAAAAATGAAATTATGTAAGTCCTTGCTCTATCAAAATCCACTATTTCCATTTGATGCATCAATAGTGACCTCTGGGGTTGCCGTTCTGCTTCTCAAGGGGATTCTGCCTCTGCTATTTTGGCTGGACTCCAGGTTTGGATGACAATTTCAAGGTTACAGTTTGTTTATTTTTTTTATCCAGAGGCAGGGGAGATCAATCCTAATCTATAGAGAGACTGAATCTCAAATGCCAGAGTGCCAAAGGCTTGACCCTCAGAAGTGCTGAGCACTCTATGCTTCTAGGCTACCATGTGGCACTCAGCACCTTACAGAGTCAGACTTAACATTATTCTCCTCTGCTTTACCCTGAGAACTGAATTAGGCTCTTATTTTGCTTTCATACCAGAGGATTTTATTCCCATTTATATTGATGCCTTTGAACTCTGTCTTTCCCATGTAAAGGGGATAGTGGCATTCATTCATTTCTCTTAATTCTCAAAGATATTTGAGACTTTTAGGTTGTTGTCTTTAGATGTTTTTTTCTTGAGATTGTTTTCTACTAGTCTTTTTCTGCTCCTGCAATCTGTGATTCTTTGTTTTCCATGTTAGCTCAGAAATGTCAGAAACTAGGCTACCTGAATGACTGGATCAGTCAGCCACATCTTTTTTTTTAGGAACTAACCTTTGGCCTTTGATATACTTGAGAGGTTGCTGAGTTATGGAAGGCACTTGTTTTAGTCTTGTCAACAACACCCAAGAGGAACCTAAAAATACTGTTCCACTTTTTTTCTACTTCACATTAATCCTGAAAACATTTTCTTATGTTCATTTAAGTGGAGGTATCCTTCCTCCTCCCTGATGCTCTGTGACCTTTAGCGGTACCAAAAGGAAGCTCAGTACTGGTGACAGTAAGGAGATATCAAGAGGCTGCAGAACCTGAGTGAAAATATCCAAGCACAGCACTTTGCTGGGGTGACTGAAATCTTATTTCTGGAGAAGATAACAACATAACCTTTTAATTTTCCTTTCTATTTATTTATTGTAGTGCCAGATTGACAAGCCTGGGAAACAAAGTTGTCTATTCATAGAACAGGTTCAGCGTGGGCAGCAGCACTGATTGCTTCCCATGTTACCCTGCTGATGGTTCTCAAACCTGACCCAAAGAGGCTGCTTCTGGCACTGAGAAGTTCAGCCAGCAGCCCAGTTCTTTTCCTTTCTGACACTGCCAAGATGACTGATGCTCAGTGTTAGTGCAAAAGCGGTTCTGCAGAGTAAACAGCTCTCTACTAGAAATTGCATTGATCACTAACCAGCTGAGTTGTTCATAGCTTTCAGTTCCTAACAACCATCTGATTTCCTACCCCACCAAAGTTTATTTTCCTTCTGTCTCCAGCCTTTTGTGCTCTTAACCACTGCTCACACTTCAGATGGCATAATTAAAGTTTTATAGCAGAACATGAGTCTTCTCTTAAGCAAAATTATTTTAAGTATTGCTATTACGGTAAAAGAAAGAGACAACAAGATGTGGAATCAGTCTGCAAATTGCTTATTTAATGTATGTTTACTATAGACAGCAGGTTATAACACAGCCTAAAGAACCCCAAAAGGTACTGCAAATTTATCTTTATGTTGATCTTTATCCCTGGCAGAAATAACTCCCCTTTCCTAAATCCTTTCTTCAGTGTTAGTGTTTGTATCATCTCCATTTGTTGTATGTGAAAGATACTGCTTCCTGATAACAAAGGTATTAATCATGCAAATATCACAATTTCTGCTTCTGAGCTTTGAGAAAAGAATTTGGGAGCCCATGCAGCAAGTATGCAAGAGGATGTGCACGAGAAGAATGATTCTGCTGTCCCTGCTCTTGTTTGCTGGGATTCTCATCCACTGACTCTCAATAACGACTATCAAGAACCAAGATAGGATAATATCTAATAATTTCCTGCATGGACAAAGAAAGTTTAGGATGACTTTAGAGGGTATTGCTATCTCAATTTTAATGATATGAAGCTTAATATTAATTTAAAATCCTCAACTTCAAAATACTCTTACGGCTTCCGCTCTCAGCCCACACAGATCTGCCAAAACAAAGTACTTTTATGGGCTAGAAAGAGGCATCAGTCAACAGCACACAACACATATCAAAGACATCACAGTTTCAAAGGTATCATTAGTACCAATACAGAAGAAAGTGCACTGCAGCTTTTAATACCTCATCTGAAGCAAAACCACACAGTAAATCGCACTTTGCCTAGTGAAGAAGGAGAAAGGGCTGCGTGCACTTGGGTTTCTCAAGGATGAGCACCATTTATATTTGTGGAGGCGGTGGTACTTAAGTTTGTATTTGCTTGTGGATCACTCTAGTTATTCCTTCAGGAAATAAAGCATTTACACTGCCAGTCTTAAAAAATATGTATTGTTAACATTAGCTTTACTTTGCATTAAACATTTAAATTATATATGAGACAACTCAGGGCAAGGGTGTGCAGTGAACTGTGGCGTGGAGACTAAGAGTCTGTCTGAAGGCACTTTAACAGAGAGCTTTGTGTGAAGACCATACACCTGTCCAAACATGTCTGGGCTGAACTATAAAGTAGATGATGTATCCTGTCTTACTCTTAAAGGCAGCAGCCTTTCCAGAAGACAGCTTACAATGTAGTGAGCATTTGTAAACCTCTATGGTATTAGCAGTCTGTGTAAGTTCATGTGCAGGCTGACCCCTCTGTGTGCACACAGGTGTATCCGATATGAGGCTAGTGCTTGGGGCATGCTGCTGAGAATCATCCACAGAAACTGAAGGGAAAAGAAAAGGCAAAATTACCATGGGAAAGCGTCTTGAGCTTGCTGGTCCCAGTGTTCCTATCCCTGCTGCAGTATCTTCCCATTTTCTTTGCCTACCTAACCAACAACAGAAGGAAGATATGGCACTGGGCCCTTCTAGATCATACATGCTACTGTGTGTTATTGCAACATGCACCCAGGTGAAGTTTTAGTGGTGGCACAGTTGATAAGCAGTTGCCAGGGAATTTTCAACACTCACTTAGCTGTTCTGGTCCATACATGTGCCTAGGATGACTGCTTTACCTTGTCTTTCAGCAGTGATCCGTTTGGACCCAGAGTACATATTTTACTCCTTATGTGCTCTACAGATTAAGCTTTTTATTTGTAAGCCTAGTGTCATTTCTCACTTCTCTGAACCTTGGCAGTTTGAAACAGATGCCTTGTTTGTGGAAACTTTAAGGCGAAGTGGAAGCTCACATGTTATTTCTGCTGCCTTTTGAGCCTTTTGACACTGCTGGGAAACTTGCCTTTTTTGTTTTGTTGGTGGTTTGTTGTTGTTGTTTTTTATGGTAACTATTCCACGTAATGTCATCCCTTATTTCCAGAAGATTGTTTATTAGGTACTGAAGTGAAAGCTCAGTGCTTGCTTGCTTTGTGGCATTGTTTTACTTGTGCACTGAACAGAAAATGCTGGAATGCTGTGACTGGCAGCCACACATAATGGAATATGGGGTTATTCCTCTTTATATTTGCAGCATCATGAGTGTTAATTAGAAGATGATATCTCCAGTGCACCCTTAGCTGCCAAATGTAAATAAATGTTACTTTGCTTTAGATGAGGTGTCCAATGTGTAAACAGACGAACCAGACTTAGTTCAATCTTTTTGATAACTCTTAAGAATGCTTTTTCACTAAGACTTGATTCATATCATTCTTTAATATTCTGCACAATATTTGCACTGCATAATGGTAGTACTCTTGCCAGCAGCCCTATGCATCTGTCTACCAGCAAATAACATTTCAGTAATTACAGTATGGGTGATGACGGATAGATGAGTGGGAAGTGGTGGGGGATAGTGGGAAGACAATCGTAGCAATAAAACACACAATCTACAGAAGACAAGTCAAACAAATACTGCAAAAATAAACAAGAATTTGAAAGGATGAAATCACAATAACTATTACTGTGGTGAACAGAAAGAATGGCTTCACTGGAAAAAGCACAATAGCTAAACAGGGCTTCGCATGTGTGCGCTTTTAAACGAAGAGAATTTCCACTAATGCATCGTTAAATTGAAGCCTGTTAAACCTGAAATGCTGATGAGTTAGATTTGATTGGTTAGTGTTTGCCATTTGAGTTTAATCAGTGTGTCTTCAAGTGTATGCAATGCACAGCTTTGCAGTTGAGAGCTGACGCGTGCGGGCTACCTGAGTGTGCGGTTCATACGTAGCACCAAGGCAGAGAGAACAACTGGATGATACTCAAAAGACAGAAATGTTACTTTGAAGTGCCATAACTATAGGGAAATGTTAAAAATTTTGGAGGGGTGCTAGAGGAAGAAATACCCTTTTGGTATTGTTGTGGATTGAACTCTTGCCTGGCTTTTGTTGCAACTCCACTTTTTGCTGTAAAGTTCTCTTTGTAAAACAACAGTAAAAGTCTAGAGGAAATACGCTGTGATAAATTAATGGAATGAAAAGAACCTGTGACATTAACAAAAGGATGCTGGGGTGGGTTGTATTCCTTGCAAAGCTTGTACCTTCCAATCCCTTGCAAGCAAACTGACTCTTTCTTGTTTGCAAGGTGCTAACTTGCTGAAGATTTCCTGGTTAGTTTCCAAATGCTGCTTCTACACGTGTTCTGCCAGTAATCCCAGAATCATAGAATGGTTTAGGTTGGGAGGGACCTCAGAGATCATCTACTCCAACCTCCCTGCCATAGGCAGCAGTGCCTCTCAACTAGACTCAGCTGCTCAAGGCCTCATCCAGCCTGGCGGTGAACACCCCAGGGAGGAGGCATCCACAGAATCCTTGGACATTGCATTCCAGTGTCTCAGCACCCTCATACTGAAGAAATTCTTCCTAAATCCAGTCTAAACCTCAGCTTAAAACCATTCCCCCTTGCCTATTGCTAGATACGGTTACAAAAAGTCCCTCTTCAGCTTCCTGTAGGATCCCTTCAGGTATTAGAAGGCAGCTCTAAGAGAGTCTTCTCCAGGCTGAACAACTCCAGTTCCCTCAGCCTGTCCTCAAAGCAGAGGTGTTCCAGCCTTTGGATAATCTTTGTGGCCCTCATCTGGACTTGCTTCAACAGCTGTGTGTCCATCTTATGATGGGGACACCAGAACTGGAGGCAGGATAGCAAAGGATGCAGTGTAGCAAAGGAGGACTCAGCAGTGTAGGCTAGAAGCTGTTCTTCGAACTGCTCTCTAAACCCTCTTTAATAGGGTTAGATGCTGAAGGGAATGCTGGAAACATGGATAGAATTAAGCTTCATTTGTGCTAGCTTAACTTAGTTCATTAGCACAGACAGAGCAAAGGCAGCCTTACAAAAAGAAAAGAGTAACTGATGAAAAATGCTTAGCAAAGATGCAGCCCCTCAGCAGCCCATCCAGGGAAGGAGTTGAGGTTTGTGGCAGCACAGATTGTTCTGTCCTGAAAGCTGACCTTGAGTTGAAGAGGTAACATATGGCTCCCTTCTCGCTTTTTCTGTAATTGCATGACTATCTAAAAAAAGAGCTCTGCTGCGGTTTTGCTCATATCTTAAAGGCATTTTACTGAAGTAATAGATAAAAAAGAAGTATGTTAAATAAAAACATTTATTAGAGGACATAATTTTAAATATTTAATGCTATAATTAAGTCTTATTAATGTAATGGTCTTTATTCCTCAGCTTAAAAATTCACAAGGTTAATTTCCCTTTCATCTTTATTATGCAATGTTTGCCACAATTATTTGTTATATATTCTTATAAATATTTGATGAATATTAGAGATTTTAATTTAAATAAAAATATGGGCCAACTTTTGCCACAGTGTTACTCCAGGGTTGAACTGGAATTGTGACAGCAGTGTCCTCCCTACTCTAGTCGTGAGGTCTGTGGTGACAGGTTGGACTTGATGATCTTTGAGGTCTCTTCCAACCTTGGTGATACTGAATACTGAATATAGTAGCCAAGCAGTGAATCAGCCCCCGTTATTCCTTCAGTTATGCCACAGCTGGCTTGTTTGACTCAACTAATTCATGGAGAACTCTTCATTTTACTGCCGTCCCTGTGCTTCCATCTCTTGTACTTGACAAGAAGCTGAGGATCAACAACCAACAGAACTATCAGCCACGTCATTTTCAGGTTGTTCCCTGTGGGGGAAGGGATTTCCAGCATCTCAGGTATTTTTTTCATTTGATATTACTACTGCTGGTAATAAGTATTACCTATCAAAGTTCTTAAATGACTGTAGGATATATATTTCATAGAATCAGAATGATCTGCGTTGGAAGGGACCTCTGAAGGTCATCTAGTCCAACCTCCTCTGCAGTAAGCAGGGGCATCCTCAGCTAGGCCTTGATTCACTAAATAACTGGCATTAGAAGTCATTCTTTTCAGCAGAAGGATTCTTCCTCTATGTATTCTGCTGGTTTAGCTACTTACTGAAAAAATTCTTTAGCATTAAGTCCTGGGAACTTAAATTATTTATATTCTCTTTCATTACCAATATTTGTTCCAGATTCACCAGAAATATTTTTTTTAGTGGAAATGGATGCTTTATTTTACCAAAGCATAACATTATTACTGTTGTTGTTGTTATTATTGTTGTTGTGTACCAAACTACCATGTCAGCAGTTGTTGGGGGGAAAAAAAAAATCACTTTAGGGGCACTATGTTGACTTACCTTCTTAAGTAAATAAAGAAGCAAACCAGAAATCTCTGGTGAAAAGTAGTTTGAAATAAGCACATACTCCTAATCTCCCACTGCATTCAGAATGGAAAAACAAATGCAGTTTCAACTAGCAGCCAAATTTCAGCTTGTGTTGCTACTAGATTTGTGCTGTGCTGTATGAGAAACTGCCTTTCTGGGAGCTTCTTCAGGTGGCAAATACTGAAACCTGAGGCCTGTGCTACTTTTCCTTGCCCTTCTATCAGTTACCGCAGCTACCA
The DNA here is from genome assembly GCF_026170545.1 of Melanerpes formicivorus. Lineage (NCBI taxonomy): Eukaryota > Metazoa > Chordata > Aves > Piciformes > Picidae > Melanerpes > Melanerpes formicivorus. The sequence goes on from NW_027142411.1 coordinate 375,318, forward strand.
TTAGTTTGTGTACCTGCTAGTGTTACCTCCAAGCGGACCTAAGATAATGCTATTTCTACTCTAGTTAAGGCAGCTTCATGAAGAGCTGATCTAAACTTTAAAAGATTTCCTTGTATGAAAGTGTCTTTTCTGGAATAAATCAGTTGTTGCATTGCTGCCACTGTGTCGCCTGGCTGCAGTGTGGCTGTTAAGATAGATGAAAAGATGCTGTTAAGTTTTAGAGAAGTGTATATTGGCACGCTGTGCTGTTTAGCTTTCCATTGTTAGCTTCATGCATGTGTCAGAACTGAGTTAGAAAAGTATGTTCCGTGTGGAATGCAGGAGAAGTAGTTCACAGTATCACAGTATCGCTTAGGTTGGAAAGGACCTCGAGGATCATCGAGTCCAACCTATCAACACAAACCCCATGACTAGACCATGGCACCAAGTGCCACGTCCAATCTCCCCTTGAACGCCTCCAGGGTCGATGACTCAACCACCTCCCTGGGCAACCCGTTCCAATGACGAATGACTCGCTCGGTGAAGAATTTCCTCCTCACCTCGAGTTTAAACCTCCCCTGGCACAGCTTGAGACTGTGTCCCCTTGTTCTGGTGCTGGTTGCCTGGGAGAAGAGACCAACCCCTTCCTGGCTACAACCACCTTTCAGGTAGTTGTAGACGGCAATGAGGTCACCCCTGAGCCTCCTCTTCTCCAGGCTAAACAATCCCAGCTCCCTCAGCCTCTCCTCATAGGGCTTGTGTTCAAGGCCTCTCACCAGCCTTGTTGCCCTTCTCTGGACACGCTCAAGTGTTTCGATGCCCTTCTTAAACTGAGGGGCCCAGAACTGGACACAGTACTCAAGGTGCGGCCTAACCAGAGCAGAGTACAGGGGCACTATGACCTCCCTGCTCCTGCTGGCCACACTATTCCTAATGCAGAAGTTCAGTTACCAAAAAAAAACAATGATTTAAAAGAACCAACATGCCATGCAGGGAAGAGTCTGAGCTAGTGGACAGGAAACAATCCTGTTGCCTTCTCTGAGCACCTCACTTGGAAACCACAACCCTAAAACCACAGCCTTAGCTCAGATAATGCTGATGACTCTTTCCACTTAGAAGCAGTCCTACTGATTTTACAACTCGTAAAAGATTCAGTTCCTTCACCTCGAAAAATTTCCCCAGTACAAGCAAGCATTTCACCTCCCCTGGGATCCAGCCATCCTTCTTACCTCAGCTCTCAGCTAGAAGTCCATTAAAAATCTGTTTTAGGTAGAGTATGATTAGGCTTGCTATTATCCTGGAATTTTATGGTAAATCTTGCTTGAAAATAGATACTTGGCTCTTAAGTCAGACCACAGTGAAATGAGGGATGGGGAAAAGTCTTCAATCATTCTCCTCTCATTTGTGCAGTGCAGAAATTAAGGTGGGTAGCTGAAGCTTGAAGTCTGTTTTTTAAATACAGAGGAGCCCCTTAGAAATATAATTAAATAAATTAAACAGCTACTGCTTGCAGATACATCTTAGGGATACTTTCAATTCTTTGTTCTCAGAGCTGCACCTGGTAATTTTACTTATCCAGACTATTATCTCCCAACATCCTCTCTTCTCCTGCCCTCCTTTTTTTCTGTATTTATTGACAGATAGCCACCTTCTGTCCTGCTAATGTGGCAGTTAAAGGGCTAGAACTGCTTGGCTGCATGCATTGCCTGCTGCAGCCAAAAAGCAGAGTCATACAGGACTTCCTCTCTCTGACAGCCATGGCACAACTTGTCCAGCCAAGTATGGTCAGAATTTTAACCAAGCACATCAGCTTAACAAAAGGACAGATGAGAACACAGTATCACAGTATCACTAAGGCTGGAAGAGACCTCAAGGATCATCGAGTCCAACCTGTCACCACAGACCTCATGACTAGACCATGGCTCCAAGTGCCACATCCAGTCCCTTCTTGAACACCTCCAGGGATGGTGACTCCACCACCTCCCTGGGCAGCACATTCCAATGACTAATGACTCTCTCCGTGAAGAACTTTCTCCTCACCTCGAGCCTAAACCCCCCCTGGCGCAGCTTGAGACTGTGTCCCCTAACACACAGAACTTGTTACATGTGTGCCTCAGGAATGTTTGGGGTTTTTTTAAATATATGTAGAATTACTTATTTTCCCAACTTTCATTACAGTCCTGTTCCATCACTTGCTGCTAAAGAATGGGATCTAAATGTCTATGTGAGAGTACTTCCATTGTTCACAACTTAAGTGTAGAGTATTTCCGTGTGCCTACAAGAGCTCATTTAACTGTCAGAGCTATGGCTGTCAGTACTGTCCAGCACTTAGAAATGTATTTCAAACAAACCCACAGAGGCATAATGAAGAGGGTTTTTTTGTTGGTGTTAAATCTTCTCCTAGGGTTATGTTTTGCTGATGAGTGTGTTAATTTCTGTTTGTATATAGAAGACGACTACTGTTTTGCTTCTGGTAACACTGAAACTGTTTGTATCTCAACATTTGCAAAACATCCAGAAGAATTATGGGGCTTTATTTAACTAATACCTCTGAGAATAAAACCTTGACAGGAAAGGGGGTGATTTGATTTTACATAGAGGAGATGATTCATTTATACCTACACAATTAATGTAGTGAACATTGACTCTTCCCTTTCTCTGAGAAGAAATGCAGTGTTACATGTTACTTTGGGATTTAGAAGAGTGGCTGTTAGGAAAAAGGGGAAAAAAAATAGTACTTTAACCTGCTTAATTACTGCACACTAGAGGGCACTTGAGGTAGAGCAAACAATATTTGCACAGCTTCTGAAACAGTTACCTATATTCACAAGGCATATTGAAAACTAAAAGCAAAAGCTTAATCTTCCAAATTGGATCCAGAACCATTAATGTAGAAAACAAAAATTGGTTGATTGCTTTGCTTGATGTAATTTGCTTTGCTTTTTTTTTCTTTCCTTCCCCCTCTTAGTGTTTGATGTACAAAAGAAATACTTGTTTTCCTAATAGTCAGCTTGACAGCAACTAATCAGAATTGCAAACAGTATCCAAGGAATACTAAAACCTGATAACGTGTTGTGATTTTTATGCTCCCTGTAATATCATTGGTGCATATGGTACACAAATGTGTAGTTGGGGGCTTTTAACTCTGTAACATGAAGAGGGCTCAGAACGAGTTACATTTTATTGTACTAAATGGAGTAATTTGGGGATGGGAAAAGGATTTGTTAAGGGCCCAAAAGCTCATTGCTGCTGTGGGGTTAAATCCTTGTTTGTGTTTGACAGCCCATGGGCTGGAAATTGAATTTCCATGGTTCTAGGAATGTGCTTGGCCCATCGAGGCGAAAGTAACCTAGGAAAAATCAGAGCATTTATTTCTTCTCATGGACAGAGTAACAAGGGGAAGGGATTTTGATTAGATGTCTTTCATGGAAGACCAGGCTAGAAAACAAGTGGGTTTAGGTATTTGAGAACAATGTTTGTCACTTTTGGATGCTTTTGTTTTAATGGTTTGTTCTTTCTCCAGTGGGTTTTTTCAAGCTTTCTGTTCCTAGTGTTTCACACTGAATTCTAACCGGTGTGATCTCTATAAAGATCTGGCATTCCTTTGCAAATGTCTCACTTAAATTTCTCAGTCTTTCTAGCGTCCTCTGTTAAAATGAAACCTGGGATGTCTGTCAGTATAATATATACATAAATAAACCCTACCTCAAACCACCCTTATGTCATCATTCATGGGCCATTTGTATAACTTCCTTTGTTTTAATCTACAGTATCAGTCGGAAACATTATACATTGGAAATTTTTCAGGTTACAGATGGCTTCAGTGACTTCCCAAACACAGAGGACCATTATTTCTCATGATAACTGACCTGTGATAACTGAATACAAGCAAGTTTTAAAGGTTGCAAGACAGTGATAAGAACTTGTGTTCTAAAGGTAATTATGTCTCTCTACTGGCACAGGAAAATGATAAAAGTGCACGTTATTCAGAAACATTTTGGACTTAAGATAAGGTTTCTTGTGTCATCTTAGATTATGGAATATGAATTCTAGCCTTTCAAAGCAAATTAAATTTTGGAATAATCACCCACCTAACTTGAGCAAAAGGTACAAACTTGGTGGAGTGTTTGGGTACTGCTGGAGAAAGCATCTAATTTAAAGCTTTAATAGAACAATAGTAGCTTACCCCACTGCTCTGCAAGCTTGCTTTAGCAACTTTCAGATCAGTTATTAATTGTAGATTAATATTCCTTTGAAGTGACATGCTAGTGGTAATCCCTGTAAACACAAGTAGATTGCAGTAGTCATTTATCTTGATCAAGTAATTCACACTGGACTCATTAACCTCAGGGTAATTTCGGATCAGGCCTTATTGTGTATAAAAAACTTAAATCATCTACTGCAACATTGAGGGAAATATCTCATTACTAGGTGATTTGATGGAATAAAACCTGAATGTGAAGAATTAACATAGTAGTTTCTTTCCCAGGCATGCCTTCCCTGACTCTCCTCCCCACCCCTTTCATGTTCCTGACTTTTGCATTGTTATTTAAATGAGATGACGCTAAACATTTACATCAGCAGCAGCCCTTTTAAGGCTGTGCTGTGATTGAGCTGCCCCTTAAGAGCTCATTTTGAGTCTCTTCTATTGAATATTTCTAAGCAGTAAGGTCTAAATTCTCTGTCTTATGAAAACAGTTTATTGCACTGCTTTGTAATGCTGAGGAACAAAGAATTATGTAATAGCCAACAACTGTTTTCACAAATACAAAAGGGTGAAAAGAGGCTTGAATTCCATTATGCCATACAGTTTTAGATGATAGACAGCTATTTCCTGTCTGTAAATGAATTACACATCACATTTGGGTTTTTATCCTTCTTCTAAAAGCAAAGTAAAATGGAAGAAAATCTCCAGGTTCCCTTCCAAGCAGATGTTAATTTTTCCCCCTTTACCAGCCATGGCCAGTCACAATAACCAAATCAACTATAAACAAAACTCCCAACAAAATCAAACCAACCAACCAAAAAAAACAGAAACCAAAAATCACAACAAAAAGACAACAAAAGCCTGAAGAACCCAACCCAAAAAAAAACCAAACTCATGAAGCTTCTGCATGTATTTTTTTTTCAGTACTAAAATTTGAATTCCAGTTTAACCCAGGATGAATTCAGTCACATTTTGCCTATCATTTATTTTTTTCTTCACTACAGCTACTCCAAGTTTGATCGCCTTTCAGTTGGAATCAGAGACGCTTGTTGTTTAAAAAACCTACATTTAGGAGATAGAGGAGGTATCTTCCTCATCATATGTATTTAAGAGGAAACCAATTTTAGCCAGCATACTCATCAGTGGTGACAGAGTGTCTGTGTGTATATATATCACCATGATAAATATAATTAAATCATTTAACTTGGATAAGATGCAGAAAGTTGTAAATATTTGCTATCCCAAGATTATTTTTAAATTGAATATTAATCTATATACTTGTTCCTGTCATCTGAAAGGTTTCCCAGTAGGGGAATCCATAATCCATTTTAACAAGACACTTAGTACCCTCTCCTACCACAACCTGGGGATAAAAGAGCACAGCATTTGCCCCAGTAATCTAAGACTCTATGAAAGGTCACATAGAACTAATGGCAGAAGTCAAAGGTTGAAATCAAAACAAAACCTATACTTTTAAGCTCTGCTTGAGGGTACAACCTCTACCATTAGCTTTCCTCCCATACCCTCTGTAGTACCTGTTTAAAGCACAGATGTAAGGGATCTAACCCTTGTGTGCTACCATCAAGTATTTGTTGATAAAAATGAATGAAAGGTGTGCAATGAGTCTTATTGAAACCTTCATAAAAAGAGTTTTCTAACTGTCATTAATTGCAGGTTAAACTTCCTCATGTTTCCTTGTGACAGCATCTGTATTCTCATTGTGTTTTTCAGTTGGTGGAAGGATGAAGAAAAATGGCCTTTGCCTCAGTGGAATCCCAGGTAAAGGGAAGCCACATTTCTGATGTTATCTGTTGCACTTGCAAAGTGTTTTGTATTTCCCTCAAGGCTCTCAGCCTGCTTCAAGTGTAAGTATTGTGTGGTTTATATCCATCCTTCTCCAAGGAATCATCCCAGGCTCACAGCTTGGAAAGTTATCAGTTGGGCTGAGGGAAGCAAAGAAATAGTTAGATGTTTCTTCATTGCCCTTGGAAAACGTCAAATTCTGGGTAGAGTTTGCTACATTCTGATGAGTTGCAGAGTTTTCAGAATGAATATTTGTGCATAAAGAAATGCACCAGTTATCTGCAATAACTTGCATTTAGTTAGTGAAGCTCTAAATGCAGGTTTCTTCCATCCACTACCTTATGTGTGCATGCACAAAAATTAACAATCAGGAAATTAAATGATATGATATTCTTATTATAGAGAGGAATAATAGAGGCCACTTTCTGTAATCACAGGTAGATGCTCATCAATGCATCCATTTCTTGCTGACTGTTAGAATGTTTATAGATTATATAGATGAGTTTAGGATGATCAGCCATTTACAAATGGAATTAAGAAACAAACCAGCTTTAATAAGACCAAACAACACAAGATGCTCATCTCAAACACACACAACATCATTCTGGTGAAAGAAAGTTGGAGTAAGGGGATGGAACTGAGTGCGCTTAAGCTTCCCCAACAGCCCTACTTAAGTGTTGAATCAGTCCTCCATTTTAGGAGTTGTCATCTGTACTTCATCATGTCTAGACTTTGTGCTCCTAGCACAATACTGACCCCTCTTTTATAGTAAAAAATATACATTGTGGTAACGCTTAGAGCATGATGTATTCAATTATTAAATATAATACATCTAGTCTGCTCATGTAGTATACATGCAGCATAGTAAGGAAGAAAACTCATAAACTTAATTGTTAAAGAAGGGGGTGGGCAAAGGGGTCGTTTTGACCTCTCATGTGGTGCTGGCTGCGGTGTTCCTCAGTCCTCAGCAAGGGCACTTTGCTGCCCACCCTGCCTGGACCCGTGGTGAGCCCTCAGAAGTGATGAGCAACCTTCAAGTCAAAGGCAGTTGAGGACAGTCAATGCTTAGGGTCGCTCAGCCTCTTCCCAGCGCTCTTCAAGCTGGGGCTGTGCAGGGCACCAGCACGATGTCAGTCACAAAGAGGATTTGGAAACCGGGCAGTGGTCAACAACTTACTGTACCGCGGTTGCCCTTCAGCCATTGCTTGCTGTGTTGAGGTCTTGGCTCTGTGCTGCGTTTAGGCGGGTTCAAGCTCCTGCTTATAATGTGACTGCCACCCTCGGCTTTAACATAGGAGAAAAAAATAAATGCCTGCAGTTCTCTGGGGTTAGTTTGGCAAAGGGTTTTTGAAGTATGCCCTCTGTCCCTGGCGCGTCCGACTGTCTTGTCCGCGGCGGCTGTCACGGAGATGAACAACTGCCTCCTGCCCCTCCCGCCCGCTCTGCACCCCGGCAGCCCTCCCCAGGGTCCTGCCTCCTCCCCGCGCTGCATCCCGACCCGCTACGCCCGCAACCCCGCCGCTGCCCGTCTCCCGGCGGCCCCGGCCTCCCCTTGGCGGCGGTCATCGCCTCGGAGGACAAGGGGCTCCTTCCAGCCCGCCGCCTCTCTCACCCTCTGCCCCCGCGGCGCTTCACCGCCGCTCTTCCCCCCGCCCGCCGCGCGTCTGCCGGCGCTCCGGGCACGTCCGAGCCCCGCCGTGCTGCTCCGGGCACGTCCGAGTCCCGCCGTTCCGCTCTCCCACCCCGGCGGGCAGCTTCCCGGTGGACCCCCGCCTAAGAGCCCAGCCTTCCCTCTCCCTCGGCGGGGGCCGCCTCGGCGCCCGCCCCCGCGGCCTGCCCGCCCGGCCAGAGGGAAATGCCCGGGCTCGGAGTTGGCGGTGCGGGCGGCTGCCGCGGCTCCGGGGAACGGGTGGCTCGGCGGATCGTGGAAAAGTTGTGTGCTTACCGGGCGATAGGCGGGGTAGGGGGGTGCGAAGGAGAGGGAGGAGGAAAAACCACCACCCAAAACTGCTTACATGAATTTCCAAGCGCTAGACCTGCCTCCGAGATCAGCCCAATAAGAGCTGTCAGGGGAGGCTCCCAGCTCACTTTTCCACATCACTTCACAGTTACATTTGGCAGGCAGGCACGTTGGAGCGCTCAGACCCGGAATTAGCGGATTTATTTGGAATATCCATGCTTTCCTGGAGACGTGCTGCTGCCTCTGGCTTGTGCAAAGGGAGAAATTAATAACTGCACTTTAGCATGCAGGCACAGAAACCCGAGAAGCTAAGTAACCAGCATCTCCTCCAGCATCAGCAGCCTCAAAAAGCATGAAAAGAAAATCGGGAAAATCCTGCCTGTTCACAGGGACTGGCTAATGTTTGTTACCTCACCCTCTCGATCCGTGCAGAAGTGGCTGTCAGCAAGCGGTTTCCTTGGTTCTTGAAAGAGTGAGTATTCATTTTATTAATATTATTTATGTCTCCCTGGCAGAGAGCTGCCTCTCTGTAGATATCTTTCTGACTTAGTGGCTGTGTTCTCGCAAGGTGCACCGTGCGAGTGCTTTCCCCCGTAATAGGTACGGAATCGGGCTGAGCTGTAGTGCCTCATTAAGTCGGATGTTTGGAAATTCCTGATGATGAAAATGCCCTGGGATGCTAGTTAAGATTTTTAATTTTTATTTTTTAAAAAAATATTATTCCCTTGGGAGGAGGAGTGGTGGTGGTGTGGCTATTTCTCCTCCTGGTTTTGGTTTTTTTTTGGTGGTGTTTTTTTTTGGTTTGGGTTTTTTTTAGTGGGTTGTTTCCCCATCCTTTCCTACCCCCCCATCCCCTTTTAGAGGATCAGGAGGACTTTGGATCACAGAGGGTAGCTTCCAGGGCTGGAGAACCCGTTTCTTCTGTTTCTTCTCCTTGTTTTCTTATTTAGTACAATAAATCTCTGGGCTATTTCACTGTGTTGAATAGATGCAGGGTTGCATTCATGCATTGAAATAGATTGCAGTTTCCGTGCTGAGAATAAAAATCACCCAACAGCCAGATATGTAAATGAGGGAGGAGGAGGAGGCTGGAAGAACCATGAGCGGGGGAAAATCCCCCTGGTCTATTATCACCTTCCTTCCCCCAAAAGCTTTGCACCCCCTAGGTAAATAAATAGAAAGGAATGGTGTTATAGCTTCCTTTCCTACTTTCAGAAAGGAAAGCATCCTAGAAATACTGTTCTTTCTTTTAAAGGCTGAGATGGGAATGAATAGCTGTAACTAGCCAGGAGCCATCCCTGTCCCACAAGTTGTTTTCCTTTCCTTTTCCTGGTTAACTAAACAGATAATGCACCCAGCTGAAACTTCGGAAAGGGAGAAAGCCCCTCAGCTCCAACCATTCATTAGTTGCATCACTGCCAAGGTTCCTAGAGAAGAAATGCAGGAGTCTGCCGACCCCTGAAGCGGGCCGTTTCACTGAGCGCTTTATCTTCTCTTTGAGGAAGGCAGGGGAGTAACACATCCTTACATTCTGCTTGGCTACAATATCTGCTAGGTAGCAGCATCCCAATCGGGAGCCCCGAGCTGTCAGGCAGCATCCTGACTAGATGATATCAGACCTGCATATGGTGCTTGGCTGGGCAGCCTGGGAGGCACTGCAAAGCTTCTGCACAGGAAGCCCATGGCAGTTTGTATGTGGATATTATAGAAGAGATTAATTCAAATCCTTATTTAGACGCTGCCTACCGCCATGAAGGTGACACCACTTAGCACAGGCAGGAATTCCTTTGTGGTTCATTGCTGTGCAGTCATGTCTTGAATCTGTCTCAATTCAAACAGTTTGTGTTTAGTACCAGACTAAATAGAGTGGAATCAATCCAGCCTGGCACATAACGGTGTTACACAAACCTGCTTGTGTTGCCAACAGGTATCAAACTCTATAGCCTCACTTCTCCCTCCCTCTTCCTCTCTTGTAGACAGGCACAAACACACACTCTGTTTCATGCAAAGGAGTCTGCCTGTCTTTCCTCTGAAAGTAGAAATAAATACTGGTACAACTCCCACAAAGGCTGGCACTTCCCAACTGTGAACTTGAGCGCATAAAGGGCTTGCTATTTGCGTCTCTGGGTTTCACAGCCAGATGTTTTCTGGGGGGTGCTGATTGTAAGAAATCAAATAACTTTAACTGTTTATTGCTTCAAATCTGCCACGTTAGCTCTTAATAGAAAGGAAGCTTCCAGCTGTTCACTTCAGATTCAGTTAAAGAATAGAGCTGGTAACTACCAAAGCTATAGATAAAGAATCCTCTTAACTTCACTCATCCTCTTCTGGAAATTCTTGAAGAGTTTCTCTGTAGTAAGGATAAAGAGAAACATGCAGTGTTGTTGTATGAATGATACTCCTTCTCTCTGTTCAATGCCAGAATGTTATGACCACAAAGACACTTTGCAATAGGCTGCTCAGTAAATGGAGATAAATAATAGTTTTTCATTCTTCTGAATATATTTATCTAGTGTATGTTTTACCTGTATTCAAAAAACTGAGAAGGCAGCTAGAAGTTAACATTTTGAATACTTGTGAAATTATGAAATGTCATACTCATAAAATGTGGTACCATCCAAACCCAAGAGCTCTCTAGTGTCACTTCCCAGCCTGATTGTACGAATGTTTGCCACAGAAAAATCCTAGTAAGGGAAGTGATTATTAAGTGGTGTTCTAGTCCAAGGTTTTCATCTGTTCAGCTTTACTGTTCTGCCTTACTGCATGCAGAATGAGCACATCTTTCTGCTGGCTTCCTCTTAGGCTTGCTATTTATTAGCTCTCCTCCTTTTTTCAGAACTTGCATCCTGGCGATAAAGAACTTCAATTTCAATGCCTAGTTGTAAACTGAGGGCCTTCAGTCTCCTCAGAGATTGAATTATTTCATGAAAGTTGTCTCTTAAGTCATACAGGTGAGCAATTTTTTAACTGATCAGGCTGCTAGCCAAGAAGTGAACTTTGGACATTTTTTTCAGTATTAAAAAGTCAATGAGAAGTATGTGCGCCTGCTTAACACATGCAACTGGTTTTAATAAGAGATATCCCCATACAGGACATCTACTCCTTTTACAACTTTCCTTTAGTGAAAAAAAATAAATTCTTCTCCAAGAGGAGGTAGAATCCTCCTTAGGCAAGGTCACTATATTTATATATATATATACTTCAGGTGTTCCCATCAGCTTCTGCTACTGAAGTCCGAACCAGACTCCAGTAAACGGGGAAGCAGTCTCACAATCAGATTGGAATTCACTTTCTTTGTCATTTGTAATCTTCAGAACTTTTCCATTAATACTCCACCTTTACCATAGAAATTAATTGATCCCAGATGCATTATTTATATCACTGTTGACATATAGTGCGTCATCTTATCTAGAAATAGTACATTTGTACTCCCTTCTGAAGAAGGAAGGAGTATAGGACTGTTACACGTAAGAGCACACAGTCAGCCTTGGATATGGATATAGGTCTATTACTCCTTGAAATACTTCTTGAATTTTCTTTCTATATCTTCCTTCTTGCACACTTGCAGGTTTCATCTTTTAATATCTTCATCAAGAAGACCTAAGCACCCTACTGACTGTAGCTGGGACTTTTTCAGCCACTTAGTGAAATTAGGGGCCTGGAACCCATCCACTTGACCCTTGCTACATAAAGACAATTTCATTTCCAAAACCAAAGAGACTTCCAATGGGGAAAAGTCCTGATCTCTCAGTTTATGAACAAGAAGGAAATGGGAATGTGTGCTTGAAGCCACTGGTGCTGCATATCTCTAAGTGATGACTATTCATACTCTGTAACAGAAAGCAGCTGCTCCTGCTGTGTAGTATAAACAGGTATTTTTATACCCCATCCAATAACCCTAAGATATTGCACATCTTGGCAATATTCCTTTTCTATTCTTTCTCTAGTCTGATATTATTAGCGCCTGACCTTTTTACACATACTGTTAATCCTGACAATTGGATGTGTACAGTATAGATTGTAGTTACATCATAGGAGTCTTTCAACTATGAGTTTAAAATAATGCAAACTGAATTCTTTCAGTGGGAGAGAAAAGCTAAAGCATTTTAAGCTTGGAACATTTTAAGCGTCATCGCTACCATAAGATTGCATTAATAGAATTAAATTAGCTGATGGAAACTCAACATTATTCTTAGTGTTGTTGCCATAGAAAAGGTGGCTCACTTTGTAGCTTTCTGTAGATCACTATTTGAGCAGCAGATAGACATAGAACAAAATAAAGTTCAAAATGAGATTTCTAATGCAGAGGGTTGTTATTATTATCATTATCATTATTATTATCATTATTATTTCCCTTCCCTTTTATAGACTACTTTGTTCTAGAATTTGTTCAGCAAGTTTCTCCTTTTGTCAGGCAAGTAAATAACGTCAACACAGTGACATTTCATCTGTATTTTGCTCCCCAAAATATTAGGTACTGATTCAATCTGCAGTGGTAAGTGCAAGCTGAAAAGATGATTTCTGTACCAGCTCAGTTACCAGCAGATAGAGTTTAAAGCATCTGACTCTAGGCAAGAGAGTAATTTCTACCTGGGAGTAGATTTTATCCAGGAGTTGCAATTATATTACTCATAGAATTGGTTTTCCAAGGTGTTGAACATTAGGGCTTTGAGCAACCTGATCTAGTGTGAGGTGTCCCTGCCCATGGCAGTGGGGTCGGAACTAGATGATCCTTGAGGTCCCTTCCAACCCTGGCAATTCCATGATTCTATTTAGCTTGTGAAATTCATTTGAAACTGAGAATGATCAGCACCCTGGCTTGGATTTGAAGTGAGTGATGTCAACCAATCCTAGATCTGGGTAAGTGAAACCTTTTATGAGAAGTGTCTATGTACCTTGTGGTGCCTAAGTCATAGGCAAGCTCAGAAAGGTGCTCCTCAGAGATTCTCGCTCCAATCTTTGTAGCTGGATGTGGGAATTCAAAGCAGTATGAAATCAGTCTTGGCAGTCATTAGATCCTGGTTCCAACTTTCTGATTTGGTGAACGTTCAGTGAAAGCAGCTTACTCCTGGGAAGCAATGCTCAGCTTAATTTGAGGAAGTCAGATAACCATTTAAATCCTTTGCAGTCACCAATTCTCATATTTCTATATATATGTGTATTTTAATACATACATGAAATCATTACATCAGACCCCCTAAATGCTAATGCAAATGGACTGAATGCATTCAGAGGCAGTGCAATTCTTTAGCTGGGTTTTGCAATACTTTGAATGTGAACCTCCTTTATGGATGAAATGTGACAGCCATGATTATGTTCAGTGTAACACATCCTCAGAACTTTTAAGTCTTGATGTTGCTGGATTTCAGACTGAGTTCTGTATACTAGTCTGTGGGCTTTCCCTTTTTTTGTGCATTTCCAATAGTTCAGTTAAATCAAACAAATAAATGGAAGAAAGAAAGAAAGAAAACCCCAACACACTGGCCGAAACAAAAATCTCAACCTGGCAACTGCAAAAGAAAAAGATTTAATGTTGCAGGACCCTAATTCTATCCCAACAACTTGTTGATGGTAAAACTGCCAGGAAATGCAATGATGTGAAATTAAGGACCTTCATTTCTAATTTAATTTGTTTCAGTAGAAAAGGTCTTAATATTTTTACTGCAGCACTACTGAATGTAGGTGGAACAGTCCAGTTCTATTCATATTTTTTTTCCCTTTTAAAGTTGGGTGGGTTTGGTTTTTGGCAAGGTTCTTTGTGGGTTATTAGGGGGGTTTTATGTACACACACATTTATGCATGTGACTAGAAAGTTTGTGTAGCTCTCACTAAATCACAATGACCAGTTGTAATTTTATATTCTTAGTTTCATCACAAGTCAGAAAAACTTGTGTGTTTTAGTTTAATTACTATCTTTTGTTGAATTACATGGGGAACAGCTAATACTCTTTAAAGAAAGCCAATGAAAATTAAACCTGTGTCGTATATCATACAACAGGACTGAAAAAGTAGCCCAGAAAGCAAGACATTTATGTCCTCCATTAATATTTAAACATTTTTCAGCAAGTACAGGGTAAGCACATCCCATCTGCTGAAACTCTCATGATAAATGATGCCCTAGGCAGAGCACGGTTAACACCTAATTCTCAGTCACAGGCCAATCTGTTTGCCTTTTTATGAGCTCTCTTCATGTTGCTGCACAACTTGCCTTTTTTTCCCCTTCTCTTCTTTAAAAGTGAGATAGGTCTTGAAATTATGCAATACACCCTCATAAAAATGAGCATCGGTTTGAGAGATGAGGCTGGCATGAGCTGAAGCTATTAAATCTATATGTAATGCATTTCTATTTTAGTCTAAGGAAAATCACTTTAATCAGTGGACTGTAAAGGATAAAAATTACTTTTGTTCATTTCTTCATCTTACTATAGAATGAAAACAATGAAGATACAGCTGTTTTTGTCATGTTTAAGTTTCTGAACCACCTTGGTCATTCAAGGAGTTTTGTTGCTTTCTTCCCTCCCTGTTCTGAGCCTGCATCATGAGCTCCTCAGCCCAATATTTGGAGGTGATGTTCTGACACACATCACTACAGTATCTGACTCCCATGAATCCAACAAGTCTTTCTAAGTATAAGAAGTTGAAGGGGAAACTTGCAAATACCTTTTATTCTACACAAGAGCTAAAATAGCTGTATTTTTATTTTAATGTCTATTCTTTTGGTACCACCTGTCACCAAAAAAAAGAAAAAAAGAAAGGAAAATAAACATAAAAGTCAACAAAATACAACAACAAATGAAACCACCAGCCCTGAAATGTTACAGATGCTTGTTACATTGGAGAGGAAGCGTGATCAAACAAGTCATATTACTTCAATTGCAATCTCTGAAGCACATCCTCCCTCTTCGTCCTGTAACTGTACAATGTGTAGTATAGTGGATTCATGGCTGGAATTCCTGGGTGCTGCACAATACAAGTAATAACAAAATAGAAAAAAAATAGTCTTGAAGAGGTAAGAAAACACTTGAAAGTGTTTATTGGGTGTTTTGTTGTTGGCTTGGTTTTTGTTTGTTTGTTTGGATTTTTTTAATACACTCTGGTTCTGTAAAGTAGTGAACACTTCTGGAAGACTGACAGCTTTATGTACAACTTATCAGAGCTGTGGCAGCTTTAAAGTTGGCCCACATTGATTTTACTATTGAGGAGCAGCCAAATAAGAAATTCTGTTGATTCCAACAACTCGGGGCCAGGATACTCTTTTGAGTTCTTTAGAGCCCCCTCTCCCCCCCCCCCCCCCCCCCCCCCAAAAAAAAAAAAAGGAAAAGCATCCTTAAAGTAAATATTTGCCAAAAAGTATAAAAAAGATTTAGGTAGTCACTTACACAAAAGAGACTTCGTAGCTATTATAAAGTATCGTGCTAGGCAATCACAGAATAATGGACTTTTTGTTACAATATATGGCTTTAATTAAAGATAAGTATATCACATTGAAATATATCATTCTCTTTATCCCAAAGCATTAGTCAAGTAGTGTAATGATCTATGTCCTGTAGCAGCCTCATCTCTACTTCAGAACACCAGTCATGGCATTTCCTAGTGAAAACAAAAGCCTAAGGAAAGCAAAGAAAAGGCATTTATCTTTGAAACACATTTCTAATTCTTCCTTCCCTCTGCCTCTGAAACAGACCCCTAAAACTGGAGTAACCTGTTTTGTTAATAGTCATACTAATAATGCTAATAATCTTATAGCTAGATGAATAAATCCCCCAATAAATATGAAATGTCCAAATATTGGAGAAACTGATGTGTTCCGTAGCTGCGTGTGTATGTCTATGTATCCTCAGTGCAAGGGTGTAGGTTCCATCAGCTGTAGGTCTGATGCAAAGATTGATCAACTATGTGCTTAAAACAGTCCCTTTGCATTTGACACAAGCTTAAGAACTCACTTAATAACCTAAAGATCTGTTCAGATGTCTTCAACTATGAGAACCAGCAATGCATGACTAAGCTTAAAAAATACAGTGGCGTATCTTTGCACAGTAAATTACTCTGTGTGTATATGTGTGTGTAGGACAGAATATCTAAGACCCAGAGAAAGAGAGGTGGTGTCTGTTACCATTGTTGCTGAAATTAGTAATGCTTTACATAACTCTCCTTGGTTCTCCAAGCAGCTATAAGCAAATTGTCACACACAATACATCAAAATGAACCTGGACAATTTATTTGCACTTGTATTGGCAGGCTGCTCTCCACATCTCTGCATAAAGTATATTTGAAGTGTGTGCTACTTGCTGCTGCAGCAGAGCCAGCACAACTCAGATCAGGATCACCAGAGTTCCCCTCTTAATGGAGCCTGTTCTTGGAACAGCACATCCAGGAGCAGCACATCTAACTGCTGCCTGCCTGCAGCAGAGATGGCAGGAGA
Source organism: Melanerpes formicivorus (assembly GCF_026170545.1). Classification (NCBI taxonomy): domain Eukaryota; kingdom Metazoa; phylum Chordata; class Aves; order Piciformes; family Picidae; genus Melanerpes; species Melanerpes formicivorus. Next base: position 391,689 of record NW_027142411.1, read on the forward strand.
GGTTTCCATCCCTAAAATCTGCCAGCGTCCATCAACAGAGCTGCATCAGATTGCCATCTTTATCTACTAGGAGTCCATCAGAGTTTTATTTAAGTAGTTTCACTGTTCCTAATTGCTTGTTCTCTTTTCCAGAAGTTATCCTCCACTCAATTTTGTTGATTCAACTGTTTGCCTGACTGCTCTCTAAAGCAGATAGTGAAACTTCATCTGCTGTTTGGCAGCATGGCTATTTCCAAAACTTGGTGCGGCTGTCCTGTAGTTTATGGTCTCTTTAGTTGTGCTGATGCAACTGCTTTGTGCAGCCGTGCTGTAAACTGAGTCAGTGCAATTCTCTGGGTTATAAACTTGAAGGGAAAGATTTCTTGAAACAGTTTTGGTGCCATTTGTTTAAAACTACATTTCACTGATATGGTTTGTGGTGTTGCCTTGGAAATACCACCACTGCTAGGATAGTGAACTGCAGTGAAGAGAGGAATGGGAATGGAGAAGAATTCTTGGAAGCATGCAGTTGGCACGTTGCGGGGGCAGCACAAGAACCTTTTAAATTCAGATTGCTCTTGGTGGAAGAATAGCATGAGCAGTGGCCTAACCCAGCTCTGTCAAAATGATTTGGTTTTAAAAACACCTTACTATTAAAAGCGTTTAAGTTAACAAGATCATTTTGACAGATCTGGGTTAGGGAGTGACTCCACGCACAGTTCTGCTGGCAGATAAGAGGCAGTGCAGTCTAGCCAGGGCATGCAAGTGGCACTTAGCAGTGGGCACTGTAAGCATGATCCTAGCTACTGCCATGGTAGCGTGTCTGGTTACAGCCTCAGTCCCTCTTCTCTTACAGTAATTTAATTTTTTTTTTAGGTATGTGAGTAATCTTTACGCAAATGACTAATCCGCTGAAGAATAATTGTTATAATTTATGGGAAGCAGTACTCATTCCTGTGCAGCAGAAACATGAGCATGCTGCCTTAGCCAAGGTAATTTAAAATCTAGCTCAGGTACAATATAATGGGTATGTGCTGAAACAATGAGGTTGTAGCAAAGTTATACGGGCAGGGATGGCATGATTGTTGGTTATGGTGTCTTGATAGTTCTCTTCTGATGGACTTTGGGTTTCTTCTGCTTTAATGGCAAATTAAAACCCTTACCACACTTCCCTTATGAATTATTCCTACAAGTGAGGCTAAGGAATGCTAAGGACTCATGGTTTTACTGTTGAAAACTTAGACCTCTATTGTGCTGCCAGAAGAGGATCAATGAAGGAAAGATAATTGTGCTTCCCACGGTGGGAAGGCTTTGCATCATGTTGCTGCTATTGATGGAAAAGCACCCTGTCTGAATCCTTGAGAAATGAAACTAGGAAGCATAAGTGGCAGTGGAGCCAATACTTGCAGTAGTAAAAGTAAACCTAAAAGAGCTTAAGGAACAGGAAGAGCAGTGTGAAGCAAAACACTCCGCCAACAAACTAGAACAAAACCAAACCCAAAACCAAGCAAAAAAGAAAAATTCCCCAGGAGGTACTTTAGCTACTGTGGACACAAAAACCCAGGGAGGAGAGAAATGGCCCAAAGTGAGGAGGAAAATAATAGTCATAAAGATAAAAGGTAGTAATTTGAACAATAAGAAGGAATCTGCCTGGATGTTAACAAAGGAAACACTAAAATGTAAACATAATACCTACAGCTGTGTATAGGCTGTCAAAATGGATCCCGAGTTTGCAGATCTCTTGACAGGGGAAATCCAATACCAGATCCTGAGCTGCGAGAAACCTGTGATAGTGTAAAGAGAAACTCTAGTGTTGGTTAATGAATTTCAGATAAAAGAAGTCACAAGATGTAAATTTTTGTCAAGGACGCTTGATTAACCTTCCTATTTTATGCTCCCAACCTATATTAAAATTACTGCCCATGGCTCTGTTTTGCAGGAATAAAGTTCCTTATTTCTGGCAGAAATTGAATTAAACTCCTCCTCCTGGACACAAAAGCCCAGGTAGGTCAGGTGGAGTTTTGAGGGTCCAAAGGAAATATGCAGGTTGCACAGATCTGCCTGCTGTCACACAGCACTCGCTGGAATTCTGGGCGGTCAGTTAATGAATCAGTTATTCGAGGCTGCTCATATTGTAATGCGGACTTGCTTACATTAAATGAACATCTGAGGGGAGATTATGCATAAAGACATCTAAACCATTTTTGCTACAACTCCATTGCCTTTGTGTATTGTTTACCTCCTCGTGTTGTGGCAGTTTGCATGCTGAAGGGGTCATTTAATGTACAAAATAGAAAAGATTCTGAAAATTCTACCAAAAAACCAAACAAACCACCCAAACTACCTGCTTTAGGCCAAGTTCACCAAATTCTGTTGGACATCTCTAGTGTAACTTACTTTAATAAATCAGTACTTAATTTGCTTTTTAATAGTAATAACAGTTGATTAGGAAGTGATAAAATCCACCCTGATGAAATAGTGAGGTCAAAGGGCTTAGCTGTTGCATATCATCACGAAGAATGAGAAGGTAAATGCAGGATGAAATGAAGGAAAAAGCTTTGTTGCAATGCTTAAGGCAATTCTCCATATGTCTTATGTGAAGAAACATGAGAGGCTCTACAATCTTTTAAACTAAGATGATGATGTAAGTCAGTGCACTAGCCTTGTAATAAAGTGGTGTACCTGACCCAGCAGATATTCTCTGGTTTGAAACCTAAAAATCAATTGATTTTTTTTTTTAAAGCTTTTTATGATCTTACTTTACTTCTTTTTCAATAAGAATTTTATATTTTAACCTACTTTTATTAACTTTATTAATCTTTTTAACGAATCTGCCGTATTCCAATGTTCACCTTTTAAAGCTACACGATGAGTCTTAAATAATTGCAGTGCAATTACTTACGTCAGAGATGCCAGCCACCATAAACCTTTCCCCTGCTGCTATCGGTTAGTGTACCAACTGTAGCTGTTTGCTGTCATCTATGCCTCTAACTTTAGGCAGAGAGTTAACTCACAAAGTTGCCTCCAGAGATATTGGTTCCAAAAGAGGTTGCAGTGTATATTGCGTTAATTTCTGAAATGGCTATGCTAGTTATGTTCCAGTGTTAGGTGATCAAATTCTGCTTTGTTGCGTTCACTTTCTGTGTTGTACTTTATGAAACCTATGCACTCTGTGGCTTAGACCTGGACAAGCAGTGCTCCAAGATGCTCTGAAAAAAAGAGACATGGGTGTATTGATTCATGAGAAGCTCAGCATAAGCTGGCTGTGCACTCATGAAGCCCAGAAGGCAAATCGTATCCCAGGCTGCATCAAGAGGAGTGTGGCCAGCAGGTCAAGAGGTGATTCTGGCCCTTTAGTCTGCTCTGGTGAGACCCCACCTCGAATATTGCATCCAGTTCTTGTATCCCCAGCATAAGAGGACACAGAGATGTTGGAGGCCACAAAGATGATCCAAGGGCTCAAGCACCTTTCCAGTAAGGATACGCTGAGGGAGCTGGCATGCTTCGGGCTAGAGAACACGACTTGGGGGGTGGGGGGGCCTTAGAGCTGCCTTCCAACACCTGAAGGGATCCTACAGGAAGGCTGGAGAGGGACTTTCATAAGGGTGCATAGCAATAGGACAAGGTAGAATGGTTTGAAGCTGAGGTAGAGTAGGTTTGGACTGGATCTTAGGAAGAAGTTCTTCAGTATGAAGGTGGTGAGACTCTGGAAAGGGTTTCCCAGTGAGGTTGTGGACACCTTTTCCCTGGGAGCATTCAAGGCCAGGTTGGATGAAGCCTTGTGCAGCCGAGTATAGTTGAGAGGCCTCCTTGCCCATGGCAGGGGGATTGGAGTAGATGATCTCTAAGGTCCCTTCCAACCTAAGCCATTCTATGATTAACAGAGTAATATTTTTCTAAAACTATATCAGCACATACAGTAAGTGGAGAAGAAACCTCTCAGCTTTAGCTGTAGTTCTCTGTAGGTCGTGCATGGAGAACCAAATTTCTGAATACAGTTCTATGTTTCTGACACATAAGAGTTATGTGAACTCCTGGTATCCTGACAGAGTGTCACATTCTCTTTTGTCTATTTGTTACATTAAGGAAATTATTTGTATTTCAGCTATCACTTTCCCCTCTCAGGGGTGAATGAGGAACCAAAGCTGTTTTGTAAACAGCTTTTGCTGGATTAGAGTTTTCTGTAGTTGTTTGTATCGTACTCCATCCAAGGAAACTGCTTCGAAGAACAGTGAAGTTGTGTTGAAGAAAAGGCCCCAAGGCCATTTGAATATGTGGAAACTCAAAGAAAAAATTATGCTTTTATCAACTTTAACAAAATCTTTATGAGGGTAGGAATACACTCTTCAAGGCACTTGTGCTTGTCCTTTTTGCTTAACAAAAGGTATTTTTATCTTCACTGTAATAATTTTTGCTGCCATTCCATACTCACCACTTCTTTAGACCCTGGTGTAATATAAGGAAAGAAAACGCTGCTCTGCCTCACTTGCTGTCTTCATTCACTGCCAGATCTCCCCTTACATTTGGCTTTTTAATGTGGCCATAACAGCTTGACTCAGCAGCCATATCAGCTCCTTCTACATATCTAATCTAGAGGATTATGATTTAACTAACAGGCTTTTTCTCCTTTTCCATTTTTTCCTTTTCCATTTTTTCCTTTTCCATTATTTTTTCCTTTTCCATTTTTTCCTTTTCCATTTTTTCCTTTTCCATTTTTTCCTTTTCCATTTTTTCCTTTTCCATTTTTTCCTTTTCCATTTTTTCCTTTTCCATTTTTTCCTTTTCCATTTTTTCCTTTTCCATTTTTTCTTTTTCCATTTTTTCCTTTTCCATTTTCCATTTTTTTTCCTTTTCCACTGTATTATTCTAGACTAAAATTGCAGGGCCAAATATTTAATAGTGCCTCCCATCTGCTCCCAACTACATATGTGGTGTTTGGCTCCCAGGAACGGAGAAGAAATTTAATTTCCAAATTTTTGATGAATTTTGGGGACAGCACAATCTCCACGCATTGCAGAAAGTAAATGCCACGATTCACTGATAGAGCAGTGAATCCCAAATGAGAGTCTGTTTCTCAAATAAAGCTCAAAGTTGAACTGTAGAGAAGTTTATCCAGCTCTATGCCCTGATGATATTTCTCAGCAGTGCACTGATGCAAAAGCTCCAGCAGTTTTTTTCTTCAGCCTGTCCTGCCTAACACTTGCCTGACTTTTGTGCCAGTACTTGGTGGATCTCACAGTTTTGTGCTGGTTGAGCTGGTCTAACTGTACTTATTTAAATGAGCTAGGTTTAATGACAGGGTACTTGTGTTACTAATATTTTTGGTGTGCTTTTGACTCTTCTTTGCCTTAAGGTATTGCTGAATAAAGAGCTACTGTGAGGATGGTCCAGTCACAGTGAATGTTATGCGCTAGTGGTAGTAGATAGGACCTAAATTTGATTGGAGTAAATGAAGAGTAACAGGCAGTAAGTCTGGGGGAGGACCTGAGGAGGGATGTACTGAAATGAACTTAATGCTTGCCAAGGATTCAGAGTGGCAGTCTGAAAAACAAATATCCTGTTCTTTCTTCAAACAAAAATGTTTCTGTGAGCATCATAGCATTTTATCTCACTTATTTCATCTCTTTTAGAAGGCAGTCTGTGTAGATTAATTAAGAATTGTTTTCAAAACCATGCTTGAATATGAAAAGAGGTGCTTTATTTTACTCCTATTTAGTCCTCTGAGTGAGAAGAACTATACCAGTGTGTACTGGAGGAGTAAGAAATTCTGTCATGGTCCACTTGGGCTTTTTTTTTAAGGCTTTCTTGGAAAAAGGTGCAGCATACTATTCTGCTTCTGGTGGGCCTCTGTCTGGGTCAAAAATAATTTTGTATATATATAAAAAGAAAGCTCAGCTAGAGAAAAAGACCCTCAAGTCAGGTTTTCAGGTTATGCCCCTACTTTTCAGTTTAATCCTGGCTATTGTTTGAAGATGATGTCTATTACTCTGTTTTACAGTGGTTCTATTTCTCCTGTGTTTCAACTGAAGAATTCAGAAAGCTCTGTCACACACACCCCCACAAGGATCTCAGACACACTTAACTGCTTTCATTGAAAGTCTGGCTGTTTCTCTCTTTTGATACCTTCCACCACCATCATTTTAACATGGGCTAGAAAGCAGCAGCAGTAACCTCCCTTTAATTCCCTGGACTGAAGAGGGTTTTCAGAGGGTGACCTGACAGTCAGTTTGCTCCTCGTTCTTTTCCCTTTTCTGGGACTGCGAGAACACCAAGAGATTGAAGGCTTCTTGCTTCCCACACGTTTTCCCCAAAGTTTCTTTGCAAGATCTTAGTGTTTTCTCTGATATCTTTCTTTCTATCTCAGTCGGCAATGAGGCTTAAACAACGTTTCTCAGCCACCCAGTTCCTTCTGTAATGGATCTTCACCTCATTCTTGATGCATTGTCAAAGCACTGCACTATTAGCTTACCATTCTTGCATGCTACTTGAGATATTGAGTTTTAGGTTGATAACAGCTCGGCTCCCCTTTTAACAAGACAAGTTTCTCACAGTTTAAGATTTTCAAGCAACAGATTTCACAGTTGCTTTGGCAATTACTGGAGTTTAAAAAAATAGGGGGAAAAAAAGATTGCTTTTTTACATTGTTTGCTTTTAAAATAACAACTGGTTTTTGCTGGTCTTATTCATGTTTTCAGATGTTTTCTTCTATGAATGTACATGAACCTAAAAATGCCCCAACAATCCCAGGCACCCCTCTGAAAAGAAAACCCTGAAGCCCCAAGAGTTCAGACATGTAGCACCAGGAACCCATTTGAAAGTGGAAAAAGCCAGATTAAGACACAGAGTCACACACTCACAGAATGCCAAGTTGGAAGGGACCCCAAGGATCCTCTGGTCCACCTTATCTAGGTGATAGTGGAGTTGAAATTACATGGTCCAGCACCCTGTCCAACTGTCTTAAAACTGTCTGCTGTAGAGGAATCCACTGCTTCCCTTGGGAGATGATTCCAGTGGCTGACTGTTCTCATGGGGAAAAAAATTTCCCTTGGAGCTGAATGGGAGTCTGCCCAGGAGTAACTTGTCCCTTGTCTCTTCCATGGGACTCCTTGTAAAAAGGGAGTCTACATCCTCCTGGTAGCCACCCTTTCTGTACTGGTACATGGTAATAAAGTCTCCCCCAAGCCTTCTCCTTTCAGGGTGGAACAAACCCCGTTCTCTCAGTGTTTCTTCATATGGCAGGGCTGCCAGTCCTCTGATCATTCTTGTGTAAGCTTACAAGTAGACATTTGTACCTACCTTCTACATAGTGATTTCTCATGAGATTGTTTGGTTATGAGTCCAAGAAAATATATTGGGAATCTTTTTACGTAACTCCAGCCTCATTAGAGCAGCTGTAATGCAGCCCTGCTCCCTGAGCCTTGTCCCATCTATCTTTCTAAGCCTTCCATGGATGCATGTCAGGGTTTGCCAATCAGTGTGACATTAGCAAGCCCTACTGTATTAATTTGCTTGTCCTTTTCAAGGAATATTTAGCCTGAGATGAAACCTGATGTGGCCTTCTAATACTTGAAAGGCTGGATGGGGAAAGAAAGACAAAATGCTCCCAAGTGTCCATCAGGGAAAATGTCTTTGAAATAAAATCTGACTCTGTCTTTTCTCTGAAAGTGAGAGACACACTGAGAGTGGTGTAGTGCAGATGTGCATAAATGAGCTTACTTAAGGCCTGTTTTGGGTATCATGGATTTCCCAGTGAACTTAGCAGGGCTGCTGCAGCTAGATAATGACTGAAATGAGAATGTATTGCTGGAGCCTCAGATGCTTACGAGAAGCAATTTATTTTTGACTTCTGGTGGAGGAGAGCAAGAATGCATGCAACAACATCATCTCATTTGACTTTTATTATTTGACATGCTAAGTATTTATAGTTGACTACATGAAAGGTACAGACTAGCAAGACAGCCAGGAGTTTCTTCAGCCCCTAAGGTAGACTGCAAGGAAACTCTTTTCCTCACTGTGTGTACTCATTTATCTGGGTCCTCTTTCACTATTTCAGACAATGAAGGAATCCACAGAATACTTAATTCATTTATTTAACCCATTTTGTATTCACTAATATGATGTACTACAACTTTAAAACCTAATGTGGCTTGTTTATATAAAAGTAAATAAGGTCTCTCAGAATGCTTTCTAAGCCCTTTAGCCACTGATGTAACCATTTATTTATGTATTTATTTTCTTCTTCCCCATCCAGGAATCTTTAATGACTGGAAAACTCAATGGATCATGTTTTTATAGTCTAAGCTGTTTTTACCTTGACTGTGTTGTAAACACATGGAGGAGCTGTAAGTAAATGTTCTGTGCTACATGATGCATTGGATTGCTACAGTCTGGAGGAAAGCAAAATAATAATTTCATTTTTGTGGTGATTTGCATAGCTTGTGGTACAATGCCAGAAAGACTGACGGACATGCTTATGGATACGTGGACTCCATTAGTAATATTATGGATTACTGTCCTTCCTTCCATTTATACGGCTCCAATGAATCAATCTCAAGTGCTACCAAGTGGATCCAGTTCAGGACTAAAAAGGCTAACTGAAGAACAAAGAGTTTTGAACCGTTCTAAGAGAGGCTGGGTTTGGAATCAAATGTTTGTATTGGAAGAATTTTCTGGACCTGAACCAATTCTCGTTGGCCGGGTAAGGCAAGATTTGTTTGTTGGTTTTTTTCTCTCTGAATATGTCAATGTATAGCATTTGAAGATCTTCACTCAGCTGGGTTCTTCTAAGAAATTCATATCTGATGTGCTCTGTTATTCTGAAATTCTACTCTCATACGCTTTTATGTGTACCTGATTTAAAAGCTTTATGTGTACCTGCGGAAGGATTTTAGAGGACACAGTCTCAGGCTGTGCAGGGGGAAGTTTAGGCTTGATCTTAGAAAGAAGTTCTTCCCAGCAAGAGAGATTGCCCATTGGAATGGGCTGCCCAGGGAGGTGGTGGGGTCAGCGTCCCTGGAGGTGTTCAAGAAAAGGCTGGGTGAGGCACTTAGTGCCATAGTCTCGTTGATTAGTTAGGGTTGGGTGATCAGTTGGACTTGATGATCTTGGAGGTCTTTTCCAACCTGGCTGATTCTGTGATTCTACCTCATTATAAGGGTATGGTTTCCTGGCTAGCTAGCTTGATATTTACAACAAAATTATACATACTCCATTTGACAAAAAATGCACAAGCATGTACACATCCTTTCTTTGGTGTTGCTGATCACCACTCTTCACCTCTGTCAGCTGAAGTACCAAGTAGCCTTTTGTACTATGTTCCTATTCATTCAAGGTATGTTCCTATTCATTCATTCATTCAAAAAGGTTGCTACACCTATAGGTAATTTTCTGTCTCTAGCCTGATTAGACAGAAGTTACTTATGCCCCAAGAATCTGTGATAGTTTCAGGCTATGCCTTTAAAAGCTAGCTGCAGATTTTCAGGCAGAAGGGAAATCACAGAATCTTAAAACCAAATTAAAATGCCCAACAGAACCAAACCAAACCAGGAGTGTAGTATATACAGCGAATTACAAGGTAGTGCTTTGGGGGTTGGGGGGTGTCCTGATTTGCACATACACGAAATAACATCATTGTCACAGATTTTATCATTTTCTTCCAAACTCAGGAAGATAACACAAGGAATATTCTCCTGTTTTCCTGTGTGCCAGCTTGCCTGTTGCTTTTAAGCCTTTGACTGTTGCCATGCATTAGCTCATTCTGTTGCTCAGTGTATTACCCCCAGCCTTGTACATTTTCTAAATAGAGATCATGGGCCATCTGCATTCATCAGGAATGAATTACCTTTTAAAGTATTCTTAGAGAATAATTAGCTGATCCTAAATGCATATTTGGCCTATGGTCAGCAGTTGTAAAAGCCACTAAAGTTCAGTTCCCTTTAAATAACCAGGTACATGATTGTCAGATCACCTGGCAACTGAAATTGAGGGGAAAATAAAATCTAGAGAACATAAATTATGGATATCAGTTGATTTCATAATAATTTGGGAAATTCTCAGGGTAAACAAAGAGGATATAGTATAGGAACTGGCCATAGCTAGTTCTATTCTTGAAGAGAACACAGATCAAGTGCATTCTTAAATTTTCCCTAGTGTAGCCACTTTTCTGTCAAAATTTAGGTTCAGAAGGTGTAGCAAGCTTTATATCCAGTGATTTCTGAGCACTGTGTTTATATTTGTATCAGCTAGTATATATCTGTTCTCATCTGGTTTTCTGTTAGTAACATAATTCATTTTCAGAGAGACACTAATATGCTTATTTCAGATCTTCCAATATGTTATCCAACCCATTCTTTTTGGAATGTTTTGGTCAAGCTTTTCAAATGGTTTTGAGTTGCTTTTGAGTAGCTGGGGAGAATCCCACGTTGGTACTTTGTAGCACCTTGATTTCCAAGTCTTAATACTTCTACAATATTAGGGGGGTTTGGCAGATATAATATTCTGAGTTGTTGAAGTCATTAGTGACTAGAAGTGGGTGGGTTAAACTAAGCCAAACCAATAAAGATATTATCCCATCTTCAGCTGGCATTTTCAAAGAATTAGCTACTCTAAAATGCTGTGACAATCTATTTGTTGAGTCTACTGCATAATTAAAACACTGCATGATATAGATGGAAATGAGCAAAAAGTGAAATTGGCTCCCATAGGGAGAAGTCCTTGTTTTATTCATGAAAATGGTTTAAAATATTCTTGTAATTCTTGTCTGTATTTTTTACCACTGCAGAAAAATCATCCCTATTTCTAACCTGTTTTTCTTTCCTAAAGTTTATGAGCACTATAGGTGCTTTCATAGCCTGCTGTAGCCAGTGGGAACAGAGGCACTCTGCATTTTTCAGAGTTGTTCTTAATCCTTCCTGTTTGTAAAGTAGCAATTCTCCCAATTATAGTTCACGGCAATCCTTCTGCCCAAAAGCTAAAGGTGTACAGAATGTCACAAACAAAATGCTCTACTTCTCTCTTTAGCTGGGCTATGGTTTCTCCTCTGTCACCCTCTTTGGTTTCTTATCCGTTGCAATTTAAAAATAACCTCTTTTTCACAACTCATAGTAGGCTTGCACTTTCCTAGCTCCTCTTCATCTCTTTTTCCTATTTAAGCTCTTCCTCCAACCTTGTAGTTTTGCCCTTTGCCAAAGGATTTGCTCACTTAGAGTATCTCCTTCGTTCTGTGACTTGCTTTATCAACTATTTTTCTGCCCTGTGACTTACCTTGATGTTATTTTATTTGAAGGACTTTGAATGAAGGGCACTTTGTAAAATGTGATAGAGTGAGTTAATGTTGAGAGGCTTAATACTGTGGAGAGAGTGATGCCAACCATGTATGCCACCTATTGCTGCATTTCCTGGACACAGATGCAGCTTGTAGATATTTTCTACATGTTTGAAGCATTAGTATAATCTTGAAACAAACTGAGCTGACTGTTAGCTGCTTCAAAAGGAAGCAACTAACTGGATTGAATATTAGGAAAAAAAAAACTTTACTGAAAGAGTGATCAGACATTGGAACAGGCTGCCCAGAGAGGGGATGGAGTCACCATCTCTGGAGGTGTTCATGAAATGTGGGGACGCTTTGGGATATGGTTTAATGGCCATGATGGTCTTAGGTTGACAGTTGGACTTGATGATCTTAGAGGTCTTTTCCAAGCAAAACAGTTCTAGGATTTGATGCATGAATATATCCATGCATTTTGAGAAAGCTACAAAGTAACCTGTTTCACATTCATGTGCCATACTTCAAATGAGTTCTGTTCATAGCAATGCTGTTACAAATACTGTTTCATACTTCATTGTTTAAGGGGTTTTTGCTTCATCCAAGATGCAGCCACATGCTTTGCGCAGCTACTGATTCTGCTGCAGAAGGCTCCGTATCCTGCATATTGCTGTCAGCGGTTTGCAGGCCTCCCAGTGGCTGACAACCTCATTCAAGTGTAGAGTGATATGTCTTGTAGCACTGCATGCTGTCCCTGGGGGCTTGATTAGTTAGATAGAACTTTTACTTGATGTACAGTGCTGCATTTTCGGAGTCTCCTCTGCATGCATTTACAGCACCATGGCAGATGTGCTGTGAAATCTGTGGTGTAGCAAATGCCACAGGAGACAGCCACCGAATTCTCAATGACATAGATAATAGAGTTAAAAAGCATTAGGAAACTAGGTTTGGGGTATACCACTGTAGCTTCTGGTTTATGGAACGTGTGTTATCTGAGATGTTTTAAATGGGATATCCCTGGTTTACATTTTTAATCAAGGAACCTGGGATAGTTCATGTGTCAACCGTTTGTGAGTAAAATGCACGGAGAGAACAAAAGAGGGAATGAAGGGGTTTTCTGGTTTGCTCTGGGGGTAGTTTGTTTTTATATTCCCTGTCTTGCTCCTAAACGAATCAGCAGTTGTGTCCAGACACAAATGACCATGTTATGGTCAGTCAGATGTGTGCTGTTTCAGTGACAGCCCTCCTCTGGCTGTACTCTCTGGTTTCTCCCAGAGCCTTCTCAAGCCTTTTTGAAATTAACCTATTTCCAGGCTTGCAGTATGTATTGCATATTTTACACACAGCCTCTGTGATGAGAGATTTGTAAAATGAGTGGGCCAGGGCAGACTAGCGCTTGCATCACCTGCACCAGCTGCTACGCCGCATCTGTGGCATGTGGTGGGTAGAAGAGCTGTGCTAACTCCAAGAGTTGCTCTGAAACACTTGGACAGAGGTGGAAACAAACCAGAACATGAATGAGATACAGAAATAATGTGGCCAGGCCAACTCTATAGTGCAGTGGAGTCTCAGGTAGACCTTTTTCATCTGTGACCGTGGAGTTTTTCTTCTTTGCTTCTGACTTCCACGATACGTGTCTTATGACCGTGTTAAACGCAGGGGTTTTTTGTATGGCTCGTAGGATGAGGGAGCTAGGCAGCTTTTGCATTTTGAAGCAATGGAGATTTTTCCCTTGATGTATGGGGCTTAGGTACAGGCCTTTAGAGGAGAAATAATTTTCCTGTAGGAGGAGCAGTAAAGAGGCATTATGTTTTCACAGTTAAGTGCTTCAGGCTGCGCTACTGTAAAAACCGAACCTGGAAATGCAGAGAGCACTTATAAATAGCTTCAAGCTGTATGTTCTACATTATACATGCTTTATGCAATCTTTGATTTCATTGCCAACATACATTTTATCTCTTAACAAGGAAATGGTAAAGTCTTATTTGTTTAAGATTATGAATAGTTCTGTTGAAGTACAAGGGATACATATATGCAACGTAAACAAGATTTTAATTAAACAAGTTCTTTCCATATGTTTTCCTTTTTATTCCTGCATTGAGTTTATGATTCCAATGGCTACCTGAAAATACTGGGGTACTCAGGTGTTGCAAACCAGGTTCTTGTTACTTTAGGAATGAATTACATGCTGTTTCTCTTAATGGAGAAAACAGTTGTGATGTATCATAGAATCATAGAGTGGACTGGGTTGGAAGGGGCCTCCAGAGGTCATCTAGTCCAACCCTCTCTGCAGTAAGCAGGGGCATCCTCGACTAGACCAGGTTGCCCTGTGGAGCCTCACCTTGAGTATCTTCAGGGATGGGTGTAGTATAGTCTCAGCAAAGGTTTCACAGGGTATGACATGGTCCCACATTCATGCATTTTTTAGAGGTTTTACAGAGCAGCAGAAATCAGAACCCCGTACTACACAGATTCCTTTTTCCTCCTAATAAACACTTATATGTTTTGCTGTCTATGATTTAAATGCATGCCATAAAATATTCAATATCTGAAATGTTGCAAAGTCAACATTGCTTTCTGAGCCCTAGATTTTTTTGTTGTTGTTTTGCAGTCATAATTATACACTTATTTTCCTACTTATGTTTAATAAACTCCCAGAAGCTGAAATGTATCATTTAATTTTTGCTACTGTATTCTTTATGGAAAATACTAATTCCCCCTGCCTTTGTGTGCTTTTGAAGAAGAGATGACTCTGTCCTTCTGAAGGAGAAGAGATGACTCTATCCTTGACAGAATGCTCCCATTTACATGGTCCCAATCAGCTTAGTAAGCAGGAGCATACATAGTTCTGAGAAACACTCTTAATTAAATGTTACTGCAAAGACAATAAATATTGTATAGAATATTTTATAGAAGCCTGATAAAAGCAGTGGGTTTTAAACAAATATTCCTGAGTCTGCACAAATTTCATTTGTTTCTCTTTAAATGTTAAGATCCAACGCATTTCTTCTTGAAATATATACATTAAACAAAGATAGTTTGACTGAAGTGAGTCAACAGTGTCTACTAATACAGTATAAACATCTTTCTACAGATCTCTCTTAGAGTTGACTGACAAGACATAGCTTCAGATTCTAAAAGCTCATTTTTGGAGCCTTCACTGTGTGAGGCTGAGCTCTTTCATGCTCACTCACCTCCAGTCTGTGAGCATGATACAAACACAATTTAAGTAGAGTCACTATGTGAAACACTTGGACGTCAGCTAATACAACCGGACTGGTAATAACTTCAATAAGGCATTTCCTGAGATGCTTCCTCTATTTCTGCCTCACACTATTAAAGTAAGAATGTGTCACTTACCAGCATGGAAAGCACTTAAAGGAATGTATTACCATGTCAAGGTAATTATAAATTTTGCATAATAAAGGGTCAACCTGCACAATACCACACACCACCTGAGCTGGATGTTTTCTGTATGGAAGTTGGAACAGCTCAGTGGGGTGATTTGCACCTTAGGTTTTAGACTGCATAGACACTAAGTGCACAATAGTGCTGGAACATATCCAGAGAAGAGCAACAAAGCTGGTGGGGGGGTTGAAGTACCAGCTACATGTGGAGAGGCAGAGGGAGCTGGGGTTGCTTATCTTGAAGAAGAGGAGGCTGAGAGGGTGCCATGGTCTAGTCATGAGGTCTGTGGTGACAGGTTGGACTCGATGATCCTCGAGGTCTCTTCCAACCTTAGCGATACTGTGATACTTATTGCTGTGTATAACTACCTGAAGGGAGGTTGGAGCCAGGTGGGAGTTGGTCTGTTCTCCCAGGCAACCACCAACAGAACAAGAGGACACAGTCTCAAGCTGTGCCAGGGCATTTTTAGGCTGGATGTTAGGAAGAAATTCTTTACAGAAAGAGTGGTTTTCCACTGGAATGTGCTGCCTAGGTGGGTGGTGGATTCACAGTCCCTGGAGGTGTTTGAGACTGGATGAGGGAGGCACATAGTGCCATAGTTTAGTTGATTAGGTGGTGTTGGTTGATAGGTTGGACTTGATGGTCTTGAAGGTCTTTTCCAACCTGGTTAATTCTAATTCTAAATAACTTCCAAAAGTTGGAATAGGGTTGGGTTTGGGTATGTTTTGTTTGGGTTTTGTTGGGTTTTTTGTTTCTCTGGTTTTTAGATTTTATTTGTTTGTTTTGTTTGGAGGATTTGGGGTTGGTGGTTTTGTTTGTGATTTGGTTTTTTTGTTGGTTTTATTTTTTTTGTGTCAATGTTTTTTGAGTTAATTTTTTTTTTTCTTAAAAAAAAATCAATGCTGTGTGTGGTAGACATGATTGTATTCTGTGTGCTTAGGCATTTGGATCCCTTGATGCCACTTCAACATTTTTTTTTGCTTAAATCTCCTTGTCATTTTTCTAAAGCCACAAAGATTTCTCATCTTCTGAAAAACAGTAGCTAACAGAGAGATTTTCTTTAATTGCCCTTTTTTTATGTGTGTGTGTGAAGGATTGGATGCTTGTGTACTTTTTTTTTCAATATATTGATCTAAACACTTGCTCTTTCTCACAATTAATTGAAATGTTTTCCAAGTGTACATGCAAAATCCTGAAGTGACAGTATGAAAAATGAAGTGGAGCGTTCCAGACGATATTCTGCAGATGCCCTATGATCGTTTAGTATTTCCAACATTGCTCTAGTAAATGATTTTCAATTTCTACCTGTAGGGCCCACCTCTGGTGCTGTCAGGATGCTTCAGTTCCAGTTGTCAGTTTAACTAGCAATTAGTGCCAATTGTGATGGTGTTCCTTGCCTAAAAGTTTGTCCTTTGTGAACTTGACAAACGTTTTTTTCCATAGGCCACTGAGAAGTTAGTAGATAATGGTGACTCGAAAAAAGTGGCCCAACCTGTTGCCTTTTGACCATTCTGATCGGGTCCTGATGTGATGTTCCTCAATTTGCCAAGGATTCATGTAATGAAAACCTTAAAAATAATTCTGCATTTAAATGAGACATGTCTTGAGATGAATTCATTTAGTGTCTGCACGCTTCCAGTAAGAGCCCTGGACCTGAGGTGGCTGATACTTCATAAACAGAATTGCACCTGAGAAAGGCTGGCTTTTGAGCAGGCGGTCAGCTCTGTACTTTTAAGATGTCATAAACACACATTCACAGTAACCACAAGAAAAGTAAGTTTGCATGTGAAGCTAATGGGAAAGTGTTTGCCTAAATTTTGTTTCTTGGAAGTTCTGTTTTAAAAGTAGTTTTTTTCCTAATTTAGTGAAGTGAAAGAAATTAAAAGAAGGTTGTACAACAGACCAAGGACTTCACAGCTGAAGGCCTTCAGTTTGGTTTGGTTTTTGGACAAATTAAATCTGGTTTTAATTCAATCTGGATGTGAATCTGTCAACTTCTTTACAGGGATAATTTATTGCAGTGAGTATTTTAGGCAGTGTTTAAACATAACCATTACTTGAAAGCAAAGTGTGGCATTGAAATAAATGTGGATAATTTTCCTGAAGATATTTAAGCAAATATTTATGCATCTGAGGAGCCTTTTAGTGCTCCCTGAGGAACACCTGTAGTGATATAGGATAATATATAACTTTCCTTTTTCCTGAGGACTTATTCTTAGTGTAAAGATTCCCCTTCCTTAATTTCTTTCAGAGCTTTTATTTTACAGCAGGCATGCCAGCAGCTAAGAAAAAGTAAGTGTAGCTTTCCCTGGAGACTATCAATGCCATTCCTGAATTAACTGGAGGAATCATTAGGAGCGCCATAAGAAATCCTTTTTCTTGTTTCAGGGTCTGAGCTCAGTAGCTGTTACGCACCCAGCCCCTGGTGAATAGAAGCAAAGCTGAGGGTTTGTGTTTCAACTTGATATGCTTCACGTTGCTGTTAGATCTCCTCAATGAAGGGGAATGAAGTGAAATAAAAGACTGACTCAGAGAGGATCACTGGAGGCAAGAAGCCCAGTTGTAGGTAGAACCAGCAAAAGAGATTTCTTAGCAGAGCCCCAGTAATCTTCTGGTTTAAATCCAGAAGCTGTATTATCTGTTGTTTTTTTTCCCTTGCTGAGAGAACTGCTTACATACAGTAGGGGTATTGTTACTGAGTGAGAAAAGCTGAATTTTAGTATATGTGGAACTGGTGGTGGGTATCCAGACGTGAAATACAGAGGACAGAAGAATTAAACTAAACCATAGCTCTTCTGTTGCATTATTTTCTAAGGTCAGCAAGCTACAAGCATCATTAAGAGCTGTGACATGTTATACACCCAACCTACAAAATCAGGATATTAAATTGAATGGGGAAAAAAGAGCCACAACAAACCACCAACAAAACACAATGCTCTTTTATTTTTTTTAATTAATTTGGGGTAGTGTGCAACATAATTGCTGCAAGATGATCCTGTATATTAAAGCATGATGCAAATGGCTCAGAATGTGATAGTGCCAATTCAGAAAGCTTAATGGAAATCCACCATGGTTGCTTTTTTCCAGAGTAAGTTTTCTAAATACAATGACTGATATGCTTGCTAGTTCCTTTTCACTCCTTTTCTAGTTTAAATTCTCTGTTTTGCAGGCAACCTGCTCTCTAATTATTATGCAGTCTAAAGCATTTAGTGTAGAGTATTGGCATACTTTGCATTTCCTATTGTTGCCTTGTTATACAGACAAGAAAATACAATGTCCAGAGGCAAAATGTTTGTTTCTTCCTTCATGCAAAATCACCTGAAACAAGACTTAATGCCAGCACACCGTTTCCAAAGTGTTTATTTCTGCTAATGAATGGGTCATGATGATTTTGTTGTGTATCCCACCTACCTGTTACAATATTTGATTAACTGAGAGCAGGTGCTGATCTAAATATGCAAGGACTTCTACTTTTCATTTAATGCATATAGCAGGATTTCACTTGGCACAAGAAGATTTACAGATTGAACTGAAATTGAAGCCATGGAAGAGTTTTTTAAAGGCAATCTCAGCATGGACTTGTTTCTTGTGTGGATCTTTTTAACACTTTACACATTTTTAAAGCATACATGTCTTTTTATAAACTGCAGCACAGCAAATGATGAGTGCTTCAGCAAGCAAGAATAAAAGTGAAAGCTGTTAGGGCTGCCATTTGTATTAAGAACCCTCAGGTAAAGTTTTGATCCATTCTCCTGAGCTGGAGACAATTCCTGCTTCAAAGCTGTCGTTGTCTAAATAGGATATGCAGACTGTGGTTGAGGAAGAAAATACAAATGCAGAAGGGTAGTGTAGGCAGAGAAGTAATTTTCCATGTCCACTATTGTTTCACATCCCTGCCATTGCCAGGGAACAAGCTTCGTGATTCTCTGTTAATGTCCATAGTCAGTGCTGTCTCCTGCTAGCCTGTAATGGGTTTGTAAGGTGTAAAAACTGAATACTGTTGGGAAGCCTAAGAAACAAAGGATGGCAAAGCTGATGAAGGGTCTAGAGAACAAGTCTTCTGAGGAGCAGAATTGTTTAGTCTGGAAAAGAGGGTATTGAGGGGAGACCACATTGCTCTCTACAACTACCTGAAAGGAGGTCAGACTGAGGAGGGGGGGTCAGTCTCTTCTCCCTAGTATCAGGTGATAGAATGAGAGGAAATGGCCTAAAATTGTGCCAGGAGAGGTTTAGACTTTAGGAAAAATTTCTTTGCTGTGAGAGTGCTCAGGCATTGGAACAGGCTGCCCAGGGAGGGGGTGGAGTCAACATCCCTGGAGGTGTCCAACAAATGTGTGGATATGGCACCTGGGGACATGGTTTAATGGCCATGGTGGTCTTAGGCTGGTGGCTGGAATCAGTGATATGAAAGCTCTTTTGCAACCCAAACATTTCTGTGATTCTATGACTATTCTATGACATTCTATTCTATGGCTATTCTATTCTATGACATTCTGTGATTCTATGACTACTTTTAAGTGCATGTGACATTCTGTAAGAGATGTGTTCTATGCAATTAATTAGGAACTTAATATGATAACAAATATATCTGCACTTAAATATATTGAACATAAGGCTTGACACAGCGCAGTTATCAGACCTCAAAAAATAAAGAAAGGAAATGACAAACACTGTTAGACTTCTCTTGCTATGTAGAAGGCAAATGCACTGATCATCCCATTAATTAATCACTTTGTAATTGATCTAAATTCTATCACTTGAGCAGACCACCTGCTAGTTCCTGCAATTACTGATATGGAAAGGAGCAGTAGGAACTGAGTAGTATGTATATGCAAATAAATATTTGCAGTTTTGAGCCAGTAACTGTTCTGCACAAATACTGTAATAGACAATTCTCTGCAAGACAAAGTCTGATTAGTAAAGCAAAATTTTGCCCTATTAGTCAGGAGGGAGGCCCACTCTGAGACAACAGGTTCACTGCAGTGCTTTTAATCTGTTGTGGAATGTATTTCATACTTTTAAGGTGAAAAAGTGCCATAGTATAACTCTCAGTATTTATTCCAACTGACATCTCCCATGGAGAATCAGGAATGCATTTGTAAATTCTGCAAATTGCAGCAAGACTGGAAAACATAAGAGATGTTTTCCCCATTCAAAAGCAGGCAGCTGGGGCTTGTCTTAAAGTTTGGTTTCCAGTGGTAGAGCCTTTGTGAGAGGAAAGTTCAGGAAGGGAGGTTGTCAGCCTGAAAAAAATACTGACTCATCTGATAGCCCACTGTGTATTTAGCTCTGAGAACCTCCACAGTACAAGGGAGTCTCCTGGTGTAGGACAAAGTAACTAACCTCATGAGACACTTTTCTTGTTGACCTTCCTGCTTTAATAACCATGATTCAGGCACTTGTGTGTTTCATCGTGCCCATGAGCCACTATCAAAAGAATTCTCTCAGGATCACTTGTTTGAGAATTCTCAGGGAGACCAACAATCCAGTAGTAAATCATTAATTTATTCTTTTCTCAGCCACTTAATTGATAAGTCTCTTGCCATTATTATGCTCCATGATACATTTTGTTACAGAGCCTGAATTTCTGCTTGATGATGTTGGATGCTTTGCACTACTGCTTTGGGTTGATAAAAAATTTTGAGCATTCCAGCCTTCCAGGTACTTTGAATTGCTTCAGATCCAAAAAGTCAAATTCCTTGCAAGTTTGGTTAGTACACATGCTGGACATTAAGTCTATCTTAATGTATTTAATGTAAAGCTTTATGTAGTTTATGCAGGGTCCGGTGGAGGCAGGGTGATGAAAAAAAGAGCAATGACTGCATTGAGAGGAAATCCGAGGCTGTGTGTTGTGCATTTGCACATGTTGGTACATGTATCTAAGAGAATTGTAGAATCAGAGAATGGCTTAGGTTGGAAGGGACCTAGAGATCATCTACTCCAACCTCCTCCAATATGGACAGGGTCACCTCTCATCTAGACTTGGCTGCTCAAGGCCTCATCCCCACTGAAGAGATCTCCACAACTTCCCTGGTCAGCCCTTCATACTGAAAAACTTCCTCCTAAGATCCAGTCTGAACCTACTCTCCCTCAGCTTAAAACCATCCCCCCTTCTCCTTTTGCTAGAAGCCCTTATGAAAAGTCCATATCCAGCTTTCCTGTAGGCTCCCTTCAGGTATTGGAAGACATCTGTAAAGGTCCCCCCAGAGTCTTATTAGTAATATTAAAAGGATTCACATTAAGAAGAGGAACAATGTTAATGAGCAGGGCATGTGTTTCATTAGTGAAACTGTTGCTTTGTCTGGAATTAATTGTAGGACATAAGGAAGCCCCAGCACTCATACAGCTACCTCTCATATGCAGTGACCCTTGCAATGTTCATGTCCTTTGCCATTCTTTTAGAGATACTGGTAACCTTTCCTGTAGTGACTGTACCTTCACACTTACTGCTGCAGTATTTTGAGCCTAAATGGGAAAAAAAACCAAAACCAAACCCAAACAAATTAACATGCACAAGAGGTAATTTTTTATGTGGTGCTGAGTGCTGCCTTGTAGTGGGAAAAGATCTACAGCTACTTGAAAAGTCTTTTTTTTTGTGATCTTCACTATTGATCACACCTGCATTGAAATACTGTATGTGGAAATTGAAATATTCTTTGCTAGGCCTCCTCAGAAACAATGGAGTTATTTATTTTGTGGGAGAATCAAAAAGTGATAATGAGACATTCTTTAGCTGTCATTCTGTAGCTCACCAACCTAGCAGTCTGGATTCCTTTGGAAATGTAGCTTCCTCATCAGAAATGTGTGAAATGAAGGCCTTTGAAAGAGGACACATTTATTCTAGGTATTTCTAAATCTCTTTTAAATTTTCATTTGATGCTTAATATGAAAAAAACTTATTGTCAGGCTTGCTTTGAGAGGCATGAGCTGTTTGGGGTGTTATATAAAAGCTGATATGATTTCATTTATAGCAATTAATGATGGGCCATGTAAGTAGGAAAAGTATTCTTGTGCGTAACATATCACCATGGAAAGCTTTGTCCTTGGTACTGTTCTGGCTTTTTATTGCAAAGAGCAGGAAGAACAGTCAATAACCACTTATTAATGTTTTTCTCTCTTCCTTATTATAGCTTTAGGTACATTAGGCTCTCAGTAATTATCTCATTCATAATCCTCTCTAACAAGTAATATTTTCTGCATCTTGTGAAGCATAATTGGAAAATATTTTCTTTGGGTGTACACTATTTCTATTCCCTCTTTAATATAACTTTACCCAAGAGTATCTTGCCTAGTAAAAATGAGCAAGCATAATTTTATACAGGTAATCAAATCTCTCAAATGTTGGCACATTTTCCTTTATCTCCATGGGACCAAAAGCTAACCTTCAAATAGACCTAGGCATTAAAAGAGAGAATTTCACCACTCAATTAGAACTCAAATAAGCTTGTACAAAGCAACGTGAACAGAAGTGCTATTCTATTAGTGCTCTAGTCTACTACAGGGTATTCCATTTGATTAATACAGAACTTCAGGGGAATATACCTATTAGTCTCTAAGTGTATGGGTATATATAGATACACCTAATGCGTTGTTTAAATACCAGCATTCCAAATAATTCTTCTTTTTCCCACTTAAGACTCAAAACCACATCTTGATGCAGCTTCTGTCTTCCTAAATTGATCAAAATAAATGTATAAGGAAAAACCCCAAACCCACACAACAAAGCAACAGAAACCCAAATAAGCATGGTTGTAATACACTGTTCAACAGTTTTCTTCCAAACCTTCTGATATAAATCAGTGGGAGACAAGGAAAAACATACAGAATCACAGATACAGACAAGACAGGCTTCAGCCCAGATGCTTTCAGGGCTGCTACATGTTAGACCTACAATGAAAGTTTTCAGTCTCTGTTTTTGTTGTGGAATTGAACACTTTTGTTTCTATTTTCACTCATTTTGGTATCAAGGACTCTCATGAATACAGAACCCAGAGAAAGATGATTCTGAAAGCTGATACGACTCTCCAGCTGTAAACAATTTGCCAGGATCCTAGCACTGTGTAACTCAGCAAGATAGGTGCCATTTTCCCAGTGCTTATTTCAAAGGAGATGTTAGATGTCTCAGTAGACATGCTGTGGGGTTTTCCCATGTTGTAGTTTACAAGTTTGACTTGACATGAGTTGCAAAGTTAAATATTACCTTGTGTTGGTGATAACGAGTTTTGTGGTGCGACTGTGCTTATTCTCCAAGACCAAACTGTGGATATTTTGAATTCCATTTCCAGTTGGCTAGATTATTCCATGTCTATCATATGTGAAGCAAGGCAATTAAAGTCTGAATTTATTTGTTTTATTTTACATTCTTGGGCTAAGGTGATTCCACTTTGCATTATCATGAAAATATCCACTGAGTTCTTCCTATTGTCACGCTTAAGTTCTAAGATGATTTGCTCAGTGGGTTCTTAAATATTGTCTTAATTTACCATGGCCTGAAATTGTTCCAGGTGAGGTTTAGGTTTGATATTAGGAAATACTTAAAGAGTGGTCAGGCATTGGAACAGGTTGCCCAGGGAGGTGGTGGAGTTGCTATCCCTGGAGGTGTTAAAGAAAAGTGTGGACATGGCACTTCAGGACATGATTTAATGACCATGGTGGTCTTAGGTTGATGGTTGGAATCAGTGATCTGAGAGCTCTTTTCCAACCAAATCATTTCTATGATTCTGACATGAAAATTTGTTAAAAATGGGATATAGCTTTTTAAATCTGGTGCAAGTATGATTAGAAGAATAAAAAGAGAAAGAGTCAAATCCCTCAATACAAATGTTAGGTTTTTAACCTGAGTTAAATCAGCAGTGGAGGGGTGCCTTAGCTATTAGTTTTGATTGTCTGTTGAATGTGTCTGCTGATAGAACAAATTCACACCACTGGTCTCTGCTTGGAATTTCAGCCCAGGCAGAAAGTACCTCCAACACCAAGTCAGCATAGATCCTTTCCTGCATTAGGCTAATAGCTCAGGCTGCTATTTCTCCTTTAGAAGAGAGATGGCCTTCATTAAAAGTGTCCTGAGAATCTGAAGTGGGTCTGTTCTTAAATTTCTTCCCTTTTAACAAAAAAACCCCAAACCCACAAAACATCAATAAGCAAAATGAAGAATAAGGATAAAGAGAAATGGTATGGCCTAGAGGAATGGAATTAAAGAGGGATGAAATAGTGTGGTCAGCAGAAGCAGGGAGGTCATTCTGCCCCTGTAATCAGCACTGGTTAGGCCACACCTTGAGTACTGTGTCCAGTTCTGCGCTCCTCAATTTAAGAAGGATATTGAGACACTTGAAGGTGTCCAGAGAAGGGCAGTGAGGCTGGGGAGAGGTCTCGAGCACAGCCCTATGAGGAGAGGCTGAGGGAGATGAGGTTGTTCACATTCTGATCCTGGGCGAGAGGATTTTCAAATACCTGCCTAATTATATGAACAAAATGTGGGATGAGGAAATTGTCAGTATATTTCCTGTGTTCTCTGAAAGTTAGCTGTGTGCTTTTATAAATCAGGCCCACTGTGAGAGGGTGTGTCTATTTTTACATCCAAGTGACGTGGAAGGCTGAAATATATGCAAAGTGACGGCTGTCAGCTTTCGCACAAACCTGGAAAAAGGCATTGAGTTGTTTCAGAGCTAGAGAGAGACTTTAGATAGAGTTGCCTAAAGCTGCTGCTGTAGTTCTAAGTCTCTTTGTGAATCTAAGAAGCCATCTGCTGATGTCCATGTTAACGCTAGATAATTGACCTCAAACGGACTTGATAGTTAATTGACCTAAGAGTTGCTTAGGAAATAAAATTTTGTAGTCCTCAGTGACACTCTTGTCTTTGCAGGTGAGATGACCTCTGGCATTCCTTATTTACTGTCAATGTTTTTTGATCTCTACTTCAGTATATTCTGCGTATAGCTACTTTTAATATTATTGAGTGTTTGAGTTGCTCTCGGCAGGACAGTCAGAGGTGTGACATCCTCACATGTGTCAGAACATGTGCAATGCCATCCTTCTAAAGAGCTTCTCCATGAACCTGTGTTATCTGCTGATCCACAAATGGCACCATGCAGCATTTCCAGATGTATTGTGCTTCGCTCCTGACATGAACTTCCACAAACTTCAATATATTTGACGTTTTCTTTTGTTTGTATCTTTTTGTCCTGTAAAACAGTTTGCTTTGCACATTATTTTTTCATTATTCTCAGAATCACCTTCAAAAGGTTCAAGAACGTAATGGCAGCACTTCTGCTATAGCAATATCCAACTTTTTTTCATCATACTTATTTTTCTTGCTCTCTCTCTGTTCCTTTATGTTGATGAAGAAACTGAAGTTTGAAGGATGTAAACAACAAATAAATTTTCCATTTACTTCGACTTTGTCCAAGATTGGTTTAGGTTAGAAAGCACTTAAAAGATTATGTAGTTCCAACTCCCCTGCTATGGCCAGGACACCTTTTGCCAGAGCAGGTTGCTCAAGGCCTCATCCAACCTGGTCCTTAAACACCTCCATGGAGGGGTCATCCATGACCTCTCTGGGCAATTAGTTCCAGTGTCTCACCGTGCTCACTGTGAAGAATTTCTTTGTAATAGCCAGTCTAAATCTACCCTCCTGAAGCTTAAAGCTCTTCCCTCTTGTCCTATCACTACAAGCCCTTGTAAAAAGTCCCTTCCCGGATTTCTTGTAGGCCTCCTTCAGGTACTGGAAGGCTGCTCTGATGTGTCTGCAGATCATTCTCTTCTCCAGGCTGAAGAGCCTCAGCTCTCTGAGCCTGTCCCCAGAGGGCAGGTGCTCCAGCCCAGCCCATATTTGTGCTTGGGATTGCCTGAGGTGTAGCACATCTTTCCCACCTCATGCTCAAAATTTAAGTTTGTCCAATTCTAATATATCTATGCAGACTCCATGCTCACTGTTATTATCACTAGCAATTAGGGAGTGGGAAGATAGGATTGTAGGGATAACCAAAAAAGAAAAAAAAAGAAGATTTCAAAGGAATTAATTTTTGTTTTTACTCAAGTATGTTTTCACAGAGTTTTGCAGCTATTCATTGTTATTTAAGATATTAGTCACAAAGTTATGAGACTTCTACTGTTGGGAACAGGCATTTCTGAAAATTAGGTTCTTTCTAAACTTGGAATTGAGATGAACAGAGGCTCTGTGCTGCTTTGTTTATTTTGCTTTTGAAAAGGTCCATTGTTCTTGAAATGCTCATTGAGTTCGGTGAAGCATTTGCATTACAACACACATTTTATCACAAAGTGCTTTTACACAGCCATGCAGGTCTGTGGCAGGCAACTTGCAGCTTCTCTATTTCTCTTAGTATTCATCTTAAATTGTTATATTGAGGTAACGACTTCCACTTGACTGAAAAACTGTGAATACATACTCAGAAATACACAGTTGTGTGTATCCTGAGCCGAGAGAGTCACTCTCAGTATCTGTGTATGCTTTTCAAGCAGCAAGAAAGAAAACTGTAATAATAACTGAACACTTGTGACTGGCAAACACCCTCCCACAGCTCAGTACTGGAATATGAATGGACACCATGGGAGGCTGGCCCATTTCTGATGAAAACAGTTTTTATCAGCATGAATTTATGAATCTACTCATTGCAAATGAGAGCTTATTATGCTGAGAGTCTAAAAATGATGCTTCATTTATTAAATTAATACAAAAATTGTATTCAGATATGGCTGGAGAGTTTTGTCAGACCTTCCTGAATGTCAGAGCTGAGGCTGAAACCATTGACACAGGTTATGGGAGGTAACGGTGAAAAACAGGACAAGCTGCCAAAACCTTCCCATTCTTTGCTTGATTGAAATGAATGTGTATTTGGAACAGCACCTGTCACATTTTCCCAATCTGTGCACTAGAGAAAATGATACTTGCCCATTTTGA
This sequence comes from Melanerpes formicivorus, assembly GCF_026170545.1. NCBI lineage: Eukaryota > Metazoa > Chordata > Aves > Piciformes > Picidae > Melanerpes > Melanerpes formicivorus. Next base: position 418,256 of record NW_027142411.1, read on the forward strand.
AAATACTGGGTTTGTTTAATAAAAGCTTTTCATCATTATTTTGCCCTAGAAAAAAGCTTTTACCCTGTTAAGACCATTCCTCAACAGCATGAGTCAGCTGCATCTACTTGCTGCAGTACTGGAAGTAGCAGCATCGACTGTAGCAGAATCCGAAGTAACTTAAGTTTGCACCGATACGGTAGAAATCATAACATAAAATTCAGGCAAATTTGATACCTAGTCACACATAGCTCTGAGGCTTATTGCCAGATTTTGATATCTACTCTGCCAGCTGTACTGTGCACTGCCCAGCTCATTCAAACCATATGCCTTGAGCTAACAATCAGCAAAGTGTGCTAAAAGCTCTGAAAAGTACCACATTAGCCGTAAGTCAACCAGCTGCATGCACTGCCCTATTAATTTGGATAAAAGCTTACCCCTTCAAAACTGATTTTTTGACTTCTTCTTCCTCTCTTTGTTCTAAAAATATGGCTTAAACATAATCTGTGCATCTGCAGTTAGGTTTATAGCAACGATTTCATACTATCTGCAAAATATTAGTGAAATTCTGTTTCTGCTTGAAAAGTTTCCCTAGAGTCAGAGAGTCCATTACAATCTTTTCTGTAGCTCAGAAGGAAATAGGCACTCCTGAAGCACCCTAAAGCCTTTGTAGCAAGCATTCTTTACACGCTTGAAAAAGTCTTGCTCAGAGTAGAGCATTCATTCTTGTGCAATGGACAGAATGAGAAATGTATCCATCATTTTCGCTTCTCTGGTTGGATTTGGCTGGTGCTCAACCTGGTTGAGTTACCATTCCAATTAGTTGCAAGAGCAAGTCAAAGTTTCTCTGGTAATAAAGTGTGTATTTTGTATAGAATCATAGAAAACCTCTAAGATCAATAAGTTCTACCAGTGACCTAAGGCCACCATGGCCATTAAACTATGTCCTGAGGTGCCATATCACAGTATCGCTAATATCTACACATTTCTTGAACACCTCCAGGGATGGTGACTCCACCACCTTCCTGGGCAGCCTGTTCCAGTGCCTGACAACTCTTTCAAGAAAGAGTTTTTTCCTAATCTCCAAATTAACCCCTTCCTGGCACAATTTCAGGCCTTTCCTCTCATTCTATCACCTTACAAAGAGACTGAACGCCTCCCTCACTACTTCTTACTACTTTGAAGTCCCTCTTTGTCTCTACACTTCGATACTTCTTTTTTTTTTCCTCTCCCTGTGTCCTGATTAAAATGGATTCTCTGGTATTTGTTTATGTAGCTATGGATCGTTATTATCTGCATATTAAAAGAGAGTGAATATGAAAATGAGAAGATGGCATTGCCGTTGTGACTGGTTTCTACCAGGATTTTCTAATCCTGCTTTCTGAGCTATAATCTTATTTCAGAATAGTTTTTAGATTCAATTTCAGAAGGTTTAAAATGAAAGAACAATGCACATTAATAAAATTTTTAGCAGTATCTCTGAGCTAGAATGAAATATTTTGCTCTAAGCACTCTTAGCTGAATGAGAAAAGCGTAGCAAGTATATTATGAATGGAACATTTTCATTGTTACTTCTTACCTACATAGTCTTCTCCCTTCATCCCCTGAAATATATTATCAAGAGAAGACAATATTGCAACTGATAGCACAGCAGAGCAGCCTACTAAGGTTAGTTTTCTGTTCTTCATTGTGCTTACGTCTAGGCTAAAGTAAGACATAAGTAGGCAAGTAAATTTGCTCTGCTTTCTGTTAGTCTTACTAATGTGGTTCCATTATTAATACTGCTCGGCAGTGTTATAAAAATATCTTTAAATATTAGGACAGTAGAAAATCTGACAGACTTTTATTTGTTTATCTGTTGAGTCTGCAAGTTCTCCCAGCAAATACAAGCACATCATATGAGCAGCTTCACTTAGTGCTTAAAGTGCAGGGAACAGATGTAACATATTATTGTTCATCCTTCATTGCTGCTCATTGCATCACATCACAATGCTGTAAGGATTTTATTGTATGCTTTATTGACTCAGCTTCCAGATTCCTTTTACCTTCTACTCCAGGTCATTGCAGTTGGAATACCTGCAAGATATCTCACTATTCTCTCTAGCTAAACAGTACTGAAATTCCTTCTCATTCTTGCAGTAGCCCTGGGTAGTTCCCATCCTCCAAATTCTAGTCCTCAGTGCTAACAATGTCAAACATTGTTTAAGGCAATGGTGTAGGCCTATAGCTTTCCACTTTTCACTCATGGTAGGAGAGGCAGAGAGTTGAAAGGCATTTTTCCAGGTCTTGGCTGATGGCTGTGATGTCCTAGGACTTCAGGTCTGCAGAGACATAATAACTGATATAAATACACGCTTATAAAGTTCACTTCAAAGCTGGGGCTGTGGCACCCTACAGAAGTATTCCTCTAGCGTTAAACTGATACTACGCTGGATGAGAGCCAACAGGCTCTAAGCTTGCTTTTAAAAAGCTGAATCTGGAAAGCTTTTCAGAGAATACATCTGTATTTCTAATTTGCACCTTGAAGGATGAAATTGACTGGAGAGTTGGTGAGAATGAATAAATTGATTCACAGTGGGTTGACAACTCCCAGTGTCTCACTTTCTGTGAAACATCTGTGGGTGATGCCACCACAAAATTTGACTGCTGGCTTGCAAGCTGGTCTACCAGCAATACATGATTAAAAACCTGTTACTCAGATTTATGCAACTGAATTCATGGCACCGTTTCCCAGATTACTTTGTATAACTTTGAATTGGTGATAAGGGGACTGAAGCGGAGCAAGCAAGACCGGCTTCTTCCAGAAATGTCATCTTTGCTCTGCTGAGTCTCATAGACATGCAAGAGGAATAATGCAGCAGAAAATCAAGCCCAGAACTTAGTAATAATTTTTTAAGATCACATTATGCAATATTATTCTTTTTTTCCAAAAGTCATTTTTCTTGTGGTTTTGTGTTTGTTTGCTGCTTGTTTACAGCTTTAGAGGGAAAAATAATGAAGATGACTAAGTTTTAGCAAATATTACAGGGTGAATTTTCTAGCAGACAAATCATTAGATGCATTCATTTGTAAATATCAGTGATGGAGATGACAAGTTATATAGATCCCAACTCTTGTCATGAGGAGTAGTAATTTATTATTTCAATAATCACTCAGCACAGAATTTAGATTCCTCAGGAAAAAGAGTCACAGTGTTTATGAGTGTGTTAGTATGTGATCATTATAAAATTATGAACTCAGAAGAAATCAACAATTTCTACAGTGTTTATGAGTGTGCTAGCATGAGAGGCTGAGGGAGCTGGGATTGTTTAGTCAGGAGAAGAGGAGGCTCGGGAGACCTTACTGCTCTCTACAACTGCCTAAAGGGGGATTGTAGCCAGGAGGGGGTTGGTCTCTTCTCCCAGGCAACCAGCACCAGAACGAGAGGACATAGTCTCAAGCTGCGCCAGGGGAAGTTTAGGCTTGAGGTGAGGAGGAATTTCTTCACAGACAGAGTTGTTAGCCATTGGAATGTGCTGCCCAGGGAGGTGGTGGAGTCACCCTCCCTGGAGGTGTTCAAGAGAGGATTGGATGTGGCACTTGGTGCCATGGTTTAGTCATGAGCTCTGTGGTGACAGGTCGGACATGATGGTTTTTGAGGTCTCTTCCAACCTTGGTGATACTGTGATTCTGTGATCATTATAAAATGTTGAACTTGGAAGGAATCAACAATTTCTACAATGAAATTGACACTGAGTACAGCTATTGTGTAAAGCAGAGAGACCTGTGAATCAAATCTTGCACATCATATATTAATTACAAATTTTCTTAATTTGCTCTATTATAGACACAGTATACCTCCCTTCCTGGCAGTTTAGTCTATGATGAAGGTGCAGAATGCACTCAGAAAGGATCCTTATGTTGAGCACTGCAGAGCTGGGACTTTCTTTCATCCTGAGAATTGCCCAATTCCATACAAAGATGAAACGAGACAAAACTCAATGTCCTAGCAGTCTACACTTGGTGATGAAGAAGCAATGAACTGAATGCATGAAATTCCTAGCTACTATCTTTTTTTTTCCAAAGGAAAACATAACATTATGCAATTACACAGTATTGGCATTTAAATTTATTCAGCTCTTGTAGAATCTGCCCATAGCTTTTTTATTTTTTCCTTTTTTTTTCCCCCAAGCAGACATTATTGTAGCTTTATTATAAGGAACAATTTGCTGTATCACAGCTGGCCATCAGTGAGGCATTGTCGACTTAATTCCATAGATGGCCTTCAGTGAGACATTGTCTGATTCATTCTCAGCTGAACCGTGCCAGGACACATACTTGCTGACTAAACCCAGTGAGAAGCATTTTATGTGTATGTGTGTTTGTGAGTGAGTGCATGCTGTAAGTTTCTTTTCTCAGGCTAAAGAGAAGGACTATTAACCACAAACTGTAGAGCCTCCCATTTTATAATTAGAAATCAATTGGGCAAAGCTTAGTTTTGCATATGTGACCTCTTCCCATGACTGTGTCCCAGAATGGTTTTTTTTCTCCTGAAATTATTTGCTTAACAATTTTACATTAACAGCAAATCTATTTGCAAAATCAGTTTGAAATACTAAATGGCCTGTGTGCTGTTGCTGGCCCTGCAGAACAAAAAGGAAAGGTTTAACCAGGGTGGATTTATCTCAGTGGTTTGGGGTTTTGTAGGCTTTGGTGGAATATTTTTTGTAATTTACTTTTTTCCTCTCATTGTTAATTAGTTTGAATTAAAAGCTGTTACAAAACTTGTTGGCACTGCAGAGTTGCATTGACTTTGGTAAGGGCATGGCAGGGCCAGTTGCGTCTGGAGTTGATGTTCATTTTTGTCCACAAGGAGGGTGAAATGCAGCTGGACTGCGTTATGCCAGACAGATTGTTAAAAGACATTTACTCAGCTGATTTGGCCACCATGGGCCTGTGTGGTGGTGTGGATTCATTTCTGTTCTGATTGCCTTGGTATTTGGGAATCCTCAGGTGGCAGAGTTGTTAACATTTCCTATTTCCCTTATTTTCTGTATTGTGCACAGAGAGCTTTTTAGCTTGCTTAAAAAAAGGCAGTATCTGACCAGTGCATTTAATTCCAGTGACCTTCATGTTGGAGGGTGGGGAGAGGAACATAATGGGACCCAGCAACCTGGTTGTTTCCTGGAACATAAACTAGAATTTGTGGTAGCCTACATTCCATATTTTGCCTCAATTCCTGATACAGGGAGGACTGAATGCTGTGTAATGCCCCTGTTGCTCTTCTTCCATTATTTGCAGGACTTTTGCTAAATGTAAATATAAAACCCAGGTAATGTATAAAATATATTGCTCTTCTGGTCAATCCATGAGTACAGGCTGTGAGGATTGGGGCTGTTCAGCCTGGAGAAGGCTCTAGCTATACCTTAGTGCAGCCTTCCAGTACCTGGAGGGGGCCTACAGAAAAGGTGGGAAGGGACTTTTTATAAGGACTTGTGGTAATAGGATGAGAGGAAATGGATTGAAGCTTGGAGAGAACAGATTTAGACTGGACTGAGAGTCTCGTTCGCCACTGGAATGTGCTGCCCAGGGAGGTGGTGGAGTCACCGTCCCTGAAGATGTTCAAGAGGGGCTTGGATGTGGCACTTGGTGCCATGGTTTAGTCATGAGGTCTGTGGTGACAGGTTGGACTTGATGATCTTTGAGGTCTCTTCCAACCTTAGTGATTCTGTGATACTAGGAATAAATTCTTTACAGTAAGGGTGGTGAGACACTGGAACAGGTTGCTCAGGGAGGCTGTGAATGCCACTTGCCTGGAGGTGTTTAAAGCCAGGTTGGATGCCCCTCAGCAACCTGAGGTAGTGGGTGGTGCCCCTGCCCGTGGCAGTGGGATTTGAACTAGATGATCATTAAGGTCCTTTCCAACCCAAACCATTCTATGAATCTATGAATTTTATGTTGGGAATTCATGTTGAAGAGAAATTTTCTAATAAGTAACTCAGTAAAATTGTTTTGAAATATTTAATTCCCAATAATTACTCTGTTGTGGTAGTAGCAACTGATACTCTGGGGGAGCAGGAACCAAGAAATAAGATCATGGGGTTTTTTTCTTCTCTTTTAGTCTTAGATCTTATTATCCATGCAAGCTTATTATTTACTACCTCCCAGTACTACTCTTTTAAAATGTGCAAGAATATCAGAGATTTGTCAGCTGAATTGAACTGCATCTAAGTAACTGCAGATGTGGCTGTTTTCACCTTTATCAGCTTATCTAAGCTTTTGCACTTAAAGGCTTCTGTCAGTTCAAAGAACAGACACTGGTTGGTTGAACAGAGCTAAACTATGGATACACTTCTTAGCCTTTCAAAAATAACACTAACTTAATTCAAACCCATGTACTACAGAACAGAACAGAATAGAATAGACCAGACCAGACCAGGTTGGAAGAGACCTTCAAGATCATCACGTCCAACCTATCATCCAACACCACCTAATCAACTAAACCATGCAACCAAACACCCTATCAAGTCTCCTCCTAAACACCTCCAATGATGGTGACTCCACCACCTCCTCAGGCAGCCCATTCCAATGGGCAACCACTTTCTCTTGAAGGAATTCAGATATGCAGTAAGAAAAAATCCTTTCTGTTTTTATAATATTAGGAGCCACCAAAAAAAAAGCAAACCCAAAGAAACAAAACCAAAACCAACAACACACACAAAACCCCCCACCAAAAAGCACCAACCCCCCCCCCCCAAAAAAAACCTCTCCATAATCATATCAAAGCTCTTGAAGTTTGATTTTAGTGGTTTGTTTATTTTCCAAAATGGCTTTTTCTTTCCATATGAACAAATATCATTTGAGTGCTTCACTCATTCCCTTGCTTAAAATAAAGAAATGTCTAAACTATAAATCAAACTTTAGCTCTGGAGAGCAACTCTGTCAATACAGGCATTTGGGGAGCTTCTTAGAACATTGAAATAATTATACAATTGGATTTCTCTTCAGCATAGGGATAAACAAAAAGCTGCTGCTACATAGCATGATGAGATAGCAAAGTACATTTCTGCATTGGAAATGATAGGGGAGCCTACTAGTGCAGCATAGATAAAGATGGCTTGTTTTGACCTTGTATCTCAACCTTTGATAGTTTTTACTTCAGCTTGACATCATGGCATATTCAGAGGAGAATTCTTTTGAACAGGCAAAGATATAGACTGTATCACAAATGCATTTCCAAAAGACCCTCAGAAATTAGTAGAGAATTCCAAAACTCAAAGCAAAGTCAGACAAAGTAATTTACTAGTAAAATACTTTCAAAACAATAACAAATCAAAGGCTGTGGGCAGGAACTGCTGGGTTTGCACATCAAAACCTGCATTCTAAAATCCTTTCTCCAAGTTAGGATCTGTGCAAGATAAACAGGAAGAAATTTTTTGGAACAGTGTTGAAACACTGAGAAGATCTCAGGTCTAATATCTTTTCCCAAAACTCAGTCCATCAGCTTTCAGGCATGCTTATGCATTAACCTTTTGCCTTAGGTTAAGTTTATCAGGCTCCTATGTGCTATTTGCTGTTTATGAAAACTTGAGTTTCCTCCTAATGATACCTTAGATAAGATGAGAGCATGTGTTGAAAATCTAATTTTCTGATCCCTATTAAAAATAAGCAGTTGGATCCCTTGTATTGGTGGACTCTGCCTGATGAGAGCAGAGGAAAGAGACTAAGCCCAGGGAACTGCCTGTAGTGCCTTCTAGATGAATCAGATGGCACCAGTGGTGACCCTGGCTAAGGTATCATTCATCTAGAATGGCCCCTGTTATCTTTTCCTTTGCTGCACATGGTTTGCACATCCTAGTCAGCAGAGTGCTCAACAAAAATTGTACGTGGGTATTAGATAAAGCAGCAGGATATTCCTTTATGCACAGGAGTCTAAATAATGTAAAGAAAAGGCACACTAGGAAACAAAAAAGGGGGGTGGTGGGGGGAAGGAGAAAGCAAAAATGGAGAGATTAGTTTGACTGAAAATCTGAGGCTGACACTATGGGGTGACCCTCTCGCTGAGTACTTGCAGTCGTGCTAGTGGCAGGAGTCGATTGTGCCATCCAGTTCAGAGGTACCCTGTGTCTCCCTGTTCTTTTGGACTGTGACAATGTGTGTATGTGACTAGTAGAGATTGCTTACCGGGGGGAAGTGGTTGTCTTCACAAGTGAGATTTCTCTTTGTTGATGGTTGATTTTGCAGTAACTGGAAGGGAGTTCTGTCACTGGGAGTGAGAGGAAACTAATTTAGGAGAACATAGCATGTGGATGTTTGTCATCCTGTGAGATAGTTCAATGACTTGTACTATGAACTACAAAAAAAAACAACCAAGTTTAAATAATTTGAAGGTCTTTCTAAATCATACAGAAGTTAAGAAGTGCTCTCAGCAGGTACTATAAATGTGAATCTAACTCCTGTCTCAACTTCTCCTACTGTGATTACTTATTTAAATTGTGCAGGCAGCTGCCAGGTCCTGGATGTGATATCCTGTCTCACAGAAGCACAATACTTCATTTTGTTTGCTAAGATGTACAACTCAGGAATATCTTGTTCTGCATAATTCTAGAGCACGATCCAAGATACAGAATACAGAATTAACCAGGTTGCAAAAGACCTTCAAGATCATCAAGTCCAACCTATTACCCAATACCATCTAATCAATTAAACCATGGCACTAAGTGCCTCATCCAGTCTCTTTTTAAACACTTCCAGGGATGGTGGCTCTGATTTTAGAGAGATTAGTATGTCCTAGAGGAATGATTCCAGTGGTCACTCAGCTTCTGTTAATCTGAAGTTTTTTAAAAGATTCACCAGATTTGCTGTCCACCCCTGAGTGGAATGCCAATTCTTGTTTAGAACATGATAAAGCTAAGAAGAATGGCCAATAATTATCTCCAGCAGGCTTATTTGCATTATTTCTTCACAGTAATTACACGAGCAATAGGGATTCTATACCTAAGAGCAAAATATATGTTGATCTCTATATGCTGAAATATAATCACAGCAAATATGATTTAATTATATTTGTGATGCTGCAGAAGGAAAGGCATGGCTGAAAGCTGTGCTAATATCTACAGAATGAGTCACAGTATAAAAACACTAAAGCATTAATATAAAGCTGGTGCTAATTAAGAATATAATTAAAATATGATAAACAAAGGAAATGAAATGGTTTGGGTGGGGTTTTTTTGGTTGGAAGTAAAGATTTAATTGGAGGATTTGTGTAGGCTGCATAAATGGTTTGCTTTTAAAGCAAATCAGAACTTAATTCTCCAAGAACTTGAGTGCTTCTGAGATGAGTAACAGAATTGCAGTTGTGAAAAGTTGGAAAGGAAAGATCCTTCTGTGTCACTCAAAATACAAATTGCTGGAATATGAGGAAACATTTTGGGTTGGACATAACATTTTATTGCATGAAAAAAGAAATCCCTGATGTGCTAGCAAAACTGAATTAATTCAAAATGTGAATAAAATGTTTCCTTTTGAACAGATTAAAATGTTAAATACTTTAAGAGAATGAAATCAATGCATATGCAGGCATAAAGACCTTTGGAATGTAAAATAACCTTGAAGCATTCTGGTCAGAAAATGCTCAGGAAAAATACTGCGTTGGTCTCTTCCCAAGCCTGTATTTGTCTCCTAAATCACCTTTTCATTATTATGCAGATGAGTGGTTGAAGTGAGTATCACAGAATCACTGGTTTTGTCTAAAAAAATGCTGGTGAACAAAATACAGCAACAAGAGTAAAGCTTAGATTTGGGGTGTGCCTTCTTTGTGGTCTTGAGCAGCTGTCCTTAGGACTTTCAACTACTCACTTTGTTCTGAATGCTGCACTGCTTTATTTCTGTGACTCAATTTCCCCATCAGCAAAATAGGAGAGGAAAAAAAAGAAAGGCTACTTTTGCTTTGCAAAGGTGTGGTGATGCTCATAATGGTATGTTCAGATTCTGGAGCAACGTGCAGGAGGTCTGTGTCTTAATATTTAGATGATGATAACATTACTGTGATTGCAGGAAGACAAATAAAAGGTTATCTCTGGTTTGTGCAGAGCTCTGAGTGAATTGCTGGTGTTCAGGATATGTGATCACTCTCAGCATTGCACCCCGGGGCTGGATGACACGGCCAGTTTGATGATGACTCTCTTTGCTTGGGCTATCAATATAAAGTGTCACTTCTAGAAGAGAATCAGACGAGAAGAGAGCTTTAGCCACAGGGAGTGAGAAGAAATGAGCTTGGCAGTAAGATTCCAGGCAGAATAAATAATGTTTGGGAGAATTCTTAGTGAAGAAATACACTCACTATTGAATATAACGAGGTCTGAATCAGGTACTACTTCTGGGAAAGAAACAGCCCCAAACTCAGAGGATTTCTGTTGGTCTCATATTCTCTAGACATTCATTTCACTATTGTCTGCATTCAAAGAAGCTGTTGAAATCTGTGTGATCTTTGCAAACAAGTTGTGGCCCACCTTTCAGGAATGTAATTCCTCATATTCTTCTTGATTTTTAACTGGTTCCTATTGTGATTTTTTTTTTCCTCATTAAAATTTCTTGGAAGAGCTTCTTCCCATCAAGCAACTCCCCCATGCCCTTGATGGTGAGGAACTGCTTCTCCAGTGTTTCCTCACACAGGCTTAAAAATTCAATGACTGTCAAATCTCTTGTAGACAAGACCTGGAAAAGGAAAGAAAAAATATTTATCAAATAGAAAACTCTCCAGGTAACCCTTAAAGTGAATATTTTCTCAGGCATACATAGACTGTTGGGAGCTTTCTCCTCTTTGCTTTAGGTAGCTATAAAGCTGTGGTTTGTTTGTCTTCTATAACAAAAACAACAAACCCAACCCAACCATCTTTTAACCAATAAAATGGCATCTGGAAGTTAAATATTCTCAGCTTCATTTTTGTGTGGCAAGATTAAAATTGCCTGACTTTCCTGTTACCTTTTTCTCTGTGTGGATTTTTAGGAGCCATATGCTCAGCATTTACTTCCTTTTGTTTGTTTGTTTGTTCCCCCCCACCCCCCCCCCCCGCTTTCTCATTTGTTTACTCTAGATGTTTCTGTTTGTTGCTTGTTTCCATTCACCAAGCTGGCTGCTGTGTGGTTTTTGACTTTCAGTACCATTATCCCTTTGGAATTATGTCTCAGCAGATCGAAAAAAAGATGTATTATGAGGATTTTTTTCCCTGGTGACAATTCAGAGTGCTTTAGATGGAGGCTTTGTACAGTCTTTTCACATTTTCTCTATTATCCATCACCCAATCTGCATAACCTCATTCTTTTTTATTGGTGAAGGGCAGATGTCAGACTTTTGACTGTTAAACTCTTATATGGAAGTTCTTTTTTAAGGTCTAAATAGTAAGTACACTGTGTATGATACAAGTTCATTACCATCCTCCATTCTGTCTTACAAATATACTTGCTGTTCAGGTCTAGAGAATGGTTGAGATTAATGTGTCATTCATCTTAACTGTTAGAACTGGACTGGCTAGAGACTCACTGTACTTTCAAACAGTATAAAAAGGTTTAAAGTTACAGACCAGCTGTTAGATAGCCATGGTATTTACAGATAAAGAAGTGGAACTGGAGCACCTTTCTTATGGGGGCTGGCTGAGAGAGTTGGGGCTGTTCAGCCTCCAGAAGGGAAGGCTCCAAGGAGACCTAGTAGCAGCCATCCAGTACCTGAAGGGGGCCTACAAGGAATCCGAGAAAGGACTTTTTACAAGGGCTTGTAGTGATAGCTTGAAGCTTGAGAAGGGGAGATTTAGACTGGATATTAGGAAACAATTCTTCGCAATGAGTGTGGTGAGACTCTGGAATAGGCTGCCCAGAGAAGTTGTGGATGCCACCTGCCTGAAGGTGTTAAAGGCCAGGTTGGATGAGTCCTTGAGCAGCCTGGGCTAGCAGAAAGTGTCCCTGCCCATGGCATGGGGATTGGGACTAGCTGATCTTCAAGGTCCCTTTCAACCCAAACCATTCTATGAATCTGTGAATCTTTAAATGTCGATTCCTAGCAATACTTGGGCATACTACGATCTCCATGACTGTGACTGGTCTGTTTAGGACATATTTGTAACAGCTGATAAACATAAGAATTCTTCAGTCTTTCTAGATTCTTTCACAGACTTACAACTTCTTATTAAGCCTGCATATCAAAAATATATGTAAGAAAAGCAGAATCTCTAGCTCTCTCAGGGGCTCTGCTTTTCTTAGGAATTTCTATTCCGTGACAGGAAATGTGAAGCATTGCTGTCCCCCAAACCTCTGCGTGTTTTCTCTTTGCCAGGCTGGGGTTGTTGGAATTTGTGCTGTTTGGAAGGGCAGGGTTATAGTCAGGGTAATATTTTTTTTCTTGAAAATAAATGCTCTTCCACCAGCATGCTGTACTGTGTCATAGCACATACAGCAAAAGGAAAGGAGACTGGAGGACCCATGGGGTTTCCCTGTTTAGCCTTCTTGCTAACACTGATTCTGTATAATCAGAAGCAGTTATGCACCAGACTGGAGAAAATTATGGCTCCAAGCATTCTTGTCCTGTGGGCTTCTGAAATTTCTGGGAAAAGCTACCTATTAGTGGAGTTGGCATAGCTGAGACAGGGAACTGTGGTCCAGCTGATTAAACATGGACAGACTCAGAAACCAATTGCGCTCAGTGGTGAGATATTTAATATGACTTGAGTTTTCAGTATGGGTGGGAAAAACCATTTGGTTTAATCGTGATGTTTGACTGGCCATAATCCCAATTTGTGTCAAAAGAGTTAACATTTGTTAAGCCAAGATACATTTGTTAACTGTATCAGGTTTTGTGTGAGAATATCCATGGCAGAACTGAGCAACAGTGCATTTGTAGTGCTAATATTTTCGTTGAACAAAGGCATACGGCAGATTATCTGTTCAGTTAACTTTGCCATCGACGTCCATTTACATACCCAATGATCCCATCTCCATAGGCAAACAAAATATTCTATCTCCTATATCCTGAGTAAATGTGACAAGGCAGCTTTACTGACTTGCTAAATAATCTCAAATATTTTACTTTATTTCAGGGTCTTGCTGTTTTCAACACTTTATTATCTCCCAGTCAGATAATTGTTAATCTCACTATTGATCTACTTTGTATGAAAGTCAGTTACCTGATCTATGAGGTACCAGAAAAGTATAAAACATAAGCTTTTAGGCTAGTGGTAAATTCTGAATTTAATTGGACTATAAATTAAGGACTATAAATTAATAACTAAATGTCAGTTGTGATTTTATTTATTGTTTTCTTTTGGGGAGGGGAGTGTCTTTGGTTCTTTATCTTTCTTTCTAACTCTATGTATGTTTCAAGTAAAGAGTTTTGCCAAGTGCCCTTGGAAATTTGAGACAGAAACTCCTACCAAGGTCCTGGATCTTAAATCAGATCTTCAAAACATTCACAATAATAAAAATGAAAGAAATACTTTTAAGACTAGAAATTTATGCACAATTCAGCTCCATTTTTTCCATGAGTTTGAGCCATACTGAATCCATAGGTAGTAACTGTAGAAATTAGACAATGTATAAGGAAGCTAGTTTCTAAAAGTATGTATTCTGGATTAATTCTCCCTTGTTTCTTTTAAAGACAAAAAAGGAAGGGATAAAAAAAGCCATTTGATATTTCACCATCAGCAAAGAACAGTGAAGTAAGCTCAGTGAAGGTTGCAGCACACAGTATAACAGAGCTCTTGTGTCAACAAGGACCTCTATGTGTTATTGTAATACAAGTAATTAATAATCATTATTTATAGATGAGTACTGACTCTGCAGTTGTCAGCTGCCTCGCTAACCAGCTGTCATTTGGTTCTCTCAGTAGAGTTCTTTCAGATGAATAGCAGGAATGTACATAAGATATTGGGAATTTCTGCCATTCTGGTTTCTAGGGGATCATTTGGATCATTTTAAAGCCTCAGTTTCCCTCTTGTGCCTCTTTCTCTCTCTCTTTTTTTTTCTCCTGAGTTATACCATAGGTACCTGAACTCATTTTCTTAGAGAAACAGTAGCAGACACTTTGGAGACCTTCCAATATCTCCCTTATGCAGCTACTTCCCTCTTTTGCTGTTCCTGTTGTGCCTGCTATGTTCTCTAGTGAGCAACCTAATAATCATTTCTTTGCAAGGGAGGGAATGCAACAAGGCTGGGGAGGCATTGGGAGGACATGTCATATGAGGAGCAGCTGCGTGAGCTGGGATTGTTCAGTCTGGAGAGAAGAAGGCTAAAGGGAGAACTTACTACTCTCCACAGATACTTGAAAGGAGGCTGTAGTGAGGCTGGTGTTGGTCTCTGCCCAAGTAAGCAGTGGTAGGATGAGAGGAAATGGGCTTATGTTTTGCCAGGGGAGGTTTAGATTGGACATTAGGAAAAAATTTCTTGACTGAGAGAGTGATGAGGCATTGGAACAGGCTGCCTGGGGAGGTGATGGAGTCGCCATCCCTGGAGGTGTTCAAGAAGCTGTAGCCGTGGCACTTCAGGATATGGTTTAGTGGTCACAGTTGTTGGGTTATGCTTTGACTCAATGGTCTTAAAGGTCTTTTCCAGCTTTAGTGTTTTTATGATTACATTTATCATGTGAAAAGAGGTCCTGAGAAACCATAATGTTTCATTGCCTCTTAACTTCAGCCTGGTGTGTATTTTGCATCTTCCCTGCTCCTCAGAACCTGAAAAGATGACAGAGCAGGATAGCTAGTTACCTGTTCTTTCCAAGAAGAATACCCTGGTAAAGAAATACAAAGAACAGCTGAATGGGGAGAATATTGTATGAATCCCATATGGGGTTTTGGCTGTTCTGTGCTCACAGAGTGATATGAGCTTGTGTGGGTAGAGAAAACTGACAGTGATTCAAGCATCATTAAATTAGTACAGATGTCTCCCGCAGCTTCCCACAGTAGTCTTCACCATGAGCTCAGACAACTTGGATAAAGGTCTAGACTAAATCATTGCTGAGTCTGTATGTATTCTGGCTGGTTTGGGATTGGCATATGTTAGACACTTACAGCTTTTGTGATACTGATTTGTATACAATTTGTCTGTATTCATGCTGAGCCAGATTCTTTTTCTGATGTGACATTGACCCCGAATTTTGGATGTTTTGAGTCACAGGTAGGATAGGTGTTTATAGCAAATGACATAAATACTCCACACTTAGAATCATAGTGCTGCTATTTTTCCCTCCCTGGAAACAGGTCAGGTTATTTGAAGTGCCAAAAAAAGTGATAATTGTCACTGAGACTTTCGTCTCTGTGTGTACTGAGAAGGTGACTGCAGGACTCCATACAAGTTGCTGGAGGATCAGAGGTAATACATTACCAAATATCAGAGGTGGCTGGAGTGGGCACAGTGTGTTTTTTCTGTTTCACATTGTCTAAGTCTAATGGTTTGTGTTCTCCTCTCCTCTGCCAGTTCCTTCAGAAAATCATTAACCAAGGCAGAAGCTACGATCTATCTCTAGTGCTTTGAAAAATATTTCAAATTTAATGGTATTGCAAATTGATCACATTATGAGAGACATAACCTTTGCAAGTCAGTTTGTAAGAAATTCACAGGAAGGCCTGACTTTGTGGAAATGCTTGGGAAATTACATTAGGAAGCTTTGAAACCACACAAGTCATGTGGCAAATAATCTCCTGTGAAACTGCATGAAATTATAATAACCAGTTTCAGCCACCTTCTGCTCAATAACTGACAATTCTGCATGAGTTATGCCTAATAAACATCTAACTGCAATAAAATGGGGAAAATAATCAAATTATCCTCATGCTATCTCTATTTATTCTCATGTATGACACTGATTTTGCTATCTAACTGCAAACATAGTAACTCTAAAGAACTTAGCTTTTTTTGACATCTCAAAGGGAATTTGCTTTGTAGCATTTCCTAGGTGTGTTTCATAGAACAGCTTAGTTTGGAAGGCACCTCAGATATTTACTTCAACCACCCTAGTATGGGCAGGGACACCTCTCAACTAGACTCAGCTGATTGAGATCTCATTCAGCCTGGCCTTGAACACGCTCAGGGAGCAGGCATCCACAACCTCCCTGGGAAACCCTTTCCAGAGTCTCACTATTCTCATACTGAAGAACTTCTTCCTAAGATCCAGTCTAAACCTGCTCTCCCTCAGTCTATTGCTAGACTCCCCTATGAAAAGTCCCTCTGTAACCTTCCTGTAGGATCCCTTCAGACACTGGAAGACTGCTTTGAGGTCCCCCTGGAGTCTTCTCCAGGCTGAACAACCCCAGCTCCCTCAACCTGTCCTGATAAGAGAGATGCTCGAGCCCTTGGATCATCTTTGTTGCCTTACTCTGGACTCTCCAATATCTCTGTGTGATTCTTACAATGGGGACACCAGAACTGGAGGCAGTATTCAAGGTGGGGTCTCACCAGAGCAGAGTAAAGGGGCAGAATCCCTTCTCTTGTTCTGCTGGCCACACTCCTCTTGATACAGCCCAGCACATGGCTGCCTTCTGGGCTGCATGAGTACACTGACAGCTTGTGGTGATCTTCTCATGAATCAATACACCCAAGTCTCTTTCTTCAGAGCTACTCTCAACCCGCTCTGCACCCAGCCTGGATTTGTACCTTGGATTGGCCAGCCCCAGATGCAGGACCTTGCACTTTGGCTTGTTGAATCTGGTGCAATTGGCACCAGCCCACTTCTCAAGCCATTGAGAAGCCATTCACATTCCCAGGATCTGGGAAATATTTAGCGAAAGAAAGAATTTGTACTATACCCATGTGCACAGTTAGTCTAAGTACATTGCAGTAAGTGATATTATCACAGGGAAGCAGATAGTTTCTATGATAATCAACATGTAGGTACTAACAATTTAATTTTTCAGTTCTCTTTATTTCACTCAGTTACCTTCTCAACAGTTTTCAATTTTAGCTCAAAGCTGGCTGCAGAGCTGATGTTTATATTTCTGCACTGTAGATGTGTTTGACAGCCAATTGCTAGAGAAGAGCTTTCTATTTGCACTGCCAGCTTTACACATTTTGTGGTTTTAGACAGTACTTACTTCCTTATGTTCAGACACTGAAGTATGCTAAGCAGTCATCTGAAGGTTGAAAAATTACCTTCGGAAAAGGTATTGTAATGCTTTCAGGTTCATTTTATTAAGTGTTATTAAATAACAGGATGCATTAAATAACAGAATGCATTCTGCATGGGTTTGAATTTCCTTTATGAAGAAAGAAGATAGGTTAAATATATTATCCCTGGGATCCTCCTAATCACTATGGGCAAAGCCAGGGTGAAAGTAGAGCCTCAAAGCACCGTAAAATCATGACAACTTAAATATGCTTAAATAAATAGAAATATCCTGTCACTTTTGCCCATCCTGGCCTATTGTACTTCTTTCTGCCTGTGCTGATCTAGGTTATAGCTTGTCTGGTTTGACAGACTTCGTAAGCAGCCTTCAAATTACTGCTGTGGATATGCAGTGATTAACTTTTTTATTCTTCTTCCACAATCGCAAGAGCATGTATTATGTGATATTGCTTGACATTCACTTGAGAAAATCATTTGGAAAAACACAAAGAGGTCTTAGCACTGAAGTGCAATGCACCCGGTGCCTGAGAATGAAGCCTGGCAAGTTCTAATAAGCTCTTAAAGAGGAAAGGGAAAAAAATACAGCTCAAACAACATGGAAGAAAAGCTCAGAGCAGTGTGAATAAGATGATGATGATTAAAGGAACAAAGAGAAGGATTTAGTATATAGGAACTGCTGAGCTTCTGGCTAGCACATTGAATGGGAAATTCCCATGGCTTATGGGTTATTACAGCCTTCCCCATCTTTTGTCTATGTTGAGGAGGCAGCAGCAAGAGAGACTCTGCTGACAGTAGAAACTGACAGCCAAAAGGGAACAGTCTTCTGAATTCGTGTTTGGAGACTTCAGGCACTCTTACAGGCAGTAGAAACTACAGCATAGTTTGTGTCCAAGACTGACAAGATGGAGGATGTAGTAAATGGCTTTACTGTGCTTTCACTGAGTTGGAAAAAGAATGACAAGTGCAGGAGCCACTGTTAATTGTAATGCCTGAAGCACTGGAATTGTTAATGTAGGTTCTTGACCCCAAACAGTAGGAGATGACAGACAGATCCTTTCTTTCCCCCATAAAAACGCAGAAGAGGGAATATGTTTTACAAGACTAAAACTACATCCAATTTTTGAGGCTCTCTGTACACAGCTTTCAGATCTCCTGCGGCGAACCACAGTACACTAGAGATGAAATAATAGAGAAGCAAATGAGAGGGGATAGGATTCCTCTTTGGCAATATGACACAATTTCATTGCATGTTTCCAACTATCAGAAACAGTTGGATTAAAAAAATCAAGACCTTTTTGCAGGAGCAGTGTCTGCTGGAACACGAGAAGGGAACAGAAGTCTGGGTTCAGAAATAGTTACATGAACTCCAAGCTAGGCAGAAAGCCAACTACAAAAAGGTGCCAGCCATCTGAGGCCACTTGACACAGGACACTTGGGTGCTAAATAGCTGCAGAAAGCAGTGACTAAAGGCAGCAGTCCAAGCTGTGGTGGGACAGGTCATATGTGGTGGTGGTGTTCTCAGGACAGAAGGGAAGACAGATGGTATTCCCAAACGGAAAAGGCCAAGGCCAGAACTAGGAAAACAGAAAGCTTTAGCTATCATCTGGCTTAACATAAGGATTCAGAAGCAGCAAGGTATATAAGGAATGCATATAGAAAAATCAACCTGAGACCATGCCTTGAAACAAAGATAGCAAAGAGCAGACACGAAGTACCATGTCTTTGTTGCCACTGTAACCGCTAAGATGAGCATGCGACTATGGATTTGGGGAAGACTTTGCATCTGAGAGCATGGCTTCCTCCCTCCTAGGGAGTTCTTCTGGCAGAGGGAACAAGTTCTCTGAAACAACACAGGCAATTCATAACAATTCTAATTAAAAATTAATACTATGATTAACTGGAGATAAATGTGTAGAGTTGTTTAGGAATGGCTTGGATAGTCCTACAGTCTGGATATTTTTTGAGCCTGATGATAGGTTTCTCTCTTCCATCTGTTTAAACAAGAATAGCTATCTTCTTTCTCCCTAGATGTTGAGTGGAAGTAGATATAAAATATTATTAGTTCAGCCTGCTGAGGTAGAAGATATGTGACAAATACAGAAAGGACCCAGTAGTGCTCTAAGCAGGAAGGACTTAGACCAAGCTTCAGCCACATTCCTGGAGGCTTTTAGTTCATCGGTGGGTTAGCATCAGTGAATTAGAACAAGCAGTTAGATCCCGATCTTGTCTCCGCTTTTCAAACAGCAGTTCACTCTAGTGTATCGTAAGATGATACCAAAAGGTAAGCAATGCAAAGCAGTTTGTGCACAGTTGCAGTATGAATATAAACAGAGACAAAATTAGCAAATCAAATAGAATAAAAAAGCACTAGCAAAGAATAAACAGAAACATAAAAGAAACCATCTGGAATCAAAGGTACTCAAATGACATGGTAGGAAACTGAGGCAGACAAAAGCAGAGATTACACTCTTAAATGCGAGTGTTAGGGATATTATTGCTTTAATTCTCCTTGAGTCTGGTTATGAAACTGCAGCTGAGAAGTGTGAGCAGTAATGTCGTTTGACAGTTACTCCAGAGGCTTCAGGTTACAGGATCCTCCTATCTTAAATGAAACCTTTGTCATCCACGGACATGTCTGCTTCCTTTCTAAAAGTGTTCCAAGTACTGACGTTATGTCAGGCACATCAAGCCCATGCTCCAATTTGCCATTACCTAAAGAACAATGCAGAATATTTGCTTTTCCTCTTCCCTACTGTACAGCTAAAATTCCCGTTGCTAGAGAGGGGATCAGCCTGTCCTTGGAGAAAATGAGAGATTCTATTAAACTGAAATTACATTCAGTTTATTAATCCTGCATCGTGTGCAAATGAATAGAATGTGCCTATAATAGCTTAATTATGAATGATTATTTTAAGATATGGATGGGTCATCAGTAAACCTGCTCATTGTCCATCGTGTCAGAGCACAACGATACACATCAGCCCTTTCTTTAACAGCTAATGATGCTCACATTTGTAGAGGGGGGGGGAAAAATCTGGCAAGTTTCATAGAGAAAGAAACACATCATGAGTAAGGTGCATTACAGATTTTGAATGCGTTGACATGTATAAATGATTGTAAAAGTCACTTAAAGCCTTCTGCATTGCACAGAATGAGCTAGAACCTAGCACTTGGGAAAGAGTAATAGAAGCTGAAAGTCCTGTCTGTAAATTGTTAAGAGGGGGTCTGCATCATCAATGAGGAACCTGCAGCATTAGGATAGTGTTGGTGTGTTGTGTATCTGTGTAACATCAGGTGAAAACCAGGGATGCACTAGTTAATGCCTTTTAAAAGATTCCAGAGAAGGAGAATGATGATGTCAATTTTAAAATGAAGTTTTAAGGGCAGATTATGCCTTTTCCCTTGAAACAAGTAAGGGGTAATTCCCTTGTAATTACATGAGGATGAATTAATTACTTTCTAACAAACTCAAATAAAAACTTGACTACATAATGCTGCATTCTCTTCATTCTCTTCTCTTAATTAAAAATGTCCGGGAGCATTTTCCTAATATGTAGATTTCCTCCATCTTGTGAATTATTGATATATGCATGCTTTTTTTTTTA
The DNA here is from genome assembly GCF_026170545.1 of Melanerpes formicivorus. Classification (NCBI taxonomy): domain Eukaryota; kingdom Metazoa; phylum Chordata; class Aves; order Piciformes; family Picidae; genus Melanerpes; species Melanerpes formicivorus. The sequence goes on from NW_027142411.1 coordinate 438,923, forward strand.
CTAATATGAGGAAATTGGGGTTACAAATCCTCCCTTTGATGATGCATCTCATTATGGGCTTAGTCTGTACCAAGCTGCGCATCAAGAACACACCTGGAGAGGACTGGAGGTGCCCAGTCCTACTGCAAAGGTCAGTCACGAGCTTTCTGCTCTCTCTGGGAATGGACCAGCCCTAAGTGCATTGTGTACTTCCCTGATGGTGAGCACATGGCTTGAACGTGAAAGTCATTGTGCTGAGCAAGCTGTTGTTTTGACTGCCGTTGATTTGCCAGGTAGCTGACTGAGAGCAGGTGAGACAGTTTCCATCTGCAGAAAAGACTCAGACATCTCTCTGCATACTCAGAGTTGGGAAAAACACACAAACCTAGACTGGAGATTCTACAGTCATTATCCACACACTAAGTCCTCAGCAGCATAGGTAGTTTTAAACCAGCTATGAATGTAGTTCTGTGGTTAAAAAAAAGATGAAAAACTATCTGTGGAACAGGAGAATTTAATATCAGTAAAATGCTCAGGTATTTATCAGTAAAATGCTCAGGTATTTGTTTTTTACTGCAGCGCAGTAACTTAACATCTGCTGAACAGCCCTGTGGATCATCAGTACAGGGCAGGGGCTGATCTGCTGGATAGTAGCTCTGGGGAAAAGGACATGGCGGTCCTGGTGGACAAGAGGATCACCATGAGCCAGCAATGTCCCCTTGTGGCCATGAAGGCCACTGGTAGCCTGGTGTGCACCAAGAAGGGTGTGGCCAGAAGGTTGAGGAAGGCTCTCTTCCCCCTCTACTCTGCCCTAGTGAGGCCACATCTGCTCAGTTCTGGGCTGCCCGGTTCAAGAAGGACAGGGACTTGTTGGAGAGGGCACAGAAAAGGACTACAAAGATGATGAGGGGACTAGAACATCTCTCTTATGGGGGAAGAATTTGGGCTTTTTAGTCTGGAAAAAAGCAAACTGAGGGAGGATTCATCAATGCTGATCAATATTCAAAGGGTGGGTGTCAGGAAGATGGACCAGTCTGTTTTCAGTGGTGTCCAGTGGGAAGACAAGGGGTAACAGACACAAACTTAACCATAAGAAGTTCCATCTAAACAAGTGGAGGGATTTCTTTAATGTAAGGGTGCTGGAGCACTGGAACAGGCTGCCCAGAGAGGTGGTGAAGTCTCCATCTCTGGAGACATTCCAAGCCCTCCTCTATGTGTTCCTGTGTGACCGTCTCTGGGTGAACCAGCTTTGGCAGGAGAGTTGGACTCAATGGTCTCCAGAGGTCCTTTCCAACCCCTACCATTCTGTGATTTTGTGTGTAACACAGTGGCTTTTTGAAGAAGTTTAATCTCTGCAACTTCTCTTGCATTGATTGTAATTATGCATGTTTGTAATGGATGTACGTGGGAGACTATAAATACATCTTATATATTTGGATGCATGTTGGCAACACTTTTAGATATGCATTCATTATTAGTGAAAATAAGGTTAGTTTTGTGGAAGTACACTGTGGGTCTTGTTACCATTAATATTGGCTGCACTGGCTGTCATCTGCATTAGAACATAAGACAGCAAAGGAATTAATAATGATCACTGCAGTGTTCAGAGGCTTTGTGTTGAATAAAGCTCATTTTATAGGAATGGACCTGTGCTGAGGCTACATGGGAGCCATTAGCAGAGTATTAATACAGGGCATCTGCATCACCATTAAAACTAGGAGAGGATCCAAAATCTATCCTCTTGCCATAAATCCAGGCACAAATTGTGTGATGGGGCTGCATCTGCTGCTTCGAAAGAGGTGTTTGAATTCATAGTCCCACAGCCAGGGCAGTGATGGAGGAAGGAGATTTCACTCCCTCTGAGGTCTAATTAACTGAATCTCACATAAAGTAAGATAGTTTGACTCACTCTGAACATGGTGAAGTTTTCCAGTGAATAGACTTTTCTGTTTGTTTTGGGATGCTGTCTCGTAGTGGGACATAAGAACTAGAAATAGAAACTCTTCTTCCATTTCTCAATATTGCTCTGAAAAATAAGAGGTCACCTCGTAAGCACAGGCGCAGCAAATAAAGCTACAGGTACAGAAAGCAGTTTCACATTTCGAACATTGGTGAGGCTTTTTCAGCAGTAACCAATATTCATTTATCATATTCATTATGCCTCTCTATCATTCACCTAGACCCTATATAATTACGTGTTTAATGATCTTTAACCTTCACATGAACACAGCTTGCTGAAGCTTGACGATTGCTGAAGATTACCATCCACATCTGGTAGAAGAGGGGAAATAACTGCTTGGAAAAAAACACATAACACCATGCTTTGTGGCTTAGAATTTTGCTGCAGGTCTGAGAGTTAACTTTGTAAATAGATGATGTTTTAATCCTAACTCCAAACAATGACATTATTTTGGGGAAATGGCTCTTCCATAGGTCGTTTATTCTCGCATTTTGCTACTAGAGGGTAGGAAATGCCAAACCTATAAAGGATGTTATAGTTTGTGAGCCTAGGTGCTCACTGTAAAAGCTACATGTGATTTCAGGGAATGCCATATTTATGGCTTGGGTTTTGGTTTGATTATTTTTTTTATCAAGTAACTAAAAAATAATTAATATCATTGTTGCTACTCTCAATCTTAGGGTTGAAACCTGATCTGCTGATCAGACTCAGCTTTAAGATTATAAAATGCTTCTTTTTCTTTTAGTTTAATGTTTTGGCATTCATCAGTAAGTTTGCAGACAACACCAAGCTAGGGGCAGGAGTTGATCTGTTAGAGGGTAGAGAGGCTCTGCAGAGGGACCTTGACAGGCTGGACAGATGGGCAGAGGCCAAGGGCATGAGATTGAACACAACTAAGTGCTGGGTTCTACATATTGGCCACAACAACCCCATGCAGTGCTACAGGCTGGGGTCAGATTGGCTGGAGAGCGGCCAGGCAGAGAGGGACCTAGGGGTACTGGTTGATAGTAGGCTGAACATGAGCCAGCAGTGTGCCCAGGCAGCCAAGAAGGCCAATGGCATCCTGGCCTGCATCAGGAACAGTGTGGCCAGCAGGAGCAGGGAGGTCATTGTGCCTCTGTACTCTGCACTGGTTAGGCCACACCTTGAGTCCTGTGTCCAGTTCTGGGCCCCTCAGTTTAGGAAGGAGGTTGACTTGCTGGAATGTGTCCAGAGAAGGGCAACAAAGCTGGGGAGAGGTCTCAAGCACAAGCCCTGTGAGGAGAGGCTGAGGGAGCTGGGGTTGTTTAGCCTGGAGAAGAGGAGGTTCAGGGGGGACCTTCTTGCTCTCTACAGCTACCTGAAGGGAGGTTGTAGCCAGGTGGGGGCTGGTCTCTTCTCCCAGGCAGCCAGCACCAGAACAAGAGGACACAGTCTCAAGCTGTGCCAGGGGAGGTTTAGGTTGGATGTTAGGAAGAAGTTCTTCACAGAAAGAGTGATTGCCCATTGGAATGTGCTGCCCAGGGAGGTTGTGGAGTCACCATCAGTGGAGGTGTTTAGGAAGAGACTGGATGGGGTGCTTGGTGCCATGGTTTAGTTGATTAGATGGTGTTGGATGATAGGTTGGACTTGATTTCAAAGGTCTCTTCCAACCTGGTTAATTCTATTCTATTCTATTTTATAGTGTTTCAGATAGCAATATCTTTCTTTTGATACATAAGGCTTAAATGTGTTAGAAGAAACAATTAATAGTAATCATAGACTGTTTGGTTTTCTTTCTGTTGGTATCTTACTAGCAAAAGTTTTAGAGCTTTACATAAATGTATACCAGAACTGATTTATGAACAGTAACTTCTGTTGGATAACATGGGTTGGATTTACACCAGGTAGTATTTTGAGAGCCTCCCCTAGTTGTTAGCAAACATTAAGTTGCAGAATTTTGAAGCATTCTCAGGTTTCTGTGTGGGGTGTCTGGTTTATCCAGCCAGTTCTGCCTTAGAAATTCAGATTCTAATTTTTCACTGTAAGGCTCTGTGTAGTTGGGTGAACTGAGGGTTCCCATTGCTTGTTGTGTGCATTCAGAAAATGTTGTGATGTGACATTCACTGTTATTCATCTATGAATGTTCTGCCAATACTTTAATATTTAAAGTTAATAACAGAGACATTTAATTCAGGAAACAAACAGATGATTAAAGTATAAATCATAGAATGCCTTAGGTTGGAAGGGACCTCAGGGATCATCTACTGTAACCTCCCTGCTGTGAGCAGGGATGTCTCTCAACTAGACTCAGGCTCAGTTGCTCAAGGCCTCATCCGACCTTGAACACTTCCAGAGAGAAGGCATCCACAACCTGCCTGGGCAACCTGTTCCAGAGTCTCACCACCCTTGTACTGAAGAACTTCTTCCTATGATCTGTTAAAAACACAAATGGATTCTGGATTCATCCTGACAGGCTCTCGGACTCTGAAAATACTTTTTGATGTTGTGAACATCAGAATAGAATAGAATAGACCAGACCAGACCAGGTTGGAAGAGACCTTCAAGATCATTGTGTCCAACCTATCGTCCAACACCACCTAATCAACTAAACCATGCAACTAAGCACCCTATCAAGTCTCCTCCTGAACACCTCCAGTGATGGCGACCCCACCGCCTCCTCAGGCAGCCCGTTCCAATGGGCAATCACTCTCTCTGTGTAAAACTTCCTCCTCACCTCCAGCCTAAACCTCCCCTGGCGCAGCCTGAGACTGTGTCCTCTTGTGGTACTGGTTGCCTGGGAGAAGACACCAACCTCTGCCTGTCTACAAACCCCCTGCTCCTAAAGACAATAATCCTTAGGACAAGAGGTCTTGGTCTAGTGGAGGGTGTCACTGACAATGCCAGAGGTGTGGGAATTTGGTAGATCTTTAAGGTCCCTTCCAAACCAAACCATTCTATGAATCTCTTAATGAGCAGACAAAACCGCAAAACTAACCAATGGGGGAGTGCTGTTAACTTAGAATAGCATCAGCTGTGCTGATTATTCTTAAGTGAAAGCTGTTGGCAGCTGCAAAAAGAAAAACAGTTTGAGTTTTTAGGAAAAGGGCTCTACTATCACTTGATGCCCATGTGTATGTTTGTGTGGGTTGGGTAGGAAGAGTGAGCTTCATTGAGTCATTCATATTCACAGAGAGTTAAAGTGCTTTTAAAAAGTTGTTAAAGCAATGGTATAACAATAGATGGTGTGGTAATAATGTGTTTCCCAGCAAAACACTGAGAAGGAGGTTAGACCTCTTGTAGTCAGTGGGAGTTCTGCTATTATTGCAGAGCAGAGAATACACTGGTGGCCCAGGATTTTGTACGTATAATAAGCCAGATCAACTGGAAAATCAGACCTGACTGCTGTTGTCTGCTGTGCTCATTGCAACAATTCAAGATTCCTTTTCTGAAGGTACTGTTAACAAGTTTTCTAAGCTCTTATTCCTGAACAGCTAATTTGCAGCTATAACTGTGTATGACCAATTATCTGCTGAAGGATCTGCAGAGCCTACTTGTGGTATGACATAAAAATCTCCTTGCGGCTGGGCTGTAACTAGTGTCATAAGGCTTTTATTTCTTCCCCCATGCTTATTTTAATATCCTAATACAGATTCTGATATCAAATGACAATGCTGCCCAACCCCAGCAACCACTGCTATCAGTTGAAGGGTAAAATGCACAACCAGCAACAATTTCCCTTGAGCTGTATGCAGAAAAATAAGCAAATAGGAGGAAGTCTGGCACTCGTTGTAAGTTGTGATGCAGCTATCCTAAAAAGGTTGTATGTATTTTCTTCAGACTATTTTTTGTAAGGCAGAGATAAATAACAGTAACTAGAAGTTACATTTTTTAATGAGCTGTTATTCACTTCTTAGTGTTCACATTGAGTGTGTTGATTGAATAGTAAATACCTTCAAAGCACTATTACTGTATACTATTATGCTACAGATTTGAATGTGTTGGCACTAATACACATGGTTCACCAGTTGCCATTCTCACCCTCACAAATGAATAATTACTGGAGGTAACCTGATCTTTAGTTCTTGGTTCTGAGCCTACAAAAATTCAGTGGAATTCTTTTGTCTCCAGTGTTCAGATAACAAACCAAAAGCAAAACAACCACAGTATCACAGTATCACAGTATCACTTAGGTTGGAAAGGACCTCGAGGATCATCGAGTCCAACCTGACACCACAGACCCCATGACTAGACCATGGCACCAAGTGCCACGTCCAGTCTCCCCTTGAACGCCTCCAGGGTCGATGACTCAACCACCTCCCTGGGCAACCCATTCCAATGCCGAATGACTCGCTCGGTGAAGAACTTCCTCCTCACCTCGAGTCTGAACCTCCCCTGGTGCAGCTTGAGACTGTGTCCCCTTGTTCTGGTGCTGGTTGCCTGGGAGAAGAGGCCAACTCCCTCATGGCTACAACCACCTTTCAGGTAGTTGTAGAGGGCAATAAGGTCACCCCTGAGCCTCCTCTTCTCCAGGCTAAACAATCCCAGCTCCCTCAGCCTCTCCTCATAGGGCTTGTGTTCAAGGCCTCTCACCAGCCTTGTTGCCCTTCTCTGGACACGCTCAAGTGTCTCAATGTCCTTCTTAAACTGAGGAGCCCAGAACTGGACACAGTACTCAAGGTGCGGCCTAACCAGAGCAGAGTACAGGGGCACTATGACCTCCCTGAAAGAACCAAGAAGAAATCCTGCTTTTCTCATGTTGTTTGAGATTTTTGTAATCCTATTTTGTTTTCTAAAAAGCCAATTTGAACTTAAATATTCTTATTTTCTAATGGAACATTGAGGAAAATGGGAAGATACGTGTAAGGGTTCTGCTGTTTCTGGAAACTTGCTTTAAGAAAGCTTTCTTTCAGGAGAAATACTTTTAGAATAAGGATCTCGGAACCTCCTGCTGAGAGCTGGTACCTTTCTAGATTATTGTGACTGCTGTCCCTTACAACATTTACATAAATGCCAGTGTTCAGCCATTTTCAATCACCACAAAATAGCCTAAAAGTAATTACTAAAACTAAGAAACTAAATTAAAATATGTATTATTGTTAATCCTTTATTTGCCCTTTGAGCTAATAGGTTAAGGACGTTTTGTGCTTGTTCGTTTTGACTGCTAATAGTTCTGAAGACATTTACATTTCAGAACAGGGATTTAAAATATATATATAACAGCTGCTTTTTAAATAGAAAGTCTAATTATGCCTATGATTACACTCACTTTTGATTAGTATGCATACAAATCCCTACTCTCCTTGTGTATTCAAGCTGAGATATGGATCACTGGTGCTCAGATTAAAGTACAAAAGAACAGCTTGACAAATGCAAAAAGTACTCGGAGTGTAGCTTTCATCTTCACATGTTTTGTTGTTTTTTGTTTTTTACCTGTTAGTTACACACAGACCTGGATCCTGGCAGCAGCAAAATCAAGTATATCCTGTCAGGAGATGGAGCTGGAACAATCTTTGTGATCAATGACAAGACTGGAGACATTCATGCCATGAAAAGGCTTGACCGTGAGGAAAAAGCTGAATACACTCTAACGGCTCAAGCGGTCGACAGAGACACGAATCAACCTCTGGAGCCTCCTTCAGAATTCATTATTAAGGTTCAAGACATCAATGACAATCCCCCAGAGTTTGTGGATGGGCCATATCATGCCACGGTTCCAGAAATGTCCGTTGTAGGTATGTATGTCTAGCCAGCGATGAACCTTGCTGCTCACAGCTCAAATGATGCCAGTGTGCCACTGAGTGGTTGATGAATAAGATATTTATTACGTTGTTAGCATTCATTTGCATGTTTTCAAATCTCTCCTTGGCCAAAGCTTTCATCTGCAGCACAATAGTGGAGTCCCTTAGTAGTAAGAAAATGACTAGCAGATGTATTAATGTGTCTTTCTTTGTCCAACAACACTTTAGTGAGCTGAATTTATATTCCCCTTATGACGCTGTAGTTAAGAGTATCATTATTGAGAAGGATTTATCAAGATTTGTTCCAACATGACACTCTAATCCTATTGATAGTTTGTTGATGTTTAATTATCTGTTTGTGTATTTTCATACACAGATGTAGCACTTGCAGTGTGTTGATACATACTTATTTGTTTTCCTCTAAGTGAAAGTCTAATCAGAAAAAAACATTGAAATGAAAGATGATGTGCCTGGGAATTGATAGTTGGGCTCTAGAGTGGACTTAACCAATTAGACACAGGATTTGTGAGTGGGAAACAGAGAAAACTGTGGAAAAAGATGGTGAAAAGGCAAAATTAACAGTATGAAAGGGGAGAAATAATCTTCTTAACACGTTTTGCTTATATTTATTTATTTAGTGAGATTAATGTGAATTGATTTCCTCATGGATTAGTCTATTAGTTGGGGCTTTTTCTGTGCTTAGTTTGTCTTTTGTTCTGTACTTGCAAATGTAGAAGTATGTACTTACAGAGGTACATATTTATGTACTCAGGTCCTCAGTTACTACTGGCACATACATATCAAGTGCAGGTGATATTTAGCTGTCACTAAAGCAAAAGGGATGTAAACCCATCAAACGCGAAGAGGCAGTTTTAGGGTAATATAGCAATTCCATATAAGCAAGGACATAAAAATCTGCCCTTGAAATGCAGAGTAAATTCTAATATTGTCTAGTATGAGGTTGAGGATGTGTTTTTCAGCAATTTGTCTACACCTGTCCAAGTGAGATAACTGAAGGAGTGCCATAGCAATTTGTAAACTAAAGCAGCACCCTATCAAAACGTTTCAAGCATACCACTGTGTCATAGTTAGAAAGAGGAGGAACGTGAGCAGCCGCAACAATCCTCTCACATTCAGTACAATGAGCTTTGCCAGGTCATTTTCAAATGTTGTAAGCATGGTGTGCTGACTAGATGGTGATACCCCAGGCTTCATTTATTTTATCAACACTTCTCCAACAGATTTCCCTGTCTTGGCTGCATGGAATTACTTGTGTTGAAACTGATATGTGAATTTGCAAGCCTGCGTGTCAGTTCTTCTACCAAAACAGAAGTTCAATTTGTGAAGTTACTTTTAATTATGCAGCAGCACAAACATAATATGGACCTGCTTTTAGGAGATACTTTTGCCATGCTCTGGGCAAGAAAATGGCTTCATTAAATAAAACAAGTTGCTTAAACAAACAAACAAAAAATCCAAAACACCTCTCCTTCCTCCTCTCCCCCCCGCCCCAACCCCAACACACTAAAGGCATTTGATCCTTACCTGAATGGATCTTGTTTGGTGTTCTAGGAAAGAAGGAAATTAAGATATATGCAGACAAGAAAAGACTGTTTCTGATCACAAAGGCTGCTGTAAAACTAATTTATATCTGTGCATATGAGCAACATCTATAATCCTTAGTAAAGACATCCCTATCCAAGGAGTATTCACTGTAAGGAAGAGGAAGGTAAAACCTCAAAACTTTGACAAAAAACTAGTCAGAAGATCAGATAAATACAAATCTAGTGAGTTGATTAACATCAGGTTTAATATACTGTAAAAGTGCAATGAGAGTAAAAGGTCAAACATTGAAGTGAAACAATTGAGAAAAGTGTTAGGGTGAAAGAAGGGGGAAAATGTAAAGAAAATTTACAGATAAAATTTTCTCTGGACCTTGTGTGTTGTTTATGTGCCCTTACTAGAGGTACATGTTTTCAGGCTCTGAAGAAGCACAAACAGATGCCTCTGCTCTTTTGATGAAAAGCAAATCTTTCTCAGCTGCCACTTCAAACCTCAGAGTAGGTTTGCCATTGTGTTGCATGGGTCATGAATGACTGTGTCTGTGCAGGGTATGCAGTAAAGTCTTAATCTCTGATGGAACCAATGTTCAAGGCTGGAAAGTTGAAGATGAGAGTGTTACCCTTTCACTACTGTTGCTATGACCGTTTCCTCTTGCCTCCCTCTTTATCCCACAGGTAGTACCATCTAAAAGCTGTACAGAATGATGCTCTATAAATTATTTTCACTTTCTTTAAATTTTGTTAGTCCTTTTCAAATTACTTTAACTCCTCTGTAATGTTTATAATAACCTCTCTCCTTTCAGAGTACAAGGATTTTCTTTTAATTTTTATTTTTTTTTTGCCACACTAAGAGTATTTCACTTCCATTATCCACTTACTTAATTCCTGTTAAAGAGATCTCCACCCACTGTTAATTTCAGCCTTGACATTTCTACAACACAATCATCACCAGGCACTGTTCTTATTCAGGATAAAACAAAGTTCTGCTTAAGCCTCTTCTTTCCTCAAAATGCTTATACCAATTCTGACTGCTCTGGAACAGAAGAGGAACTTGTGTGCTATATATATAGCACTTATGTAATGGGGATGCAGTACAAGGCATTTTATTTTTGGACCTCTGTGAAAATCGATGCGTAAAACAAAGATTAACCTCTGATTATTCTGTAAGGTAATGTTGAGGTTCTAGCAATGTGCAGTTCTAATAGGTACATCAGATACTGGTTTTCACAGCTTCACGGATTGCATTGGGTTGGAAGAGACCCTCAAAGGTCATCTTGTCCAATCACCTGCACTGAGCAGGGACATCTTCAACTAAATCACGCTGCCCAGAGCCACATCGAATTTGACCTTGAATGTCTCCAAGGATGGGGCCTCAACCACATCCCTGGGCAACCTCTTCCAATATTTTACCACTCCAAGAGTGAAGAACTTCCTCCTTATGTGCAACCTAGATCTGTCTTGTTCCAGTTTAGAACCATTGCCCCTCACCCTATTGCTATAAGCCCTTCTACACAGTCTTGTAGGTCCCCTCAAGAAATTGAAATGTAGTTATGAGGGGTCCCTGGAGCCTTCTCTTCTCCAGGTTGGACAGTCCCAAATCTTTCATCCTGTCTTCATAGAGAGGTGCTCCAGCCCTCTGATCATCTTTGTAGTCCTCCTCTGGACCCAGTCTGTGCATCAGTTTTATGTTCCTAGTTGGAAGAGCTGTATTATATGAGCACCAGTGGTATTTTTGCATTACTATCTGGAGCATGATGCACTATGAGGATGTGCAAACTGCAGTGTGCGTGCAGGCTGCGTGTGTCTGATGTGTGTGCATGTCAGAGTGGGAGATGATCACATGGATACGGCCAGGAGCCAGCCTGTTTGATTGTGATGTTACGTATCGGTGATATCTGGAAAATCCTGCTTCCCTGCTAAAACAAAAGAAAGAATTTGCATGGCTTTCCTCCCACTGCTTTCTGCAGAGATGATTAGCGTTATCTCCAGTAGGAATACGATTAGTTTTACACTCTGTTATCTCCGGTAGGAATGATGCTCACTTTTCAGCTGTCTTCACAGAGCGCACACCCACACACCTACTGAGTGCTGTGTATCGTCAGTGTGCAGAGTTATTCTGAAATAATTTATTTCTCTCTTTGAGGAGAGAGAGGAGCACATTCCAGAAGTTTTGAGAACTAAATTAAATTTTTCCCTTCTTTCATCTCTTTTTTTTTTGGTCCACATAATTCCTATGTAATCTACCATAGCAAGCCCTGTTCCCCAAGTCCAAAATGATGAATTTGCTTGTGAAAGCTAATAGTGTATACGGAGAACATGTTCTTTGCTGAAACTGAGCACTTTAATCTTTTAATTCTGATAGTAATTTTCTTAAGGAATTAAAGATCAAAAAGTGAAATCTGTGGAATCACTTCGTTGTAAGAGTATTGCATTGCACAAATAGGAAATAATTCAATTTGCCTGTAAATCTTGTTTAATCACATTCAGATGTAAAGGGACGCACTGGGAACGAAGCCCAGTTAAAACCTTTAAAAAAGAGACTCAGTTAAGCTTCTGGGAGGAAGAAACCCATGACATGAGTTTTTTTTTTTTTCCCCTTTCTATTTGCCTATGAGCTCAGCATGTATGGCTGCAGTGAAGATGGCATGGTATGTAAATGAATGAGCAATCTTAGAGCATCCACAGAGGTAATTTGAACTCATCATGTAGCTCATTGAAAGGAAGGAGGAAACGTGGGAGGAGAAGGAAAAGGAAAACAATACATATAAAAAAAAGAGAAGGAAAAAGAAAAGGGGAAGGGAAGGAGAAGGAGGAGAAGGGGAAAGAAGGAGGAGAAGGGGAAAGAAGGAGGAGAAGGGGAAGGAAGGAGGAGAAGGGGAAGGAAGGAGGAGAAGGGGAAGGAAGGAGGAGAAGGGGAAGGAAGGAGGAGAAGGGGAAAGAAGGAGGAGAAGGGGAAGGAAGGAGGAGAAGGGGAAAGAAGGAGGAGAAGGGGAAAGAAGGAGGAGAAGGGGAAGGAAGGAGGAGAAGGGGAAAGAAGGAGGAGAAGGAGAAGAGTAGGAGGAGAAGGAGAAAGAAGGAGGAGAAGGAGGAGATGGGGATGGGAAAGGAAAAGGAAAGGGAAAAGGGAAGGGAAAGGTAAAACAACACATCACGCCCTCCTTCAGTATCTCCTGTTTCTCTTTCTCAGCTATGCCCAGAATCATGAATTCCTTGAAAGTATGCTGCTAAGGTGATAATGGGAGGAAAACCAGATATTGTCTCCCAACAGGATAGTTCCAGGATCGCTTTTTCAGGGGCGGAATGAGGAGTGAAATTTCTTGATTTTGTTCTTAGTGAAGCCGAGAGTGTTTAGACAGCTTGTGTCATGTTGAAAGACAGAAGACGACAGAAGTGGAGTGACAAACGTGTTGGTGAAATAAAAAAGGACACAGATGGAAAAAGAACAAAAGCCATAAGGGAAGAGAATTCTCTCATAGCTAGCCTGAATTAAGGTAAACAGACAAACTTTAATAGTCTCCAAATATTAAGAATTCCCCAGACAGTCATGAAACGCCCATCTTAACACGCGGTGTAATTCAGTCTGCCATTGCTCTAGTAGTGCTTTTTGCCTTTCACACTTGATAATACTAACAGTGTGACAAAGCTGAGAATAATATTTTTCTCCTTAAATGCTTCCACAAAAAAAACTGTTTACTGAGGGGTTAAAAGGTTTTTTCTGGAAAGGGTTTAGGATTTCAGTTGAATCAGAATATAATTTTCCAGTTTTGGCACAGGCACATCTACTCAGCAATGTTTTCCTTTGGATCAAAGTTTACCCTTGATTAAGCCACTGTAAAAAAGGAATAATTCAATGTTTTTTCTCCCCCCTCCCCCTTTTTTTTTAAGCTTGTTTTTGTTTAGTTGGGTGGTGGTGGTGTTATTGGGTTTTTGTTTGTTTTTTGTTAGTTTATTTGTTTTTAGTTTTGTTTGTTTCAAAAGGAGAACAGAATCATTTAGCTTAGCCAGAGTTATTTAGCTTAGCCATGTCTAGTAGAAGCACACTGTACAGTGTAGCTTTTCTTTCCAGTTCTCCCAAAGGTATTAGTTCTCTTCCAGTTATAAATTCTTTGTAAAGGGACAAAATCTGCTAAATATGCAATCAAGATACAATATCTGATAGGCATGGCGATAAAATAACTGGATAAATTAGGAAGTTATGCTGAAAACCTCACCTCAAACGTTATCAAGATCAACCACACTGTCTTACTGGCCTTTTTTCCTATGTATTCATTGATTTTTAAGCCACCGAGCATGACTGCTAAATCAATGATAGTTTGTCACAAAATTGTAGAGTAAAAGGACTATATTACTGGGGTCAACTACAAATTAGCCCAAAGGGTAAGTGCAGAGGGAGTGCAAAAGCCAAGGTAAAAACCCAACAGATGTTGTAAAATATGGCAGCAAGGTAACAGCTGTTAGGAAATGTATATCTTCCTGTTGTCTTGTTCCCTGTTCATCTTGTGCATAATCAAATTCAGTAGCTGTGGTACTGAAGAGTATTTTACGTGAGCAATTTATTGAGTGTGCATGGGGTTTGGTGCATTCTCTTTTGGTCACAAGTTGAAATCTCCTCCTAGCACAGATTTTTTTTTTTTTCCACTGTTTCCCCAATTTTTTAAAATTTGAAGCAAAAAAGCAATGTTTGTGACGTTGGTAGGTTTTGTGTCTTGTTAGCTTTGAAAGCATAGACAATTCATTTTCCCAAACAGCTATGCTTGTGGCATGAGCCCATTTGCTGGCTAGTTGATGATGCCAAAGTGGAAACCAGACAGATGAGAGGAAGTCAGACCAGTAGAGAGTTCTGCCAGGCTGAGGCTTGATTAAATGCTACAGAACTGGGCTGAAACATGTTTCCTCTTTTTCCAGTTGTGGGGAATGTAGGCAAGTTCTAACCATAAAGTAAAAAAAGAAAAGTTCTAGGTCAGAAAATGAAGTTTAATGTGGTAATATTTTCACAGAAACTTTTATTAATATCACTTTTATCACTCTGCTAACACAAAAGATTTGGCTTTAGAACACTGGGGAGCAATACTTTTCAAACTCTGTTAATTCAGAGGTCTGTGTGTCTTTGATGGACACACTTGGCATTTGGGAAAATGAGACTCAGGTCCAATTCCAATTTGTTGCTAGTCACGTCCCAAACTGTTACCTCTGTCTTTGTTTAGTTGCTGGACCTGCAGCAGCTAATGTTCCTCCACGAATACAGGAAAGGGATTGCCTGTGGAGCTGATGTCAATACAGCTTTCTCATGAATCAGCCAGTGGAGTACTGCTGGGCAGCTGATTCAACTCTCCCCTTTCCCTGGGGCCCAAATGGTCTCTGCTGCCATATGCTTGCGCCACAGTGGCCTGAGGGGGCAATACTTCAGAGTCTGCTTTTGCAACCTGGATTACAGTTGCTGGCATTATAGACTTCAGTGTACCAAACAAAGCAGGCAGAGCTTCAAAGCTGCAAGATTATACCAGCTGTTTTTGGGGTTTACAGGAGAAAGTTAGAAATGAATGAATTTCTGCCGTAAACAGCCGGGGCTGCTTTATTATTTCTTTGTATTTGAATACAATACACCTGAGCATAACCTGCAACTTCCATCAGCATCAACAAACCTTATGGTACTTTCCCTGCTTGGAAATGTACTGTACAGTGATCATCCAATTTTACTGTCTTTTGCCTGGGGACCTCGCAGGAGGAATGCTGATGAAATAGTCAATTGATTAGAGACAAACAGTCTTTGAAAAGTCCTGAACAAAAGAATAGCTATTTCTGCCTTCTCTCACAAATATCAATTAATATTCTATAGTCAGGGTGATATCTACAGGGAGAATTTAAAAACAAAAAAACACAAAAAAAAGTGACATGAAAAGAAAACACAATTCTTTAAGCCAAACATAAAATATATTTTACCCTTCTATTGTTGCCTGTGATGTTACAGGCTGTATTCTAATCCTAACAAACAGCCACCCAGGAGACTTTATAAAGGAATACCTGCAGGCTCTCTAATGGCACCATCTCATAAGTTGTAGCAAGAAAGAACTGCCAACCTTAAAACTGAAAAGGCAGTGTCCCTTCTTATTAGATTCACACAAGCTAAATCCAAGCAGTATGTAGCATCAGCAAGGATAATTGCCAGTTAGCTATGTCACTACATCTGAATGTATATCTCCGATATAAAGCGTGTGTATTTCCAAATGATCAGGTTAAAACGGCAGCAGAGTTCTAAAACAATTAGTTTATGCACAATAAATTGTCAAATATGCAGTTTATTAGATTGCATGGCCATGCTTCCTACAGTCCTCATTATACAGCTGTAAAATGCTGAAGGCTGCCAGCTTTCTCCATTGTCTGTGGGCTGTACAGAAAGCGTTTTTCTCCGATGCATAGCAAGCACCTTGCATATTTCTGCAGTTACACATTTGCATACAATACATCTTTTACCATTTCCCTCACATAATAAAAAGTCCTTAAAATGTCACATGAGCAATCTAAACCCGGTGTCTTACATGTGATAGTGTATTCAGTTGTTCAGAGAGTTTTGACTCATGCACATACTGCATGTTAGTAACATTTTTTAACTCGCTGCTCTAAAAACTGCATGAAGAAATGTGTAACATTTGGAAGAAACAACTCAGATTTCTCTTCTTCTAAACCTGACTTAGTATGTCAGAGATACAGGAAAAGATTTTGTTTTCCTGGGGGCAAATTTCCTGCATTTAACTGCATAGTACTTCATAATTTCTTGTAGTACCTATTTCCTACTGTTGACCAAGCTGCTCCTCTTTCATTCTTTCAGGTTGTTTTTTTCCCCTAAGACACAGTTTTCAGGTGTTAAAATGTTTGGGTTAGACCATTCATTTTTGGGGGCAAGTTCTGTCACTTCCCCTAAATCTCTGAAGTACTGAGGTCTGAAGTGTCTTTATCTGTGCTTTCAGTGTTGTTACATATGACTGCATAAAGCAAACTAGCAAAACAAGCAAGAAATGCTTTGTTGCTCTAATATTTTAGATTAGTTACAGTTTATTTCAGCAAGTCCCCATACCAATACATAAAGGGTGGCTACCAGGAGAATAGACTCCCTTTTTATGAGGAGTCCCAAGGAAAAGACAAGGGGCAAAGGGTGCAAGTTACTGTTGGGCAGACTTCTGTTGGGCTCCAGAAGAAAATGTTTTCCCATGAGAACAGTCAGACATTGGAATCATCTCCCAGGGGAAGCAGTGGAGTCTCCTACACCGAGTAGTTTTAAGACAGCTTGACAGGGTGCTGGGCCAGCTCATTTCCACCACACTTATCACCCAGAAAGTTTGGAGCAGATGGGGTCCCTTCTAACCTGGCATTCTGTGATTCTATGCAGTGTATAAAGTTGTCTATATGAGTATTTAAGTGCACATAGGTGTTCATATATATATGGGAATAAATGTAAATGAAAACAGAAATCTTGCAGGTTTTGTCTTTGCCCTATATGTTGATGTGGCAGCTTCCATGCTTGAAGTTCTTGGAAGGCTAATGTTATAGACTGGTATGGCCTATTTTGAATGCCATCTACATACAAGAGTAGTTGTATGATTGAAATTAAGGCATTCACATTAGCTGCCTAATTTAATGTGGATTCCTCTCTAGTCAATCAAGAAAGGACCCCATGAGAGGGCAATTATATCTTTCTCCCTTAGAGCAGAAAGCTAGTGCAACCAGGTACTGGCTAATACCTAATTTAGCCAGTTGAGCCTAAAACTGAGTTATATGAATAACCCTCTTTTCATTCTTCCTTACCTTAATCACCATAAACAAGATCGTGACAGCATCACAGTATTTCACTACTTAGAGTCAAATAAATTACAGCTGGGAAAAACAAATTACCCCATTAGTTAATCTTCCTGTCTTTCTAGGGTTTTCCCTTAGAATACATTATCTAGCAGCCTGTGCAATAGAGTGAACTCTTCAGTGAGAAGAATTCTGTTATTTCCCTTGGGGAGCTATTCCTCCTTGTACAATTTCTCATTGTAAGGAAGCTTTTGTTGTTGTTTTTCTCTTTGCAGAAGATTAAGTGAAGTCTTGTATCTATGTACTTATATGGTTCTCATCACCCACATATCAGTATTTCATCTGTACAGTACACAAATTTTCTTTCCCATTTCTCCCTTCAGGAGTGGCTGTGTCCAGGATTGTTCTAGAGATACAGTAGAATACATGCTGGCCTTGTTGTCCCTCTAGCATGTCAAGTGTGAGTTGCCCATTTGTCCTTTAGTGGACCATTCTCTACCCCTTACCACTGCTTAGGATGTCACTTGCCACCCCCATTAATTTTACAGCTCTGAAAGGGGTCCACTGGGCACTTAGCAAATGCTTTTATATTTTTGGTATGCTTTTCCTGAAGTGTAGGAAGATCTGAAAGATCCACACAAGACCTCTGTCATCTGTTCTAAAATCAGACCTTAAAACTCTTGTATGATGCCTACACACTGCAGGCACTGTGGGGTAGGTGTGTTGACCTGACAGCAGCTAGGTCAGGCAGCAGCACCACTGTGTGCTGACAGCAGTGCTGCCCAGGATGATTTATGTCCTCTTCTCATCTCCTGCTGTCTCTGCATTTGTCTTTCTTAGTTCTTGGCTCTTGGAGTCTTTGGGGTGAGAACTTTCTTGCATTGTCAGACTTGATACACACATTAGGCTTTTAGATCTTTGGCAGTAAAGTATCTAAAACCCATTCAAGTGCTGTTGTAAAAGGTAGGAGTGAAATAACGTGCCCCCCAAATCCTCATAAAACATGCTCACACATGTATGTCTGAATATCTGCAGGGAGACCAAGCTCTGCAGTTTAAAATACCAATGATAATATTTTCAGTGCCTATTTTGCATATGTTAACAAGTTCTGAAGTGCTTTAGACAGATTTCTGTTCCACAGACTTTTCCTTTATTTGGTTAGCAAAATCTTGAGTTCGTGGATTATGTGTTTAGAAATGGTCCCATGGAATGATACAGGATAATAAAGGCTTATAATGATGCTTTTGTATTTTAAAACATCAGCAACAATTAAAAACAAATAAGAATAAGGGTGTTTTTTTTCAGCTTTGAGGCAGTAATAATTTACATGTCAAGAAGTTATACAGCTTTTTATGAGATTATTGCCGTTTTATTCAATAAAAAATTGTTACCATGACAACAAGTGTCTTGCTACCTGTGAGATTATAGCAAAGAAGGACAGTGAAGAAAAAGCTTCATTTTGGAAAGAATGCTTATCTGACCTGCTGAATACAAACAATGCTTTGCTTTGACCACTCTGGACTGCAGGGTTGCTGTCAGCCAAACTCAAAATCTAGCCAGAGATATTGAAGCACAGTGATCCTCTTAGAGAAACAAAACAGTTGGTAAACAATGATAGGTCTTTTTTCATGTAAATATACTCTTTAATGCCCTGTCAGGTTGGTAAGCAGATCGACTGAATGAAATGGTGATTTCAGCCTGTCAAGATTTGGGAGGAGTAGGAGAGAAAGGGTGAGGGAGACCTGAAAGAGTATCAGAAAAAGAAAACCCAAACTAACAATCCAGAAGACCCTGGGAAAATGAGACACCCTGGTCCCACTGGGTCGCATGATGGTCACATCTTTTATTTTTCCCAACCATTGCAATCTTTGAACAAAATGGTTGCTTCGCTGAATATGGATTCATGTAGATTTCTGGCACCAGCTATGCATTACCTCCTTTACAACATACAAGTTGGATTATTTATTTTTTTTTTTTTCTGCACACCCATTTCACTGCCACACAAAGAAATTTGCTTTCCTGCTCCTTGTGGCGCTGTGCACATTTTTCTTTCTGACTAATGTGCAGAATCTGTACCCTGACTTGCACATAAAAACGCAGCCAAAACAACAGAAGAGCACTAACTGCACACACACATCTTATTTTTATGATGCCTTTTAATCTTAGTTTGCTAGCAAACTCAGGCTTTCTTACCTAGCCATATAAAAATACTTTTGTTGTTGATTGCATCTCTGATTGCTGGCCTGTTGCAAAGAGGAGCTACGAAACCTGGCATTAAGAGAGTAAAACAATCAGCAATGGTTAATGGCTAAATCACATTAGAAGTGTTCATTAATTAAAATCTGTTGAACCTCTTTGCAGGCCATATTTAATCATAGGGTCATTAGCATTGCAAAAGTGTACCTCAGGAAAAAAAAAAAAGAAGGGAAAAACAAAACCAACAAAGAAAAGAAAACAAAATGCAGAAAGTTTTTTTAACTGAAAATCTTAAAGAGTTTGCCTCATCTATTGAAAAAATGGATTTGGTTTGCAGAAGGCAATATTAGGTACATAAAGCAAAAAGAAGCAGTGATTATGTTGTTGGGCCATGTTATATAAAGCTGCTATATTATTGCAATTAGGACAACAGTGACTTGGGCCATAATAGTGGCTGTCTTGTAAAAAATGGCACCAATTCAAATTTATAGTCTCTGGCTAAATGAGTTTGTTGTAGCATTGACAAAGAAACAAACACAAGCCAAATGCAGGCAAAATGAAGCACAAACAGAAACCTTTGGCTGTTTATATGCTGGGTAGATCCCAGAACGTTGTTTTTCAAAGAGCATTTACTTAGTGAATAGTCTTCCCTGCATTCTTACTGCTTTTTCAATGCTTTCTTTTTCTTTGATCTTTAAAACTTTAAGCACATTATGTATGTTAAAAATATTTATCTATGTGTAGTGTATAGCTGTAGTGCCTATAGTAGAGTAAAATCTTACCTGATAATCCAAAGCACAGAAAGTTCTGCTGTGTTCTGGAGACGGCCTAAAGAGCAGCCATAGTTTGAGTTCCTTTTCTTTCTGAGGAAGAGAGAAGCTGGTGGATCACTTTGCTGCCAGATGGGGCCATGCTAGAGCTTGCATGGCAGTCTGCTGATCTGCTCCACTTCATTGGTATTCTCTCCCTGTAAGAATGGCTAATTTTAAGCCTGTAGACAAAAGAAATGACCAGTACAAACCATAGGAATTTTTCTCCACACTACTTTTCTCTCTCAAGAATCTCTCAATTCTCCAAATCTTTTCTTCATACCTAGGGTTTTGTCACTTTGGGGAGTGGGATAGATTACTGCTTCTTTCAAGCTGCACCAGGGGAAGTTTAGGCTGGATGTTTGGAAGAAATTCTTCCTAGCAAGAGAGATTGGCCATTGGAATGTGCTGCCCAGGGAGGTGGTGGAGTCACCATCACTGCAGGTGTTCAAAAAAGGATTGGATGTGGCACCTGGAGCCATGGTTTAGTTGTCAGGAGGTGTTAGGTATTAGGAAATAGCTTGGACTTGATGATCTCTGAGGTCTTTTCCAACCTGGTTGATTCTATGATTCTTCTGGACCCTTATCATCACGCAGTGGAACCAGATCTAACAACACTGCAGCTACAAAGGGGACAAAGTTTGCTCCTTTATACACTCCTTATTGCTAGTTGGAACATACTCGTGTGGCAAGTTTCCCACTTGCAGATTTGAATCAAGGCCTCAAAAAAAAAAAAAAGAAAAGAAGTTGAAATTAAAGGTGGTAGCATTTAAACCAAGTAAAAGCTTAACTCATTTTAATAGTGGAAGTAATTTCCTTAATTCCTGTTTCCTGATCGCTTGCATCTTTCAGAAACAATTTGTTTAATTTTACACAATTTGAATTTTAAATTTTAAACAATTTGAGATTGTGGGGAGCGAATGACTGGATTTGTCAGAGCGTCTCAGGGCTCTGTGTGATGGTTGGAAATGAAGTGCTGGCTGGCAGAGAGACCGGCAGTGTGAAAAATTGGTGAGACTCTGGAACAGGTTGCACAGGGAGGTTGTGGATGCCTCCTCCCTGGGGGTGTTTGAGGCCAGGTTGGACAAAGCCTTGAGCAGCTGTTGAGTCTAGTTGAGAGGTATCCTGACCCTTAGTGGAGTAGATGATCTCTAAGGTCCCTTCCAACCTAAGCTGTTCTATGATTTTATAAAACTGATTTCTATGAGCAAGGAAAGTATTCTTCTATTCCTTTCATTATACTCACACTTCTAGGGACCTTAAGGGAAAGAAAAAGAAGCATATCCCTCACCCAACTTTTCTGTATATCAGCAGTGAATGGGCATACTGATTATTAAATAGTATGTGAGGGAGTGGAACATCTTCCCTGTGAGGAACGGCTCTCAAGCTTGGAGAAGAGGAGACTGAGGGGTGACTTCATCATGTTTATAAAGATGTGTTGGGAGGGCAGAGCCAGGCACTTCTCAGTGATGTCCAATGATAGGACAAGGGGCAACGGGTGCAAGCTGGAGCAGAGGAAGTTCCACATGAAGATAAGGGAAAACTTTTTCCCTGTGAGGGTGACAGAACCCTGGAACAGGCTGCCCAGAGAGGTTGTAGGGTCTCCTCTGGAGATACTCCAAACCCACCTGGATGCATTTCTGTGTGACCTGCTCCAGGTGATCCTGCTCTGGCAGTGGGGGTTGGATTGGATGACCTTTCAAAGTCTCTTCCAACCCCTACCATTCTGTGATTCTGAGATATGTTTTTTGAATGTAGGTATAAATTTCAGATAAACTTGGAGGCTCAGTAAGTGATTAAATTATTTTATATCACAAGGGAAAAATCTTGAGAGTTAAGCATCATGACTGGAAGCAACGTTAGACACCAATTGCCTCTTTTTATTAAGGCCTATTCAGCTTTAAAGTTTAATGAATACTTGGGACAAAGGATGCATTTATCAAAGAATCAGCATAGCCATTTTAGTTTTGAAATCTTGGAATAAATATCTGTAAAAGTATTCAGGAATTCTCAAGTGAAATAAGAAAAGGATAGACATTATATATCAAATCTTTCTAAACAAGCAATGTAATTATGCTGAAGTCCTTTGAAATGAGAGCCAGCTAGGCAAATCAAACACAGTCTCAAAGAAGTCAACAGTTTCACTTCTTTATTTTCCTTTGTGTATTAAGTATATCATGGAAACCAAGTGGAACAGCCCAGATAAAATACTCTTACAACAATTTTCGCTGTGATGAGCCTTATCTTATTCCAGCCATGTCACATTTTGTAATCTTCTGCACAAAACTCTTCTGTCATGGAAGATTACAAAACAGAAGTGTTATGATGGTAGACACAGAAGCCTAGAACATCACCTGGGATTTCAGTTTGAATGCATTGAAGAGAGCACTGACCTCACCCATACTTGGAAAAAAATCTTTATTAGGAGTGGTCATGCACTGGAACAGGCTGCCCAGGGAGGTTGTGGGGTCACTGTCCCTGGAGGTATTCAAATGTGTGGACATGGCCCTTCGGGACATAGTTTAATGGCCTTATGGTGACAGCTGGACTTGATCTTAGAGGTCTTTTCCAAGCAAAACAATTGTATAATTCTTTGATTTGGTATCACAAATGGGACAGCAAATTTGAAGTGCAGAGAATGTCTTTCAGGGATGGTGTGGCTGTAGGCTGAATTCTGCAAGAGGGGAGATACAAATTGACTAAGAGATGGCTTTCTGCAGGAACGCCAGAATCAAGAACTTATTAACTGGTGTATGACTTACAGAAGGTGGGTCAACAAAACTAAAATATGTGAGACAATTCTAGTAGCTGCATCTTTTCATGCTGTGTAACTATTCTGTGCAAGCCAGGAAAAATCCTTTTGTTCATATCTTCCTGCAACATTCAAACTCAAGCTTCCTGCATACTTCCTTGGTGCTGGTGCTGGTGTCATTTCTTTTCTATAGTGTATGCCATGGCCTCTGAGTGTGCCCTATGGTTGCTTCCCTGTTACTGTTTTTATTCTCCTGTGTCAGAAGCAGGACATTGAGGATGTCATCTACAGACTAAAGCTGCTGTACTTGCTGCAAGGCTGGGGACCAGGTTTATATCATCTATCCCCTTCACCATTTTCACTCAAAGGTATCAAGGACTGTCTGTTAGCATCTGGGGATGCACTGACATTTTTAATTGGTCAGACAAGAGTTTTCCAATGGTAATTCCTTCCAAACCAACCATAAATTTGAGGATGAAGTCCATCTCTGATGCCCAGTGGCAGGTTCAAGATTATTATATTATAGCTAAGGTATAAGATCACCTTTCAACATCAAAAAAGAGCTAAGCTTCAAAACATAACCAGTTTGCATGTCTATAACAGGTTCAGCAAGTGTCTATCAAAGGTAGTTGCAACAGAATAGTCCTCAGTGTCACATTCCTCATCCATGTAGTGCATATCAGCTGCAAGCCATGGGGAGTCTTCTGGTCCCTGCTGCGTAGCAAGAGGGAGGCTGGTGGATCACTCTCCTGCCAGACGGGGCCATGCTAGAGCTTGCATGGCAGTCTGCTTATCTGCTTCCCTTCATTGCTGTTCTCTCCTTGTAAGAAAGGCTGAATTTATGCCAGTAGCCAAAATGACAAGTACAAGCCACATATATTTTTTTTTTCCCTTCTAGTGAGATGTTTTTATGCAACCTACATTCCTTTTCCTGGGAATTCTCGTTATTCTCATGCGGCAAACCTGCTGCATCTTCAGGAGCTGCAGAACTCCCAGTCTATCAGCAAGGTGCTATCCATCCCTTTTGTCCATTCCACATCCTGCTAGCGCCACATCTTGTCTGGTATTTGAAGTGGCCAGGTGGGAAAGCACAAAATGGAAGCTATTGGGTGATATGCAAATTATCTCTAGATATACAAACATACCTCAAAATTACTTGCAGGTTCTGTAGCTCACAAAACCGTCCAATGCCACAGGAGTAATGTGCCATGCAGAGAAAGAAGAGAGCTCAATGCAAGGACATGCCAAAGAGCTCTCCTCCTCCTTGAGGTGGCTGTTCCTGTCCTGATGTGACATGTTATTTGGATTCAACTTCACTTGAAGTTGAAGGGCAAGCTGCTTTTATTGCCATAGCCAGAAAGGGGGATATTTTCCTCTGTGATTCTTCTCCTTTCTGAATATAGGAAACATAATTCAGCCTTTAACCTGTCTCCTACTTTTGCTTTCTCTTCCTTTGCAGATATTGTGGTTATTGTTAGCCTAATTAATGGCATGATTATATTTTTAAGTCATCCAGAAAGAAAAGAAAGTCTCTGCAACAGGCTTAATGTAACTGACTGAACTTCATTGGATTTTGCTGCTTTCAGAAATGGGAAGAGTTATGTTGACTTGCTGGAGCGAGTCCAGAGAAGGGCAACGAAGTCGGTGAGGGGTTTGGAATACAAGCCCTATGAGGAGAGGCTGAGGGAGCTGGGGTTGCTTAGCCTGGAGAAGAGGAGACTCAGGGGTGACCTTACTGCTCTCTACAACTACCTGAAGGGAGGTTGTAGACAGGCAGAGGTTGGTCTCTTCTCCCAGGCAGCCAGCACCAGAGCAAGAGGACACAGTCTCAGGCTGCACCAGGGGAGGTTTAGGCTGGAGGTTAGGAAGAAGCTCTATACAGAGAGAGTGATTGCCCATTGGAATGGGCTGCCTTGGGAGGTGGTGGAGTCACCATCCCTGGAGGTGTTCAGGAGGAGACTTGGTGGGGTGCTTGGTTGCATGGTCTAGTTGTTTAGGTGGGTTGGATTGGTTGATGGGTTGGACACAATGATCTTGAAGGTCTCTTCCAACCTGGTTTATTCTGTGCATTCTATGTATTCTATGTTGCCTAAGAAGTAAAAAGGGGAATTTCCTTTTTTTTTTTTCTTTCTTCTATTTTTTTGCTCAGAGAATGGAATTTGTAGCTCTGGCTAGACAATGGCCCCCTCAGTGGCAAAGACTCATTTCAGAGACATTAGATGTCCTAATTGTCACTGTGGCCATATCAAACCATTATTATGGCTGAAAGCCAAGAAGAAAAAAAAATAATTCTTTTTAGTATTGCTTTTCTAGGTGGTTTCTGTGAGTTGGCAAGGTTCTTTCAAATGTGATTTTGCAAATCTTAAAATGCAACATATTATATTGTATTACTGACCTTGTATTTCATATCCTTTTCATGTGATTCCTTTACAAATGCTTGAAGTCTACCCAGATCTAGCAGGTAGCTTTAAATGCATTCTACAAAGAAACATTAAATAATACAGCTACTAGAAAGGTTATTCTTTTACCCAGAAATTCACTCTGCTGGCATATATCATCTGTAAGGAAAATGTTGTGTTTGTGTTCCGCAAGTAATGTTTTAACTCATTGCTGAGGTTCTTTTTCGTCTTTTTTTACTGTCACACAGCTCACAAAGAAATTAATTTTTGCTTCAAATTATTTTCTGAATCTTTATGCAAATATCTATGAAGAGTGTAAACAAGAATTTTGTGTCCTCTTTTTATTTAGGCACCTTTGTAACTAAAGTAACAGCTACAGATGCAGATGATCCAGTTTATGGAAACAGTGCCAAACTGGTTTATAGCATTCTGGAAGGACAGCCTTACTTCTCTATTGAGCCACACACAGGTAGGTGACTCTGACTATGAATCCCTGGAGTATATTTACACTTTAAACAGGAGGTTTAAGGTAGATGGATGTCTGTGTTACCAAGTGCTAACCCAGCTCTCACTTTTATTCTGTCAGAGGTTGGTCATGTGAAAAGACAGAGGAAAGTCCTGTATTAATGATAATGTAAGGAATGGTGATGTTAATATTGCAGAAGCTACTGAAGCAAAATTGTGACTTAGCACTGATTAGGGGTTGAAAGACTTGGCCTGAGGAATTTAATGAACATAACATAGTTTTCAACATGAGCCTAGAGTCTTTCCAGCTAAACCAAGTACAGTTTAGCTTGGGGATGTTAAATAATATATTGTGTGTTTTCCTTAAAAATGATTTTTCTTTCTTGACTGGGTGGGTCAGAGGAAAGAAAGAACCTGAAGCTGTGCTTGGTATAAAGTTTTATTAGCATCCATTTAGGATGAGTTTATTTCGCTCTCGCTTTAAAGTCTTGAAAGTCATGTGAAAGAAGTGTCAATAAATCCATTCCCTCTTGTTTTCTGTACATATGTTGTACTGACAGCAAATTTGTTTTGAGAAGTGCTTTTTAAAGTGATTTGATATTATTTCTTATATTCCTTCACCTGTTACTGGAAGCTGTTTTTAATCTCTGCGAGTCAAGCAGCTGTCATCATTTTAAAGCATACAAAAACCCACCTCAGTTTATATCCCCATAAAGAAGGGAGTAAAGCAGGAGTGAAGAGCCCTGTCCTCATGCAAATTAATCAAATTATTGAATAAATGGTAGGAGAAATTATAAAAGGATGCTTTGGATAGATCAAGTCTGCTAAGTTTTGTCACCAACATAAAAAAAGAGTACTCTTGGATTCTTTGAAGTCCAGAAGTTCTTTAACTCTTTCTGGTGAGGTTGCATAAGAAAAAGTATTCCCCTTTCATAGAAATGCCCCAACTTGTAGGGTAAATAGTATCAGATGAGTAATATGAATAGATTAATGGATTAATCCATTGAAGTATTTCCTTCTGGTTGATGGACAACTATCCTAAATGTGAAAACAATCTCTGGAACACCATTCAGTATTTTATTTTATGCTGCATGCAAACCAGGCTTTTACAGACATAGCTCTAGCACAGCACAGTAGGAGAGCAGTGGCCTGTTTAAAAAATAGCTACGTCAAGAGGCTGTTATTAGTGAGGCTCCTTAGTTCATTCTGGCTGATTTCTCACAAGTCATGTGGAAACATAACCCAGAACAGACCTCTGACCATCAAGTATCAAAATATGTGACTTGATTTTGTTATTTAGTTTTTTTTAATATTAAATATAATTGCCTGCAGTAACAACTTGAGATAATTAGAGGGGGATTAGCTGCTGGATCTTTCTCAGTTTCTACTAGGGAATGTTGGAGCTGTAGCACTGGAAACACATCAGCTGTCACAGAGGAGCCAACAAGTATATTCCTCACCTGCACACATTTTTCATTTCTTCCACACAAAAATAGCCTGTAAGAAATATTCTAAATGTATAAAAATGTTTAATTTTGCTCAGGTTTATTATTTGTGGTGCATTAAAACCTCATGCTTAATGCAAAGAAGTATCTATTCTTCGCCTAGCTAGGGGATTTTCATTATGATGAAAGCCTGAAAAAGCTCCAAAGCTTTTTGGTGAAACCTGAAAATCATGATTTTTCAGTAGCATTACATCCCTCCTCCTACCTCCTTTTCCAGTTACAAATATTTCCTTGAGTAGCAATTCTATTACCACGAAAATGTCACATTAGTTTCTACAGGGAATGTAATCATAAAGATTTCAACTGTGGGTTCACAATTGTGGAGCTCCTCTGGAATGAGTAAGTGGTTTCATATACCTCACTTTTCTAGGTCTAAGCAAGACATCAATTATGTTCTTCTCTACACCATTACAACTGATTGAGTTTATGTATGGAGGGCATCCTCTCTTTCTTTGCCATCCCTTCATGGCCTACATCTGCGGCATAACTACCATACCCTTAGAGCTACTCACCAGTAGTCTGTTAAATCCAGAGAGAATGCAGCTGGTTTTGTGATGTTAGATGGACCTATCTATTGCTTATAATGTTTTAAAATGTGAAGAATTTGCTCTTGTGTCTGAGATTTGTCTTAATTCACTCAGAGAACTCTTAGTCATACTTGAGAAGTGCAGATGTAGACTGGATATTAGGAAGAAATTCTTTACAATGAGGGTGGTGAGACGCTGGAACTGGTTGCTCAGGGAGGTTGTGAATATCCCCTCCCTGGTGGTGTTTAAGGTCAGGCTGGATGTAGCCTTTAGCAACCTGGGCTAGTGGAAGGCATCCCCTGCCCATGAGAGGGCAGTTGGACCTAGGTGATCTTTAAGGTCCTTTCCAACCCAAACCACTCTATGAATCTATGAATGTTAGAAGGCGTAGGGCCCTCCAGCATGCATTTGTTTAGGCTATGAAAACAATAAATTTAGATAAAAGTCAAGTCATTAAGGAAAGCAGACACAGGTAGTCATGTAGAAAATGCAACTGCACATTAAACAGGGTGAAAAAGATTGCTCTGATACCCAGCAGCCTTATAGTTGTGTTTCCTCTGAAAAGAATCGTTGATTTCAGCAAACGTGGAGCTGTGAAGCAGATTTTCTTGGTAACAGCAGAATTTTGGAGCAAGAGTATGATAATGTTTATTATATACCAGAGAGAGCTTTTGCATGCAGTCTCAAAATGCCAATAATATTATACTAAGATAGCTACAATTTTGCAGTAGCTTGTGGCACTCTGTATTTCAGCTTTCAGAGGTAGTGGTGCATAACACACGCACGCTAGTTAAGCAGCTATTTAATTTGGACGGTAGAGCTGTTGCCACGGACAGATAGAGTGGAAGGTGCATTTTAACAAAATGTCCAAAGCAAATAAAAAGTACATGTGAGTACATCTTTATCCAGCCTTAGCAATGTGAGTTGTCACAGTGAATGTTTCCTCTCAGTAACTAAGCCAGGGAAATGCATTACCTTACACATTTGTGTGTAGTGCTCAAGAACCTCAGTGAAAGCTGTCATGTGGAAAGATTCATAGAATGCATCAGGTTGGAATGGACCCTCAAAGGTCATCTTGTCCAACCCCTGCAATCATCAGGGGCACCACCAACTAGATCAGGCTGCCCAGGGCCACAAGTCTGATCTTGGATGCCTACAGGGACAGGGCTTGAACCACATCCCTGGGCGAGCTGCTCCAGTATGTTACCACTGTGATGTAAAGAACTTCCTCCTAATGTCCAACCTAAACCTACCCTCTCTAGTTTCAAACCATTGCCCCTAATATTCTCTGTAAAGAAGCCATGAAGAACAGAGCCATGTAGGGGATGGATGAATCCAATAAAGCATCAATTCAGTAAGTGTTTTGAACCAAGGCTTGAGCCTAGGGAGCAAATCAACTGAATGGAGAGAGTGCATTGCACAGGCAGGTGTAAATAACCAATACCTCACTCCTGTAAGCCTCCAAACTAAAAGATGTCTGGATACTATTGTGATGGCATGCAAAACATAGCAGAGCAGCCAGCTATAGCAGTGCCCTAGCTAAACCAAGCCAGGTACTGTGTCTTTCTCAAAATGGAATCACTGGTTTAGGAAATAACTTTGTTGAAGTGAACCACTTCAAAATGTAAATATTTCATGTAATTCACAAGAGGGACCAAATGTTATCAAAATATAGCTGCTTAGAGCTGATCTACTTACTATTTTTCTAGATGACTGTCCTTTTATTAACTTTATTTATTGGAAATTAAGACTAGGTTTAGACCTGTGTAGCTGCCAGCACTAGGACAGCCATAGCTAGGCTTTACTGCCTGTAATTTTTTTGATTTCCTGGCTCACACCAAAGACTTTCTGACCTTGCTGCTTTGTTTTAATGATAGGCTGAGAGATGACCATAACAGAAATTCCAGTCATGCCTCTCAGTTCCTCTCTTCTGTAGCACTCTGAACAAGAGGGAGCAAAGGTATAGGATGTGGCTTCATGCTTACTGTGGAAGGTGTTGCTGCACCTGAGGGTAAACATGAGGAAAGCAGTTGCTTAAACTTCTGCTTGTTTTGTTCCTACAAACCTGACATTAACTGGGTGCAGTCCTTACCTGAATCACACTCTTGGTTGAAATTCTGACATTACTCTCAACCTCCTTGCTGAAACAATTCTATAATGCTGGGTGCACAGAAATAAGTACTGGCAAGTGACCCATAAAACAATAATTTTCCATTACCTTAGATGAAAAATGCATACACTTCTGCAGTTCTAGCTTCCAAGTTCTTCTGTATGAACTACAGACACATGAACAAAGGTAATTTAGAAGTTATTTTTCACTCAGTGCTCTGAATGTGGCTTAGGGTAAATGCTCTTTTGGTGGCTTGCTCTGACTATTTTTTTGCCTTTCATAGGTGAATTTTAATATGACCACTGGTTTGTTGGCTAGAGAGTAACTATAAATAATACATTACAACGATACAGATTCAGATTTACTCCGAGGCTCAGCTTACGATGTGGTGACATCAGATTAGTAATGAAACTCAGGGTGGACTGAAATACATTCCATAAAACATTATTTTTGCATCTGACTAACCAACTTCAGGTTTCCTGCCTCGTGTGTATTATTTATAAAGGAATATAAGTTGTGTGTGCTCTCTCACGGTCCAAATAATGACAGTCAAAATGCTGGGGAAGGGGATTCCTCAAGACTGCTCAAAGTAGGTAAAGTGCTTTGCTCACTTTTAAGGGTGTTTTTTTTTTTAAGGATATTAAGTCATGACTGTCATTTTTAAAATAAGATTATCATAATGGAATGTAATCTGAAATGACACTGTGTTTTACAATACAGGAGTGGCAGAGGAAATACATTTGCAGCTGTGCCTGACTTATTTACATTCCACATGAACTTAAATAATGTCACTCCTACACACATGTGAAATGCAGCTAGAGGAACAAGGAAAATTATGCCAAACACCCTGCACTGAAAACAAACTCTGTCATTCAATCACAAACCCTTAATGTCTATGGAAAAAACCCAGATATTTTTTAACACTACCATCTTGGATATGGCCATTTGATACAAAGCCAAATTCAAGTTAGTAAAGCTGGTACAAATAGAAGGGTCAGGAGACCTAGGAAAAGAAAGGCTCTCCTAATAGAATGTGGATACTTCTTTGGAGAGTGAGTGATTGATTTTTTTCTATACCTAGCTTTAACTTTCAGGTGAAAGTGCACATGCTTTAATCAACAGAGCTTTTAATGATTTAGTATATGGCCCTCTCTGGACCACAGTGTTGAACCCTGTGGTTCTGAAATCAGAACATAAATGAGTAGGCCTAGGAGGAATGGAAATGGCATACAGCAGAAGTCAGGTTTGAATCTTTTATTTCAATTTGCAGTCTGTATTATCTTACTCTGCCTAGACCTTGAAAGAGAGTCCAGCAGGATAAAAAAAACAACCAAAACAAGATAGCGAGAGGATAAATGACAACAACTTCTGAGTTACAGTTTTGTGATGTTACAGACAATTTCTTCTAGCTGGTTGTTAATGTTCAGTTTATTAGTCATGCTGTATATCAGTGACAGCCCAAGCTGCCCTCAGAATATTGTGTGTAGCCCTGATGAGACCTGGCATCATAAAAAAACTACCAAAATGCTGAAGAAAGTTCAAAGCAGGGTAGCTAAGGTGAGGGAAATATTACTTACAATGAAAGATTGATTAAACTTAATTTGTATAAACTGGGTAAGAGGTGATTAAAGGAGGATATGAAATCACTGCACAAATATTTGAGAGGTGTTAATAAAAGAGAGGCACAGGGACTCTATCTGTAATGACTCATGGTAAAATGACAAGGTAGCTTTTTCAAAATACAGAGATGGGAAAACAGTTTGGATGCAGGAATTAATCTGCAGCTATAAGGGGAAAGTAATGAGCTGCTAGGAACAGAGCTAGCTCGTGTCCAACAGAGCCTTTCTAAATAGTTCAGCTTCTAAATAGTTTAGATTTAAACCCTCATGGAATCAGTGTAGAGGAAGAACTTATTTAGCATCAGTCAGCCTGGAGTGAACTGCTGCTTTCTAGCTCATTTTCTTAACTAGTGCTTCTGTGAGAGCCTTGCCAATTAAAAGAGATTAAAGATAACAGATTAGAGTTAACTAACATTTTAACTGAAATAATTTTAAAAGACATGATGAAGTGGGCTGAGTAGATGTTGTTCTGTCTTAGCAAGTGAGGTGCAGGAACTCCCTTCCCAGAGGAGAAGGCAGGTGTGTGCAGCAGGCTCCAGAAGGTGGGTCCATACAGCCTGGAAAGCAACATTCCCAAGGTAGCACAACTGGCTCCAGCACATCCAAGGACTTCTGGAGTTTATACTTGGTCGCTTCTGTTATGGCACCTTCAGCTCTGTCTTGACAGCATTTGATGCACTTAGGCTCAGTGCTGACAATAGAGTATATTTTCATTCAAAGCAGTATAAGCCTTATCTTGTCATTATGTCCTAAGTATGCTGTGTAACCTTAGGAGTTGCGTTGAGGCGTTTGTACAGAGCTGCTTTGGTGATTCTGAGAGTTGTCTTGGTGACAGCCCATTAAGAGAGAGAGTTGTACTGACAAACTGCTAGTGCAGCAGACCTGAGGGTCAGTCCTACAGTTCTGGCTTTTTACTTAGAAGTACAAAGTATAACTGTTATGGGTAAGGTATGTAGGATTGGGTCCTTCAGTAGCAGCAAGAGCTGTCTTTTCTGATTAATAAAGGAATACAGAGACATTTGAAAACAGTTCTGATGGTCTGTAGTTGGTAGGGATAAGTGGCTTAAGATCAGGATAGATTGGCATTTGGAAAAAAAAAGAAGTGATTTCTGTTCCTAGAGTTTATCTAATAATGGCAGTAAAACGTATTTCTTGCATTTCAGAGCATACCTCTATCATGTTAGAAAGCTAGTGAGATAGTTAGGAATTATCCATTTTCCTCATGCTGAGTAGGAAAACAGGGGCTACATATCTAAATAATGTTGTGCTTCAAGAGACTGAATTGGAGGAATTTGAACTACACAGCTAGAGTTGGAGAGCATCTGAAAAAGAACCCAAGGCTACTAGGTGTAAAGTGTCTTGTGTAATTATAGGTATTAGAGGATCATTACAAATAAACTCCTAAGGAAGGAAGGTCATAAATGCAGTGTAGAATGTTTATTTACTGCATTCATGCTCAGCTGGTGAGAGGGTGATCCTTTCACTATGCCAGTGAAACTAGGTCCCAAGGAGAAGGGAATGGCTGGTTAGTAGAGATGAGAGCTTTTTACCCATACTGTAAAACCCAGATACAATTTCATCTGAATTATTAAGGCAGAATTATAAGAGGTGTTATGTGGTTGTATCCTAGGTTATATTCTTCAAGCAGAATCCATGTGGTGAAAGATAGGCAGTGTTAATTTAAGCACATGGAAAGCTTGCAAAGTCCACTTCAGATTGAATGCACAAAAGTTCAAGTAATATGAGATGAAAAAGAAAATAGACTACACGAGAAGCGAGAGAATTAATAAAACAATATTCAAGCTTCACCTGGCAGTGTACCAGAGGCAGGCAGTGCCATCTTCACAGAATCACAGGATCATGTTAGGAGTTGGGAGGGACTTCAAAAGCTCACCTAGTCCATCTTCCTCACACCATTTGAAACCATAAACATTTATAAAAAATAAAGCATGCATGGTTAGCTTCACACCTAAAAATACAAAACCAGCACAGAATTACTCCACATAAAATGGTATCACTTATTTAATTCCTCACCTGATTATTCTTTTTTCCTCACCTGATTATTTTTCCTCTGGTAAATATCTTTGATTTGAAATACATCTGCATCTGAATGTAGTTCAGGCAACTCCTGCAATGGAGAGTTTTAGCCAACTTTGCTGGAAACTGCAGATATTGTTCTTCTCCTGCTAAATAAGAAAATCCTAGAGCATTAGAGCTAAATAAGAAATAGAATATTTGATAATTTGTATTAAAAGATTAAGATTTTTATGAAGGGCAAATTGGATTAAAGATAATATTCCTGAATCACATCAAACTACTTCAGTGGTTTTCATTTTCAGGAAAGCCAGTTTGTGATCTATTCATTTCCTGTAGGAATTATTGCACAGGGTTTCCACAGATCTCCGAGTGAACCTATTTTATGGACTGCCAAAACAGCACTGAAGTCAGTGGGCTTCATGGGAATACAGAGAATGCATCTCACAGCTCTCTGAAGAAATTACAAGATTGATTTTTCAGGAGTTTGGGTCGTAAATGACTGTTAAATTTAATAGGAATCTCCACCAAGATTTTATCATGGAAGGAAGATCAGAGTGATTACTTTGCTCTTCCAAAATGAAGACAAGGAAGCTCCAAAGTTGAAATAGCAGGAAGTCTTCATCAGAACGTGTGAGAGGAATGAGATGCTTAAGAAAGGCTTCTCAGGGCCAGATTCCAATTTTGCATAGTGCATGCTTGGTTTTGTTCCATCTTTTCAATTATTGTGTGCATCTTTACAGTGTTATGATAAAGAGATCCTTAAGAGAATGGAGAGCAACGTGAGAAGTGAAAAACGGATCCTTACTTCTATTGTTCCTTTTCCTTCTCTTCTTTCTCTTCATCAGCTATAGCCTCTAACACACTAGGTTTTTTCCCCCTGATCTTTCTTTTTTTTTTATCTTTTGGTGTGAGACAGCGTCTATTCTTCCAAATAGGTTTTTGAAAGTAGTCCCCAGGG
Organism: Melanerpes formicivorus; assembly: GCF_026170545.1. Lineage (NCBI taxonomy): Eukaryota > Metazoa > Chordata > Aves > Piciformes > Picidae > Melanerpes > Melanerpes formicivorus. The sequence continues at coordinate 473,291 of NW_027142411.1, forward strand.
GTGCATTTTAACTGATTCAAGTTGTGAGGCAGATTGTGCAAATTGCTCAGTGTGTGCATTTAGGACCACTGTAAAAGTAAATCCCATTCTGCAGCTGTTTTATTTGCTATTGAGCAGTGTGACACCAATAGCTGTTTAGGAAAAGCAACTCAGCCCCCCCCAAAAAAAAAGGTGCTTCCAGTATCAGGGGGTGGTTTTGTTCTTTGAAGGAAATAGATTAGTTCTTGGTTTTTTTTCACCTTACAACCCCTTTCCTAATGTTTGCAGCTTTAGTCAGAGGATCCATAGCCAAATTATGATGCAGGTGTCTGTTCAGTGGTTGTACTGCATGTCCGTTGAATGTTTTCACAGGACTAAGGTTTGTAAAGTATTTTAGAGTACATAAAGACTTATCTTAGACATTGTGGAGGGAAGGGACCTCAAGTGAGAAGGCAGCGAGCACCTTTGCCCCAGAAAAGGCTCAGGTTTATCCCTTCTTATTCTCAAAAGACACGTGTCTGATAGGTTCTTAAAAACTTTCAGCAATGGAAATGCTGCAAATTCTGCAGGCAGCTTTCTCTCTGTACTTACCTTTCTCTTTCAGAAGGTGTTCTCCTAATGTTTAACTGCAATCTCTCTAGCTGTAATTTAAACCCATTTGGTGGTTTATATTTTAGGCTCATTATTTATTCTCTCATCCCCAGGGGATGAGGAGACTAGCTCCCAGTAATTTTTACATATTTGGCTGTAAAGCCTTTCTTCATGCTTCCCTGACTATATAACCCACCCACCCTTTTTTTTTTTTCCCCCTTCAAAACTAGGCCCTTACATGAAGGATTATTCCACACTTGTTTCATACAACATCCTTGCCAATACACCAGGAAATATTTGAGCATTTTTGTCAGCAAATCACTGTTGACTTGACTCCATATCCTTTACTGTCTTTAGAGTTATCTGCTCTATTGTAATGGTGAAAATGTTTCAGGCACACAAAATACTTTTTGCTTACCAAAGTAAGTTGTATGCTGCTTTTTTTTCTTTTTAGACTACTCAACTTGTCCAAATAGTTTTGAACTTTAATCCTGTTTCCCCACTATTTGTAATGGCTCCCAACTTTGTGTCTGAAAGGCTTGATAAGTTCTTCCTGCTTTCCATCATTCAGGAAATATTGAATGATGCTAGAAGCAGAACAAATCCTATGAACCACTTCATCCATCTCTCCACTTTGACAGTAAGCCATTGCTAACTGTTCTGAATACAAGCTTCCAACAAGCCTCTGCCTGCCTTACATTAGTTTAGGGTAATTCTCATGCCTTGCTTTTAAACTACTCTCCTGTTTGGCAAACATGGTTTTCATCCATCAAAGCATGCTGGAAGTGATTATGTTTTTATTCTCGATTTGTTTCTAGCTTGAATTGAAGCAGAGCAGGTTGAATGCTCAATGAGTTAATGTTCTGTGCACTTTGTGTGTATTTGGTGAGCTTGAATTGTTTGGGGGGAAAAAAATAGATTGGAAGTTTCAGCACTTCCTGTGAGCTCAGCCTAAGAATTGGTGAATTTAGCAAAAGAGAACATAAATATTCTTGAAATGCTGTGCTCATAGCTCTCTTAGTCTGTCTGTGTCTCAGTTCCATTGCTTAGGTGAGGATGGAGCCTTTTTCTGTTTATGAATTTGCCTCCTAAGAGATCTCTTTTGAGATGCTTCTCTTTTTACCTAGCTTCCATTCCAAAGCTTCTGAATGTAGAAACACTGGTGGTAGCATTCAGGCTGTGTAATTTGTGTATATTTGATGTTTAAAAACCTTCAGATCCTCTCAGAGTAATTAAAACAGTAAATTTCGTTTCAGCTCTTTATTGTATTTGAGATTGAAACTTGATTTTGTCTTTGTGTCTTAGCTTCTGGCAAATGGCTGAGGAAGCAGAAATATGGATAAAACCACTGAAATAAGAGGTTGTGTTAGTATATTTATACATAACAAAACCCCTCTAATTTTTATGCCTTGAAAGTCAGAAACTGTAAATGTGATTTAGGCGTTTTTTTAAGGTATTTATTTTTCCTGCTATAAACAAGGGCTAGCCTGTTCCACACGCTCAGAGACAAATTAAAATATGTGTTTGAGAAAAGTCATCACTTTATTGAAGTGATTATTTATTGAAATAATTAGCTAGTCTCAGTGGAAACTGCAGGATACAAAATGTTGCACTAACAGAGGTCATCTCTAGGCTAGACTCAGCTATGGAAATTAGGTTTTGACAAACAAACAGATGAGGGAAAATCTGCCTAAAACTGTTAATGGAGAAAAAGTTATAGTAGGCTTAGTACAAAACCTATTGAAATAAGGTTTCCCTGATCTTTGGATCAGCCCTGTTAATGAAACAAAACAAGACAATCGATGTGGACCAAATTCACAGTCTAAGTTTGGATTAGCATCCCTTTTGATGAGGCCTCTCATTTATAACAATAGGGTTATTCACAGAATACATCATTATGATTCCTAACCAGTAAACCAAGCAGTCTAAACCTGTCACAACTATCAAGTACTTTGAGAAATAAGTATCATTTACTCTCTTGACCTTGGCTGCTATGGAGGATAAGACCCTGCTGTTTTATTGTAGGTATTTTGCACCTATCACATCTGATGCATGTTTATTATTACCTCCAGGGTGTTATTGTTTTCCTGGTTTCAATATGCTTCTGGTAAATTTGTTAATGTTTACTAGAATAAATTCTATTCCCTCCTACAGATAATATGAAGTAGTTAAATTAGCATGAATATTGTGCTTCAAGGCTGCTTCATTGTTTTTTTTCAGGCACTGGAGTGCATGGCATGTGTCAGGGTCCTGGGTACAATCTCCTTCAAGGAGTTTCCCTGGTAAAGTTTAGGAATGTTGGGTAGGCTGCTCCTTTGCTGGTAGCTGTGAAGGAGGCTCCATGCAGAGGCTGCCACTCCTTTCCGTTTGGAGCTGCTTTTAGGTTGAATCTTCACTGCTGGCCCCCAGCTGTGCTGCACCTGCACCCAGCCTCATATTTCCATGGTTCTGACTTAGATCCAGAACCGCCTGCCGAGTTTCCTGGCCTGGTCTCAGACCTGCCTTCTTGGTGGGGATTTGCTAGGTGATCATCATACTGTAGCTCAACGTGACATTTTAGGCCAATGTCTCAGGGTCTGAGTGGGATCTGGCTTCTTGTTGGTGAGGTCACTGCTCCTCCTGCTTTATTTCCACATTCTGCTCCCAACTCACCTCCAACTGCAGTGCACTCTGCTCCCAACCCCACCTACCCCATGCTCAAATGAAAAATCCCTGATTACTTATTGAGTTTCTTGGCTCAGCAGTTGCAGACATGAGCTAGAGGTTTCATTTGCATGCCAAATTAGATTTATAAAATATGTAAGGCAACCCAAAATATTTTCTGGCCATTGTTTGCCAAAGCGTAGGTTCCAAGAGTGCTATTGTGTTGCTTGGTGGTTTGTGTGTAGCAAGCATATTGCTTCATTCTAAATACCTTCCACCCCCTTGCTCTTAGCTTAGTCCTGTACTCAACCAAGAAAAGCAGGTCTGATCAACTTGTTAGCATTACAATGTTAAATGGATTCTAAAATTTACTCAAATGCATCTCTATTAATGATAAAGACCAGGAACATTTCTTTGTTCACCATAAATACCTGAATAATCTTAGCACTTCTGCCAGTGTATTTTTCTAAGAAGATTATTTAATAGAACAACTATCCCAGGTGAAAGAAAAAGATTTATTTGAAGTCTCCATAGCTATGCTAATCCCAGCAGAGAAATCAGACTGATAATAAGTATTGACACCTATAGAACTCCTGATAATAAAAAACAAAGAACAGGTAAAAATAAGAACTTCATTCTAAGAGCTAAGGAAACATATGATCAGGCCTAGTGAGAGGTATGGATGATCCAGAGTGTAGGCATGGCCACTCTATTCAGCATGGAAGTCTTAACAAAGATACAGTACAATAGAGAATTCTCACTTTCTTGTGCTTTAATGACTTCCAAAGACCTGGTGAAGTTATGGTGAGTGTCTGCCCATAAACTGTGTCCTTCAGCTCTGCCCATACAGGCCCATGGACAGAGACACTCTTTAGGTCTCAGAAGAATGCTCAAGCACCGTGAGAAACCCCTGCAGTGGTGGATTCAGAACCACAGAAACATTCAGGTTGGAAAAGACCTTCAGGATCACCAAGTCCAACCAAGTTCAGTTCCTCTTGACACTCTCACACTTCTTTTAACCACTAAGATAATTCAGTAACTTGGACTATGTGCTTTTTTGACAGACAAATGGTTTTCTACAAAAAATAGAATCCAAAACAGCCTTAAAAGGAAAACCCAAACATATTTCAATGTAATGTTTACAGTTGTTTTCCCTAGGTTTAGTAGAACTTAGTTCATTCTTTTTATTATGGTGGATGTTACTAGAACACAATGAACACCATTTAAACTTGCCATTAAGCATTTAGTATTGCACTTTCCACAGGGAATGTTGTGAATTCCACATTACAGAAGGAGACTGTTAGATGTCCATGAAATCTGTAGGAGTTTGCAGTGGATCTGCACCCATATTTAACTGGACTCTCCTTTGCCAGATATCTTTCTGCTAGCCCACTGATGTTTTATGTTTCCATATACTACAGACCATTTTACTTTTCTGTCTTTAAAAACTTCTACTCTACTGAAGCAGGTGACAGCAGCTTACTGAAATCGTTGTCCAACAAGTGATCCTCCTAGAACATGGATAATGCACTTAAGGGAACAACATTGTGTACAAGAGCAGATACAGTTAGCAGTGTTAACAAATAGGATAGGATAGGATAGGATAGGATAGGATAGGATAGAATAGAATAGAATAGAATAGAATAGAATAGAATAGAATAGAATAGAATAGAATAGAATAGAATAGAATAGAATAGAATAGAATAGAATAGAATAGAATAGAATAGGAGTTGAATTAACCAGGTTGGAAGAGACCTTTGAGATCGAGTCCAACCTATCATTCAACATTATCAACTAAACCATGGCACCAAGCGCCTCATCCAGTCTCTTCCTAAACACCTCCACTGATGGTGATTCCACCACCTCCCCGGGCAGCACATTCCAATGGCCAATCATTCTCTCTGTGAAGAACTTCTTCCTAACATCCAGCCTAAACCTCCCGTGGCACAGCTTGAGACTGTGTCCTCTTGTTCTGGTGCTGGTTGCTTGAGAGAAGAGACCACCCCCCACCTGTCTACAACCTCCCTTCAGGTAGCTGTAGAGAGCAATAAGGTCTCCCCTGAGTCTCCTCTTCTCCAGGCTAAGCACCCCCAGCTCCCTCAGCCTCTCCTCATAGGGCTTGATGAAGTTTGTTATCTGGTTGTCTCCTGTTTGCGAGTTCTGTAGGGAAGCATTGGATTTCTCTGGGAGGTAGGGAAGAAACCAAGAAAGTTTATGTCACAAAAAGGTAAAAAATTAATATGTATCACAGTTATGATTAATTACTGGGTTTTGGACCAGCAATTCCATTGCATTTTTAATCAAAGCAAGGTAGGTGACCTTTAATAATGCATCTCTGCAAGTCTCAAACTCTTCTTTAAAGTTAGTACTAAGCGGCAACTTAACTGGACCTTCAGCAGTTCCAATATTTACACATATCCATAAAAATAGCTGCACAAGTGAATTTGGGTCTGTACCTGACTTTTTCCCCCCCCTGATTATTGTAGCTATAATTAAAACAGCCCTTCCCAACATGGACAGAGAAGCCAAAGAAGAATACTTTGTTGTCATCCAAGCAAAGGACATGGGAGGACATATGGGTGGACTCTCTGGAACCACAACAGTGACGATTACACTCACTGATGTCAATGACAATCCTCCAAAGTTTGCACAGAGTAAGTGCCATGATGTCTATGTGTTCTCCTATATAAGAAAGTAATGCAGTGGTGGTGCTTGGTTTGGTTTGTTGTATTGTTTGTTTGGGGTTTGTTTGTTTTTGCCAAATATTCTGGTTTATTACCATATTGCCTAGGTTTGTAATGTAATTTCAAAGCAGACAGCTGCTGCTAAAGAAAGATTAATAGTCCTCTGCTGTTTGAGAGCTTAGAAGAGAGGGAATTATGTCCATATCAATGTACAAAGCTCTCTGCCTCCCTTGTTACCCCCTTTACACCCACACAAAAGAGCATGGGGACTTTTCTTTCATACATTTATTTGCTTTTTGCTTTCAGCTAGTGTTAATTGCTGTTATGTGTGCTTCCATCTCATGCAGACAAGTGACACCACCAGTAGAAGACACATATAACCAATAAAAGAAATGAAGGTTTGACTAGTTAGGTGATAGTGAAGAAAACAAAGGAAGTAAGTCTGAGTCTAGATAATTGTTGATCTTTAATTCAAAATCCATATATACTACTTTGGTTCCAATAGATATCTTGCTGGCTAGGTTAAAATGATTTGGCATCCTGCTGGGCTTTTCTGCAAGCTTTGTAGTCTGTTCCAAAGATGAAGACAATATGAAAACAGAATAGGGAAGAGCATAATGACTGGATTGATTTTATTTGGAACAGGTGCAATCTAATGCAATATTAGAAACATTTTTTTTCCCAGCTTGTTCTGGAAAACTGAAGTTATAAGGTGTTAAGAGTCTGTTTGGAGAATACTCACACCTAGACTTTGTATTATTTTTGCTTTATTAAAAGTGTCTTTTACTAGCAAGGTACTTAGGCACCTAATGTAAAATTAATTCTTTTCTACACATTTATGACTTGAAGTCCACTTTAGCCCTGTTCTGAAGACACAAAGAGAGAAATGGGTTTGTCCTGGCACTCAGCATGTGATAAATACTCCCTTATAGTCTAGAAAATGCACATACAGATAGAGGGAGGGGAAGAAGAGGTAGAAGCTTCTTTGCAAAATATGTATTTTAATACTTCATCTTAGTGGTTTTGAACAGAAAGGCCCTCTGTGCACAACACATGGGTTTCTCTCATTATAAAGTATGAAATGCATCAATTTTTTGCTCCACACCACACTGCACTGCTTGCCCTTGTGTAGCAGTGTTTTCTAGCCTATGATGACAATTTCCCCAATAATGTAAACATCTACATTCCTGGCTGAACCCTATCACCAGAATGCAGGGAGACATTTCTTTTATACCTGCAATGTACTGTAGCTCCAATTCAGTGACTACAGATCTACTTTTGCCAGCTTACCTGGCTTTTATATTTGTGTCAGCACTTTTGGTCTCAAAAAGCCTTTTTGCCTGCCAGTGTGAAAAAAGCCTATCAGAAAATCAGCCACCCAACTGGTGCTAATTGGTACATTTGCTGGAGGTCTCAGCGGGAAGCAGAGGAGCGACTGTACACAGAGATGAAACTGCACTTTCCCTGGGCAGTTCACTCATCCCTGTTCTCCTGTAGTTTGGGTAGAGTGACACACTGTCTGGGTAGCATGAGGAAGCCTGCATCACAGATCCCTGAAATATATTTTCTCTGTAGGAAATGTAGATGAGTTTTCCCTCAGCAGAGTGAGCTGCCGTCTTTGAGGCTGTTGCAGCTAGATCTTTCCAGTGCAGAATCCAAGCTGCCCTGGAGGAAGAACCACCCTGTCTTATACAATGACCACTATTCAACTTCATTAGAAAAGAACCCTGCATCTGCTATAGCTTTGGATCATGTATATGTTGTGTTTAATGAGGATGAGGCATAGTAAATACTGGAACTAGATGTTATTACAAATTCTGCCTTTTTAAGCATTCATAGCATGCTGCCTAGCATTGCAGATTAGTCATGACTCTGGCCTTATACAAGAGCTGAGCAGGGCTAACATTTTTTTACACTGCTGAAGCACGGTTTGCATTTGCCTGGGAAGGAAAATAAGAAAGGATCAAAGTTACAATAGAGCCTAACCAGAATGAAATAGAAATTCATAAGATGTAATACATGCTGCTTTCACAATAAATTGTAATGAACTCCAAAAAGCAGTGTGGTTTATCGGTTTATTGTTTCCAGGCAGGACAGAAATGTATATTTATGGTTTGATTTGAAAGAGTGTTAGCCTCCTGGGTTTTAGAAATGAAAAAGATGAACTTTCACTACTTCCATGATCTCTTTGAAATAATTTTAGAGGCATTTTATAAGTCACAGAAGTTTTTAACCTGGCAGTTTACCACAGGATTGTACTGAGAAGAGCACTGCTGTAAAAACCAAGGGACTTCAAAGATGCATAACACAGCTTTATTTATTTATTTTGGGGTCAGTTCTACACTATGACATCCAAGCAGGACAATTCATCATTCTTAAGAGCAATTTGTGTTAAAGAGTCAGCTGAATCCTAATAATTTATTTTACCATGTTTTGTAAAACATCTTAATAAATCTGAGAGAAAAATATCAACTGAAAAATGCAATCAGCTGTGTCTGGAGATTCAAACCACAGAGCGTGGACAACGGTATAAATTATGAAGCTATAATTTAGTCTTCTGAGACACTTGATTGCTTTGGCTGCTCATTGTTTGTGAGGCATTATGAATATTCTTGAGGAATCTTGATGATCTCCAAATTATCTGCAATAATTTAGCCTAGAAACATTGAAGGAAAAAAAAGAAAGATAATATATTTCCCTTTGGGACAGACCTTAGCTACTGTTTATATTTGTGAATTCCTCACTGTTTCTTCCCTGCTTTAGCTTCTTGCTGCTGGAAGCAGCCTACAAACAGCTAAAGCAGCAACTCCAGTACAGCTGTGAGGACAGAAAAGAGCAAGTCCAGAACCCTTTGTCAAAAACTACTTTTATGGCCTGATCTGCTCACTTTGAATTCCTTTTGAGTGTTTTAACCACCAAGTAGCGTTGCAGTTGATTGGATCATGCACCACCTGTAGCTTCAATAAGTGTACATTACCAAGAGGTACTCCATGAAGGGGTTTTGATGTAAATCATGCATGTGTGTCTTATATTTTGCAGAGTATTGCTGAGAGCTGGAAGATACAATAGTAGCATCCTGAGTTTTCTCTTAATAAAATAATACATGAGAAGTTCTAAATATGTTTTTGACCCTCCTCTAGGTCAAGTTTGAAACAAATGTTTAAGAAAAATAAAAGTGCTGACTATGTGACTAGCACTTTCTAGTGGATTCCTTTCTAACCATACAATAAACAGTCAATGCAGTAATAGTTACTACAAAATGTTATCATTTCTTTTAACCCATAAATTTGGGGATTCTCTCTTGAATGTTTCCTACCACAGAAGGTGGGAGTGCTTAAATAAACAGGACCAAATCAAAAGGCTCAAAAAAGTAGTGAAGATCTGAAAGTGTATAAGGTATCTTTAAAGCATTAGACCAATTTTTTACAGAGTCAAACCCAAAGCTGGATCCTAACTCCAGCTCTCTAACTAAAACGGTGAGTTCAACAGCATCTGAAGTGGAGAACATTGCATACTTTCAATGTTCAAAGTAGCTAAATATTGATGTTTGCCAATACTAAGCATCCCTGCAAGGAACATGAGGATACAGGAAACTGAATATTCCTATTGAAAGAATATGTTTTGCTGCTGTCAGTAAATAACATGAGAATGTGGTTTGTATCAGGTGCACATCTCAGGAGTTTGCATTGGGGAAGTATGAATAAATGAAGAGCACACGAGATACTGGAATCGGATGTAATGCTTAGTCTTTTCCTCTTCTTTCTAAGGTCTGTATCACTTCTCAGTAATGGAAGATGTTGCTCTTGGGGAACCAATAGGAAGGGTGAGAGCAAATGACCTGGATACTGGAGAAAATGCAAAATCATCCTATGATATTATTGAAGGAGATGGAATGGATTTATTTGAAATTACCACAGATGCCCAAACTCAGGATGGCATTATTAGAGTGAGAAAGGTAAATCATATCTCTGTTTAAAAGGGTGTTTATTCTGCATACAGCCACCCAGCCAGACTTCACACTGTGAGAAGATGCTGGGTTTCCCAGGGTTCTTTTATCTCCTAGATTAGCCATGTCCCTCTAAACTGCCATTTATCTGACAACCAGGGTGGCATCCATGGGTGGCTTTGCAGTGCTGGGAATGCGTTGATCTTGTCTGGGCTTCCACATAGCCAAATCATACATGTTTTGCTTCCTTGGTTCCAGAGAAGAGTAGCTTACAATCTGCTTTGTTGGTGGGGTAAACTTCCATAAAATCTTGGGTGAGTGTTTATCAAATACATGTTTTCTCTCATTTGTTGCATAGCTGGTCAAATACTGTTCAGAGGAAGGAAAAAAACCCCACAACCAAAGCATAGCACATAAGTTAAATAGCCTGTTGTGTGAGAGGCTTGATTTTCTACCTTTTCTCATGTTGAGCTCTGCTCAATGAAGTGATTTCATTGAACCTTATCGAGGAGATCATTGCTGTTTCACATGAGAAGTTCCAAATTCTGACTTTAAGGAGGACTACAGCTTTTCTACAGCCCTTGATGTGTGCAGTATGAGGTATTTGCAGGTGCACAAGAGGAGGGCCAGCCAATAATGCACAGAACTGTGGGGAGAGGAAGCAGTCTGGAACCAAACTTGCCTAGTAAAGTCAGTGAAACATTAATTGCAGACTTAAAGTTTGTTGTTTTCTGGGAAAGAGGAGAGCTGATTCTCACATTATGTTCCATAGAAGGACATGAATGTAACACAGGCATAGAGGGTTTTAAATATGTAGCATAGAGCACTCTAAATGTGTCTTTATTTCAAAATAAAGCAACTACTTAAGGCAAAACAAAAACCTGAAACCCAAAACATGACGGGGGGGGGGGGGGGGGGGGGGGAGAGAAAGAAAAGAAAAATCCAATGTGTACAGGTAATTAATCTTTAATTGAACCTGTAATTAAAGAGGTCAGGCAGAGTGGCTATCACAAGTTTCTATTTTCTATTTCTCAGTGAGGAGGTCAGCCCTGTAGATGTATAATGAAATTATCTATATTTATCCCAATTTTGATCTGTTTTCCTCAAGGGAAAGTTGTGATATACATCCCTGATCTTCCTCACCGTTATTTATTGCATGCTGTGGCCTCTTTTGTAAACTAAGGCAATTAGCCTTTTGCCCTGGCTCCCTTGGCTTTATTTCAGAACGGAGTCTCTAACAGAATGTTGTTTCATATATTCATTTTGACAGCAATAATCATCTTGGTTCTACTACAGTGGAATGATGTATTGGAGGGTACTGTTCACCAACAGATTTTCTCCAGCATAAATTCATGGGGCTCAGACAATGTAGAGTAAATTTTCCATATGATATTGTGCTGAAGCATGACTGAATGTATTGGGGTGCTGTCCTTTCTGTAAAGCATCTGAAAAGCAATTGAAATAATGATCCAGGAGGTATGATTGGCAGATTGTGAATATGCTGACTTGTAAATCACCATTCACAATTACAAAAAGGTTACTAATTTAAGAGCTGCTGAAGAAGCAAGGTTGGCTTGTGTTTACTAGAATTTGTGAGAAAAAGTAGACAGAGTAAATCCCATTAGAGCTTGATTCATACCTGGGGGAAAGAAAAATCAACAAAAGTTGGAAGTACACATATTGAAGGCTTTCACAGACTTCCTGTTTGTGCTCTTGCTTTTATTTGCATTGCAGATTCGGAGTTTCTATGTCCTTTTCTTTTTATCCCTGGGACATTGTCATGCAAATCTTAATATCTTTCCAATGCTTGGCAATTTGCATCTTTGAAATTGGAATCATTGTGAGACACAATAGAATTATATAGTGAATATACTGGTGTGCTTCAAGACACAAACTCGAATATCCCACAATGAAAAATTCTAATGTGCAACAGTGCCACAGATTTGGGGGTTATTTGCTGGTTCCTTCTCTTAAATGCACTGTGTTTTCATCTCCTGTGCTTTAATAGGGAACTGTAAAACAGTAAAAACAATTGTGACATGGCAGGTATATGGAGAGAAAAAAGAAATCAGTTTTGTGCTTCTTGCTGAGGAAAAGAGAAAATAAAAGATCCAGAAATAGAAATTGTTACAGTTTTAAGAAAATTCCTGTGAGATGTCTACCTCCTTTATCCCCATAAACAGAAATGCAGAGTTACCTGAAGTGCAATAATGTTGAAGTGCTTTCTTACATGATTAGCTCTACATTTTTCCACATAACACCTCTCATGTCCAACAGGTAATAATTGCTACTTCTTTGCATTTCTCACGCTGTTCTGGAGGTAATAAAATATTTCTTCTGTGAGGAGCTAGCATCATGTACTTTTCTAATCTCTGATTTACAAAGCACTGAGTAAGTGCATGATTAGTATGCGAGTCATGGCATCACCAACAAATGTGTAATATTTATCTGATATGTAATTGTAACTGCAAATCATGGGAGAAAACATTTTGGGTAAAAATTCTTCTGAAAAGTAAGAAAATGAAGAGTTTTGTTGTCTCTGATGCTGGCTGATAAACAGATACCAATATATGCTTAGGTAATTTGCAGGTTGAATTCATGGGAGTGGGAAGTGATTCCATTAAAACTGTCTGAATGTGCTTAAATGCACATAAGTTTCATCCATCAGTATTAGATTCACTTGTTCTTTCTCTGTGGCCATTAGTAAAATACATTTATCTTTGTCATTCTTAACAGCCACTGGACTTTGAGACCAAAAAATCCTATACTCTCAAGGTAGAAGCAGCCAACATTCATATTGATCCTCGCTTCATCAGTGGAGGACCGTTCAAGGATACAGCAACGGTTAAAATTGTAGTAGAGGATGCTGATGAGCCACCAGTCTTTTCATCACCTACTTACCTACTGGAAGTGCATGAAAATGCTGCTATTAACTCTGTGATTGGTCAGGTGACTGCCCATGACCCTGATGTGTCTTCCAGTCCTATAAGGTAGTGCTGCTTTAAAGTTCTCTTTGAAAGAATATGACCTGTAGCTCCCCCGTGCACTGTATGACTCTGTGTTCCCATGCCATTTTATTTCTAGGAGGACACTTGTGTAAGATTTCTTTTGTGATGTTATATTCATCGGTTCAGATCATCTTCAAAATCACCAAAATGCTTCTTGCCACAGGAGTAGTCTTATGAAACAGTAGGAATGCAATGAAAATAAGAACTAGAGTGTTTGAGGTCAGATGGGGTGGAGTCTTTGCAGTTATTTTAAATAATCCACTAGTGCCTGCACTAACAATGCTGAGTTTGTTCCATGTAGTTGTAAGGCTGTCAAAACAAATTTTTCTAGACTCATTCTTGGTTTGAAGACAGAAAGTCAGGGATGATTATGCCTGTGTGCCTTTTACAGCTTCAGCTGGCAATATTTTCCCTTTCTGATCTAACTTGAACGGAATCTTTTGTTCTGGTTTCATCAGGTCAGTGTTTTCTGTAAGATTTTGATGAGCAACATCTTCCCCTCCCCCTTTGTAATGGTTAGTATGGTATCATAGAATCATAGAGTGGCTTAGCTTGGAAGAGACCATTTATTCCAGCCTCCATGGCAGGGATGCCTTTTAGCTAGACTCCGCTGCTCACAGCCTCATCCATCCTGGCCTTGAACACCTCCAGGGAGGAGGCATCCACAATCTCCCTGGGCAGCACATGCGAGAGTCCCATCACCCTCATACTGAAAAACTTCTCCCTAAATTCCATTCTAACCCTACTCTGCCTCAGCTTCAAACCATTTTCCCTTGTCCTATTGCTAGACACCCTTATGAAAAATCCCCCTCCAGCTTTCCTGTAGGATCCCTTCAGGTATTGGAAGGCGGCTCTGAGGTGCCCCCAGGATATTGTCTCTAGACTTGAACAACTCCAACTCACTCAGCCTACCCTCATAGCAGAGGTGCTCCAGCCCTTGGATCCTCTATGGGGCCTCCTCAGGACTCTCTCCAACAGCTCTGTGTGATTCTTATGCTGGGGACACCAGAACTGGATGCAGTATTCGAGGTGGGGTCTCACAAGTGCAGAGTAAAGGGGCAGATTCACCTATCTTGACCTGCTGGCTATACATGCAAGTATTCCCCAATCACCTTTTGCTATAGATACACTGCCTGCTTGCTAAAAGCATGTGAAAAAAAACACACACCAACTCATGTAATTCACAGTGAAGGTATATTTGGAGAGTCTATTTAATAATAATCATCACTGTGCATTACTGCCTCAGGAAATTTAAGCTATACAAGCAGTCCTCAGCATTATGAGGATGATGCTAATTGCTATAATCTATCACTTAAGACCATTTTGTAATCGCCATCATCATTTACATTAGGTTTTTCCTAGAGCCACACTTTAAACCTTTGTTTAGGAGGCCTACATGTTGCAGATAATAGAATAATGGAGATTGGAAGTGACCTTTGAGATCATCACCTCCAACCACTCACCTAGAGCTCCCAATCCCACCACTACTGCTAAGCTTCTAACTCTAAACCATGCTCCTTAGCACCACACCCATGCTGCTTTTAAAAACCTCTAGGGATGGTGACTCCACCACCTCCCAGGGCAGCCTGTTCCAATGCTTGAGAACCCTTTCTGTGAAGAAGTTTTTCCTAAAATCCAACCTGAACATCCCTTGGCACAACTTGAGGCCATTTCCTCTGGTGTCCTGTGAGACCAAACCCTATCTCACTTCAGCCTCCTTTCCAGGTAGGTGTAGTGGGATATGAAGTATCCCCTCAGCCTCCCCTTCTTCAGACTAAATAACCTCAGTTCCCTCAGCTGTTTCCCATAAGACTTGTGTTCAAGGCCCTTCACCAGCTTAGCTGCCTCACTCTGGACATACTCCATCACCTTTTTGTAGTGGGGGCCCCAAAACTGAACCCAGTATTTGAGGTGTGGCCTCACCTATGCAAAGTATTGGGGAACAATCATATCCCTAGACCTGCTGGCCACACTCTTCCTGATGAAGCCAGGATGCCATTGGCCTTCTTGGCCACCTGAGCACACGGTGGGATCATGTTCAGCTGGCCATCAGCCAACACTCCCAGATCCTTCTCTGCTGAGCAGCTCTCCAGCCACCCTGCCCTAAGCCTGTAAGTTGCATGGGTTTGTTATCATTATGGGGTTATTATCATATTTTAATATTTTCACAATTAGAAATTCAGGATTTCCAATGTGATTTGGAGTTCTTAGAACTTGTGTGTGAAGATGTTAAAGAGTCTCTTATTTCTAAATCATCCTTTCAAAATTAGCTAACCACAGACTTCTATACAAGTTAATTGCTTAATACATTTTCTACAGCAGCACACAACAGTGCTAATAGGCACCAAATTTATTTCTCTACCAGAGAAGTTGACAAAAGATGGCAATCTGATCATAGAAATAGGCAGTAAGTAGAGTTACCCAGGCTAGAAAAATGTTACAGAAACAACAACAACCAAGTAATACTGAATGCAGAGAATTTGCTCTAACAGCATTTAAGCAGTGGCTCCATCCCTAATTTTGTTACTCCTGTCCACAGGTATCTGCACAAAGGGCTTGCACTGCTGCTGCAAAGACTCTATGGAAGGGGTTTGAAACCAGCCATGGTGGCAGCAAGCTGCCTTTCTGCCCTTTATTCCTGCTCCATAGTAATTTCCTTTTCAGTTTAACCTTAGTTCCTTCTCTCTGTCCTCTTCTGCTTTGTTCTTGGCTTAGTCCTGTGCTTCTGTGCCTCTTGATTGTCTCCCCTTTGTTCCTCATCTAAGCCTGCTTCAGCTCGGCTTCATTTCTACCTTGGCTCTTTGGCCACTTTTGTTGTTTTCCTGGATCTCTTTTCTAGTCCTGCCTGACACTCCTAATAATTTAGGCCAGCAACCAGCCAAAATCTGAGCCACTGTATTCTGTCCAAGCCCAAATAATTGAACTGAGTAAAATATTTGCTTAATTTCCATCTTTTTTTTTTTCATCATTTTGCAGATCAAGAGCTTTTCAAACTGTAGAAACCAAAACTATTCTGTATGTGCAAACTGCATTTGGAATGTTTTATAGAAACAATTGATATACATGAAAGGGAACTGGCCAAAATTCATTACATTTAAATGAAAAGGTAATTAATTAGTGTGATTTATATCCTCTTTTAACCTAATACATGCAGTAGTTTCTGAGATTTAATTTTTCTGTGGTATTGACTTGATAGCTGCTTCAGGAATGCACAGGGCTCCGTTTTCTACACGACTGGTTTTTCTTTTCTTGTTTGCTCAGTTTATTTGGGATAGCAGCTCTGGGAAGTGCAAATTCCCTCTTTTTTGTTCCTTTTTTCTTCTTTTCTTCTTTAGGTTTGCATGAAAAATATTTTAATATACATAAAAGAGATTTCAGACTAGTCACTCTCCTGTCATAGGAGCAAAACCACTCATCAAAGACCAGCTGGGAGCAGAAATGCAGTTCTGTCCTTCTGGTTTGGAACACAATTGGAACATGAGAGAGGCTAGCAATAGCATGTGGAAGCATTTTGTTTTGTTGGGGTAGAATATTTCATTTTGATTGTGCATGTCAAGTGCTTATTCTGTTACTGTACCACATAAAGGATGTAAATTTTATTGGTATGCTTTATGACACTCTTTCAAAGATAATAAAGTTAAAGATGGACTGGTTTAATCCTGCCTGGCCATTTTTTATGGGTTTATTGTTTCCCCCCCTTTAAAACTGAATTTTAGAAGACCACAACCAAGTGCACTTCAAGGAAATGATGTTTTTCAGTAGATACCTAACCAACAGTATATGATGTTATGGTGTCTAATGGTATCTAATCCATAGATATTTTGGTTAAACAGAACTTTTGATAGCATTTGCTATAAAAACCCCAGCAACACAAAATTATGAACCCCTGTTGGTGCGTGCTGCCAACACCAGGTTACCTGCCCGTTAGTCCTATGCACACAAGGACCCTTGTTCAGTAAATAAAATAGAACTGGGCTCTCTCTGAACATGGAAAGAGTCTCTTGACTCAATTATCAGACTAAATATTAAAGCAGTTCGAAAAAATGTTATAGAAAACAGCCCTGATGAGTTCTTTAACAAAAAATATTTACTAATTAACCCCACTTTTAGCCAATACAGCAAGTGTTGTCCTGTTTTATATATGGCTTTTATAGCTGCTTAGAAGAGGTCAAACACTTTTTCATCGTTCCATCACTTGGTCTAAACTGTGTGATGCCTTTCATAGATTTACAAGCAGATGTATAGATGGGCTACCAAGCTGGTTCTGCATGTGCCCACCTTATGGACACACCTGAAGTGTGTTATTTAGCCCTTGTGTCAAATGCAGAGCTTTGGCAGTGCTTCTCATCTGAAATCTCCACATCAGCCACAGTAATTTGGACACCTGCAGACAGATGGGACTGAAGCATGCCTGTTGGAAGGGAATTTTCTCATTGTTTTGAGTCCTAATTGTTGGG
Organism: Melanerpes formicivorus; assembly: GCF_026170545.1. Taxonomy (NCBI): domain Eukaryota; kingdom Metazoa; phylum Chordata; class Aves; order Piciformes; family Picidae; genus Melanerpes; species Melanerpes formicivorus. Next base: position 490,599 of record NW_027142411.1, read on the forward strand.
CATCTTCTTGTGGCTAAGTGGCAATTGCAAAGGCATCTTCTTATGGCTAAATGGTGATGTGATATTCAGCTGAATTGCTTTCATTATCTGCTTCTCCAATGAATATGAGCTTTGTCCTCCTATCAGTTAGGCCAGTCTAACTGTATCACATATTTCATAGCCCAATACTTTTAAAATGAGCAACAACATTGCTCTTTTATTATTATTTTCTGCTCTGCAGTGTCTGGTGCTTTAGGGCCTGCCTCACTGGTGCTGAAGAAAGTTTACCTGTTAGGCTAATAATTGTAAATATGATGAGGAGAGCTTGGCTTATTCTACCTGAGTCACTTCAGAAGCATGCATCAGTGGCTCACATTTTACCGCATCCACCCAGTGAGTTCAGCCAAGCCAGCTGTGAAGTTTTACTGCAGTTTATTTAGTAAGGGTGGCATGTTCTTGCTTAAGGTATAATTAGGCTTGAAAGATCATTATCTATTAGCATACAAATCTATTGATTCCAGTAGTACTTATTTCATGTTTCTGTTGTTACTTTATAACCAACAGTCTATTTATCTGCAGTAAATTATCTTGGATAAAGCATGATCCAAGTGCACGGAAAGAAGCATGAGCAATAATCTTTCTTCCTACACTGCATCGGCCCTCCTATAAATCACTGCCCTTCAATGCCTTTCTCTGTGGAGAGATAAGCTTCACTGTGGCAGCTTTTCCCCATTCATATCAACAGAGATTTCATCTTTGGCAGCAGTTGATCATTTTCTTAATTCACAGCAGGCCTTCAAATCCTAGATAGGATATTTTCTGCCTCCCTAATGGTTCGGCTGTTTATCTGTCACTAAGTAGCATGTCCAATCTGCCTAGCACTAATAAACACTGGTGCTATACCACTGATGAGGTATCAGTACTGTGATTGAAATCTTAACAGGTGCAGGAGAGAAAAAAAATGATTTCTGCTCTTATTTACATTGGTTCAAATAAAAAATTAGATCAAATTAAGTCATAACAGCACGAGCAAAACTCTAGGAGCAGGGCTGAGAATGGTTTTAAGTCCTCTGTTGAACCACTGTGGGGTTGTTCCTATAATTGCCAGAGAAAAGCCATAAACTAACCCAAACTCCTCAATAACCTGTGCTGGGTTTATGGCAATTTCAAAAGATATTATTTCCCAAGATATTCTTCTCTCATTATTAGAGAAATGTATGTTTTATGTATAGCTTATGGATCTGACAATGCTTTCATATTAAAAAGAGTTACAATACCATTATCATCAAAGGGAAACTGCAAGTGTACTATTAGTTTTTTTTTTCCAGGTTTATAACACTGCAGGATGTTTGTTTGGAGGTGGTTTTTTTCCCCTCTTTGTACCAAATATTTATCACATTAAAATCAGGAGAAGACCTCTCTGTAGCCTTGCAAAGCCATGTAATATGTTAAAAATGTTTCATTTGGAGTGCTGGGTCGACATTGTGTATAAATACTGTTGGGATGAGATGAAATGCAATCCAACAAACTCACAGATGTTATGCTCCCAGTTCTATCACTTCAAACATTGTACTGCAGGAAGACTGAAAGTTTTGAACATGGACTGATCCTTAGAGAAAAAATGATATGATCTCAATGGAAGTTGTGTCAAGCCCACATCAGCTGAACATTAAATGGCTTTTCAGCATTTTATGGTTGATTTTGTTTGTGGACTGTAAAAAAATCCTCAATGGCTGATCTCAAAAAGAGTTCTTTCTGCATCTTCACATAAACATCAGGAATTTAAAGCTAGCTTTAAAGTGATGTCATCTTTAAAAAGTTATCTTGACTAAGGTCTCCCTTGTATTTTCTTGCATGAAATCTTAAACCTATGAAAGTCCAGAACATTTTTTTGACTAACTTCACTAGCACCAGAATTTTACTTCTAATACTTTAATTGGACCTAGGGAGACATCAAAATAAGGTTAAGATACATTATCCAAAATGATTGCCTGAAGTTAGGCACCTACAGCTTTATTCTTCCACACAAGTGGCCTGAATTTCAGAAAAGCTGAGGAGAGCACAGTTCCCATTAAACCACTGAGAACTGAGTCTGTGGAGCTCTGCAGAAAATCAGTTTACTTAAATGCCCAAATATAGATGTTTGTGCCTAGCTTTAGGCACATACATTTGGAATTTTACTTGATATTTTTTCAGGCACTCTTATTAACCCCACTACTAATTTTTTGAGGGAGTAAAAGTAGTTCTTCTCAGAATTTTAAACCAGAAAACTTAAATGTCTTAATCATTTTCTAGTTAAGGGTTTTTAACTCTTTAAGCCCTTTAGTTAGGTACCTTCCCAGTGGTCAGGGATTGGAACAGGCTGCCCAGAGTGAGGGTCGGTCTGTTCTCCCTAGTATCAGGTGATAGAATGAGAGGAAATGGCCTAAAATTATGCCAGGAAAAATTTCTTTACTGCAAGAGTGGTCAGGCAGTGTTGTGATCTCTGCCTTTTTCTTTTGCTGCTGTCCCCCAGCACCTGGTGGTGTTTCTAAGCCAGTATATGTGCACACAGGCAGAGGTCCCTGTGTGTGTGGACACAAATGAAAGTGCAGCTGAGATGGTAAGACATTTGGGTTTCTAGCACGAGCAGCATGCAGGTGGCTCATGCAATTTTAGTGTTAGAGGGTTGATAGATTCATAGAATGGTTTGGAATGGGAGGGATCAGTCTCAAACTGTGCCCAAAGGAGTTTTAGGCTGGGGGTGAGGAAGAAATTCTTCCCAGCAAGAGAGATTGGCCATTGGAATGTGCTGCCCAGGGAGGAGGTGGCGTCACCATCCCTGGAGGTGTTTAGGAAGAGCCTGGCTGAGGCACTTGGTGCCATGGTTGAGTTGATTAGATGGTGTGGGTGAGAGGTTGGATTGGATGATCTGAAAGGTCTTTTCCAACCTGGTTAATTCTGGTTCTGGCTGAATTCTGGTTCTAGCATTGGAACAGGCAGCCCAGGGAGGTGGTGGAGTTACTGTCCCTCAAGGTATTCAAGGAAAGTGGACATGGTGGTGTTAGGTTGATGGTTGGACTCATCTTCGATTCTGTGATCATGCTGGTCTTGATTTGCAGTCATACAGTCTTTAAACATTTAAACCTTGAAGATTTTTGGCAAGGTTTCATAGTTTGGAACTGAATTTTTTGAAAGTAAAATGTATCTGACACCGAAATAAGAAAGAAAAAAAATGATAAAGATGAATGCCATCATCCTAAGCTTTGAAATCAGATCCTAAAGCAATGTCTATCACAATCGATTGTGTTATTCTGGAACGAGTTTGAGTTCATCAGACCATGTTTGTTGTAGCATATAAAGGAACTTCTGAATCAGAACTTCTTTTTTTTTTTGGAAATTGCTTGTGATGAACCATAAACCAGAATGGAATGGCTGATGTTCAGATACCTGTGCCATTGTCACTGTAGCAAAGAAATGTTCTTGTTCTTTTAGCAGTGAATTTAACGGCATATTGGTAAGAAACAGGAATGTAGTGAGAAACTGACAGGCTGAGTCACTTCTCTGACCACTGTGTAGTGCAATCTGATGCTGTATCCTCACTCACCCTGCTATGCCTAGACAGAATGCAGAACAGATACAAGAATTGTCAGTGCATGCTGCTAGGTTCCGTAATAGACACAAAGGCTTAAAAGGTTTTTATATCAACCCACAACTAAGATTCTGTAAAACCTCTTGGAGTCAATTTTGGTTGAACCATGTCAATAGCTTAGAGAAAAACCTTCTCATTTCATAGCTTTCCTGTAAAAAAAAAAAAAAAAAAGAAAAAGAAAGATAGAAGGCTTAATTTTGTAATTTAGTTTCATTTTCCAAATAATGCATAAATAAAATAACTGAAAATGGGGAAACACAAAAGCTTCCCTGGACATCCTGTTCTGAGCGTTAGATCATCGTCCTGCTTAATGCACCACTGGAGCAATCCACTGCAGCTCTCTCTTGTTGGCAGGCTGGCTCTCTTTAGGCTGCATAATTTACCTGGATATTCACATTTGCACACTGACTGCCTGTCAGATGAAACTTGTTTTGTTAAAAATCAGAGCTGTCAGTCCGTGAAACACTCAGTCCTTCACTGTCCAACGTGTTCTTCAGGAAGGTGGTGACTCACTCACCACGTGCTGCCCGTGGATCTGCTCAAGGTGTGTCCGGCAAGCAGACACTTTGGGACATGGTGTAATGGCCAGTGGTGGTGTTGGGTTGACATTTAGACTCAATGGTCTTGGAGGTCTTTTCCAAGCAGGACATTTCTATGATTCTATGAACCATAACCACAAAAAAAAAAAGTCTGGTGAATAGTTCATGCTTCATTAATCTGAAATGTATCAGTGCAATAATATTATTCCCTGCTTTGTAAAATAACCGTGAAGCCCACCATTTTCTGTGTGCTTAGCACAGTCCTGTTGGAATTCTCATCAGTCACTGAGCAATACCATAGAAACTGTCTAGTAAATGTGATGGATTGTGCAATTAACTCTTGATCAGCACCGTTTTTCAAAGATGCTACCCAGTGAACCTGGGGGCATTTTATGACCTTCACACTGGGTACACAGCTAATTGCTCCTTGGGCAATCATTACTAACTTTTTGTGGTCTCAGGTTGTCATTTTGTGTTACAGATTATTATCCTGTTGAGCTTCTCAATCCATTTGGCTATAGAAGTGTATCTCTCAGAGGGGTCCCTAAATTGTCTTGTGATTGTATGGATTACAGCAGCTTCATTAAGTAGATTACAGGGATGTCTCTTTTGTAGGTTCTCCATTGATCGGCACACGGACCTTGAGCGGCAGTTCAACATTAATGCAGAAGATGGGAAAATAACTTTGGCAACACCACTGGACAGAGAAACAAATATGTGGCACAACATAACCATTGTAGCTACTGAAACCAGTAAGTATTTATGCCTACTGGCTTTTTGTGCTCTTGATTCCTTAAGTGGAAACTGGATGTCATTAAGGAAAAACTAAACCACACTGGAGTTTTAAACGACAGAACTTTTGAGAGCAAACCTGTTTTCTACTGAAGTTCCATTTCTTTTGGTTTTCAGACTGCATTTTTTTTGGTGAATACAGTAGTGTAGATTTTTGAGAGAGAGAGAGAGAGAGGGGATAGAATATAGAAGATAGACAATTAATAGATTGGTGATAGATTGATGACAGATGATAAATGATAGATGATAAAGGATAGGTTAATAAATAAATGAATACATTAGTAGAGGATGTAAAGGGTAAATGGTGAAAAATGTGTTTTAAAAACAACCCTAATCAAAGCTGTATATTCAGTCAGTTACATTAAAAGGCAAAACAAAATCTTTGCTATTTTAGAAGTAAATTGTAGAGCCAATTCAGATTTCCTTAATGCTGAGTGATGTTATGTTTCAGTACTATAAATGGTTAAGAACATGGGTAGTGTTGCATGAAAAGAGGTTACAGTGAGGTGGAGGTTGGTCTCTTCTCCATAGTATCAGGTGAGAATATGAGAGGAAATGGCCTGAAATTGTGCCAGGGGAGGTTTAGGTTGGATATTAGGCACAATTTCTGTCCTGAAGGAGAAGAGCCTGCTCAGGGAGGTGGTGGAGTCAACCTCCTTTGAGGTGGTCAAGAAACATGTAGACATTGCACTTGGGGATATGGTTTAATGGCCATGGTGGTCTTCAGTTGATAACTGAGCTGAATGATGTTGCAGGTCTTCTCCAACCCAAACAATTCTACAATTCTATGATTCTGTGATGCAGAACTTGTGATGTTCAGTTTCATAACACCAAACCCACGCAGTAGCAAGGGGATTGGATTCAGTGATCTCTGGAGGTCCCTTCCAACCCCTACCATTCTATGATTCTATGCACATAAGGAATACTTGGAGAAAATATGCTTATTTGGCCCATTTTTGTTGTCCAGTAGTTTTCCATGGCACCTGTTTTCTAAACCAAACACGTTACAAATCTGTGGCAGGCAACTGAAATGGCAGAAATGTCGATGAGAAAGATACCTCTGAGTATAAACTAAGCTCTCAGCTTGCAGTCCCTGTAAATTGTGTTCCTGTGACTCACCTTAAAAAATTGTGTATTTCATTGCCAGTAGGGCCAACAGTGCCCCGTTAATTACTGTTAAATCTTCCAGGCAAACACTACTTTGATAAATCAGCAAGAATACTTCCTGCTTGCAGGAAAGCCAAGTTGACACAGGGCATCAAACTACATAAGCAACGAATGCAGGCTCTGGTTTCATAGAACATATTTTGCCCAGGCTAATATCAATGAATAATTTTCATGTTCTTAAAGGAAAAGTAGATAAAATACCCATCCAGTTTGCCAGATCATGAGATTTACCAGTGGCATGAAAAGCAGAATTATTAGTGTATGATCCAAGTTTTCAGAGCCTGGAATCATGAGATGTAAAGTGAAGCAGTTGTACATTTTGCTTCCTCAAAGAAGTCAGAAAAAAAAGAACAAAACTCTAAGAAAAAAATTCCAATTAATTTTGTTATCTCCCTCATACATCTGAGTCAGAGCAGAGCCAACAGAGGTACACCGCACTAAGCAACATCAGAATCGAGTCTGACTGTTGCATCTTCAGATTTTTAAAACATAATTAAGCTCAAGAATTTTGTACAAAATCAGCCTTGTCATTAGGCTTCACGGGAGCCTCAGCATCCATCACTGGTGTAAAATTGCCTCTTATCAGACTGCCTATGAAAATAATAATGAGAATCTTGTTCTAAGCATTTGCTTTCCTGCTGATGGCTTATTTTCATATTGCTAATATAATTATATGGCATTTACATAAAACAAGAGCTTAATTTCATAGACTACTATCTTTGCTTATTTAAGAGAAATTATTTTTAAACTCCTCATGTAGAAACTAAATTTGTCAAGCAGGATAAAATGGACATGTTCATTTATTTTCTTTTCTCCAGACAGTAATAAGCAAAATCTCTGTTCTAAAACACAGAAACCTGTTGGAAGCAACAGCAAATGAAAATACGAAGTGTGTCATTAGGATGCTGTCACTGACAGTGATGGCAGCGGTTTGCTCGGAGTGTTGTTGGTACAGGAGCATTTTCTCTTCCTAGGCCAGCTGCTTTCCAGGCTCAGTTCAAGGTTCACCTCTATTCCTCTGGGGCAATGGTCACAGAATCATAGAATGCTAGGAGTTGGACGGGACCCCCAGAGATCGAGTCCAAGCCCTCTCCATAGCAGGACCACTTAGGGCAGGTCACACAGGAAGCTGTCCAGATGTGTTTTGAAGATCTCTGGAGAAGGAGACTCCACAACCTTTCTGGGCAGCCTGTTCCAGGGCTCCATCACCCTCACAGTAAAATGTCTTTTTTCTCATGTTGAGATGGAATTTCCTGTGGTTGCGTTTATATCCATTGCCCCTCACCCTATCACTGCATTTCACTGAAAAGAGACTGACTCCATCCTCCTGACATCCACCCTTCAGGTATTTGTAGACATCGATCAAGTCCCCTCTCAGCTCACTGACCCTGAGAATGTGCCTTTTGGTCTGTGGATGTAAAAGATGAACTTTGCTTTCTCTCCCTGACTCTGGACTTCAAATACTGGACTAATGAAATTTCTCATTGTTTTTGTTGTGTGGTTGAGACATAGCTCAAAATGTTATGCCAAGATGTGGAGGTGTGTTGTAGCTAGCTGCTTGAGAGATTGGAGCATGGGTATAGCCTTGCTTTCTAAGTTGAGGCTGATTATGAGCTCTCTGGAGCTATGCCCTAAACAGGGAAGGAATCTGGGGGCTTATGCAAGTGTTCTCAGAGAGCCTGGATTGCAGTGCAGTAAGAATGAATGATTAATTCACAGACATTCCTTTTGTTGCATTTTTTTTTTAAGGTTGGGGTTTTTTTTGGTATGTACAAAGGCTCATCACATCTTTAGATCTTCAGTACTCTAGAAATGGAATTTTCTGCCATTCAGTAAAATCTAGTGAAGTCAGGATCCTACCAGTCATAGGTGATCTCTTTTCTCTGAACACACAAATACTTTTTTGGTTTGTCCAAGTTACAGTTGTGGCTATAACTGCTGTTCTCATTGGCATGCTCGTGTTGCTTGCACTAACTGGTTAGCAATTTAGCTGGGCAATGAAGCAGAGCAGAGTTCAGGCTGCACTAACCTCCTCAGTACTCCCTCAGTTTCTCCTACAGGTTTTGCAGTATTTACCAAGTTATGTGTTGTCAATGCTACTCACCCACTAAAAGAAAATCCAATAACTATGATTTATTTATTAGAACATTTTTTTGCTGCAGTTTGCCCAGATTCTGAATGGAGTTCAGAATGACTGATCGTTCCCCTTATCTCATTGTCAGACATGTATAAGGCATATAATAATTAAACTCCACCTTCTTTGTGCCTTCAGCTCCATGGATTTCTGTTTTCTTCTAATGGCTCTAACAGCCACCCTGCAGGTATTTCCCAGTATCCTGACTGGCTGTCTCATGAATACTAAGGCAAAGCCCTATACTTCAGACATTGCTGAAGTGAAAAGTGTGAAAAACACACCAACAACTATGACCAACCATGACTCAAACTCTAAAGACAACTAAATGATGATCCATTTAAGTGCCCAAGCTTTCCTTCACCTGAGAGAACACTGAGTGTGCTACTCAAGATTTATATTTTCTTCCTAGCCTTCTTACAACCATGTGCAGCACTGGATGCCTCAGACCACGTTCAGGTCAGATCTCAGTTATGGTTTGTGAGCACCACTGTGAGCATATTCAAGCACAGGCAGGTCCCTCTATAATTGGTATAGACTCAAGCCTTTTCAAATGTACTGGGAAATAGTGATGAAGTGTGCATCTATTTGCAGTGTTGGGTCACAAGAAGGCTCTTCTAAACCTCCCTCTTCTCACACTCCTTGCATCACATGCACAGACATGCAACAAGTCAGAGCTCCAAAGCCAGTGCAGGACTGCCTGGGACAGGGTATTTCTCTTAGCCCACAGCAATGCTTTTAGCCAAGTTTTAAATCTCTGAATGAAGGGTTTTAATGGAATTTCCATTTTCCTTGTTCTCCAGGCACTGCAGTCATGGAACTATTATTTTCTTTATGATTGACTGCTTTATCAAATTATTCTTGGTGTTGAGCATCACTTGCCAAACAATAAGTGTACCAGCGGCCAGCTACACCCCCCACCCCAGGTACTTGGCAAAGTACCAGAGCTGCCACAATCAGTAGAAATTCTCGTGGCTTATTAGCTCAAGAAAGAGATGAAAGTAAAGTCAAGATCCTGAAATGTAAATGATGATTGGACCACAATAAATATTTTCAAGACATAGAGCACAGGAGTCTCAAGGACAAAGCTGTGTGCTCTGCCTGACAAAGGTAATTACCCATACCGACTGCATTCTTTGGAAATGAAGAAGTATGAGGCAATTTTATCACCTAATGCGAAAGGGCATAGAGCCAGAAAGGCTCTTTATGGTTTACCAAGAATATAAATACAATAATTGAATCATCACCCGGCACATGCTCCACTAAAGTTATCTATATTGTATATTCCTTTAAAAAATACTAGGGCACTAATTAAAAAGGAAGAGAGACGTAATTACTCTTCAGAATAAGCCTTCAGCTATACTCCGCTTTTTAATGCCATGAATACCTTTGCTTGTGCTTTCATTTATTTAATTTTATTTAGCCTTTTATGGTAAAAATTACTATAGGCGTTATTAGCAATAATTCTAACATTTTAGGAAGTTACTTTAGTGCATTACATAATTACCTCTAATTTAGGGCTGAGTAAATTTCAGCAAGTTCTAGAAAGAGAAGGAAATAAGCCTTTATGGAGGTTTAAGCAGGAGGAGCTCAGGAATATTAACCTTTTTTTTTTGTTTGACCCTTTCTTTCCCTCTGGCTTAGTGGAACTCAAACTAGATAATCCATCACTTTTTGTACAGAAACACAGAATCTTGTAAGGTAGTTATTATTCATACGCATATAAATAACGAGTCCACGGAGCTCCATAGATTCTAATGGGGTGCAGATCACTGGCTGTTGACCAGTGGAGGTCTGGTAGGTCACATAAAGCTAGTTTGCTGTTCTCAGTTATCAAAGAGCATTCAGGCACATCACAAACTTACTTAGCAGTATTTTTCACAGCTCAAGAGTAGCAGGACAGGTGACCCACTCAGATAACAACATGCAATTGGCCATATTATGAGGACACATGAAGGGGAATGGAGTTTACTTAGGGAACAATCTCTACATAAAACCATCTCAGAAGTTCAGAAGCAAGCATTACAATTCATGAGATTCTCCTTCCCCTCTAGTCAGCCCTGGTGAGACCACATCTAGAATACTGTGTCCAGTTCTGGGCTCCCCAGTTCAAGAAGGACAGGGATATACTAGAAAGTGTCCAATAGTGGCTATGAGGGTGCTGAAGGGACTGGAACATCTATCTGATGAGGGAAGGCTGCAAGACCTGGGGCTGTTTAGTCTGGAGAAGACTGAGGGGGGATCTTACTAATGTTTATAATGTGGGTGTCAAGAAGAAGGTGCCAGTCTCTTTCCAGTGGTGTCCTGTGAACGGACAAGGGGCAATAGATACTCCTCAACGTGAGGAGAAACTTTTTACTGTAATGGTGCCAGAGCACTGGAATAAACTGCCCACAGAGGTTGTGGACTCTCCTCTGGAGACTTTTAAGGCCTGTCTGGATGCATTCCTGCATGTCCTGCCCCAGGTGATCCTGCTCTGGCAGGGGGTTTGGACTGGATGATGTCGAGGTGCTGGTTTAGAAGGGAAATAAGAAACAGAAGTGTCATTAGTGGAAACATACTCAACTAATTTGTGTGAAATATATTTGTTAATTACTTGAAGAAGTCTGGAGGCATGGTTAAACTGATGGTGTACTTCTTACATTAGCAAAATGAGTGCATTGTTAAACGGAGCAGCTAACAGTTGGCCATCTGCACTTTGAACAGTTGAGCTGGAATTTCTGAAGGAATTACTCTGTAGCTTTCATTTAGTTTGATAAACAGAACTCCTCTGCTTCTAAGTAGAATGTGGCTATCTAAAATCTCCACTGTTTTTTCTGCAAGGCTGAAGCATGAGAGTAGATCAGAGTAGAGGCTTGTAGCTGAATATCATTTCAGACAATCTTCTCTAAGCACATTTCTTTCTGGAATAAATATTGCTGAGAACAGCATGCTTTGAGCTTCTAGTAAAGTTGCTGGATAGCAAAGGATGACAGCATCTTCTGTCTGAAACACAGAGAGGACTTTTTAAAGCTACAGGGAGATTTTTTTGCTTATTGCTGGATCTATGCAAGTAAGAATGGGTTGCTGCTAAACTCCTAGAAGCTGATTCAAATCCAGCATATCCAGAAATATTTTATCCGTGGAATAACCCAGGCACCAGTACAGCCTAGGGATCATCTTGCTGGAAAGCAGCTCCATGGAGAAAGATATGGACAGCAAGGTCTCCATGGGACAGCAATGTGCCCTTGTGGCCAATAGGGCCAATGGCATCCTAGGGTGCATCAAGAAAAGCACGTCCAGCAGGACTAGAGAGGTTCTCCTCCCCCTCCGCTGTGCCCTGCTGAGACTACACCTAGAATACTGTGTCCAGTTTCGGGCTCCTCAGTTCAAGAGAGACAGGGATGTGCTGGAGAGAGTCCAATGGCGATCTGTGAGGATGATTGGGGGATTCAAATGTCTCTGCTGTGATGAAAGACTGGGAGAGCTGGGGCTGTTTAGTCTGGAGAAGAGAAGCCTGAGAGGACATCTTATCAATGTCTATATATATATGTGAGGAGTGGGTGTCAAGATGAAGGTGCCAGGCTCTTTTTGGTGCTGCCCAGTGATAGGACAAGGAACAATGAGTACAAGCTGGAACACAAGAGGTTCCACCACAACACAAGGAGGCACTTCTTTATGGTGAGGGTGCTGGAGCCCTGGAACGGGTTGCCCAGAAAAGTTGTGGAATCTCCTTCTCTGGAGACTTTCAAAACCCTCCTTGATGTGTTGCTGTGTGGCATGCCCTATGTGATCCTGCTCTGGCAGTGGGGTTGGAACTGGATGATGTCTAGAGGTCCTTTCCAGCCCCTACCATTCTGTGATTAAATTGCATTTTTAAGATCATTCCCAGAAAAAAAATGTGAGCTCTAATAACAATAACAACAGCCAAATGCTCCTAGAAAAAATTCTTGTTCAACAAAACTTGTTCTTAAAGCATTTTGTTGTTTTGTTTGTCACTAAGGAAGAGAGGGATTTCGTCTGAGCTGTAATTCTACTTCAATCACCAGATCATTTAACATTAAATAAATAAATAAACAAAAAGTCAAAATATTCCAGACATGTCATCCCCAATCAGCCTGCTTATTGTTATTATTATTGCTGCTAGTCATTACAAAATTTCATCGCTAATTATAATTGACAATAAGACCTTGCATATCTAAGTTAATATTTTATAACAGTTTAATATGCATGATGTATTAGCATATTAACAATATAATTGCTTGAAAGTGTGGGCCAGATCTCTGACTGGTTTATGCAGGCCAGACCCCTGACTGGTTTGTGCTGGCACAACTCCCTTGATTAAGCTGATGACACCAAGCTGTGTGGTGCAGCAGACACGCTGGAGGGAAGGGAGGCCATCCAGAGGGACCTTGACAGGCTGGAGAGGTGGGCACAAGCCAACCTCATGAAGTTCAATAAGAGCAAGTGCAGGGTCCTGCATCTGGGTTGAGGCAATCCCAGGCACAAATCCAGGCTGGGCAGTGACTGGCTGGAAAGTAGCCCTGAAGAGAGAGACTTGGGGGTGCTGGTGGACAAAAAGCTCAACATGAGCTCTCAGTGTGCACTTGCAGCCCGCAAAGCCAATCAGATCCTGGGCTGCATCAGGAGAAGTGTGGCCAGCAGGTCGAGGGAGGTGATCCTCCCCCTCTACTCAGCCCTGGTGAGACCCCACCTGGAGTACTGTGTCCAGTTCTGGAGCCCCTATTACAAGAGGGATGTGGAGGTGCTGGAACGTGTCCAGAGAAGGGCCCCAAGGATGATCAGAGGGCTGGAGCACCTCTCCTATGAGGACAGACTGAAGGAGTTGGGGCTGTTCAGTCTGCAGAAGAGAAGGCTCCAAGGTGACCTAATTGTGGCCTTCCAGTATCTGAAGGGGGCCTACAGGAAGGCTGGGGAGGGACTGCTCAGGATCTCAGGTAGTGATAGGACTAGGGGGAATGGAATGAAGCTGGAGGTGGGGAGATTCAGGCTAGATGTGAGGAGGAGGTTCTTCACCATGAGAGTGGTGAGACCCTGGAATGGGTTGTCCAGGGAGGTGGTCGAGGCCCCGTCCCTGGAGGTGTTTAAGAGCAGGCTGGATGAGGCTCTGTCCAGCCTGATCTAGTGTGGGGTGTCCCTGCCCATGGCAGGGGGGTTGGAACTAGATGATCCTTGTGGTCCCTTCCAACCCTGAATGAAACTATGAAACTATAAGCTGGAATTGAGCAACACAGCAGCAAATCATTCCCTGGTACGTTTGCTCTGTCTTCAAACTTTTGATCTTTTTGAATCAGTTTTCTTCCTGCCTGTGCAATGGTTTATTTTTAAGGCAAATTCTTTTCAGTCACTTAATGGCACCATATTGTTTTCTGGATTTCCCCCCACCCCTTTTGTTAAATTTGTAAGTAAAAACCTGTTAGTTCTGCACACAGATTAAGGCATTTCTCTACCTTAGAATATCTGAAATCCTAATCGGTTTTGTTGTGCTGTGATCCACAAGAAGGAAAGGGGTAGTGGCACTTCTTCACAGTGTCACTATTGCTAGTGTCTATAACAAAAGAATTGTGGCTCCCTATAGTTTTCTGTGGTCCCCTGGTTTCTTTTTTCTCCTTCCTATTGGTAGCTGCCACAAAGAAGTGGAAAAAACTTTTTTTCAGCAGACTGACTTTTGCTGTACTGATGGGCTTGTAGAATAGTGCTCTCTAGGTGCAGATGCTTCTAGAGGCTGGGAGTGCTGGTTGGCAATTTTTGAAGCTAGATATATATTTGTTTCCAAAAATTTGTTTGTTTTTTAATTTGCATTGATTTGGGCAAAATCTTTAACTGTGGAACTTCAAACGTTTCTAGTTTACCTTTATTGTTCCTAAGTTCACTAACAGTTGCTAACAGTTCACTGGCAGTTGCTAAAACTTAAAGCATGTATGTAGTTTTTGCACTGCTAGCAGTTCACCACTGAAATACCTGACACAGTTGTTTACTGCAAGTGACATAACTACAAGCTACAGCCTGACTTGCATCCTCGTTAGAGACAAGTAAGGCTCAATCACACAGCTCTCCATCAAAAATACAGATTGTTTTCCACCAGCATTTGTTTCAGTTTGGTCTCTGGATAGATGTGTGGGTGGAAGATGTTGGCAATGTTCTTTGTCTTTTCTGTGGGTTTTTTTTTCCTTCCCCTTAAGGATTTACTTAGGATCTGTGAATAAAACAGAATTGTTTTCATTGTCATGGGCCTGACATGACTGCAGCAGCTTCCAATCCAACCTGCTCAAGCAGCTACACTAATAATTTATTTTGAATTATGTATTTGTTTACTCATATTGATGTGTCACATATATCTTGATTATGTGTCACTATGAATATAAAGCTCACTCTGGTCAAAATTAGATATGCAGAAGAATAGTCTCTAAGGACATGCTGTTTGAATCCAGAGCTTCTGACTAGAGACAAGTACCCGTAATTGCTACTCAAATATTGAAAAGATGCTACAGCTCCTGATTAGGATGCCCCTTCTAACTCTTTTCAAGCCTCATCCCATTCCTTTGTTCCCTCTAGTTTAATATTCCCCCTTCTCTCTGCTAGTGCATCTCCCATGCAGTCTGATCACTCTCTTATGCAGTATGTAGGTTACATGTAATGAGCATTCCTGTTACCTGCTACATTGAGTATCTACTGTATCTTCCAGCATTTGCTTTTTGAAGTCCAAGAAAATGAATAGGAAGTGGTGACACTGAGGTGGGTTTTTCAAAACACAAACATTGTGGTTAAAGGGAGACTGCCTTTCCAAGTGATTCATAATAACTAGAAACCCTTGAGTTTCTGGGTTGTTTGGT
Organism: Melanerpes formicivorus; assembly: GCF_026170545.1. Classification (NCBI taxonomy): domain Eukaryota; kingdom Metazoa; phylum Chordata; class Aves; order Piciformes; family Picidae; genus Melanerpes; species Melanerpes formicivorus. Next base: position 505,671 of record NW_027142411.1, read on the forward strand.
TTTTGGGAGAGTGGCACAAGGGGTGGGTCCTGCCTATGCTTGCTATTCCTCTCCAGCACCAAGGTGGATGTGAATTAGTTTCAGCATCCTCTGCTCCCTCAAGGACAAAATTGCAGCTTGCTTGCCATGGCCCCTGGTTCTCAATCACACTGCAGCAGCAGATAACTTTTCCTCTCTTATTGTGCATGGCTAAATTTAAACAGAACAGTGCCTTTTGATTTTCCCTTATAACCAGGGCTGTGGGCGAGGAAACCCTCTGCACGGCTGTAAACTACATCTGAGGTGTGTTTTGCTTTTCCAATCTACTTCTACTTCTTTCCAAGCCCTTTTGATCTGTCTGTGCATTCAGACAAGACAATATCATGTGTATGCACCAAACAAAATATGGTAAATCTGCAAAAAAACCCCACCAAAAAACCCAACCCAAATATTTCCAGTGCTGCCAATACATCTTTCAATTGCCAGAGGATCAGAGGTAATTGCAGAGTAACTCTTTCTTAGGCTGCTGAATGACTGCAGACCTTAATAGCATCAAGAATAGTGTGGCCAGCAGGAACAGGGAAGTCATTGTGTCCCTGTACTCTGCACTGGTTAGGCCACACCTTGAGTACTGTATCCAGTTCTGGGCCCCTCAGTTTAAGAAGGACATTGAGACACTTGAATGTGTCCAGAGAAGGGCAACAAGGCTGGGGAGAGGCCTTGAGCACAAGCCCTACGAGGAGAGGCTGAGGAAGCTGGCATTGTTTAGCCTAGAGAAGAGGAGGCTCAAGGGAGACCTTATTTCTCTCTGCAACTACCTGAAGGGTGGTTGTAGCCAGGAGGGGGTTGGTCTCTTCTCTCAAGCAACCAGCACCAGAACAAGAGGACACAGTCTCAAGCTGTGCCAGGGGAAGTTTAGGCTCGAGGTGAGAAGAAAGTTCTTCACTGAAAGAGTCATTTGCCGTTGGAATGTGCTGCCCAGGGAGGTGGTGGAGTCACCATCCCTGGAGGTGTTCAAGAGGGGACTGGACGTGGCTCTTGGTTCCATGGTCTAGTCATGAGGTCAGTGGTGACAGGTTGGACTCGATGATCTTTGAGATCTCTTCCAACCTTGGTGATTCTGTGATTCTGTGTAATAACAAAGAGGTTGCATTTGAATGTCAAATTGTAGCCTGCCCTCAGATAAGCAAAATGAGGGCTAACTGACTCCATCATTCTGTACTGTGTCTGTATGCAAAGAGTACACTAACTTTTAAAAACATATATTCTGATTATCAGGTTTTGTAAATCAGTTTTAATTCTTTGAAGTTAGAAAGCATCCTGTTTAAGTCCCTGTTTTAATTTAAATTATATTTACATTTACAATCTTATATTAAATTCAGTGTGGGAAATAGATAGTATTAAGGACAAGGACTAGATTAAACTTCCAGAACAGAAGATAACTGACTAACTTCTGCAGAGGCTGAGTCAGGCCTTGAAGTGAAAGGGAAAAGTGCAGACCAACAAAGTGCAGGGTTAGGAGAAAAGTCATTGATTGCCAATGATTTGGTTGAACTGTATGACCTTAAGAGTCTTTTCCAACTGAAATAATTCTGTGATTATCAAAAAAAAAAGGAAAAAGAAAGGTCCTTTTGGTCTTTTTTGCAGGCATGTTTCATTTGTCTGCACATTTTAAGTAACTGATTCAAAAACTCATAGAGATCTGGGGCTCTATGGAACAATTTTTATGTCGTACATGCACTAATGCAGAAACAAACCAAACCCCACGGACGATGGAAGCGAGCAGAAATTCTCTGAGCATGGCCTGAAGAATACATTGGTTTTATTTAATTAATGTTTTCTGGCACTGGTTTGTGTATCTGTCACAGAAATTTTACTGTCTTGTTTCTTTTGGCATTATCAGCAACCTGGAGGTATAATCTGTCCTTTAGTCCCCAGCTATAGATCTTATTTCTTGGTTAAAGGTAGGTATGTGGCCTATTTAGTCACCTATTTGCAGATGGAGTTGCTGAACTTTGGAAACCTCTTAACTACAAATTGAGCTTTGAAGTCAAGGACTTGCAAATGCAGACTGTTCTCAGTGTCCCCTCCTCCTTGTCCTCCTTTCCAGGATACGCAGTCGAAATACCCTCCTCACACTCCACCTGGTTAGCGGGTATGTATGGTTCTTCTGCATTTGTCCATGCCTGTGGAAGCATGCATTGTGCAAGAGTCTATCTTTTTCATGGCAAAGAGAGGTAGAAAAGTGGACAAAAATGGAAGGAGGTGGAAGAAGTTGAGCAAGTCCTTGGTTAATCTTGGGAAGGTCTATCGAGGAGGGAATAAATGAAAGAATGTAACGTAGCTTTGCTCATCTTTCTTCTGGAGACCAAAAGAAAATAAACTGAGTCATCCACTGGAAGAAGACAAAACTTTTCCAACTCCATTATTATTTTTCTCCCAAATAATGACTTAAGGAACAAACCCAAGAAATATGGTTCACATCTCTTTTCTCTCTGCCTCCCTCCCACACGCATGTACACACAGAGACTCGCCTCAATCTGTACTCCTCTAATATGTTCCAATGTGCTGAAATAAATAGAAATGAACATTAATTTGGAAGCAGTGTTTGTTTCTTGTCTTAGCAATTTGTACAGATGCCTTTCTGCTATGCACTGATATGTTTATATTATTTTACAGATATTTCACAACTCTTAGTGTTTTCTCATCCTTTAACACTACAACAATTTCAGGGGGGATCTAAATTTCATGGTGACCAATCCTGTTTGTTTCTCTTTGTTTGTTTCCTTGAATTTTATCCTGATTCAGCAGTAGCTTATGTTCTATTCTGCTTAAGAGAAATATTGTCTATGGCTGTTGTCTTTGACAATTTCAGAGTCAGTTTCAGGCACTCATCTCTCTTGAATCAGCTCATTACACAACACTTTGACAAATGAACGCAGTGTTTGCTGCAGAATGTGATTTGTATAGCTAAACCTCAACATAAATACAGTTTCAGCTCCACAATAGCATCTCTGTTCCTCAGGATTCTTAATTTTAGGTTTGTCTGGTTCATATGGAAAAATAAAAGATAATAATGTTATAAACTGTGGAATTATATAGAAAGAAATAAAACAATAACGTAAACCCTAACAGGAGAAATAAACTTGTCCTGCATGTAGATTATCTTGGTAAAGTCATCAGATAAAACCTTGATAAAGCCATGGGGAATGGATCTGTTAAGATGCAGTTTAATAAGTTTGAAATATAAGGGATGTCAGACAAGTGCTGTTGTTTTTATTAAGTCAGTGATTCAAATATTGTTTTGAACTCTCTGTTAGAATTAGCATTTCCCCTACTTGTGCTTTTGAAATATTGTTTCAGTAGAAATTTCACTCAATCAGGGAGTTGTGCTAGAGACATTTCCAAGCCACGTGGTAATAATAGCAATAGCAGTGATGATAATAATAACAGCAGCAGCAGCAACAATATGTTCTTTTCCAGAAGCCTACTTTCTATTCAGGTACTTTGTTTTAGTTAAAATGCAAGGCAGATTATAAGTTTTTAATGAGAATCTTGAAGTGATTTTGCATGGCTTAAATCAAATAAAGTTAAACTGGATTAAATTGGATTTATTTGAGTTAAACAAATTATGAACTTCATTTTGTGCAGCAAATAATTTCCTCTCTTAAGGACCATTGCTCTCTAAGACCACTTGTGTGTGTATCTCTCAAGGACAGACATTGTTCAGTGTTTACAGGAGCTGCAAAGCTGCATTTTCTTCTGCTAGATAGGGCACAAGACAAAGAAAAAAAGATTTATTAGCCCTAGTTATTCCCCGAATTACACAGTAACAAAGTTACCAAAGCTTAGTGCTTTGCATTACAAATTCCCACTGATACACACACATCTCAGATCTGTAGGGTTTTTGCGGGAAGGAAGAAATGTGTTGATTACAAAAGGAGCTAGAAGGGGTCTGTAGCCTCCAAAAGTTCAAGTTTGGAATAGCTTGATAGTAGGATTTTTTATTTTATTTTCATTTGATTCTGTCATCTATATCTTTTTTTGTATCAAACTCTGCAGCCTTTTGTACTCCTACATTTCAGTGGGTATGTTTACTCCAAGATAAGTACTAGCAAACTATTTCAGGCGGTTAATATTCCAGTAGAATCTGGAAACAGGGTGGGGAAGCACAAGAGCTTTTTAGGTCCTCGTAATATAATAAATAGAATAATAGAATAAACCAAACCAGGTTGGGAGAGACCTTCAAGATCATCGTGTCCAACCCATCAACCAATCCAACCCACCCGAACAGCTAACCCATGGCACCAAGCACCCCATCAAGTCTCCTTCTGAACACCTCCAATGACGGCGACTCCACCACCTCCCCGGGCAGCCCATTCCATAGCGCAATCACTCTTTCTGTATAGAACTTCTTCCTAACATCCAACCTGAACCTCCCCTGGCGCAGCCTGAGACTGTGTCCTCTTGTTCTGGTACTGGGTGCCTGGGAGAAGAGACCATCATCAGCCTGTCTACAACCTCCCTTCAGGTAGTTGTAGAGAGTGATAAGGTCACCCCTGAGTCTCCCCTTCTCCAGGCTAAGCAGCCCCAGCTCCCTCAGTCTCTCCTCATAGGGCTTGTGTTCCAAAGCCCTCACCAACTTTGTTGCTCTTCTCTGGACTCGTTCCAGCAAGTCAACATCGCTTTTCAGGATTTATTGCTGAACTCAGTTGGGCTTTCGATCACTTTAGGAAATATATTTATTTAAGATCACTTATAAGTTCCACTAGTTATTTTTCCATTTGAGTTATCCTTTCCCTAGATCTGTCCAGCCGTTCCTTTTTTCTTGTGTGCGCTGTGCTCATCTACAGCAGGCTGCTGGATCTTGGAACTGAGGCTTGAGCAGAGACATGAAAGAGCTGTACTTCTAGGAAATTATGAACACAATTTGCATCTGTTTCTTATAGCTCCATGCTGTGCTGTGGCAGTGGTGTCCATAGATGACCAACTGAATGTATCTGAAAATAAAAACTAAGTCCTTCTTTGCAGCCATACTCTGAAAAGAGTGTGGTTGGCTAGGCTAGTGGAAGTGTTCTCAAGAATTTTTCATCTTGCACCTCAGAGTGCTACCTTTCCAAACAAAGCCATTGCTTCTCAAGTAACAGTCCTCATGAAATACTTGCACTACAAGATTCGGGTTAGGTCTTTTTCAGCTGTGCATCACAATAAATACAGGTGTTGAAGCTTTGACAGATTTGTTTACTTGCTCAGACAGGAAATTCACACTCTCTTGTAATTTTGCATAAACTTGGAGCTGAGGCTATCAGGCTTACTACCTGTCTGATACAAAACTCCCTTAATTCTAGTGATTGGGTGATTCCTTGGTGAAAAAAACAAACTGCAACAAAACAAACAAAAACACCCCCCCCAAAAAAAAAACCCAACACCCCACATCACCCAACACTAAGAATCCCAGACCACCCAGTAGTTAAAACTTGGATTTGTCACTAGTTTAGAATGAACTTACTCTCCATTCATACAAATGAGGGAAAGTCCTGACCACTGAATACCAACCAGGCTGAAGGCCAGCTCTACAAAGGACACTTGCCCATGTGAGTGTAACAGTTTGTGAACTCTGTGGATCAGAGTGGATCCACTTCAATCACTTTCTCCTTTTATTTCAGGGATGTTGGGCAAAGAGATTTGAAGTGGCAAGGGACATCCCCTGTACGCGTTTTACCACTGAGAACTTCAAAGACGTTAGAAGGGTGAAAATGAGCAGATAAAACTATTTTATCTTCACAGTGTTTTCACCCACAAGTGAACTCTGGGTTTGCTTACTGAGAAGTCATCAACTTGCTTGAATAGGTGTGCTTAGGGTGGGGGGTTTTTATTATTTGCAAGGAAAACACTTGGCATCAAGTGAAATTTCATGGAAAGTTTGCAATGCCAAAAGAACACAGTGCCTTCAGTGTGGTGGGCAGTGGAAGCCACAGATAAAATTCCCTCTCCATCCTCTCTCTTTTCCTCAACAATAAATTCCACTCTAGCCACAAGAACCCTAATAGGCTCTGGGTATCCCCTTGTTTGGAGATTTCCAAACCAGTTGGGTCTCTCTTGTGTTTAGTAAATTAATTTTTTTAATGAATTCTCATCAAGTTTCTAATTATAATATCTTTAAATTTAATGTTTGTATTTCTGATGAAAGACAAACATTTTGGGGGCAGGCACAGGGGACATGAATAATTTCTTTAGAAGCTTATCTAATTAATTACATTTCTCTGTAATGTCTTTAAAATTTGAACTGCCATCATTTCATTAATTTAGATAAAAGTAAATCTTTAGTGTTTAAATATGACACTAGTGCTGAGAATTCTGATAAGCTCAAGATTCATTGTATTTCTATCAAGTTAAGAGGAAAAAAAAAAGAAGTGTTTAAAATGTTTGGTTTTCATGGTTTGCATATTAACTTTTATTTGATTTCAAACATTATTATTTCATGGCATGTGTGTCCAACTCATTAATAAGCAAGATCATATGATGCAAAGTAGGCATGAGCAGTATTCTTACAGGATTTGGTGAGGATTTCTTTTTCTTCTTTAACATGTTTCTTTCTGGACTAAAACTTTTCACTCCTTCAAATGGGGAGCATTTACAATCTGGTGTCTCATAATCTTCCATATCCTGTACAGGTAGAATTGTAATATTTCAGGCTATCCAGCAAACTTAAAGCCTTTTTTTTCAGCACTAATACAGAAGGTCATAGTCTGGGCTTGTGTCATGAAATAGCTATTTTTATGCTGTTTTAAAGTAAGTTAGTAGAGCAATGGCAATTTACACACTTAGAGTTATAGTTGGAGCCTTAAAAATTATATCTGGCTTGTGAAAAAATAAAATACAAGAGTTAGGGTAGGGTTTGATCAGGACACAACACATTTAACTTTGATGGAAACCACAGCAAATTACAGAGTGCACAATGTACATTGTACACGGAGTACAATCTTCCTTTAATCATCTCTGCCACTTGTAGTGCTGCCACCAATTGCTACCTGCCAATGGTGGAGCCTCACCTACTTCTACTTTGTAGACATTTGTTACAAGAGGTACAGTGAATACCAGGCAATAGGAACTTCTGTCCTGCCTTCCCCTAACCAGTTCTGTGCTGCCAGAGAACAGAACCCATGTGGACAGCTGCTAAGCCTTCACAACTGTGAGTAAGTTGATACCCTGACTCCTGGTAGCACCTTCCTTGCCTGCAGTAATAAATTAAACAAAAGCACTTAGTTCAGTTACAAGTCAGACCCAGAGTTTAATTCACACAGTGTGCAGTTCATCAACTTGTTGATGATATAAACAGGCTAAAATACTATGGTTGTAGAATAATACTCACTAAGAGATTTTGAAACTACAGTTGAGTTACTTGTGGAGTTATGCATGTATTACAGGATAGCTTTGGTCACTCTCCAGATCACCTGGTCACCTCAGTTTAAACTAAATCCCTGGTTTTACCTTTTTGATGAAAATAATTATAGTCTCTTAAAACAAATTAGCTATATACTGAATTGAAAGAAAGACACTAGAACTCTTCAAAGTAGAAAATGAAGTGTTGGCTTAGCTGTTCTTTCCCTACAGCTTAACAAGTTTATTGTGCTCTTTACAGTGATAAACACTTTTATGCAAAATAGCTCTTTATTCTAAATAATGAGGCTTGATTTTGGTGAAGAAAGAAGTTCACAGGTCATATTTTTGTCGATGGCAGATGAATCAAAGTGCTTTAATAGTCCTAAGAACTATCTAGTTTTGCCTATGTCAATCTACCATCTGTCTTTCTCACAATGTGTGTCTCCACATTAATCGTATTTGCAGTGAAGAAGTAATAGATGCACAGTCAGAGCAACTAATAGAGTAAAATGTTCTGTGCTCTGCCAAAGATAAACAAAGAAATAAATCTGTGTTGTTTACAGCTTTCCCTTTTCCATGTATAATGGACTTTATCAATAAAACAATACAAACTTCATCAAAGAAAAATCTCACCAATTTAGTTCAAGAAAGGTCTTCATTGAACTAATCTCCAACAAATGCTGTTTGCAATAGGGATCTATTTATTCATTTCAGCCATAAACTACTGGCCATCCTTCTTTATCTCATGCTCCAACTCTGCGATTCATTACAGATAAGACAACCCAGTTAAGCAAGGAGAAGAGAGGAAGGAAGACTGTGGTCACTATGTAAGCATTTGTGCATCAGTCTCGCATTAAATATGTTCACCTTATCTGCTTTGATTTCTTTTCTTAGGGAATCACAGTCAAGTGTCCCGGGTGCCTGTGGTTATCAAAGTTCTCGATGTAAATGACAACGCTCCTGAGTTTGCATCGGAGCATGAAGCCTTCTTATGTGAGAATGGGAAGCCTGGCCAAGTAAGTATATCTATGGTTTTATCTCGTGTACTTTGGTGTGCAAGAACGGGGTGCAGTTTCTCTCTGTCAGCTTATCTTTATTCCCCAAATCTCTGCCTATGTGTTCATGATGGCTTTTACTATTCATTTAAGATAAACTTGTGATTATATTCTGTGATACATCTCTCTATATATGGACCTACATATTTTTTAAAGCATAGGTTTTAAATTAAAGGTAGCTATCTTGGGGCAACATCCAGAAAAAAAATCTCAGTATCTCTAAGCTCCTGCTGTTTCTGCTCTGTGTGGTGGAGCTCATCACTTCATGTGTGTTAACAGGTAAATTATAAACCAACCTTAATTCCCATTTATATTGTAGGTGGGCTCAGCTATAACTGGAGACTGGATGGGGCACTTGGTGCCATGGTTTAGTTGATTAGATGGTGTTGGGTGATAGGTTGGACTTGATGATCTTGAAGGTCTTTTCCAACCTAGTTTATTCTATTCTATTCTATTCTTTTCTATTCTATTCTATTCTATTCTATTCTATTCTATTCTATTCTATTCTATTCTATTCTATTCTATTCTATTCTATTCCATTCCATTCCATTCCATTCCATTCCATTCCATTCCATTCCATTCCATTCCATTCCAATTTGGAAGAAACACTTAAAACAATAAAACCATTTCCCTTTCTCAGCATCTCAGTTATAATATAAATAAATATAAATATCTTTTTTTCTATATAAGATGCATATATAAATATATTTTGTTCATATCCACTTCTCTGTGGGGAAAGTCAAGCAAGCAAACCAGAACTTGATGGAAAGTCAAATCAATTGTAGCTGCATTTGCAATATTCAAAGAGGAATGGGGTGCTGGAGGAGCAGAGCTCAAATTTTCATTGCAATTCACACAAAGAAATAAAACCCAAAACAGTGCAAAACCAAACAAATCTCAACAGGTAATTTCCTTCTTGATTTAGTGAAATAAAAGAGTAGGCAAAAGAATTTCCACAACACTCTACAAGGTAAAATAAACTTAGCAAGATATCAGAATCAAGGTTTAACCTGTGTAGCTTTTTTTTTCCCCCAATGAAATGATACATATTGCTTAAAAGCCAGCTTTCTATTTTGAAGGACAAATGCACAGGGAAGAATATCTCATATGCCACGTAGATGACAAGCTAAGGATTCCAGGAAATGTACAGACTTCTCGAAAGCAATGCAGTGCAAATGAGATTTAGCTGTATTTTACAATTCACTGTTTTTAAACTTTCTAATTTATTTCTAGATTGTGACATTTTATTTAAATAAACAGCAGCTGACAGCCTGACACTAGTCTTGTTAATCCAACTATTCCTGTGTCTCATGTGGGTGTTAGGCATTAAATTCACTGTGCTCCAAAGAAGGTTACCTGACAATAGAGTTAGAAATTATTTTCTTTTAGCAGTGTCAAATGACAGCCTATGCAGTAGTGTATGACAACCTCCCTCTGCCACGACTGGATTGTTACAGAAGATGATTTGACTTCTTTCACCCCTTTTTGTTTATTAAAATGGTGTCAAAGAAGTGTCAGTTAAGAAGAGTATTCTCTGTAACCACTGAAAAGCAGATTATTGAAATGTGCCCTTATGGGCAGATAGTTATGTTGCTGCTGGTATGTAAGTTCTTCTAGCTCAGAGTGGATTTCTGTTTAGCTCAGGGTGGATTTGAGATGCTGAGCAGTGATGTTTTTGAGGATATATTAAATTCTAATGAGTATCCCTTTATCCAGAGCTCACTAAGCTTCCCTGAAATCAGAAAGCTGTGTTGCACAGTGTTTGCTGAATATATTTATCTAGGTTCCACATTTCAGGTGCTTTAATAGGTGGCGAAAAATGTTCACATTCCATTTTGGAATGCCACAGTAAATGGCATTATTAAGAGTCAGATAGCAAAAGAGGCTTTTTTTTTTAAGCACTTAGAGAAAACTTTCATTAAAAACCACAATATTCTTCATCACCTGTTACACTCCTGATCTGATGTCACCTTTGGGCATGAATTCTTGTGTGAACTTTACACATGATTGTTAAATATTTGGCTGCCAGCATGGATGAGGTGGCACTGATCCTGCAATTTCTTTTGTGTTTGAAACAAAAAACATGATGGGAAGAGTCACCGGTCCAGAATAATCACGGAGGTTAGGTACTAAATCTAAGTGATCACTAAAAATTATCTGCTCCTGTAAAGATTTTAGCATCTCCACTACCTGATTATTTAATTTATTAGTTGTTTTTTAGAGTTATTATTCTGTATTCTATTTTGGGGGAGAAATAATATTCATCAGTCAAGATGTAGAATTCAAAAGCTTAAATAGAGCTAAAAATAGAAAGACACTAAGTCTTTTACATAGTAACACAAGCCTAATTGGGACAGTTCTCCAAAGTTGAAGCATGTTACATGTGCAGGAAATGTGCAGTTGTATGCTGGAATTCCAATCTATTTACATTTGCAGTTCAACTTAAATCTAAGTTTAAATCAAATTTGAATTACCATAAAGGAGATTATGTTTGAACCTCTTATGAAACCTTATTTGCAGTCCCTAAATACATTGAACCAGCTATTCCAGTTTGGTTTCTAAGCATTCTATTTTGGGTTCCGATATAATTGTAAGTGGCAAGTGCAGCTGCTGGTGATGTGACAGAGTGCGTTAGGAACTGTTGATGTATAACATTTCCAGATGCATTTTCTTTGCTTTAACCTACTTGTAACTGTAGAGGTACTACAGCTTGTAGGAGAGGGTAGAGAGAGGAGGAAGAGAAGGAGATGTGTACAGCCATGCACATATCTGTGTGCTCCTTGCACATTTTTACAGACAACAGAGTGTTGCCAGAAATGGATTTTGTCACTTTTAGGGGAAAAAATTAAATTTAATCCTACTGTTACAGTAGCTCTAAGCTTACCATAAACCATCTCCTGCTTTTTCCTGGTTTTGCATGATTCCTTTTACTAAAGCCATAATATTCCTGGTTCTGCTGGTTATAGCTGCCCAGCTGTTTGTTTTCCAGCACAGCTGACTTTCTGACACCTGTAGAACCGAATCTGTGCTGTTGCATATGGAAAGTGCCTCACTTGTTGCTCCCCAGCCCATACCCAGCCTTTTCCAGTGAAAACAAAGCAACAGCATTTTCAAGGGCTGAGGTAGTGAAGACAATGAAGTATCAGTGCTCGAGCCAGTGTTCAGACTAGAACAATATCAAACTGCATACAATGTGCCCTCAGTCTCTCACAATTTCTGTCTATTTTATTCAGTTATAATAGAATTGCCTTTATCTAATGGAAGAAATCTTCAGATAGATCTTTGTCTCTCTGAAGAGTCAAAGCTCATTCAAACGGCAAAATGCAGGTTCTAGCAGTAAAGGGCTGCCTCTAGCTGAAAAGGCAAATGTAAAATTGTCCTGTGATGAGTCTGCTGCTTATGGCATTATGAAGCTGCAAAGTAATTCAGAAATAACCATGAACGTTGATGTAACTGCAAAAGTTTTTTCAGAGTTGGAAGAAGAGCTTCAATAAGAGCAGGGAACAGTTGGCTACTTAGGAGCCATTCTAAGGTTAGGAAGTGACATTGCAGGGAAGGAGTTTTCAACAGCACCATATATTTTAATTGCACATAGATAGGTACAAAGAACCACATACTACAATTGCACATAGATGGTTACAATACACTGAGAAGAGCTGTGGCTTGCTCTTTGTCCTTCTACACAGTTCATTAGGATCACACTGGTAATTTAGAAATATTATTTTTTTTAATAACTATTATTTCAAACACATGTGGTTTTGTGGAAGTGCAATGCAAACCTGCAGACTGCAATGCTGAGTGCTCCTAGGGAGCAATTTAACTATTAATGTCAATCCAGAGCTGCCCGTTAAGTGAAACATGCTGATTTTTGGATGTTTGGAAGAAGTTCTTCACCATGAGGCTGGTGAGACACTGACACAGGCTGCCCAGGGAGGTGGTAGAAGCCTCATCCCTGGAAGTTTTTAAGGCCAGGCTGGATGTGGCTCTGAGCAATCTGATCTAGTGTGAGGGGTCCCTGCCCATGGCAAGGGGGTTGGAACCAGATGATCTTTGAGGTGCCTTCCAACCCAGACAATTCTATGATTTACTGTGTTTCTACTGAATGTATGTGCAGAATCAAATACATACCTCCATTTTTAATGTAACATCAAAGTCGAAGTTTTACATGGCAGAATTTCATACATTTCAAGACTGAACAGCCAGAGAGGTTATTAACTTTCACTGTAGTCCTTCCGGATATATAGTGAAAAAAATCAGCTCTTGTTCACTTCATTGTTGTCATCGACCAGTTTTCTTATCTGGAACACCTCTTGTTTTATGCATGTTCTTACTAAGGAAGGCAAAATATTTGTAGTGATAGGTAAGGCGGGTCAGGCCTGGAAGATTCTCTACTGTGTCATGAACCACAAATTAGGAGTTGGAGAATGACTTCAATAAGTGTTCCATTACATGCTCACGCCACACTGAGCAGTGAAGTATGCTCATCAGCATTCCAATAACAATGTGGTAATGAGAATTACTAGACTACTTTCACCCCTATGGAGAAAAAGATACAGGAGCTTTTTATCACTGGATATATGTTATGCTCTCTTGCTTGCTTTTTTTCTTTTCCCCCCCTTTTCTTTTTTTTAAGAGCTTATTTTAATGCAAACGCACAAAGAAATAAGGTTGCTATGGGAACGCTAACTCTTAATTCCTTGATGTGTGCATGTAACACAACAAATATAGTATTCCACTAAGCCTGTCTTTTGCATATAATTTTCTGTGCATTTTCAGAGAAAGAATGATTTGGTAAACAGTGAAGGGAATGGAGGGAGAGAACTGAAATATAAGAAAGAAATCTGCAGGACATTAAGAGGTACCTATGGAACAGAAGAACAAATAACAAAACACGCCACAAACAGCAGATGTGACAGAGAATATGCCCAGTTTCCATTACTAATCTAGCTGATACTCTAAGCATACAATTTCTGTGAGCTGCAAATCCATATTAGTAATGCTCTTGGGTACTGACTTTCAGGTACACTAACTGAAAACCTGGAGACAGTGAGTTTTTAGAGTCAGCTCTTACATAATGTTGGGAAGTATTAACAGTGATGTAGCCAGCAGAGACAAAATTGCATAACCATCTGATAAACTGCACCTGTTACCTGCAGCTGACCTTCCAGACTTCACTGTGCCATTACCCTTTTCCCCTATTGCTTTCCCATTGTAACAGTGTTTGGAAAATGGATCATAAGATATATCTGTCTAAAGATACTTGTTCAGGATTCCAATCTAAACTGCACCTCCCTGTGTTGCAGAAATACCAGTACCCAGTCCAGCTCTGGGCTGAGCACACATGGAGAGTTTAGTACCTTACACCTCTGCAAAGAGGTAGCTGAAAATGTCCCACATCCCTCAGTGGGGCCATTTCTGCAGTGGGACAGACAGCATCTGCTCATAAGCTTTTCAGCTGTTTAGTAGTTTTTCACACTGCATAGCTCTCTAGGATCTCTCATGCAGCTGTAAAATTGGAGAGCTATTTCTTCAAGCAAAAGCTGTTAGGCCTTTTTCTGTCCATCTCTTCTAATACATATGTTGGGAATCATATCAGCCAAGGCTTCTGCTTGGCAGATGCAGTTATGAGGGAAAAAAAAATAAAAATCTCTTCATCTGGGGCTGTTTAGTCTGAAAAAGAGAAGGCTGAGAGGAGATCTTATTAATCTCTATAAATATCTGAAGGCTGGGGGTCAAGACGAAGGTGCCTGTCTCTTTTCAGAGGTGCCCTGTAATAGGACAAGGGGCAATGGATACAAACTGGAACCCAGGAAGTTCTACTTCATCATGAGGAAAAAAATCTTTACTGTAAGGGTGCTGGAGTACTGGAACAGGCTGCCCAGATTGGTTGTGGACTCTCATTCTCTGGAGACTTTAAAGACCTGTCTGGATGCATTCCTGTGTGACCTGCCCCAGGTGATCCTGCTTTGGCAGTGAGGTTAGACTCAATGATCTCCAACCCCTGGCATTCTGTGATTTTATGATCTGATATTTAAACAACCTAAAAGCTTTTCCAGTAGATTTCTGATAATAAACCTGGCCTAGCCAGAATTTGGTTAGGCAAGGAATTAATTGTCTCAAATGCCCTCATAGGCTCTCTTATAAATTATGTATGCCTAGAACAATACCTGCTCAAACAACTTTTTGCATACACAATTTCAAATATAAATGTTTTGATGTTGTTCCTTACAGTTACCCAGGGAGATTTCATTCTTTCTTTGACTTTTGAAGAACACAGAAGAAGGAATGGGATATTGATTGCATATACAGATTGATAGTCCTTTCTATTGTCCTAAAACCACTATATTAGTTATTAGCATTTTGTTTCATAGTTTCATTCAGGGTTGGAAGGGACCACAAGGATCATCTAGTTCCAACCCCCCTGCCATGGGCAGGGACACCCCACACTAGATCAGGCTGGCCAGAGCCTCATCCAGCCTGCTCTTAAACACCCCCAGGGACGGGGCCTCGACCACCTCCCTGGACAACACATTCCAGGGTTTCACCACTCTCATGGTGAAGAACCTCCTCCTCACATCTAGCCTGAATCTCCCCACCTCCAGCTTCATTCCATTCCCCCTAGTCCTACCACTACCTGAGATCCTGAGAAGTCCTTCCCCAGCCTTCCTGTAGCCCCCTTCAGATACTGGAAGGCCACAATTAGGTCACCTCGGAGCCTTCTCTTCTGCAGACTGAACAACCCCAACTCCTTCAGTCTGTCCTCATAGGAGAGGTGCTCCAGCCCTCTGATCATCCTTGTGGCCCTTCTCTGGACACATTCCAGCATGTCCATATCCCTCTTGTAATAGGGGCTCCAGAACTGGACACAGTACTCCAGGTGGGGTCTCACCAGGGCTGAGTAGAGGGGGAGGATCACCTCCCTTGACCTGCTGGCCACACTTCTCCTGATGCAGCCCAGGATCTGACTGGCTTTGCGGGCTGCAAGTGCACACTGAGAGCTCATGTTGAGCTTTTTGTCCACCAGCACCCCCAAGTCTCTCTCCTCAGGGCTACTTTCCAGCCAGTCACTGCCCAGCCTGGATTTGTGCCTGGGATTGCCTCGACCCAGATGTTAGGGAAGCTTTGAAAATTTGAAGTCTCTGAATTTGCACAGCATCAGACCTTGTTTCCATTTTTCACTCTACTCTCGGAAGGAAATGTGTAGTGATTCCTAATTTGAATCTAATTGTCCAAGAAATTATCGGTCAGCTGCTTTAGGCGTTACCAAAAAATAACTACTTAAGACAAAAATGTTATTGAATTTGGTGGACATGGGAAAGGTCAATAATTCTCATTAAATGTCTTATAAACCTCATCTAGCATAAGCTAAGTACCACTGAAATTTAGCTCTGAGTGCGGGATCTCAATCCATAGTTGTCTTTGTTTCTGCTTCTCAGGAAAATACTCAGAATCAAAAGTAAATGCAGCAAATATTGGAAAACAATTCAGAGCTCCTGATTGTTTTCAAATAATGCTTCCTCCTTTCATATTCCTGTGCAGCTTATTATGGCTGAAGGATGATCAACTGCAGTATCCAAGTATTTGTGGTGCTTCTAGGCTATGCCTTTAAAATTTAGTTACAGATTTTGAGCAGAAAGGTAGAAAAATATAAATAAATCACTATTGGGAGTAGAAAGGAAAACAAAAGATTATTCTAAACAAATTTGTTGGATAAATATCTGGCATTGAGTTGTGGCAAAGCAATTCTTTCTCTTCTCTTTCTGATCTCTTTGCTTGCTTCGCTCAGGAGAGATTAACCTGTTTGTCGGCTGACCTTGGCTGAGTTGTTTAGTTAAGTCTAACCTATTGCTTTCTCTCTGCTCCTTTCTCTCTTGGGACAGGGGGAGGAGGGGCAGTGGAATGGCTTCCCTGGTCTCTGTTGTTTGCTAATTGTAAATATCTGTATAATATTGTAAATCCTGTATATTTTGTACATATTCCTTGTGTTCCATTGTAGAGTGTAGTTTTTGCTTGTAAATACAGCTTCCACTTGCTTCTAACTGAGTTGGTCTGGCAAAATTAATGCTGGGGGCAACTTCAACCCACCACACTACTGGAAGTAAAAGAGGTAAATGAGGCAAATGCTCTGCAAATACTGGAGCTGGTCGTAGAAATCATATGAGGTGCTTCATACAAAGACATCTGCTCATTTAAAGTTACTCAGCCTATCCAAGCACACTCTCCTCTTCTGACCTTAGTACCCTGCATTATTCTGGGAATCATTTATTAATAATGGAATTTTAAAACCATCCTATGTTCCTAGTGCAGGAAGAACTGAAGGTGTATTAAAGAAAACAATCCAAAGTTTTTTGCTTTGTGGTTTCTGAGGGGGCTTTGGGGTTGTTCCATTCTGATTTGGTTTTGTTTGGTTTGTGGGTTTGGTGGTGTTTTGGTTTGTTTTTCAAATTATATTATTTGTCATATAAACCCAAAAGTTACTTTTTTAAAAATAGATATTTATTCAGTGAAGTAAAAATGGTGGTGAGGGAAAGAAGGAAGGATTAAAGATGGAGCATATGTGTTGGTCCGGTGTGAGCCATGGCTGCATGAATGAAAGGCTACCTTAGGCATCGTGAATATTTTGGAAGCTCAGTTTTCCTTCTTCTTAATTGCTGAATAATAATTTATTACTTACCTAAATCAGCAGCATTTTTTAGTGGCTTCTCTTATGTACCTGCCCTTTGTTCTGGAAACACTTTAAACAGTCCAGATATAGTCCCTGTTCCTCAGACTTTCAGACTAAGGTCTGTAAAAACCTTACAAGGTTATAAATTAACATTTTTAATCTGGCATGTAGCCAAATGAGAATGTGCCTGAAGGAGTGGAATGTTGGGTTGTGGGGTTTTTTTCCCTTACTGTTTGCTTATCAGGTGTGTGTTTACCTAATGAGTAAGGCACTCTCAGGCTGTGCCAGGGGAGGTTCAGGCTGGAGGTCAGGAGGAAGTTTTACACAGAGAGAGTGATTGCCCATTGGAATGGACTGCCCAGGGAGGTGGTGGAGTCGCTATCGCTGGAGGTGTTCAAGAGGAGACTTGACAGGATCCTTGGTTGCATAGTTTAGTTGGTTGGGTGGTGTTGGATGATAGGCTGGACATGATGATCTTGAAGGTCTCTTCCAACCTGTTCTGTTCTGTTCTGTTCTGTTCTATTCTATCCTATCCTATTCTATTCTATTCTATTCTATTCTATTCTATTCTATTCTATTCTATTCTATTCTATTCTAATGAGAGCCTTTTCTATTGCAGGTAATTCAGATTGTCAGTGCAGTTGACAAAGATGACCCTAAAAATGGGCATTATTTCCTGTACAGTCTTCTTCCTGAAATGGTAAACAATCCAAACTTCACCATCAAGAAAAATGAAGGTAAATATACAACATGTATAATGTGTATCTGGACAACTTGGGTTTGACTTGCTTTGTGACTTCCAGTGATTTTAGCAGTTTGTCCCTTGGGCTATTGCAACAGAGATGATTTCTTTAATGGTACCTTCATTATATCTCTAAAACCATTTCCAATATCTTTGCAGTGGATAAGAAGTAAAATGAATACTGAGTTTAGATCCAGAAGACAGCTCACTGGCTTAAATCAAAAGAAAGGATGGATTTACTGCCTGGTTTATTTCTATTAATTTGAAATTCCAGAGATACTCTGTAAGGTGAAAATCTGAAACTATGTTGATAACTAAATGTTGATCCTATGTTGACTGGATATAGATGGGAGCATAAAATTAAGAATCTGCTAAATCTCCCACAGGAAACACTTTGTAAGCCTGTTTCTTGTGTGTTTAAGGGCTTCAAAGTATTGCAGTTAGAAAGCAAAGTCTGCTACATCAGCAAAGCCCAGAAGGGCACTTTGTAGCACTATGCTTTAGAGCACTTCTGGAAGGACGCAGTGTCATTCTGTAGTGTTGTGAAGTGGAATTTCATGCGTGATGGAAAAAGAAGCCCATTTAATAGAGCTGAGCAATAAATTTACACCAATCCTTTTCTTTGACACATATATAAAGGTCATGTGAGGAAGAGCAAGGAGTGATCTCAAGAAGGCTGTAAATAGTTCTTCACGTATTTCTACTTGAATATTCAGGGAAGTTTTTCCATCTTGTTTTTTTGTTTGCCTTTTTTTTTCCTTTAACATCAAGCACTACCCTATCAGGAATGTTAGTCACATTCAGCTGCTTATATCTTTTATTTGAACTGGTAATGAAGAAAACCCCTACTTGGTCCAGATGTGTGTGAGGTATATATGCGTGAGTGTAAAAGTTATTCATGAAATGCCAAATAAAGAGAAATTGCTGTTTTCATTTTTTATTCTAGCTGCTCCAACCAAGAAGAATGATTGCACCATTCTCTTAAATGATACTATCAAACCCTGAATTCTTACCTAAATAAATATATCCTGATTATTTTCTTTCCTTTAGGTATGTTTTTATTTCATAGCATTCATGGAGTCTGTCTCTACATAGCATATTTTTACTTTCCTGTAGGAAATAAATCTCTGTGTTTTTTCTGAACTTGAACTTGAAGCACACCTCTTCAAAATGCATTTCATAATTGTCAGTGGTGTAACACGAATTAAGCAGCCTAAATGTGAGGTGGTTTGCTTTGCACAGCACGACAAAGTAAAACAAAGGTCTTAGCATTTGTCTCTATGTTTAAACACTTAGCTCACATCACTAATTAGCCTTGTCCTTCCAATCTGCTACCCATTTAATAACCCACTCTTACTCCTAGTCACAGCCAATGGCAAAATGACTCCTGATCGGAGTGGGAGTGAGGAGCCTTTCTCTATAATGTGGCTCAGAAAGAGAAGTCCAGTTTTGCATTTCAATCAGTTGAATGTGTAAATCCCCTTAAAACACCCAGCTGAAATCTCTTGAAATTAAAAACCCACTTGAAGATTGAATCTTGCAGTATCTGGGAGCAAAATTCCCACTATGCATGTCAGCCCTTTTCTGTCAAGGTTGCTCAGCCAGAGATACAGTCCATGGTTTATGCTAGAGCATGATCTCCTAAAGGAAACAAATATTCCTGTCAAAGCTAAAATCAGGGTATAATTTGGTCGAGCTGAGATTTCACGTCATTTAACCATCATAAATCTTAAGCAAGTCTTGATTTATTTATGCCACTTCAACAAACAAACAAACTTGACTATGACTTTGTCTTGCATATATCTGCTAGATAAGCGTGAGTGATTATTCTTGTTTAAAAGAAAATCCAGCATTCCTAGTAACCTGAGATCCAAGCAAATGTCTCCTTAGTTGCACTAGTCTGTGTCTGGGCTGTCCAAAAACCAGTTTGATGTGGTTTATTAGAAGCAGTGTAAGGGCCACAAGGATGATCAGAGGGCTGGAGCACCTCTCCTATGAGGACAGACTGAAGGAGTTGGGGCTGTTCAGTCTGCAGAAGAGAAGGCTCCGAGGTGACCTCAGTGTGGCCTTCCAGTATCTGAAGGGGGCCTACAGGAAGGCTGGGGAAGGACTTCTCAGGATCTCAGGTAGTGATAGGACTAGGGGGAATGGAATGAAGCTGGAGGTGGGGAGATTCAGGCTGGATGTGAGGAGGAGGTTCTTCACCATGAGAGTGGTGAAACCCTGGAATGTGTTGTCCAGGGAGGTGGTCGAGGCCCTGTCCCTGGGGGTGTTTAAGAGCAGGCTGGATGGGGCTCTGTCCAGCCTGATCTAGTGTGGGGTGTCCCTGCCCATGGCAGGGGGGTTGGAACTAGATGATCCTTGTGGTCCCTTCCAACCCTGAATGAAACTATGAAACTATGAAAATGCCTCTAACAAACCCTAGTCTCTTTTGTGGAGCATTGGGTTTCTGAGGATTGAATCAGTGCACAACCCACTTGGGTTTGGAGCAGAAAAATATTTCCCCACACTAGTGGGCAAAATCTTTGACATCTTTCTGTCACCTCGACCTCAACATCCCTCCTATATTCTTGGCCAAGCACAGTTCTTAAGGGCAGCAGAGACTGCCTTGGTGGCTCCTGAAGAAATACTGTCTTACAGATATTGTAGATGGATTGCATTTTCTCAGGGAATCTAATACAGAAACCCATTCTTTTATTTGCTAGGATTAGTAGCCTTTTTTATTTACTTAAATGATTTTTCATATCTTGCTTTTCTCCAGAATTCTGCCAAGTGCAGAGGCAAACACAAGTCCCCCTTGTCAAGAGAGTTAATGAAATTATATGGCCCTTTGGGATTATTTCGTGCTTTAGGTAACACTGTGGCAGTGGCAATTACTTCTCTACCTCACAAAGCAATAATATTACCTGATCTGGTGTCACTAGCATGTGAACAGTGCAGTTTGGGATCTGCCATGGGAAGCAACTTGGGATGTTCTGTTCCTGTGCTTCAGACTAAAGAATTTTCTCTTGCTCTATGGAATGTCAGCATAATCCTTAATTCATTTAGTTTGTTGCCTAAACTTCCCCGGTTGCCTTAAGGCAAGCTCATATGATACTGCAGTAATTAACTGTGCTGCCCAAATATACTACAAACATTATGATTTGCTACGTTGTTGTTGACACAGCAGTGTGTACTCGTCAAAAATCACAAGAAAACCCCATTTCTCCTGAGATTATATTACATGCTGTAGACAATATCCTGTAATCATTGTAGAATCTGTTCCTTGAAATGATATCCTAGTATCCTTTATTTGTAAAATCTGCATATTTACAATCCCTTCCGTAGACGAGATGCCCATAACTATGGAGGCTGGAGTGCCTTTCTGGTGTAAGTGATGTGAAAGTGGGGATTTAAATGCTGTCATACATCTCACTGAGTATCTTCAGGTCCTCTCTCAAATCTTTGGTTTTCATATCTCATGATCTTTTTGTTCTGTTCTGAGCTCAAATGTGTGCTGCTGAGTAATTTTTCTTGGGCTTTGTGCCTTGGCTAAATGGGCAGCTGCTTGATAATGTGAAGTAAAGCAATGCTTCTCTCTCAAACAGTAATGCAGGGACCACTGATAATTTAGATTGCCAGATACAAAAAACCTTTATCCCTTCTAAAATGCAATATGAAAATCACCTCATGTTTTCTGTGTGAGTCCTGGTAACTAAACCTGTGTCTTATGAGGAGTGGCTGAGTGAATTGAGATTGTTTAGTGTGGAGAAAAGGAGCCTGAGGGGAGACCTCACTGCTTTCTACAACTCTCTGAAATGAGGTTGCACTGAGGTGGGGGTTGGTCTCTTCTCCCTATCACCATGTAATAGGACAAGAGGAAATGGCCCAAAATTGTGCCACAGGAGGTCTAGGTTGGATATTAGGAACAGGCTGCCCATGGAGGTGTTGGAAACACCATGCCTGGAGGTGTTCAAGAAAGGTGTGGACATGGTGTTTTGGGATGTGATTTAATGACCATGGTGGTCTTAGATTTACATCTGGACTAGATGATCTCAGAGGTCTTCTCCAACCCAAACAATTCTATGACTCTATGACATAACAAATCCTCGACTACATAAACTTGTACAACCTGTCTGTCTAGCCACTTACTTTTCACATGCCTGTGTGCTGGGTTTCTGCAGAGGAGAAGAAATGGGGGAAATGGCAATAAATTACTTGTGCGGTGTTTCTGACACGCAGAAAAAGCCTAAAACTTCAGATGAAAATATCTGATGCTTAGGCAGGTGTTGATACGCACCAGCAATGTATTATAGATTCCTTCTCTGAAGGAAATTAACCCTTCTGAAATCTGTAGGATCACAACAAACTACAAAAAACTGACAGGAATTTAGATATCTGATAAGGATTTTGTGCTGCCGTGGCATCAGTACATTGAAATGAGACCTTTGGCAATGGAACTAGCATATGTTGACAGTCTTTTTTTCAGGTGAGTGGTCTCCACAAAGAGTTACTTAAAATCTAATGCCAGTCTCCTGCATCCCAAACAATATGCTCACAGCAATACCTGCTTTCAGCAGTGAATTCCTAATGCTCTTCTGGTTTCCTCAGGTTGTTCAAGAGAGGGCAGAATTTTGTGATAAAAGTGCTTTCACAGATGTAAACATTTTGATATGCTGCCAATGCAATTTTTGCCTTCAAAAACTAGCAAATACATCTTTTCCATAAAGAGACTTCAAGCTTTTCCCAAAAGATGTTTCCATTTTGCTTATGCCAGATTCTGTTTCCTAATGGAATAAACCCCAAATCAAATGTTTTATGGTGCCTTTGGATGCAGTAGCTCTTCAGACAGAAGAAGTGGTGCATCTTTACTGTAGAAATGTGGTATTGCATAGCTCATAGTGGGATATATGGAGTAGAAGCAACCACAGGTTTGTTTGGAACATGGCCAGGCCTTATCTTTGGATGAAGAGAACAATCTTAATGGCATGTGTTTTTGTTTCTGCAGAAATGAAGTCCCCTCTCCTCAAGGTATTCAATGCCTACCTGGTGATTTGAGCTCAGAATTTGAGCCAAACATTTTGATGAGTGCTTAGTAAAGAGGGTATTTTCTTTTAAAACTGCAGTGTTTTCTCAGGCTGGAGAAGGGAAGACCTTATAGCAGCCTTCCAGTACCTGAAGGGGGCTACAGGAGAGCTGGGGAAGGGCTTTGTAAAAACGTTTTGTAGTGTAGATAGGATTAAGGGCAGTGAGGGTGGTGAGGCACTGGAACAAGTTGCCCAAGGGAGGTTGTGGATGGCCCTTCCCTGGAGATGTTCAGAGCCAGGCTGTATGATACCTTGAGCAGCCTGATCTAGTGGAAGGTGTCTGCCCTTGGCATGGTGGTTGGAACTAGATGATCTTTAAGGTTCCTTTTAACCCAAACCATTCTAGGATTCTATGATATACACTTCAGTGAAGAACTGTTCTGTTGGGTCTCTATAATAAACAATATTCTCAGCCATGCTTAGATTATCATACCTACAATACATGCTACTGCTGCAAGGCTCTTCATATTTAAATGTCCATTTCTTCTGTTCTTTCCATCCATCAAGTTTGATCTGCCATTTATGTCCTCATTGTGCCTTCTTAAAAGTATAGGCAATGTGTCACCTATTTGAAAGGGAATAACCTGGTATAATCACATCAATCCCTAACTGTCTTGCATGGCATTCTATGCCTGTTCACAACTTATCTTCCAATATTTTCTATTTCTCATCACCTCTTCACAATTAATAAACAAGTGTTTCTAAACTACTTAGAAACAGCAGGAGCAGACAAAGAAATGCAACCTCTCTTTTAGATAGCTCAGATAATAAAGCCAGATGATCATCATTGCTTCGTTTTGAAAGTACATGTGTGTCACTGTGTGTTTAATATAATAAAGCTTGGATTTCTTTTTTCCCCACATCTTTTCCCTGAAAATATTTTTAGCAGAGCCTGTCAAATGTATACTTGGAGGGTGAGTCTTTTGTTCCCACAAGAGTAACTCCTGTGTTAAAATGAGTTTCGTTCCCTGAATCACTTTCTCTTGGCATTTCTCGGTAGGTCTCTCTGCCATTGTCTCAGCTGCCAGCTAAAGCTCCTGTGTTTTTTGATTGACTTTTCTTCCCAGATATATAACTAAGAGAGCTAAGAGGTGGCACTGCTATTCCATTGCCCTCCTTTCACTTCGCCCATTTCCGAAGTTAACCCGGTAACCTCAGGTACAAATTGCTTTAGCAAGGACATCATTAAACCCATCATTTCTTGATGGATGTACAATGAACATCTAAAATAATAGCACCCATATGGTCCCTTGGATATGAGCAGTAAATCCTTGTACATTTTTGCAGTTTCATGCAGTTTTTCAAGAGCCTTGGGAAACTTTGTGGCCCAGCTGCCGTCTATGCCAGAGGGTGTTTGATAATGGCAGTTCTCAAGGGGAAACACATGCTTATATATTTCTAATGTCTTTTATTATCATCCTCACTTCTTTTATATATCAGGAGTTAGACTTTCAAAGGGCAACTCTGAAACACACCAAGTCATATCCTTCCTAGTGGTTTTCATGGAAAGTAAAATCAAGTGACACGATCAGAGGTGTGTCCTGTATCCTACAGTTAAATATTTTTCTGCCATGCCTGTCAGTATTAGTGGTAAGGAATAATGTCTAGAAGTTTGACATTGAAAAAAGAATATGCTGCATAAGCTAGGAAACAGCACTGAACAGCATCTCTCAAGAGGCATAGATTTGCTACCAGAAATCACAGGGGATACTTGTGTAGCACGATGCATTGTGTGAAGGTTAGAAATAAAGTATTCCAATGTATTAAAAAGCAACAAACACAAATTAATATATACCCTGGCACTTGTATGCCAGAATCTGCCATCCACAGGCACACATGATGCTTCTCCAGGAGTGTTCATAGTGTGAAAAAAAAAACATATTAGAAATATCATACTATCAATCTTTTTCTCAGCATGGCATTAAAACTGGAGCTGTTCAAATAGCAGAGTTCAACATTTGTATAAACTGAGGACACCTGAACAACCTCAGATGATTGATTTCTTTCTTATGAATGATGTAGTTAATAATGAAATTGTTAATGTAAAATTATTGAAGTATCTCCTTTTTTAGTGTGGTTGAAAGGGTTTGTTCAATAAATTGGGTTTTTGCTTCTTTATGCTAAAAATTGTAAGCATAGACTTTAAACCAAGAAAACATAAAGATGTTGGTATTTTGCTGAGCAGAAAGTCTAAGTGTTATCAAAACTAATCCTGTGACAGTTTAGGTATCTGAGCTTCATGAAGCAATTTAGTTCAGACCACTGAAACATTAAATTGTATTTCATAAAACTCCTATTTTTATTTGGGATGCATACTTCCTTTCTCAGTTAAAAGCAAAATCTCTTTTACAGGCCTCAACTACCACATTCTACTGAAGACCTACAAGTTACACTACACTGCTGGGCCCAAGTCCCTTTATAAGAATAACATCTCAAGTGTGTCTTGGTCTGTGTGCTGGAAAGCCAGTAAGAATAATGACTTGGTTGTGTGGTGATAAGAGTACACTGTGCTGCCTTATCTCCCTCACTGTTGGAGTAGGCGGGCAGGGATATCATGGCTTTTAAAAGGAAAGGAGAGATTCTAGCTTCCACTTGATTAATATGCAAGAAATGATATCCTGCCAGGGCAAATACTTTTCCTGGGGTGAGTGCTTGTATTAGGCGCTAAGTGTCAAGGCCCTAAAATAATTTGTTTTTATAGCAGAGGAAATGCAGTTCCTCATTTATGATACTCAGGTTCCTTCAGTCACAGTCGTTAGACGATTGACCTGATTGAAACTGCTTTGGATCAGAAACTATGTTAGATCATACTTTGTAGGAAAAGCAATCAATTTTGTAACTTACATATCTGTCTGAGTTCTAAGATGTAATGTCATCCTGTGAGGTAATAAGCTGTGTCTAAAGACTCCAAAAGATGAGCCCTTTCTGCTAGTGATGAAGTGATAAGCAATGTGAGCTGTGGAAGTCGGCACTATAGATCTTTAGACTAGTTTCAAACTCTAGAAGCCTAGTAGAATTTCAAGTTAATGATGATATTATCGAGGGGCCTCAGTGCATTCCAGTAATGCTCAGAAGTTCTGTCCTGCCAGACACTGAATTCATTTTCATTTCCATTGTACGAGTTCACCTTGCAGTTGAAGTAGTATATTCAACTCTTTTCTACTATACCATTCTGTGGTCCTAGCAAGGTTGCACTTTCTCATGCTACAGTAGTGTTAGCCCATCTGGTCTGAGAACATCCATGAAAATATTCTCAGTATATATCTTTCATACCTGATAGCTTCCTGCTTCCTCTCCCCCTTCTTTCTTTACTGTTGTCACTATTGACTGTTCCATTATTCCCTGATGTTCTGTTTTGCCTTGATGTTGAATATCAATCGAGTGCCATTTGAAACTTCCCTGGCATAGAAAGGTGTGATGTTATTTTTTGAAGCAAAGATTATATTAATGTAGATGGAAAACCAGCACTTTTCCACTCCAGTCCTTTGTGTGCCACTTTCTTCACTGACACCTGCTTCTGCTGTCCTTCCCTTCTTTCTTCTTGCATGCAGATCAGTGCTCTTCCTGGATTCCCTTCTAATTAGAACCACAGAACAAAAGAAGACTAAGTGCAGTTCCTCTGCAAACATAGTTTTTAGCCCTGTCTGGTTGATTTACACCTTCTTACAATGGTTATGTGCTTTTCACCACTTCAGTAGGCTAAAGAGATGAATCCTTCTTGGTGCACAGAGCTGCTCTAGCTGAAACTGAATGTCAGGAAAATAGAACCAGCTCTTCAAAGGCTAACTTAGCTACCAAGCTCCTCCCCACTTTGACCCTTCTGTCTATTCTGTCCATCTGAAACCTTATTCACTCCTCTCCTGTATTCAGGATGCAGGGCTCCAGACAGATTCCCTCTCTCCTCCGCCCTAAGCCAGATGTGATCCATCAAGGCTTCATTCAACTGGACAGGCCAACCTGACGAATGAACCAGCAAGGAGGGGGCCATCTGGTAAGCTGATTGTCCTCTTTTAGGCATCTTTAGGCTCTTCTTCAGCTCTGCTGTGTTCCCCAGCACGTCTGTACTTTTTGTAGCTTTGTAACTGGCAAAGTGTTTCTCTGGGAGCATGTCTGTTCCAAATGCTGTTTAACCTTTCAGTCCTGCTTTAGTTCAGCTCTCTGATGACAGCTTCTTTTCAAGAATACAAATACAAACTTTCAGGCAGCTACAGAAGAGTTGTGTAGAGACACTGCAAAATAAGACTTAATTTCCACAGCTTCACATCCTTGCAGAGAGGACCCTTTTTTTGTTAATCATCTCACTCAGTCACAATTACATAGCTGTTGCAAGAACATTGATGTAAGCATGAGCCAGCCCAAACCCCATAAAACATGAGTGCTGAAATACAGGATAATGCCATATATCTGCAGCATGCTATTATGCATACATGACCAAAGAGACTTTTACTTTCCTGATTCTTAATTTATTATTTGTGCTGCTAGCAACATAATGTTGCAAAGGCGTCAATTATGCTTCATTTTATAAATCAAACTAATTAAGAACCAGATGCAATCTGAGTGAAAAAGATCTGAGGTCAGTGTTGTGCACCATATGTACCGACAGTGCTTACTCACGATGAGGAGAGGGATTGGACAGCTGTGAATTTTCCTGCTGTTGGAGTTTCATCGTGCTCAGACAGTGTAACAGACTTCTCCCTCTTTTTCCAGTTTATTTGTTTAATTCCATGCTAATACTAAAAAAAAATAAAGCTGAGCAACACTGCCACATCTTTGAAACACTAAGTAAAGGAGGAAAGGTTATGAAGACGAAAGGGAAGAGGAAAATAGTTTGGTCAGCAAATTAGCATGAAAAATAATGCTGGTTTAGTAATAATACAGAACTTGGATGAAAGAAATGACAGCCATAAGAACAAATTCAATCTTCAGTGTGACTTAATTTCAGACACATAATGGAGAAAATAAACATTAAATCAGGGTCTCAAAACTGAAGTGCCTAGCAGACAGAAAGGCACTGTTCTTAATGAGTATGAAACTACCCAACTAAGTGCTGTCAGGACAACAGTAAGCCCCTCAGTACCATCTCTCTGGAATTTGCCTCTAATGAAACATTGCTACGATAGCCCTTTAATTTTCAAAGGTTCCTTAAGTGCTTAGAAAACATAGCTCCTTGAAAGCTAACAGCACCCATGAGAATTACCTTCTAGGACTTCAAAAGTATTTCATAATAGCATCTCTAAATAAGTGAATCTAAAATGTTTGGAGATAAATATCCAGAGTTTTAATCAACTGTCTCCTGAAATTGTGTTAAGACACAGGTTGCCCAGGGAGGTAGTTCAAGGAGATATTCAAGCTGAGGCTCAACAGGGCTCAGCATAACCTGATCTAGTTGAGGATGCCCCCGCTCACTGCAGAGGGAGTTGGTCTAGATGACCTTTGGAGGTGCCTTCCAACCCAGACCATTCTAAGATGCTATGATTTCTGCCCAAGTATCTCCTCTGGTTACATGGGTGGATCTAATTCCTCCAGATTTTCTGCAGGAAACAATTCCTGTTGTGGAAATGTTCATGGACAATGCACTGACTATGATTTCTTCTAAATGGGTTTAATTCAGTGAGTAGGAGGAATAATGGAGCTGAAGGTTCTGGTAGGACCTCTGTCCCATCACCACTTCAATGTATTACCTGCTAGAGGCATACTGCATCTTAAGAAGTGCCCTTCTGTTTTTACCTACTTGTTAGGTTTTGGATTGGTTTGAATATTTGGGGTTTCTCTCTAAGTATATCTGGCACAAGATTGATTTTCTTCTTCTTTCATTTTTTACTCTCATTAGGGAATCTTTCATTATGGAATTTGCTTTATCATGGACTGAATACAGGCTGTTGAGGGGAAATAGCAATTAATTTATTAGTTGCTGTAATTGTACTTTTCTTTTGTCAGTTAATGAAAAACTGGATGGGAATACCATTTTAATGTTTCTCTTGTAATAAAGATTAAAAAAAAAAAAACCACTCTCATCTACTAGAGAAAGAATCTAAACAGGCTAAAAATGAAAACAATGTAAGCTGGAATCATCACATATTGGCTGTTAAGTTTTCCTTTGATTAGTAAAAATCTCCTTTTGTCA
Source organism: Melanerpes formicivorus (assembly GCF_026170545.1). Taxonomy (NCBI): domain Eukaryota; kingdom Metazoa; phylum Chordata; class Aves; order Piciformes; family Picidae; genus Melanerpes; species Melanerpes formicivorus. The sequence goes on from NW_027142411.1 coordinate 534,685, forward strand.
TTATAACAGATATAAAGCATACAGACTATTTGCACATGTTTCCTCTATTGAAACAGAAGGTATTAATTTTTCACAGTTAGCCTCAAGGCTTGTCTGGTAAACTATTGCACAGCTAACATTACAACGTGAATTAAAAAGACAAAGACCATGTTCCAATTTGCATCGTGTTTTGAAGCAATTACAGAAATGTTACACAGGAAAGAATCCTTCTTGGAATCACAGTCATCCTGCCTATGAGGTGACCATTACATTGACAATTACATTAATTCTGTGTCTGTGTGTTTTCCTGAACCTTTATGGTATGGTCACATTCGTTCCATACCCTTTCACTTCCTCCTTGCTCCTTTGGGGAGGTGACTGTTCAAGAATGGGCTGCATTTCCCTGGCAAGTGCAAATATAGTAGTGACAAATTGAAGGCAGGCAGAAATTTGTAATGATTCCTCACCTCAGAACAAGGGACATAAAGCTTTTATTCTGTTGGTTGGGTTGTCTTCTTCTCTTTTTTCCTTTTTTTCTCTGGTAACACAGTACTTTCCCCATCAACTTGTGATTTTGTAATTTGTATGGGTGGCCTTGTGAAATGAGTCACTTTGTTGGGCTTCATTTTATTATATCTAATTAGGATGTATTCTGTTTGGCAAGCATTCAGTAATTAGCCATATATTTATGTAATTATTAGTGTTTAATATTTATATAATAAATATGCCTAGAAAGCAGTCCCTTCAGAGGCCAGAAAAGAGGTAGAGTACACAATTTAACTGAATGCAAAGATCTTACATGCTGAGCCAAATGCAGAAAATAACTGAAACACAGAAGTTGACCTGTCTAGTCTGGAGAGAGAGTTTGCATATCCTAAAATGATAGGATGTGTAGTCTTGGTAATCAGTGCTGATTATAGAGGGAGTGAAGAAGGGCCCCTGTTTGAAGTGAAATAATAAGCCAGCTTGTTAGGGAGAGATAAATAGAACTTCAAGAAAAGGACCAGATGTCTGCTTGATGGTGTTTAAGAGGGAGAGCTGGTGGGGTCCTTCGAAGGTAATGTGGTCGGATGCACAGTCGAATTACAGCTAAGCAGTCGTAGCTGCCTGCCTATATTGAGGTAGCAAAGTTAGATCAGCCCAGCTTGGCCTAAATTGATTGTGGGCTCAAATAAGTAAACTTCACTATTGCTATAGGCTAAGGGCTATGTACATTCTTGAGCAGTAACTCTAATACTATAATATTTTCGTACATCTAATTCCATAATAAGGGATAAGTCAGGAATAAAGTCTTATCTGTGGAGCTTTGAGTGGAATTAGATGTTGCAGGCGTAAATCTTAAAAGGAACATCAATAATAATCACTGACTGCTGTGTTCTGTAGAGTGTTGGACTGTCTGAAACATGAACACTTGACTTTATTCTTTAATTTAGACTGTAGTAAATTACATAACAGTTTCACATTGATTTTATAGGAAAAAAAACCCATAGAACTTTTGGAGTTTGGGGAGGGAGGTTAAGAAACTTTCACTCAGTCTCACCTAAAATTAAAACTAAAATCTAGGTTATAAGAACTACTAAGAAATAAAAGAAAGCTGTTTCAGGTAGCCTTTTTGAACTTGTCACTCCCTACCTTTGCTTAACTCTGTCATGCCACTTTCTATAACATTTTCATCCATTATTGGTGACCCTTCTGGGAATTATATAGGGTTCACCCCAATAAAGGTTTAGCCATTGTGATCTGAGGGCACTGTATAGAAGTGATGGGGTTAAAGAACTGTTCTGGAGTTCAGAATAGTTTTGTACAGCTTGACTACAGGTTTCCTGTATGACTTGGGACAAGTCGTTTATTCGCTGTGCCTGTCATCGTGCCATGCGTGCACCGCAGATGTTCTTTGAAAACGTGATCTGATCCTCACGTGTGACATTAATGGCACCTATTAGCAGCTCCCTATGGATTAGTAAAGACTGAGAATTTTCAGGAGTGCATTATGGTGTCTCTTTGGGTTCTTCTGAAACTTCCAGCTTGAAAACATGTAGAAGTCATTCTGCAGCTCAGGGAAGGAAACGGTGGAGCCCAGTTGTTACACCTTTGCTATAAGCTGGAGTACTAAATACAAAGGTAGCTGAGAGTCAGTTTTACACCACATCTCCTTCTGTAGCATCTTTGTCTGTCCCACAACATGACAACTTCTGGTTTTGTACTAATGCTTTCTACTTTCAAAAGAGAAAAGTGTAGTTTTTAATAACAAATCTACTATCTCTTCTGTCGTGTCTGCTGACATGCAAGACCCACAAGTTCTAATGCAGTCTATGTAGGAGATCTGCTTGCTTCAAAACTTTGTATAAAGCACCTAGCTTTTTCTGGTCTAAGACTGTTTATCTTTTTTCTTTTCTTTTTCACAGTAAGGAAACCTGCAGCTTCCTCAAAGTATCTGTTTCATTGGGTTGGGTTTGGGTATCTTTTTTTTACTGCTCTCCTTTTTGGTTATTTAAGGTTGGGTTTATTTCACGTTCATGGAGGGGGTTTCAGCATACGAAGGTGTATTCTCCTTTGTTACTAGAACTGCCTACTCTCTTCTATTTCTGCTTGATCCTGCTTCATGTGGTTATTGCAGTTTCTGCCTGTACACTTTAGTTGTACTTTGTCAGGCTCTTTGTCATGAAGTAGAAGACTGTATATGCAAGTTGTTCCTTTAGCATAGGGACGCACTATGCATTTGTGCCTTGCCTCCTCTCTGGTTGATAGGAAGAGAATAAATAAGATGTGTTCTGCTTTATTGCACATATATTTTAATTGGGACTAACAAAGGTTTTATGACTATTTGCAGAATCTCCATCCTTGGAGATATTCAAAATACTGCCTGGACATTGTCCTGGGCTCTAGGTAGTTGCGCTTGAGAAGAGGGGTGGTACAGATAACCTCCAGAGGACATTCCAGTCTCAACCATTCTGTGATTCTGTGAAAATATAGAGCATCTTATGCACTGATGCTATAGTTTGCAGATGTTTACTAATATAAGCTCTGGTTTTATAATATCTTTACAGCAGTGAGGTAAACACCCTGGAGGTGTTCAAGAAACATGCGGACAGTACGCTTTAGGACACGTTTTAATCATGGTTTAATGGTCATGGTGGTCTTAGGTTTTCAACTGAAACAATTCACTGATTCTATGAAAAGTCAAATGTTAACATTTATTAACATTTTCCTCCTTCATTCCAAGTTGTGTGTTGTGTCACGTAGCATGGGTCTTGCAGTGTAAGCCAGTCTTGAAATCTAAAGGTGTATGCTTGTGTGTTCCTGTACCCCTGCTTTGATTCTCAGTAATCTGTGTATGCTAGTTTGGGACTTCTGGCTGTGCCAACTTTTCTCTGTGTCGTGTTTACAAAGTATGCAGAAATACATCCAAGAATATCTGAAATGCTTCATTTGAAAACCTCATACAATCCATTCCACTTTATAGATTGGTAACTGTTTCTCTCACTTACTGAAATTTCTTTTCTGGAAGGATTTTGCTATTCCCTGCATTCCAAATGACCATTAGTCTTCACTACAGGAGACATCCTCATTGAGAGGTGTGCACATAGCCATTATGTGTATACTTTGGGTGTAAGACAGAGGCATAAATTACTGTCATTAATGGCCTGATGGTAACAAATTGTTATTGTTATATGTAATCTGCATATGAGAGCATCTTAAAAAAGTCATTATCATGCTGCCTGTGTGCCCAGGGGCAATCTTACACCAGAGCATTTCAGTCTCTGAAATGGCAAAAAGCTAATATAACTCTTGATGACATTAACAAAACTGTATAATGGCACTGCTTTCAGTTCTCTCACAGAAATGATTCTCGGTGAGAAGGGAGTTCTGCATGTACAGGACCTGCAGGATTTGACACTTTTTGCAATGAAAGCCACGTTTTTGTCTTATGTGGCACCAGCTCAAGGAAATACTAAGTCACTTTTACAATTATATTTATTCTCTGACTTGAAATGCCTCATCCAATGTGAGTCCTATTTTTCTTTCTGTGTTCTTTGGCAGAGGGTACACACTCTAAATTTCTCCACATAGTAGGTTGTTATGTCAGAGTTACAAACCCCTGAAAATTGGCATATTGTAATGGGAGTGCTGACAAGATTTTATTACACCACTACAGGCACTCAGCATTCCAATAAGTGCTGGCTGGTTTTTGAGTAGTCTGCTCATTGCTTTCTGCCTCTGTATTTCAAAGTGAACATTATATTTATATATATAGAGAGAGACACACACATAGACACACACACATGTGTATCCATAATGTAATAGAAATAACTGGCGTGGCTTGAATTTGGCTTTCTGACTTCGATATTGTTGATATGCCCAATTCCACATTCAGTTTTAAAGGTGTGTTAGATGATCTGCTAGTAAATTGTTCTAAATTCTGACCACGGGCATGTGTGTGTTCCATACATTATTAGAACAGAAGAGGCAATCGTCATGGCATGGAGAAGTGGATGCTAAGGTGCTCACTGTGAAATTCACTTAAATGCCAAGAACAAATCACATTTAAACATCAAAATGTTTTGGGTTTCTTGCTGTGGTATTCATAGTTTGCACTCTAGAAAGAAAGATTCACTTAAAACATCTGAGATTGTCTTCATAGTTGTGAAGATTCTGAACTTTTCCAGACTCTAGAAGTCACTGAGGTAAGAATGTGTGTGAAGCGAGGAAGGTGATGAACATATGATGGCACTCTTGGAGCTCTTCCATCACCTACCCAAAGTACTATAAATGTCATTGAATCTGCTTGAGACTTAGCTTTACACATAAGAGAACCACAAATGAATGTCAAACTGTAAATCTCACAGTGACCTGAGGGGCTTTTATTAATTTCACCTCCTAGACTGCACTTACAAGTCCATGTTCTTTGAAAGAATAAGAATCCCGTATCCCTAAAGGGAAGCACAGATAGCAAAGCCTTGGGAGATTTTGCCACCACCACCACCCCTGTTTTATTTTATTTTATTTGTCTTTGCAGCATCTTGTTGAAATCTGGTAACACAGGAACAGAGAGTTCTTGGTGCAAATGCCAAATATAGCCATTATGTGGTGGAAGCCTTATAAAACATGGTATTGCTTTTTGGTTAAAGTAATATAATAGAATTAACTAGAATATGTAGATTTCAAAAATGATTCATCAGTCTATGCAAATTGCTGTGTTAATAATGTATTTTTAATGCTAAGCACATTTGACAGCCATTTCATCTCTCTTTCTACACCAGAGCTTGGCAACCTGCAATAATTCTTAGGCTTTACAGATGTAACATTCAATGCACATGCCATGTAGTGATGTGATCCGAATAAAGTAAAGCATGTCAAAGCAATGTGATTATTAGTAAACAAGTTTGTGACTGGCTTGTTGAATACAGAAGAGAAAAATGAGAGGCAAAAGCCAGTCCTGTTTTAGCATATCTTACATCTTCACCGGCCTGAATTTGCTCCAGCTTACGGGAGTGTCAATCATAACTGGCACCAGGGGATTCAGAAGAGATAAATGGGTATAACATCAGAGCAGGCAAGATTAAAATCAGGTATGTTGGCTACAGTTCTGACAACTGTCGTAACTGTGTAGCTTAAACAGATCCAGAGCCCAAAGTTTCCTGCTTTGACTTGCCATATGTATCTGTAAATTAAGAAGAGAGAGAGGTTCTGTGTTGTAATTATTTATCTTCCCTATTAACAATTTAAAAAGAAAAGGGAAAAGTATTGTTTTGGACTCAGTGCATACTTCTGCATCATGGTTGCATCAGCAGGGATTTTCTATCCTTCCTTCAGTGGGTTAAAAACCAAGGTACAAAATATAACAGTTGCTGCTAGACTGCAAGTGACCATATAGATGTGTTTGATTATAGCTCTGCTGGACTAAAGGTCAAAGGAAAGTTTTAGAATACTTAAGAGACAATTATCTAAAGTTCAGACTTTTCCAAAGGAATAGAACTAGAAATTATCCAGACTATTATCTAAAGTTCACAGTTTTAAGAGGACAAAGGGAGGGAGGAAATGCTTATTCCATCCCTTTGCTATTAATTTGTCCTGGGTTTTTTTGTTCTGCCAAGGATTTATTTACTGTAAGTTCTGCATCACAGTGATACTACCATGGTTATTCCCCTTTCCAAGGAATTCTAACATTCTTTTACATGATTCCATATTACTTGGCTTCCCACCAGCACTTTTACTTATTTCTGCAAAGGACTACATGACCTGAAAATGTCTTCAGAGGGTTTTCTGTTTGGTTTTTGGCTGTTTTGGTTGGGGTTTTTTGGTTTGGTTTGGTTTTTTTGGGGTTGTTTTTGTCTGTGTGTTGTTGGTTGGTTGGTTGGTTTTTTTTCTCTTTAATTAGTTGATTCCAATGTTCTGGCATAAGCTGTTATTATTTTGACCACTTGGTTAAAAATAAATACACTAATTAAAAAGTAATATATATGCAAAACCTGTGACATTATCCAATATTTCTCCTCAGCAGTAGGTTTTCTCCCATTAAATACTTCTTTTCCCGTGTTCTTGCAGTGTGCCCAGGCAGCCAGGAGGGCCAATGGCATCCTGGCCTGCATCAAGAACAGTGTGGTCAGCAGGAGCAGGGAGGTCATTCTGCCCCTGTACACTGCACTGGTTAGGCCACACCTTGAGTACTGTGTCCAGTTCTGGGCCCCTCAGTTTAGGAAGGAGGTTGACTTGCTGGAATGAGTCCAGAGAAGGGCAACAAAGTTGGTGAGGGGCTTGGAACACAGCCCTGTGAGGAGAGACTGAGGGAGCTGGGGTTGCTTAGCCTGGAGAAGAGGAAACTCAGGGGTGACCTTATCACTCTCTACAACTACCTGAAGGGAGGCTGTAGACAGGCAGAGGTTGGTCTCTTCTCCCAGGCAGCCAGTACTAGAACAAGAGGATACAGTCTCAGGCTGCACCAGGGGAGGTTTAGGCTGGAGGTTAGGAGGAAGTTTTACACAGAGAGAGTGATTGCCCACTGGAATGGGCTGCCCGAGGAGGTGGTGGAGTCACCATCACTGGAGGTTTTCAGGAGGAGACTTGATAGGGTGCTTGATTGCATGGGTTAGTTGGTTTAGTTGGTTGGGTGGTGTTGGACGATAGGTTGGAGATTATGATCTTGAAGGTTTCTTCCAACCTGGTCTGGACTCCTATTCTATTCTATTCTATTCTATTCTATTCTATTCTATTCTATTCTATTCTATTCTATTCTATTCTATTCTATTCTATTCTATTCTATTCTATTCTTACTGGTGTTTTAAGGGATTACAGAATGTCCAAGCCTCTAAAACAACAAAAATCCATTCTGGTGTTTGCCAATGTGTCAGGAATGTTTAGTGTATTGCCATCAAGTATGTTAGTAGGGCTTGCGACTTACCATGGTGCAGAAGAGACAGTTTGATCCATCAGCTGAATTTTTATAGCACAATACCCCTTTTTTTTTTTCCTTTTGAACCTGATTTCTGCTATCAAATTTGAAAGCAGTCATCAATCTGCTCTTTTGAAGACATCACAAATTTTTGACATTCATGAAAAGCAGGTCGCTTTGAGCTACCTGCAAATGCTTCATTGCCCATATGGTTTGGCTATCATAAATCAGACAAAAGGTGCTATAAAAATGGCATCTTTTTATTTTCAGATTATTTTATAAGCCTTTTGCTTGAGTAGAACATTTATGCCTTTACCATACAGATTAGGCAAAGGGTCATCTCCCCTTTAAACTGCTGTTCAACAGAATTTTGTCTGAGACGGTCACGAAGGGCAATCTTGTAATACATGTGTAAAATATTGCACGCTGTCAGTGTCAGGATCTATGTTAACATATATACAGAGATGACTTCTCATATGAATGTTTGTTGTGCCTATCCGTGTTCAAATTACTTTTCATCTGCTAATGACTGGCATTTTGTAAAATGCAAACCCCAAACTGTCCCCTTTTAATCAGTTATTCCTTTAAAAAGTGTTACAGCCGAAGGCAGAAACAAACCCCAAACAAAACCCTGTCTTACATAAACAGAGATGTACCTCTCAAAGCATTTCAGCTGCATTCTCCTGGAAGCAAGAAACTGATGCTTCTAACTTGTATTTAAGGGTAATCTGAAACATGAAGACAATTTTTTCAGCTCAGGGCCCCTTGATGAATGGTGTTCTTTTACAAGATGACAGTGATGAGGGTGTGCTCTGAGTTGTCTTTTCTGGTTATTGTGCTAGATCAGAAAGCAGGTCATGAATATTCTTTCCCACTGCTTTTGTAATTATGAGAATAAAAGATGCTACCAAAACAGTTAAGTTTGGAGAGTATGTCTTACAAGGACAGGCTGAGGAAGCTGGGATTGTTCATCCTGAGGAAAGGGAGGCTGAGAGGAGACCTTATATCTTTCTACACCTGAGAGTAGGTCGTAGTGAGACTGGTTTTAGCCTCCTCTCTCAAGTAGCTAACAACAAGACAAGAGGTAATGACCTCAAGCTGTGCCAAAGGAGGTTTAAGTTGGATATTAGGAAGAATGTCTTTACTGAAAGAGTTGTGAGGCATTGGAACAGGCTGCTTGGCGGGCTGGTGGAGTCACCATGCCTGGAGGTGGAAATGGTGAATTGTTGGGGCTGCATTCATTGGTCATGTTGCTGCAGTGTAATGCTACCAATCAAAATACATTTGGGTTGTAAATCCTTTCCCATAAATTTGGGTTGTAAATCCCCATAGAAAGGGAAGTACTAATAACAAAATATCCGAAAGAATACTGATTGCAGTATGGTTTACTGCTCATGGAATGCATACAGATACTTTTTGAGAGATCTCTGTGACTTTGGGCAACTCAGTTAGTTCCCAATCTCTAAAATGGGGATGGGGAGTCCTTCCTTGTATTCTGCTATTTTGCTGTTGTTAGGTTTGAATTTTGAAGAAAACAAAAACTGGAAGATCTGTGTTTAACATTGTAACACTGAATAGTGAGTATTGTAAGCAGCACACACATGAATGAAGTCATGAAAAAGCTGAAATGCTTACCTAGCATTCTCTTCAGTGTTGTTTTCTAGTGCATCTGCAGGTGACTGCTAAATATGACACAGCTAGCATTTCTGAGAATGTCATACAGTTTGGGCTTTCTGCCTCTGCTTTGGTAGTTTCCATTGAAACCTTCATGATAATAACTCAATTACTCTGTTATTTCAAGTTTTTTTATGTGAGAATAGCTGCCACATATGAATTGAGCAAGGAAATGAATGAGCTGTCCTTGTCTATCCATTATCAAAAAAGCAGGAAATATCACAGTAAGGAGATTGCTGCTTTTCTACTTGTGCCAAAGGACTCTGTATTACAAAGAATCTGGGGTAGAGTAAAAAGTACACAAAAAAAAGCTAGCTCTAATAAACATGAAGAAACTGATTTCTGTCATTCTTGTGCTTCCAGCTGTAAAGCTTCCACTTAAAATTCTTTCTTTGCATAAGTAACATATCCGGAACAGATACCAATTTCTACCACAAAGTTCTTAATACCATTAATGATTTGATCTTTCTGAGAACATTATAAAAGGGATGGAAAAAAAGAAAGACAGAAAAGAGCTATGTAGGTGTAAGGTTACCCAGCGGGGAAGTCCACTGATCTCAATATATTAAAGAGAACCATGAGGGAATTAAAGAATTGCAATAATGTGTGCAGAGGGAATGACACTTGGATGTAAACTGACTGCTTCAGCTTTGTTGGTGTTTTTTTTTCACTTTTGTTCTGCCATTTTATTATCTGACTTAAAATTGCAACATGCATTCTTTTACAAAGTGGAAGATGAAGAAGTTGACTCCTGCTCGCTAATTTCACATCCAGATCCGTGTCAATCCCATTAAAGTCACTCATACCTAGCAAATACAAGAGTGGCTTTGTATTACAATTATTACAGATGCTTTTCCTCAAAATCTTTCATCCAAGAACCTCAAAAGAGATCAATGGGTCTTGAGAACATTTGGGCATCTGCAGGGAGCACTTGGCCCTGTGGTAAGCAGGTCCTTGATTATGATTATTCAAACTGCTTTTGTCTGGAAATCACACTGGACATCGTGTAAAGACCTTCTGGATTGTCATCCTTTGTCCCAGCTGGGAGGGAGCTATTCCCCGAACAGTCTCTTTCAGCATTGTTTAAATCCTCTTGTAAGCCTCAAACACTGGGAGTCACCCAGTAATCACTGATTCGGTTTTCTTTTATAAAAGGTAAAAATGAGCTACAGGTCTAAGTTGTAATTATGCATTCCTGGAGCTGTGTTACTCTCATGCACAAATTTTTGACAAGTTAAAGCAATGATTAAGATCCCTTATCTTACACTATTCCTTAAGCCTGCAAGACAGAGCACAGTTCCTAGGCCGTCCTGTGGGGTTGGTGGACCATCAACGAAATGGCATTTAAGAGGTCTCTGGCATTTTAATGAACTTCTTCAATCCTTTCCTCCTCATAGAAGGATACAGAATTCAGGGAGTCCAAATTTGGTTGAGAGTGGCAAAGTACCCCTGAATACCCTTCAGTGACTGGAGGTAAAGACTTTGTGTTTCTCTTGCCTGTGGTAGGTTACCTCAGAGCTTATCAACAGAGAGGAGTTATCTTTTTCCCCCCCTTGTGTGTAATTGTCCTTGTTTTGCTAAAAGTAACATGAATAAATAAATAACCTGAACAGTGCTACAAAGAAGGATCAGTGGGTTAATTGGAAAGATGAGTGGAAAGTGATTGTCCACCCTCCTGCTGAGCACCTGCTGCCAAGTTAATTCATGCAGCAGTGCTGGAGGTTGTTCCTAGAGGAGATTCCCCCTGTTTCGTTATCTGTGGGCGAGGGGAGTGTTCACAAAGAAGAGAAAGCAAACCAGATAAATGAAACTTATTGCTAATCAGCTGCTAGGTTGTATTTTTAAGTTCTAGGAGCCAACTGAAATGTCAGTTAGAGAGTCATTGTTCTTCACTCATGAGTCACAGCCCCACCAACACCAAGGTATATTTTTTGCTGCACAAAGTCAAATTTGAGCATTTGCCATCCACTGACAAAATAATTTGGTAATTTCCTTTTCCTTATTCTACTGACTACTTCTGATTGCAAATTTCTTCCTGGGTAGAACACATTCAACTGGAGTCTAGCACAGCAGTTTGAAACGAAATCCCCCTCTGTTAAAAAAGGAGAGTTTATTCTTCTCTCTCCTTGCCTTGCGTCTCCTCTCATATAGTACCAACTATTCAACCATTGCAACTTCTTTTACACTTAAATAGTTCAGCTAATGTCCCAAATCTCTTGCTTATCTTCCTCTCATGTCTTTTGAACTTGAATTAATAGCTCTTACTGGTACCAAGCAATCTTATACTCAGCATAGCTTCACCAATTGGCAGGAATGGGCACTATTTTTCCTCCATCCCTTCTCCTTCCTCTCTCTTTTTTTTTTTTTCTGCCTTCTTCTATTTTTTCTCTTATAGTACCCTTCCTTTTCACTTTGTTTTACTCTCCAGTTCTGGCTTATTAGAATTTTCTGAAGCAGGCAGAGTACCAGTGAATGTGTCAGAAAGATGGGAGGGATCTGAAGCTGTCACCAACAAAAGCAGCTTATTTTTTTCATTTCTTCTTGAAGCAGGTGTCTTACCTTTCTTGCATATGAGTCCTTTCCTCCATCTTAGACAGAGGAGAACTGGAGCAGGCTTAATTGAAGCAACAATCTGTACAAGTACAGATTTCTAGAGCACAAGAAGTCACTGGGTAATATAGTTGTAAAAGTCTCTAGAGTTCTTAATAAATGACTACAGATGTGACACTTCTGATTGGGATTTGTCTCAAAGAGCTGGAAATTGAGCCTTGTAGGTCTTTTTTTCTCCTTTGAACCCTTAAAGCAAAAGGATTAAGGATGCAATTTATGCTGCGGTATTTTTAATTTTGCAGGAGGAAGCCAAATAATTTTATTTTTCAGTGTTTGAAAAGGAGGGGTGGAGGTGTCCAGGAGGAAAAGAACACTAAAGAATGTACATTGTACGCATTACATTTGGGGTGGTAGTCGCCCCGGTAAAGCCACACACTGATAGTCAGGATATCTTAGCTGCAGTATGATTTTACTAGCATAACATTTTCCTTTGTTCCTTGCAGTTCAACTAGAGAGCAAGCATGACACTGGAAGTGGTTTAACTTGCACACATGTGCTGAAATCTCTGACACACTCAACTAAGAAGGAGAAGCAAAGGGTTTTTGCTTAATTCTAAATGTCTGCTAATCACTGTCTTAAAACATACTTGACTTTTCCACCACGACAGTGGCACACAGAACGCTGAGTATCATCAAGGAGTTTGGTCCTGTTTGAGTTGTCAGAATTCTTAAGAGCTTATACCTGAAATTTCTCTTTAGTAAACACATATGCTTCCTTTAATTTTAAAAAGGGCAAAAGGAAGGGCTAGATTATTTATTCAGCTCCAGGGTGCCATCACTTTTGATGTGACGGTTTCTAACTTGAATAGATAAAAAATCAGGATTTCTGGAAAGAAAAATCATTAAGAACACTTTTTGTTCTGCAAAGGTATTATGAAGTAGCCATGTCTATGCTGCTTTATAAAGTAGCTGATTTTGAGTTTGATCTTCATGTTATGAACTGTAAATGCTAAGAGAAGTGCTGAAATTATTATATAGCCTGTCATGCATATTAAGAAGCTTTACAGTGAGAGCTGAAGTGTGATTGGTAGGTGATTCCACTATGGAGGGGATACAGGAAGACTGAAAAATCAAAGACTGAACTTCAGAAGGGAACTTCCTGAAATTAAGTTTCTTCATCATTGAATGGGAAAACAAGACTTCTGTGTTCTCTTGTACGAGACAATTGCCCCATGTGCTTAAACATCAAATAGTCTTTCTTTGTTTTTTGTTTTATGGCAGTAATGAATTAAATGTAGGAGTTACTTACTGATTGATATCTTGATGTTCATTGAGGATATGATAAGATTCAGAAATGTTTCATTCTTTAATCATCATATTTTGTAACTACCTTTATTCCTTAATAATACCCATCCTTACTAAGAAGGGCTACAAGAATATAACACTGCATTTTAAAATACTGGTTTGGATCTAAACATTTCTTTATGGTAGTCAGAATGCCTCTGTCTGTTCCCAAAATCAAGTATCTGCATGTGTGTGTGTGTAGAGGTAAGAATGTCCTAGACTCATTTCTTCTGGCTGCCTTCATAAGAGACTTATTCTGCTCTGGTTTTTTTCTGTTTTCATTATGGAGGGCCAATAAATGTTTAGATTGCCAAAAATTAGGCCTACAACTTTTAAAACATTCAGCTTTTCCTTTGTCTTTATATTGCTTATTAATAACAATAATAATTAAAAAGCCAAGAATTTTTTACAGCATTTTCTGCCTACAATGCATGGAACATTTGCTTTAATTGATGAATGTGCTTTATTAAGTTTGGGTTACTTTAGCATTTCATTGCTCTCTGTTGTACTAGTTGAAGTTTTACGACTTGGAAAACAGTGATGAGTCATGATGGGATAACATCTATATGCAAAGAAAGTGAGGGGTTGCTATGATCACACCACATAACACAAGAAAATTACCGTGTTGCACCCAGTTATTTGGGGTATTGGCAGCCAGACAGAAAGGGGAAGGATTTCTGTGTCAGCTGCTGCCAGTATAATGAGTTTAATAAAGTGCAAATGTGTTTGTACAGAGGTTTTCTGAAGGCACTAAGAAAAAGCTGTGGGTTTAGCAGTTATTCTACATCGTGAAAAATGCACCTTTTTCCTTTTCCAGATAACACTCTCAGCATATTGGCAAAGCACAGTGGATTCAGCAGGCAGAAGCAAGAAGTTTACCTCCTGCCAATCATAATCAGTGACAGTGGGAATCCTCCCATGAGCAGCACCAGCACTCTGACCATTCGAGTCTGTGGTTGCAGCAGCGATGGCATTGTCCAGTCCTGTAATGTTGAAGCATACGTCCTGCCCATTGGACTCAGCATGGGAGCCCTCATTGCAATATTAGCCTGCATCATTTTGCTGCTAGGTATGTATTCAGTTCACAGCCTGGTGTTACAAATGGTTCTGGTTCCTGGTGGCTGTAAGCAAGGAAGTCACAGAGAAGGACAACGTAATGTGCAGCAGTACCGAGAGACCTGTCAGGGCTGAATCCCTGTTGTACTAAGAGCTGAACAAAAGCATTCAAAGCAAAGTCCTAGTCTGAAGCAGCTATGGAATATGAAAATGAAAATGTAAATCAAATTAAGTTTGTTAAACTGTAAGGTGAACACAATATATACTGCACGTGATGGAAAATGGTTATCTTGTATCTGGAGAAGAGAAGGCTCTGGGGAGAACTTATATGGGCTTCCAGTATGTGAAGGAGGCTACAGGAGAGCTGGAAAGGAACTTTTTACAAGGGCTTGTAGTGATAGGACGAGGGACAATGGCTTCCAGCTGGAAGAGGGAAGATTTAGTCTGCATATTAGGAAGAAATTACTTACAGTAAGGGTGGTGAGACATTGGAACAAGCTGCCCAGGAAGGTTGTGGATGCTTCCTCCTTGGAGGTATTCAAGGCCAGTTTGGACCGAGCCTTGAGTAACCTGGTCTAGTGGAAGGTGTCCCTGCCCATGGCAGTGGGGTTGGAACTAGATGATCTTTAAGGTCCCTTCCAACAAAACCATTCTATAATTCTAGGACTTGTATGTGTTTATTCTGGATTGTAGTGCCACAAGAGACATTAGAGTTTCACAAGATAAAAAGCCCTGAATATTTTAATAAAACATACAACATTTGTATATGACATCAAGCAAGTGAGGGAGAGAACAGTGAAGGAAGAGGACTATTTCTGCACTTTGCAGCTTCACTTTGTAACTGAGATTTACATCAGTAACTGAGTTTTCAGCATTAAGCCACAAAAACAACAACATAACCAATTTAGAGCTTTTTATGCATCTGTCCATGATACTCAAACTGATGTATCTAAGCTCTTTCTTTCTCCTTTACTGTCTCATTCTCTTTTCAGTTATATAGTGTGCCTGTTACAGCACATAAAAGACAATGCCAATTTCCTTCTATCATCAGGCCTGTGTTTTCAGAAAAACACCCTCTAATTCTTGAAAACTCCATCCATAATCTAGATCATTACAGGCTACGTTTCAATGCATGATGGTAGCTTGACTTCACCTAGCTTTGTAACTTTTCCAAAGGGAAAAGTTATCTAAATTAAAGGCTCAGAAATGGAAATGTGCATATCCTTGCTGCTTGTACCAAATTGGGCTTCCAATGTAAATGAGAGAGGGTGGAAAAGCAGAGGACTAACCAGAGCTTCTGATCCAATTTTTGCCATTTGAATGGGGTTGGAGTTAGAGGGGTTTTAGCCTTTCTCTACCCTTATTACCCTTACCACCTGCCGCCTTCCACAGCTGTGCTTAACCAGTAGGGCTTTGAGACTTTGGAAGTTTTTACCTAATGAGCCTGTGGTGCTTTCTTTGCAGTCATTGTGGTGCTGTTTGTGACACTAAGACGACATAAGAATGAGCCTCTAATCATCAAAGATGATGAAGATGTGAGGGAAAATATTATTCGCTATGATGATGAAGGAGGTGGAGAAGAAGACACAGAAGCTTTTGACATTGCAACTTTGCAAAATCCCGATGGAATTAATGGATTTCTGCCTCGTAAGGATATTAAACCTGATCTGCAGTTTATGCCCAGGCAGGGTCTTGCACCTGTTCCTAATGGTGTTGATGTTGATGAATTTATTAATGTAAGGCTTCATGAAGCCGATAATGATCCCACAGCTCCACCATATGACTCTATCCAGATTTATGGCTATGAAGGACGAGGGTCAGCGGCTGGTTCCCTTAGCTCATTGGAGTCCTCTGCATCAGACTCAGATCAGAATTTTGACTACCTCAGCGAATGGGGTCCTCGCTTTAAAAGACTTGGAGAACTTTACTCAGTTGGAGAAAGCGACAAAGAAACTTGACAGTGGATCACAAACTTTCTCACTGTTGACTTAACGAACATGTAATATTCTAGGGCCACTGCTGTTAGGTAAAACTAATGTGGCTTTCTGTTTTAGAGGCAAGTTTAGCGCCAGTCATCTATAAAATCAACTACATTGTAATGTTGAACCAAAAAAAAAAAGTATATGTTAGGAGGTTAAGTCTTGTGGAGTGTGAAGTAAAGTATGTGGAGTGTCTAGAAGTCTTTGGATATTTGATATTCACTTGACCACTCTGAAGATGGAGATTGGGATCTTTGATTATCTTCAGTGAATTGAAAAGAACAAATAGAAATTGGTGCTTTCTTAGAAAATGGACTTGCAGGGATTTTGCTGTTGAACAGTAGCTCCTGCCAGTATGTGTAAAGCTAATCGTTTGTTTCTGCATTGCCAACAAAGATCCTGCCACAGAAATGTTAAAAGCAATATCTTGGTCTTCTTAGCAATGCTTAATAGAAATAGCATTGTAAATTCCTACTGGCTTCTGCTGTGCAGTGACCATACATTGTACATACAGTAATTGTTGGCCATGTAACCACAGACTGAGTATCATCTTTAAATATTGTGTCAAGCCTTAAAATATTCACATGTTCTTAATCCATTCCAGTGATGGGTAATAAATCCTACTAATGTGCAGAGATTCAGAGGCAGGGCTGCAAAACCTTGCTTGACAAAAGGATCTTTTTTTTTCTAGAAGAAGGATCAATCCTGTGCTTCGTCTTCTGAAAGGAAACTGTGAAAGTGGATGGACTTACCTGTATGAAAGAACTGCTGATTTTATTGCTAAAGATCGAATTTATTTGTTTAATCTTTGAAATAAATATTTTATCAATGTCCATTACTGCTTTTATTTATTAAGACTGATAATCTATAGAGTAAGCTTATGAAGAAAACTAAATTATATCTGTTAGATTTTTTTTTGGTTTGGTTTGATTTTGGGTTTGTTTGGTTTTTTTTCTATATATAATGAATGTTTAATACATGTACATTTTGAAGAGAAAAATGACAAATTGTTTGAGGTTCAAGCAGTAACCTATCCATTTGCAGTAGCTGAATTTTGAGAGAATGCTGGCAGGAATAAAACTTTCCCAGAGAAAACTTTTGACAGTTTTTTATCTTCTTCTATAAATCTGGTACCTGGTGTTTTTAATACAAGCACAAACAGCTGGAAGTAAACTGGTTCATGTGAATATTTAAACTCTAGACTTTTAGAAATCCACACATAACACAGTACAGTAAAAAAATAAATAAAAATGCTTATAGTTCTCCACTGTATTAGAGCAGGAACCAGTGTGTACATAATTTTACTGCTTATGTTATTAGCATTTCTTTTCTATAATACTCATAGTGATGCACCAGGGCTCTTGCACACAGAGAAAGAACGACACTAGAAGCTGCAAGCATACTCAATTTGTAATGCAAACTTGCCATTTAGAAGTAGCAGTTGTATAATAAAACTACGTATTACATGCAAATCATTTTAATTTTCTACTTTGTTTGGGAGCTATATTATTGTTTGTTTATTTACTCTGTGTATTGTATTCAGAGAAACTCCTGTATTGTTTCCTACTTTGTGAAATATATTTTTATAAATACTCCTCTTGTTATTGCTTTTCTTTCAGTTTCACCTGCGCACCACAGAAAGGAATCCGCCTGAATAACTTCACAGTTTCTTGAGGGATGGTAGCTCCTTCAAATTAATTTATTTATTAGTTGACTGAAGTCAAAATAATAAAAAAAAAGGATAATGTTTCAAGCAGTTTTTGACAGCGTTTGCAGAATTAGATATGCAGCAGGCTGTGACCACAGGAGTTATGTGTGTCGAATTCACCGCGCTGTGCTGAGAAATAACCTCACACTTCTTTTTGTTCAAGCATTGCTAGTAAAAGCAGCCTCCTCCCCTTAAGCTCCTCAGTAATGTATGTTCTGCAGACAAAAATGTCTTAATGCATCACCCCCAGTTTTGCCTGTATTTTAAAATGGAAACATTTACTTCACTTTAGATGCAGCGTGGCTGGTTTTAATGACTGCAGTTTGTGAGCAACTGATACGCCGACACCACTTGCAGATGTATTATAAAGGCTTTATTGCAATTAATGAAGTGTGCAATTGATTGAAGCTATACTACATAGAACTAACAAACAAAAACCTGTCCAAATGACTTTTTTAGCAATTTTGGTAATAGTATAAACAGTGAAGTAATCTAAAGACAGTAGAGAAGCAGTCATCAATATTTCAATGAAATCAAATGTATTTCTGTAACAGATGGTAATCAGCCACACCCTTTCTCACTAATCACTTGCACCAAGTGCCAGGGTGGTCTGCAGTGCCATGCCAAAGCTAAGAGTAGTGTAAGTGGAAAAGTTTGATTTGGAGCTTAGACTGAGCCCATTTCTAGTCAACATCCCAATCCTGAGAGCAAAGGAGGGTGCTGTGAGGTACAGATCATAGTTCTGCCTATAGTCACATAACCATTTAGGACAAGTCACTCTGACTATGAGCTATAGGCATATACTGTAGAGGTTTGCAAAGCTCTTTTGTAGGAAAACTCACAAATGGATAACCTTTTGATTGCCTTTTTGATTGGAAGTTCCATCTGAGACCACAACAGTGCATTCAGTAATAAGATTTCAGCAAAAAAAATCCCATCACTGGCACTGTAGGAGAGGCAAAGCATGACAGAAATCTCATCATTGTCAGTCAAAAGGAGACGGTAGCTACCACTGCTGTGCACAGCTGTAAATTGTGCATTTATTCAGATTTCAGACATGAATATCTACAATGCAAAAGGGACACCAAAGAAAAAAAATTAAAAAGTTAATCAGGTTGTAATGTGTCAGTACCAATGTGCTCTCTCTTGAAGTCATCCCTGTCCCACCAAAGGGAAATGATTTCCTTCTGCAAACTCCTGGAATTTGAACATAAAATTCATGCCAATACGTGCTAAAGGGTTAAATGTTGATCACTTGAGTTTCCCAGTACTTACCCTTTTTTGACAACATAATTATTCAGTATAAAATTGTTTTGAATAACAATTATATTTATAGGGATTCGAATTGCACCGTTCTGTATTTCACATCTAGATTTAGACATAGTAGCGACATTCTAAGCATGTAAAATGGTAATTCATCTTTTTCACAGGATTTAATTAGCAATTGATTCGCTGCAAGTGACAAGGAAAATGCATTAAATTAGAATTATTAATACTGATAAATTTGAGAATTAAATTCTCAAAATGTTTCACAAGTACCATGCACCTTAGAGTTCCTTTGGTTCATAGAATGGATTGGGCTTGAAGGGTGGTTGAAATCTCCCATGAGGACCAGGGCTTGTGAACACAAATCTGCTCCTATCTGTTTATAAAGGGCCTTATCCACTTGGTCATCTTGGTCAGGTGGCCTGTAGCAGACCCTACTATGATGTCACCTTCTCTTGCTTTTCCTTTAATCCTCACCCATAAACTCTCTGACACATCTTCTATCCCCAGGTGGAGGTCTATTGACTCCAGTTGGTCTTTGATGCAAAGGGCCACATCCCTTCCTCTCCTCCCCTGCATGTCTTTCCTAAAGAGCTTGCACCCATTGAATCCCACACTCCAGCCATGGGAGCCATCCCACCATGTTTTAGTGACATGCTGGCCTGGCCAGCATGGGTGTGTTTGTAGTTCTAGACTGCCTTCACCTAGCTAAGTCTCACACTCATTTGTCAGAACTGCTGGAGTTAATCATCACACGCATACAAAGCTGGACTTCTAAGTTACTGTCCTGGACATTGTCCAGACACAAAATTCAGCTCATTTAAATGTATATGTATTGTGAAGTGAATATCTCTACATGTTTGCTAATTATTACTCAGATGACTAAAGGTTTTCAACATGTACAGGAACTGAAAGCAGATGCTATTTGTGTGCTGTGACCTTGAAATCAAATCACAGAAAGCTCGTTTAGAGACAATACATTTTTCACCTGGTATCATTTACACCTTTTTGTCTATGATGAATTTGAAATGACTTTAAAATATACAGGAGAGAAAATGGCTGAAGATTTTCATTTGAATCAGCAGCTGCTGATCACAAGAGAAACATTTAACACTATGGCAACTCCAAATACTATCAACTCTGTTGCAGCACAGCAGTAACTGTTCTGAATCTGGAGAACAGACAGAATGTCTGCATAACAGTATGTTCAAAACAACTTTATTTGCACAGCTCTGCTAGAGATGGATCTGTTGATTTTAATATAAAGAGAAAAATAAATCAGCTACGCTCTACTCATGCAGTTACATAAACCTACATATGTGTGTGGCAAAGTCTTCTAACAGCCTGCATGGTCTAGATTTGATAAATGGGCTGAGGTAGCTTCTGCAAGGTCTGTCCAGCTGTAGGAAACAGCAGGTAGTCTGGGTTTGTAACTGGTTTTTTTTTTTGGGATATAATTTGAGTCTTAATCAAGCTGTTTGTTTCTCCTCTTCTCTCTGCCCCTCTTGACACCATTTCACCTATCATGCTCTACAGTACTGTGAACATGATGGTAAGAAGTAACTTCATTAAGACAACATAGCTCTTTTTCAGCTAGGTTGAGATGGTGTTCAGTGACTGCAAACAAGGAGGTAGTCCAGGGTAGCTCACCAAGCTCGCTTCCTTCCCTACTTGTGTTTTAAAAAACCACAACAAGATGGATCTGTATGTGAGTGGCTTACTTTCCAATCAGAGGACTATATGGTTACTTGAATGAGTTCAAGTGATGTATAAAAGATTTAGAAAGCATGAGTAAAAGCAATGCAAAAGCCCTATTATATGAAAAATTCTAGTGCCCAGTCTGGGTCACTTGTACCAAGGGACTGTTCCTCTATGTTAAGTTAAACTGAAATATATAAAGCCAGCGATGGTGCTTTTTAATTAATGTGCACACACTCACAACTATTTCTGATCAAGAAAAGGGAAAAGAGGTTACTCCAAAAAACACCCAAATTGGAATGTTTTCAGCAGTGACAGGGTATCCAAGTAAATGAAAGCTTAATAAAAGGTGGGGAGGGAGGGTGGGGAGGGGGGATAGAAGGGGAGGTATTCACCATTATAAGAATTTGCTTTCAGGATGTAGCAGGTGTCATTAGCAGCAGATAGAGAGTATTGATGGAGCGAGCAGTGGAAGCTTTCTGTACTCTATCGTTGAGATAAGTTGGACTTGTATTATTTCTACATTTGTACACTATTTGTGCAAGATAATATTCTGGCTTTGCAGAAGGTGGAAACCAATTTAACTTGCTGTATAATTCACTGTGATGGGTTTTGTAATCACGCTGCAAAATGAGTCTAGCTGCTGTATTATACAATACTGATCCTGGCTTATGTGCTGCAGAACTAGTCCCTCTTCAAATAATGTCATAGTATTCTAAATGAGAAAATATAAAAGCCCTGACAATGCTTTTTGTGCAACTGCAACTAAGACATATTCCAAAATGGCTAATAAAAGCAAGCTGAAGCACAGAGTTTCTGGCACAGTCTTGTAAATGTGCTCATTAGCATTGCAACACAACTACTCCTTCTTTTTTCTCCTCCTACCTTCCCCCCGTCCCCCCCAGCTGCAAAAATTAAATCAGTGAAATGAATGAACAGAACATTTCAGCCTTTTCTTCAGAGGGGAGATACAGCATTTTACAAAATTCCCTTTCTTCTTCCACTATTCCAGTTGCTTGCCTGAAGTCTGTGTGATGGTGACAAGCAGCTAGAAGGGATGATGAAGAGAAGTTACCTGCTTCATTACATGAATGGAGAAAGCATTTTTATGTGAGGGCAGTAGTACACACTCCTCACAGTCTAGTCAAAATAATAATTATTGCTCATGTTGCTCCTCCACATATATCTAGGGAAAGCTCCTCCTCAATGTATACAAAATAGGACTGTTCATTTTCTGTGCAGCCCAAATGAACTACTTAAAGTCCAGAGGTCTCCAACTCCTATTCAGCAAAAGAAGAGGGAGGGTCCAGCTGCTCAGTGCTCAATAAGCACAGTATCACAGTATCACAGTATCACTTAGGTTGGAAAGGACCTCGAGGATCTTCGACAGCATATACAGACTCACTCCATGGTGCTTAAAAACCTGGTTTTGTTCTATTTCTGATGTGGAAAGGTTCTGCTTTGTGAGGTTTGGAATAAACAGACACAGGGCAGGCAGCAGAGATAAGCGATGGTAAAATGAGAGATGATTCTGGAATGCATCCTCATTCTGTATTTTACTTGGATCTTTGTGTTACTTGAGTCTAGCCTTGATTTTTTACCTTCAAAATATTTTTTAACAGGGGAAAAAAAAAAATAGTCAGCTCCATGCTCTTCATAGCAGTTTGGGTTTTGAATTACAAAAGAGGCCTTATGTTTGAGGGGCATGTGTCTTTTTGTCATTTCTTTTTTTGTTAATGGAACTTTTCACTGATGACAACACTGACACAGCTCATTCTGCCAAGTTTCACAAGCTGGCAGTTTTAACAATGAATATGAAAATAAAAGATGTGCTTGCTTGCTTTCTTCTTTTTTTTTTAACTGAGGTTTGGTTTATATAATGGGAAGCAAGGCAAAAATCAGTTGAATCACCTTTCAAATAAACTCCAACACACCCCCCATTTCCAGTCACAGATAGGATCACTTTCAGAGCTATGCTGAAGTACACTGGCATGCCTGTGTTCCCATGCAGTTTGTGTGACTTTTACCTGCAAGGGAATACTCCAGTCCCCTCAAGCATTGCTGAGGAATATCTGTCTTTTATTTTGTTTAAAAAACTATGTCATGGCTTACACTTAGGGACAAGGAATCACTAGGGCTTTATACTCAAAATCACATGCACAAGCAGTATCCAGCTGATTTCAAAGCCCTGCCCCAGTGTCTCAACTGTGAGATACAAGCAGGTGGACAGCTGATTAGGGGTAAGTAAGAGATTATTTCAGCAATATATATGACACACACACCCCCTTCACTCAATGTGGGGTTTTCACTGCTGCTCTGAAGCATATGGTGATTTTGTAGCTTACCCAGGGTAGGGGATTATCTCAGCTTCCTGCTAGGTAAGTCCCATGGCAAAGTGGTGAAGCTGGTCAAGAGCTTGTCACCTACAGAGGGGTGGATGTAGCTTTATAGTCTTTGTATTAAGACAGCTTTTACAGTCTTTCAGTCAGCACTGGCTTCCTTTCAGTTTTGCAGTTTCAGGTCTTAACTGTTTTAAGCAACCCAGTATAACCTGCCCTACCAAATAAAGGCAGGGTATTGCTAGGTAAAATGTCAATGCAACACAGAGCAGGAGATACAATTAATCCTTGCAGAAAAAGGTCAGGTATGAATCATCAAGTGCTGTAGGTTTCTAATGGATAGTTTCCAATGTTTTCCCTTGAAACAGCAGCCATTAATTTTATTATCTATTGTCTCTCTTCCATAAATAAAAGTAACAATTGGTTGTTAAGGGGCTTTATTTAGACTGTCACAATGTCTGCTTAGGATTTTTTTTCCCTATAATTTACAAAACAAACAGGAAAATTTCAGCTTATAACTGTATAGACCCACCCTAATGTCTGACCAGAGCAGATTACTCTCCTTTCTTCTTTGAGCTGTTTAATTACTTAAGTTCAACATTGTACCTAATCTTGCCCACCTGGCAGTTTGTTTGAGAGCTTTTTGACTCAGACTCTGGTAAGAACCTTTTCATTCCAGGCCATGTGCTAAAATCATATAGGGAGAAAAACCAAACTACTATGAAGCTGTGATTGTCTTAATAACTTCTGTTCAAATTTGTCCACAGTTTCTGAATGTATTTTATCACTTATAGATTCATTAAATAATTAGGTGAGGGGAGGCTTTTTGCAACCCTAATGTGACACAAACAGAATCTATGAGTCTTGAGACCTGCCTTTATGTTATCACAATGGTCAAAGGAGCACATGATGTGAAGAGCTGTTATCACAAACCAGCTTCTAGTTGAGAATAGAAAGAAAAAAGGAAGACATTTAAAATAACAATTTGAAAAATATGCCTTGTCCTAAAATTTCAGAGTGATTCAGTCTAGCTTCAATTTCCATTTTCACTTTCCCACATATGGATTCTAATAATCCCAAATGTACTTGCACTGAAATCAATGTCTGCTAGCTAGCTTTGCATGACAAAAGAGGCTGGATTTAGCCCCAAGAAATGCTGCACCAAATGTTTATATTGTGGAACATATCACACAGACAAAATCCTTCTTCTCCTCTCAGAGGATGTTATAATGAGAGTTCAGGTAAGGGTTTTTTTGATAGAAAGTTGTATTTTACATTGAAAACCATGTCCCAGCTGCTGAACATTCTTATGTTTCTCCTACATCATTCAAATCTGATTACAAGTACCAGTATGCATGCGACTCTTCTGTAAACTGAAATCTATTGTTTCTCCTCGTGAAAAATTGAGCAATGGCTACATTTTATTATTTCAGTAATACTTTCAGCATGCTTTGTGCAATAATTTGTGGAAACAAATGCATATGCTGGCAGTCATAGCAAAATTATTCCTGTTAGGAGAACACACATTATTGCTGCAAGTGGTCCTTTCATGTGGATAATGAAACTTGATGGCCTGATATGAATTTAGTTTTCAAGAAGGGATTATAGGAGCTGTAGTCCTCATGGAGAGCTTGGATCCATTCAATTGTTGGAGGCCAGAACAGGTGAAAAATGTGAGAACTTCAGAGTGAACAGATTTATAGGCTGTAAGAAAAGCTGTTTGGAAGATACAAATTATGCTCCATGTTTTAGTGCTGTGCAGTTAAATGCTTCCTCATCCTAAATTGTTTGTTTCTGTATGAAACTAGAAAACAGTAGGCTGGATACTTATTTCAGAGTGGGCCTAGCCACATAAAACCTGTCTGGGAAGTATGCAACCTTTTTGTTATATGGTAGCCTGAGGTAGAGGAGGAAGAGTGTAGGGCACCATGCCGTGTGTTGTTACTGTGGAGGTTTCTATGAGTAAGGAATGTGCTGTTGAGTAAGGAGGTAATTATCTGCTTAGTCCTAGCAATTACCAGCTGTACTAAGTGTCAAGGATAGAGCCTGAGAAGGGCTAATTTGCCTATCTCTGTTTTGGCATTTGTTTTTGATTGCTTTTAGGTGGAAGGTGAAACACAAAGAATCAGTGGGAAACAACCTGAGGCACTGAGATGTAATGCATCACATTCTGATCTTCCCTAATACCTGATCAGGTAAGTGTTTTATTTGTCCTAGGAACCTAGACATTTTTCTCTGAAAGCTGAAATTGAAATTATGAATGCTTAGAAGTGCTTGTAGAATGTCATTTGTATTCATAGAACTTGAAGCTTCATGTAAAGCATTCAAACAAGTTGCTGAAAGTTGTGAGGAGCTAATGATGAAAAAGGGGTACTGCTGAAAAAAATGAGGTTATAAAAACAACTGCTGTGAATAGTTCACCTAGCTCAAAGGGTAAAAGCTTCCCCTGTGCTGGGAACCAGAGTGAGACCTATACACCACTTAATTAACACTTAAACCCACAAAATATGGCCCTCAGCACTGCAGTGATTTTCTCTGAGGACACAAACACAGAGAATAAGCTTCAAACTTGCAGGCTATTGCCATTATGTTGGCAGTCTCATACATCATTGTAACTTTCATGCCTGTACCCAATGGCTTTACAATTCTGTAGTGCAGTGTAAGCTGAAAATGTTCAAAATTGTATCAGTCAGCTGGTGAGAATTCAAATAACGTACAAGAGTTGAAAGGGAATGAGCAGCTAAAACAGAAGGTGTCACTTACAATCAAATCACTGTGTTGCAATCTGAGTCTGAGTATAATTGGTTTTAGTGTGTATGCATTAAACCCCAGATCAGATTGGGAGTGTAGTGATTTCTGGGATGAGTAGCAGAGCAAAAACCAGATTAAATGGGAATAAAGCCTCAGAATTTCCTTCTCCCAAATACATTATAAATATGAGAGAGAGTATGTGTGGGGGGTATGGGAGAGAATTACAAAGAAATTATCAAAAAAGCTTCTGCAAACACGGACATTTAGCACCCTAACATTCAGCCTTCAGACAGAGGATGAATGGTTCAGCTTACACAGTTCTCAAGTCTCTGTATTCTGGTGAGGTAGCTATTAGAAAACTTACACATCTCAGGTTATTTCCCTCACTGCTCATATCTGCAAGACAGGCAACTTTATATTTTTTTTCTTGTTGAAAGAGGAGTCCTCATCAGAGTCATGTGATCTGAGCAATAATGTATGTCTGATCACCTCACTGTGCCTTAAATAGAGTTTTGTATTGCGGATTGCCTTTCACCCAAAGGTGAAAGACAATCAAACATCTTACAGCAATTTCTTTCTGATGTTTCAGTATTTCATCTCTTTGATTTGATGATATCTATACAGCTCCTTTGCCTATTGCAAACTGAAGGAAAGATACATGAGGTTGCCTTTTTAAAAAAAAATAAAGGAAAAAATCCATTGTTGCAGTTCAGTTCTGAAGAAATGGTGTTGGGTAAAGAAATTCTCTTCTTCCAGTTCAGTAGAACTCAGCATTAAAGGAACACAGTCGTTGTGTTGTTGTTTGTGGTGGTTTTACTTTTGTTTTGTTTGTGGTGTGGTTGTGTTTGGGTTTTTCTCTTTTAGAGCCCATTTCCAGGCCAGATGGATTTCCCCATCACCGCTAACTTATAGATGTCCTAGGGCAATGGTGCTGGTGGTGTTACTACTCATGCTAAAAGTTAGGTGACTCAATTTTGTTTTTTCTTGCAGTCACAGGTTTAGTTTGATTGCTGATGAGTCTTTCAGTGTGATACACACACTGTGGACGGTACTGAGTTGGACTGAACATCCCTACCGCACAGCTGTCTAGCAGGCACTAAATATCACAGAAGCATGATGCCAGAGACCTCCTGAGGCCTCTAGTCCTACCTCCTTCTCAAACTCCTCACTTCAAAAGCAGACAATGTTGCTCAGATCTTTGTAAAATTCACCTTTGAAAGCATCCAAGAATGGAAACTCCATAGCCTCTCTGCACGTGTAACCACCACATCCTCTTCAGTTGCATATAACTGGGAAATTATTAGGTTTGTCTTTGAAAAGTAACAAGCCTAAATCTTGCTGCACAATGGAAAGGATGGTTTGTTTAGCCTTGAAAAGAGAAGGGTAATGGGGAACCTAGTGGCAGCCTGCAAATATCAAAAGGGGGATAATAATAATAATTTATTTTTTAATTAAGGAAAAAAAAAAACCCCAAACCCAGAATCAGACTCTTGCTAAAAGCATCCAGGGAAAGGGCAAAAGTCAATGAGCACAACTTGCAAGAGGGGTAATTCTGAGTGGATAGAAGGAAAGAATCTTCATAACAGAAGTGATTAAAACCCTGGTGTGAATGCTGGCAAAAAACCAGCTGAGTATGCTCAGCTGAAGTCCATGAGAGCTTCATTGATTTAAGCCACAGGATGACTTCAACATATTTTTTTTCTTTAAACTGCATGTTAAACAAGCAAAAACCCAAAACCAAACCACAAAGCACCAGAAAACCCCCAACACAACAAACCTCCAGACTCCCCCTCCCTCAGAATTTCTTGATCAGCTGGCTAGCTCTGGCTATTTTTTATCCAGGTAGCTAAAAAGCAAAGTAAGAATCGATTCAGTAAGAAATCTAAGACTGCATGTTAATTCAGTGTGGAGATTGCTACTGAAAGATTCTGAGAGCTATCTGGAGGTCTGTTTCCCTGCCAGTGCAAGTTCTAAATAAGTCCAAAAATTGTAGCGGTTTCCTTTCCCCTGAGGGTCTGAAATATCTTTCCATGAAAACCAGCTGTATGAGGAAGAATTTATATGAAGATACTGAGAATACTGAGCCTTGCATGCATTCCTTGGCTATCCACTTACAGGTAGCATAAATGAGTTGAGGTTTATCAGAAAGTGTCTCCCTGTCTCATCAGGGGACCAGAGGATGACTTCTTGGCTCTCTCACACTAATACTGAACATATTACTAAGTGTGAGTAAAGAAAGAAACTGGAATAAAACCCACAAAAGGGAAAGATCAGAAATAAAATATCTAGCCTCCTGCAAGATAATTCCTCTTGAGTGTTAAGAAAGAAGGACTTTCAGATCTAGATTTGTAAAAAGTTTGCCATAAGCTGGAGGAAATGGTATGATTCTATAAATAACTTGAATTTTTGAGTAGGAATTGTCATTGCAATACATAGATCAATAAAGAGGATTTATGTAGTTACCAAGTAGATACTTCAGAACAATGGTCAATGTCTCATTACTCTGTGCTTGTCCTATTTTATGTGCTATTCTCTCAAAA
Organism: Melanerpes formicivorus; assembly: GCF_026170545.1. Classification (NCBI taxonomy): domain Eukaryota; kingdom Metazoa; phylum Chordata; class Aves; order Piciformes; family Picidae; genus Melanerpes; species Melanerpes formicivorus. The sequence goes on from NW_027142411.1 coordinate 562,958, forward strand.
AGTATTCCTGACATGTCTGTATGGTTTGATGATGATGTTCCTGTTACATGCCAAGTTTTTATTCAATGCAAGGTGGTGGCCCGAAACACCAAAAAAAAAAATCAGCTCTCCTACTAATTCTCTCCTCTCCCACCTCAGATCTGTTTTCTGAGAAGGCAGAGTCATTTGGCGAGGGTGAGCATCATTTTCAGGAACTGGTTCTGTGTTTATGGACATCTGTGTGAAAAGAACAGAAGACAAACTAATTTTAAATGATAGGTTCTGGGGGGAAAAAATGAAGTATGATTACTACATTTTAAATGTTATCTAGTTTATCTCCTCAAGAAAGAAAGAATGTGAACAATTTGCCCTTGTATTGCCTGAGGTTAGTGGAAAGGTAGAAATGGGGAGGGAAAGAGTGAATGATACTGGGCTGGTATGAGGAAAAAGTTGTAATGGAGGTTTAAAAAAAAACCAAACCCTGCTGTTATTCACAGGAGGTTCCTAAAGCATTATCCTGGTTATTTGTGTCCATAGTGAAGCGGAGAAAGAAGACATTAATAGTTTAATTAATAGCCAGACTTTAGGGACTCTAGGATTTCAAGACACTAAGAATCTTGAGAGACTGATTCCATCAAGAGTCCAAGGGGAGTTATATACACTTGTCTCTTTAATGTGCATTCTTAGTTTCCATTACTGAGGTAGCTGAATGGCTTGCTTTTCCTTAGCAGTTACCTGCACATCACCTCGATGTTGTACCAACATGCTATAAAGCACTTTGCACAAATTAAGAAACTGAAAGCGAGATACTAAAGGACTTATGTAGGGCCACACAAAAAAAATTAATAAGGTAGGAACCTTAAGCCACATCCTATGCATGTTCTGTAAGGCCAGGAGACCCTTCTTTCCTATTTGTATTAAAGAAGACTCTACAGTAGTTTGGAAAAGTTATAAGAATCCACTTTTACTGAAGAAAGTGTAATGAAAAATACCAGATTTCATGTTTCTGTTGTTTGATTACAATCTCTTAGTGCAGTTGTGATGCTCTTCAGGTTCTGCTAAGTGCACAAGAACATTTCATTCAGTCTGATATCACTGTGACCAACTGATTAATTAATGATTTATCAGCATGCAGATGACTGAGCTGCCTCATTCCTTAGTAATGGTTTGAAATGAACCAATCTAGAGTTTCTGAGTTCAAAATCCTGAATCTCTTTTGGCCTGTAAATTAATAATTTGCATGTGCCTGCACTTCAGTGACATACCTGTGAATGGAATGGAAGTATTGATGTGGGAAAGGCATTTCTAAGTAGCCCAAATAGGGATGGTAGTCATGAAAGATGAAAAAAATCTACTCCAACCTGCTTTTCGTACCAAAAGGCTGCTTTGGATAATCATTCAAAAAGCTTTTGAAATGAACCTTCAAAAATTTAGAGTCATCCCTCCTTTTTCTGCATCACATCAGTGAGATGAAATGAAGATGAAGGTTGCTCTTTTAAAAATTATTTCTTTCTGACGTTGGTTTGAATTTGGCTTTTATTCACTCTACAGCAATCTCAGTGGAGATCATGTGGCACAAGCTGCTGTTCCCATGCCTGGAGATTTTACATTTCAATGACATGTTTGTATTTCTAGATCTAAGCAGATAGAGATAAGTAGTGATTTGAGCATGCCCTGAATTCGGAATGTGCTGTCCCCAAGACAGGGAATAAATGTACTTTATTATAGGTTAGTTGTTCGTGTTCCTGAGGGAGCTGGGACTAGAGGAGAGGATTCTAAACATCAGTGAAGTTTAGCTTAGCCCTGCACTGCGGGTGTGGTGTATCCTTGGGTAGTTTGGCACTGCTGAGCGTGTGCTCTGAAGTTGATTGACACAAACAGCAAGGCACTACTCTGAGTGAGTGGCTTTGACATGTGGAGAACATGGGCAAATGGCCACTGTCGTTTGTTCTCATCTGGTTTGCAAGGAAGAAATATGGGAGGGGGGTCCTTATCTTGGACAATGAAATGGAAACGTGCATCTTGTGAAAGGCAATAACATGTTCTTTGTAAAACTGGAGGAATGTTTGCAGATTTCTCATTCAAATCCAAGAAATGCAACGTGCTTGACAACCCTGTTACTCTTCCTGTTTGTTACAGCATAATGCGTCAGGCTGTCAACTAAATAAAGAGGGTGGCTTTCTAGACAGACAAGCTTTTTTGTACCCATTATGATCCAGAAGGCTTTATGTAACGACATTCCATAAACTACCCATCCAGAATCTGAATGATTCTCACACCACTGTGAATCTGCAATAATGTGAGTTGTTATCCAGAGCCAGCTGAAACCAGTCTGGGTCTGACTAGTATCCTGCTTCTTGATTTCTATTAGTCATGCTCACATACGGACATGGATCCTCAGTAACATCTGTGTAACTCTCTTCCTTAGCCATTTTGCTTTCATCTTGTTTGTTATTTTATTTGCCCTGTATGATAAGAGGTGCCAGGCATTTTTTTTCTTCAGTGTTTTAGGGAAACAGTAGGCTTGCAGAGAATGTCTGCAAATGACTTTTGTTTTGCTTTTATGATGATTATGGATAAAAGGATGAGATAGTAATAGTTTCATAAAAGAAAAACATACTTTAAAGGTATGGCATTTCCCCAGTATTTGTTATCTAAATATTTCCTTCTCCCTGTTCTCTGTTTTGGCAATAACAAAAGTTATCAATCACCTGGAACTGTGCTGATGTTTCCATGGTAGTTTAGTAATTAGGTCTGTTCACCAGGGGCTCCTATTAGTCCAATAAAATCCTTTGTGCAATTCTTTCAGACAGAGTATTACCCCGCATCGCCAGCCTATGAACAAAGTAAAATTATTCTAGACACAGACACTTACTTTCTCATTGATACACAATACTCAAGCCTTAAGTGCCTTTATTGTGTTCTTTTAGGTTTCTCAGTACTCAACCCCACACTCTGACCTGAGGATGATCGTGCATTCCACAGCAGGGAACAACCAATTGACAGTTTGTACTCTAAGAAGTCTTAATGGCTGGGCAGTTTTTGCTCCTAAATGACCACAGCCAGTATGACTTAGCTGGTAGACACTTTTTCCTATGGAATAAAGCAGGAAAGAGCTCTGTGGACAGCTCACACTTTGAACAGAGTGGTGGGTTAAAGTTTCCCCCCAGCATGAACTTTGCCAGACCAACTCAGAATCAAATGAAGCTGTTCTGCTCAAAATCTGTAACTACATTTTAAAGGCATAGCCTAAAACCACCACACACAGCTATGTTGCACATCAACATCTAAAATTGTCCCTTTGAACAAGTTTTTACAAGCCAAAGGAGGGCCTCCAGCTGGCAGGAATGGTGTGGCTAAAATATGTTCAACCTATTAGATACATTCTTCTATGTACTATTAATGTGCCTACAAAGCTGGCATATGGCCCCCATCTTGATCTGACTTGCAGTCACACAAGAAAAATATATTCCTACAGCTGTCATGAGTGAAATTTCTATTGTTCTGCTGTTTATGTACTCCTGTCTACAAGTATTGACATATGAAACTGCTGTAAAACGCCTTAACAATGAGATATCAAGCAGATGATGGCTCGTTCTTGATGATACAGCTTGTCTATCCCTGGAAGATTCCAGAGGTTGGGGGGGGGGGGGGGTGTTAAATATTCAAATATAATTAAATAATTTCTCATTAGAAACACAAGAGTATAACCACCTTTTTTTCTGACAACTGTTGAAATCCTTACTCTTTTCTCAAGCAATCAACCCTTACTTTTTCTCTCAATTAATATAACTGCTCAACTTCCCCTCTAAGAAGAGGGGAAAATATAATGGCATATGAAGATGTCACGAAGAGTTGAGCTTTGACTACACTCCAAGATAGCCAGTACCACTTGGAATAAAAATATGGTCACCACTTTTTCTTTGAAGAGAACAGAATCCACAGCATTGCCATGGAGACCTTGGAATTCCTGAATATCCTATTGTTGAACCTTTAAAGATGTAAATGGGCCATGCTGAATGCATAGCTCTTATTAAATCTTGAATATGCATGCATATAAAAATGAGGTATCATCTACCTACATGCAGCCTATAATTTTCTTCAGATTGATTTGTGAGTATTAGTGCTAATTTTAGTCTTTGTGTTCATATAAGTTACATTTTCTATGAACCAGAAGGCAGAGACTGCCCTTTTCAGGTACTTTGGATTTTCAAATGTGGGCTGAGAAGCTGGACTAATGCACAGAATTACCTTGTGTTGTATCAGTCTGCTCTTGCCAAGTGCTCTATTATCTTAAGCTTTTTATAGAACTAATATTCTGATAAGCACAACATATGAATGCTAACAGCGTTTCCTGTGGAGATGCTTTCTTTAGATATCAGAGGTTTACAAAGGTAGTGAGATATCTGTCAATATGTTTGATGTATCTGAGGTATTATTATGGCTCTGTTCATGTGTGTCTCAATCAGATAACTGGTTATGTAATCACCATGATTATCCCAAATTAATGTGTTGGAAATTACAATGTATTGCACACTTCATTTACATTATTTAGTCTTACTGGATTAAGTTGGATGAGTAATGCATGTTCTTTCCTGTATTTGTTAAATATTTCACTTTTGGGTGTATAGCTAGACATCAATCAAGTAATTCATGATTTGAGACACAAAAGCCCAAAATACTCCCTACATGTAAATGGCAACTAAACTGCATAAGAAATAATGATGGGTCTGAGCAAAGTTTAATTCCCGACTTCTCTGAGCAGTTATTTTTACTAACACATTCTAGAGTTTTTGACAGCTCCTATTGCTAAGTCAAAGAGGGATCTTGATCTTGTTCCAAGATGTAACTTTGTTAGTATTCCTATCTGACTCTTCACAACTCCCATTGTTGAGTTGTCTGTGGTTGAAATCACACAAGCTATGCTGGAGATGATGTAGAGCTAGCAGAAGATGAACAGTGTTAGAGTAATAAGGAGTTCTTCTGCATGAGTTTTATTTGGAGTGCAGGAGAAAGTAAAATATGAGTACATTTCCTGAGGTGGATACCAAGAATGCATGAGGTAACATAGCAGTCTCATATGTGATTGCTTTTGTCAGACTACTGGGTACACAGACTGAGTTAAGTGAGTTGAAAGATATATATATATATATATATATATTTTTACTATATTAACCCTTTTAAGTTAGGGCTTTTGTCCGTGTTTTTTGTCCTTTAGTACATTACCTTTGAACCTTGCTTAAGATGCTTCTACCCGTTCAGCATTAAAATTGAAGGCAACAAAAATCTCTAACGCAAACCAAGCAAAAGCTTAATAAAACCACACTACCCCACTCACCTCACTTTGAGATGAGTTTGGAATCTGAACTTAGTTTTTGTAACAAGTGAAACTGAATGCTCAAGTTCAGGACATGCTTGCTTTTGATACTGTACTTGTTCATTGAATATCACAGAATGTTAGTGGTTGGAAGGGACCTCCAGAGATTGAGTCTGACCACCCCCACCCCCCCCCTTTATCCCCCTACACACCACCCGCCATCAAAAGCAGGATCACCCAGGGTAGTCTGCAAAGGAATGCATCCAAGTGGGTTTTGAAAGTCTCCAGAGGAGACTTCACAACCCCCCTGGGCAGCCTCTTCCAGTCCTCTGTCACCCTCACTGTAAAAAAACTCCTTCTCACATTGAGGCAAAACCTTCTTTGTTCAAGTTTGTATCCATTGTTCCTTGTCTTATCACTGTGCACCACAGAAAAGAGATTGTCCCTCTCCACCTGACACCCACCCCTTGGATATTTATAGACATCAATCGATCCCCTCTCAGCCTTCTCAAGACTAAACAGTCCCAGGTCTCTTAGTCTGTCTTCACAGGGGAGATGCTCAAGTTTTTCAGTGTGTTCTTTTCCTCCTGAAGTCCATAGGAGAGCTACGTGTTCATCAGCTGGCTGTCTCGGTAGCACTTCCAGTCAAACAATTCCTTTTCTCAAAGATCATATTGCATTACTGACAGAACTAAGCTATTGTTCTTTTGTTTAATTTCTCTTTGCACTATGCCTGAATGTCAGTTTTCACTTAGATTACATGAAAATTATATCCTTAAGCAAACAATGGAGGATTCTGCCAGTCTGACCTTTAGGGTCAATCATCTCATTAGCTTTTACAACTGCATATTATTTATAGGAGAGGGATTTACAAGCTGTTGAACTAAACAACAAATTAAATTGTCCATGAGCCATCGTCATCCACTATAGAAAGTTCCCCGTGGGTAACAAGCTGCTGCTTTTTCAATGGGGAGTTTTGGGAAAAAAATTAATACTCTTTCTCCTTTTTCCCCAGCATAACCTTTATAGAGAGCAGTCCCTTTTTTATTGTGATGGAAAACCGTGTCACCAGTGTAAACAACTCCAGATGCACAGTGAAATTCAGCAGTCACAATCCACAAGCCTCATTTTAATGAATGCTCACAGGCATCTCTCTTGTCTGCTAATTGTTTTCGATCAAATTTAAAATACCACAAATAGAGAGTGGCTCACTAGTGCATTTACAGTCTCCATTAACTAACAGCTTTTATTAAATATATTTAAAAAGCAATAATCTGAGAAGATAGCTTTAGGAAAGGTTTCCATGCCTTCATTTTGAAGCTGGTTGGACTGTTTCAAATTACCTGCCTGTCTGAGCATGGTGTGATGTAACAAAGAAATACATTAGGGCTTCACTAAGGGCAAATCCTGCCTGATGAACCTGGAGCCTCTGTAACTAACAACACTACCAACATCAGACATACATGCTGAGCTTATACTTTAATTCATGGCAAACATATGAAAAATGCTCTGCAGGGGACACAGTGTTACATACAACTATTTTAAGCCTGCTTATTTGCCAAGAGAGCTCTTGTCAGGGTAGTAGCTCTACAAAGGTTATGACTTTTTTTTTCTGGGCCTCTGTGAAAAGGTGAATCTAAGTTTATAGGGGCAAGAAGTCAAGGAAGACATGGAGTTTTCCTTGCAAGAAGCATATGGTCTGTACCCATCTTCCAAGGGACTGGATAGTCACACAGATTACCATGTCCCTGTTGTGTAGTCAGGAGTGTTTCTCACTGAATGGACAGGAGGTGAAATTCTTCGCTATACTGACATGCAAGGGAAAATTTGGGAGACAACACAGTGCCCCCATGACTTGCAGAAGAGCATAGGGGCATGGGTTTAACACTAGCTGTGCATAGCTGCTGGCAACTTTCACCCTTGTAGAAAGTTTATGGAGTGACCTGTGTCCTATACTGTGGGATTTAATTCTGGGTAGCTCTCAAATGGCTTAAATTAAAGAGGTGGTTGCTCAGTTACAATTAGCTTTTCATTGTCTTTTTTGCCTTGCATGTTAGAAGAACCTTGTCTGAATCTCACAGCGAGAGTTCACAATTAGAGAAGAAACTACATTTAATGACAGTTTGGGACTTGTGGAAAACAGTTCAATAGAAAATAGCGAAACATGAATCACTCTACCTATGAAAATGTTTTCAGACTAGATACTCTGCATTTTAGAATGACAATATTTTGTGCACAACCCCAAGCTCCAGAAGTTTCATCTAAATGAAAAACTTCTGCCCGATATTGGGCACAAGCTACTGACGTCATTCTGTCCCAGGTGATTAATTCAAGTCACTCACAATCACTTGAGTGGCATCTAGTTTCACTTCTGTTATGACTCCTGAGCCAATGGTACTATGAGCTGGTATATATTTTGTCACATGCGTCATCAGCAGAATTGCAGCTGGGTTTCACTGTAGAACTTTTATTACAACGATGATGTATGAAGCAGAAGGAACACAGCTTGGCTTTCGAATCCCAGACTGAGTTTGCTGCTCTAGCAGTTGGAGAAGTAGGAGAAAGGCTTTTGACATGCAAATTTTGTATCATTTTGGTACAAAGGCAAATGATGGATGATAAATACCATATCCCATTATGTACACTTTACACTTTGCAGACTGAACCACACTTTGATATGCACAACCAGGAGAAAAGGAGTCAAAGGGGGACTATGATAGGGACATAAATGTCTACAAATAATTGAGCAGCAAGAATCCCTGTAGTGTTATTGACAGTGGCTGAAAATGGCATAATAAGGAGCAGTAGCGTGAAATTACAGCATAAAAGGAAACATTTAAATCAGACATTAGGGGAAAAAAGTCCCTAACAATGAGAAAAATTAAGCAATAGAAGTACCTATTTGTAGAGATATTTAAAACATCGGTATGAGGTCTTCCAAATTGTGATTTCACTTGACAAGTGGTTACCAAAACTGCAGTTCCCTTAGCCATTGTATCTGTTTGTTTAGTCACATTTACTGATTTTTAGTGACAACAACCTGTTTTTAGACCATGTGGTTCTCGTCACAGGCACTGATAAGCAATAAAGTGAGGGAATAAGGCGAGGTTTATTGGTCTTCAGTTATAATCAAGAAAACTGGTGCTCCTTAGGGTAAGTTGTCAGTGTCTTTTGGATTTGTGAAAGAAAACCTTGCTTTTAGGAGTAATTTTGAAGCAATAGAAGTAAGCAGGGTAAGTAAAGTGCACAAATCAGGCCTAAAGCTATTCTAAGAAGAATTGTAACTTAAAAAGTGTGTAGCAGTCATATTGAGGATCGGTGTTAGAATGAGAGAAAATCAAGGTCTGCTGGGAAAAATAATCTTTAATGATATTGTGCTGATAGTGCTGTTGAGCCTCTTTTTATAATCCAGCATGATAGCAGCCTTCAGGTCTGAGTCTCATTTACCAGGTCATAATGAAAACTTGAATGAATTCTGAAGTTTGGAGTAATATGGGCATGCTGTAATGTGTGGAAAATGGTGTGAGTTAACAGAAGGTTATTTCTGCAAGAAACAGTAATGTTTGTATCCAGAAGTTTGTTTGTCTGTGTGTGTATGATGAAATGTGATGGTACTTTATATACAAAAATATCCTGTGACACTGGGAACAACTCAGTTACATCAATAAGGTTTTATATATATAGGGGATGTTTGTTTCCAAGGGTATCTTTATTTTAAGTTCTTCATGACTGTAGAAAAAGGTTGTTCCACGTTTAGGGAATATAAGGGCAAAGTAAGGAGAGAATGGCAGCATGAGGGAAAAAATAATGCAGGCTGCATTCTTGTTTTCTGGGTATTTGCTAGAAATAGTATTCTGAAATGAAGTGAACCCTCCAGATTTGGGTGTTTAAGTCTTTGACTTATTAATGAGAATGTATTGGTCACTATATCAAAGTCTAGCAGAAAGTACTGTCTAATTCCTCTTTATTTCTTCTCTTTTATATTTCATTCTTTTGTAAGGGAGTTTCCTGTTTGCTTTTTGGAAATTCACATCTGGCATCTGCTGAGACTCCAGTCCCTACTTAATTTGGGCTAGATTCTATTATCAGCAGTCAATACTTGACGCTTACTCTTGAACCACAAAAAATCCATTATGTGTGGTGCTCTACAGCCTTTAATGATGTAATATATTGTATGTGTTTAGCTTAGACTATTTTATTATTTAGCTTAGTTTATTTTAAGATAGATCAATACCACCTGCTGAATTTGAATTTCAAGGCAGTCGCTAGCATTGTGGCTCAGAAAACAAGTCTTCCATCACAATGTATATTCTGACTTATCACTTAAGATAATTAAGGTTAAAGAAGCTTAGGTACAGTTTAATAAAGTTGAATGTTATGTGCATTTTAAGAGGATTCAAGGGCAGAATTACTGAAATTCTCAAATGATACTCAAAGGCCAATTTTATCTACTATATATTAAATTTGCCAAGGTTTATAAACTTTCCTTTTTAGGTCACCACTTTGCATTTGTTCATTAGAACTGGTGAGGAACTACAAAAGCTTGTCATTTTTAAATCACAAGTGAGTTTGCTATTCCAGTTCACTGTGAAAAGTTTCATGGTAATTTTAGTACTACAGGGACCCATGCCTTTGCCACCTTGATGAGTATTCACTGAATGTATTTGTCACTGAAGAAGAGGGATCTGGCTTTCAGCCTGGAAAACTTTGCCTGTCCTACAGGCATTGGTTTGGGTTTTTTCCTTTGTTATTTTGGAATTTTTGTTGCTGTTGTTTTTTCCTTACTTCAAGCATTACTACTGGTAATAAAGAGTCCATCTGCCATATTAAGGCTCTAGTGCCACCTCTGTAACTTCCATTGTACAGCTGTAACTGTCTGGAGCCTACCAAGCTATTTCAATGATGTACTGGCAGGAATACCCTTCAGTTAAATCTCAACTATTTCGGCTCTGTAGGAGTAAGAATAAACTTTTGTCACTAATTAGATACGACTGCATACATGTACAGTTCAGATTTGTTGAGAAAGGAGGTGCCATTTTATCTTGTCACTTTCCAGAGCAGAGCAATGCTTTAAATAAGACCTGACAGAACACTGCTCTTTCTGGTGTCTGAAGGGACAACTTGATACATTACTGTGTAACATCACCATTTGTTTGCAGCTCTTCAGCCAGTTTGCAGTCCAGCTGGCTTGTTTCCAAGTCATTTTGAATTGCTTGTGGAAGATTGTGTAAGACATTCTGTCCAATCGCTTATTACTATGGAGATCTTGAGCCAGATCATCCTTTTAGAAGCTTTTTCTCGCTGTATTTTTCTATATATCTGTAAGGGGGAGCAGCCCTGAAGCCAGTTTACAAAACCTTTGGAGGAGCTCTTTCAACAGGGAAAATTTGTGGTTGTAGAAGTCCCCATCCCCTTGTCCTGTTTGCTCTCTCTCTTATACAGTATCACAGTATCACTTAGGTTGGAAAGGACCTCGAGGATCATCGAGTCCAACCTATCAACACAGACCCCATGACTAGACCATGGCACCAAGTGCCACGTCCAATCTCCCCTTAAACGCCTCCAGGGTCGATGACTCCACCACCTCCCTGGGCAACCCGTTCCAATGATGAATGACTCGCTCGGTGAAGAACTTCCTCCTCACCTCGAGTCTAAACCTCCCCTGGTGCAGCTTGAGACTGTGTCCCCTTGTTCTGGTGCTGATTGCCTGGGAGAAGAGGCCAACCCCTTCCTGGCTACAACCACCCTTCAGGTAGTTGTAGAGGGCAATGAGGTCACCCCTGAGCCTCCTCTTCTCCAGGCTAAACAATCCCAGCTCCCTCAGCCTCTCCTCATAGGGCTTGTGTTCAAGGCCTCTCCCCAGCCTTGTTGCCCTTCTCTGGACACGCTCAAGTGTTTCGATGTCCTTCTTAAACTGAGGGGCCCAGAACTGGCCACAGTATTCAAGGTGCAGCCTAACCAGAGCAGAGTACAGGGGCACTATGACCTCCCTGCTCCTGCTGGCCACACTATTCCTAATGCAGGCCAGGATGCCATTGGCCCTCTTGGCCACCTGGGCACACTGCTGGCTCATATTCAGGTGGCTGTCGATCAGCACCCCCAGGTTCCTCTCTGCCTGGGAGCTCTCCAGCCACTCCGACCCCAGCCTATAGCTCTGCATGGGATTGCCGTAGCCAAAGTGCAGCACTCGGCACTTGGACTTGTTGAATGCCATCCCATTGGACTCTGCCCATCTGTCCAGTCGGTCGAGGTCCCTCTGCAGAGCCTTTCTACCCTCTAACTGACTAACATCTGCCCCTAACTTTGTGTCATCTGCAAACTTGCTGATGACTGACTACCCCTTCATCCAGATCATCAATGACTATGTTGAAGAGGACAGGGCACAGCACTGATCCCTGGGGGACACCACTAGTGACCTTCTAGAAATATCTGTGTGCTAACTTATTTGTTGCAGTCTTGTTTTAAAATGCTAACCAAAAGCATTAAAAGTGTTAAGGACAGTGAAATACATTATGGAGAACTTCTCTTTTTAAACTTACCCAGTTTCTAGATGGTAAGACGAGCTGATATGCAGATTTTTGGGGTACAGACCTCAATTCTGTTCTTTTCCTGGAACTCCTTCTCAAGACTTTTTGTAAATGTAAATGAAACTGACCTTTGTAAATTGTTGGAAATCTCTGAAAAGGGAAAAAAAAAAAAAAAAAAGGCATGAATTGACATTATAATCCCTTTTTTGATAACTGTTTCTCTTGTTTGGGATGTTTTTAAGTAGAAAGTAGTGCTCAGGTATTTGGAGAGGGTAGGAGGAATGTGATATTTAAAAGCATTTTTGTGCGAGACACACTAAAAGGTGTCTGACAAGATTCTCCTTTTGGAGTTATTCTTTCTGTAGATGTTGGTTAATATAAAAATAGAATACAATATAAATGAAAATAATTAAAAGCTAAAATTAAATAAAATAATAATTTTTTTAAATCTCCCTTGTTTCTTTCCTAGCAAACTTTCATCTTTACTTGCTTCCTTTTTCCTGTAAAAGAATGGAAGAAAACAAATCTATGTATTTGTCCAGCACTCAGCAACTTCTGGTGTTAGAAGAGGTTTTTTTTTAGTGCTTCAATGGGTCAGTGTTGATGACAATGTTTCCTGAATGGCTGAGAACAGAAATAATAGATTGGATAATTTTTAGCTTTCTGTTTTTTTCTAAAAATGTAATGTCATAACTCTTCCATTTCCATGTTTTCCACTTCCTGTTATTTCTGAAAGAGTGAGTCAGAGAAATGGAAACATAGCTGCTGTGAATAATTTAAAAGTGGTCTGAGAATAGCTAAGCATTACTTCTGGTGATGCTTCTTGTGATGGTTACACAATGAGAAGATTATCAAAAGAATTGTGGGAGACAGAAAAATGGAAAGGATGCATTAAGCCATGCAGTCATTTTTGCTATTGTAGGATTATGCCTTACATTAGTTTTACTAATGGCTTGTCTGGCTACCTTTAAAAAGTTTGAGAAAATGTATTTGCAGTATTCCTTCAGCATTATCCCTGGAACTTCTACTTTATTTCCCTTTTTTCCTCTCTTTTTTTTTTCTTTTTTTTTTTAATTTTGTGGGTTTTTTTAGATTCATTCCCATTACTTCCAGAGACTGTTGCTGCTAAAAGAATTTTCCAGGTTAAACCAGACTCCCTTTCCCCACCATACAGGTGATGCAAAAATTCATACTTCAGATTTGTTGCATAACAAAAATACATGGCAGCACACGTGTGGTGGGTTGAAATTCTGCATCCCCCCCATGAACCCCACAGCATTTCATAATAATTACTCACCTTATTAAACAGATTTCTTTACTTTTTTTTTGCTTTCTCATCTATTCTGTCTCTTTTCTTTCTGTGAGCTCAGAGGCTGTTGTCCAGTCAAAACATTTGTTTTTCTATGAAAGCAAGATGCACCATGTTTGTCCCAAATGTTCTCCAAGTAGCAAAAGGATCAGATTTGGTTTTATTTATTTTATTTTCATTTTGCATCTTCAGTAATCCCCAACAAATTGTGTACCTCTGATTCAGCAAATGTTTGGTGCTGTGTCTGAAGATGAGACAGAATCCCATTTACTCCTTCAGACCTGTTTCAGAAGGCAAACACCATAAAAATCAATTAAATATTAATTTATTCTGATTTGATTTTCAATTTCACTATTTGGAGAAAAAAGCCAAACCTTTGGCTTTGCTTTAAGCAAGTATGTGCTGAAGAACTGTAAAGATCAAATTTGGTCAGGACTGGAGGATACTGCTTTCTAGACTGTAATTTCAGCCTCAGACTGTAATTTCATCTCAAAATTAAGCTTTCTTCTTTGCCTTTTCCCTGTTAACACTGTTTTGAGAAGAGATTTTAATGCTTAATTCAGACAGAGAAAAGGTCTGGAATTAGAGATATAAATGGCTCAGGGATACATACAAGCAGTGGGTAATATTTTCTGTGTTGCTTGCCAAAACAGAACAGTGGATATTTCCCATTTGGCATCACTTTAATTAGCTGATTTCAGTGTAACTACACAATTACCTGTCTATTAGTATTGCTTAAGCCCTGTTAATTTTCAGGAAAAGACTGCCTGTGAAACTGAGCCCCTTCTTACGGCTCTGTGTTGAGCCCCTGTCTATGATTCCAAACTATTCAACCGCAGGGGTATAAATATGAAAGGACAGGACAGTGTGAACCCCTAAAGCTACATATTTGCAGAGCAATGGCAAATGGATTTCATGTTTGTCTGAACACTAACTTAATTCAGAGTAGCTGTCTACCTTCTGGTCCTCTGTGTACTGAGCAGCAGTCATGAAGTGGTCTGGCCATTTCTTCATTCTTAAGCTGCATGTTGCCTGATCAAGTCCTTATTTTATAATATCTCCTGCACTGCCGTATTTCATAAGAACCATTCACTTCACTCAAGGTGTGAAATTCTACTAGTTTCACAAATTCCATGTTTCCACCCAAATCTATACTGATCTTTTATAACCACCGTTGCTGTTCCAATAGAAAAAGCAGCTGGGCAGCCTCTCTGCTTCCTTTCTTCACAGTCTATTGAACTTATGTCTAATGGGCAAATATAAAACTAGGACCAATGCCCTAGAAAGCCTTTTAAGATTCACTCAGAGGCCAAGTAGTTACAGGCTCCTCAAATGATCTGTACTTTAATGCTAACGACTGCTGGTTTGCCTCTAGCTTCTCTATTTATCCTTCCCTCAACTTTTTTCCTCAAGGATTCAAGTAATGGTTTTAAGCCTTTAAAAGAATTGGTCGCTTGTCCTTGCTGCTATATCTTTCAGCAGCATGAAAACTACTTCAAGGGAAGAAATAGTCACCTATCATTAAACTTTTCAAACCTTGTTCTCTCCAAGAAGCTACTTCTACTTGGTTTTGGCTTCAGCAAGTTTCAATTACATAAGTTAAAAGGTTTCCAGCTTGGTTGTTTCTCTCTGATTTGGGGGATGAGAGAAGAGTGAGAGACAAAACAGGCCAAAAGTTTTATCAAGCAGCTCCTAAAAGTGGGCTCTTGCTTTAGTCTGTTCTGAGGGACAAAAGAAAGTATTTTCTTTTGAAAATACTTATACGTGGACGGGATGTTTTCTCCTTCCTGGTTTGAAGTACCACAGAAATCTTAAATATGTAAGAATTTTCCTAAACTAAAAATTCTTTCCTCCAAAAGAAGAGAAAAGCCAAAGGAGAGAAAAAACCCAAAGCAATCCATGTCAGCTGGGTATGTGCCCCTTGCTCTAGCTCTCTTTTTCCACAGAATGAGGTAACAGGCTGACCAGAATGGAAGAGGGCTGGGAGAAAAAAGCTGTCCCTGCCTTTTCTGCAGAACACCATTCCCAGAGGGCTTATATCCTTCCAGCCCCTAAATCCTTACAGCCTTTTCCTTCTTGTCCTTGCCTCACTACTGGGGATGTAGAGGTGCCAGGCACGCCATTTAGCGGTGCTGGCCGCTGCTCTCCCCTGACCAGTGGTAGTAGCAGCAGGACCAACGCCACAGAGGCGGGAAGGGTGCCGCAAAGGCGGGAAGGGTGCTACAAAGGTGGGAACTGCCCTCACAGCCTCCAGCTGCCATGGGGTGCAAGAGGCTGAGGAGAAGGTAGTATGGGCAGTGTTCCTGAGAGAGAAAAAAAGCAGATGGCAATTCTGGAAGCTTAAAGGACAGCTGGTGGTGGTGGTGCTTGCTGCGCAGGTGTGGAAGCTCTGTTTCTCGGGGGCCTTTGAGGGGCAGGTCAGCCAGCGCCATTTTGTTTGGCTTGGTGACTCTGGCAGAGTCTCTCTCCTGCGGTAATGGCGGAACAGTGCTGCGGGGAGGTGCCTGTTGCAAAAGTGGGGGGAAAAAAAAGGTGAGAATTGCTGCTCTGACAGTTTTAGTTTCCTTGGCATGACCATACTCTCCTGCTGTGTCCATTCCCTCTTCTGATATCGATCCCAGGCTGGTGGCAGTCCCCAAAGGGCAAAGAGCCTGTGCTGCAAGGCTGCCTGCGACAGCTTGGGTACCAAACCCTGTGGATGTCACATACTGGTGAAGCTGTCAGGAACCTGGCAGGGTTTGGTCTCTTCTCAAAGGGAAAAAGAGATGCAAAGTTTATTAATTCTTTTTGAAAACTATATAATGAAGCACTTAAGATGAGGAGAGTTTTAGTGTTTAGCTCCCCAGCTCCTGATTTTGTGGTCACCAGCCACTTGTGTGCTGGTTTCCTGAAGAAGTAAGTTTAGCTGTTTGTCCTCATTGACCTTAACAAAGTGACTGAGACCCTGAAAAAGATGTTTTCTCCAAGTGAGATTTTTATTTGCCAAATGAAAAGCACAGAGAGAAGCTTTCTCAATGCGATTTTTCATGTTTTATTAGACTAAAGGAAATTGGGCTCAGACACGGGAATGTAGGCATTGTTTATTTCTCTGAATGAAGTTTCACCAAGGTTTGGGGGACCTCTCAGTTTTAAGAACACTTAAACTTTTTGTGTAAGAGTTCCAGGTTAAGTCAGAGTGTATGGATTTGTACAAAACCTGTGTTCAGATGGCGCAATCCCTCTTGCTCAGCATGCTAGACAGCATAGGCTTATTTGGCAGCTCTGTCCTGGACTTCAGGTCTACCTCTATTGAATTCGTGTTTATGGATGAATTTAATGTAAAATGAAGTAGAGTCTTCTTTTTCAAGGACTTAGGCATCTGTGCTACTTGTTGTGGGTGCTAATCTTCAGCTACCAGAACACATGGATCAGCCAGAATTCTGATATTTAGAATAAACCAAGCCAGGTTGGAAGAGACCTTCAAGATCATCGCGTCCAACCCATCAACCAATCCAACCCACCCAAACAGCTAACCCATGGCACCAAGCACCCCATCAAGTCTCCTCCTGAATACCTCCAATGATGGTGACTCCACCACCTCCCCGGGCAGCCCATTCCAATGGGCAATCATTCTTTCTGTATAGAACTTCTTCCTAATAGCCAACCTGAACCTCCCCTGGCGCAGCCTGAGACTGTGTCCTCTTGTTCTGGTACTGGGTGCCTGGGAGAAGAGACCATCATCCGCCTGTCTACAACCTCCCTTCAGGTAGTTGTAGAGAGTGATAAGGTCACCCCTGAGTCTCCTCTTCTCCAGGCTGAGCAACCCCAGCTCCCTCAGTCTTTCCTCATAAAAAAAGTCCTCAAAGTTTAAACAAGCTTTTACACATTGAGTTCCTCTGTCCAGACAATCATTTTAGTATTAAAATTCTGCCCATTCCAGAATTTCCACAGTTAATTCTGCAAAGCACGTAGCT
Source organism: Melanerpes formicivorus (assembly GCF_026170545.1). Taxonomy (NCBI): domain Eukaryota; kingdom Metazoa; phylum Chordata; class Aves; order Piciformes; family Picidae; genus Melanerpes; species Melanerpes formicivorus. Next base: position 580,043 of record NW_027142411.1, read on the forward strand.
TATTGTCCTCATTTGAGATTAGTGAGGTCAAAGTTTTACCACTTTCAATGACTTCTTTTCAGACATGTGCTGCCAGTTTAATTTTAAAGCAGGGTAAACTGATAAAATCATAGATTAACGGGTCACAGCAAAAAATAAATCAATCACTTCAATATTCAATTAGGTTTTCATAACTTCCTACAGCCTCTGTTTTCTACGCCTTTCTGCTTCCTCTTTACTATCCTTTAGCGATAGTATTGCTTCTTATTTTAGTTAGTGGTATAGCTGGCAATTTAAGAAATACAGACTTTCAGCAAAACTGACCACCTTGGAGCTCAGACTGTTCACTGCTGGTGAAAAAGACTTCACAACTGTTCATAAGAGTAACTTCATTTGGGATGTTAATTTAAATAACCACTGAGTGGTGGAACCAAGACAGTTAGACTTTGCCCCTTGTTAGTGAGCATTTACAGAGTAAATATGTTGTTAATACTTAGTATATCTTATTTTAAACCACTAACAAATGCAGTCTAAAATAGTTATGCTTTTTTTTAAGTGGAAGGGGTAGGGAAGAATATATTTTTGTTTCATGTCCATGTCCACTCTTTATTATTACTCCTTAAAAGACAATTTGCTGCTCTTTAACCTCTTTTTTTTTCACAGAATCACAGAATTATTGAGGCTGGAGTAGACCTCTGAGATCATCAAGTCCAACCTATGACCTAACACAACCACACCAACTAGACCATGAAGTCCAACTTTCTACCTAACACCTCTGAGCCCTGGAGGAAGAAAAAGAGGCAGAAGAATAAAAAGAATTAGAGGCAAAGTCACCGGTAAATGTCATCCTTGTCCAAACACTGTTGACCATCTGCAAGCTTTTAAAACGACTCTGTTCTCCTCCCTTTGTCAGTGCTCTTCAGTTACCTAAAAATATCTTACTTTCAATTTACAAATATAGAATTACAAAATCATTTTTATTGGAAAAGACCCTTCAGATCATCAAGTCCAACTGGTAATGCAGTACTGCCAGGTCACCACTAAAGGATGTCCTTCAGCGCCACATCTACATGTCTTTTAAATCACTCCAGGGATGGTGAATCTGGCACTGCCCTGGACAGCCTGTTCCAGCACTTGGCAATCTTTTTGGTGAAGAATTTTTTCCTACTATCCAATCTAAACCCCCCCTGAACACACTTGAGGCTGTTTCCTCTTTTCCTTTCAATGGTGTCATAGAATCATGGAATCAATAAGGTTGGAAAAGACCTCAGAGATGATAGTTATTTTTAAAAAGGTGTTGTTTTTTAAAACAAAAGCTATTGAAACACAGACTTCTGTTTTCTATTAAATGTTCTGCTTATGAAAACATTGAACTAACTCTTTCTTTTTAAAATAGAGTAAAAAGGAAATAGACTAAATAGGAAATAGAGTAAAAAGGAAAAGTGTTAGAGAAGTGGAAATACTTTAAAGCAGTATCTTTCTCGTTTCAATTCAACAGCATTAAATATTTCAACATTGTGTAACTCCCAGTATATATATATTTTATGCTAGGGAAGAGAGGCATACCCCTTTTTAGAGAATCAGTTGTGAATTTGGGTTCATCTCTAACTTCTGATAAAAATCCTGCCTTTTTTTTTTTCCCCCTTTTTTCATCCCCCCAAGATACATGCCCCAGATATTAACTGCTCTGTGTATACCTCATGTTTAACAGGTGAAACTTTTCCAGTGGCTCAATCTTAGCATTTATTTCATGGAAATAAGGAAATGATCCATTACATTTTATTTTATTTTATTCTGTGAATGAGGGAGGAAAATTATTATGTATAAGGAAAATAAATGGATCAAAGGCTGTGCTATATACAAGTGCCAAAGCAAGGTTCTTTTTCATGTAGGCTCAAGAACACAGCATATTGAATTAATCATACTAATGTATTCAAGTAACCTTAGATTTTCATGAAATTTAAAAGGAACAGTAGATGGAATGGATACAAGGTTTTTTGTAGTTTATATTATTATTAGGAGTCCCTTGCAGAGGTATATGTGAATTGGAAATAACCTGGGCCTGTGTGACTTCAGCAGCATCCTCAAGCTAACAGAGCTGCCCTGAGCTCGCAGGTTTGATTGGTGAACAGTCTTCAGGTTGGCCCCAGAGGTTTAATTTTCATCAGCCTTGCCACGTTTTCCACGAGGAGTGAATTGCTCTTGCTTACACAGCTCCACCTGTGGAAAAATGCAAATGACATCAGCTTAGGACCTGCTAACATCTGTATTCTACTGACTCTCTACTTAGGTGCTAGACTGTATCTTTTTTATGAAGGGATGGATATGGGGTTAAACAGATGGTGCAGGATGTGTGTATGTTGAGGAAAGAAAAAACAAAATAAGTTTGTTTTTTTTAATAGCTTGTCTCCTTCTATCACACAGGAAGTGGCTGGGGTCAGGGGAGGCACTCTTACTTGGCACCCTTTTATAAGCAATGTCCACAGCTGTTGTCAATCTGAGAAGGAATCCAAGCAATATGCTACAAAGCCTTACCACCTGAGTAATCTCAACTGTTTGAGCTGGATGGATGTTTTGTTTTGCTTTTTTTATGCTCTGATGAAATATTGTGGGGAAAAAAAAATATTCTTATTTATTTGGGGGGTGGAGGAAAACTCATTCCTCGTTTTTTTTTTGTTTTTGGTTTTTTTCCCCTTTGTGCTTTCCTATCTCTCTTTTGTTCTTCCCAACAATGTTTTTTAAGATGTTGTAAGTACAACAATTTTGCTTTTTCAAAGTAAGAACAATTTTGCTTTTTCAAAGCTATGAGAAGAAGTACTTTAAAAAAAAAAAAAAAAAAAAAAAAAAAAAACAAGCAAAAGATTTTGACAGAAATATTGGGGATTTCTTTTTTTTTTCTTTAGCTCTGTGTTAGACTATTCTCTTTGGAAGTGACTCCTGACAGAAACTTCCAGAAGGAATTGAGAGATCTTCAGCTGAGGGAGCTGATGAGCAGGCACGCTCTGCAGACAGAAGCTTTAAAAGGCTGCAGGGTGTGGCAGCTTGCCACGCAGAGGGGGAGACCCAGCCAGACCAAAGATACTGCAAGAGGAACTGCCAGTGGACCCGAAGGGTAATGGGCCAAAGCTTGCTGCAGTTGAGGAAATCACTGAATCATCGTCACCAACCCAGGAGGTGGACCCTGCCTGAAGTAATGCAGTAGGTAAGGAAATACTAATGTTATTAATTTATTAACTGGAACAGGGTATGGTCACAGCTGCTTTGCAATTTTTGGAAACTGGTCTTGAGGCTTCACTGTCCTTTCTAGTGAGCCAACAGTTTTGGTACCCAAATTAATTTTTTTTAGTGTCTCTGTTCATCTTCAAAAGGTGTTTGAGAGACTGTGGAGTCAAGAGGGGCTTTTTCTGGTAGGTCCTCTTGCAAGTGCAGTTTCCCCAGCTGCCCTTAACAAAACCTGCAGTGAAACAGCTGTTTATTTTCAGCTGAGGGCATTTAGTAGGCAAAATGAAGTATATTTGTTTCCGGAATGAAGGATCTGAATATGTTTGGGTGTTTTAATGTTGATTATTCTGATGGTAGACTAGCTAGTGTGTTTTACATTTGTGCAGTTTGAGCACCCTGCTGTGTTCTGACAAAAAGTTTGCTTTTGATTGAGTTTAGGGAAATGTGGAGGAGGTGACATTTGAAATTTAGAGAGAGGAGATGGTGTATTGAAAAAAAAATATCTTTTCCTGATTTGTTGGCTTTTTAGAAAATGAGTTCTGATTGCAGAGAGGAATCTCCATGTTGGCAGAGGTAATCGTTTTAGGTTATTGAGGTAGGAATGGTAAACTTTTCACTGAGTAAATGCAGTGTAATTTGAGGACTTTACTGTTACCATTGCAATTTTTGAGAAGCATTTTCATTGTTTCTGAATTAGTAAGGTAGATGTGCTGATATGTATAACTTATAAGCAAGTCTATTACTGGTTAGGAAATACTTCCTAGTTTGACCCCTCATGGTTTCAAAATGGATTTCAATACTTAAACCTGTAAAATTCTATGTTGCTTGAGTGGCATTGAGAAGATAATGGAAACAGAGAGTTGATGGCTCTGTGTTGAAACTGATGTTGAAGAGTAACTTAATCTGAGAAACAAAGGTGGGTTTTGCTGTGTGCAGTATGGCTATGGCTGCTTTTCAGAATCCTTCAATTGAACGGTCTGGTCTTAATCTATCAGTTGTGAACAAAATTTACTTTAATTTTGCTTAGTAACTCTCCCACTGACCTAGTTTGGGTAAATGAAATTATACCAATGATGTGGTGTGATCAGTTGTGAACAAAATTTACTTTAATTTTGCTTAGTAACTCTCCCACTGACATAGTTTGGGTAAATGAAATTATACCAATGATGTGGTGTGTTATAGAAAGAGACTCTGATTCCCATTTATCAATTTACATATATTAATTTTATTTTGGTTTTTTTTTGGGGGAGGGGGGTTGTTCGTGCTTTCTTGAGCCTGCATTTCACTGTCCTGTTTAAAGTGCAGGAGAAAATGTATTGTGTAATATGCACTGGGATTTTTGGTCTCTTCTTGTGTAGTTTCTGGACCTGTTATGACTCCTCCTGGCTCATGAATGCAATCTTCTACCTGGAGGGAACCAGATTATAAAGCAAATACTCTGACACACAATTTTCCACTTTTCACATTCACCAAAGAACTGGGAATTGCTGTTGGACCTTTGGGTTAGAGGTAGCTGTAAGTAATGTAGGATCTAGTGGGTACTTAATTATTTCTTATGCTGAGACATAATGAGTTAGAGAGCATGTGAAGTTGTTCAGAAGGAAGAGGGAGTTTTAATACATTTTTGTGCATTGGTTTGGTTTGATAATGTATAGTAACAGTTATTTGCCCAACTAACTGCGTTGCTAGTCTATAATAGCACAAGTAGACAAGAGGCATCTTAATGAAAATGCAGATAATGGCTTTTATAATTGCTTATGATAGGCACTGAAAAGTGTTTCTCTTTACCTTTCTATTCAACAAAAATGTCTTCTGTTTATTAGGATGCAAAGATTTTTCTGAATTTGCTAGCAAGGCAATGCAGTATTAAAAATTAACAGAGCCAGACACCTTAATGCTGCAGTTTGTAGCATCAGGTATGGAATTTGCAGTGTGAACTACCTTCTCTTTCTGAGTCTCTCTTACTCTTGTGGTACTTCTTAGATTGAGGCCTCAATTTCTGTTTTGTGAATTACACCCTTTGTTGCAAGAAAATCAGATTGGTTCAAGACTGTTTGCCTGGAGAAAAGGCCTGGGATATTGATTTCAAACATGGAGGCAGGTCTGTCTCAATGATGCCTTTCACTACACAAAGGAGGGTGTTTGCTTTAATTGTTCTGTTAATACAAAATAAAACCTGTTAGTCCCAAAATTAAAATGAGGAAGTACAATTTAAGAAGATTCTTTTAAAAGATGTAAAACCTGACCTGGTTAGAAGTGACTCCTGATAGTGTGATATGTATCATTGAGGGATAGCTGTGTTGAAACAGCATGTTGGGGGAAAAGGCACTGTTAAGAATTCAGAAGGACAAAACCCACCCAAAACTTTAGGTCATTTTGGCACATCAGGTGTGGGTTCCCCTCTTTTCAGGTCTTTATTATAAAATCCAAGTGCAGTAATGTAGGTGTGATACAATGCATTACAAAGAGTCTTCTTATTTGCTTTACAATTTTTATTTCATGACAGAGAATACTTTTAGGCACATACATGTATTCTCAAATTTTAAAAGATGGGGGAAACAGCTTTTGCAAACACATTGCCTTCAAAGTGTGTTTCTCACAGCAGTGAACAACTTGTTTAAAGAAATAGAGAATCCATGTAAATAAAACAATTTTGAACAACAGTCTTCCAGCTTGGGCTTTTTGCTATGGATTCTGTGGACCAGATTAATTAGAAAAGAATTTGATTCCTTTAGGGAACAGCTATCATGACTGTTAAGATTTGAGTCACTTAAAGATTAAAAAGCCCACAGTATGCAATATTTTAAAAATCCTTGTCCCTCTCAGTACTGTGAATCAATTCTACAAGCAGCTTTTCCTTCCAGATCTGATGTTCAAAGATAGCCTGGAGTTTTCAGGTATTTGCATAGTGAGCAATACTTCTAGCTCAATGGGTAGACGCTCAGGAATCCAGTTCCCATCATCAGATGGAGTTCAACAACTCTGCTTTCTGAATTCGCGAGATCTGTTGCGCACATGTTGCAAAATGAAATGCATGGGACACATTGGACTTAATGCTTATGTACAGATAATTTGTGTAGCAAATCATTTGCATCAAGCAAAGTGCATATGCACGAGTTTTTGTCCAGCAGATGTTCTGCTGCAGATGTATGGGAGTCTGCGCCAAGAGAGAAATCTTGTGTTTAATTAAAATGTTTTCCTGGTTTTCGCTAGCATTCCAACTAAACCTGGTCAGACTGGGGGGTAGCATAAATGTTTATACACCTGTTCTGTTTGTGACACCTGAGAGCACAGTGTAAATTTTACAGCAGATCTAGCCATATTAAATTCTGTCTATGTATAACGTAAGGAGAGGCTGTGTGATCTGTACTTTATATCTGTAATTGGTTGTGTGATGCATTTGAATCATTAGGATCCAAGCAGCCAGTCTTAAGTATTTTTCACAAATACCTTTATTTGGTACAAGGGATGGGGAGGAGAACACTGTTTTCGGAACCTCTGAAGTTCTTGAAGTGCAAAATGTTTTCTTTAGGTCAATTGATTATTGACATCAGATATTCCCATATCTCCGATAGTGAACTGAAACCAGGCCTGCTTGGTGAGAACAAAGGCTGTTCTATTACAGTGGATGATTAGGCTTGCAAACCTAATTATCCCCTTTGGGACGCAGCACAGACCAAATGCAGCTTGGATTATGGAGGCAGGTTCTTACTTTCAACTTTGTTTAATAGATTTCTGACAAGTCTGCTCTTACACATGATTACATTTCAGTATAACAAAGAACTTTCTGCAAAGGAATTACTGGATTTTGGGGGGAGTTGGAATAGAGCACGTTTTCTGATTCACTTTGAGGTTTGGGGGGTTTGCCTCTTATGTAGTTGGGTGGGAAATAGAGCTTTATTTTTCAAGTAGACCTGTCCTTTGTGTCTGATGTATAGGAAGGTAAGAGTAGATTGATGCACTGAATATCTACCATATGTTTATGTTTGCAAAATGAAGTTATCACAAGTAGTAGCTGTCATCACTGGGAATTTTATTGCAACATCTAGTCTTTGGTTACTGACCTGATGAATAGCACAGAACTAAGGTATTTTGGCTTGTCCCTTACAATCCTTAGGGTATGCAGACAGACTGACCTTTAGTCATTTTTATGCCTATGCAGGGTCTCTTCAAGACTGTCAGTGAAGATGTAACAGGTTGTAGGTAGGCTCTGGAGCTTCAGTGATAGTCAGCTTCTTGTGTAATGTTAAACAGCTAACAGTTTCCCCTCAGGCATTTTCAAAAGTACTATGCCATTATCTCCATTGGTAGGTAAAAGAAAACCCTACTGAAATAGGAAATTAACAAAAATCCACTTGAATTTACAAAGTGTATACTTTCTTCTTGAGTCTTCATAGCTTTCTTAAAATTAGTCACTTAGAAGAAAGTCTTAGCATTGTGGACAACCATGGACAGCTGTGGTAACGTTAACCACAATGCAAATGCTGTAATGGGAAGGATTCTCTTTTATGGGGTGTTCTGTGAGATTTGAATGTATCTGGATGAATATAAAAAAAAAGATATATTCAAAATATTCTAAGTATCTCAAAGCAACACTCTTTTAGGACTTCCCAGAGTGGTCAGGCATTAGAATGGGCTGCCCAGGGAAGTGGTTGAGTCACCAACCCTGGTATGTTTAAAGGTTATTTAACATGTTGTGCTTGGGGATATGGTTTAAGGGCAAACTTTGCAGAGTAAGGTTCTTGGTTGGACTTGATGATCCCAAAGGTCTTTTCCAACCTGAATGTTTCTGTGGTTTTGTGATTTGGTCATCCTCTATGATTTGGATCAGGCCAGCTATTGAAAGCAAATAATAAAGTTAAAACAAGAATAATTTAAAAGTTTCACAGTATTTATTATAAGTATCACAGAAATAGCAAAAACATTTTTACCAAAAAAAAAAAAAAAAACCAAAACAAACCAACCAAACCACAAACAGAAATGAAAGCCCACTAAAACGAAACCAAACACCTTAAAGTCCCAAAACAGATAAACAAAAAACACAGAAAGCTGTGTTGTGAATATGTGTACTAACTGAGGTTAATATCCTTTCCCAGATAAGAAACATTTAGTCAGTTTTTGTGTCGGTAGGTTTGCCAGAGTCTTACCACTTTCTGACCTTTGCAGTAGCTTGGTCATTTTTCCAGAGGTCTTCAAAAGCTCTGAATGTTCAGCTTCTGCTGGAGATACTTTATCCTCATTTACAGGCGATTTGTGTCTTTGAAAACTACTTATTTGCTTCCTTCCTTGGTTGCATATAAAACATTCCAGAGGTGATGTACTGCCCAATTCCAATGTTTGTGAGCCAGATTAGAACCCAACTTTTCAAAATGTGGCGCTCTCTTCTGATGTTAGCAGTATATTCTAAATAATAGTATTAGTTAAAGTGCAAGCACGATGTAATTAAGTAGAAACGTCATTTTATAGGACAGGACCTAACACACAGGCAAGGCTCACTCTCTGAGAGAGGCAGAGAGCATGAAATGCAGAGCTATTAAATTCAGTAGGAAAGGTTTACAGCCCTCCTGTTTTGAAATACAGAACAGAACTCTATTGTTGGAGCGCTAATACACAATGCTTTCCAAATCCAGAGGTGGCTCTAAGTGTTCCTTCTCTAAGTGTTCCTCAGAAGCAATCAGATGGCAAATATACATTTTCACAAAAGCAGTTTCTTCCACAAAGCTAGCAAGCTTTATAAAGCTGCTAAGCCTTATAAAATCTGTTATTACTTGTGTCCATTATACTCTAGGTTTTGTAGCTTTTAAAGTGATATTATCAGTTTAATTAAAAACTTATCAAAGTCTACCTCTCATAGAAGCAATTCAGAAATTCAAAACACAAACATCTTACCGTGTAAATTAGATGCTAGAAATCATATCAAACTTCAGGTATGTTAATTATATTTTTAAAAAAACTAAAAATCCCCTATGAATTTAATGAACTAGATTATCAGAGCACCTTGTTGCTAAAGCTGAAAATGTCTTTGACCTTTGAGGGAGTGGAAGCAAGTAATCCCCTTGGTGCAAGTCAGCTTTGATTTTTATACTTAAGCATGTCTAGTAACCTAAATCTTTTCCATGGAAGGTGATATTAATTATGGGCTGACATGATGGAAAAGTCATTGAAGCTTAAAGAAGCATTCATCAACAGTTAAAAGACTTCAGGTTCTCTGTAAAACTTAAGCTCTTGTAACTCCTGATCTTGTGAAAGAACATACTTTCTCCCTGAGGATTATCCTTCTGTTTAGAGTAAGCAACAGAAATAAGTGGAATTTTTTCTTACAAAGATAATGGGTGAGAACAAAAGAGTGTTTGTATTTTTACCTCAGTTCCTTTAATAAATAACTGAGTTATGACTGGATTGTAAAAACAACAATTTTGTTTTTAATTTCTTTGAAGAACTTATATCACTTGGATATGTGCCGGAGTATGGGCTGGCATATTAGACAGGAAAGATTTTTTTCAAGGGGTCATATGCTGTACCTTCAGCAGAACAGTGAGGCAGGGATTTTATTAATAGGTGATCAGTAACTGTTGTTTTTTAAAACTGTCTGTTTAGGATAAGATTGTCACTGCTGCATGGTGCTGCCAAGTCTCAGTGGATGTTAGGGTGAAAAGTGCACCTGTACTGTGAATTCTGGCATTCCAAACAAGATTTGAAAGCAAGTATCTGAAAATGTCTTCTAGGGTCATTATGGCACTAGGTAGACTCTTGTAGCATACAAAAATCAAATGGAAGAATAGTTCTGTGTGTGACTTGTTATACATATAATTCCAGTTTTGAAACTGGAAGCCAACAAGTACATACAAAAATCTCATTCCTTCTCCATTATATGGCCTCAAAGTATAGGATAAATATGGCTGTATGTGATATTTTTATTTAATTGTTGGGGTTATTTTAATAATGAAAGGTTACTCCTTAAGCTGTATGTTTTAGATTCAAGTGGAGTGTTTCTTAAAGCTGTAGTGTAAATAATGTGTATATTGCCCTGCCAGACAAACACTACCTATGTGTACTCATTAGAGGCGTGCAGCTGTTCAGGGACAAATCTTATTTTGGTATAAATTTCCATAGCTTCAGTGTCTTAGTTGGAAGAGCAGATTTGTCTCAGCTGTGTTTGTTTCCATTTGTATGGTTTGGAGATTTTCAGGATTTTTTTTTTCACTTGGAAAGTTGGTAGGTGAATTAGACCTGCTTGACTGGTCTAACTGAAGAACGGAGTGGCTAGAAATCTAGACACAGAATGTATGAGATCACTGATACTCAATGTTTTTCAATATTGTGAAAGATTGTGGCTATTGCTTTTTATAATTTGTTTCTTTTTATTTTATTTTTTAAACATTTTATTGATTTCTCAGCACCCTATTATCAACAATTATATTAGTAAGTTATAACAATGTAGTGGGTTCAGGAAATACAATATTGAATGCTACATGCCTGTTTGCTTTCAAGATATTTAAGTTCTTAGTTCAGTGGAGTATACCCTATTCCAGAGTAGCTTAAAAGTTTCCTGCTGTGATTTTGAGGTGTGTTAATTTTAGAGTATTGAGGGAAATCTGTAGCCTATTTAAAATGGGGATTTCCCTTTGAAGAACAAAAAATTATGAATTCACTTTAAAACCATCTTCTGTATTTGAGTAAGTCCCATATATCTTTTTGATTAGAGATTTCTCTTAACACCAACTTTAGATAAAAGGCTTGAATTGAGTGGGTGTGTCCAAATCCCAGAGATGTTTTGTGAACCTATATCATGTTTCACAGTTGAATTGTTTGGGTTTCAGCTGTATATCCTGGCAAAGTGACAGTGGAACTGAACTTGGGAGTTAGGAAATCTTTAGATTGCTACATGCACAATTCCTACTTCAGTAGCAAGCTGGTAGGGTAGAACAAGACTTCTCTTGAAGAATGGGTAGACAGGGCATAAAATTCTATGGTCTAAGCAATACCAACTATTCTCAGAATCATAGAATTGTCAGGACTGGAAGGGACCTCAAAGATCATTTAGTTCCAACCCTCTTGCCATGGGCAGGGACACTTTCTCCTAGATCAGCCTAGCCATCTTCTAATTTTGAGAGGTAAGATGGAACCGGTTTTCTTACAGCATTTCTTGAAAATCATAAGAATTTGGAGCTTTGATACCAGAGGTGCAGCAATGCTTCTACATTTATTTATTTTTCCACATTCTCAATACTTTTACTCTCACTCAGACCCCTTGGTGATCTAATTATAGCCTTCTGCAGGATACATTGTTCTGAACAATTCTGATATTGCTGATGAAAATCCAACCCTTTCAGATTTCTAACACAGAATGTCCCTAGCTGATACCCTCATGTTTACTTCCATTGTTTTTTGTTGTTCTGAAAATGTGCTTTCTTTTGCTTGATGTTGTTTTAAAATAGGCACGTGGTGTTCTCTTGAGTTGAATGGATGGTGAAAGTAGAAAGGATTTCCCTGATGGTTCAACAGGAACACTTAGTAAATAATTTATCATCATCAAGTGCCAGCTTTATCTGAAACTTGACAGGTCTTTCTTTTATGATTCAGTAGTGTCTGTGATGACCCTGTTGTACACACTGGCCGACAATGTTGTAAATCCACTCTGGTGTTATTCACCCACTGTTATAAATAACGTATAAAAAATAGTGCATTAGAAGTGTATCTACTGGTATTCATGAAGTTAGTAAATGTATGGGTAAGCATTTTAAGGCTCATTAGTATTTTGAATACAGAAATGCACCTTTTATATTTAAATTTGCAACAGACATCTTGTGTTATGATAACTGTAAGAAAGGAATTTTGCTTATTGATTGACATTATCAAGCAGTCAGACAGACACTTGAGCAGGTAGAATTACCTTTTTGAGATGATGTCTGCCAGAAGTTAACAGCACAAGTGATGTCCTTTCTGCTAGTGAGAGCTTATGTGCAGCAAGGTAATGGGTTTTAACAATGCTGCAAACCTTAATGGAGGGAGATCAATAGTACTGCTACTACAGGTAAAATGCACCTACATATATTATTAAGACCTTCTTCAAAATTGAATTACTTGAAACACTTTTGGTCTGTTAGAGGATTCCGTATTTATCTTCACAATAAAATACTAATGGACCTGTATTTCCTAAATAATATGAATATTTTTTTTCTACTCCAGGAATATGAAAACTTATTTTAGACATGCAGAGATGAAGACAAAAATTCCAGGCAGATCTGCTGCTTTCCTTGCTGCCAACTAATGTTTGAGATTTAGGGAAAGTTAGATTAGCTGATATAGGAGCCAGACAATTTTACAAGGATTACATATATGCCCCTGTGTATATTTGTCTGATGGGAAGAGAATGAGCAAGATAATCCTGTTTCATTCCATTAGCTGTATGTTCATAACCTTGATACCAAGGGTATATGTCCCCAGTGAGACCTCTGAAACATTGCAGGATGTTTAAGGTCTCAGACATTTTGCAAGTCCCATTGCTTGAATATTAATGTATGTGTGATTCTAAGGTTACATGTGTTAAGTGCAAAGCATACAACAGTTACTCTCCTTGCGATAGGTTTGGCTTTTTCAATTCCTTATCTCAGGAACATTCTCATGTATTCTGCTAATTATCCTGTCAAATTTTAACCTAGCTCATAGCATCTCATAATTTAACCATTTGTTTGGAACTTGGGTTCAGACAGGTTGCAGGAGATTTTTTTTCCTTTCTTATGGTTTCCCAAGACAGCTAGAGCAAGGTCCATAACTTAGAATCATAGAAGAGAATTTCATGGAATCATACCATTGCTTGTGTTCATAGAGTCCAACTGTCTACCTAACATGTTTCACACCACACCAAACACAACTGTACTGAGACCTGAGGGCATCTAGGAGGGCTGATACAGGTGTGGGGGTTTGTAAGCAGTCATCCCAAGCCATACCCAGAGCTGGCCACAGAAGCTGAGGCCATGACTGATGCACAGCAATGTGTGTCAGCGAAAGTAAAAATGACATTTTTTACTTCTTAGATGCTTATTGATTAAACAGTCTGGGTAAAACAAACAGACAGACAAAAACAGAACCACCCAAAACCACCCAAAGTTACCTCAAATATTCTATCTGGAAATAAAAAGAACATTCATAAACAAAACTGTCTTCAGCTCAGGTTGAGTTCCAGCTGAAACACTATCCATCAGTCAATATTAATTGCAATAAAAGAAGCTACATTTTGGGTTTTTTTTATAAAACAATTGCATTTAAAATGAACTTTATTCAGTGTCCTTGTTGAGTCTTTTCACTGACAGTATACAGTATGCTGAATGACTCTGGCGCTAAGTGATGAGCAGAGTTGTGTGTCATTGTTGCAGCTCTTTTGCAAGTTTTCCTTATTTGTAACTTCAAAATTCTCTCAATAGTATGCCAGGTTGCTTGGGTGTTTTTTTTAACCCTCTGTAGCATGTGATACTCAACTTTTGCATTCTCAAGCACACACAACATGAAATATTGTGGCATAAGCGTGCAGTCTAGTTTCTAGTCCTGGACAGATGGGCAAAATCATCCTTCCCTAGAGTTTTAGCTTTGTGACTAGATCACTTCTCGCAGTAAATATATTCAGCATTCCATAACATTGGCACAGTCTAACATGAACAAATATCAATGCAGAGCAGTAATTCTACTCAGAATTTTCCAAACACTTTCTTTATTGCAGCGGTATGTTCAAACACATAAGCAAATGTGAATTTTGCATGGAATGGCAGGGGCAAAAATAAAGCTTGTGAAAAAATTATGTATAAATATTGTCATAAGGTGAGAAGCACATGGAGTTCATCCTGCTCATACCCATGTTTGGCATAGATCTACCAGATAGAATGCCAGTGATTTTTATTCCTTCTCCTATGCTTCTCTAATCGGTGCCAGTTGGAAAGGATAAAAAATTTACCCATTTTCTCAAGAGAAAAGGAAATAATTTTTTCCCACATTTGTGTGTCTGCATGCTCCCACGCACGTGTGTCTGTGTACATCTCTTTCCATGTTATTTATTCTGTGTATCATATGGAAGCAAATGGGAACACTTACAGTAAAAATAGGTGACAAGTAAAAGAGTAGAAAAAAAGTCTATATAATGTAAAGTATCTTGTAAATAATTTGCAAGCTTAAAGCATGATATTTATAAGACAATTCGTAGATGAGTTAATTCACAGAGAAGTGAAGAAGGATTCATGTTGGAAAATGTCACTGAATTCAGTTTGGGATCTCTGTTTGTCTTTTGTCTAAATATGTGCCTTTAAATACATTAAAATGCGTTAATATTGAATATAATGTGCACCCATGTTTTATTGCTAACAACTTCAAATCTTTGTGCTGCAATAGGAACTGTCCTTCTTGTTGTTTGTTTGGGGTTTTTTTGTAGGGGTGAGTTGGTTGGTTGGTGGTTGGTTTGGTTTGGTGCGTGTGTGTGTGTGTTTGCTTGCTTTTAACTGATGTTGCATTAAATCTGTGTTGCTTCTCAGTAACTGCATAAAAGCTCATGAAGGAAGACCAGCAGCTCATACTGACATTTTCAGGATGCCTGTATTGAATGTTTAAGTGGAACTTGCTTTGTCAGAGTGATCTTTATTTACTTTGCAAGGTTTTTTGCCAGTAGGAATGCTACAAAACCAGAACGTTGTCACAGTTCATTGAGTGTAGGTTTGTTTAGTCTCTGATGAAGAATCAGAAGTTGTGAATAACATAACTAGCTTGCATGCAGTCACCCACTTGCAGAGTCGCTATCTGAAGGAACTGTCTTGAGTTGGTGAGCTGCAAAAAACATAAGATGAGCATTCAGAATGTAAAAGTCATCTGATGGGCATGTGAATATATTTGCAATTGTAATGTATTTAAATCTATGGCTGGCTTCTGAGAGACACATGGTACTCTTTCTCATAAAGAGGACTTGATGGTGAGTGCAGGATATGTGATAGTGTGATGTAAATGAAGACAGTGCTATAAAATAGTGTCTGCTGAACTGAAAAATATTTCAGGTCACCATTAACAAGTGTATCCAGCTAGGTTCCACTGGAGTTGCATATGAGCAGGCTTAACAGCAAGGAAACCTGGATTACATGTAGGGAAATGTTGAAATTGTATCTTCCAACACCTTGCAGGATGGCCTCTTTTCATGTTTTGGGTGTAAAAAGCTGAGAGTTACTTCAAGGTGGTAATGCACTGTCCTTTTATATAGTTTAGATTGGGTCCTTATTAACTGAGTAAGAGTAGCAAATCTCTCCACCTGAGGACCAGTATTGACCCTTCTTCAAGCTGCCTTTGTCTCGAGCTCTTGAAAAGCTGAAGTGTTCTCCCGGGAGGTTAGGCTAAAAGTCCTGCATGATAAAGTGTAGTCATCAGTCTGGCTCTGTTTACAGCAACTATACTGTCCATTTCAGTGGAAGCATTGTGCTTCAGGTGCAGCTTCATAATACAGCTGCCTTTATTATTTGCTGTCTAAAAGACACTGCCTGCCTATCCCCTGTTTCCTTTGTGGCCCTGTCTGTGCTGATCTGACCTGGTGAGCCACATGAAAAAAATTAAGATGATAGGGACTGAACTCCAGAATTACAATGAGGTGTTTTGCTGCCTCATCTTGTGAACTACTCTCCAGAGGGGTATTGGTCTTAAAGCTCAGGATGTGATGGTAGAGTGCAGGTAGTGCTGGAGAATAGGTTTGCATCATTTGAAATGGAGTAATTATTGGCTTGATTGTTGCCTGAAACCATATCCTGAGCTATGTTATTTATACATTCAAACATAAAAAGGCTTAAAGCAACAACTTAGAAACATGGAGCCAGGTTAGTTCTGGAAAGCTAAAGAAAAAGCTTGTGCTATGCCAGGAGAACTGAATATGGCATTCTGAATTCTGGACTGATCAAGTGCATCTTTCAATACAGCTATTTCATCGTGGCTCTCAATAATGCTGCTTTTTACATGTTTTCATGGTTTGTTTTTTTTTTTTTGTACAAAGTATCATCTCCCTGGGTTTCCATGGGTACTCTGCTTCTTATGGCTATAAAGTACTTCTGAATGAAAAAATGCAATCTGATGAAAGTTTTTGAATGAATGAAATGTGTTTTGCATGTTATTTTTCTTTGGCTTTCTTGCAAAGCTGCACTATAGTTCACAAGTTACTGGCTACTTACCTTATTTTGTTGGAAGCCAGATGCCTTTTTTAAGCTTAATTCATAGAGGAAGGTGAAATCAATTGTTGTGAGGCATGCAATGATAAATGAAAGGAGGAAATGCAGGGCAAAGAATTAGATTAGTGTGAGGTTATCAACTGAGAATACCCATCAGGCTCATTCTTCAAGGGTTTGGCCAATGTATGGGAAGGCTGAGATTAGGTTGGTGATGACTGTAGGCCCTCAGAACAATATTTGTCCCCATGGCTGGACACAACTTGTGATGGTATGTTGGTGAGTAGGACGATGACACCTGTGTTTCAGTTCTCGTTTTTCAAGTGAGAGCCATAGTAGAATTCTCTTCGCATTTTGATCTGTACCTGAGAAAAATATGAAGTGGTATTTCACTGCTCTATGTGCACTTCCTTTTATCTGCAGGAAAGTTTATTTTTCCTTGAATTTCTAACCTTGCAACAGAGGCAAATAGTTCTGCCTTTGTTACAGATCTGCTTAAGTTGCAAATTCCTGAATTCTGAAAATTGTTATTACTGCCTGGGTTGTTTTTTTTATAGCTGCAACTTTCTTTCTGAAAGTACTTTGAGTGAGCTGTAAAGGCATACTTGCAAAGTGGTAAGTATATGGCAGAACATCTACCCTTTGCAAGATGTTGTATTTCAGTCTTTTAGGGTCACTAGCTGATGATAGCCTTATGCTTATCTTTTCCATACACTTAAAGATGTTTTCTGTATACTTAAAACATACAGAACCTAGTGTTTCATTCTGGCAAATAGATGTAACCAAAATTTTCTTTTACTGCAAAGGATAAGAATGTTTATACTTCACCTTTCAGCTGTGTGTAACTGGGTCCTGTCTCCTTGTGTTTCTTTGGAAGAGAATTTACATTGTGAGAGTCAATCATGCAAAAAGGATGCTTTAAAATAAAAGAGTGGTTTCAAAGCTACAGCTATTTTTTAGTGATGTTTCAGCAGCAAAATATTTAGAGAAATAAGTATTTGTCAGCCATCTGAGGGTTTGTTTCATCATTCTGAGTGCTGCCTTTGATCATCCTCGACAAAAGTGGCTGGGATGCAGGGAAGAATCTTGTCTACAATTTCAAGATGATAGTTGCAAATCACGTGCTGTTCCTTAATCGTAGATGCAGCATCGTACATCTTAACTGCCTGGCAGGACAGAAAGCAAACACTGATTCTTAAGATAGGTTCTCATCAAGCCTATGGCTCTGATGTCCTCATGACTGTGAATAGTATTGCTAATTGACAGTTGGGATCAAGATTGTAGATAAACTCTGTCTTGTTGCTTTGCAGGGGCATTTGGGAAATCTCTAGTGCTAAAGTCCCTCTTTGCCTGGAATTAATGTTTAACTGGTGGATTGCACAGTCTGAAACTACACAGCGTCAAAAGTTGCATTTCAGTTTAGTTTAGAATGTGTTTGTTGGAATTGCTTGTTGGCCTTCTCATAAGAGTTTTCCCTGCTCTGAACCACTGCTAACTTAAAATTAAAGGGAAAAAAAAAAAATGATGCATCTTTATGTAAAGAGGAGATGCAAAGCAAGAGATTTCACCTTCATAGAATGAGTTATAAATTTTGTAGTAGTTGACACAGAGCAATTTTGCTGCAACTTATTACTCTTCAGTCAGCTCAGAAAGGTACTCAGGATTTGATTATTCAAAAATATTGCTTGTTGCCAGAATAATATGCCAGTCTGAGTCTAAGAGTTTTATGTGCCAATGCCCAATAAAATACAATACTGATGTTGAGAATATATTCGGTATTCTCCCCAGAAATTGCATCAAAATGATCTTGATTTCAATCATACTTACTAGACGTGTATTTTATGGGCATAATAGCTAATACTTGGACTTTCCTAGGCACCTTATGACTTATTTCATTGTGTGATCCCTTCAATTTTTCCCTTCATGAAAGGTGAAACTGGTTTCAGTATTTGTCTAAGTGCATTTACAGGCCTTCTAGAATCTTTGGATAAAAAGCAATCCCAAAGAAGCTATTTGTTGTCAAGAACTAATAAGCCTGTTATAAAATCTGTCAGATAACATAACAGGGCATTTTAAAGCAAGCTTTCCCATTATTTAAAACAACAGCCCTTGATATTAAGCCACCAAGTAGGTGAGCAGAATGTTCCTGGACATTAAGTGGTGTACATATACAAAGCCATTACACTTAATGTTTCACAGGAGAAAGGGGAAAAGAAAATAAAAACAAATACAAAAAAAAGGCAAGAAAAGAGAAGAAAATAGCAACAAAAAGAGAATAGTAACCACCATTAGATGTGTTCCAGGTTAACCTTGTACATATAATGTCTGGCTAGAAATAGGGGAGCATAATGTTGGCAAATACGTATCAATAGTTCCTTTTATATTTTTTGTTGTTAGCTGAAGTTGGATGATAGTGGTTAATTCTTATTTCTGTGCTATAAATAATCAGTATTGTATCCCATAGCTCTGACATAGTAATATTCCCCCATGGATCTTAAAGGGCTGCAATTATCCTCATTTCACAAATAGCAAGAAACAGAAGGGGAGTCACTTGTCGAAGTCATCAAGGTGATATGTAGAGCCTGAAACTGATCTTCGGATTTCAACTTCTGTATTTGTGCCAGTTAGGCTGTTCTGGTGTCAGTGCTGTCTTAATCTTGGAAGAGTTTAAATGTTTGTATTTTCAGGTTTGGGTTTTCACTGTAGCTATCAGTAGTCTGTCATCCTTGTACACAACAATTACTGTCATAACTGCAGTTACGTTATAATACAATGTGAAGAGCTCCAAGATAGGAAGGAACAGACATGTTAGAAACATTTGAAGTCTATCCAGTGTTACTGCTGTTTCACTTAAAGACCATCAAAATCTCAGTGAGCTGAATCATCAGACTAAGGGATTGTAGTTTGATGGACATAGTCTTGGAATCAGATGTATTACAAGAAAAGAGGATAACATAGGAAGATGAAAGTAGATTGAAATAGTAGAAGATTAAGAGGATTAAACATGAAGAGTGAAGACAACATTTTGTGTGCCTGAGAAGCTAGGACCAAACTAAGCATTATCATTACATCCCTGAGGCAGAGTAAGACAGAGATTGGTCTAGAAAGAATCTGCCTACATTTTTGTTTGTTTGTTCCTTTGTTTTTGAAAGGGTTCTCAATACAGGATTATGTGTTCTGGGGACACTGCTTTTGTGATGTGCTTCCAAACAAGGAAAGGCTCTTCCTTGCTGATAGAGAATGAACATACATAGCCCTTCCAATTCTCGCAGCCAGCTGCTGAACTCTTTGGAGAAGGCAAGGGTGGTGGAAGTAATCTCTCTGGTAGATCTAGTTAGCTCCATGATGAGATTGGGTCTTTTGTTAAATATTTTATTTAGCATTACTTCCCTCTCCCCCCAGTTAAAATGCTTTTATTATGGTTTTGGCTTTGTTTTGTTTTGTTGTGGCAGGTAGGTAGTTTCTGCTGGATTGCCAGTATTAGGATAGAACGGTGCAGCATCTTGAGGAGCTAATCTGTAATTACATAGAAACATCATGGAAACCCAGTTCTAGCTGCAGTATGTATAGTAACTCAAAAGCTGTAAGCAGCAGTTGTTTGCAGCATGCACTGATGGTCTAGGCTCTAATTATGAAACCAAGTCCCTGTGAATGGACTCTAGTGATGGTGTCAAAATTGATTAAAACCATTGGGGATGATCCAAGGATCCTTATGCATAAATGTGATTTCAGGCTGACTCTGAAATAGTGATTGTGTCTAGACTTGTCCTTTAATCATATATCTTACTAATTTCATCCTTCAACTTTGCTTCTCTTCAAAATGTGTAAGCAGGCTAAAATATTCAGCTATTTAAAAAATACTGTATCTCTTACTGAAAAGATATTAGTGGGGAAAACATATGTGAGAGTTTCATAGAATCACAAAGGTTGGAAAAGACCCCAAAGATCATCAAGTCACCCAAGACCTCATGGCTACTAAACCATGGCACCAAGTACCACGTCCAATCCCCTCTTGAACACCTCCAGGGATGGTGACTCCACCACCTCCCTGGGCAGCCCATTCCAATGGCTAACAACTCTCTCTGTGAAGAACTTTCTCCTCACCTTGAGCCTAAACATCCCCTGGTGCAGCTTGAGACTGTGTACCTACACATTTACCCATGTGTAACTTAAAATAGTGCATTAGTGTAACTGAATAACACATATGACTTATGCTGGATTCAATGAGCAAATCCTTCATTCAAAGAAAGCAGCATTATTGGAAATCTTAGAGAATGAATGTAATTTGCTGGTTGGAAAGATGTCATTCTGATTTAGGAATTAGGAACCTTCCGAAACTTCAAACTGGGGGGTGGGTGATGGTGTAGGTGTTTGTTTGAAACAAGCCCTGTTTGAAACAAGGTCTGTAAATTTTCCAGGACTCACTGGTGACTATTCAGTGAAACACTTGCAAAGGAATTCTGCTTCAGCTAAGACTAGATAGTGGTAATATGCTGCAGCTGCTTCTAGCTACATGTTGCTTTCACTACAGCTGGGAGCAACGGAATTTCTCAGCAAGCAGTGATTAGCATTTTGATCTTGACAAGCACTTTGCTGTCTGAATACCAATGTCTGAATGATTATTTTCGGCAAGCAATGCATAAACAGCTATTGAACATATAGTTTGTAGTTAGCTTCTGCTTACTTGAAACATTTGATCAAGCACTTGTGTGCATGAGGCTCAAAAGACCTCTCCCATGTGTTTGGCTGCTCCACATCCTTCTGTGACCATCCCAGCACTCGGGCAGCCATGAAGGGCAAGTGCATCTACCTGATGCTGGTCTCAGCACAAAGCAGGAGCCCTAAGCACAGTTCCCACAGAAGCACATCCTGCCAGGCCATAGCACCTAGGCTGGCACCCTCAGCCATGGGGAAGATCCTGCACCCACTGCTGCACCTGGCCACCTATGCTCTGTCCTCTCAGCTACCCACTGTCCCACAAGCACACAGAGATCCCTCCCTGAAGGATCATTGCTAGGGTGAAGTCCATTGATGGCCTCAGCTCCTCCAGCTGTCCCTGACGACTGCAGGGGAGTTGGATTGTATGACCTTTGGAGTTCCCTTCCAACCCAAACCATTCTATGATTCCTCTGATTCATTGTTGTAGAAAAAATGTAGGTTTATGTGTCTTAGCATGCCAAGTCAACACATTCCAGTATGAAATGTTAGTTCTGAAAGAGTATTTAGTGTCAGGTGTCATGATCTAATACGTTAGTGTTTCATGTCAGTGCTCCCAGCTACATGCAAATTAACAGTATTCAAGTGTAACCAGACAACATTTATAGTCCACAAATTAGCATAGCCTGAGAAAAAATCAATTATCCTTTTCTTGGTTGTTTGCCTTCATTATATTTTTGTTTCAGGGTACCTTTTCTTGTAACATTTTTAGAATTATTTCTAGAACTAACATCAGATTTATAAATAGCAAACAATATGAATCACCAGGCAGAAGTATGAGAGTGTACTTTTTCCATCTTTCCACTAAAGGAAATCTCACAAATGAAGCCAAGTACTAGGGACTAAGGGCACAAAAGTCAAGCTTTGCAAAGTGCTTGTGCTTTGCTGAAAAATAAGCTTTAATCAGGACCAACTTATGCTCCTGCCCCCATTTTAGTTGTTAGAGGAAATTCTCCTGTCCTCCAGTCAGGGACAGAACAACTAGAGAAAGCTGTCTTATGGAGAGCTGAAAAGAGGGAATCTGATAGCTACAGGTGCTTATGCTCTTGTGTTCCCTCTGTTCAGGAATGCAGCTGAAAACAGTGTGCTGCAGCACATGGCTACAATGCCCCATCAAAGAAGGCATTATATTGATAACTGGTCATAAGAAACCACTGTGCAAATGAGCATACCTGTTTATGGGATATGGAGTATACCTATGTTTGTTTACATAACTCTAGAACTGTTTTCCATAGGGTGACTAGACATAAAGACACAGGCAAATATGACTATGTCATGTCTAATTAGTGTCCACTGTATGCAGTCTCTAACTGGCCTGAAGGATTTGGAATTGTTTAAATAGAATAGGAGCAGTGTGTCTAAGCACATGAAATCATACAGCTTCATAGAAGACTCTATATATAAAACTGTAAACAAAATGCAGCCTTCTGTTCAGACACTTTGTTGTTTGCGATTCTCATCTGCATCTGAGTCAATAAGAAAGAGAAATGTTCAGAATTTACTTCACAGGATATGACATTAATGGCAGTCAAATCAAATGAATTAGTTTGCCAATTGTTCAAGATATGTCCTTAAACAGTGCCACCCAGCTTTACTGGATAGAGAGCTGATTGTGACTGAGCTCTCCCATCCTGCAAGAATAGGGGCAAGAAGGAAACATGTTGCAATAAAGAATCAGCTGAAAAATATCACAGATATCTGTATTCTAAATTCCTAACAGATAAGTGAACAAAGGGAGAGGTTTTAGGCTTAAGAAAAGTGTGTCAAGGTTACAGAGTATGGTGATACCTGGTAGGAGAACATTCAGGCTAGCTGGAAGCTCTAAAGGACTATGAGGATATCTTGAAGTACTAAGAATAAAATATGATTTGAAGACTGCATGAAGAAATTGAAGACTGATGTGGAGTGCAGATAATGCATGTTCACAGTTCTCTGTAGGTTGTTTAATATTGTGAAGATAAAATGCAATTTATATATATATTTATGTGGTTTAATAGACAACGCAAAGCAGATCAGAAATGTTACTGAAGAGTTTTTTGGGATACCATCAGGAGCAGTTATATTCCTCTTTATATTTGCACATATTTCCTGAAGCAGGAAGACCTTTACAGTGTTTCAGCCAGCATTAACATTACCCTGTGGATAGTTCTTAGAAATGTACTGGAGCATAAATTGTTTTGGAGCTCTTGTGAAATGGTGCGTTTTCATGGGAGCAGAATCAAGTATTGTGGAGAAACCTTTCACTGAAGTCAGCCTAAGGTAAGTGAGGGCGAGGTACTTAAGAAGCAAATTCAAAATTAACAGGGTGTTAAATTGCTGTTAAAGGCCCTTGTGTCATAAATGGACAGGGAATGCATAATTTCCTTGATAAAAAAAATCGGTTGTTTTTCACTCTTTTGCAGCTAGAGTTCTAAAAGTGTGAAATGCATGTAGGCAGGAACTCTTTGCACATCTTAGATGCTTGGATTGTACAACACTATTGTAGCTTGTGGGCAAGTTATGTTCTCTCTCTTTCTTCCACTTTCAAATAGATTAGGTTCCCAGAATTTATTTTTAGGAAGGAATTTTACATGCTACCCTGCAGGTTATTTGGCCTGCTTAAAAAAACCTGCAAAATCACCTCTGTCCTCAAAAGAAAACCCAAACAAAGCTAATTATTCTAGTACAAGTAATATTAATTGTTTTAATCCATGATAAATTATATGCTAGTGCATCTAAGTAGCACAGAGTTAATTTAATAATTTACAGAAGTTTTCCAAGGTTCAGTAAATCATCCATCCAACTAAGAGCTTTCTTGCTGTTACATTTTCAGGTATTATGAGTCAGCAGCTTTCTAACCATAACCAACTGAATTTCAAATGCTAGATGTATTTTTGACACCACTCTAGAATGCATAAGAAATTAGAGAAGGTCACTCTTTTGAAAAATTTACCCATACCTGTGTAATGTTATATGTATAAAAAAACAATCCGTTATGCACATCAGGCTTGTCTTGTGCAAGTTTATTCTGTTAAACATAGTACATCAGCTTGTTTGTTTGTTTTGGGTTTGGGGTTTTTTTTTGTTTGTTGGTTAGTTTGGGGTTTTGTTTTCCTACCTTTCTGTCATCAAAGTCGCTGTTTTTTTTGAGAAATTTCACACATAATAATTCAGGCAGAGCTTTTTACTTGGAACTGTGCATCATCTTTAACTGATGAGCTTGTCTGATAGCAGTTCAGGACTGTGATCAAGAGTCTGGCCTCTCAGCTCAAAATGACACTTATTAGAAGGAAGACTTCTGCCTATAAAATCCATTCTTTTTTTTCTTGACCAATGACTTGCCAATGCTAATAGTTAGAATGTATTTGTACACATATTTGCATTTACATATGCACTCTATAAAGACTTTTGAATCCTATTTAAAGAATATGACATTTAAACCAATAATCCTTAATAGAGAGGTCCTGTTTAAGTGTGTACTGAAGATATCGAACCTAAAGGCAGATCTTGGAATACTGTTTTCATATCTGATTGTTTCACTTTTCAAATAAAAAATAATCTTATATTCCTTTCATATTAAACAAGTGTCATTAACAACATTTAAACAACAATCTAGTATTTGAACTTTTGAGATACTTGTCTATAATAGGTTTGGAGTTAAAATCTGTTTGTTAAATACCACTTCTCTGTGAGGGTGGTGAGACTCTGGAATAGGTTGTGGATGCATCCTCCCTGATCAAGGCCAGGTTGGATGAGGCCTTGAGCAGCCAAATCTAGTTGAGAGGCATCCCTCTCCATTGCAGGGAGGCTGGAGTAGATGATCTCTAAGGTCCCTTCCAACCTAAGTCATTCTGTGATTTGTGAAGTAACATTTCCAAAGGGGATGACCCAGAAGACTAATTCAATGACAGGAGGAACTTGATTTGGGATGCTTGAACAAATATAGAGCTTGGGATTGTGAAAAAATATATTTAAAAAAAGAAGTATTAGAAGCTGGTCTGACAATGACTTTTCATATGAAGTCTTCCTCTGATAGATCTGCAAGTAAAAGAGAATGAGGACCAAGTGCTGTGCATGTAACTTGTACCCACATTGTATAAAAAGTTTAAGTGCTTCAAAACTGGGTACTGATTCAGAGCTAGGAAAGTTAACAGAATTAATAATGTATTCAAAAAGGATGCTTGGAGACCCATTTCTTCAGAGAGAAATTATTTGGGAATATTTATAGCAACCAAGTGAGCAGGTGAAAGGTACAGTCATTAAAATGTGTTTGGATCTTGTACTTTTGAACGTGTGGTTTGACACAGGGCAACACAATCAATTTCCCCCACAAACAATGCAGAAGAGGGATGCCAATTTTACTGTTGAAAAGCATCACTGTGCACTAAAAAAAACACCCTGTATGGCATAAACAGCACTGCTTGTATCGAGTCAGGTAAATGCTTCTGCTGGTGATGAAGAGCAGTCAGTTATGCTTCCTATAATAAAAACAAGTTAGTCTCCATAGGCAGAAATTGAATGTATAAATCCATATGAACTAGTATAGCATTTCTTGTGTTGTCAGACAGCATTGTTGTAAGGCTGGGCAGGAAAGGGCAAACAGCGATATCTCCAAACGAGGAAAGCTTTGTGACCAGCAGTAAATGGTAACACTGGGATACAGCCAGCTGTTAAAAAGCCGTGTTCTCAAACACTAAACTGCATTATTTATGTTGACTCTAACTACCAATGACAGCTTCAGAAACTGAAGATACTGAGGCAAAACTACAGAGCTGATTTTCTATTCACAGAGTTTCAAGGAACAGTGAGGAAGAGTGATGCAGTGTAGAAGATAATTAGGAGAGCGAAATAATCTTGCTACAGCAAAGACAACCTTCCCCCCCCCCCCCCCCCCCCCCCCCCCCCCCAAATTCTAGGATGATTTGGGTTGTACTAAGAGTGAAAAGTTCAGATAAAATTCTAATTAAAGAACCTGGGAAATCCAATAAAAGAAGGTGTGTAGTAAAAGCTGTGAAAGTCAAAGATGTTATTGCACAAAGCATATACTTAGGGTTATAGACCAGCTAAGTACCACTTCTTGGAAGACCACTTGACTTCTTTGTTGATCTAAAAAAGATGAAAGGATGAGAGGGACCAAGACTTAAAGACCTTCGCTGGGAATTGCTAGCAGCAAGGGAAAAATGCCTGCATCTGGAAGGAATTGGGGAAACTCGGAATGGTACGGTGTGAAAGGGTTTACACAGATATTAATGGTGTTATGCACAGCATAGAGCATTAAGTATGCCAAGGAGGTTAATAAATGCCTACAGATTTTACAGTTGTCACCAGAATATTCAGTTTTATGAATTAGAAAACGGAGACAATCCACATAAATGGTAATTGTAATCTAAGCAGTTATTTATGAATGTTGTGGTGGGGAGAAATTCACTGTCTGACAACTTCTGAAAAGAATCTCAACAGCGTTTTCAGGATTTCAGGCATACTCCAGGTGCCTGTGAGTACCTCACTGTAACTAAATATTCACTGAGAGTAGTGTTTACCTGTGGTACTTGCCTGTCATTTTTCAGTCTGGTTGATGCTTAGAGGTTGATTTATAATTTCATTTGTAATCAATGTAAATATTATGTTTTGTTTAGCTGATGTATTTACATAAATTATTGAGCTCAAGAGACGGTAATACTGCTTTTAGCAAGTACAAAGAGCAAGGTTTAGGTAGTAGACTTATATTGTAACAATTACTGCTAATTCTACCACTACTATTGCTGACTCACTATGGAAAATAAGTTAATGTGTTAGAATGACTAAGAAATGTTATTCTCCTCCTAGTTCTACTTTTTCTTCTTGTCTCAGATGAAAAAAAGTGGTTAAAACTGCAACCCAATAGAAAATTGACCCTAGCCACTAACTATAAAAAACAAAACTAGCTTATGTGTATTAAAAATGTTTTGTATGCAGATATACCAATTGCTTCCACTTAAACTGGCAGATTGTGCATTGGTCTTATTCTTTTGCATAATTATCACTTAAAAACACCATGATTATTTGATTTTGTTTTTTGTTTTGTTTTTTATCAAAGCAAACATATCTGGAGCAGAATAGTTACATAGGGATGAACTAATTGCCTTGGTCTTCCAAATTTTACATGGTTTATTCTATTTGAGTGGGAAGCATGTGACAAAATACAAAGGGCCCCCTTCAAACCAGAGGTATCACTCCACTTTTAGAAACAGTGATCATTATCCTGTTGAAGTGGTTGCCTACTTAAAATTATAATAGCAATAGCTCTTCTTAGCAGTGAGTCTTGACTTCTTGAGGTTTTAAATAGGAATTCCCTCAAATATATCCCAGAAAAATCTATATGAAATTTTTGCTGTAAAATATTGAAACAACTTCCCCCAAGAAAATGTCATTCAGCTGGGTTGAGTCTAAACTAAGAAACCAGGCAGCTGTTTCTAGAGAATCTTTGTTCACACTCATGTGAAGGAACTCGCTTCATAAGTAGTTTCCACATGCAAAATTATTTTGTTGAAACCCATCTTCTCAAAAAAATTAGATCGTTGTGTTCTTTTAGCTAGGCCAGCAAGCCATCAAAAACAAGGCATTGAATTGATGTCCACCTTGTGTAATCTTGTTGTGTACCTGTTAAAACAGATACATTACTTAAAAGCTGGAAAGACTGTGTAGAATTCTGTTGTTGCTAAAACAATGATGGATTAATTGCACAAGAACTCAATTATCTCCTATATTTCATAAATTTCTGCCTTGTGTCATCAGCTCATGCATATTTGATATGCTGAGCATGCTTCATGGAAATAACTAATTACAAATGCTGTGATTTATTGAACATACTTTTCTGGAGTTTTAACAGAAATACCTATGCCACAGCAACTTGAACACAGATTCTGTGTTTGGTTTTTTTACAATTCCATCCAGTATAATAAATTTTCAGCTTTAATTGCATGTTAACCTTTGAGAAATTTCACCTCTGGAAAAGCATCCCGCTGGAATATCTAGTTCCAAATTTTAGTGATGGTATAATTGCTGGCAACTCTTACAAGAGGTGACAAAAAAAAAACCCAACCCAAACAACTAAGCATAACCTGCATTTATGTACATTCCAGATCCAGACACTTTTTGGTCTGTAGGCATTTGCACAAGGCCTCAATCCCTAATGAAGATCCTTTTAGTCAAAGTTAGCTGGCAATATTTATCATCCATTTCTGAGCAAGAGGGAGAAAATCTCAACTTGTGCCTGGGGCCTAAAGAAACTTGTAAATGCTTGCTAGGAAGTTCTCTTTTCTTCAGACTTCTTGGCTAAGAATTCTAGATACTGTCTGCATTTCAAGCAGCAGATAAAAAACAGATTACATTCTGCATCAGAAGCACATTAACATTCCTGAGCCTTCCATAAAGCCTCACAAGGAAAACTCTGAAGTCTTGTGACCCACATGTAGGGTCTTGCTGCTGTCTGGTAGTTGATTTTCTTAATAAGTTAGAAGATGTGAACCAACAGCCTGAAATGGAAGAGGGTTGATGTTTAGAGAGCAATGCGTCTAGCTCTGACTTTGAACCCTAAAGTACATATCGTTTTGGCTTATATAAAATGTGGTGTCAGTTTAAGTTTGATGCTTCTTTTATCCTGTATTTGCCCTCAAAGGTCTGAAAGGTCTCTGACCTCTGTAATCCTGTTCAATTTAGGATTTAAGTTGCTGGAAAGTCATTCCTTTAAGTGTGGATATTGTGCTTGAGAAAATTCCTTTTTTTCCAGATGGATACAGAGATGCTCAAATTTGGTTAAACTGCTGTTAATTGCAGTAGCATGTAGCCTATGATTATCAGGAAACATACTATCACTGTCAACAGATTTAAGTGTTTTAGTAATGCCTTCTCCACAATATTGAATTGTGATGCTCCTAGAATGCACCTGCTGAGAACTCTGACCTTGGAGGGCAAGTAGTGACTCTCCCAGAAGCAGCAGCAGAAACCAAAAAAACACAAACCTGTAATTCTTAATAAGGAAAAAAAATAATGCTTCAGAGAGTCCTTCAGGTAAGCTTGCATATTTGTTTCCAATTGCAGATGGTAACAGTGTGTAGGGCCAGTTTTTAAGTTTTAAAATACTTGTTTAACTTACCACTGAAAGTTTCTGTGATTTTCCTGTGCTATAGTCACTTCCCTTGTTTTTGACTGTCATGACAAAACTGATGGTGAATTTACTGATGAAATCATCAGCCAAGGGAATATGGGAAGTGATGCTGATATTAATGTATTTTGTCCCTTCACTCTTCCTTTCTGATCAATGAAAAGCACTTGCTAGGTCATGCAGGTAAGACATGCAAGATCCATGTAGAAACACTGACATTAGAAGGGCATATAGGTCTGAATACTCAACCCTGTACACTCTCTGGGAGTAAATCAGAAAAAAAAATAGTCAAAGCCACACAAAAATATTTCAAAATATTAGAAGAAAGGACAAAAATTCAAAAAGTCAACAATCTGTATTTCTTTATACTGGTTATCCTGTGAGGACACAGAGTGAGGAACCTACCCTACATAATCACTATTGATAGTACATTGACATATTCAGACACAGCAACTATGGACATGTAACAAGGATTTTAGAGACAGAGGAAGACTTTAACTTTTAATTCCTGACTGCAAATAAGGGAGCAACTTCAAGGAATGTTTTCTGTAGTTCAAACAATCATTGCTTCCTGAGGCTTTCAGTGACATTCCATTGCATGAACTACTTAATACTATAATACTTAATTTATTCTTAATGTAAATGTTCACTCAGTACTTTTAACAGCTTATTTTTTAAGTAGTTGCGTCAAGCATCTGCTAAATCTCTATTATCTTTATTATCTGTGTGCAGTAACTTTGTCCTGCAGTTCATGTGTGATATTTATAATATTTGTCTACTTGTTATAATCCTGGATATTAGTGCTTAGAAGTACTATGAGTTATATTTCTCTGCTTCAGTTCATTAGCCTGTGACCATGAGAAGTAGTTGGTGTCAGAGAGAGAGAATACATCAATGGTAATAAAGAAATCATAGTTGGACTTGCTTTTTTTGTGGGGGAAGAAGATAAAAATAAATCTAGTGGAGGTAACCAAATAGAATGACAGCTCAAAGAGCCATGCTCTTTGAAGTGCAGTGACTGATTAATACATGTGGATATGAGATTAAACGGAGATTCAAACACTTTATAGTTAATAAAATATCCTAAAGATAAAACAAATGGTCTTGAAAAAATATTGAATGCATTTTAAAGTGCAAGTTTAAAGAGGTTAAATGATGTAAACCCTTAACAGAATAAGTTATAAAGCTTAGTTGTACGAGTGAGTTACGAATATATAATGAATAACTTTCTGTCTGCTGACCTGTAGTAACTGTTCAGGTACTCATTTCTCCATAGCAAATACAAGATAACTTGTCTGTATAGCAGATTCTCAGCATTTGATTATAATGAGGTGACTTGAATTTAAAAAACAAGAATGAGAAGACACAAATTTGATTTCAAGGCAGGAATTAGAGGTGGTAGTAAAAAGTAAAATACAGATATGGGACTGGAACCAAAGTTCTTCATCTTTCATATTGGACTATCAATATGTATGTACTTGCTAATTCTTGCCTATTTGCCTGCAACCCCATCTTGCACTCCAAAATAGTAAGTTTTTGTTTGTTCCTATGTAAGGTATTGCACTAGATAATTAGTTCTGCATATAGGACTGTGATTACATAGGAATATACACCAGCTCCAAAGGGAATTTGGCAGTCTTCTGGGGATTTTGCCTCTAAAGCAGACAGGGGTCAGGTTAATTGACTAAGTCTAATGCCACACAAGTAATATATGTAGTCCTACCTTGAATATCTTACCCTAATATGAACTCCAGAGTTTTCCTGAGCGTGGTTGATTCTTCTTCTTTTTGCTTCTAAATACCGCATTGACAATTAATATAATCTTTATTTTATCAAGCCTTAAAAATGCAGAGATTAACATTGACTAAAAATCTCTTTCTAGATGAAACTGATAAAAATTCTGACTAAAAATGAGTTCTTTTTTTGTTCTTAATTCAGTGGCATGTAAATTGAAGGTAACCAGGGAAACCAAGAGCTTGCTATCCTTATACTTTGTGGCGTGCTATCTGGAAAGAGTGTTCTCCAGTCTGTCATGATCAGTATTTGTTGAGAACACAATATAGGAAAATAATCATAATATAGAAAAACAGCAGGAATAGAGGATCCTCTTAATGTGAAAATAATCATGTATTCCTCAAAACCTATCAATTTGTTATGAATTTATTTGGGGTTCTAGGAAATTACTAGATTTGGCGGGGGACACACCATCACCAAACCCACAACCAATATAAAACCACAAACTGAAAAACCCCAAACCTGCTGCATGGTAAACTCATATCACAAATTCAGCCTTTTTGTGAAGGTGCCTGTAGATGGAGACACAATTAGCTAAAAATGCTTTTCATTGGGAATTAGATTTAGTTGCAGTAAGGAATGTGTAGTTGTGGATTTCTCTAAATGTTGGTTCTGACAAATTAGTAATGCCATACCAGTGGTGACTTTTTCTCTGGTTGTTGTTTTTTGGGGGCAGGTGGTGGCATGTGGTTTAGAATCTTTAACTGCTTTTAGAAACAAGCTGTTTATTTGTTTTACCTGAAGGACCAAAGGTTTCTTCCAAAACCTTCATTGCTATGTTACTGAAAGCAATACTGACTATACTCTTAGGATGAGAGTCAACACTTAGTTGACTCTTAGGATTTGATATTTAGAATAATTTTTCCATCTCCGTGTTACTAGCACTTATGTGCTGTGCAGTCTCCAAGACTAACTGTGAATTATATGAATATATTTGGAAAATGTTTCAAAACAAATTAAAAATTAATGAGAGAGTGAGCTTTTTGTGGCTTATACCCTTTCACCTGCAGGTAACTAAAAGCCATCTAGGAGAGCAAGCATTAATTTCTAATTTGGAGTGACTTATTAAAGGAAAATTATCACTGAACCTCTAATGGTATTTTTTGACAATTCCCTAATTCTTGCAAGTTGTTGGTAAGAGCTGTATCAAGCTTGCTGAGAGCCCTGTGAGGAATTCGAAGTAATGTATAGCCTGTGATAACATAGAAGAAACTATAACTAAGAGCACATCTAGAGATGCTTTTGTTTTGTTTTCTTGCGGTGCATGGTAGAATCACAGCTGCTGGTTCTGCCATTCAAACTTTGCTGCATCAGTTGCCCAACAGCCATAAAGTATAAACAAGCAAAAAAGTCAGAGTTTTACATGTACTGCATTTGAAAAAAACCCAGACCAAATACACCCCAGTGATTCAGTTAATTCTTTATGTGCCTCTATGTCATAATCAATGTCATAAATACAACAGACATGAGGATTTTAAACTTCCACTTTAAAATGCCTTCACTTGATTTAAAAATTAAGTGGTTGAAAAGGGTGTGTGAAGTTAATTTTCCTTCTGGAAGTGCTATAAATTTGGGCAACAGTAAGTAGGAAACACTACCTTCTCTCACCTTCCAGAGCCTTGTTAGCTTTGTTCATGTTTCTTTGTATTGAAAGATGTAAAGGAGGAGTACCCTTCAATAACTTGTAATGTTTTTGTTTGGTTTTGGGGTTTTTTTGACCAACAAGCCAGGGAAAAGAGAGTTTGAGGACAAAAATCACAACTGTCTGGTTGAAAAGAGACAAGCTGCTCAACTGACTACTCGAAGGGCTCCTGTTTTCTGTGGTTCATGTGGAGTTTGTCAGAATCAGTTTCACAGAGCTAAACAGGGTGGAACCATGTAGCCCAGGACATACTGCACAACCACACAGAACTTAAAAGTGAATTTAAGACCATATTCAGAATAGTGTGGGGGATATGGCTGCACACGTGAATCTATTTGGTTACCTACAAATGAGGTACAGTGTTATATATGGAACAGGCAAAGCAACAGTTTTATATACTAGGTAATGGAAGGGTGGAATAATCACCTTATTACCACTGTTCCACAGAAGATCCAGTACCCTTTTCCCTATACATATCTGAAGCAATGACAAAGCAGATCAGAGGAGAGTTAAAGCACACAGTTACACTCTAAATTCTTGTGTTCTCTTGTGAACAGAATTACACACCTCAACATCTCAGATACCTTAACTTCATTCTTATGAACTGCTTTTTGTGTCCAGCCTGAATTTTTGTGTGCTTACCTTCATGAGTTAATGGTAGCCAAGGAAAATCTCAGTGATAACTACTGCACAGCTGCAGTGTACTTTCTGTTCTAATATTCTACCAGGCTTGGTGCTTGAGTGTGTATTTCCTATGATTAGCATAGCAAGGAGCACAGTCTCAAGCTGTGCCAGGGGAAGTTTAGGCTCAAGGTGAGGAGAAAGTTCTTCACTGAAAGAGTAATTGGTCATTAGAATGTGCTGCCCAGGGAGGTGGTGGAGTCATTGTCCCTGAAGGTGTTCAAAAAGGGATTGGGTGTGGCACTTGAAGCCATGGCTTAGTTGTCATGAAGTGTTAGGTAATAGGTTGGACTTGATGATCTTTGAGGTCTTTTCCAACCTGGTTGATTCTATGAAAAAAGGTTTTGAAAGATGTATGAAGTACTGAACATTGTAGAGAGACCCATCCATCCCAAAGAAAAGATATGCCTCATATCAGTTGGGAAAAAACAAAGGCATACAAAGGAAAGAGCACTACAACTTTTAACTGGAAAACTCTTTTGAGTGGTTAGAAAGATGGGCTGTGGTTGCTATGTTTTGAGAATTAAAGGCAGTGGAGAGGGAGGAGGTGCTGCATTATACACTGGGACTGACAAATAAAAATACGCTGGAAGCCATAATGAGTACTGGAGCTCCAAAAACAGGATAAACTGCTAAGCAGAATATTAACTTCAGGGATTTGGATAGATTCAGACTGAGTGAATAATGAGGCATTTAAGTACCCAGTGAATGGTTCATGTTCGAGCCAAGCCCTGTGAGTTTATATTTAATAAAATGTCTAGTAAAATTTGATCTCTCCCTGTTTAAAAAAAGGAGACTAGGGGGCATGAGGTAAAGAAACACAAAACCCACCAGAAACTAGACAAGAAAAACAGCAAAAGTTCTCTCTGTAGATGTAGAGAAAAATAACTATTTGCATAGAATTCTGTATCAATAATCCCACCTAAGAAAGAAAACAAAACTGCATCTGGGTTTCCTAGTTTCTTTATGCAGCAACTAAACATGGTCATATTCTTAGGAAGTTTGTGGTGTCTAGTTTGGTGTCTTATCAGCCTTGTTTAGCAGTTAGTGTTAGCTCTATTTAGATGGCAAGTTTGCACTGGGTAAAACCTCCTGTGGATTTTCATGGGCTGTGGTTTGTCACAGTAGACCACAGGACTTCCTTTGGAGCCACTTCACCCTCTTAATTAAATCTGTGGTTAGGCTTAGTTAGCTATTGTTTGCTTCACAGAATAAAACATTTGAGAGTTTGGTGTCTGCTCTTGAGGGTACTAAAAGTAACTGCTTTAATTAAACAAAAAAAAATGTAGTCAGTTCTGTGTTTTGAAGTGCTAACATTATTACCCACTTCACCAGGAGCTATTTCTTTAAAAAGAGGCATAATACTACAGTAAGTGCTCTAAACTGGGAAGTTTCATAAAGGAGACCTAGTCGTCTTTATGTTTTAGCATAAAGGTTACTAAGGTTTTTAGAATTGTAGAAATGAAGAAAATTGCATGGGTTTTATTTTAAACTGAAGCTTATTTTTGCTTTTTCAAGAAAATGCATCCCATCTTTTTTGTTTGTTTGTTTGTTTTTAAACAACTTCTTTTTAATATAAATTTCATTTTGTGCTTTTTCACCCTTTGGAGCAGCAGCAAAATGTTTTTACTCCACTAATGCTGTATGCTGGTTTCATCTCTACAAATTTATGAAGAACTATTTCAAAAAATCTTCTTGACTTCAAGCTCTTAGAAACTAATTATTTGAGAGACATTTCAGAGCTATGCCTAGAGGCTCAGCTGCATGCACACTAAGTGATAGTGTTGTGAACAGCTTGCAGCTGGAATAATGATTTTTATGAAAACAACAAAGTAGTCCATATTCTTAAAGAGGAGAAAAACTTACTCATCTTCCTTTGGTTTACGGGGTAGAAAGCATCCTCTGCAGTTACTGAAAATAGTTGTGTATTCCTGAAGTTACAATCCTAGAAGATCACAGAAGATCTACATTATTTGTAGATCACTAGTCTGTAGTTGATCTAGTTCTTCTACTTAAGTTAAGTGCTTGGAAGTTGAATTTATAGTGAATACTATTCTTAAATAGAATTGTGGATTGAAACAAAAGCTGTGAAAACTGGAAAGAATTACTGTAATGTTGATGAATTCAGTAAGGGAAGCAGGATAAAATGACTGACAAATTGTTAGATGGCAGACTAAGAGCAAGATGTCTTAGTCAAGATACCAACAATATCTTGTAAATCTCATGCTGAATATAAAGTAATGTTAGACCTATGTGTATGTTTATTTAGGCTAAAAGCACAATAGGCTATTATTAACTGCTGCATCCAAGAGTAATTCATTGTATTCCTGGAAGATGAGGATTATACCAGTGGGTTCTTGGATGTGCCTTCCATGAGTCAGGGTCCCCAGAAGTATATTGATAAGGCGTCTGTGCCTAAAGAGGAGGCAGGCCTCGGTTTTCTTTTATGAAGGAATTAGGCAGAATATCGAAGGTTAGAATCCACTTTCCACTTCTTTCTTCTTCACCTCAATTATCAAGCCATAGGTTGTTTTGTGGTCCTTATTGCCTGGCATTTACAAAAAAACTTCACATTCAATACAAGATATTACAGAATTTAGAAATAAATCATGGTAACTAATTTTCATAAATAGACGTGGGGTTTTTCTGAAGAAGCAGCACTGCTGGTACTCCAATTACATGCATAGGTCACAGACCTCTACATCACTTGAATGTCCTTGAAGAGTGGATTCTGTCCCCTTGTCATGAAAACAGCACCTTGAGGGAGCTTAAGGGGGTGCTTGGTCCTCAAAATTACTTTCTGCAAAGGACTCCTATTCACATTACAGTGAATTGAGACTTGGTTTGCATAAGTAACAAGTACAAATAAGCTCTAGATATTGAAGAAGCATTGCAGGTAAATATTTTTAGCTGATAAGAACAAAATAAATAAGTTAAATACTTTGTACACTTGCACTGTTTAGAAATCCAGAGTTTCCCATGAATTGCACGTTGTTTAATTTATTGCGTTAGCTCTTGACATCTTTCTGATAAGTATGAAAGATAAATCTATCACATTTTTGCTTTGTAACTGCAATTGAATTTTCAGCATAGGATGTATTGAAATAATAGATTGCTTAGCAAAGTAAATATATGAAAATGGTGTTTAGGATTTCCATGTAAGTAGTAATTAGAGTACTGCTTGTCAGTTTTAGAGCATTGTGAAATATTATGGCATATTGTGACTTTATTTTTACAGAATCTGTTACATACCTGTCACGTTAATTCAAGGAGAAAGCATTCTTTATGACAATTCATATAATATCATAAAGGCAACCAGTCATGTTTGTTACTGAATCATTGCATGTCTCAATGTTGAAATTAAATTGGAAAAGAAAAAGACAGTACAGGAAGATTAAGTTCAGTCTGAAACGCATTTTAAAACAAACAGATCTTTTTTTTTGCCATTCCTCTTGCAATCATAAAATTCTTCAGATGTGAACTTGCTTAAATTAGATATATCTGCAGGAATTAATACCTTGTCTAGTGCTGACAGAAGTGAGCACATGAATTGCAAGAAAATATGCAAGGCTGATGAACAAAATGGAACACTTCTATTGTTCAGTGCTTACAGGGCAAGTTGGATTGTCACTTATATTAGAATGTCAGGTCACTGAATATATTTTTCTTTATTCCTTCCCATTGATTACTGATCAAAGTGGAATCTGAGGGCGTCTATTTTAATTCTTAACTTTTTATATAACTCGCTTTAACCTTTTTACTATGCAAATAGGTGGACCCCTGGAACTTCTGTTGTTGGATATGATCTAGCATGAACTTACACTTGACATTTACTTAGTGTTCTTTTAAACTGTGAGATACATGTATGAGAAAGAATGATCCTTTATTTCTTGATCAGCCTTGGCATCTTGAAAATGTGGATTTTGGTAGTTAGTTGGTGGTGGGTTTGTGGGAATGTTTTTTTTTGTTTTTTCTTTTTTATGATCACTTTCTTAGAGACTGCTTGGAATCCTTTTTGTATGTAATTTGTACCTCTTGATGACATGGGCTCTTCTGTGTACCTTAACTGTTTTCAGTTTTCATAGTTTACTCTG
This sequence comes from Melanerpes formicivorus, assembly GCF_026170545.1. Lineage (NCBI taxonomy): Eukaryota > Metazoa > Chordata > Aves > Piciformes > Picidae > Melanerpes > Melanerpes formicivorus. The sequence goes on from NW_027142411.1 coordinate 617,471, forward strand.
AAGTTGTTACCAGTCTTGTCCATTTCTCATACAGCACCAGATTTCAGCTCAAACATTTTTACCTGGTCACATCTATATAGTCTTACCTCCTAGGGCAGGAACAAATAAAAGGTTTTACAACAATTCTCTAAACTGAATGTTTTTAAAAGTCAGCTTGCAGTCTTTTATACACTTTAAATAAGTTTGAACTGTATTTGGCTTTGTTGCTTCCTAACAACATACTGGAGTTGAATTATCTGCAGTTACGTAAAGCTGCTGCTACTGGGCAAGCTTATCACAGTTACTTGATGGTTATTCCACTGCAAATATGTAGTAGATATAATGATACTGTTTAGTGAAGCATCCTTCTACTGATTTGTTTTTATTAACATGGCACAGAACAGTGATAGTCGATACCATTAAATATTTTTATCCTTCTTGGATAAAAGTAACTAGTTATTAACTGAATAAATAAAAAGGTTTTATGAAACATTGTTATATAGATATCTATATACTTGTCGAGTTTTATTCATCTCTGAAATGGTGAAGATTTTTTCCAATGACATTTACTACTAGCTGAAGTGTTTTATATGCCACTTCAAAACAGGAGTTATCAATAACCATGATAGGATCTAGTAAAAGGAGCTATAAAGGGAATATTCAGGTTCTTTGATTTCCATCTCAGAGAGAAGTCAGTTTGTTGGTGATTCTTGTTTTTACTTCAAATTTTTGTAATTTTTAAAAGTCTGGCCAATGCTGCCAAATATACCTTAGCTTAGGTTTCTGTTTGGTCAGTTGGACTCAATAATCTTAGAGATCTTTTCCAAACAAAACAGTTCTTTGGTTGGAAAAGGCCAAGCAAAAAGATTAATGTCAAATTCTTAACCAAAAACGTGAACCTTTACATTTAATCCTTTCTGATTACTGGAAGAGCATTGATGCTTTCCATGAACTCCCTCAGGTTTAATGTCAAATGAAAAGCTGAAGCAATGAGCTTTTAGTCTGGCAAAATGGAAAAAAAGATCTGGTACAGCTTAATGCAGTCTCTTTCAAAGTTTGGGCTGAAATACACTGTGCTATGGTGTGAATAAAATAAAAATTTCACTTGTTGGAACATTCTTCTGTGAGCCTGAAAGCCCTTTTCTACTGAGGATCCAGTTGCTCGGCTTTTCGTGATTAAATTCTGGATTCAGGAAATGTATTTAAAAAAAAAAGGTCATCATTGCGCCACTTGCAAGCAGTTTATCACTGAATGGATTCCAATTTTTATAGACTATTTAGAATAGTATTCCACTTGGAATAAAACCAGATTCATTGAGATTCCATGAGTAAAAACTGTCAGTGGACTGCTTCTAGCACCAGATATACAAATACTGGAAAGGCCAAACATAAGCAAAGTTGTAGAGAAGGCTGGTGATACTATGGCAGAGAACTGTGAAAACAGTATTTGAGCATGCATACCATTAATCCTGAGTTTTCTGATGCTTACTTGTTTAGTAACAAGTGAGAGTTAGAGTTAATGTTTTTATAAGATTAAGGGGTTTGGGGAATTATTTTTTAGTTTTTTATTTACACAGGACTGTTACAGTAGGGTTTTGCAGCCTGCTATAAAATAAATAGAACTAGCAAATCCCAGTAGGAAGAGGAATTGGGTGTAAAATCTTTTCTTCAGCCCTTTCCTCATAGCTGGGCAAATTACCACAGTGTTGTGTCTGTCACTGGAGGTTTGAAAGACTAAAGCATGTGTGAGGACTTTTAACACAGCAGGACAGGCAGGATGACTTCCCAGACTTTCACCTTTGTTTTTTATGTTTTTTAAATGGGTATTAATAACAGCTATATATCAAAGAATTTCCTCAACAAATCAGAGAAATATAATTGAAGACACTTGAGAAACTTGATTGCCTTGTAGGGATCTTGTGTTATCATTGTCTAATTGTATTTCTCATTGCCATAGACTGACTGAAGGCTTCAAAAGAAAATTATTCCAGTCCACACCAGGAATTAAAATTTTCCATTTTCTCTTTTGATAGATAGAAGAAAATAAGTTTTAATAAGCTGAAACAGTGGTCTTCTGGCAACATAGAAATTAATGCTGAACTCTTCTGTCTTTTCAGTCCTATCTTTTGAGAAAGATACTTAGGGCAAGATTCACATGTATCTCTTGGAACTCCTTTTCTGTCTGGGTTAGGAGAAAAGAAACACTGGGAATCAGCTGTTTGATGTTTCCTATTGATGAGAAGGAATCTGGATGGCATAGATCTTGCTTGATTTCATTCATATGGTACTGTTTATCTGAATTTTACTTTCATGGTTATAATAAAATGTTGCAATACCTCATTGCAATGAAAAGCCAAGAAAGCTATACCAACTATACAAGGAAGGAGTCTTCCAAGCAAAAGGATTAGCATTTTTCATGTTTGGGGGAGCCTTTTGAAGCTCTACATTTCCCCTGTAATGTGACAATGCAGATTTAGTTTCTTGGAGAATAAATGTGGCTGTGTAAAAAAACCTTCAAAGTTTGTGTGCTTTCCCCTTCACCCCTGTTGGTTATTAGTCTCTAGAAGTTGTTTACTATGGCTGCTAATTGGTGGTGTGGAATATAACTAGTGATGTGCCTTGGCATAAAAATGACGAAGTGTTGTAAGTCATTCTTTGGATGGAAAAAAATGAAGTTCCTGTATTATAGGTGATACTTTTCTCCCAATTCTGAAATACAAGGTTTAAGCATGATGGCAAAAAATTGCACCTCAATACTTTCTATTTTCAGTACTTGACAATTCTTCTTGTTCCAGGGGGCCTGTTTCATGTATTTTATAAATATTTCAAATCAAGGTTCTTTAGATGAAGATATTAAGATGCCATCATTTCACAGCTGAATGTCATTGGTGACAGGTAATTTTTCAATGTTCCAAAGAGGCTTTCTTTTTCTCTGTAACTTTTCTTATTTTTCAGCATTCCTAAATCCTCTCTGATTCCTTTCACACTTCTGTCTTCCCAGTCAGGTTGTATAAAGAATGTGGCAATAAACCAGTCTATTAAAAAGGTTTGGAGTGTAAAATGAAATAAAGTGCTTGAGCACTTTACTGTGGCTTTTTTTTTTTTTGCATGCAAACTATGATGGGGGGGATCCAGTTGAGGATAATTCTTAATATATTAGGTGAAGAGAGAAAATAAATTCCCTGGTCTTAAGAAAGTTAAGGCAAAGTATCTTAAGGTAAGGTCCCACTGGGTGGGAATCTTGTAGCGATTGTAAACAGGGTCAAAGTAAAGATGCTTTATTTCATCTTTTAATTTTCCAGGAGATTTGAGTTGGGACAAATGGATCAGTCTCATTTTTCATAAGTGAAGTATGTAATTAGAACAATTTCATGCATCTTTATTTTTGGTTTTCAAGAAGCTCTGGTTTTAGTGTGTAACTAATGGCAGAATAGAGAAGGATCATGGTGGATTAATTTGCAACAGCTGTTGTAACAACTTCCTAATAGTTTTGTAAGTATAAAGGTAGGAGCTGTTTATCAACTGCTAATAAATCTGTATCAACTGCTAATAAATCTATATATGCATGCAAGATCATTTAGATATTAATTTCCTTTTATAATTGACTAGGTGTGGGCTGAAGACAATTTTGACCAAGCTTCCACAGAAAATACAGTGGTGATGTAGTTACTACTTTGTTTTTCTTCCAGATTAGAATACAAAATTTTGTAGAAGTTTGATGCTATGATTTTTCCAGTGTACTCCCTGAATATGTGGGTTTCGTTAAGACAATGAAGACTCTGTTGAAGTTTTGTACTGATGCATGTAAACAAACACCTATTGGACTTGGCAAGTGGGTTTATCAGGCTTCAAGTAATCATCTGAAAAGATCATTATGTCTGATCCCATCGGTCACATGCCACGTAAAATGCTCCCTTCTTAAATTTGCAAAGATGCATTTAATAAAAGTTAAATTATTTTACCTCTGCTATTTCTCCTCTGAAACTTTTCCAAAAGGCATCCCAGACTTTGATAGCTGTAATGGCAGAAAACTCTGCTAATTTCTTATGTCTGTGAAGTGGCTGTGAGCCCTAATTTGCATTAGTCTTTAAAATAAACATTTCTTTCAATCTTTCCATTTACTCCTTCTCTTTCTTTCTCCCCTGCAACACGTCAGGCTTATGCTTGTATCTATTTCATATCAAAGCTCTAACATCATCCTCTCTACACGCATCCATGCAGTCTTGGGGAACAGAATCTTTGCCTGTTTATTCTAGTCAGGGAGGGTCTCTGAGCTACTTGTCAGGGCTGGCTCGAGGCAAGAACAGGAGACATGAGAGCTCTAATGGGCAACAGGTCAAAAAAGGCTGAGCTGTGCCTGCTAGCCAGATTAATTAGGCATCCTTGCAACAACAGGAGCTACCAAAGACATAATATTTACAGGACACCATCTCATAAACCTGACACAATATCTCTATATATATTTCAGTCATACATTTCCATTTGACATTGTGTTTGTGCATGAACAAAACAAGGTCTTATTCTATTTGCAATGATGTTTCTGAAGTACACTTTTATGTAGGATTAATACCAGTAACTCTAGTGAATATACATTGCTTTTTGCATTATGACATTGTTTGACATCTACAAAACCAGTCTGTAGCAATAAAGGGTGTATTGCAGTCATGGTTTCTAGTGCATCCATCTCCTCCCTCTGCTCTGCAGTCATTTCTGATTGATGGGATCTTTGGTGTAGCATTGGATTTTTCTCCTTAGTTACTAGTGGAATCATCTTGACTTCTATATTTATGGCTTTCATTCCCTTTCTGTAACATCAGTCATGGAGATAATCCAGTTCATTTGATATGATATCTCCTCTCTACTTCTCATTCACAGTGGCCCTAAATTTGTTTAGCAGTGCTTGTCTGTTTCTTGCACCAGTGTAATTCAAAGAACACACTAAAAACATTGGTTCCAAGAACGCTCTTTATCATTGCTAACCTACTTCCAGCTGATCTTTTCCTTTCTGAGGACTGTTAAGACTTAATTTGACATTTTTCATCCTAAATAAAATTTAAAACCCTCTGGGTTTTTTTCTGGTGATGTCTAAGTATTTTTAGTTAAGTGTAAAATAATGCAATATGTAAGACATGAGACTTTCAAGTCAAAGAAACATTTTTTTTTGCTTTGTTACTACCATAGAAAAGTTTCACCTCTTTCTTTTCTGATTGAAGTGTCTCTTCAAAAATATTAATGCTCAATTTCAGTAGGAATCCAGAAAATTTGAGCTTTTTAAACAATGTAATACCCTGGAAGCATTAAAAGTGGAGCTTAAAGAACATTGCAACCAGTTCATTCACACCAGTTTTACGCATCACTAACATGACTTTTTTTTTCTTATTTAGTAGTGACTGTGTTAAATACACTATTGACTATAACCTTAATAGTGTCAGAATTGCATATTCAGACAGAGATGATGAAAAAGACAAGACTGTATGGAAACTGAAAATAATGAAAAATTATTATTGACTACAGGGTTGTTTTTCATGGCACCTTTATCTGTCTTCTCAGCCTTTCCTCAGTTTGAAAAGGTGTAATATAGACTTTTGTTTCTGATAGTAGGCAGTGCAATTGTTATCAGCATGTGTGAAACTCTCATAGTAGTTACTACATGATCTCATTTCCTGCACAAGGCAAAGAGTTATTGTGTTACGTGGGTTCAGGTATTGTAAGAAATACTTACTATGCAGTGTGATGGCTGTTGTGTGTTTTGAGGAGACTTAGGGATTACTTTTATTTCTTTGTTTCTTCATTTTAAAGATCTGCATCAGGTTTGTCATCTCACCTCCCCAGAACATATTTATTGTGTCTTTTCAAATAGGCAACTTCAGTATTCACGTAAACACAATTCTTTTGTAATGTTGAGATCCATAATTGTGGAAAACTTTCTGAATGTCTGTTTAAATGCACAAACTTTTTGCAAACTTCCCACTGCTGGAAACAATTGTCTAGTACCAGCAAAGCTTTTCCTGCCTGTTCTCTGTAATTGATTGAGGTTTAGGTTATAGAGGTGTTGTTAGCGAGTGACCCAGCTGTTACAGTGTGATTGCAAATTTGGTAGCAATAGCAAGTAGTTCTTCCTCATCTTGAGTAGGCTGTTTAGTAACTTCAATTTATAGGTTTTGATGTGACTTCTGGGAGAATGCTTTTAAAACACTCCTGATGCAGCAGAGGCAAGAGCATTCTGAAAGCAGTTTTCTTTTAGTCCTATTTTGTGAGGGTTAGGTTTCTAAGTACGATAACTCAATATGAGTTGACAACTGGTCAGTCTGTTTTGTTGGGTTTTTTTTGGTTGCTTAATATCTCTAGTGGTTTATGTTGTAAATATAATAAGCTTTTTACTAAATGTACAAAGCTGGCATTGACCCCAATAGAGTTTTGTAATTTCAGATTATAATTTCAAGTTCATGGCAACCTCTGTTCATCACCATTGCAACCTACAGCTAAATTATTTCTCCTCTAATCACATTAGATAATGTGGTTTTCTACTTAAATGTCCCCCAGTAACTTTCTACTAATTAATAGATGCATATAAAATTTTATTATGCATTTTCAGGATCTGTACCTCTTGCTCTCAGGTATCTGTAGGAAAATCTCTTAATGCTACTAAAGGACATGTGTAGAGTGACTGTGTTTGGGTGTGCTGTTTTTTGTTATAATTTTCTTGTGACAGTACCTAAACCAATATAGAATAGAATAAACCAAGTTGGAAGAGATCTTTGAGATCATCATGTCCAACCTATTATCCAACTCTAATCAACTAAACCATGGCACCAAGCACCCCATCAAGTTTCTTCCTAAACACTTCCAGTGATGGTGACTCCCCCACCTCCCTGGGCAGCACATTCCAATGGACAATCACACTCTCTATGAAGAATTTCTTCCTAACATCCAGCTTGAGACTCTGTTCTCTTGTTCTGGTGCTGGTTGTCTGGGAGAAGAGACCAACCCCCACCTGGCTGCAACCTCCCTTCAGGTAGTTGTAGACAGCAGTAAGGTCTCCCCTGAGCCTCCTCTTCTCCAGGCTAAGCAACCCCAGCTCCCTCAACCTCTCCTCATAGGGCTTAGCTCCAAATCCCTCCCCAGCTTTGTTGCCCTTCTCTGGACATGTTCCAGCAACTCAAAATCTTTCCTAAACTGAAGGGCCTAGAACTGGACACAGTACTAAAGGTGTGGCCTAACCAGTGCTGAGTACAGGGGCAGAATGACATGACCTCCCTGCTACTGTTGGCCACACTGTTCCTGATACAGGCCAGGATGCCATTGGCCTTCTTGGCCACCTGGGTACCTTGCTGGCTCATGTTCAGCCTACTATCAACAAGTACCCTCAGGTCCCTTTCTGCCTGGCTGCTCTCCATCCACTCTGACCCTAGCTTTGCAATGCTAAACATTCTATAAGGATGAAGCTATTTAAATATGTGTTCAATGTTAATCTTCTCCCTGAAAATTTTCAGTTATTTCAGAATTAAAGATTGTAGCTATGCTGACTGTAATCAAGCTGATTTTGTCAATACTGAAGTGGCTAAAGTAATTGCCTGTTTCCTGTGTGCCCTCTCACAAGACGCAGAGAGCGCTCTATGCCTAAGCAGTAAAATAAATAAGATGCAACAATGAAGAATTACCTTATCTAAAGCTTGAAAAAGTGATGCAGCATGTACGTCATGGGGTTATAACAGTATGATGGATGGGCTATCCAGTGACTGAATTGTTTCCTCATGTCATCAAGTACAGAATCCTCACCAAGCTGTCCTAACGTGAAAAGGAAAATCTATAGTCTGGCATCATATTAGTAATTCTGTTCTGCAATGAGTAACAAACTGACTTCCAAAGGTGAGATGCATCTTAATAAACAAAAACACCAAACAAACAGAACAAATAAAAACCAAACCCACAAACAAACAAAAAATTCCCCAATATTTTTCTTGAGAGACTGTCATTTTATAGGAGTTCTCCTGATGAATGTAGGTAATACATTGATAATTATGCCTGTCTGCTCATTGTTGCTGGCTTTGGAGACATTTGCAGAACTACTGGGAGAAAGGAGGAAAATCATTCAAACCAATGATTAAATGAAGACCCACCTTCTAAAAAATGTCTGTGATTTTTTTTAGTCTGGAGGACTGAATCCTAAGGCTTTTAATTCACTCACTATTTCCAAGAGTTTCTGAGAACCTCTGACTTTCATTGACTTCACATGATAATGTAGATCCTAAAGTGTCTGAATTTGGGAGATTTATGGATGTAATAAGCTCACAAAGTATGGTAGGATCTCTTTTCTGAGTGATTTGATGGTGTAGTTATACTACCAGAGCTAACTTAAATTTAAGAAGGGGGGTGGGGGGGGTGGGGGGGGAGGGAGAAGACAATAAAAGGACACAGAGAATAGAAATTCACTTCTAAGTATAAATCCCTTGAAAGGTTTTAAAATCAGGGAAGTTACTCCAATGCATTCTGTATTGCTTGTTACAAAGAGAGACTGCTGCCTTAGTGTTTCACGTTGCACTGCAGAAATGTACTGTGTCTTGATTTGAGGAAATGATGCAGAATCACATTAGTTGTTGTAAAAGTACTGTGTTCATGCAGTTTATATAAAACATTTATCAGACTTCCTTTTTTTTCTTTTTCCAAAGCAGAGATCTGAAATGTCTGCCTCTGTTAGACATTGAAGAGTTGCTGTGTTTAGACTTAAACATTAGTGTCTGGAGAAATAGTACCAAACACAACTGTTTCCAGTGTATGTTACTCCTCACCCACATTCCAGCATGTAGAACCACATCTCAGCTGCAGACACTGCTAAATAGGAAGTTCTAAAAGTGGTTTTTTGTCTAGCAAGTCTTCATAGGTGGTTCAAAGTATGGAGAAGGAATAATGGAGAAGCTAAATTACCCATTAATCCTGGGATTAGATTTCTAGATTTTTAGAATGTTACTAACTTTGAAAGAAAGCTTCCTTTGCTAGATTTCAGTTTTACAGAAGTTTGTCATTCTAAAACACCACTTTTTGTCTGATTATCCTCAAGATGTTTCTCAGGCAAAAGGACCTTTTTCCTTGGAAGTCTCCAAACCACTTCTGCCTCAATCAATATAATAAGGCCTTACAGTTTAATTTACAACAGCTAGCTAAACTCCCTGGGAGGTACTCTGGTGGTAATTAGTCGTCTGGGAAAATGCAGTGACGTCCAGAAAACTGGCAGATTCATAAACACATCACACATACAGATACAGTGCTGTTAAATTTGGAGTTCTTTTATTTTCTTAGAGAAATGTGTGCGTCATGCAGTGTGAGATGATGCGCATGAACACATAGCTGAGGATGGGGGGGGGAATAGTTCACCTTACATGTTTTCTCTTAAAACCTTTCTTTACTAAGGAGTATTGTTTTATCTGTGAGTGGAAGTACTGCATGTTAGCTTCTCACCAAAACATAAACCATTATCTGAAACTTTGCTTAGAAAAACTGGGATCTTCTGCTGCTTTATTTTAAAGACAGTGAGCCTGCAACTCTGTGGCTGAGCTGACATGGAGCCACACAGAGCTTAGTTTCAATTTTGCAGTGCTGTATATAATCATCCTGCACTTGGAGTGTTAAACCAGAAATGGGTCCTCCTTGGGAAGAAGCAGCAATATTTAATTAAAAACTGGGGGAGGAGAGAGTAGGGAAATGAATCTGTTTTCCAAAATGTAGTAAATCATGACAGGTTTATACTTTGAGAAGAAGTGTAGCCTTTAGGCCTTTGGTCTTTGAATGTCAGCCTCTTCCCCACATAAACTTTGTATATTTAAGGCTATTTTTCCTGCCTTACAATATAGTTCATTGCAATATACTGTAACTGCATATTATTCTTATTATGAAAAGTCGTATTAAACTCAATGGTGCATGTATCTCTCACTTCAATGTGACTTTGTGTAGTAAAACTGTATATAGTGAGAAGAATACTTAATGAAGTAGTTGCCACGACTTCTCAAAGAACAACTCAGGAGCTAAGAATATGAAAAATAATGTAATCATATATTTTACTATATAGTCACAGCTATGGAATTAAGAATCATCCACAGTTATACAACAGACCTCATTTTCCCCCCCTTTATTTATTTTTTTTTTAATAAATTCTCATTATTTTAAAAAAGAGTTTAGGCCTGTGCTTGATGTTAGCATAAACTCTGCAGGGGAAAAAATCTAAGACAGGAACAGATGCTTTTCTTCTGGGACAAAGTTAAGAAAGGAAGGAACAGGATTTATAGGTACAATGAGTCCAAAAAGAAAGCAAGAAATGCACTTTCAATGGTAATACTCAATAAAAGTTATCTTGGAAAATAAGCTTGAATTAAATTCAGTACTCTTATTTCATCTCAGTAAGCTTATATTGGCTGCTTATGAATTCTCAGGTGAAGTTTTAAGATGTGATTGCTCATATTTCAAAGCTCTAAAGATGAAAGGGAAAAAAAAGAGGCTCTCTTTCACTCTTCTTTTTTTGCTGAAGAGAAGACCATGAGGTGTGTTGGTCATGTGTGCAGCAGTAGGTGCTGCTACCTCTGTCTCTACAGAATGTTTCCAAATTTCATTCATTTTGCTCTGAAAAAGTCTAAACCTGATACTGGCCTTCCAGTATCTTAAGAAGGCCTAGAAAAAAGCTGGTGAGGGACTTTTTAGGATGCCAGGTAATGATAGCACTAGGGGCAATGGAAAAAATAATATAAATGGGTAGGTTCAGATTGGGTGTTAGAAAGTAGTTCTTCACCCTGATGGTGGTGAGACACTGGAACAGGTTGCCCAAGGAGGTGGTAGAAGCCCTATCCCTGGAGGTTTTTAAGGCCGGGCTGGATGTGGCTCTGAGCAACCTGATCTAGTGTGAGGGGTCCCTGCCCATGGCAGGTGGGGTTGGAACTAGATGATCCTTGAGGTCCCTTCCAAATCTAACAATTATATGATTCTATTTTTGGCAAGTCACATTGGTAACTCATAATTCAATAGTAAGTCTGAAGTAAGAGACCAGATGTTTAAAATTGCTGTAGTTGAGATGTGTTTCTTCAGATGAACCTCGAGATTGACCTCAAAAGTACTGCTGTGTATCCGTGAGAAAATATTGTTGTGTACTCATGAATGAATACATTGTCATGTACCCTTGAATGTCTGCAAAGTCCCTGGGCTGAATATGTAACTTGTTTGAGGTAGAGGTGCTGCAAGATTGAGATGGAAGCTGTAACAAATAAGAATCTTGTGAATAGCTTGTTAACCAATTCGACATAGCCATGTTGACATAACAAACATACAAATATGCATTGCTTGAAGAAATAAACTGTTGTTGGTAGTCTGTACTCTGCTTACTAGAGCGTGTGTCACTTCTGTCTGTCACCAGAACAGCAGCAAACTGTAACTCTTGAATTTTCTGTTCATGTACAATAGGTAGACTAATGCCATGAATTTTATTTGTTTGGGTTTCGATGATTGTTTGGGTTTGGCTTCATTTTGTTTTGTTTTTTCCAAATGTCCAACCTTCAGAATCTCCTTCTGTCCAACATACAACAGGGATTATAGTTCCTGTCTCTCATTTGAACTTGGTAGTTGAGACCCAAATCTATAAATAGAAACCAGAACCTCAGGTGCATCCTTGCCTCAGTCCCCCTTTTTATTGTTGAATCTCTTTTCTATCTCAACAGCCTGCATAGTGAATGAAATTCAGTGGAACCATTTTCAAAGTGAAACAGCTTCACGTTCGTGGGTAATGGCTTTTGTTATGAGATTTTTTTTGATACTGAGCTAAGTTACTAAATTTTTAGCACACAACCATACAAGGTTCATATCATTCAATAGACAAAGACAGCTAATCATGGTTGATTGGTTGAGACAATTATGACATTTTAATGTTTATTTGTTGCAGGAAGGTTACAATGAGTGAGGTATTGGTTCTATTTCAAGGAGAAAGAAATATTCTGGACATGCTTGTTGCAGTTTATTGAGGAAAAAAGCCAACTCTGCTCAAACAAAAGATGCAGCTAGCATACTGTTCCTCCCCTTTTGAGTAGTGTGGTTTAAAATAAAATGTTTTATTTTAAAATATTAAAAGAGATATTATGGTGCTTTATTAAATAGAAAGGATAAAGGAGTTGCTTAAGCATCTGAAAAGGATGGGTAATTCAAGTTCATGGTCTCCATGGAAAAAGTCTTATTGCAAATACTTGATGTAACGCATATTGCAATTTTCTGTTAAGAGAATGTCGAGATGTGCAAGTGAATCCAGAAACAGGAAAGTTTCAAACAAAAATAATCTCTCATTTGGAATGAAATGGCAGATTTCTACACATTCATTTTAGATATGAGAAAGCAGTACAAAGGTGACAGAAGTTTGTAAAACTGAACTTTTAAAGGCGAATTAGAAATACCATATTTCAGTTCTCTGGTGAAATCTCCAATATTTAAGATACCTTAAATTTTACATATGACTCTGTCAGAATTCTCAGAAAATGACGTGGCTCAGTAAGGGGAGAGAACAAGAGACCAAGCAGTATAAAGAGTTCTTTAGACAGTGTTCATTAAATCCTTATGTATCTGCACACTGGGCTGAGTGCACTGTCTTTGCAAGCAGGCTCTTTTGATTAGAGTTGTTTCTTGTCCAACAGTTTAATGGCTTTCCAAACTGATGAATTACTTTTTTTTTCCAAAGATGTCCACATGCACATTCTAACTTTGTTTTTAGTCACGTCATGGAACCCTGGAAGATGCTGGAAAAGCAAATATTTCTTTGAAAAATCAGGAATTAGTATTTGCTGAACTCAGTTTATAGCAAAGTGAAGAAGGTGCAGAACTATATTGAGGTTTAAAGGATAGAGGAAGAACTACCAGGGAAAATCAGTCCAGTGCTCTCTTCATTTGATCCCAATGTTTAAAGATGTAACGGCTTTGTGAACGAATACGGCTTTGGAAAAGAGTGATCTGACCTGGCTGGTGTAGAAGTGAATATCCCAGTACACACATCAGTTTGTCTCCACCAGCATTTTCTTATGTCTGTTTAGAGCTTTTTTGACCAGTGACGCCCAAGTAACATGGAAGTTTAGTATGGTATCCTATCCATCACAAAAAAGCATAAGATCCTCTTTTCTGATTGTGGCTACTGTGTGAGAGAAAGCAGCAGGTTTGACAGCCTTTGTTCTTGTAAGCTTGAGTGACTGTGTGTCTGACTTGCAGTCTCCCCTCTCCTGCACAGCATATGAAATGTAAGATGCTCTCTAACAGGTGGTGTATTATCCATAGTCCTCTTAAGTTCTCTAAACCTATATAAAGCCAGTAAGAGAGGCTTTCAGGATTGAAGCGTGTAGAAATCATGGCATATTGTGCTGACCATGAAAATGGTGTTACTAAGTAAACAAAAAAATCAGTAGGAAGCCAATCTGTACCATGATTAAGTGCATCCTCTCATTTTCCACCATTATTTTCCAATATCTAGTTTGGTACAGTTATTCCATTGTAAGCTTGAAATACCATCATCTGGCTGGAGAGCAGCCAGGCAGAGAGGGACCTAGGGGTGCTGGTTGATCGTAGGATGAACATGAGCCTGCAGTGTGCCCAGGTGGCCAGGAGGGCCAATGGCATCCTGGCCTGCATTAAGAACAGTGTGGCCAGCAGGAGCAGGGAGGTCATTCTGCCCCTGTACACTGCACTGGTTAAACCACACCTCGAGTCCTGTGTCCAGTTCTGGGCCCCTCAGTTTAGGAAGGATGTTGACTTGCTGGAACAAGTCCAGAGAAGGACAACAAAGTTAGTGAGGGGTTTGGAACACAAGCCCTATGAGGAGAGGCTGACGGAGCTGGGGCTGCTTAGCCTGGAGAGGAGGAGACTCAGGGGTGACCTTCTTGCTCTCTACAACTACCTGAAGGGGGGTTGTAAACAGGCAGAGGTTGGTCTCTTCTCCCAGGCAGCCAGCACCAGAACAAGAGGACACAGGCTGCGCCAGGGGAAGTTCAGGCTGGAGGTCAGGAGGAAGTTTTACACAGAGAGAGTGATTGCCCATTGGAATGGACTGCCTGGGGAGGTGGTGGAGTCGCCGTCACTGGAGGTGTTCAGGAGGAGACTTGACAGGGTGCTTGGTTACATGGGTTAGTTGCTTAGGTGGTGTTGGGTGATAGGTTGGATGTGATGATCTTGAAGGTCTCTTCCAACCTGGTTTATTCTAATCTATTATTAATTAATGGTGATATTCACATAGAACTAGAGAAGAACTTGGGTTAGTATTTTGGAGAACAAATCTTAATGGTACCCATACAGTATATTATCTGCTAATAAAATTAGGTCTTGCTAAAGGGCCTTTGTAAGGAAAATTTCAACCCAGCACTTTTTCAGTATTGATAAATAATGCAATTGCTTCTATCAATTCAGTGTGCTAAATGGAATTGATTACTACACTAGTCATGTTAGCACACACAGAGCATAGTATGGATCGGTTTGAAAGCTAAGTGAATGCAACTTTGAAAATCCAAACTTTTCTTTCCATTTAAATCCAGAACCTTTAAGGTTCAGAATAAAACCTTAATTTGGGGAATTCTAATTCAAAGTGTTAAACAGGATAGAACAGCATTTAGTAAAATAAGTAGTGGAAGGATGTTTCACACTTAATTGTATTGTTCTACCCCTTGCTAATCATGTGTGTGTTATGTTTCCTCAGGTATGCTCTGTTCTGAATGCAGTTTGGTAAGATTAATGGAAATAAATCTGTACTCTAATACCACCGTTTAGTTGTCATCTTCCCATGCTATTTCAGCCTTCTCAAAATTACATCAGCTGCTCTAAGGTTCAATTGTAGCATGTAACCTGTTGCAATTTGTGCCCCATTACAGCGTTACGAAGGTGAGAGAACCTTTGAAATGCAATAAAAGGAAAATCACTTCTGTCCTAACTACAAGAAGAATAATTTTAGGGGCCCCTTTCTTCCCCTTTCTTTCCATGCTTGACCAGCCATATTTAAGGAGATGTACCAGTTCACTAGGAAGAAGTTTCAAGAACTCCACAGTGAGAGACAATTGCTTATAGACAGCTGAAACCTGTTCATTTTTCTGCTTTCAGGACAACTGTCAGCGTTCTTCATAGCTTGCCCATTCTCTGGGTAGTTTCATCTCCCAGATTATGTCCTAATTTACTTTGCTGCTACTTTTATTTTCCATATTTTATACATATATATGTGTACACATATAGATATTCTAAGACACTGGGCTGCACAGTTCAATATATTCATCCCTCTGAAGTGTGTTTTCCCAGTTCTCTTCCTGTATATGTTACTTGTCCAGACCTTTGTTTCTGGTTTCAGATCTTATTGTCTTGCTTAGTGACTGAACACACTCTGTTCAGCTGCTGCCAGTACTGTAATTGCATAACTTGATTAAACTGTTTCAGTGCTTCCGATACAGCTAATACATATGTTACCCTCTATCTTTTCTGCATCTCCAATTTGTTGTATTTTGCTTTCCTTCTGCTTATTGAACTCTTGTAGTCCAGGCCACCAGATTCGATCTCGTTGGCTTGCTGGGCTCTTTTAGAACTATTTTAACACCTACTGATTTTGGGAACTGTATGGATATTAAACTTTCAGTTCTGTTTGGGAGTCTCGAATTTTTCCACAGTAGATTTCCTCTCTTCTTCACCTTCATTGTTGATCTCTTAACATGATAAAAAGAGCAGGAATGTTCTTTGGGTTTTAAATGCTGTTATAATTATATGTAAAACAATCTTGAGGCAGAAAATAATGATGAGAACTTTATAAAACAAACTATACTACAGATGAATTAAACATGACATTACCATGCTACTGTTTGACTTCAGTGAGTTGTACTTACCCTTTTTGTCTAGAAATCAGTGCTCTGACATAGGAAGTTAATGGTAAAATCTACAGCACATTTTTGATAGAAAATGGTAACATTTAATTCAAAGTACAGGAGAGATTGGAGGCAGGTAGGAGGTGATTATCTGCACTGAAATTTTGACAGGGCACTTTTTCTAGTGCTGAAGTCACAAAATTTAGGTGTGAATTTTAAATCATAGAGCCATTTAGGTTGGAAAGGACCATTGACTCCAACCATAAACATAACGCTAAATCATGTCCTTAAGCCCAACTTCTACATATCTTTTGAATATTTCCAGGGGTGGTGACTCCACCACTTCCCTGGGCAGCCTGTTCCAATGCTTCACCACCCTTTTGGTGAAGAAATTTTTCCTGATGTCCAATCTAATCCTCCCCTGGCACAACCTGAGGCTGTGTCCCCTTGTCCCATCAATTGCTCCTTTAGGAGCACACCTAGCTCCAACCTCCTTTCAGGTAGTTGTAGAGAGGTGTCCCCTGACCATCCTTACATCCAGACTAAACACGTCTGGTCCCTCAGTTACTTCTCCATCAGTCTTGAGCTTTAGACCCTTCACCAGCTTTGCAGCTAGTTTTTTAATCTACACAAATACAATGCAATTACAATAATTATACTAATAAGTTTATATAATTTGAGATTTTTCAAGAGTTTTGGATTTTCTTTGGAAGCTAAACACTCAAAAAATGAGTGAGCCTTATGGGACAAACACATGGTGAAAACCCAACATGCAGGGTGTCTGTAATAGAAAATTCCTATATGAAATATTGCATATTCTGATGTTTTAAGTGATATTGATACAGATGTTCTATAGTAGACAGAAGATGCTAGAAGTGGGCAGAACAAAAAGAATTTTATAGGAGGTCTGAGTTTGTTGGAGCTATGACAGAGCAGCATAATAGAGTGATCTGTCAAGCCTTTGCATTGTGTGTTTTCTGTGTGTGTCCAACCAGTGTCTAGTTTGGCCTTTGACATCCCTGTGAATTACTAAATTCTTTTGATGTTCTGAACCCATGTATTATCACATTCATAATTTGATAATCCATATTTGCATGGAGCTGT
This sequence comes from Melanerpes formicivorus, assembly GCF_026170545.1. NCBI lineage: Eukaryota > Metazoa > Chordata > Aves > Piciformes > Picidae > Melanerpes > Melanerpes formicivorus. Next base: position 634,393 of record NW_027142411.1, read on the forward strand.
CATTTCCTGAATGAGAAACTGTTGCTTATGTATCTAAATTTTAAGTATTTATATAAGCTATATTAAGAAAATTGCTGTCTGAAATACCCATATGGAGCACCTGACATGAGTGCATAAATTACTTGATGTGACTTCACATCTGATTTAAATAGTCTCCTCTGTAGCAGTCTGCATATCACGAGCTTAATCCATAGGGCAAGACTGATAAGATGCAGCTCTTGCCTTAAGTTTGTTACAGTGGCCAGCATACAGTGAGATTTTTTTTTGGCCATGACTGTGTTTTTCAGATACTACTACTGCAGTATTACTCATGTCAGTAGTAACTGATACGTTTGCTACTTGATAACTAGCACTGTCTTTGAGAAAATGAAATCTTTAGGGAGTATTCATGTAAATAATTGATGGTATTTAGAATACCATCTGTATTCAATACAATTTTTTTTTAATAACTGTATTTATTGGGATGCAGGAAAATTGCAGCAACATTTTCTATGGAGAAAGAAAGTTATTTTCTTATAAATATGTAGTTTTGGAGCCTTTTGGAATGACAGAGGGAGCTACAACAAAAATTGAACCAAATGCTTTAAGTTTAGCGTAATAATCATCTGCAAATAGATGGGCACTTGTGGTTTACTCATCTGTATTAATTGTGTACTGACCAGTGTTGCCCAAGCAGGTTCTGGAGTCGCTGTCCCTGGAGGTGTTCAAGAGATGTTGACGTGGCACTTTGGGGCATGTTTTAATGGCCCTGGTGGTCTTAGGTTGGCAGTTAGACTCAATGATCCTAGAAGACTTTTTCCAACCAAAACAGTTCAATGGTTCTATGAATAGGCATGTTCAGCTTCTGACTGATAAGCATATTTTTCAGTAAGATCAGCAGCTGGAGCACACCATCACTCCCAGCCCCAAGCCAGTGCTGTCAGTTCTAGAGACAGAAGTCAGAATGGGGGGCACATTACATAAATTACTATAATTGTATGCAATATATGCAAATTGTATTTAAAATAAAAAGTATGCCTCATCTACATGTACTCATGATATACATATTTACATGTGATGTATATAAAGTGAGTTATTCCAGCTATTTTGTTTAGATGATGTCTGAGTCACCCTACAGTTAGGCAATTAAAGTTACCCATCAATTCCTTGGAAAAGAAATTGATGCACAGTTTATTATCTTTTGTAACTTGAAATTTATTATAGGGATAAATGATTTATTCTGGTTCTCCCATGTACTGTGTCTGTGTTCTATCAGAAACAGAAGATTTGTTCTTTTACTTTTCCATGCTCACTACCCAGGAAGGCCCTTCTGCTTGGTTGCTAAGTCAACACAAATCAAACATAATCGTATGGGTTTGTCCTTTATGTTTCATTGCACATGCTTTGCCCTATTATCCAATGTCCTTCTGTTGGTGCTGGGAGCTCTTTATCTTGGCAACTAAGGTATTTTTTTGGTTCTGTACTTGATATTAAAGTCCAAACTAATCACAATGATGCACAGATTTAAGGTCATTCTAGCTTTTAAATGCTAATTGTTCTGCCAGCAGTTCTCATTTGCAAGGATTTTTAAAGGCCACATGCACATTCTATAGGATTCAACAGTCGGACGTTTTCTGAAACCAATTAAGAAATATAACTAATCTTAAAAAAAAGAAGCCATATGCATATTGTCCTAGCTGCTGCTTTCACTGTAAGCAGATTTCTTTAAAAGCTATTTTAATGAAATAATGAAGATTATACTTCTCCCCCCCGCAATGAATTAGCACAAAGAAACAGAGAAACTTTCTTCTCCCCCTCCTCATCTTTTCCTTTTAGTGAAGACAGATTTCATTATTTTGAACTATCTTCAGTGATTAATTTCTTCTGTTTTGGGGAGGTTGGTGGGTTTTTTGTTTGTTGGTTTGGTGGTTTTTTGTTGGTAGTAGGGGTTTTTGTTCATTTGTTGGGTTTTTTGTGTGTTGGTTGTTTTTTTTTTTTTTCTCCAATGTGAAGTACCTTCAGGCTTTCAGAAACAGAGTATGTCCATGAAGGTTATTCTGACTGCACAAATACAAGATGTGATTCTGTGTCCTTGGAAATAAATTGTTGTACCCATTTGGCTGATCTTCAGTCAAGAGGCCTTGGCGTTTTCTGGAAATCCACAAATGGCTGGCAAGTCTACAATCTTCAGCTGAAATTTTCCATATGTGCTTTTTTTCTGTTGTTCTAAAGGGCATAAACAGAACTTTAAAATAATATACTAGGAATATAATCATAAAATATACTAGCATAAATAGTGAGAGTAGAATGAACCACCTTGGTGAGTCCATTCATGAGTACATTCCTTCAGCAAAAAGCAATTGGATTCCCATTAAATTATTTATAAGTATACTTTCATTTATTGAATGTCAAGAGCATGCACCCTTTGTTAATGCTAAGCAGAACTATGTAAATACAGCAATAGACTTTTCCTAGGAAAACCATTGATGCAAAGATGAGATCTGCAGTCAGAAAGGAAATTACAGAGGACAAGCTTCTCAACTTGTGAGAACAGATCTTCTACTTACACTTTCCTATATTTGCAAGAAGTGCATCAACAGTTAACTAGCTTGACGCCGTGACCAGAATTGTGTAGTAATAAAGTAGTTGCATTCATCTGAATTGGATGCAAAAATGATATTCATTCTTGACCTGCTAATAATTGCCTTCAGGGTACATTGCTTCCCCTTCTACTGAAGTTACAGACCTTGAGGTCATATCCTCGAGGTCTGTATGTCTTCCAGCTCTAGGGAAGAGAGAGAAACAGAAACCTTCTGTGCCTGGGTCTTGTACCAATGCTGAGTATTAAAAAACAGAAAAGGAAGATCCTGATCCTGAGAGTGAATTGTCTTCTGAGATTTTGTGTTTATAACAAAGCTTATTTTAGTTATGAGCATGGAGAGAGAGCAAGCAGCAGTGGTTAGAGTAAGACAGGAATCTTCTTTTCTCTTACTGCATGTTGTTACTCCTTTATCTTTTGCTGTAGATAGGTGCTAGATCTTTTGCTGTAGATGAATGCTGGGCCCAGCTGCCATACTTCCTAAGGTCACCTGTTAAATGGGTTGCTATTTATTTAGCAACACAATCTGAATTGTGAAACCTTTTTGTTAAGGTGTATTTAGTACTGAAATTTCTGTCATACTGCTGCGCATTGTGTTAAAGCTCACTGCTCCATGTCAGTGTGCACCCAGTTCAGAAGAGAAGCAAGCTGAACAGCAAATTTTGTGCCTGAGAAAGATGAATACATTGCAGGCAGAGGTCCAAGAGCAGTTTGGAGAAAAGTGCAAAAATGAGCTGGGCAACAACACGTTCCTTGCCAGGTGGGATGCAACCAGGGAGATTTGTGAAATAGAAAATGAACGAGGTGGATTGAATGAACTGCAGACTACCATGAGGAGTAATTGCTTTGTGCTGTTAAATGCATTTGCTTTTTAGTTTGTTTTTGAAATTTGTATAACTTAAATAGAAATGACAGTTATCTAGACTCTGTCAGTTGACTAACATATGTCTAACAAATACACTGAATTCTCCTCCAAAGTTTTAGGAAGTTTATTGCAAATGTACTCCTTCCTTCTCATTTTTCTCCTCTTACAAAACTCCACACAGTTTCCCCAGGGGCTCTGATATTCAGTAGTGGTGTTTTCTTCTTTTAGGTTGCTGTGCTGAATATGATTCTGTACTGCACTATGCAATTGCTGTATAGATAGTACTCCTATATAGATATTACTCAGTGTGTTATTATAGTCTATTTTTGGTGTAATACAGTTAAAAACTCAAACTGTGAAGTGTTAAGTAGAACTAGTGAGAGATGAAGTTCTTCAGTATAACAAAATGTCATGGTTTAGGTATGTAGTAAAGCAGTGATCTGTTCAATGCCGTAGTTTAAAACCAAATGACAGTGTAGAGACTGAATGGATTTGAATACCAAATTCAAATTCCTTATGTGGTTTCACTGTTCTGTGAAAGAAATGATCCAGGAGAGAAGTGAGGTGGGTCCAGGTGTGCTATGTGTAGTTCTGTGTCAGTCATGGGCTCCTCAGGGTTGACCTACTTCCTGAGTACCCAAAAGTTTGAAGATCCTCTGGTTGTGGGCTTCAGGATTGTGAGGTAGCCCCACCAGAGTTGTTCAGGTACCCAGAAGGTCCCAACTCCTAGTATTGGTTCCATCCATGTGATTATGTTGCCATGGTGGAGGGTCACGAGTTGTACACACCTTCTCCCTCCACCCCCTCTCCTGCATCATTTTACTACTGTTGCTGCCTTAAATGTCCCTAGTTGATAGCATTGTATAAGGAATGCCACACTGGTCATCAGCCTGTTCAAACACTGGTACCATTTTCTGAATTGCTGTAGCTGTCCTCTGTGGTCTTGCTCTGGACACCTCTGTTATGTTTGCCCTTCCTTCTAATCAGCACACACCTTATGGAGAGAGTTTATCTATTTCCTTGAGCACACCAAGGCTATTCTGTAGGTAGGGGCAGGTGATGGATTATATTTTGTCTACTTCTGCAGCAAAACCTCTCTTTTGGTTTAATCCTAGCCAGCAACTGAGCACTACTCAACCAGTCTCTCATTCACTGGCAGAAGGGCAAAAGAAGTGGTGGAAGAAAAAAAATAATAGGGGGTGGGGAAAAAGAAGAGTTTCATAACTGCAGTATCTATAATAATAACAATAATAACAAAATACACACATTGTAATGAGAAGGAACAGAAAAAAAGGACAGAGAACTAAAATACCTGAAAAGACAAGCAATACACAATGCAATTGCTCCCCACCCTGCTCATGGATGCCTGAGCAGCTATCCACCACAGCCAGCTCCCCTTTGTTTATATAGTGGATAGGACATCCTCTGGTATGGAATATTCCTTTGGCTAGTTCAGGTCAACTGTCCTGGACACACTTCCTCCCAGCTTCTTGTGCACCTGCATGACTGAATAATGTGAGAAGTGGAAAAGTCCTTGATATCCTAGCAACAGCTGAAAACATCAGTACATTACCAACAGTATTCTCACACCTATTCCCACACTGAACCCAAAACACAGCACTCTTCAAAAAACACTGAGAAGGAAAATCAGCTCTATGCTAGCTGAAAGAAGGACAAACTCACGTAAAGTTCACATGCTTCCCCTAATGCTTATACTGCATTTATGTTTGGTTGATGTCTAGATTTAAACACGTTCCTGCGTCTCATGAGCATACATGCCTGGCCAGTCTCTGCGTGGGGTCTTTGCTTTTTGTCTCTTTTTATCAGTATCACTCTGCCTTAACCCTTGCTACCTGCATTATGCACCCATCCATCCAAGAGAGTTGGTCAGAGCTGAATAGAGACTGATGCCGAGATGGAACATTCTGGCACAATTATTTTGCATTTTCTGTCTGCAGTGTAGTGTCACATACTTCCAATGTGACCTAGGACATTCCTGGCCATCCTGAAATCTCTGACTAAAGTGTTTACACTGGCTTCACTTCATCCTTATCCAGTTCTGTTTAGAATGCATTAATGGAGACTGCAGTTTAGACTGGAGTCAGTGCTATGTCGTAGAGAGGCTGCTCTGTTCTGCCATGTCATAGCTGAAATGCCGGGTATGGATCCAATAGCTGTTATGGCCTTCTTCGTGGGTTTGCTGTACATTATCCTTTTGTAGCTGTGCAAGTGAGAATGGTGCTGAAAATTCAAGAATAACAGTGTTATTCTTCCCAGGTGCAGCTGACTCCAAAATGTTGTAAGTCACTGGAGAGTAAGACCCTCTATGAATAGCAAAGGAGTTGTATTTTATGCTAACTTTGACTCATGACTTAGAAGTTAATGAAACCATTCAAGTTGAGTACTTTAATCTCACAAATTGGTTATCACAGCCTTGTGGCCACTTCTTGTTTTATAATAAAGCATAAAGCAAAATATCTGTGAAGCCTTACAAAATTAAACTAAGGGAAATACGTGCAATTTTGAGCTCATTAGGAGCAATTCATATTTTCATCTGTCTCATTAGAGATGTTTTCATGAACTAGGAAAGTACTTTTGAATCTGTGTTTTTTAATTTCCCTGCCAACTGGTGTGAGCTTTTTGGGATTGTTATTTTCTTTTCATTTATTTCAAAATGTTAAAAGGAAGAGAGGAAAGAAGGGAAAAAAAAAAAAAAACACACCACAGGAGAAATGAGAATAAAGCAAGGCAGTAAGGAACAAGTGAATTGCATGAACGTGATAAGAAACACTATTTTAGAGTAGGATTGTTCTCTCCATATGCATCCTTTGGTACTTTGATGACAGTGTATGGAAATAGAGCTTACTGGTAATGGACTCAGAAGGTGAACATAGCAAAGCACATCACCTTGAAGAATGGCACTTGACTTGATGTTGTTATGAAGTTTTATCTTTCTTCTTTTTTTTTTAAGTGACAGATTTCCTTAAGCCAGATAAAACTTCAATACAACTGTATTTTTAATGTACAAAATGGAGCTGTCTGAGCTTTGGTGTATTGTCATACAGATTTGCCTAAATAAATCTTGGCAGCTTCATGAGTTTTAATCTGTGTGATTTTCAGGCTTTTTGTTATAGTGGGTTTTGGCCAATTTACCCCTTAAATTTCCTCATTTGTTGCTTTTGTTACTGGGAAAGCACTTCCTGTATTAATTAAAAGTCCACTAACTAGCCCCCCTCATCTTTCCAAATGACTGACTGAAAAATTATATTGATGTAGCCTTCTCTCTTGACAACCAGATTTTCAGGAGGTTCTGTACACTGAAGATGCCCCTACACCTGCAGCAACCAAGCCTGCAGAAACTGAGTGAGATGTTGCTTACAAGCAACCATCCTGGTATTTGCTGATGATGTTCATATACCTATTTCAAGCATGTAGTGCTTCCTACATGATCCAAGTCACAGTCTGTGAAATGACTGAATCACAGAAACTTTTGGTGTCCAGTTCTGGGCCTCTCAGTTTAAGAAGGACATTGAGACTCTTGAACATGTCCAGAGAAGGGCAACAAGGCTGGGGAGAGGCCTTGAGCACAAGCTCTGCGAGGAGAGGCTGAGGGAGCTGGGACTGTTTATCCTGGAGAAGAGGAAGCTCAATGAGACCTTATTGCTCTCTACAACTACCTGAAGGGTGATTGTAGCCAGGAGGCGGTTGGTCTCCTCTCTCAAGCAACCAGCACCAGAACAAGAGGACACAGTCTCAAGCTGTGCCAGGGGAAGTTTAAGCTTGAGGTGAGGAGGAAGTTCTTCGCAGCCATTGGAATGTGCTGCCCAGGGAGGTGCTGGAGTCACCGTTGCTGGCGGTGTTCAAAAGGGGATTGGATGTGGCACTTGGTGCCATGGTTTAGTCATGAGGTCTGTGGTGACCAGTTGGACTTGGTGATCTCTGAGGTCTTTTCCAACCTTGGTGATTCTGTAATTCAAGACAAAACAAACAAACAACAACAAAAATAAAATTCATGTGATTTCAAACTGGTGACAGAATGAAGCCATACAGGCAAACTTAAGTCTGGAATTTTCTATCCGAGATATTTGACTGAATGCAATCTGAATGTGAAGATTGGATTGTTGGTTTTTGGCTTTTTGAATCATAAAATTATAGAAGGGATTGGTTTGGAAGGAGCCTTTAAAGATTATCTAGTCCAACTACCCTGCCATGGCCAGGGATATCTTTCACTATAAAGGTGGCTAAAAGCTCTGTCCAGACTGACCTTGAACACTTCCAATAGTGTGATGCTAAAGGAAGCAAACAGTGGCATTTCCTCAAGCTCTGGACAACAGAAATTATCCTTTGAGAATACTTCTAATATCTTTTCCTATTAAGCCTTTAGATTTGCTACTTATACTGCCAGCTTTTAATGCTACTGGTGATAATGGTTTTCTGATGCAGGTATCTTTCAATTTACAAGCAGAACAAGGCTGCCAATCTATATCAGATCACCAACCAATCATTATGTACGTTAGTGATGTTTACACGTGTAGCTGCATGCCCTTATTACACATTACACAGCAATCAAATGTATTTATTTTTCTTTTTAATTTCTTTCTTTATGATTTGAAATCTCTATGTGGTAATCATAGACTGGAAACCACTGAACTATGATGTGGTCCTTCCTTTGTAAGGATTAGATTTTTCATAGTAACAAACTCAATTTCTGTTTTCACAAGTGCCTTCACAGTAAATCTGTCTCTGAATGTTTTGCCTTGATTTGCTTATGAGCTACAGATAGGTCTTGTGAGGAGGTAGTTGCTTTTCAGAACAAAATGCTGGTGGACTGTGCATTGGAAATAGGTATTTTATACTTAGACAAGGCTTAGAAGAAGCTGAGCCCTCCTCTCCATTATAACACATTAAGACCTCAACAATAGTTCAAGAAACTCACTGTACAGCAGAGATTGAAATGCCTGCTATTTCCGGGTTTTTTTTTCCCCAGAACATAGAGAGATAAATCTGTCATATACTGCAACTCAGTTTGGTCTTGTATACTGAGAAAATGAACTCCATAGCAATATAATCTTACTTTGCAGTATAACTGAACTGCAGAAGGCATTTCTGGAAGTACGTAGATTTAGGGATCAAATAAAATTTAAGTGTCCTGATATGCAGGAGTTTATGAAGGCACATCTTCTTTGTTGGGAGGCATTTTTCCTTTTATTATTCATGTAAAACTTATCTTTCATTTTAATTGTAGTTCATCTGAACTTTCACTCTTCATAGAATGTGAATTTGATCTATTGTTTTTTCTTCCTTATATGCTTTGTTAGGATTATTACCTAATTGAAACTGTCACTACATATAATTTACTTTCAATAAATGTCATTTTGACTTTTTTTTTTTCCCCTACTGGAAAATAATTATCTTCTGTCTCAAAATGTGACAGTCTGCTTAGGCATCAGGACTTGTGTTATTTTAAAACTTAAAATTATAGTAATATTCTCCTTGCATTTATTCAGCAAGACTTAAATGCTTGTATGTATTCTCCTGCCTTAAAGGGAAAGTGGGAGAGATATTTGTGTTGGTGACTTTATAAGCTTCCTGCAGATGAAGACATAAGTTTTTTTTATATTGTTATTAGCACAATTATTGAGTTTGGTTGCAAACTTTTACACCTATAGGTACAAACATCTTGTACTTGCAGTGACTACTCCTGTGCAGAAATAAACTAGTTTTGGAAGCTTATCCTAATATATAGAAGCAGCATAAAATGCACTGATCAGATAGGCTTCAAATGTCTGAAGTTCTCATCCCAGATCAAAGATTTAGTATTATGGAAGCTGTAACATTCTTTTTACAATAAAAACATTAAATAGGAATCTTACTTACAAAAATGTTTCTATTTCCTGGCTAGAACTAACCTGAAAAGTCCTTTTCTGACTCTGAGTAATGAATGTGCACTGTGCACTACACACAGTGATCAGGGTGCTGTTCCAGGTCGGCACAGGCCAATTGCATGCCATGTCAGCTTTTGTTGAGTTAGTGTAATGACAGTGTGATTATTTGTGTTGATGTCTCTCTGAATACTTAAGAAAATAACATCATTTTAATTCAGGAGATGCAACTTCAATAAGTGGGAAATACCTAATGCTGTTTTAGGTGACATTGTCACCTTTTCTTGGGTTTAAGCTTTTTCTTGGTAGTTCAGATCAAATTACCTTAGTTCACAGCTCATACTGATGGTTTGCACACAGTGCTATATGTTTTAGATTACCTCAGCTGGTGAGTAATAACTCATTAATTTCCGTAACTTGCTCACTTCTGATACTCTAAACACAATTTTAGATTAGGCTGAGATTTTATATTTAAAAAAAAAGAGCTCCACCTGTGGCTGTTTAATGTTAGGAAGCAATCAATGTGTGTCAGGTACCGTTAATGAGGAACATCCTGAAAGGGTGAATTAAAATTTTGAACTACAGCATTCTGGCAGACATCAAGGGATGATGCCATACCGAGTGCTTTGGAGACAACTGAAGATGTTAATAAGGAACACAAAATAGAATGAGTTGCATTCACTGTAGTATAATTAAATATAAAAGTAGTACAGGTTATGAGTGCTCTTCAAATTGCTGAGAGCAACTGAGACTCAAACCCTTGTTAAAAAAAGATCTGAAATAATCTTTGCTATTTTTTCTCTATTCTTGTTGTAACTTAGCACTGTTGTCAACTTAGTTTTTCTTGACTACATGTAAACATTGGCATATGACATCTGTATGGTTCTGTTAACGGAAGAGATAAAGGCTGATTTGTCCCTAATCAGTTTCTCCATTCTGCTGAGGATTTTTTATCTATCATAGTGTTATACCATTTTTATTTTGTTTTAAACTAAAGAGAACTGGGCGGTTGAATCATGTGTTGTACAAAACCAGCTTGTCTTCTGCTAATTGTTCTTCGTAGAGACTTTTCAGTTCCCGTGTTACCTTTTCGAGGGTGGAACCAGAACTAGACATGACAGCATCTGAGGTCCTGCTTGTGACCAGCTCTTTCTAGCCTTTTGGTAGATTAGCTGGTTTCATTGAAGAAAATAAAATGAGTAAAATAAATTTCTTGAGGTGCTGACAGCTGCACCAGCTCATCCACTAATGTGACTTAATGGGACAGTAGAATCCAGTATGAATGTTCCCTGCTCCTCCTAAGCAAACACAAATTTTCAGCTTAGAGCAAAATTCCAGACCTGCTGTTGCATTTCAGAGGGCAAAGATGGTCTCCAGTAAAAGTGAAATTTCTAAACCGTTATCTTTATTAATTTGTTGAGCTGTCTTGCCCTAAAACCTTCAAAACATGGTGTCATCCAGTCAGCTGTCTTTGTTAGAATAGCATATGACACTTTGACATACTTGCATTATAGTTATCCCAGTCCTTTGTTTTCTGTCCCCAGATCATCTTAGGATGGTAGAACAGCATACAAGAGAGAAACCCTTAAATATTCCTTACACATAATACTTTGTAGTTTTCTTCCCCTGCTTGCCCTCACTTATCTTCATCACCCATATCTCCTGGAATGAGACAGAAGAAGGAAAGAAGAAAGGGAATGGCAGCTTGTTTTCAGTTGCCTGCTGAAATTCTTTCTGAACACAGGTATTCTATGCCATTCTCTTCTGATACAATGACAAATTTCCAGCTTAACTGATTCTAAGAAAATCTGGAAACTGGATGATGATAAAATCTTGGAAAACCAGAGCCCAACCAGACTTCTCTACAGAGAATTTGGAGTCAGAGGATTTCTTGACAGATGTGAGAGTGGCAGCTGGAGGGGCTGTCATGTGTATAGAGCATTCTGATGGCATTAGAAAAGAATTTGCTCTTAGAACCAAGTTTATAGATGATACATTCCAGAAGAGAAGCAACAGGAAAGTATGAGACTTGCCCGAAGAGTATGAGACAATGTATGCAGCGTTTAACATTAGCAAGGCTGGTTTTATTTGTGTAGTTCTGATGAATTATCCCTACCAAGCCAAAGAGAAGCAGGGAGAGAGCAAAAACATCTAAGATCAGGGAAAATGCAAAATGAAGTTTATACAAAGTAAACAAAGGTGGTTAATACTGAGCATAAAAATTATTAGGTTGATAGAGAGACAGATAAATTCATCTCTGGCTCCACTGGAATTCTAATGATATTACATGCAGGATTTTTTTTCCCCAGGAAAAGAACTAAAGCAGAAACTCTCACAAAGAAATAAAAAAGAATATCAAAAGAAAAGTATTATATGACACTGAGAAGAGAAATTAAGATTTGTAAGACGTGGGTGTTTACATTCATGACAGCCAAGTCTGTAAGCATGATTGTAAATATGACAATCATGACACTGTTGATTTGCACAGTTAATATTAGTAATTATTTGCACTTAAACTGTCTTCCACCTACAGATCTTCCTGCAGTCATAAATTATTAGGCCTCACTTGCAGCGCAGCTGCATAAACCTGAAATCACCTACCACTCCTGAATTACTTATACTTGAACTTGATCACTAATGATTCTTCTTTCTTTCAAGGAAATGTCCTGACTTGTTTTAATATAAATCTTTGATGTCAAACACTAAAAATTAAGTGAATGGCAAAATAAATGGTCTAATCTAACTAATACCTCTGGTGGAAAAAACCCACACCAATGTAAATATTAAAATAACATAACTACAGTTGCAGTACTGAGCAACTATGTGATTTCATTGGACATACTAGTTACTTCCATAACTGTTCCACAGTTAGTAAGTGTGAGTAATAAGGCCATTTTTTGCTACAACCTTGTGAGTTTAGCATTTTGCATCTGGATTGTTCAGTTCTTCAAAACCTTTTAAAGTTGAGAGAGCTCCTCCAGCCTAGGTTTCTATTTTATCATATGCCATCAGTGAACGCCAGTATGAGCTCATTTACTTATATATATATAATAGGCTTTTAACTTCAAGATAAACAGTAGGGAGAATGACTCAGCCAGTGACTCACAGATTTCTGTTGATATGGAGTACTGCATACTGTTTATAAAATGCTGTGGACCTTTGGATAAACACTTTAACTCTTACTTTTTGACACTTATTCAAAGCAGATAATATAGGAAAAACGTCTGTCTGTAACTTGCTTTCCTGAAACTTTAAGAGCCAGTGGATTTAGCCCAGTAAATTGTCAGAAACAAGGAAACTGGTTCTCATTAAGGATTAAGTGAATGCAGGGATCATTTCCAAGAAGATAGTTACTGTATTCCAACACTCCTGGGTCCTGGGGGAAGGCTATAAAATGGTATCATTGCAGAGGAGACAAAATCTGACCATGTCATTGTGGAATCTGAAGCTACAAGCCATTTTTCAGGAAAACTCGCTGTGTTAACAGTAGAAACTCTTACAACAAATAGGTGAGGTTGAGGAATCCAGGGGAGCGGGGAAGAGAATGGACTTCTTTACCAGTGAGATTGGTTTATGCTGGTTTTAAATGGGTCTAAAACTCCAGCTGTTGTGTTTGGAATGTAAGTATCAGTAGTAGATCACTAAATGATTTATTTATTTGGTGATACTTCCAACTTTGTGATAAAGAGCATACCCTTAGCTTCCTTCCTAGATACAGTTAGTTTTCTCCAAGTGCACACTATAGACACAAAATACCAAGGAGGAAAAAGAAAGATGTGAAGACAGTGAAGATTTATTATGGAACTTAAAGGTAGAAGAAGAAACTTACGAGTGAGGACAAGTAGCCATTGATGGAAATCAGAGGCTGTTTTTCATCAGTGTATCAAAATTAATCCTGCATTCCTAATCTTGTGACTTTAAGTGACTCCAGCTAGTAGCTGGATATAGCTTCTACTTCTCTACTTGCTCTTCTTACTAGTTCCCAGGAATTTAAAGTAACTTAGATGGATGCAATCTCCAAGACACTGAGGCAAAATTATAACAGGATTTTGTGTTATTTGATTCAATATTTTAAAAGAAAAATACATAAGAATTTATTGATGGAGTGTTAAAAAGTAATGAGACTTGCATCATTGTCACCTATGGTTAAGTCTTAATTGATCTATGGGATAAACCTCAAGTTCTGTTAGGGAGAGTTCATTTATAATGTATTAGATATTACACTTGTTTTATGAGCAAAGTCTGGGAATTAGAAGAGAGAAAACATCTCTATAAGTAATATTTAAAACATCTCAATAAGTAATATTTGCAAGTCTAAACACATTTGAAATTTAAAACCAAATTAAGAATACTTCTTGTTTTGAAAGCTTTCAAAAACAAAGCAGACTTTCTGTTTGTTGAGGGTAGCCTCTTGAACTTTGCCTAGAAACAATCCAGAGCACTCTATTTTAAATGACAGGTAATTAATTTTCCTGTGGTTTTTGCCCACATATTTACACTTTTTCTTCTCATTTTAAGTGGATAATGAATCGGTGTAAGATGGTACTGTCAGTCACAGAGATTCAATCCTATTTTCTTTCTTATTGCAGTTGAGAACTATAAAAGAGCTCTTTGTAAGAGAAGTATAAAGACCGGCAGGCCTAAGGTGTTATTTTCTAAAGCACATAAATGATTAATGTCCCTTGACACTCTTTTCTAAAGAAAATTCAGGATTTCAGGTGCATACTGAGGCATTCAACAAATGTTTCTTTTTATTTATTATTATTTCTGACTAAATGGACCAGCAGTGTGGACAGTGCCACTGGAGAATTAGAGAGTATTACCCGGATTATCCTGTCAGCTTCTTAATTATCAATTAATTTTATTATAGCTCGCTTAAAGCAAAAAATGCGGTGTAGAACATCAGAGCGGAGTTTTTCCTGGTATTTCTGTGGTGTGTTGATAAGTTAAAATTTAATTTTCCAGTGCAAATAAGTGTGAAATTAACTACATATGAAACACTTTTCTTATTTTTTTTTTACAGCAGAAGTATCTTTATTGGCTACTTTAAAGTTTACTCAGCAATCTGTTCAAAAGTCACTTTGGTTAGGTGCTTACGGAAAATACACTGTGGTGGGTTAATCCAGTTTGTAGGCTGTTTTCCAGAGAAGTGTTTAATAAAAAGAATTTCATGCAATAAGCTATTAGAGCTTCATTTACATTAATAAGACTCTGTTCTCAAACTATTAAGCTACCTTCAAGATAAAAAAAAAAAGGGGGGGGTGGTGGGACGGACACACACACAACTCACTGTATTCTGCATGCACAACCACAGCAATTAGTTTTTCCTGCTCTTGTACCCTTCTGAGCTCGGTGTATATGAGAGAGAAAGCGCTGGTCTCCTCACAGCTGAAAAGATACACTGCCATGAGGTTCCCTCAGATAAACTAGGAAAACCAGAAAGAGAAACCAGCAATTTAGTTTGCTGTAGTTGCCATGCAGTGGCGCTAGGTGCTGTGGAAATAAGCCCAAGATTTCAAAGAACTGAACTGAATGAATTCATCTTGCAAAGTGACCACAGTAAGGACAGAATCATAGAATTGTTTTGGTTGGAGAAGATCTCTAAGATCATTGAGTCCAGCCATCAACCTAATACCATCCAGACAAACAGAATGTTCAGCTAGAATTGGGTGAACTCTAAGAGGCTTTATTTATCACTGCATGCATTACTGCTACCAGCCACACCATGATTTTTAGAATTATTCTATTTAGTCAATTGTGAATATTCATTTTTGTGGTTTAGGGGGGAAGAAATTGCTGATAAATCATAAATCTAGCAGAAAAGCACCTACAATCCAATGGACACTTGAAGCATATACATATTTTTAATGCTTGCTTACTGAGAGAAGTGATAGCTTCCTTCTTAATTTTAAATCTTTACTGCAAGAAATTAGCTGGAAATGTATTGGTGTGGTGAAAAAAAGGCTCAGTAAGATGATTTTGCTTTTGTTCTCCTGGGAGTCACTAGCTGATAATTGTTTCTTGCTAGTTTTAAATTCTGTTACTTTCTGAATATGTAGTGGCTCATTGTTTTTCCATGGATAAAATTGGTGTAGATTTCAGCAGTGCTTCAAGACATGGAAGAAAAAGATCCTTACATAAGTTTATATGCAAATAATTAATAGATAAAGTGCCAGCAGCAGATGCCAAGAAATGTGCTGACCTTTCTGTGCATTTTGTAAGATCAATAAACTTCTTGTTAATGTGCACTGGAAATAGCTTCATCTCTGGAGCTTGCAACACTTTTGCCTTGAGGGAGTTAAAAATTCACAATCCACAGTTTATGCTAGAAGCCAGTTACCTGTGTCACCTCCTTGGGTTTCTCCCTTTCTGTATTTGAACTGTTCTCTTGTCTTGTACTTAGAAGACAGTCTCTGAGATCTGTAAAGAAAACAACCAACCTTAGAAGAATTAGCTAAACTGTTCTGCAGTGACTCTTGGATGCTTAGCAGTTCCTGTAGGAGACTTTCAAAGGCATGTAGGTCTCTTTTAGTAAGTAATTATTTGGTTAGGCCTTTTTAAGCTTGGTTCGGTTTGGTTTTCTCTGTCAGGCATTGGGATAGGCTGTCCAGAAGGTGACGGAGTTGACATCCCTGCAGGTATTCAAAGACCAAGTAGATGGGATGCTTTCAGACATGGTCTAGTGGTTGTGGAGATGTTGGGTAGAAAATTGGACTTGATCTTAGAGGTCTTTCCCAACTTTAATGATTCTGTAGTTCCATGATTGTAATTTGAGCACCACTATACAGTGAAAGATTACATTTCCAAAGTGTTTTATTCTGTTTTAGGAACATGTGTTTCAATTTCTAGATGCCTTTGAACTTAGTGATGGCTCAAAGCTGAAGCTGTACCAGTCCAGAGAAATGTGAAGTTTATGGTAAAAATAGTCAGCGTTCACCAACCAAGAATGCACTTGCCTTCCTACTTTAGCTCGAGAGAGAGATGATCTTGAAAGAGGGTAATAGAGGCATTTGAATCGAGCCTGCATTAACAGCTATTTGGAAATCTTCCAGCACCATGTACAAGTAGTCTATTCTCATCAGATACTGTAGGTTAACCATCTTTCATTGTGCACAGCATGTCTCTTCAGATCTCCACTTTATCTGACATACGCTTGTAAAAGTTGGGTGAGTGGTTGTGCATCTGTTTAACAAAGCAGTCTTCTGACATAAGTTTTCTCTAATGTATTTTTTATTTTCCTTTTTGCAACTAATCTCTGAAATACCCATATGGCGTTTCCTTCAAGTGTTATTTATTTATTTATTATATAATGTAAGCTGTTTGGCTGTCTGTGTTTGTCATGTGAACTTTACAGTATTTTTTTCTTGTTCTTTTGCTGCATTCAAGGAGGAACTCAAAGAAGCCATTGCATCTGTGCAGTCTCTCTTTGAGACACAGACATTTAGAAAATGTGAGTTGGTTAGCTACTTGGGGATGCTGGAAGTGTAAATAGTAGATTTCTTTCTTTGAGTTGAGCTAGCTGACATCTCAGACACACTGCCTAGAAATCTGTAGAGTTAACTTCTTCTTTCTGCAAAGGCTGTGACCATCTCTGGTTGTGAAGGGAGTAATTGGTTGCTTTTGTGGATCTTGAAGCCTCACAAAGCTCATAGGAGAACTTGTAAACAATGGTCTTTCCCTTTGGGTACACAAGTGGCCCAGCCTCCCTAAAATCAAGTTTGCTGTTAATTTATTGTGGTCTCTTGTTATCGCGCTCCTTCCTTCTATTGGCATCATTGAGTTTCCTGCGTGTCTCTGTGTAGTCACATACTATGTAAATGTTAAAAATATAGCGAAATTCTGTTCTTTTAGGGGTACCTTTTACTAAGAGACCTTATTGCTGTTTACAACTACCTGAAGGGAGGTTGTAGACAGGTGGGGGTTGGTCTCTTCTCCTGGGCATCCCTGGAGGTGTTCAACAGGGGATTGGATGTGGCACTTGGTGCCATGGTTTAGTAGTCATGAGGTCTTGGGTGACAGGTTGGACTTGATGATCTTTGAGGTCTCTTCCAACCTTACTGGTTTTATGATTTTCATCTCCTGCCCTTTCACCTAGGCAGACATCAAGCTTTTTGGAATTTACTGATTCTATTTCACTCTACATCTGGGAGCTGAACCCTTTGAAAATCTGGGAAAAGTCTACAATTTGGCTCTGTATGACAGAGAACACTGCATCAATTCTGAAATATCCCAATCTTCCAAAAAATTTGCAGTACTTGAATTAGAACACTTGGGTTCAGAGACTGCATTAATTCTGTATCATCTGGTTTTGTCATATGTTGTTTCTGATTTTAGTCTGCAAATGCAAAATATTAAATGTAATTATTATGCAGTGTATTGTGTCTTTAGACCTGTGCACTGAAGGAAATTGCCATGGGTGACCATTTGTTGTACTATGAGGTAGACTGAAGTCCAGCAGAAATGGACTTGAATTCACTTACAGCTTGTAGGTAAGGCTAGGACTATATTTAAAGTAATGTTGATTTATCTTGTGGAAATGGTGACTTTTTTCAGGTTCATCTAGATGCAGCAATTAAATGAACTGTTGGTAGTCTTCAGTATTGAACTATAGTTCTGTACAGATTATGCTGAATATCTTTGTGGAAATATGGGCTGCTCCAAATTTCAACCCTCTGTTTGAGTATTAAGATACCAAGTACTGTGATACTGTGATACCTGAAGGGTGTCTGCAGAATTCAATACTCCTCATCGGGCATTTGTGTGTTTTGGTCCTATTCCTCATCTGTAGTTATAGTAATGATAAACAAATAGGTGTCTTCCACTTTTAATTTATATGATTAAATTTTCTTTGTTATTATCAGCACCCTTGAACACCATAGAGAATAAACCTGAGATTAAAATACTTAAAAATGAAATCTGAGATTTTAGATGTTTCAATGTCAGAGATGAAAAGTGCACACACACACAAAGGGAAAAAAAAGACAGACATTTTTATACTTTCCTTGTATGAAAGATTAATATAACTTGTAGATAGGAATTGTTTTTCTTAGGCTGTTAATGATCTGCCATTTTATTCCCTAGATTAGTTCTCAAAGGTCAAAATGCAATCAATTATCCAGTAATTTGGATCCCTTAATTGGCTTGGTTGTGCTTGAAAAGCAAAGCTTCTGTTTTATTTCTATTATATAGTCTGAAGAAAGCAGAGGAGAAAAAAGATTCAGATGATGCTTAGGAGGATGTTAAGGATTGAAATGCAAAATGAAAGATCTACACATACATTCTTGGAGTCTTCTCTGTGATATTTTTAAATTGTTCCCATTTAGACATTGAGAATTCAGGAATACCAAAATATAGTGTCCTACACATGTCACTTTTGGGGCGGGGGGTGGGGTGAATTTAAATAGATTCCCTGTGTTTTTTGAGAACTGTGAAAGAAAGGAGTAAGTGAAAAGCAGAATGGGAATAAATGTAGAGATTTTTTGATTCATAACTTTGATCCAGCCTAATGTCTATAAAAGACTTCTGTTGGCTCGAACAGGAATTGGATTAGAGCAAACTTGCTATTTAGAGCACTCCTGTGCCTGAAATGTGGTGGCTGATTTCAGTAATTAGCAAAGAGAACAAGTAGTATTTCTCCTCACATTTCCTTCTCTGTCATAGATTTAGTTAAAATTTGTATTAAATATGCAGATATGCATATTTATGATTAAAAATGGCAATAATTCAGTTCACTGAGGTCATCAAAATATTGGAAGAATTCTTTAATGCTATATATTTTTATATGTGCATTTTCAGTGAAGTTTTCATTAGTAATCTCATAATTTGAAATTATATTTTTGTACTTCTTGAGATATAAATGAGATGCATAATTTTATTCACAGTTAAAATTCACATAGCTAATTAAGTTCTCATTCTATTCCTTATCTGCAAGAATATATATCAGTTTTAACAGAAAAATTATTTCATATTCATAATTATTCCTCTCCTATTAATTCTATTAAAAACTTTTAAGGCCTGCATTTCATGTTAAAAAAAAAAATACAATTCAGCATTCATTATTATGGGGTTGAGAAACTGCTTTTTGGCAACTGGACAAGAATATGTAGTAATAGAACTGTCACTGAATCTCTTCTGTTTAGAGATAGTCACAATCTTGTTCATATTTTCTAGGGGATGGTATTCAGATTTCAGTCTTTGTCATTTCAATGGGCAACAAGCCCTTGAAAGTGACTTGGAGCAAGTTGGCAAAATCTGCTGACTGATTTTATTAGCAGGATTACAGTGCTGATGTAATGTTGTGTTAATGAATATCTTTAACAAGTCTGTGCCAAAATATGCTCCCAACTAACCTCATAGTTTCATGAAATGGCTTTATGAAATGGTTCTTTAAAAAAAAAAACCCTAACCCTACAACTGTACCTCAGTCTTTCTCACCCTCAGATTGATACAGGTGTTTTCACAATTGTCCTCATTACACACAAGCTCTCTGATTTTGTAGAATTATCAAAGCAAATGAGCTGCTTTATTTTTTTCACCATATCAAGGTGTTTAGGAAGCAGATGTTCCTTAAATGTTTGTATCTGGAAAAGACGGTTTCTTGTTTACAAGTTTTACATTTATTACAGTATGCAGTGAAGAAACTTCTGATGTGATTGATTGCTTCATAGGATGATTCAGTGTTAGCAATGTAAAAGTACTTTTCTCTTCACATACCCTCCACTTCCACTGGGTTTTTATTTAGGTGCACTAAAAATAGAAATGTTACTTTTCAAATGGGCCCTTTTTTAAATTTTTTTTTCATGAAGAACTTCAGGATATTTCCATCATAAAATTATACTGATTCAGAAAATGATTGCAGAGAGTTTGGAGTTGCACTTTAAACAGTAGTTAGACTGATTCTTTAAGCATCTTGCAGCTGATGGCAAAGATGTTTTCTAGAAGAATAAATATAAACATGTAAATTTATGGTATTAAAAATTAGCACGGGGATAACTTTTTTTTATTCCAAATGTATTTTGCATTCTTTATATATTTTCAAAAGAATTACTGGTAATGCTTATATTGCTGTTTAAAAACAGCTACAAGGATTACTTTCAGCACTTAAAAAAACTAATTGCTTTCTAATCCCAGATTTAATTTTTTCCTAGTTTTGATTTAATCTCCTACAGTTAGAAGGCAAAATATTTTGTTTGCTTAAAGAGATTTGCTTGTTTGATACTTTTTTCCCCCTTGAGAGTAGTTTAGAAGTACTGAAAAACTCCTTGACCTTCTCTGACATTATATAAGCACCTTTTGATTGCTTATATAAGTGTCAATGATGACACTTAACAGGCTCTCCTCCTTTCTGTACTATTTATGTTAAGATAGAGTCATAGAATGGTTTGGGTTGGAAGGGACCTGCAAAAGTCATCTAGACTGACCCCTGTGTAGTGAACTGGGACATCCTCTGCTGAATCAGGTTGCTCAGAGCCTTGTCAAGCCTGATTTTTAGTTCAATTTCCAGGAATGGAGCTTCAACTATCTCCTATGGCAATATATTCCAGTGCTCCACCACTCTCATGGTAAAGAACTTCCTCCTAACATCCAATCTAAATCTTCTCCTCTCTGATTTCAAACCGTTGCCTCTCATCCTATCACTGCATACACAATAACGACTTTTGTATAAGCTTTCAGGCACACACCAAAGTTCGTCTTTTTTTAATTTTTTCTTGTGTTTTGGGGGATTTTTTTTAACATATATTTCCTCTCAAGTGTACTTATGACCAGACATACTTGCTTTGTAAAAATAGTCGCTTAGCTTTCCCAGCAGGAGGAGTGAGCCAAGTGTTGAGTGCAATATGAAGGTAGGGACCTTAGTCCGTGGAGGCAGATAAATGTATCTGAAAATCTATATGCTCACGTTGGGCTGCTGACACTGTAAATGAAGTGCAAGCCGGGGTTTTCTCAGCCATGGCGATTGTGGGAAATGGGTATAGGGCTTCAAATGCAAATGAATCTTCTTTATATGCGGATAGCAGCTTTTATCCTTGGTGGCCATTTCCTGAGAGGGAAGAACATCTGTCAGTACTGATAGAATCATGTCTTATCTACTAAGGCCACAATAAAGGGCTCTCTGACAACATTCTTTGTGGCCTGAATAATCTACCTTTGTGGAAAATCTTGCAGGTTTAGGGAGAAAAGTTAGCCTGGGGTACTGAGTTGTTGGAGGGGGTTCTATGATGTTGGTCATTGTCTGGAGGGGTAGGGGGATAGAACACAGGACCTTTAAAATTAAGGTGCATAGCCAAAATTCTGGTTGAATAGACAAGTCCCTTGGAATTTGTACCTTAATTATGTCATAATTATTGCAACCATTGGAAAAAATAGATTTTTTTTTAAATTTATTTATTTTAACTGGAAGAAGTTTGATAAGGTTTTGTTCTCAGGATTAAAATTTCAGTTTTACATAACTCTTGTTTCTTAAGTATTTCCTATATAACATTTCCCCTCATACATTTTTGGCATTGTATTCAAAACTGAGGACACATTATCTAAATTTTATAGTGTCCATATATATCCTTATATAAATTTTATAGTGTCCATATATATCCTTATATAGAGTATGACTTAGTATTAGCAGAACAGAAACAGAAACCCTGTGGAATGTGAAACAACAGATTGTTTGAAAATTTTAAAGCTTTAAACACTTGAAAATATGTTGTAATTGTGACAGTGCAGTTACTAAGAGACATAACTGCATTACTGTCAACTGAATATGTGAGCCTAAATATCCACGAGATCTAAGATTGGAAGTTTTGAAGTGTACGGTGGGTATAACAGCAGATAACATCCAGTGGAAGCCCTTAGATGTAAGAAGAATATCTAAAAGTTATCTTAACTTTGATTTTCCCTTCAATGTCAAATAAGTTCCTTATTTTAAGGAAGAGAGACAAACTCACTTCAAGAATAACGCATATATCCAAACTTACGTATGTGTTGAGGCATAACTGTTCAATGTGAAAGTAAGCACAGCATTTAGGATTGACTTAAAAGTGTTCAGGAAGGATAAAAGCTTACTGAACTAATTCAAGAAAAATTCTATTTATCTGAGCCAAGTTTTGTTGCTTGACATTTTATGATTTACTCCTAAGCTGTTAAAAGAGCTTAAGAAACCTCTTCCTTCTGGTTTCTCTGATGTTATTTATTTATTTAGTATGTGCTGCTTAATCCTGCTTGAAATTTGTGCCATTAATATTGAAACAAACATCATGGGTGTTGACTGTGATAAACCTGAAGATGTGCAAGATGAGCAACGAGTCTACTTCAGAGAACTGTTTAATACGTGGTGACTTCAGTACATCACTCCAAGAACTTAGAGGTGGTGTATAGTTTTCTGCTGATGATTTGCAGTAGTCTTGTGAAATGACTGTTGAGCATTTCTGATATTTTGTTAGCTTCAAAAATGTTCCAGTTACAAACACACAGATTTTCAGTCTGTTTTCTATTCTATTGCAGTCATTATAGGTACTTAAGTTATGCAAAGGCTTGAGCTGTGGCTGAATCCTTTATGAAATTTCTAGGGAGAAAAATACTTAGGTGTAAGAAAAACAGAAAAGACACAAACAATTATGATATTTTTTCAATGCTTTCTGGTCTTAAAGATTTTGAATATTTATGCTACTTTGTTATTAAGATGGACAAACTAGGTGTCGATTGTTAAGGCTGTGGTGTGGTCTGTCGTTTTGAGACATTCATACATAGCTTTTGTAGTTAATATATGAAGGTTTTACCTCAGGTTTGCTGCATACTAATAAACGCCAGCAAAAAAGTTATAAGTTCTTACCTGGCAAGAGAGCCATAATGTATACATTTTCAATCTTCCCTGCCAGTCCTTCTTTTATAATCTTTTATTTAAAATAACTCTCATATTTTATGCTGTAAATATTTATACACCTTTGAAAACACCCACCTATGAAAGAATTGTGCCCAGTGGACTACTTAGTTTTAAATTTCAGAGAGTAACTTTTGTGATCCTCAAATACTGTTATTCTGTACTAGAGTGCTACTTTGTATAGAACCTGGACTCTTTTTTTGCATCCAGAAACTGACAGATTGAAATGGTGATGTGTCGCCTTTCCCAAAGCAATGTGTGTTGTCTGGAGATAGCAAAGCTCTCCAGAAGCTTTGCAGTGCCTCATCTGCTCTTCTCCAGAGCTATATTACCTGGACCTGAGCAAAGCCTTCGACACTGTCCCACACCACATCCTGGTCTCCAAACTGGTGACACATGGGTTTGATTGGTGGACCACTAGATGGATAAGGAACTGGCTTGATGGCCGCACCCAAAGAGTGGCTGTCAATGGCTCCATGTCCCAGTGGAGGCCAGTGACAAGTGGAGTCCCTCAGGGATCAGTCCTGGGACCTATCTTATTCAACATCTTTGTGGGGGACATGGACAGTGGCATTGAGTGCACCCTCAGCAAGTTTGCTGATGACACCAAGCTGTGTGGTGCAGCAGACACGCTGGAGGGAAGGGAGGCCATCCAGAGGGACCTTGACAGGCTGGAGAGGTGGGCACAGGCCAACCTCATGAAGTTCAATAAGAGCAAGTGCAGGGTCCTGCATCTGGGTCGAGGCAATCCCAGGCACAAATACAGGCTGGGCAGTGACTGGCTGGAGGATAGCCCTGAGGAGAGAGACTTGGGGTGCTGGTGGACAAAAAGCTCAACATGAGCTCTCAGTGTGCACTTGCAGCCCGCAAAGCCAATCAGATCCTGGGCTGCATCAGGAGAAGTGTGGCTAGCAGGTCGAGGGAGGTGATCCTCCCCCTCTACTCAGCCCTGGTGAGACCCCACCTGGAGTACTGTGTCCAGTTCTGGAGCCCCTATTACAAGAGGGATGTGGAGGTGCTGGAACGTGTCCAGAGAAGGGCCACGAGGATGATCAGAGGGCTGGAGCACCTCTCCTATGAGGACAGACTGAAGGAGTTGGGGCTGTTCAGTCTGCAGAAGAGAAGGCTCCGAGGTGACCTAATTGTCGCCTTCCAGTATCTGAAGGGGGCCTACAGGAAGGCAGGGGAAGGACTTCTCAGGATATCAGGTAGTGATAGGACTAGGGGGAATGGAATGAAGCTGGAGGTGGGGAGATTCAGGCTGGATGTGAGGAGGAGGTTCTTCACCATGAGAGTGGTGAAACCCTGGAATGGGTTGTCCAGGGAGGTGGTCGAGGCCCCGTCCCTGGGGGTGTTTAAGAGCAGGCTGGATGAGGCTCTGTCCAGCCTGATCTAGTGTGGGGTGTCCCTGCCCATGGCAGGGGGGTTGGAACTAGATGATCCTTGTGGTCCCTTCCAACCCTGAATGAAACTATGAAACTATGAAACTATGAAACTATTTGCAATACCTAGGCTAGTAACACAAGACATGCAAAGAGAGCACTTGCAGTTTGTGCTATTGACCATTGTTCAAGAATTTGCTGAATTCTTGCCCCCATAAAAATGAATAAATGAAATGCCAGTTTTCTGGAATCCCATCACAGACTTTTTTTTTTTTTTTTCCCATTTTTGTAATTATCAACACTTGAGATTTCAGCTAAAGCTGTACAAAGATTACATTAGCATAAAGTGTTGTGTTCTTTTGATTGAATATATTATTTGAGAGAAAATATTCGGTAGGACTAAAGGCAGGAATAAGAAATTATTACCTGCCAGGTGATAAATAGTACTCTGTTGATGAGAAACATTTTTTTACATGCTAATTGCTCCGTTGAAGTTGACACTTAATCTAGTTAAAAATATGCCACAAATCCAGGTTTGAAAATTCAGTATATAAGTAATGGGGCTGTTTGAATTGTAGCAATTACTGCTTCCAAATTAGTGGGTTCTCCTTTAAAATTTACTTGTCATATCAGATTTTGTCACATCATGTAGTTCCACTTCATTACACATTGGCATGTAATCCTGATTGGTAAACTGCAGTGAGATGATCAGAGTTCTACTCTGACTTGGGCGCTTGTGATTGAAAAGAAACCCCAACATGGCAATGCAAATAAAACCTTTTACTGATTACACAGCTACATTTTTGTAGCTTTTATTCCAGGACCTTTCTGAATAGAATTCTGTTCACCTTCTTTAACCCCTCATATGCTCCTCATAAATAATTCTACCTTGTTATGAATGTCTACTATAGTTACTGCATATTTAAAGTACAGCAGTGCCTCTTTGGATGTCTTTCTAACTCGCTGCTCATTGGATTAAATACAAATGGGTTTATCAGGTTTCTCTGAAGATGCAAGTTCCAAACAATGTTGCATATCAAAGACATGTCTTCTAGTTTTTGCTTCTGAAATTAATGAAGCAGTGACTGTAGGATGGGACCTTTAAGAAACCACAATGTTTAAAAGTGGTGTTCTCGGGGTTATATCACTGCTGGTCTCCCTAACTGCTCTGGGGCTCGTGAGCATTTCATATTTTGTATGCTTTATTTGGTGTACCAGTAAGGAAGAGCTTGGCAGAAAATACTGGACTTTTTTCTTTTTCCTTCTTCTCTGAACTTGTGGGGGTTTTGCCTTTTGTTGTTGTCCTCACTTTTGTTGTTGTTGTGTGGTGGTTGTAGTTTTTTTAGCTGCAAAACTCTATTGAGATAAATCAGTTTCTTATTGAGATAGATTACCTTCTTTCATTAACATTTATGGAGCACATCGTATAATGATTATTGGGAAACAAGAAATTATAACAGATAATGTTTCGTAAACATGGTTTGTGATTTATGCTGTGAACAACAGGAGTATTGAATGTGCACTGTCTCTACCCTCCCATTCTTGTTCTCTTCTTCTTTGTTGTTGTTTTCATAAGGAATGTGTTTCTTAACTCAGTGAAGCCTCCTTGTGCTGTAATTTAGATACAGGCGGTTTTGGTGATGAAGTTTTAAATAAGAACATTGGCCACAAAAGGAATGAAAAGGAAACAAAGACATTGCCCCCTGTGTATTGTATAATGAGTTGCTGTCCTCATTTTTCACTTGAAACCAATCGTTATGGTACTGAAGTGAACAGTGCCTCATCTATACATATATATCATTTTTCCAAAGGATGCTCTAGAGAGCATAAAGATCAATAGAAATTCATTTTTTCTAGTAATGGAAAATATTTGGACTGTTCAGTTATCAGACAAAAAGATGACTTCTGGGGGTATCATGCTTGTCTTTCTACCTACTGCCCTGACAACTCAAGGCATGTGTAAGCCTTTGGCTTTTGTATGCCTTGACAAGTGTTCTGAGGAGACTAGAGTTACTTACACTGTTGAGAAGGCAGAATGGTTACATGGTTAGCAGAAAGACATTTTTTCCTTAAATAGACCCTGTCCTCAACACATCTGCTAAGATCTGACTGTATTTCATTTAATGTTTATTTTAGAGCTAACAATACTTAGGAAAAAATGTAACCATTTAAAAAACCCAGCATGTATGAAGTTCAAAATACTTTCACAAACTGTGGAAAAGATAAATATTAGGATGATCACAGAACAATATAATATTGTATTAGATGAAAGGGTACAAAGATGCTAAGATAATTTGAAAGTTAAGCTCTTAAATAATTTAATTACCATATATGTTCTCTGCTGGTTGCATCCAATTTTTAATCATAAACATTCAGAAATAAGCATATTTATGCAAAGACATTTCTACTGGGAGGAATCTTTAAAACTACTTAAACTACTTAAAACTACTGGCTGCACCAGGGGAAATTCAGGCTGGAGGTCAGGAGGAAGTTTTACACGGAGAGAGTGATTGCCCATTGGAATGGACTGCCCGGGGAGGTGGTGGAGTCGCCGTCACTGGAGGTGTTCAGGAGGAGACTTGACAGGGTGCTTGGTTACATGGGTTAGTTGATCAGGTGGTGTTGGATGATAGGTTGGACGCGATGATCTTGAAGGTCTCTTCCAACCTGGTTTATTCTATTCTAAATCTCAAAGTTAGGCATTAAAGAATAATACAACATTTAAGTGGAAATGCTGAAAAAATCTGAAGTACATTTCAGAGATCTAGAATGATGTGTTATCATTAGGAGATTGGGACAGTGAGGAAAATGGAGACAAACAACAGAGAATAGAATTTGAAGTCCTCTGTTAAGCTCAGTGCTTTGTAGATGAAGAAAACATTCTATGCCTTTCACAGGCAATGTAAGTGTAAAACTGCATTTTAATTTTTAAGGCAAATCAAATAATTGCTTATTAAGTCCCTTCTGAAATAATAGGCTTTTAAAAAGAAATCTTCCAACCATCAGCTATTGAAAAGCAGAGGCCCAAAAACAATAATGCCTAACTCTCAGCAGAGATCAACCATAATGGCTGTTGTGTTTGTCTCTACATATGGGATGGATTCTTTGTACTTTTTTTATATCCTTGGCATATGTGATTTGTGTGCCAAATAGCTTGTGAGAGATGCTAATTTTATCAGGAATGTTCCATTTTGAAGTTACATCTCATTTAAACTCTACTTGACATATCCCTTCCTTACTTCAAGGAGGAAGTTTAAAATACAAAAATATGTTTGTGAAATTACAATTTATCAAATTTATCAGCTATAGATTACTGAAGATGACAGTTTACTAATGCTTATTTCAGAGGGCCATAGCACAGCTGAGGGGCATGCATGGCAAAATGTTAAAATTTCAGCCTGGCTTTGAGAAATCTGAATTTTATTTTGATTCCTTTTTTCCTCAGCTAAACTATAAAGAAAATAAAAGTACTCTATTGAGTTGATTTCTTCTTTGGGTTGTTTTTTCCCCCCTCCCTTTCCTTTCTTTCTTTTTCTTTTCTTTTTTTCTATTCTGCTTCAGAATCCTTTGAATCAGGTTATCAGTCTATATTAAACCCCTGAAAGGGTGAAAGAAAGGAAAATCACATCTCATGTTGAACAAAGCCTTAAAAATTGTTTAAAGGAACAAAACCAGCCAAGCTTTGTTTAACTTGCCTCCACTCAACAAGATAGAGTTTGGCCTTAGGGCACTCAGGTCCTGATCCAAACCACTGTGGAAAGAATCCCTCATGGCCTAATTATCAGCAACACTAAGCATTGAGAGTGCTTATTGAATGCTTTTTAATTATGAGGAATCAGAAGGATTATTACAGGAATGGCCTTAAAACAGACATTGTATTTGAAAATGAAGACCTTTATCTAGAGGCTCAGTGTTCTTATTTTTCTGCTCTTGCTCTAGGATAGAAATATAACTTTTTATCAGCATTTGTTACATTTCTATAAAAAGTCTGAAGAGCTGTTTCAGACAGCTAAAAGAAAAATTTAGACTGGGAGCGGGGCTTGACATGGGCACAAGAAAATAGCTACTCAAACTGTATTTCTATATAGAAAAAAATATTTATGGCTACCGACTTCCTATATTCTCTAGAGATGAAAGCATGCATTTTCAACTTCCGGAGGACTTTCTGCAGCATTTACTAAGAAACAGTATCTTTTCTGACACTATAAGGTTGTTTTCATGGATTTCACTAAGACTCAGTAGTAAGATTCACTGCCTGCTGAAAGCAGGGAATGTAATTTACAAAGGATGGGAATACTGATGGTCTCACTTGAATTGCAACTTGGCTGATCTAATGGGAAGGAAATGCCTCTTCTGGGGAATATGCTTCATCTTTGTGAGGTGGGCACTTAGCTAAATAGCAAACTGTTGTCTAATGGGTGTATGCTGATGGTCTTAGCTTGAGTTCTGGAGTTAAGAGAAAGCAGAGAGTAACAGGTCAGCTTGCATTTTTAAAGAGCATTAGTCACAATAGTTAGGTACAGAGAAGGCATGGAAGGATCCACAACACTCACCGAGCTGTGAAATCTGTTTTTGAAGGCACTCAGCTGATGATCCTCGTTTATTATATTTTAATTCTGTCTTGTGCTAGATGAAGTTCTACCTAGATGTACCTAGATGAAGTTCTAGGTAATGGGAGAATAACAATATCAGCTGAGCTTGGGAAAGCATAGTGACCTGTTCAAGATTAAGAGATTCTAAGGTCATTAATTGTTGAATCAGTTCTATCAGAAGAGCAGGGCATCCCTGGAGCTGTGTACTTGCTCCATATGCCTTTCATTAACCCCATAGTAGATTGTAAATGTCTCTGCTCTGAATTCTGCAACCAGCTGGTTTGGAATCAAAAGTCTACCAGGCTGTGATAGCTATGGATATGTGACTGCCACCAGAGTGGAGGTGTGTCACATGTTCTTTCATCATAGAACCAGAAATGGAGAGGTGAATTGTTTACTTAGTCCAAAATTACTTGTGTTACTTCTCTCAAATCCCTGGTCCTGTCTCTTTCTCAGCATAGATCAGTAAATGCAGTGTGTTGAGGTGTTGAAGAGGACATCCTGGAAAGGACAGTAGATCTCAGTGCCTCTGAAAAACCATTTATGCCCACATGTCTATAAACAGATGGCTAAGAGCAGAGTATTTCACTATTTTATCAGAGTGTTCACAATTAAATTCTACAGGCAATTGGAAAATTCTCATATTTCTATAATCATTCAATGTCATAAATTTGTACCAAAATATATATATATATATATGTATTTTCTCTCTGATTTTTGTTTTTTGTGAGTTTAAATATACGATGTTTCAAGGGAAAAATCTGTTAGACATTTGTATCTGTAGCTCTAGTTTCAAAGCTATCATATAACATAAAAGGAAACAAATGTCTGGAAATTAATTAGAGGTAAAAGGATTTAATGGAAGGTTTATTAAAAGTAATTGAAATTAACAAAGGCTATTGATAGAGATCAGAAGTAATTAAATTAATGGGGAGGAATTTGGTTTAATTGAGATTTAGTTGAGAAATTGAATGAAATTCAGTGAGAAAATTGATAAGCTGTCTACTGATTTTTCTTTTAAGATTGATGTTACTGATTTTCAGTGAAGAAAAGCTGTGATCTAGGGAGATACATAACAAAGGTATATGCCTATGACCATGCATTTCTTCATTTCCTCAATGTGAATATTGATATTGCAGTGGTGTCACCAAAATTACAAAAATATTCAAAATATTTGAATACAAAATATAATCTGGATAAATGTGGGTTTGAGAGCTGTATGCAGCAAACAGAGAAACGCTCCATGCTTTTTCAATTCCTTTTCTAATTGATACTGAAAGAAATGAAGTATTGCTAGATACAGACCCACCAGACTAGTAATAATTCTCAGTATCATCTTTTAAACAAAATAATCTATCATGATTATGATATGACATTTTCCCATGACATTGGTTGCAAGGGCTATAAATTTTTCTTTCAAAGTGACCCTAGTTGTATATTGCAAGTAGGAATACAAATAAGTAGTTTTTCTCGTTTTAGAATTCAAATATACAGATTCTGAAAAATATGGGGTCTTTTTGCTTGGTGTCTGGGGCTCTAAAACGGGGAGAGAGATTATTTTTACCTTCTTTGTAGGAAACCATACCAAAACCAGAGGGCATTTGTGAAAGCCCTGTCTGTGGGATATGTGTATAAAGTTAATTGGTATTATTAATATTTGGCTGGAAACTGACTGGAAAACTTGTGGAAACTCAGCCACAGTAATTTTAGTGTCACATGCCTGACCCAAATGGTTTGGATGACAATGCCATAAATTGCCATGGGAAAAATTGGACTTCCTCTGTACTACTGCTCTTCTTTTCACCCTTATGGTTTGCCAGTGCATAGTGTAAAGCTTCTTTTGGCCAGTAAGCTATCTCAGTTATCCTCATGTGTTCCTGGATTGTGTTGTGAAGAGTGGATAGGCTTCCTACTGTGCATTTCAGGTGTATATTATATGAGATCAATCCACACAGTTTCCGTATGTGTAGTGTAGGAGCCAAATGAGAGAGGCAGCGATGTGAAGCATGTTGCACTGCACTGGGGGGCTGATGCCAACTTGTGTCAGTTACATCACTTCTTCAAATAAATTATTGCCGTTTTCTAATATGTTTGGGACTTTTGTTAGTCCAAAGATAATGCTCAGCATAAAGTGACAGAAGTCGAACTTCAGAAATTAAACTTGTTTGAGTTTGCCTAGCCACATAGCAAAGAACTGCTCAACTGAACACCAGACACATCAAACAATTAGAAAGTTAATACCTAAATTCACAATATATAACACTACATGCTAATGTTAAGGATTATCTAGATTGGAAAATGTAGACAGCAAGTTCATCACAGATGATGTTTTTCATAGATACTTTGTTTTCAGAATAACCTCACATTAGCTAAAAGAAGATACAAAATAAACCATGACTAGAAGTATGAAACAAGAGGAGAGCTTAAGCTGTTATTGGTTTCCTGGTTATATACAAACAAATTTCTCCATGATCTTTTAGAAATGTACACTTGGAAGACCTAACTCCATTGATTTCAATGTCAGAAAATTTTGGAATCTGGAGCTTGTTATCTTCCACAGGATAGCAGGTGTTCAATCAAAGTTGTTAATGTATTTTCTGTGGATCTCATATACTTTAAAAGCAGGTAATTAGAATTATCCACAGATACTTTGTAACTATGAATAATTCATTTCCTGTGCATCAATAAAATAATTATTGCATATTATCATTCTTCGCTTTCTACTTCAATAAAATTGCTCACATCATGTCACTGTCATAGTAATGTGCTTTTTTATTTTTCATATTAATGAAAACTTCCAGTAGAATGAGGAAAATTGCAATATGATTTAATGTCATCTCTAAGCCTCTTCTGTTGTACTGCACTGAAATGATAAAATACCTGGATTCTAGCTGATCATAGATGGATATTCTTGACCATCTTGGCCACTTTTGAATACTTCCCTCTACAAACAATGAAGTGGTTTAGAACTCTTGTCTCAGCATACCTAAAAATTCCTTCCCAACTTATTTTGTAAAACTCAGTTTCTTTCCAAGTGGTTTTTTTTTAATAACTTTGTTTAGGAATTCACTACAGTCTTGATCCAGAATATTTCATACAAGAGTACTGTGGAATCCTCATTAAAAACTTACCTATATTTTATATTAAGCAAGCTTTTAAATCCTTGCTGGATTAAGATCAAGTTCTATTTGAGTTTATTTTTAATGGCTTATCTTTCAGAAAAACATTTATCACTCATTAGAAGTTTTTATCCCAGCTGAAATGTATTACTTTTCTGACAGCACTAAAAGACCTGAAACAACAAAGCAAACATTTTGAAGGTGTGGGGGGGGTGAAGGGGGAGAAAGGAAAACAAAACAGAAAAAAAGAACCCGGCTGCCCAGGGCCACATCAAATCTGATTTTGAATGTCTCCAAGGGCAGTTATCTGTATCAGCAACAAGCTTATGTTCTTTTGTTTTCCAGATATGTACACTCAACATCAAAACCAAGTCATAAACCAAGCAAAAATGTATTCTGCTTCAAAAAGGGAAGAGGTATTCTAAATATTGCAAAATGCTTTAAAAATATTTTGCATTTCAAAAATTGACAAACTCAAGTTTCCACACAACTACTGCCACTGGCACGAACCTTAACCTTTTTGTCCCAACCTTTGTTTTGTTTAAGGGAAAGTGCAATGAAAACTATTTAAATCTCACTATATGCTACTTGCAAGGCAGTCCAAGTACTTTTCTACAAGCAGAACTTAACTAAAACAAACAAACAAAAATAGTAAATGCACTCTGTAAACAAAAATCTGAACACTTTAACTTCCCAGAATCATGCAGGCATCCTTTAAGAAGTGAGAAATAAATCAAAAAGCCTGTGTTATGGCAAGCTTGGGGACTTAGCCTTAGCAAAACATTAAGCAAAATATTTTTTTCTATTACTGCAAGGTGAATGAGCTTTTGTATTTGCAATCTGAAATTTTAAAATAATATTGTTTCTATTAGGAAATGTTAATATTCAATTTAAAGTAATTATTTGGTGCACACACAGATTGCTTCGTGCCTTATCTATGTTACCAGGGCTTTGCACACATGTGCTACCTCCTGCTATTCAACTCTCGTCTTGATTTCAAATGTGTTGCCAGAAGAATATCTTCCTTTTCCATCCTGCAGTTTGCTGTAACCTGAAACACACCTTATAGTCAGTGCTTGTTTGAAGCAGAAAGATATGATCATGCTATGTGTAAACATGAAATTCTGTGTGGAAATAATCTTAATAAACTAGTAAGGAAAATATTAGGTTGGGATGTGACAGCAAAAGGTCTGTACTTACTTGGCTGTTTATTTTCCCTGTTCTGTGCTATGGATCCCTCTATTTTGCACTTAAACGTGTCAAAATGGATTAATTCTGAATTCTGCTGCTACTTAAATGTTTTTTCAGGCATGTCCACATTAGTGTAATCAGTGGCAGTGATGTCTATGTAACTGAATCCTTTTAAAATTTAGCACTGATACAGTCAGACTTTCAGATTATTAAATAGTCCATGAAATGGTGTGTGTATTGATCTCAAATTGTGCATTCCAATGTAATAAGACTTGCCAACCCATTTAACTTCAGCATAAGTTCCACTGCTTTGGGGTCCTCTTCCCTGACTTAACACCTGCTATGCCTCTGAAAGAACATGGCTCGAACTTTTCCTGCTCCATGAACCCACACACGTCATTTTGCTGATTGAAGCTCAGCCCAGGACATGGCACATAGCACAGATTGGGTCAGTGTTTGCATGGTTTATCCTGACTTGTATGATTGGCATTAGGAAGGGAATGTTTTCCTAAGTTAGACAGGGATGAATATTGGGAAGGTTTTTTAACCTTTTGCTCCCAGACACATTCAATGCATTTGCCTGAGTGCCCCGATTCTGATTTTTAGCAACCTCTTACTGTTCTTCCTTGTCTGTTTTAATTTCAAGAACACACTGGGGTTGTCTTTGATTAAAGAATTTTTGTGGGTTTGGTACTAAAACTGTCCAGGTGAAGCAGAATGGCTGATGACTGGATTCTCTGAATTTAAAATTCTATGGACAGTGAAACTAAGTGAAGAAATTGTGTATGCTGTAATGTTCATTCAAACAGAAAGGAATTGAAAAACAACTGCACCTGGGGAAAAAGATTTGGAAAGACACCTGGAGATGTTCCAAATGTGTGCTTTCTTAATAATTAGCACATCATACACCTAGTTTGCATCTCATAAATAAGCATAAAGTAGTCATTTAATGAATCATCTCAGTTTGTGCTGTCACAGGTTACAAAAAAAGCAAAATAATTTATTTTAAGAACAAGGTGAGGCTCTTCTTTCAGTATCATTAAAAAATTGAAGTAGGAAGACTCATGTCATAATGTAGATAAGATGGTTTGGGGGTTTTACTACTTTGTAGCATGAGTTAAGCTCGGTGCATTTGGTGCAATGCTATTTTGTACATGTTGCATTTCTGGGCATGTTTTAGAGGACAAGATTGGTTAAGTGGTGGAGCATTTTCTGCTGCCTAAGATCTTGTGTGGGAGTCTGTTTAGCCACAGAAAATTTTTAGGCTTCCCAGCCCTACCCTACTCAGATAGACTCAGTTAGTTTATTGAGGTCTAACAAAAGTATTAGTACAACTGTAACATGCTGGGCTTTGAGGCTGCATATCTAGTCTTGAGAACTCCAAGGATGAGTTGTAGTTCTGCTGCCTTCTGTGATGGCCAGCAGAACTAAGTCTAGCCAGCCTGATCTAGTGTAGGGTGTCCCTGCCCATGGCAGGGGGGTTGGAACTAGATGATCCTTGTGGTCCCTTCCAACCCTGAATGAAACTATGAAACTATAATAGCTACAGGAGAGACTTCGTCACTAATGCACCAGACTGGACTTGGTGTGTGGGAGCAGTGCCATCCACTTTGGGACACATCTTAGCACTCTGCCTGGGTCTTAGCAATGGCTTCCACAGACCTTGTTAAGAGTTATTTTCATTTATTGTCTGAATGTAAGGATTTCTTGTACATGGAGGGCAAACATCCTTCTGTTCTGATAATCCTGTCTGTAACAGTAGGCAACAGAAAGTGCGTAGGGAAACATAGAGATAGTAAGGGCTCTATAATCATAACAGCAGAGATTTTGTCAGAGAGATCTCCATACCTGAAGATATTCAAGGTCAGGCTTGACAAGGCTCTGAGCAACCTGTTCTAGTGAAGGCAGGGGGGTCTGACTAGATGATTTAAGTTAGAACAAAACCCCTGAAGATCATTGACTCCATCTGTTGATATATTTATATACTGGTTCTCTTCAGCAGTGACTCAAAGGACAACTATGGGTGTTGTTGACATGTTGATTTTAGCCCATATTCTGAAATGGTTATTGTTTCCATTCTGATTTCCAAGGGGAAAGTTGCAGCAAGGAAGTCTTTCCTGTGGTGGAAGGGGATAAGGTTAGGGAATACTTAAGGAACTGGCAGAAGACTGGGCCCTGATAGGGTGAATGCACAAGTGCTGAGGGTTGCTGCTGACAGATGTCTTAACCTTGGAAAAGTCATGGCGGTTGGCAGAAGTGGATGAAGAGTGGCAGAAAGCAAATGTCAATTGTCTTTTCAAAAACGACAGGAAAGAGGACGCAGGGAACTACAGGCCAGTTAGCCTGCTTATTGTAACCATCCACAGTGGAGTACCTGAAGTGCTCTTCGTGAAGAATTCTCATGTTTATTCTTACTCTGTGTTTGATATGTAAAATGATGCACTTCTGGAGGAGATTTCTTTACAAAAGGAAGTGTTCAAAGTCTAGCTGCTACATATGGGAGCTTGAACTTGAAGTGCTTAGCCCTACCATTGTTTACTGAAGGTATTGTGAACAAGTGGAGACAGCTTTTATAGAAATTAGGCATTTCTCTACAAATCAAAGAAAAAGTAAGGCTTAATATTATTTATTTTTTTTGCCAGTAACTATTTTTTCTATTGCTATGCTGTATTTATGCAGACTAAAAACTGCTAGATCATGTACAGCTTAGAGGAGATTTCTCATGAATGACAGCCTTCCAAGAAAAATAACAAACATTGGTAGCCAGCTTTCAATTTTATTTTTGTTTTCTTCATAAGGAGAGGAAACTGACCAGTGATGCTTCAGACTAGGAGGAGAAAGAAGAAGAGGAAATCTAGATGAAATACTATGTTCTCTATTTTTTTTTACACTGCCACACAATACAGGGGTAAATAAATGCAACAAAATGTTTATAATTAATAACAAAATAGATGCATAAAGCACATTACAAACAAAACCTGAACGTTTTATGTTTGCCCAAAGTTAAGTTTATAGGGCTCTGTGTTGTAGGGTCAAGGCATAAACACTTTTAAGAGAAGCAAAAAATATGTATCTGGGTTCTATATTCCTGGCTTATTCTATTCCTATTCTATTCTATTCTGTTCTACTTTGAACTGGCTGTAGGTTTGCAGTATGGCTATCGAAGGGGTGAATGTTGACTGTGCAAATTATGTCTGCAATCTCATACCTGTCCCCTGATTTTTCTTACATGAGGCTGACTCCATTTTTGGCCTCTTCAGTACCTCCGGAGATGGTTTATTTCTGCAGCACAAACAAGTGGAGATACTTTTTAAGGTACCAACAATTCATCATAATCCAGGACTTGCATTAAATGCTGTTTGTAGTGGTTCTGTTTCCTATTTAGAGACAGATATAAATTCTGAAGTAATTTGGCTGCCTTCCTGAAGCTTGATGACTGTTGGAGCTGTAGAGTGGGGGCAAAAAAAAAAAAAACCTACTCACCCCTCAAAAACTTTTGAAGAAATCTTTGAATAAATGTTCTGAAAAAACATCCTTAGAGAGCCTTTGACACTCATCAGCCTTTTTTAAGTGGTAAGTGCCAATAAAATGTCTGTAGAGAGAAAAAAAAATAGACTTATCTAATGTGGTGACTATAGAGAAAGGTATTTTTGGATTTCTTAATGTAGCTTTCCATCCTGCAATATATTATTAGGTGTTATCAACAGCAAGGAAAACTGCCAATCATCTGAACAACTAACTACTTTTAAAAAGGCATCCAGTGACTTTAATTATGATTAAGTATTTATGAAATTAAGTAATACTGAATACACAAAATCCTCCTGGTAATGATCAAGGTGTTTATTTTTTTCCATACTGTTAGGCTTTGGTCTTGCAGAGCACATTGAGCATATGCATCTTTGAAGTTAGTAGGAATTTGTTACGTAACATGTATTTTAATTACCTTGAAAAATAAACCCCAAAAGACTTCCAAGCCCCCTTTGTTTCTCCATCCAGTCCCTGTACTCTTTGCCCGCTGTTTTTATTCAGTGTTCTTCCTGTCATGTACCTTCCCTTGAACTTCAGTCCTGAGTTCTTCAGCTCCTTTTGGTCTTTGTTGAATTGAACCCAATCATTTTAAGGTATTTATTGATGGTCTGTCTAATCTTTATTCTCTGGTCTTCAAAAACAGTGAAGAGTTGGCCAGTTCAGTAGATCTGCCTGGCCTCAGGCCAAAGTTTTGAGGTACATGCTCTTTCCAAAGCCTTTAAGGACAGACTGAATCCTGCCTCCTATCATTGTCTGGCAACAGAGAAGTAGACACGATGTCTGTGGCACTTTCAGCTCCTAATGTCTTGAGGATTGAGTGAAGTTGGTGGCCTAATTGGAGGAATGCAAAAGATTGTAAGACACTAAAGGTCTCATAAGTGCTTCATACTCAAATTTCTGCTAGTGCTGGTGGCTACTTGTCAAGCATACTTGTAATGAAGTCCGTTTATGTATAGTACTGTTTTTACTCTTGTTATTTACACTGCAGCCAGATGTTCTTTCCATGTGACCACTGTGGAATTCCTCACCACTATAGGATGTTTCTTCTGACTTTTTTACTTGGCAACCAGTTTATTGTTTTTGAGTCTGAGGTAACTGAAATAGGAGCCCTACAGTGTTCCATAGCCTGGGAATCAGGGCAGTGAACTACCTCAGTATTGTAGAGCCAGTGAGTGACCCAACATAATATAGATGTCTTTCCTGAAAAAAATAGCTTAAACTTAGTCTTCTCATTTAATATTCTGAATTACATTGCAGATTCCACTATTAGGCAAGCACACGTTGGTAGAGTTATATGTGTTTTCATTTTCAGAAGATCCTTCAATACATATTTATAAGGAATTAAGATTTATGGTAATACATTTTCTTTTCTGTGCTTGCACTCTTTCATGTGCTTTTTCACAGGCTCTTTCTCACACTCTTTTCTGTTTTTTGTTTTGTTTTTAGGTTGTCTATATTATTTAGTTTGACCCTGCTTTACGCTAAAGATTACTCTGATGTTTAACCCTTTTATTTGAAAGAAAACTCTCCCAAAAGGCAGCATATGTCAAACTGTGTTTCAGGTAATTGAAAACCTACATGTTCATCATTCAGTAATCAGAAGATACTAACAGGCTTATTTTCTTGCACTTGCTAGGCAAGAAAATTTATATTGTCTTCTTATACCACCCAACTTCAGTGGCTGGAGCAAACTAAGCCCAAAATAAAACTATATGCAGCTTTCTGCACTACATAATAATTGAAGAACTCAGTAATATATTTTCTTTAGTTAAATATCCTAAGTTGCAGAGTGTAACAGACTGATTTTACAACAAGACTTGGCTCTAAAACAAATGGACGAGAGAAACAGAAGGTAGATTTTTAAATGTTATTTGTCTCTGTGTAAATTATGTATTTGTATTTTAAATGACTTTGCTCTTTAAACAATGATATAAACAGTAGGTTAAAGCTGCTCATTTATCTGTCAGAAGACTCCACAGTGTTAAATGAGATTAAACAAGTCTTTCATTTTTGGTTAATGGTTGAATTATTAATTGTGCTTGCATGCATCTATAGGGATTATTTGGAGAATAGAAATTAGACTATGTTATCCTAAGGAATACAGAGTGTCTGTTTTTAATTCAGTGCTGAATTAACTGTACTAGAAGAGTAAGGAAAAAGCTGCTGGCCGTCAGCCAACAGCAATTGCTACAAGTCAAAAGAGCTGCAAGAAGCAGGTCAAATTTAAGAAGTACAGAATGCTAAAGCTCAATTATTTAAATCAAAAAACCTAGTGCAGATGATCAAATAAGCAGTTGAGAGTATTTGATTGGGAGCACATGGAAACCATCTGTTCCTCTATAAGCTAAACCATAGTAAAAAATACAGGCAATCACGTGTAGTTAACTGCCTACATTTTAGTTAGTACACTATGTGCCATTCTCAAACTGCATTTACACAAAATATTTCAGGTCATTTGTGTCAGAAAACATGCATAGGTGCTTATGAAAACTGCCTCACACGAGACAAGGATTTCATTCTGTTGCTCTACAGTAGCAAAACCAGCTTGTCCCGCAAGAGGAGGGAAGAGATTATACCCCTGTACTCAGCGCTGGTGAAGCCACAGCTTGAGCACTGGGTTCAATCCTGGGTACCACAGTATAGAAAAGACATTGAGGTGCTGGTGCGGGCCAAGAGAAGAGCAGCAAGGCTGGTGAGGGGTTTGGAGGGTGTCGTATGAGGAGTTATTGAGGGAGCTGGGGTTGTTCAATCTGGAGAAGAGAAGGCTGAGGTGAGATCTCATTGAACTCTACAACTACCTGAAAGGAGGTTGGATTTAGGCTGGCATTAATCTCTTCCCCTAAGTACTCAGTAATAAGACCAGCGGAAATGGATTTAAGCTGTGCCGGGGAGTTTTATATTGGACATTAGGAAAAACTTCTTTACTGACAGAGCAGTGAGGTGGTGGAACAGGCTGCCCAGGGAGGTAGTGGGATCACCATCTCTGGTGGTGTTCAAAAAGTGCATAGATAGGGTGCTTCAGGACATGGTTTAGTGGTCATGGTAGCTGGGTTACAGTTGGACTTGATCTTAAAGGTCTTTTCCAGCCCTAGTGATGCTGTGACTCTATGAAATTAATATTATGTACGTATAAATAATTTTGCTCTCTTCTTTAAGCAAATCATTGTAGAGTACAAAAGCTGTGCAAAGGAGCTTCTTGAAACCTGCCCATTTCAAATAACATTTCCAATGGAGTGTTCTGAAAAAAAGTTATTTTACATGTACTGTGTTTGAATAGTTGAGAAATGACTAGTTTTTTTCTGTCTTTTTCAAACTGGTGTTTGGTCTTTGGGGCTGGAAATGATTGAAAGTGAGGTGGAATTTTTTCTCTATTTTGATAGCAAAGCTTTTTAACTGTGGTGGTAATTAAT
Organism: Melanerpes formicivorus; assembly: GCF_026170545.1. Taxonomy (NCBI): domain Eukaryota; kingdom Metazoa; phylum Chordata; class Aves; order Piciformes; family Picidae; genus Melanerpes; species Melanerpes formicivorus. Next base: position 674,810 of record NW_027142411.1, read on the forward strand.
CTTATGAATTATTTTACATTTCTGCATTTCCATCCCAGTCTGCATTTCCATCATTGTTTGTTATAGAAGAGGCTTCTGATCATTGAATTCTTAACCCCTAGCTGGGATAATTAAATAAAAGCAAGCGCACACAGGGCTTGCCTACATGTTACCTGTAGTGCATATTTACTGCTTTTCAACCCCATGTCAGCATCCCTCCAGAAACATGAGTGCATGTATGCAGTGCCATTCTGAAATTTTATGTAAAGTTTCTTCCAAATAGCTTGGACTTGCCTTCTGTTTGTGTAGCAAATGTGGTGGTTAAACCTATCAAACTATGTGGGGCAAGTGTTCTAGAGTGGCCACATTTTTTACCGGTGTGTTATTACTAATATTACTTGGAGCCATATCAAGTCTTGTTGCTATTAGTAGTGTACAAAATAAAGGAATGTTTTCCATGCCTTCAGAATTCCTCAGTCTACCTGACTATTTTAAAAATGTTAATTTGTACTGGTAAAAGGTGTTAGAAGAAACTCTCCTGATATCCAGCCTTAATTGCCATAGTGGGAAACACTACTTCTTAACCCATTTCAAGTATGGATTCACTTGTTAAATTCTCTTTGTATCCTTCTTTATGTGTGGTATTTGGTCTTTAGTTCAGTAACTGTATATGCCAGACAACTGTTTTGGAGCTGTGCTCAGCTTCCTGATGGCCAGGACCCTGGGATAAATAGCAGCTGCATATAGAGTCTGCAGAGATGCACTAAGTGTTGGGTCGTCCCTGAAGTCAATTTGGATTTTGTGATTGCTGCCTCTCACTTTAGAATTTGAAAGCGTTTCAGATGTGTCACAGGAGCAGAAAGGTAGAACTTCAGCAAGTCTTTAGATCGAGACACGGCGCAGGAATGACATCAGATTCAAAAGATGATGTCTATTTCTTTTGAAGGTTTTTGTGCATGTGAAAGCAAGGTACAAGAGACCAGGAATCCTTTGTGAAGGATTGTGATGACTGGTATGAAAGCTCAGCCATCACCTAAGCAATCTCATGAAGTGTAGTTCAAAGCAGAACTTAGAAGGAGAGTTTTAGTATCAGAAGCTGACAGAGGAGAGGGCTGAAGAGATGCCCTTCTGTGAGGGGAACCTAGTTTTAAAAGTTAAACTGAGTGTGTCCAAGAAGTAACAAGCTTCTTCAAGTTGTCTTTGTACTAGGAATAACTGGCAGTGTTCAAACTTATGTACTGTTCAACTAGGTCTGAAATTGTGCACTATAAAGTAGTGACCTTAATTTGTGAATTAAGACATTTACATTTGTAAAATAAACCAACTGAAGTATTAAAGAACTTGAATAAATATGAAGCTTTATTTTTATACCTGGAAACCCCTAAGAAGAAGTTCCTTATCTCCGCTTTTTTCCTCATAAGGTTAGTTGATATTCACTGCTTTGCCATGTTTGAAGATTTTGGTCAGATGCAAGTCTGATACAATGTCCCTTATGTCTTCTAGTTTGGACTGGTGGAGGTGAAAGTTTTCAGCAATGGTCCTACAGGTAAAGCGACAAAATGCTTTATGATCATGGATAGGTTCCTGAAGCAGCAAAAAAGGTGTATGTTTCTTTCTCTTTTGTGTGTGTATTCATGTGTTCTCTGTGCTTGTTTTGTGTTTCATGAGCAGGAGAAAGGCTAGACTAAGTTTAAGTCAAGTAGCATATAAAATCTGTAAGTCAACAGTTAAAAGTAATATATTCATAGCCTCATAGCCTTCTTTTTTGTGACTTTTGTAGGAAAACAAGTTTTGCTTTTCATTTCTTTGGTAGTCACTCATTTTTCTCCACCTTTGTAGCTGTGAATTTGTACCAAGGGAGAGACCTCTTGTAAACGTCAGTTCTTTGAAATAAAAAATGTTCACTAAATGAGAACGAGTCTAAAATAGCTTAAGGCAAACAACATCATGTACTTGATGGAACTAGAATTACTTTTGAAGAATTCTTTAGATAGTCCTTCAGAGTGTTTTTCTTCTGAACTCAGAGTGACTGAAATATCTGAAATTTCCAATGATGGTACTGTTGTGCAGTTTGAATAATGATCTTTCAATAACACAATGCTTTCCTTCAGTACATTTCTGATATCTTTGTTCAGGTACACGAAGCTATGAATCGCTCTATTACAAGTACAGATGGGTAAACAGAAGCACTTAATTGTGATGACTCTAGAAATAATGTACAACTTAAGCACTTCCTTGGAACTTATATAGAGGTGGAAGTACACTGCACATTCCCTTTTTTTGTAACAGCTAACTAATTACAGTGTACCGCATCCGTGCTGTCACTAAATGGTTTCACACTGTGCAGCCACCTCACTTCTGTTCTTGAATTTGGCAACTTCAATTACTGCTGATAAAAGCTGACTTGTTCAGGAACTCTAAAATAAGAGAAGTATGCTATTAAATTCTCCAGGGATCCTGTTTTGATTCAAAACTGAATTCTTTGATATCCAAAACTTGAGTTTTCAACAAACAAGTGAATAGAAAATGTCAGTTGTGAAGCAGACCTCAAATCTTAGAATGCAGAGTACCCTTCTGGCTTGTGTAGGAACTGATTTTATTTCACACTAAAATTGCTGTAGATTCCATGAAGGCAGTTACTCTAAAATAAAATTTCTTCTTTACATGCATGAGTGGACGTATAAATCCTACTTTTTGTGAGGTACACATGTAGTGTGTTCTTATCTACCATGTTCTAGTGGGTATGGTGTGTTAAGAGAGTATAGCTGTGTGTTTCTGACAGGCTTTTTTGGACTTGATAATCTTAGAGGTTGTTTTTTTCCAACCTTAATGATTCTATGATCAAATTCACAAAGGTCTACAATGTTACAGCAGTAGCTTCTAATATTAAACTATGAAACCCACAGTATTGTGCTTTAATTGCTTTTACATTCATTTGTGCATTTCGTGGGGTAGTCTTAGAAAAATTGTCCTCACGTTATTTTGTCTCATTGATGCAGATTTTAATTAGAGATTTTGCTCTCAAAAACTCTAATTTTCAATTATACATATTTGAGTAAGCATGAAAGTGATGGAGTAAGTGTGAAAAAGACAGAAAGAGGAGTTGAAAATGCAAAAACTTGAAATCAAAATTGGAGAATGAAGATATTAGAATATATATGTAATTTGAAACCTGTATATTCTCAGAAAATTTCTACTATAATTAATACTGGGTTTTCTTAGGTTGTCAAGGCAGGGAAATTAACTTGGTTGATGAATGTTGAATAATGTAGGAATAACAGTTTTAAAATGATGTTGGTAAACAGAGGGATTTTTCTGTGTTGTTAGCATGGTTCTGGAAAGTCCAGTGTTGATATTAAAATTAAATCTGTGATTTTACATTCAGTGCAGAAAATGAGTGAAAGAAGGAAATTCATTGTCCTACTACTATGATTTTTTGGAGCTTCCAGCAATAGGTTGTTAGAGAAGGACTGAAATTCTTCTCATGGGTCCATGCTGCCTTGAGAACTCTCATGTTCATGTTTTCTGCAGTTTGATGCTGTACAGTTAGCCTGTACCTTTCAATATTTTGCAGAATTGTTGCAGAAAATAATCTAATTCTCCAGACTGGGGTCATTCATCACTGAGAAGAGGGAAATCTGTAGCTAGTGTTACACCGGTGCGGTCCCTAGGAGGAAGACAGAAGTACACGAGTGAGAGAGATAAGAACTGGCTGATACAGCTTGAGAGGCAGCTTTGTATTAGGAAGCAGCAGCTGAGATTCAGGATAGGTTAGGGAATCTAGAGGAAATGGAAACAATGAAAAAATTTCCCCTTTGTCCTTCCACATACTTAGTTGGTGTTGGTGCATCTTGCTGAGCGTTTTACGAGGTGCAGGAATGAAGGCATTGTGTTTCAGGCCCTTTCACCAGCTAATCTCCTGATAAGCTTTCTAACATCGGTTCTGAACTTGACATTTTTTTTTTCCTCCTCTATGCTATCCTTGAGGTAAATTCTCTTCTCTGGTGCTCACTTGCAACTCTCTTATCTACGCTGCAGATCTTCTCTCTGAATTTATATTCATTTTTCTGACTGAATGTCCACTGATGTGAAGTTTTACATACCAGTCATGCACAGAATGAGTATCAATAACAATTCTACCTTTTTTTCACTTCAAATATTGGAGAAGAGAGAATGAAGGAGCTTCTCACTGGTACTTGTACTTTTTGTGTTTGTGTGTGTGGATTTTCTCCTTCACAACCTCTTCAACTACTTATGCGCTTGGGTTTGAAGAAACAAATGAGCAAACACTGACAAGTGACATACCTTACAAGTGTCATTTGTGAGTGGTTGCACCTTTTCAAATCCAGAATGTAGCAAACATTTAATTAGGAAGTGAAATGCTGTATGTAATTTTGAATTTAGCTTTTTCTGTTGCTTTCAGGCTTGTTACATTTCTTTGTATAGTGTGCCACTCTTAGGCAGAGGACTGCAGATTTTTCTTGTCAATCAATGCAAAGGTTCATTCACAAATTTTGTGGCAGCTGAACTATACCACATATTGATTTAATTTGTTTTGGTCAGCAAATTTTAGTCTCCTGGGCATTTCCACGATATGAACGTTCTTCACCGGCTTCTTTACTTCAATCTTGAACATTTTCAAGGTGTTTTTATTGTAGAGACAGAGTAAGATCTTGGATTTTTTTTTCCTATTTCTTTTTTTTTTTTTCCCCTCAATGGGATCAAAAGAAGTATTCAGCTTCCTACTTCAAACTTAGATAACTCGATGTTCTTGCATGCTGTGAAGAAATTTGTCATAGCCCTTATCTCAGAGGAGTAGGCTCTAGGGAGATCTAATAAAGACCTTCCAGGATCCAGACCATTCTGTGATTCTAATTCAGCTGTGTCCAACCTCAAATTGAGTTCTTATTAAAAGAGTCGACGACACCATGATCTATGACTCAAGACCACATTGAGATCTTAAAACTCTTTTATTTACTGAAGGTTTCTCTAATGACTTAAATGTTTTAAATCCAGTAGGTGAACTTCTGATGTGTACTAAGGCCATCGTACCACCATTTGTATTGCAAGGGCGGGTGGAAACACTGATGGTGTTCTCTGCAAAACAGATTCTATCAGCCCAAAGTGCTATGATAGGACACGTACTTCTGGAGCAGTATTTGATTGCTGCACACCAGAAATTCACATGGAAATGACAGCTATCACCATGTTAGCTACAAGTTGCTGCTATTGCAGATTGAATTGGGGTGGTGGTGGTGTCTGTTTTCTTTAAAGCAGCATTTCAGCTGCAGAGGCATTTGCTACTTATAAAGTATCCAAAAGTGCTTTCAGGGAGCTTGTGATCCTAGGATCAAACGGACTACATCAGAGGTTCAATTCTTTAGGTATTCAGGACTCCTTTTATTTTTTGGCACTCTTGTAATTTAAATATAGCTCCAATGATTATATTTTATTTCAAATGTTGTAAAAGAGAAATAATTCATGGCAGAGATCTTCTATGCTTGGATCTCCACAGCCAAATGCCTTTTGAACACTGAACTCCTACTAGAATCTTAATTGAGACCAACCCTTCAGTCTTCCTAAAAATCTAGCGGGTAACATTGGTAACTGTAGATCTTTGCCTTCATGCACCTTCAAAGGACAGTAGTCTCCCAGGTACATTCCAAGTGTGGTCATTTGTCATGAGTGTGTATGTGGTAAATTAGCAGAGGATTTTGTGAATATTTGAAGAATACTCTGCAAAACCATGATATTTCTAGATAGTTCTGGTCTGTCTCTTTTTAGCTTGAAGAGAGGACATAATTTTTACATAGAAAGTCATTATTTAATTTTTAAACCCATTTTACAGGCTTTCTTTACAATAGCTGTAGCATGACGCTCCAAGAGCTGGAACACCTCTGCTATGAAGATAGACTGAGGTAACTGCCATTGTTCAGCCTGGAGAAGAGAGAACTCCAGGGGTACCTTAGAGCTGCCTTCCTATATCTGAAGGGATCCTACAGGAAGGCTGGAGATGGATTTTTCATAAGGGTGTCTAGCAGTAGGACAAGGGGGAATGATTTTAAGCTGAGGGAGAATGGGTTTGGAGTGAATTCTAGGAAGTTCTTCAGTAAGAGGGTGGAGAGACTCTGGGAGAGGTTTCCCAGGGAGGCTGTGGCCGTTTCCTACCTGGGGCTGTTCAAGGCCAGGCTGGATGAGCAGCTGAGTCTAGTTGAGAGGCATCCCTGCCCATAGCAGGGCAGGTTGGAGTAGATGATTTCTAGTCTCTTCCAACCTAAGCCATTTGGTGGTTCTATAATCCTGAAGGTAAGAGAAGCTCTGTCTTTTTATTCTAGTTCCTATAGTACCTCAGGGAAAGAAAATAAAAATCTCAATACCTGTTAACTGTAATCAGAAGGGTACTCACCAAGCTTACCAGTGGGTTAGTGAAGAGGAAAACCAATAATCTCAACACAATATAATTTGGTACTTTGGGTTTTTTATGGCTTCATATGTATTGGCTGTCATTCACTGTAGTATTAAAAAGTTAGAACTGTATGGAATGAACTTTCATTATTCAGGATACAAAATCAGTAGCTCACAGTTTAAAGAGGAGTTTTGAGAAGTTTCATTCATCAGTGAGCTTAGTGAGCTTAAGATTCAGGGCTGTTTTGAGAAATTGCTTCATAAAAATGTCTGCATCCTATTGATTAGTTATATCTGTCTGCCTTTCATGGAAACTGTATTGTTATACATAACCCTGAAAATACAGCAATCACCAAAAGGGCTAAAAATCCATTAAGCTTTCAGTCTTCAGCAGTTTTGCTTTTAAGCTTCAATTGATTAGTTAATTAATTCACCTATATAAAGAAAAGTCTCTTAATGTAGTGCACTCTAATGGTCATTTCCTTCAGTATTCTTAGGGGTATCATAGGAACTTGAGAGTTCTCATACACAATATCTTGTTTCTAACACCTGGAGCTACAGATTTTTCATGACATGCTTGCAGAAAAGAGTATTAGAAATGGTGGAGGCGCAGAGTGATCTTGCTGTTTATTCTTCAAGCTTCTCACAGACAATGACAGAGATTTATTGAGTTGGAAACTGCATCAAAAGGCATCATTGTATTTGCTTGTGACTAGTAAAGAATCTTTCTGGAATTACAAGTTGTACTTTTTTGAAATATTTTTATCTGCCCTCATGTCTTGTAGCAATGATTTTCACATTTTTACTATGTATTGTGTTAAAAATGACTTTAATCACTGCTTTCTTTTGTGGTTTTTAATATGCTACCTAATAATTTCATTGACGGTTTCTCAGTTCCTGTGCTGAGAAACAATTAGCATTCATTCTGTATTTATTTTCCTCACTCTGTTCATGATTTTGTGCATCTTTGTAGTATTCTAATGCCTCTCGTTCACACTGAAGAGGCCTAGCTGGTCCTTTTATGATATTCTCTTCCCTAATCTCCTTATTCTCTTTCTCTGTGCTTTTTCTCATTCTCTCATTTGTTTTATTGAGATCAGGGACTGGAATGACTGCAGTGTGAGATGCTGCTCTTCCCATGGGTTTACATCCAGGGGAATCCCTGAGTGTACTATAACAACAATTATATGGGGGGGTGGTTTGGTATTTTTTCAGAAAACTGGACACAGTGACTTAAAGATCTCTTTTGTGAAGGGTGTTTGCTTCAGTGATCATCTCAGAATATATGGTTTTAACTCCCTTCCTTTGGTGTGAATTGCTTTGGACTTAACTGCCCTGAGAATTTACCCACCAGTTGCTTAGCGTGAAAAGCTTTTTCGGCAAGTCTCAGTCTAGTTATGGTGGGGAAAAAAAATACATATGTTCAGTATGTAACATAAGAAGAGTCTCTATGGCAGTAGTTATTGTTGCTGGATTATTTTAGTCTCTCAAAGACATCTGTATGAAGTAACCATAGTGTTAGGAACTCAGAGTCAGAGAAAAAAGAACTTTTAACTTGTCTGCCAGTGCTGTGAGTGATCTGCCTGTTAGTGCAGAGTCTGCTCATGAAGATGAACATGTGCTCTCCTGGAATGATGTACATGGTGTGGTATGTTTGGAACATCATTTGCCTCAGTGAAGATGTCATTTTCCCTGCTTTTCCTAGATTTATGTAGACAGACAACTTCATGGCTAGAATTCTTTGTGGTGAATTGATGCAATAGCTTACTGTCACTTCAGCTTGTTTGTGGGGTTCCTGCTGTGCCGACGCTTATCATCGCAGTACTGTCCATATTCAGTTCACATGCAAAACTAGTGCAAAAAGTGGTAGGAGAGCAATTGTTGGAGGAATTCAGGGGGAGACCTTTTCACTGCTGTGTTTATTTAAAATTTGCAGCATCTCAACAAACCCAGTACAGGCCTTTATTCTGACGAGAACATGAGAGTGTACTTTAAGCAAGTGCCCAAAACTATCCTTGAGATACTAGATAACTAAAGTTTAAGTACATTGTTAATGGCTACTCTAACAAGGTTTCATTTTGTGCCACTTGTTTATCTTCTTACTTCAACAGAGAAGTCTTGAAAAAATATAAAAAACAACCTGGTGATGCCTAGCATATGCTTGTTTGTGAAGAGAAGATGTAATTATGCAGCAAACCTAGTATCTCAGTACTCACAGTTGAATTCAATAGCAGAAGCTAAACTTGTGCTAAAGGACTTCATGCTTTCAAATCCAACTATACCTTTATTCCTTTGATACTCATTTATGGACTGTTCCTTGTTTGGTAGTTATCATTAGAAATCTGCACAGATTGCCCCCCTGTTCAACCATCTTGTGAACTGCTTGGAAAAGAAGAGAGGTGTTGTATGACTTAAAATAAAATACAATTTATGATCACTTTGACTGTGGACTCACCAGGAAGTTGTTTTTGGTTTTTTATTTTTCTGGAATGCTATTAGTGTTGCAAGGTAGGAAGATAAAATAAACAAGCAGATTTTGAATAACATGGGCATGGTTGGTGGGGTTTCAAAACACAAATATTTACTTGTAAACAGTCTTCCTTACAGTAGTTTTGAGAGGAGTGCATCCAAAACAGTTCCTAAGAAAGTGAATACTGGCACTGTGGCCAGGTAAAACATGCTCCTTGTCCGGTTTTGTACCTTTTTAAATTCACCAGTGTTGTATGGGTTCTTAAAATTGAACTGATGCTTGCATACCGCTTTTGAGTGACACAACAGTAAACACTCAGAACACTCCTGAGCCTTCTGAAGACAGAGAACTATTTGCCATGGTGAAGTATTGCCATTTTTAAACAAAATGGGTAATATTTTTTGTTGTTATAAAGGTTATGCATGTCTGCAAAGCCTGGAGAAAGTAGGGTAAGGCATTCTTACAATGACTAGACTCTTCTTCATTACTTATATTGAGGGTTAAACTGGCCCTCTGATACCATTCCTTATCTTTGAGTCTCATCCAAATTACAATGAAGGCATCAGAATGATCTAGATGCATTTTACAGGACAACCTCTAATGCTTAGCTTTTTCACATGAGAGAACCGTGATGAAAACCAGGAAACTATTATTTCATAAAATATTTGTGAAAGAGGTTGTGCTTTGTTATTTCTACACAATGAGTTTTAGGCCTGTAATCTGTCAGCAGCAGTAGATTGCTTTTCAGGCAACAGCTAAATTTAACAGAAGAAAGAAAACAGGGTTTAATATGCCATGTTTTCATGTAAATTTTGGCATGAAAAAAATGTGGGTTTATTAACAGATGTGTTACATTTGCTTATATTCTTACTCTCTCAAATGCAGTGTATCTGTTTTGTTTTGTGTTTTTCATGGTATATAAACAGCATTAGGAGGAAATATTAATGCAACGCTCATTCAAGCATGTGCATTCTTGTTTTTGTTTTCAAAATTGGTCTTGGTATTCTCAAAAACCCTGTATTTCACCAAAATGTCTTTGTTTTATTTATAAGAACATGGAATAATTTATTTGGAAGGCTCCTCTGGAGGTCAACTACACACCTTTATCATTGATAGGTGTCAAGTTTATTGTAGTCAATCTTTGACCACCCTCTTCTACATCCTTCTGAAACAGTTAATTTGGTGATTGTCATTGTGAGATACTTTTGCTTTCAGTCTTCCAATAGAAAATTTCCTATCACTTTTAAACTTCCAAGTATATAAAGACTGGTGGGGATGCAGAAAGTGGTGGTGGTGGTGAAATCTGTTTTTTTTTTCCAACTATTTGTTAATGTTTGTGGTCTTGGATCCACAGATCTTTCTGTTTGTCACTTGGCTGCAAAGAATATACGTTCCTGGCTACTTAGAAAAGTATTGGTTCTCCTTGTGAGTCCTTTACAACAGACTTATCATTGAGCACAGCATTCCTGGCAGCCTGTTGAAGAGCTTTAAATTGAAACATCCTTTTAGGGTAGAGTGGTAATCAAAATGCTTGTGTGTTACATGGGAAAGGAGAAGTAAGCATTTTTCAAGTTTATGGCACAGAGCTTTTCCCGTTGTTGTAAGAGTTCCATCATTAAAAATGCCACCTCAAATTGCCATACAGTTCCCAAAGCAGTTCTAAAAAATGTTTGCTTTTGAAGATCAGTCTTTGGATCAGTTGTAATTGTAATTGTATTCTGGTGTCATTAGCTCTCTGTGTGGCTTTGCTCTGTGCGCTCTTCATCATCCAGAAAGCACATTCTATTTGAAGCATTTATTCCTAAGTCCCAGAGTGAAATGTATGATACGATTTTCTCTATCATCCTCAACAACTGTGCATTGTTCGAGGTTCAGCTTTTCTTCTCAAGAAATATCCTCTTTTGGGGTGTTGTTTTCAAAAACTGTACCAGTGATGCTACATACATTACAGTAACATGCTGAATGTTCATTGTGTAGCATGATAGCAAACCATAAATTGCAGTAAGTGCTGCCTTTACAGTATGGAATGCTTTCCCATAGGAGGGAACTGATATTCATATTCTTTTGACAGAGCTTTCAGGAATTTATGAGGATAGGACCTAGTGTAGGAGAACAACATGAATATGGGAACTTTATCTTGCATTTATTTACCAGATGGTTATCCTAGCCATAGGTTTTGTATTTTATGACTTTTTAAATAGTTGAATTTGCCAAGTTCTCTGATTGGAAATATTTCATATAAGCGGTTTCATATTTTATGAGCTCATAATGAATCTGTGAAGATAGATTTGCCTTAAATTGTTCATCTGCCTCTAGATGAATGCAGATGGATTGCCAGACCCCTACACTTCTTGGGGTCATGTATTTGGGATCCCTTGCATGTGCTTTCATAAGCCATGGCTTGGACTAGATCTCTAGGCTGGCCAAGTTGCTTGGCACCTGGCCTCCAAATTTCCTGACTGTGGGAGATCCCTAATGAGCTGTGATTGAATTTGTGGCAGGTGCAGACTGAAATTAAGATCCATAGTCGGAATAAAAATCTATTGTGGTAGTCAGAGGTGAATAGCCATGGAACTGGCAGATATTTTATTCACATATATCTAGAGCTGCCAAAGCCTCTTGGATGTGCTGTTCTGCTGTGAGCACTGAGCAATTTAAGCAAGTAGCTGGATATTTCCAACTTGGAAATGTACTGAGCTGGAGTTGAATATTTCATTCTAGAAATGGCATCATTTGGCACTAAGTATGCACTTCCAAGATTTGTCTTACTGTCCTCATTCAGTCTTATTTTTTCTTGAAAGTAAATATTTCCCAGAAACAAAAGTTTCATTTCTGTACTTGCTCTCAGCATGTATGTGTTCCACCAAACATATACAAATTAACAGTCAAATAAAACTCCCATATATCTTTTAAAGTTAAGAAATGCCAAGCATTTAGCCCCATGTGATTATGTGCTGTTCTCCAGCAAGAAGCCACTAACTACAAAACCTAAGCTTCTTCAATAAGCTTCTTGTTGATTCTGCCCTCCCAAGCATCAGCTTTTTATCCCTCATAAATACTAACTAATCCTGTTTTCTTCCTGACTATCAGCTTTCTCTTCTTTAGACAAGCCAGCTTTTACTGCTTTCTCTGCAGGTTCAAACTCTTCCTTTTCTTTCTTTCCTTAGCTTCTGATTCAGTCAGGGGAGTTAGGATGCCAGCAAAGTGCAAGGAGAGGAAAGATCTCTTATTTTAATACCAATACCATATTACATCTTGTAACAGTTAATTCTCATTAAAAACTTCATGCACCCTCACTACCAAAGAACAGAATGTGCTTACTCAGTCTATGGCATTTGAACATGGACTGTATAGTTACAAACAGAATTAAATACCCAGTTTCCTACAGAGGTACAGTGCTTGTAAAGGTTGGTCAACACAATCCAACAGTTTGAGCCATGAGAGGCTCCAGTTCAGTCACTGAGAACAGATTCTATTGCTTGTTAATCTTTGAGTGCTTACTTACATGTGTGGGAAGTGTGGAAAAGCTAGCAGGCTTCAAAACAAAAAAAGTCTGGAAACTATTTCACATGTGCAAAATTCTTCTCTCCTGGTGTCAGAAATGGTTGAGCTGATGAGGACGAAAGTATCAAAAATGAAACCCAAAAACTTTGAGAGAGACCCAGTGAAGGAAATGTCAACACACCTGGCTGAAGACTGAGCCAGGAAAAGCAGGATGTTGAGAAGACAGTAACACAGTATTAATATTCATTGCTATCTGGAGTTCTCCCTGAGTATCCCCACCAAATAATCCTCACTTTTATTTTGCATGTGTAAGTAGTAGTGAGAATAAAGCCTTCTGCTATCAGTTCCCAGCCCTTTGTTTGCTCCAACTTTGGTAACCCAGCAATAGGACGAGAGGAATTGCTCAATGTTGTTGCTTCACTGTGAGCTGTTTTGTTCAGAGAAGATTTAAGAATTCTGACAACTGAAACACAACTTATTTTATTGGTTGGTTTAGTTTGTTTTTATACTATACCTTTCAGGAGGCAATTATGTCTGCTATATAATTTCATGATTTTAAGCCAGCATGTAAATTAACTATAGTGATAGGTCGATTCATTTTGGAATAAATCCAAACTTAGTCATTTGTCAAAAATGATTATAATGCATCTTAACAAGTCTAATAAAGTGTGCTGAAGTGGTGTCACTATAAAAGTATTCCCAGAGATGTCTGCATAGATGTGAAACATTTCCTTGACTATTCTGACTTGATCAGATCTATGCAGCTAGCTTCACATCAGGCTTTTCCAGGCTTGATCACTCAGATTTCCATTAATTTTTCAAGCCTTTCTCTAAAATCTCCTTTATTATTTATTTAGCTGTTTCTTTGCTACAAGGAAACCCAGTGGAAAATGAATGTCTTAGCTATTTAACCATTGGGCTAGGTCAGGTTATTTACTACATCTCACTGTCTTCTGTGCAACTGAAGGCTGAGCTGTTGCTTTCTATTCTTGCAGTATGCCAACCCACACAGGTGAATCCACAGTTAACCCATGGATGAAACTGGGCCAGTGAATGACACATACTTCCATGATTATTCATAGGGACAGGTCCATATGGAGTAGGATAGTTGCCTACTCTTTTCTCAGGCCTGAAAATACAGGAAAACTCAAGTAGCTAGAATGGTTTGTTAATAGTTGGCTGAGTAGCCAGGATGGTTCATTAATAGCTGCTGGTTGGAGATGCATATGTTATTAGCTGTCAGATCTTACCTTTTGGCTTTACCCATGAAAAGAGAAGGGAAGAGAGAGTGTAGAGTGGAAGATAAACTCCTTGGCTAGAGGAGTGCATTACAGACTTCCATTTATATGGGTGGGCCTAGGGCTAACTGGGCAGGTTAGTTCCAGATGGCTCCAGAAAGCTCCATTTAGCACAAGTACAAGACTACAAATAGCAGAAGGTGAGTGCTGGCACACTGGATTAGTAAACCTCCCATAGTAGTTCTGGTTTAGTTATTTTGTGAAATTGTAAGTTCACAATAGGAAGAAAGAAGCTGTCTCTCCTGAATGCGACGCCTCCAGAAATCTCTGATAACTGCATAAGCAGTGAACTATTTTTTCTTCAACAGACTGCTCCTGACCTGAGGTCTGCGTTTTTACTGTACATCTGTGCTCTAGAGTTGTGAATCATTGTATTTCAAATTCATTTAAATTCAATAGTAGGATGAGAAAAACAGGAGGATTAGGAAAACTCTTGAAAAAGGCAGTCTCTGTATTAATGGTATACAGAGCCCACCATGCAGCTCCCTCTGCCACCAGCACCTGGCCAGGTAAATCCAACTTGGGGACAGAAGGAAAGTCAGCATGGGTAGGAGTGAGGAGGGAAGCAGGAAAAAAACCAAAAAAGATGAAAGGTGATTTTTTTTTTTGTTAATTATTTTAAATTGGTAGGCACATTAGGTGAGCTCATAGTATATGAATGGCTTCGGAATTTGCTGCTTAAATCATATTGACAACTTTTATGATAAAATGAACCTGTAAGAAAATACCTACAGCACAGTGAGACTTCACCAGACAGCCTGGAGAAGAAGGTTACACAACTGAATTTGCACAAGAGGGTAGGATGTGAAAGGGGAATTTATTTTGCCTTCCTCTATCTTGTATTTCTGCCATGTGACTGACATGAGCTTATCTTCTGCTTACTCTGTATGGAGAGTTTTATGTGCAGCTAATTCTATAGACTAGCAGCTAGGATAATTTTGCAGTGTGCATGTATTTCCCAGAAGTGCTGGTATATGAAGATCTGGGAATAAGCCATTAAGGTTTTGTGAGAGCTTTGTTCTTTCCTACAGGGTGTTGTAAATAACTTAGAATAATTTGGACTTAAGCAAAAAGGAATTAAGAAGTTGACTGCTGCTAATGAATACTAATGATTGCTGGAAACATGATCAATGTGAGGCACATATTATTAGTGAAGGTGCCCTTCTTAAACTTCATTAATCACCCAGATACCTAGGAAGCAACAAATAATACCTTGTTATTTGGCAACAGCTAAAGGAAGAGGCAGTTTATAATTGGTGTTAAAATCTCCATTCCTGCCTCATGCTGATGCAAAGCAAGATTTCCCAAAGAGTTCGTGCTGACATCAGTAAAAAAATGATTAGTGCCCTATTGATGCTTCAGTATGCGAATGTATCTGAATAAATGACTAGTCCTGTTCAAGTCAACCATGAACCGTGCGAGTTTGCAGTTAATCATGGCTGCAAGGTCTTCCATAGGGGCAGAGCGAGACTGTGAAAGAGCAGAGCCAAGGAGATTGAATTGACTTCTGAAATCCGGTATCATACGAAGGTACATCCTTTTGCTTTGCCTTAAACACAGTCATTGTAACAAATATGCTTCTTAAACATGTCTTGTACTTTTAGCCGCTTAGAAGACCACAGAGATGCTGCTTGTTTTCTTATGCCTATTTCAGTATCTTCACATAACCTACAAACAGCTTTCATGTTACTTCCTACAAATGGGGGCCTGGGTTTTGTCTCTACCCATCTGTTACTTTTCAGATATTCTTTCAGTTTCCTTCCTCTGCAGCAGGTATTTTTACCCTTGGCTCAACCAACTTGTATAATGACTAAGCAGAGATTGTGCCCAGAAAGTTTTTGTTACTTTCGATGTTGAAATGACTTGAAATGTGTATTTATAACCTGTTCCTTGATTTATTTGTTTTGTCAGTCTTACTAATGGTATGAATGATAAGGTCCAGAATTTCTTTCACATGAAAGTTTTCAATATAAATGTGTGGAGAAGCCCTTCTAGCTCAACTGGTTCCTTTGCCAGCGTCTATGATTTGCAGTTAGCCCAGACTTGATTTTAATTTCCTGATTCGTGTTGTTCTCGTCCATTCCATTTCAAGAAAATAGATTTTTACTTTGTTCTCCTTATTGACTTCAAGGTTCCTATCTAACTTGTTCCTGTAAGGAACAAGCAGGCCAAAGATATCAAGAACTTCAGATCTCTCCAGCACTATCTCCTGTTTTTTTACTCTTCAGTAATTAGTTTCATCAGCAATTCACTTTAGCAACTGATCTTCCTAGGAAGCTGCATTTGATCCCATTGGAGATAACCTGCTGTGGAGAAGTCTTTGAAGTTTGCCTTTCCCAAGTGTGATTTTTCATTTCTTTCTCCTGAGTGCTCTTGTGTTCATTTACACTCCTCACAGTAAAACATCTTCTAGGAATGCATAGATTATGAATTTGGAAGCTTAAATACTCAAGGAGAATTAGCTTTCTGCCATTCTGTAGGGATGGAATCAGAAACATTTTGATCATTTTCCACAATTTTCCAAGTAAATCGGATTTGATGCTGATAAAAAGAGAGGCAGAATAAGCAAAGCAATGGTTTGCATGGGCCTTCTGTTTCTAATGGTGAGCTGCACAATGGAAATTCACTACAAATCTACCTTTGCCACTAGTGCAAGCAGAGAATAAAGCAGACTGGTGACTTCTTTCCTCCTCTGTGCCACCACAGGTACTCCCTGTCCTTGCACCAAAAATAACCCAACAATTGTCTTCACACACAGAATAAGCTGCTAGGTTTGTAGGAGTGGCAGTAGATGCTTTTAGCTGTATCACCGGATCATGTATTAGATCTGTTCGAAATTTAGGGTTTTTTTCCTTTTATTTTCCTTTCTTTTTCTTTTTTTCTCCCAGAGCATTTTTATTTCCTTACCGTCTGTAGAGTGAGGATACTGCCAATGGTTAACATTTGGATGTTGTACGCTAAGGATCATCACTTTTCTTGAGATAATCATACACTCAGAGTTTGAAGGGAAGGTATTTTATCAGTATGGTAACATACTTGCTTTCTCACCGTCTCATTTCCTAAAGAAGTAGCTGCTGGGATCAAAACTCTCTGTGAAAACTTTCATGTGCATGCCTATCATGTCGTGCAGACTGTTCCCAACACTGCTGATCTCCAAGCCCTGATTTTTAGTTTGAAAGAAGTATTCTGTTTATGGAAATGGTTGTACCTGAGGTCGGTGTTTATAACTAAGGGAGAGAGAATTAGTCAGCTCTGAGTGTTTCCGTGGTGCTCTTTTTCAGTGTAAATTTGCAATAGAAAATGTGAGTTAGGCTGAACCCCCAGGGTTTTAGGTGAGGTCTTGTCTCGCTCCCTTAAATGCCTCTCACACTGTCAGGCCTTCAGTTTTTCTCTATTGTTACATGAGGAAAACATTTACAAATCATAGTATCCTTAATGAAGAGTTATAAGAAGTAACTCAATTACTCCAATTGAGTGAGTAATAGCATTTTGTGTTTGTAATTGTGTATTTACTGACATGGGATAATACAGCTGAGTAAAAACTCATGGTTGCTCTTACTAAACAATGATAAATCCTGATATTAGTCTGAGTATAAAAGATAAGGAAACAGATTGGCTATGGTTCAAAGCAGTTTGTTATGGACAAAATGATTCTCAGCGCATCATGGTCACAAATTGTCACTCATATGTTTCAGTGATAAATACTTAATTATCCTATAACAATTCTGTAATTTGCTTTTACCCTTTATATTGCACAGTGATTACTTTATAATTAAATATTAATTTAATAACATGATTATGTTTGTGTTGTAGCACAGAATTAACATTGAGTTAATTATGAAATATTTCAGATGAAAGAGTTTGAAGCGGTAACCTCTCCCTTTTCCCAAAAGAAATGGAACAAGAATTGTATTCAGAATGCACTCCAGAGGAGCAAACCAGGGTAATCTCATGCATGAATTATGACAGACCTGTGGGGACTAAGGTAGTTTATTGGCATTTATAAATGTACCAAGGAATAATTCTGCCTTTAACACACTTAACACTTCAGCAGGGACTGATGATTCTTATACTAGTGGTGACTCTCACTTGAAATTTGTATTCAGATATTTTGCATGTAAGATGCTGATCTCATATGAAAGAAAATCACAGCTGCACAGGAAACATTTTGTGGTGGAATTATGGGGCTAAAAATTGTGTACCCCAAGGGTTGCAGTGAATGTTTATAGGACACTAAGCAGATGAGTCTTGCTAGTGTCTGACAGGAGGTCCTAGCTGTTTAATTTTGAAGTACTAATTTTTTTGGCCAATATTACAAATGTTGAAGTGTTGGGTCTTTAACCCAACTAACAGTGCTATGCTGTTTCACTGTGTTTACAGCATCCTTTTTTTGCATTATTTTTACACCCAACAGAGAGAAAATTCTTGCCTTTAATAAATGAACCTCCTCCCTTTATGCTAAGTGTGATGTAGAATTATGAGTCACATGGGGGCTTCCAAGCAGTAGAAATAAATGTGTTCTGTAGGTGGATTTACTATGGATCAGATTGCTTCATAGCACTATGGAATAGTGGGGTTTGAGAGAGTGCAACTTTCTTATAACATCATTTCACTCCGTACTCTCTATTTCATTCTATTTCTCCTTGCCAAGTGGCCTTGTCTCTGCTTAGGCTGAGAGTTGTATTATTTAAGACACTACCTAAGGTCACATAACAGTCACAGGTTGTTTGGGGAATTATTGAAAGAAACAGGTTATTTCAAAGCAAATAGAACTTGCTTTTACAGAAGAGTAATTTTCCCTACTTGTTTATCCTGGTGCATTTCTGATATCCTTTTACATAGTTCATCACATGACTGAATTCAACCACATAACCTTGGTATTCACACTGTATTAACAGGGATGTTTTACATCATGATACCTGAAATAGTGGATAGCATTTCATAATCTGTTTTCCTTTCCCAGCGTTGCCATTGTTCCTTATCAATCTGTTGCAGTTGCAGAGTGTAAGTCACGGTATTGGAAGCTATTTATAGTGAGCTTTGTGAGAGGTCGAATACCTTAGGCTGTTTAGATGTTTTCATTAACAGTATTATTTCCTGGCTTCATAGTGTTTGAAAATATGCCAAACCAATATTTAATTTATTTTTTTTTAGAGAATACTATTTCCTTTTTTTTTTTTTTGAAAGGAAACCCTGTTTGATCTTAGCTTGATAAATTCTTTCCTCACAGAAAGGCATCAAAAGTAATTATTGTTCCCCTTTATATATTTTATCAGATTTTGTATTGAGGAGTCCACAGATTATAGTCATCATTGTTTATAAATGCTGAATTGATTAGTTGAGTTTGGAACTAGAATATCCATCGGGCACTCAGATAAAGAAGAAACCTGGTACCAAAAGCTTAAGGAATGAATACAGAAGAACTTAACATTGCACATTTGATATCCTCGTTAACAGAAATATCAAAATACTCCTTTTCAGCTTATGTCATAGCTCTCTGAGGTGTTTATTGCTTGCCTTTGGGGCAGAAAGCACCTGTCTTTATACTGAGAGTCACATCCCAGAACCCCTGTTTGTGGTAGCTCCCAAACACTGTCTTCAGAAGCAGCTATGCTCTTTGCTTTCTATAACACTGCTTCTTTCAAAGGAGGGGTTAGTAGTGTAACCCACACTTTTCATAGAGCAGTTCTGCTTCCAGCTGCGTGGTCACTTGTACCCATCTGGAGTCTAGTGCATTGCTGACCTTTTATTGAGTTGATCCAGGAAATAAAAGGCCAGTTCTCATTTCCTGGGTTAGTGTGTTGAACTGCCTCCTCAAGGGGTCAGATAAGCTGCAGCCTGTCCACATAAAGATGGTGAAAGCAAGCTTGAATGGGAAAAAAATACTTAGTAGATAAAGAGGGAACATAAAACGAGCTACATAGCAGCATGTAAACAATTAGTGTTTAGGTCCCATATAATTGGACCCAGAGTGGACTATGAGGCCAACTGACTCGACCAGGAGAGAGCGCCATTCTCTAGTGGTGAAGACAAATGCTGCTGGGGTAAAGACCATACTTATTCTAGTTTAGATCTGGTCTCACCAGGTCATGGATAAATGTGGAACACTGACTCTTCCACTCCAGGCTGCGTTTCTGAATCCATGTGGTCTCTTGTCTCCTGTGATGAGATTTAGAAAGGCACATTGGGCTCTCAATTTTCTGAGAAGTTTTTTTTTCCAAGGAATTATTGTTCACCATAATTGAGCAATTTTGTGTGTTCTTTTACAAACATATGGAAGAATAGACTCTCCCATTGCCTTTTTGAGTCATTTTTCAAAGGTCTCAGTTCAACTAACTCATTGAAGGAAAGGTCATCAAAAGAGAAGAGAAAATTTACACACAAAAATGAAACAACTAATCCAAGTTTTCTCTGGGGTTCTTGTGGGCTTTGTGCTGTTCTTCCAGGTACGAGGATGGTCGTCCTGAGTCTTGAAGTAGTGGATTGGGGTTGGCTTAAGAATGTTCTGATAGAAACATTTTTCAGAATAAGGAAAGAGCAAAGCAAATTGCTGTGGTTTAATATCAAGTTGAATACTTGCATACATATTTTATTGAACCTCTGAATATGCTCAATAGGAACATGATTAGATTGAGTTATACAGATGTGCACTTCACTAAAGACTCTAAGGCTTCTTCTGGCCAACCTAACTCCCAAGATCTCATTTATTACTGCACCCATTTTCTGCTACTTCTCTGGGTTAAGCTCTGATCATCAAGCCTGTTTAGAAATGGTTTATTTTTCACTTAACCTTTTCCTTTGCATTTGTTTAATTAACAGATCTCTCAGGAAAGCACATTGCTACACTGCCACATGCCACTGCTTTTGTCAAGATTATATATAAGTGCTTCTTAATAATTGTCCTGGGATTTAGGAGAATTCTGCAAACAGGTCACCTCCCTGCCTTTGAGTCTGTTTTCTATATTAAACAGATTGCCCTTCAGCCTGTAAGATGTTAAAAGTCTGATTTATAATACCATAAACAGTAACTTGACTGGAGTAAATCTCACTAACATTGCAGATTACATCAATTGTTAGTGTTAATTTATGATCAGACTTTATTAAACCCATTTAGTTTTATAAAAGGACTGTAAATTAATTCTGTGATTTGGGAACACACTGAAGTTATTACAGCACAGCACCTTATTAAAACATTTGAACACTTCTTGCCTGTACAAATACACTGTGATGCTCTGCTAGTCTCAGTGGCTTTTAGCTGTACTGCTGCAACAGTATAATGATATTCCTTTGTACCAGAGAAAATTCAGGTGATTATTATAAATTTTCTGGTTAATTATATGCTATATTTGATTGTAGAGATATACTGAGGCTGTGCTGGTTTATTATTCATGGTGCTTTAGGGAGTCCTTTCTTAACAGTCTCAAGGCATTTATGTGTTATGTCCATTACCCTTTACCATTGCTATTCAAAAACCCAGCAGTTTCTACAGATGCTTTGTTAGGATAGAAAAAAAAAAACCTCTTTATTATGTCAAATTGCAAGGGGCAACAAGGAAAACACCAAGATTTTCTTCTAAAATTCTTTGAATTCATTCTGGGAATTAAAAAAAAAATAATGAAATCGTTAAATATAAATTGGGGGAAAAAACCCCAACTCAGTATAATATTCAAAGTGGCATCAATTTTATTCCGTTGTATGTTGAAGTGTCATCACTGGTGTAAAACACAAGATGTTAATGAAGTGGTAGCAGATACCTTGCACAGTAGAGATGTGAAAAGGTAAATTTAACACCTAATGGGTGTAAAGAGTCATAAATAATGAATAGCTCAGCAGTAATTTAATCCTTTGTCAATCAAAGCATTCACTATTGAGAAAATACCTTGCTGAGAATGCTATGTTTCATGGAAATGGCTGTTAGTTTGAGAGACAAAGCATAATTTTAGTAGCATAATACAGAGCATGATGCATTTTCAAACAGCCTGTGAATGCTCAGATATAAAAAAAACAACCCTAGTTTTATTGCTGGTAGTCATATTTTCTTGTTATTCAAGAATTCTGTACAAATAACACAATGGCAAATAGACAAAGCACTTTCACATTCAGTATCTGCATAATATTTATTGGTGTTCTAGGTTGGCCTTCCTGTATGATAGATAAATAATTCAAAGGATTCTCAGAAAAGTACTTTAAAATTGTCTGGAAAGTAAAATTATTAAAATATGGGTGAAAAGATCAGTAAAATATTTAGCAATTTTTTGACTTGGGTTTCTTGCAGTCTGTTTTCCACACAGATTCATGGAAAAATAAATTGAGGTTTAGGTTGGTGTGGGAGAGGAGAGGGCACATGTGTCACACCCCTGTGTTACTGTGTTAGTACACTGAGGGATTGTGGCAATCTCAGTTTTTACTCAGCTGTGCAT
Source organism: Melanerpes formicivorus (assembly GCF_026170545.1). Taxonomy (NCBI): domain Eukaryota; kingdom Metazoa; phylum Chordata; class Aves; order Piciformes; family Picidae; genus Melanerpes; species Melanerpes formicivorus. Next base: position 696,886 of record NW_027142411.1, read on the forward strand.
GTGCTTAACTAGGAGCTCATCAACAGTCACAGGCTGGCGACAGATGTCCTATTCTGCATTAGTTTTGCCTATGGAAGCAATTATCATCTGTAAGTGATGCCCTCCTCCCTGCTGTTCTCCCCTGTAGGGTCTTCTCCCCTACCAGCACAACTGCTCTTTTGAAAGCTCCCTGACCCATTTCAGTCAGAAAGCTGGATTCAGAGAGACTTGCTCCAGAAATTGTCTAAAGCAAATTCTACCCATTCTGACTGGAAACAAGTGAGAATGGCATTCATAAAAGTAGCTTTGGGAGGAGAAAGGAACAGCAGCAAGAAACCTGGCAATGGCTTTTTGTCTGGCACCATCTAGGCCTGGAAGAAAACTTTTGTCGTTATCTGACAGAACATTCTTTGTTCTGGCTGATGACCTGGGGAGCTCTGTCTCTGCTGGTCTCCTGCAGGAGCAGTCACTTGGCTGTGTAGTTGTACAAACCTACATCGAATTTCCCCGTGCCACTACAGAGTTCTTCTGCAAGACTGCTGTTTGCACAAGATGTGGATCTGATCTTGAGGATGGTCTCTGTACTGTCCTTTTCTCCCAATGGATATATTTAAATATGGTTCAGAAGGTTATTGTCCATGCTTAAGCACATTTTTGTTGAAGTTTAGGGTAAAATATATGCAGAGACATACTTTTGCCATAAATGACTGAAGTGAGGTACACTGATGACTGCAGTAATCAGATTGAAGAATATTGAAAGTAGAAATCATGTTTCAGAAAGGTTTTCTGTTTTGGTAAGGACAATTCCCTCTTTTGGGTAGTTTAAATGCTCAGCATCCCAGAAGGAAATAAAGTAACAAAACAAACAAGAGCACAGTAAGCTCTTGCTCAAGGTTGAGGAACAAAGTGTTAAAAGATGACAGAATGAGTGTCTCTAATGTAGTATAAAATACAGAGATAGGGTTTTGTCAGTCACTTCTCTGTATTCCAGAGAACTGAATTTTTGTAGTCTTTCAAAAAGTGTGTTACATTTTTGGGTCATAATTTTGCTGGGGAAGATCTGTTTATTGTCTAAGTGTGATGTCACTCAGTAGATACCCTGCTGGCTTCATTTACGGTGAGCAGTTCTGCAGAAGCATAGACAACTTTTCTCCTTTCCATCTGCCATTCAGTTAAATTCCTATTACATTTGGTTGGTATTTATCTAAATTGCTGGTAAGATCTTTAGCATTGCTTCAGATGGTAACTGTTCACTTTTCAAGATCCCTTTCCCTGAATTAACAGCGAGGGCTCACGCTGTTTTCAATTATTACAATTCATTCTATTTGCTTTGTAAAGAATGATTTTGCTGAATTTGAATGAGGCACCAAAAATAAGTTTTCCTTAAAATCAGTGGAATCCCACTGGAAGAGTGTTTGTCTGATACTCTATGTACTGTGGGTACCTTTGGGCTTACTCCTCTGCTCTTTGAAAGCCAGCCCCTACTGAGTTCAAAGTGAGCAGGGTCAGAGCCTCAGTGAAAGAGAAAATAGCCTTCACAGAACAGCCTATACTGTTATGCCAAGCTCTGCCCCTGAGTTATTACTGCAATCTCAGCACAGGCTAAACAAGTGGATTTGAGTACATCTGGCATCATATAGGGAAAGATATGCAGAAATGCGGCTGGTGAGGGTCCTGGTGGCTCATTTTGTTGATTATAGGATTTGATCACCCGAGCTGCTCACTTTGCATGTATTGACTAAGGAAATAGGTATTCTGTAGTGACACTTATGAACATGATAGAAACTGAGAGGAAAGTGCTTTTAGAACCTGCTTTCTGGTATTTAATGTCCTAATATATGCAACAGATTTTGAGTCCTAGGGATAGAAGTGTGTTGGGGTTTTTTTCTGTTTATTTTGTTTGTGATTTTTTTTTGACTGTAGAAGCTGCTTTGGCCCGCTTCTGTTGCTTGCATGAAATTGAAATAGTATTTGAAGTGGTGGCAACAGTACAACACCCTCAGTCAGAAAATAGAAATGGGTCTATAGCCGCAATCACTATTTATGTCTGCGTGGGAAATGTGTGCAATCCTAGTACAGACTGCATTGTGGTCAATAACTTGCACTTATTGTAGTTCAAATTATCCACATGCAGGCTGTCAAGGGTGACACATTTATCTAACGCCTTCTGACAGATTCAGCGCAGTTCTTAGCTGGCAGACGCACTGTTTGGACCAAATGTTCCAACACCAACGCGTTAGGCAAAGAGCCAGTGACTGTTTGTCATGCAAATATAAATAACTGATACCACAGCAGTGATGTCTTGCTGCAGCAAAGTCTGCTTTCTGCTAGAAATGCAACTCGGTGGTTGTATTTGAAGCATAGAGGGTGAAATAATATGTGTATTTTCAGGTTATATGTTCAAGTGTCAGAGAACAATTGACATTATGGTTATAAATTCTGTAATATTTACAAACTCATCATATGCACTTTTGGAATCTTCGAAGCTGCCTTTCTTCATGTATTGGAACAGTGTGGCAGGGTTTGGACCCTTCTCAGTACAAGCGTGTCGGTTCTGCCACAGTTTTTGTTTTCCTACCTGTCCAGAGAACAGCTGTTACCACATAGGCAGGGAGAAGGCTGACCTCCACAGTGAACCCTAAAGTCATGGTTGAGGTTCTTTTCCACTTTGTTTCACATTGACCTCGAAGGTCTTTTCCAACCTGGTCTGGTCTATTCTATTGTATTCTATTCTATCTGTCCATTGCTGGCCAGATGCTGCTACAGGAGAGCAAAGCTGGTCCTATCTGTAGGCTCCTCTTTGAGTGCACGTGTAGAACCAAAGCAGCAGAGGCATTCTGATGGAGACCACCTAGCCCATTCTGCATTAAAGTGCAGGTATCCTGTAACCAAGATACTCTGCATCTGTCCAACTTCTGAGATACAGAATCAAGACTATATTTTTCCAGGGAACCTAAATTGCCAAGGTATCTTCACAGCAGCCTAGATGTTCAGAGCCAGCCTGCTGGGGAGTAGGATGTTGTAAATTTTCTATTTATATTTCATTTGTATTTTTGTCACAGTTTTCAGCTAACACAGGTAGATTGCTTCCAGTGTAATACAGGAGATTAAGGGGATAATGAGCAATGGGTTTATTAAAATAATGAAAAAGGTATTTTAAATCCTCTCTGATTAAAATAGCTCTTCTGTGCTTGCCGCTTCCTTTTTTAAGTGAAGGACCTAACTATCAGAGTGCCTAGGCTGTATAATGTTTATTTGGCTTGGAACACTTCTAGCAACATAATGAACCAGGTAAAAAACATTTTGGTGTAATACCTCTCTTTGTGATAAAATTTAATAAAGTTGCAGCCACCCACTTCAAATCATCTCTTCTATTCTTAATTCATTTGTGCTTGTATCTTAATCAATAGAAGCACTCCTGCAGTGAAATCCAGCAGCTGTTAGAAAGCAAACCTGATAAAATAAAGACTTAAGACAAAACTGGAAATGGAAAATGAGGTCTTTCTCAGAAGACAAATTGTCCTAACTGCCTGAAATTGAATTTGGATTGGTGAATTGTAATGGGACCTTTACTTCACATAAAAAGTCAGTTTCTTGGCTTTCATGGAAACATCAAGAAGCAGGGTGCAACCACCGACTCAAATACTTCTTGTGTGTCCTCCATATGTGTGGCATAACTCGTTATATTTTGGGGCCTTTGGACCTGGGTAGTTGTGTATCTACTGTCTAGTTCCTTCAAGTATCTTACCCAGTCTGTGTTTTGGTTTGATTTGGTTTGGATTTATGTGTGTTTGTTTCTAAACTACATATGCTTCATTTCTGGGGAAAACACTGTTTGATAATGAAATCTCTGTCTCTGCTAGCTCAAAACAATTCCTTATCCTTCTCTTTTGCTGTAAACAAGGATAAATGGGTATGCACCCTTAAAGCTTAAGTCTTATGTCAGTCACACCATATAAACATCCCTTTTTCTCTTGCATTAGTAGAAGGGAGAAAAAAAATACAGCACTGATGATTTCCTTCATCCTTTTACTTGTTTCAAATCTTGAAGTCATGATACATAAGAGCAACTAGGACTTTGTTTGTCAGCCACAAAGCTGAAGTGCAAAATGTAATTAACTTGGACGGTGACTTTCTCTGTAACCTACCTAGTCAATATTTCAGTTCTTTGTTCTCTGGAAGTGTTGAAGTTGTTGTCTTATTTCACTTTATCTCTTTGGTCTTGTTCTACCTCTTTCAATCCACCTCCAGAGTTTGTTTTGCACAAAAAAGTGGAAAAGCTACTCCATCATATGTGGAAGTGCTAGAAGTGTATAGGAAGTGTATAAACCAATTGCTATTTGGCATCCTTTTAAAATGTTGTAATCTCCCTGTCTTGGCTGTTCATTGAGACAGATGCACAAAACATCTGTACTAACCATCATTCACTGCCAGAATCCTGGCTACTCCAAACAGAGCTGAAAAACCCATTTCACTAATTGAGGAGGGAGTTACCAAAATTGTTTTGTCAACAGCATTTTCATGGACTTCAGTCACTGGAGGACGGGGGGCAAGCTATGTATGTGGTGCGTACATATTCTAAAGAGTATCACCCAGGATTTCACAGCATCCAAGCTAGCAGGCATTTAGAAACATTAGTCTTTTTTGAAAGCTAATTGTTCATGGGAATTTAGTTCCATATACAGTACCATTACAGGGTTGTTTTTTTTTTGTTTGGTTGGTTTTTGGGGTTTTTTTTAGCTCTGAAAAATAGAGTTCTGCTATGTACTTCCCCAGGTACATATTTTATTGCTGCATGCAGTAAATTTGTTGTGCTCACAAAACACATACCTATCTATCCAAAAAGATCTACTAACACATTGTATAGCAGAGGATGTAGATAGACAAGCAATATTTCACTCAAAGACAATTTTTTTTGGTGTTCCTTTTTATGATCTGCCACTCTCACATTTTCAGAAACATGTGAATCTGTTTTGACTACTCCCACTAAATTTACTAAATGAGTAGAAGTTTAATGAAGCTTTCCATTAAGCTACCAAACTTAGTGTTGTATTGGTAAAGTAGATTCCGTTTCACTGTGCAGTTTGTTTTCTGTGATAGGGAACTGGATGTGATATATTTGTTCAGAAAAGAAAACCTTGTTTAGCTGCACTGAAAGCTATATCCACAACTAAGGCTGTTCTAAATAAGGCAATGTTTAATTAATTGATTTTACTAATGTATGGACTTTGAGCTGTAGGATGTAAGACAGAAAATGTAGCAAAGAAATGCAAAAGCATTCATATTTTTAAAATAAAAATACTGGATTGTTTCCCTCAACTCAGGTATCAGCCTTAGAAAGGAGACACTTCAATGAATTTATTGAAAAATAAAAACTAAAAACTGAACTTTTTTATTCCCAAATGAATTCTGTGTGGAGGGGAGGGGAGGCGCAGGGAGTGTTGGCAGAGTTCTTTGGAAATACACTTGGTTCTCCACAGATACACTTAATTTTCATCAGTTTCTTAACCAAATCTTTTTGAAGTCTCATATTGTAGAATTACTTTGGGGTTTACAAATCATCTTGGGCTCTGTTGCCTGTTATATTTAGAAAAGGTACCAGTAATGTAGCATTTACTGCAAACTGCCTCAGTGGGGTTAAGCTCTTGTTTTATTTTGAAAGGTTTGTGATCAGGTCACTGTCAGTTTTCAGATTTTTCCCTGTCTTTTGCTTGTTACATTAACCAACACAATTAACAACTGCCATGTGTGTTGGGGCAAATTATTTTGAACTGTTGTTTCATATGGAATGTGTTTGTGGGAAAACAAATATACACAAGCCTACTGATAAAACAATAATCAGCAAAACTCCACAGACACAATTCTGCTTTGCCAGAGAGTTTGCAGGAAGCGCATATGTTTACACAGTCCCATACTCGCTGCTTCTGGCAGTATCAGCAGATGTTTTTTTGAACAACTAAAAGAAATGTGAAAAGATTTATGATGATCCTTAGTTGGAAGATTTCTTCTCAAGTTTTGAACTGTACCAAAAAATTTCCATCTCTTAAAATAATTTCCATGTTTCAACATTGATTCTAGTATGCTTACTGATTACAGCAGAAACATTTGCAGTAAATAGGTTATTTGTTAATTCAAATAAGAGTTTTTGTCTTTAAACAGCTTGTGCTTTTAACACATTTCTTCTCAAGCCATAATTATGCAGTAAGTCATTTTATGATTCTTAAGACAAACAGTACCCTATAAAATTCCAGGTTGGAGTCACGAGCATGCTTGTGATTTGCATACAGGCTCAAGTAGTTGTTTGGTCAAAGGGAAGTAACTTTGAGTGATAAACAGCACTGTGATAGGCAGCTGAAATTTCAGGAATGTCTTTGGCCTTTTGAATCAAAGTGGAAACTAAAGAGCTTACGCTCTATAGATGAATCCTTATCTCTACTTAATAGTTAGAGAAGAAATTATGTGAACTCCTTTTGTATTCAGTATTCCCTGTGTACTAAAACACGATAGAAAATTTTAAGTGCCTACCAAGGGATCCCATTCTATTCTTGCTGTTCTACACCAGGGAAAATTTTGCCAGGGGAATAAAACTTAAATGCTAGATGCAGTCCCAGAACATGTGTATTTCAGGTGTAGCATGCATCGTTTGGGATTGAAAATAAAACCAGAACAAATCAGGAAACGGTTACCTAGAGAAAATAATGTTCCCAGTGGAAACAACATAAAACCCCTAATGTAGTGGTAGTGTTCCAGGAAGCACAAACTTTCTTTTTTTTTTTTTTAAATTTTAATAATACAGAAAAAACCAGTGCCCAGTCTGTGAGTATGAAGCTGCTTTTACATACAAATATGGGGTATATATGCACACATACAGATGTGTGTAATACATAGCAATGGTTGGTCTAGTTAGGTGCTTAGTGATGTACCTTTAGAAGATGGGACATTTCAAGAAGCAAACATTTTTACTACGATTTCCTCTCTCCTTCCCTAACTGAATGCACTTAACAATAACTCACTCTTAATTTATCTCTCTCTTCGTAACAGCTAGAACTTGCTGCCATGGAACTTCAAAGATAGAACCTCAGATGTTTGAAGTAACTTACCTTCTTCTACTTGCTTCTACACTGAGTTACTTTTTCATTCAGCACAAGTGCTCAGAATTAATTTTGTTACAAGATGCTGCCTGGGCAGGTATTTTGTCTTTAAGGAATGAGTGGCAGAAGTGTTTCCCATGCCTTTATATTTTCTGTTGCCTTCAGGTCAATTCCACTTAGATTAATTTGGACCCTAAAGCTTCTCATAACTAAACATCACAGTATAAAAAAAGCCAAACCAGCTGTTAAGAGAATTGCACTTTTGATAAGTGGAATAAACTATATCTAATATTATTTGCATATCAATGTAAAGTTTAAGAGTAAGCTATAAAAAGTTTATGTTCTCTTCTTTAGTGCAAGCGATAAACACGAACCTGATATTAGAATGAAAGAGCTGTCAGTAGAAGTTTAATCTTGCACTTTAATGCAAAGTAGCTTCTGTGAAGAGGGTTCCATTCTCATTTGTTTTATTTAGGAAGAATTTATCTTAAGAATTAAAGATATCATGGCCATATGTAACAAAACCCACAGCAGAGGAAGATGAAGCAACACATGCGCTTTTCAAACATGGAATTTATTGTTATTGGTAAGAAGGGAGAACAATATTGTATGGAAGCCCAGAAACACATAAAAATGCTTTCTTTTATTGCAGATTCCTTTGCAGTTGTTTTTTAGTCCCAGGATAAGCTTTTTTTGATTGAGTCTCTGCCTCAGCTTGTTGCATTTTCATCCTTGTCATTAATGCAAGTACACAGGATAGTGATGAAATATTTGCTGTAGCTGATATTCTGTACGCTCATGTAGTAATTCAGGAAAGTGACTGTACCGCCTCCTGGCTCAATTTATTGATGTCCAGTCTGTCCAAAATAAAAGAAACTTATATTGGCATGGTAATAAATGGAGGTAGGTATATTTGCTTGTAATAAATGGAAGAGGTCTGTCTGTACTGCTCTAGAAGAGAACCAAAGTTAAACATGTTAGGTTGTTTTTTAATGTATTGTGCTAGATTTAGAGTCCTCTGAATTTAGTGGAGAAATTCTCATTCTGGCTAATGGATTATAGATGTAGCCTCCTCTAAATTACTGTGTTTGGGCATGTTTTAGTTTGGGAAAACCATGAAGAAATGTCACTTGCTTTAGTCCTACAGGTATATGACAGACTTGCTTAACCTCTTGATCTGCTTAGCAAATCATCTACCCAGCTTTTTTCAGAGTGTGCAAAATAACTTTTAGTACTTATGGCAATTAATATTGTTCAGCTCAGACATTAAATTCATCTAGTAAGGCTTACTTGAGTAGGCTGAAGGTGCACAAGTTGGGTGGGAACACAGCTGAGACAGCTGACCTCAAGTGTGTTGTCCCAGAGTCACTGTGCTGCACTGGTACAAAGAGTGCAGACAATCCTGAAGAGGGTCTAAATCCAAAGCACAGCTGTACCAGCTACTGGCAAGAATGTTGATTTTATTCCAGCTGAAACCAGGACAGCTCCTCTATGATGGTTTCTTAAGACAGAAAGTTAACAGTGGCTGGCATTTTGTTGTTTCTTTTTCAGAAGTGTATATTCTTCAGTAGTATTTAAGAGCATCTTGCTTTTCGTAACAATGATTCAGCAAAGTTGGAGGGATCACATATGATCTCATACCACTCTTGTGTTTGCATACCATGAATAAAGGTAATAGATCTTCTAAAGTAGTGATTACCATAGCACTCAGTCTCCTTAAAGGAAGGAAAGAACAATTTATTAGCGTTTCTTCAATAGAGGACCATTCCTTCAGATTGAATTGTATCAGCTTACCCTCTGAACTAGAAAGACAAAAATACGAAGATGTTGCATATGTTCATGAAAACAATAAAAGGGAGGTTTGGGAAGAGAAATCAGGGTCATTAGAGAAAAGTATGGCCTCCAAATCAGACAGGGAACTGACGTTGTTCATACGTCGTTCGTGGTTCATTTTTTTTTTTTAATACAAAGTATCTTATGACTGCATTGAGCAATAATTAATTATCTATGGGAGGCAGTGCTTTGAATTAAAAACAAACATATCAAACTACATCTGTAAGGATGCTTTTAAAATCAACCTCTGATTGAAAGAGCAGTAGAAGTTTTATCTTACAAGAAAGGGAAGAAGACTCTTTCATATGCATTACAAGCTAAAGGCTGTGTAGGAATCTACTGTCCATGGCAATTAAGGTCCATCAGTATGATTTTAATAATAATTTATTAATTAACTTGGTGTACTCAATTGATAGAAAAGATGGTAAAACTGATAGAAGGGCATATGGTAATTTAATGCAATTGTCTTGTGTTTGAACAAGCTACTGACCAAATTTTCCAACGCCAATGACTGAATCAGATTGATAGTGGATACCAAACACTGTGATTGCTCCTGAAATCTAGACAGTCCTGCTGTGAAAATTAAACTGCAGTAGGAACAGAGAAGTCAAGTTGTTAAATGACATGGAAATGTCTCAAGACAGTCAGCCAGCCAGTAAAACACTTGATTAACAATACTGCTTTAGCCCCTGATTTTCAGTTGTGCCTTTTTTTACACTAACAATGAGGTATTTCCACACACACTCCCTTACCAAAGAAGATCCAAAGGTATGCATGAGTTACAAATTTAGATATAATGTATACTTTTACAGGGGGTTGGCACTTAATTTTAACTGACTGATTTAGGGCTTTTCATTGTGAGCCAGATCTTTAAAGAAATAGGTGATAAGACAGAGTGTGTTCTAGTACCTTCTAGAGGCAAGGATATCTATTGTCTCACTTTTGTTTTAGTAGAATTCTCTTAGGAATAACAAGCTTGCTGACTAACATGGTGTAGCCATTCTCAGTGTTCACAATGCTTAAAAACTTCATCACAGGGTAGTTGATGAAACTCTATTCTGTATTTTGTGAATAGAAAGTATTAAAGTCAGATTCACTGCTTAGTTAGTATTACCGCAGTGAGCATTTCCAATAATTGTCACAGAAACTGATGCTACTTCTTGGAGGTATTTTATAATCCCCCCCCCCAAAAAAAAAAGAAAAAAAAGCCAAACCAAACCAACAACAAATCACCAACCAAAAAACAGAGCAACCTGCTTTTGATATTTTGGAAAGGGAGGGGAAGAAAAGGAGGCTTTCCACCACAGGAGGAGGCGGGGAGGGGAAAGGCAGAGCAATGGGAAACCTTTCCTTTGCTACTATGACTGAGTTACAGGTTCACAGAGTACAGCTTGCAAACACAGGAGAATACATGAGCTTCTTGCTTAATTTCTGAAGTTAAACCTCTTGAGAAATTTTCTTCTTTGATTAAAGTATGTCTTTTCTCAGTGACTTGGCATCCAATTATTATCTACAAAAAGCCATCTTTGACCTAGCTGAAAGCTGTGCTGCCACTCAGTCTATTTTATTCCAGTGAATATCCAGAGACTTGAGAGGAAAAGCAATAGATCAGTTTTTGCAGCTATTCTTCACTAGGTTGGCATTATTCATCCCAGTATATCTTGTGTATTTGAAACATGCTTTATTCATTTTGGGTCACCTTGATTTTATCTTCTTAATTAAGAAAAAACAGTTTGAATTGAGAGAAACTAACATAATCCCCTGACAGGAAGCCCATGGAAAAAAGGTTGGAGTTCATAGGGCACTTAGGAAATTAGGTCAGAAAAAAAAATAGTATTATTTTTCCCTGGGTTTTAATCCAGGTATGAGTGGCATTAAATGATAATGGACAGATGGAGAAATCCCATGTAAGAGGTCACCTAGTAATTTATTTCTTTTTGGCCAGGTTGACTGAAAATCCATCAAAATCTACGGTTGTTAGAACAGCTAATGGGTTTCTAATTAGCAATTAGCCAGCTATATTAATAATATATAATGTTTCCCAAGTCTGTCAACCAAGAGGATGAATCCGTTAACAGCCTAACTACTAGGTTGATTCATGCTTATTTAAGTTTATGATTTTTACATACTTATTTAGCCTTTTTCTCATCATGACCAAGGTAGTTTTAAGGGGAGCTGTAGAATTTTTTTCAATTAATTCTACAGCAACTTTTTTTAATGACCCTGTTAGACTATCTTGAAACCTCAAAGTAATAGTGGTGAGACTGATCATGGTATAGCAGTGCTGTACAGATCTAATTATTGTAGTGCAAAAAGGTGTTTGCTTATTTGGCATTACCACAGTACAGAAAATAAGTTACATTTATCAGGAAATGTGAAATCAGTAGACCTACCTATTTAGACCAATTGCCTGTGTTCGGCCTAGACAACATAATGTTTTGTTGGGAAAAGTGTAAATTAATTCAGGCTCATTCCAGTTAGATAAAATATTACCAGATTTAAAAAAAATAGAGCTATCTCTTGCTTTAATTTGCTTCTTGACAATCCTGTAGATTTGCAGATTCACAGGTTGCATTGTGTGAAAAGGACCCTCAAAGGTCATCATGACCAACACCTTGCTGTCAGCAGGGACACCTCCACATAGATCAGGGCTACATTGAGTCTGTTCTTGAATGTGAAAAACATGGACCTGCTGGAACAGGTCCAGAGGAGGGCCACAAAGATGTTTAGAGGGCTGCAGCACCTCCCCTTATGAAGACAGGTTGAAAGAATTTGGGGTATTCAGCCTGGAAAAGAGGAGGAGGCTGGAGGCTTCTATTTGAAGGAGACCTACAGGAATGCTGGGGAAGAACTATTTAGATGGGCTCGTAGTGACAGGACAAAGGGCATGATATTCATTGTGGTCTATATCTCATTTGAGACAACAGACACAGGCAAAATTAAGCAATTGTCTTGGACTAGAAAGTGACTTAATGTTTACTTATATTTACTTCTTTGGAGTAGTTCATTTTTATCACTGATGTAAGTGAAGGCAGAGTTAATATGAAGATAGGGGTATTAATAAAACCCAAAGCAAAAAGGGTGTTCCTATCAGCCACACTGGATTGGCTTTGGAAGAAAGAGAGCCAAATTAATGTTGTTTGGTTCTGCAAATGTTAAACTGTAGAAGGTCAAAGCTTGTGACACATTTTTTGACTCAATATTTATACACTATGTGATCTTGGATTCTTACTGTGTCTCTGAAAAACAAGAATGGATGATCCTGAGAAGTTCCCATAACAAAAATGCTATTAAATACTTCTGACTATTCTATTCAGTAGTATCAGATTCACTCCATACAGTTCAATTAGCTACTGTTGAAAATTGCAATGGACAGTTTGGGAAACCTTTCACCAGAATTTTAAGACCTTTTAGTCAGAATATGCTAATATCTAGCATAAAGAGTTAGAACCTATGTATAGGGTTGCTAATGAACAGCCTGTGTTCATGTGTTGAAGTTGCATTTTAATGTTTTCAATGCATATTGTGCAGAATACCTGTGCAAGTTCTTGAGAAATGTCTCTGAATTGCACAGCATTGGACCCTCATATGAAAAAAAAAATAACATTTACAAAGCAACAGGGTGTTAAACCTATGTGTGTTGATTAGAACTTTAACTGCTAAGGATGTTTAGGGGATTTTTTTCTTGCCCTTTTCCTCTTAAAAAAAAAAAAAGTTATGAATAAAGAAAGGGCAAAAGAGGAAAATCCTTTCATTCCAGGGATTGATGCTTATAGTTCCTTTGTATCCTGGTATTTTCAAAAGCCACTTGCTTCAAAGTATCAGACAATTGAAGAATTGATTTAGACTTGTAGGTGAGCTCAGAAGAAGAAATGTGTGTGTTGTGGTCAATATTTTAGCTTTAATGGGAAACTGAGTATTCCAAAGCTCGCTTAGACCTTTAATGAGCATTTTAGATTTCACTAAGGCCAGAAGGAATGTTCCCTAATTCTTGCAAATAAATATTTTACTGTTTCTCTTTTCTAATGTGGAGTGCTCAGGTAATTGAGGCAAAGTGTTGGCGTTTAATCATTGCAATAAATTTTAATTGTAAATGTACATTTCCAGAGGGGAAAAAATATCCAGGGCATGTTCTTGGTTTTGTTTGGGGGTTTTGTTGTTTGTTTGTTTTTGTTTGGGGGTTTTTGCTGTAAACAGTAAATCTTGGTAGCGCCTAAAGCATTAAAAGCAAACAACAACAGAGGTCACATCATTGTTGATTTAGGCTACATAGAAGTTGATAAACTGTTCATGAGTAAAAAATAAATTAAAATGAGTGCCTCATTAATCTTAAGTAACTAAGTGTATTGAGTTTTGGCAGAGGTGATGGTGAGATTTTTGTTGGTGAGAGCATTGTGAGCAATGTGTATAATGGGAAGGAATATTGTCTGGAAAGTAAGGGACTTCCTCATATGATGATGCTGCTTCTTACAGTACAAGAAGACTGCTTATTAAGAATTATTAAGAGTGGTTGGAGTGTCCTAATTAGTGTTCTATGTTTTGCACTTGTTCCCTGTGATGGCACTTGAAGGTCAAAAAGGAAAAAAAAGATTAAATGAACTAAAACAAGCCAAGCCATTTCTGCGTTTCTTTTCTGCAAGCAGATCATTTTGTGAGGCTCTTTGTATGACCCACAATGGGTACAGAGTGGTTTTGTTCTTTCTAATATGAATTTATACAACTTAACTCTTTAGTAATTGGCAGGATGCTAAAAAATAAAGCCTACTCCTGTAATATTAACTGGGAAAAAGAGTGCTACCCTTTGGGTTCTGAGGATATTCCATGAACCAAAGATCTCCAGCCTTGCTGGACTTTCTCTGAACAGGTTAAGTAGGAAATACTTGCTGCTATGGCTTATAGGTAGCTTCCAATTAAAACTGGGGGAGTGAGGGAGGAAGTAAGAATTTCTGTACCTGAAAAGATAGAACCGTTGTTAAAGTTTCTCTGCAAATTTCAGGAAGAACACATCATGATGCTATCTGTACAGGAAAGACACTGAGGTCCTGGAGTGTGTCCAGAGAAGAGCAATGAGGCTGGTGAGGAATTTGGGGGGCAGTAGCTGAGGGAACTGGGGCTGTTTAGTCTGGAAAAGGGAAGGCTAAGAGGTTTTTTGTTCTGATTTTTTTGTGTGTGTGTGTGCTGTTTTTAACCTAATCCAAATGAACTCTTGAAATTCAGTACAGCTACTGGAAAGAACAAACTGTTTCAAACAAAATGGGTTATAAAAATGTTTTTCAAGGATTTAATTTGTAATCGTTACAAAGACTTAGCTGAAATGTTTCACGCTGTGATAGATCATTTAAATATTGTGATATCAAAGGCAGTTGAGTGATGTACTGAGAACACAAATTATTAGCTATTGCCTAGTATTATGTTATAATCTAGTCTGAGTGCAAGTGAACCTGTGTGCTGAGTGAAATGAAAACTGAGGTCTGTAATCTTAGCTTTTTTGCTGCTCTATATTCTAACATAAATATACTACAAGAGAGTTGCTTAAGCTTTTATTTTCTTTACTCTTTAATGTAACTTCACTGAGATGTGCATGGCTTTAAGAATATACTTGTTTATTAGATGAGAATGAGCTTTGGAAGCAGTAGACTGTTGTTCTTAACTTGGAACTGGTGGCTACTAAATGTCAGAAATCTTTGCCCCTAGTTCATTTTCAGGAATATTTTGATTGCTCTTAATAAATTTCCGTGCTAACATTAAAGGAAATGAAGTATATAAATCCAGGTAATTTTCAAGTGATTCAGTATTTTTTACTAGAGAGGAATAACTTTTTTTTTTTTCTTTTTTTAGAATTAAGTATTTGTGTCTGAGGTTAAATGATTATTTTTTAACATAAATGCATATTGCCAACATTTCTCACTTACCATCCCAGACACTGTTTCCTTTCTGGCTAATCCATTTGTGTTGACTGCTTGTGTGTTCAAAGGATTGCTCTCTTTCCCCGTCCCCCCTGCCAGTAATACCCTGGTGACTGCAGTACAGCAGAACCCAAATTGCCTGCTTAAATAACAGCAAGAAAAATCACTCATGCAACTAAATATAGTATCAGAGCTCTGTCTTATTGGAGGATCTGGCACTTGTTTGTTTGGTGGATTTTTGGTGGTGTTTTTCCCTTGATTTTGTTCTCATTCTTTCCTACCTTGGTTCAGCAAATTAATAAAAATGCACTCTATGAAAGTAAACAAAGTAAATGCAAACATTTAAACCCACTTGGACTCAGCAGTTGATTTGCCACTACTCCACAGTGTTAGCACCGGGGACTGCTATCTCAAGTATCGTACTGGTGGTTAATGTTTAGTTTCTGTGCCATGGCTTTCTGAAGGGCCTGACAGGCTATTGTGTCAATGCTCTCACAGGTCTTCTATCCAAGAAGTTCTAATAATGTCAACCATTTTACCTTCTTTTACTCTTTGCCATCATATTCTTAATGAATGAAAATGTACAGTCACTTGCAAGAACCTTAACCATGCTAGGGTCTCATTAGTAGGTTCTAAATATATCCAAGGATTAAAGTGGAAAAGTGAGAAGTCTCAGGGAACTATTACTGTGAAGGTCTTCCACTGAAGCAAATTATATGCTGTGCATAGTCTAAGGGTTTATTGAGCACTGCAACTGTAAAAATAGAAATCAAGAAATGGCAAAGGAGGCTTACTGAAAAAGTTTTGATTTTGAAAAGAAAACAATGAAGCACAGCAATTAGCATTAATAATTAAGGAGGAGAGGTATTTGACAAGATTGCCTTATGTTTAAAGAGACTGTTTTGAAAGAATTAAAATACTGATGCAAATTGAATTTTCTTAAAGCTTTAATCATCTTGTTAATTCCCTTTTATTAGAAAGTTCCTAGTAGGAAGCTTCTTTCTGAGCCCAGGTAGAAAGATCTTCAGCATTTTTCTTTATTGCATGTTTCCTTCCTTCTCGTGTGGATTTGCCAAGATGCAGACTTGGAAAATTCCCAAATGCATAGAAATGATTTGAAGAATGCCTATTAATGCTGTTCTATTTTAGAGTTAGTTCAACATTCATGGACTACTGATGTCAGGATTCCATCAGCCTCCAAATGAAGCAGGACATTTAGCAGCTAGAGAAAAGTGGGAGCAGGAAGGAGGTGTGGGGGGAACACTGTTGTGGTGAAATAGAGCTTGGCATTTTCTCTGGGGAAAAACAAACAAAACCCCGTAACTCTACTAAAGCTTGCACCATGGCAAGAGGAATGAATTCTCTTCACAGAGACACAGAATGTTAAGGGTTGGAAGGGACCTTGAACGTTTATCCAGTCCCATCCCCCTGCCAGAGCAGGTCACGCAGGAATGCATCTAGGTGGGTTTTGAATGCTTCCAGAGAAAGAGGCTCCACGACCTCTCTGAGCAGCCTATTCCAGTGTCCTATCACCCTCACAGTGAAAAAGATTTCCCTTATGTTCACGTAGAACCACCTCTGCTGCAGCTCATACCTGTTACTCCTAGCACTGGACACTGATGAAGGTCAGGGCTGTGATCCTGCTTGGTATTCTGCTCCTGACACACCTGCTCACAGCAAACGCAGGCGTTGTCTCTGCAGTCTGGTATTGGAAGTGCAAGGCTTTGGCACTCCCTGCAGCCAGGGGTCTGGACAGCTACCTGTTTACGTTGGACCACTGGCTGGGTCCCCATACTTTTTCTACAGCCAACGCTGTTCCTGCCCGTGCGGCTAAGCCCGCGCGGTGCCGGCACGCCCAGATGCCTCCCCAGGCCCCCTCCCGTCCGACCTTGTTTGGTGCCGAGGAACCGCAGCTCCCTGCGCTCGTAAGGCGTTTAAAGAGGCTGCGGCTGCACCCACTGTGGCGAGAGCGGCCCCTCGCTGATGGGGGTTACTCCACTCTCTCCGTGTAACCCCGATTCGGGAAGAAAAAGACCCCAGCCGATGAGCATTGCTGCTCTGCCCAACTACCGCGGGGGCGCTTCGGCTGCGCACACTGATCTCGGAGGCTCATCTCTGCGATCTGACCCGTGGATCATAATCGGTAGTCAGATTCATAGCTGAGGCTGAAGGAAAAGGTTGTGACGTGATATGTTGTGGTGTCATTTCTACTGGGAGGTGTCCCTGCCCGTGGCAAAGCGGCTGGAACTAGATGATCTTTAAGACCCCTTCCAAACTAAAAAATTCTGTGATTCTAATTTGTAGGGAACATCCTGTGCACATTTTAAAGACATAAAAAAAATGCAGTTTAATGTCTTTCATGCTGAATTAGTGATCTAGAAAAATGTTAGAAATAAAGATGGAATGATAAAGAATGTTCATGGATGAAAATGTGCCAGGAGAAAAATTATTTCTTCCTGAAAACTGAAATAGACTTTCAATTTCTGGAATGTTACCTAAAAGGACAATTACAATATTTAAAATGAAAAAATTCCAGAGGCAAAAAAAAAAAACCCCACTGCAAGCAGTATGTTGGTAATTATGCACTCGTGGAAAACATGCACTCTGCATTTTTTTAAGTTCCCTAATTAAATCCTAATTAACATGTGCACTAGAGTGTTAATCCTTGCTCTTATTTCTCTAGGGCTTCCCTTACACCTTCAGGAACAGCTTACTCAGATATGTTAAAGATAATTATCAATAAATGGGACTACCACGTAGTATGTTCATTATGTTACACATTTGTTATGTGCCTACTGGTCTGTTGCTTGTTTTCTGGGTTTGTGTGAATGTGTGCAGCTTTATCAACAGGGCATCCCAGAAGCACCAAGACTGGAGCAAAATCCAAGTTTAATGGCTTCTGTGTTTGAAAACATTTTCTAAAGTCTAGAAATTCCTATTGAGAGATGAAAAAAAAAAGGCTTAAGTGCCAGTTTTACATAGATGGTTAATTCTCTGTTTCTCTGTTACACCTATCTTTAGGTTATTTCTATTTCATGCCAGTATTCCACCTTTCATACTTCACATTGGCTGTTTGGTGGTTTGTTCATACCTACAAAAGCATTAACTCTCTTCATAATCGAAAGCTGTTAATACCCACGTTAAAGCCCAACAGGTTAAAAAACCACACAAAAAAAAACCAAAACAAAACACCCAAAACCCCACAACCAAAACAAAAACCCCACAAAACACCAAAACCAAACAAAAAACCCCCAAACACTGAAAATAAATGAGCAATGTGATTTCTTGGCAACCACTAATAAATCAGCCACTGGAGCTGTGTTAGGGAAACAGATGGGTTTTCTATATGAGATATGTTCTAAGCATCCTCTCTGTAGGGCTGAAAAATCTCACTCCTGAGGCCATGCCTAATCCAACTCATTAGTATTTAAGAAAAGACAGGATTTGGATTGGGTAGTAAGTTGTTCGTACAAAATCATCACTAGATATTGTTCTTTGCTGGTCAAAACAGATAAAAGTGATCAACGGTACTCGTATGGTGACGATTTTATTTCTGAGGATGGCACATTGATTGTAGTCAGCTTTTTAATTAGAGTCATTTGATCAAGTGGCTGAAAATAGGTGATTTTCTTCATTCATTTTTCTGTCCCTCTCTTCCTACAGCAGGGGTGCTGTCACCATATGTGATGGTTTACAGTTCATTAAGTTCTTGTCTTGAATGTCAAAGGGGCTCATCTTTTCCATCTAAAAGAGCTGGTTTTAGAAGTGTTTTGCCAAAAGTACTAAATTTTCAGATTTTTTCGTGACTGAAATTAATCTTTGAATGCAAGGCTTGAACCCCAAAGAAGAGCGTAAGCTCAGCTGTTCTTGCCACTACATAGTCTGGTCTGTAGTGACAAATTATTATTGGGGTGAGGGGAACACCAAACTTCTCTAGATAAATTCAAATTAATAAAAATATCTAACATGTTAACGCTTGCCATCTCTAATGAGTTGCAATCACGTTTACAGTTTGCTGTTTTGATGTATGCTTCACAGTCACTTTCACTCAAAATTGTTAGGATTCACATTCCTTAAACAATTAGGAAAAAATTCCCTATGTTTGCTTCGACTTTTGTTAGTGAATAGCTGCTTGGCTGTAACCAGGTAATCCATTAACCATGGGAATTCACATCTAGGATGTCTGTAAGGTGTCATCTTATGCATCCCTTTCCACCAAAATAGCTGTTTGTCTAATGTGTTTGTAGCAACAACAAATCAAAAGGGTTTCTGCAGCCTTTCCAGAAACCTCTGAAGTCTTAGCACCTCTTTTAGTTATAAAACTTTTTCTAATATTTAAAGTAAATCTTTGAACCAAATGCAGTGCCTGTCATTTGTTTTTTCCTGCCGTGCATGGCGTGGCTGTTTCTTTGCAGGTTTTTGCCTTGTCAGTCTCTCATGAATCTCGCTTTAATGTTTTCTTTTGTAAATCAAATACATCAAGTTCTTTCAGCTCTTCTTTATGTCATGTTCTAAAATCTACTGTCTTCATTTTTTTTTTTTCATGTAGAGTCTGCAATTTGACAGAACCTATTTTGGGGTCTCAGAATCTGGCTCATGCAATCACTGTTAGGAATAATTGTATTTCTGTGTTTCTGAGGCTTCCTAATACCCCAAGGGTAGCTTTATATATTTTAATTATTTTTTTAACACTGTTTATGATCTAGGCTCTCTATTCTCTCCTTCAGTTTTGCTGTCTGGCCCTTGACTCCTTTGTTGTATTTCATGGCTTATTCCCACATGCAATTCTTTCAACTTGTCATTACCTAATTTCATCCTAGATCCAGAGTGATTGCATGTCCTTTCACCTTCTTTCATTTTCCCCCAACTCTCTTCCCTGGAGGATAACTCAGATATTGAGTGGGTGGACCCCTGCGAATTTCCATCTTAATGTCTTTTTTTCAGTCCAATATCATAATATTGATAATTGCTCCTTGAACATATCTTTTAAGTCAGGGGTTTACCTCAAGTTGTTGGGGGGGGGTTGGTGGGTTTTTCAGTGTGTTTTTTTTTTTGTCCAGGTAATATTTCCCCAGCTTGCCTGTAGCAAGTCCATGTCTGGCAGTGTTGAAGTGAGGCCCTAGCACATCTACTGCTTCTACTTTTTATTAATTAAATCAGTTACCAGTAAAGGAAGGAAATAATTGGTTTAGAACAGGTTGCTCTTGACAAATCTGTGTTGGTTATTTCCATTCCTTTATCCTACAAATGGTTACTAATTGATAGTTTAATCATTTATTTAGTTTCAGACTCTGTTGAACAATTGTAGCTGGGCTGGCAGATAATGCAAATTCTCTCTTTTTTGCTTTTTGGATATTAAGTGAATCTGTACAATATTTGTACTCCTTTTTGGCTGCCATATTCTTTGTTAGTTGTATGTAGTACTGCACCAAAATTTGCTTGAGCTATTCCCTCTTATTCATTCTTAGTCACACACCTTTTCATTGCCATTCCTGGACTCCTTGGCCCTTCAGGACTGCCTCCCAAAGGACCTTGTCCATCAGTCTTTGAAACAGGCTGAAGTTTGCCTACTGTACATCCAGATTGCCAGTTCTGCTGATTTCCCTCTTAAACAACCCAGACCTCTGTCATTTCATGATCACTGTGCCCATGACACCCCCTGTCCTCATTACATCACCCACAGGTCCTTCTCTCTTCACAAACGGCAGGTCCAGCAGTGCGCCTTCCTTGGTTGCCTCTGTCACCAGCTGAGTCAAGAAGTTCTTCTCCACACATACTAGGAACTTCTGAGACTGTTCTCTCTCTGCTGTGTTATATTTCCAGCAGACATCAGGGAAGTTGAAGTCTCCCACAAGAACAAAGACCAGCGACTGTGGTTCTCCTAGATGCCTGGGGAACATTTTATCTGTCTCATCATGATTCCACCAGCACACACTTTTCAGTCAGCTCATGCCTTTCAAAAACTACTTTTGCTTGCTTTCACCTCTTCGTGGGGTTGTACTGACTGAGAGGAGGGTTATGCTTTCTGGAGTAGTTTAGGGAGATTCCCACTATGTCCACATAAGGAAAAAACACTTTGGTTAAGAGAGTTTGGGGTTCAGTCTTGAGGCTGTCTGAAATTAAATCCTGCTGTCCTGCACCACTGGTTTTTTATAATTATTTCCTCTTTTACACTTTTCATACTAAGTGGATGCTAAAAATCAGTTCTTTCATGAACTAGGTAGACTTGATGTTCCCATTTAGGCAATTGTTCATATGTACCTTCTATATTTAACCTTTCTTTCTCCATATATGTACCTTTTCCAGCAAAACAGTGTGATTTAACTTGAGAAAAATAGCAGGACTGCTTCCTTGTGAAGAAATCTAGAGTTCTGTCCCCCAGTTTCTGTATTGTTATCTTTGCACACTGAGTTTTTATCTCAAGCTTTATTGATCATTTTTGGTCAACATGCTTGCCTGAGTGATAACAATGTGGTCTCTCACCAGGTGATTTGCATGGAACTACTGAAAGACAGGGAAAACCCCTGCAAAATGTAGCTTGACTTACCCATGGGTTAGATGCTCATATTTAATAGATCTACAGTTATGCCACAACCTAGTGATCATCTCTGAGAATCATCTAGGAGAAGCCAATTACAACTGACCCTTGGTCAGTTCAAGACTGTTTGTCCTCTTTAATGACAGTGTGAGAAAATGTGACCAAAGCAAATGCTGTATTTTAGGTGTTGTAATAGCTTAAAGTTATTCACATTTTCCAAGAAATAAACACTTAATGAAAATGTCATGATTTTGTGTGCTGAAAAATACCACATAGAAATTGTCCAGCTGAATTGTTTAAAGCACTATAAAGTGAAGGCCATTATGCTATAGCACTATGCTATAGTCCTTCAGAACTGGCCTAGAACAGCATGGAATAATAGGTGTTCTGCATCCAAGTGCTGTATCCCAGTTATTTTAGACATACAAGTTTAATGCTTGCTTCCTGCTCACCATGCAGTAAGAGCTTTGAGGGAATATGTGGATTAATTTCCCAATGAGAAAATGTTAGAAGAGAAAATAATAATGATGTGATCATGCCCAAAAATAGTCTTGTCAGAAGACGTTTCATATGGTTAATATATTGGCAGTGAACTGTGAGCGTAGTTATGGCCTTATAATGGAAGGTGCAGTCTTTGGAGGTAACGTCCTGGGAGTTTCATTGGAGAGTTAGAAGTTGCCAAATGTTAATAATGTACATGTTCTTTCACATACATAAAATGGTTAATAATAGACTTGCAGTTTAGAGACATGCAGTGTATGCTAGAATGATAGAATTGCCCAATGCTGCCGTCCATCTATCCAGATCCAGATGTCCAAGCGTATCTGAGCCTAAACTTTGAGTTAGGTGCTCATGGAAGTTCCTGCAGGCAAAGGGAGTCTTGTAGGCTTGTACTGAATCTAGGCATTGAATAGTCAGAGAACTGCAGCAGGGACATGTTTGTTGTAAAACAATGGTGAACATAATATTCCATAGTTTGATCATTTTTGGTGACTGATTTTCATCAGTCTGTACATTGAGTTACGTACTGCCCTATTGAGTGCTTCTTCCCTCTTCCATGATTGTCTGCAGATCATGGAATACTGTGAACATAAACAGTGAAAAAAAAATCCACTACTATTAAGCACTGAACCTTTAAAAGGTTGCACAGCAGGGAACCATGTACTTCTTGGACATTTTGTGTACAGGACTGATGTGTTAGAGGATGCAGGCAGAATGAAGCAAGAGGAGGACAAATCCCTGTGAATATCTATTAGACTGTGCTGAGAGCAGTTGGCTCGATTCTCTGCTCTCATAGAGTTCTGTCTGCAATTCTGCATCTTTATCTTCTCAGTTTCCTTCGGGAGATAATAATGACAACATTACAATGGGTGCTGATCAAGAAAACTATTCTGGTACTTTAAAGCACAGCAGTTTGAAAGGTCTCAAATGTAGCACTAGGTTGTTCATTTGAGATCGCTTTTTATAGGGAATATATAACATTGCACATTAAGCATACCTTTCAACATTAAAACATAAACCAGTTAGAATTCACTTTGATTGATTGATTGATGGGAAGCCTTCTTGAGAGCTAAGCTGTACACAAGGATGGCCAGAGTGAAATGCTGAAATGCTAAATCTGCAGTTGCAGCATGTTTTTATCCTGACTGACCTCTGCACTGCTACCTTTTACAGTGTCTGCACCATGAGCAAATAAGTTTTCATCGTTTACAAAAATAGTAAGTTGCAACAATGCACTGTAATAACTTACAATTTAGACTGCTCACACAGAAATTGAATAGATGACATTGTAATCATTGCAGTAGGATGCATACTTTATTACACTATGTTTGTAGAGTATCCCAAGGCAGGTTATTCATGCTACACTGGTTGGGGATCATTTTTGTTAAACAAGAAAAATAAAACTGTTAAGTGCTAGATCGTTTACCTGGCTGTAGAGTTTAAGCCCATCTGTGTATACTGCAGTCTCTCTTGAAGAACATAATAGCTTTACGTGGCTTAAATCTGCAAGCTGACTTGTAGGCTTGTCAGAGAGGCTCATGTTGACATCAAGAAATCAAATAACGGCTGTGAGAGAAAACGTGTTGGTGGGTAGGAGGCCATAAGGGTCAACAATTGGCATTTACACAGATCTTTACTTTGAAAAATAGTATTAGCAGCTTTTTGCTGCTTCCTTTCAACAGCAGTGAGTGAGGACTAGAGTCATGTGAAAAACAGTGATTCAGTGATGCAAGACAAATGGCTGTGGCTACACTGAAAACCTATGATTCTGAGATCCTTTTAGATAGGTTTTTATTTTGCTTGTTTATTTGATGGTCTGTTGGATTTTGGTGGTTTTTTTTCCCTTTGGTTTTTAAAAGAGAAGCAGAATCCACAGGTAGAAAACTGACCTTTTAACAAGGAATTTTTCCTGGTGAAAGTGATAGAACTATTACAGGTCCTTTTCTTACCCACCGCATAGGAAACTATAATCATTACTTAAACTATTGGTCTGGGTTTAACTTGAAATCATACATGTCTTAGGTTTTGGGAAGATTTATTAATATAGTCCATATAAAAATCAGAAATAAATCAGTAGTTACTATACTTTAAATTTACCTTTTCATTTAAAGAAGCACTACACAATACAATTTCCAGATGTCTGTGTATGAGGGAATATTCTCTTCTCACGGAGTAGATGCACTTTACACAAATCTGCTGTCTTGTGAGGTTTTGGAATTTTAGTAAGTGAAAGAAAATTGAATATTAATATTTATCAAACTGGCTTTATTTATTAGATGATCACATGGACAAACAGGATGGTATATTTTATTTTTTTTTTAGTCATACCTTATATGTGTTATTTTGTTAGTTTCTGTGGTGGTGAGAGAAAGTTCAGTACTTTCCCCCCCCCAAAGAAACTATGGCTAACTCAGTGGGAGAAGCAAAGATACGAATAAGCTATATTTACAAGCAGGATGAAATGCAGATGGATATATACACAATATACAGATTTACAATAGATATACAGAAATATACAGCAAAGAACATAATACAGAACAAAACTCCTTCCTCCAGCCAGGAGGGTCCCCTCCTCTGTACCCCCTCTCTCCCCCTACCTCCCTTTTTTCCCAAAAAAGGGTGAGAGAGAGAGAGAAAAGGTAATTATTAAGGAGGAAATTCTGTTAGCTCAAAGCATATGCAAGAATTAGTTTCTTATCTGTTAGGTCAAGGTTAACTCCTTCCAGCACAGCTGTTGCTCAGAGAGAGACTGAAAAACAGACAGGCTGAAAAAGACAGACAGACTGAGACTGAGATTCAAACTGAACTAAAACTTAAAGTTGCATTTTACCAATCTAGCAATGAAATTCGTTTAGAATATCTTTGTTTTCAAAACATTCAGCCAGAGTGTTCCAGCAACTGACCCTTTCTTAAAGGCACAGCCCAAACCGGTCACAGTTTCACTAATATAAATTATGAAATGAGAGTAGAACGTGAAGAGCTGATGTATTTTTATTTTTTTTAACTTGGATTGTAAGAAAATGTTGGAAACAAAATCACATATACTGACAAGAGCAGTATTAATAGTAAAAAGCACACATATATAGCAGCGTGAGCAAAGCTGATAAAACTACTGGGAAATGGTGTGAAATTCTTAGAATTCATGTTGTGTAAAATTCATGTGTCATTTCAACCGAAAGATACATATTGACTACATTCTGCGACTATCTTGCTGGGATAAGCTTAGGACTGAGTGGCAAACAGTGAATTTCTGATGCAGATGCCAATGTTATATCTTTTGAAGTGCTTAAAATTCTCCATGGACCATTTAACTGTTTGCTTTCATCGGGATGTTCTTTTTCCAGTTGTGGGGCCATATGGTAAGGAATTATCCTGCCTTCTTTGCAAGCGGCACTGTTTTTATTAAGGTGCAGAAAACTTGTGTTTTACAACTAAAATTATTTTTATTACAATGTTATCTAACAAAGAAATAAGAGCCTACTAACAACAGTCTGTCTGCTCTGCACACTCTGTAAAGCAGTTTTCAAACAGCAGGTGAAGCAATAATGCCTCCATCACCCTGCTCGTGTGATCACAGCAGGGACAGGCATATGTATGTTGGCTTTGATAGAGCTAGGCTGAGCCACCAGCATAACTGAAGCCCAGAGCCGCAGCAACTCCTGAAGACAGCTGCTCTAGCTAAAACCTGTGTC
This sequence comes from Melanerpes formicivorus, assembly GCF_026170545.1. Lineage (NCBI taxonomy): Eukaryota > Metazoa > Chordata > Aves > Piciformes > Picidae > Melanerpes > Melanerpes formicivorus. Next base: position 722,426 of record NW_027142411.1, read on the forward strand.
TCCAGTCACACTGCTGCTGGTGTATACATTCACTAGATGAAAGCTGGATTTAATATGCCTGTCTGTGTTCCAGACATACTTCTGATTTCCAAACAAATGACCTGTGCATAGGTACTGTGCCACACTGCATGAATCACTGCCAGGAACTTGGATACTTCTCCTGAAGTCTTTCACTGTTCTGTTCTGAGCTAGGTTTTATGGGATTAGAGGTGACTTGAGCATGTTGTATCATGCTGCAACTAAGCCTGTAGTTCCACTGGAGAGGCAGTTTTCCTACAAGAGAAGTGTCTATTGAATGCATAAAGCCAGCATGCATTAGGACAAAATCGCAGTTAGATTCTAAGAGTCCACTCTTGCATGGATATTTTCTGATTGTGGGCAAGCAAAGTATATAAGCATATTGCTTGCCCTTCAATGACTGTGAGAATCTTTACATTGGCTTTATTGGACTGCAGCACTTGCTTCTATCTTAGGCTTTAGAATTAGATAGCACAGCCTTCTAAATGGTAACACCCTGAAAGCATCTCTTGTCTTGACATAAATGACCCTGTGCCTCTTCTCTTGTATAGCTGTGAAAGGGATATGCTATTTGGAGAGACAACATGGCTGTGGAAGTGCTTGAAAATCCAGCCTGAATAATGTGCCTTGCTTACCACCCAAAGAGCCTAGGTCAATGTGCAGTGAGAAGTATTGCTGGCATTCCTGAGAAGAAACCCAGACGATCTCTTCTTCTGTGGAGCTATTGATATGTTTCATGTTCTATTTATAATGGGGGAGGGGGGGAATCATTGAAGTTATTATTTCTGATTACTCAAAGTCAGAATATAATAGTAAGTACACTTATTCTTTTTCATATATAGCTTGACTTTGAGTAAGAGAAACTATTTTAGATTTTTAGTTATTTATATTTACCTTTTGGCTTCGAAATCAATGTGGTAGTGGCAGACCACATTGCTGACTGTGTATATGCCTTATGCAAAGCTACTCTATTTTTTTGTGTTTTTTCGCCTTCCTAACTCTTTTTGTTTGACTCATTGCACTTCCTGGTCTGCATCCAAAGCATGATTTCCTAATTGAAAGGATGGTAGGGATATATAACACAGAACAAGGCTTGAGAGAGAAGCGTGTCAACCATTTCTTGAATATTTTTACCTTAGATTCTTTGCTGCTGCCTTTCTTTTTTCTCTGCCTTATTTATTTTTTTTAAATGGTAGCTACTTGATTTAATTATGTTTTTTCTTTCAGTACTCTTCTCAAAGACCTTCCTGGTATATCATTCTGTGTTTTTTTTTCTTGGTTTTTTTTCCTTTTTCTCTTCATAAATATTCACTTAGCAGCACTCTTACTGCCTTTCGGTATTGCGAGTTTCAAGATCACTTTTGAAGGCACTTAACAAATAGTTGAATCATCTGCTTTCTTTCAGATCCTTTTCCTGTTAAGTATCAATTCCCTTCTGCAAGCTGAATGTCTTCTTGTTGACATCAGTGGGGTTTAGGATAAGGCACATAAATATACATCTTTCATACAAACATACTTTTCGTTATCTGTTACCCTACAAAGCAGTATCTTTGCCCCTCTTTGATTGCTTTTCTCTTAAGTAACTGTGCTGTGGCTCTTAAAAATAAAACAAACTTGTAGGGGAAAAAAAAACCACAATAGAGCAAACACAAATGACAAGAAAGTAAACATGATGAAAATGGTGAAGGATTGCTATTTCTATGCTTTACAAACCCAGTAAGGAAAAAAATAAATACAGCTAAAGCTGTGGTTCAGAATACTAATATAGAGCAATTTTTCTTGCAATACTTTGCGGCAAAAACACATCCCCTCAATCCACAAAGCAGGTTAGAACAACCCCCTAAACAGCAAGGCTAAACAAGAGCAATGCAAATTGAGTTAAGAGAAAACATGATCAGCAAGCAGAAATGTTAACTTAAAAAAATGTCTCTCTCAGTCACCAGCAAGTGTCTTCCTTAGGTAAGCTTTTATCAGAGATCATAATCGTTCTGAGTTGGACAGCTGGCCTGGGTAAAAGAAGGTTTGAACTCCATACAAAATAGAAACAATTCTACTTGGACAAAATAAAATTTTACCTTTGTAATATACATTTGGGGCAGATCTGGCAGGTTCTACCTATACTGCATTTTAAATGGTCGAGTTAGTGTCAGTAGTATTCCTCTGTGCTTCGGGATACTGAACTTACTGTAGATAGCACATCCCATACTAAATGCTCATTTTGCCTGATCAGTCTGCTCTGAGGGAAGAACACAAGGGATGCAGTTGCTGTTATCAAGCTTCCTGGAGGAAATAATTGCGAACTACAACTGCAGAAGCACAAGAGTGCTGTCAGAGTTTTTTTTCCCTTTGAATGTTAAGGGTCAAGCACAGCCATTTTGAGAAACAACATGTAAGCCATTGGTGTAAAAGCTGATCTTGATTTCTATGTGACTCTGGTGTAATTGGTCTTGAGCAATGTTATAGCTGCACTTCCTTTACTTAGACACTTTCAGTACAGCATTTAGTCTGACAGCAGATCATGAAATACCTTCTCCATTGCACATCTGTAAATACTTGTTACTTACTAGACACCAGTGCTCCGCTGAAAGCTCTAAAAGTTTCATCAGAATATCCAGAATCCCTCTTAACTGCCTTATTAGTTATCTTAATGCCATTATCTGCCTCTAATCTTTCATGTAGTGAAAAGTCAGAAGAAACTTGGCCTGCCAACTGTATAACATGCAAAGAGAAGGTGAGCACTTAATGATTGCATCTGTCTCAGTATCATCCTATTAACTTATGATATCTGTGCTGAAAATATATTAAGGTGGCAGCTTGCCAGCAGGGAGTCTCTTTTCACTAAATCTGGTTTAAAAAAATATTAGAATCATTCTAGATCTCTTTCTTAAAATCCCTTCACCTATGAAAGAAGTTGCCCTAGATGTTTCCAGGAATTTATCAGTAAGGCAGAGAAGATTAATATTGTGTAGATTCTCATATGATTAGAAGAAAAAAAAAAATCAGAAGGCAATTTTTTTCCCTGTCCCTTGTCAAAATCAAGATGAACTTTCTGTCATTTCTGACAGTTGCATGTCCAGCTTCTAAAGATCTCTGCTGACAGAGACTAAACTACTTCAGTTAACTTCTTCAGTACTTCAGTGGTTTGAACATTTTTCTTCATGTCTAACCCAGGTCTTCCTTGCTGCAACTTAATCCTCTTGCTGTCATATCAGCTGGAGACATAAACAAGCACCGTTCTTGTATGCAGCAGCCTTACATGTTTTGAAGACTGTCATTATGTCCATCTCATCCCTTCTTCCCTGGGCATTTCCTCTCTGGCTTGAACAACTCTGATTCATCTTTCTCCTTTATTTCCTTCTTTGCTTGGACAGCTATTTGCATTGTTTTCTTTGAAAATGATTTCATCAGTGTTTTCTCATGAGTAGTTCTTGAAGAAAAGTGCTGAGTCTGAGGACACATCTTCATCTGAAGACCCTGGTAGCATGGAAGAAAGTCTACAAGTGTTGAAACTTTCTGTTAGCATGTCCTACTACAGTGTTTGCTTTTGTCTAATTATGTCATTGTCTAATTATGCCTCTTGTAGGACTTAAGTGAGCTTCTTCCAGTTCCTTTCCTGCCTCTTACAGTTGTCTCTATCACATTCAGGAGGAACTCAAGTTGTGAGCATTTTGCCATGTTGAAGAGCTGACTACAGGCATAAATCTAACTGCTAAGGCAGCTAATGTCCAAACACTTAATAAAAAAGTAGAAATCAATTGACCACAAAATTGAATAGCTCACACAGTAGAAACACCTTAATCCCTGTATAATTTGCAATCTAATTGAAATTAAGTAAACGAAAACAATGCAGATGAGGTAAGCAAAGTGTAACTGCGTGTCTTCACTATGCTGTTACAAAGTCTGCATCACAGCTTATGCTTTCTTCTGTTTGTTTTTTGTTTGTGTTGGGTTTTTTTACAGTCAAAGTAAATTGCACTTTTCAATTATCTGACCTTTCAGGAAAAATAAGCACAGGCAGCTCACTATCAAGCTGTTGTTTGTATTCCAATTCCTACACTGATGATGAGTCTATTTAAAGGACTGGTACCAATTGTCCTTCCAAATAGATTCATCTTCTTCACATGATCCATCAGGTCAGACAAACAGAGCACTGCTATATAATAACTACAAACCAGCATACGTGGCTTTTCACAAGGGACAAGCAGAGTTCAGAGGCTTAAGTCTGAAACTGCAATTTAAAGGTTAGCTTTTACTTCAAAAGTTTCTACTGATGACAGCCTTCCTTTTTAACATAAAGGATTTTTAAATGCCTGCCATTGTGCTTTCTCTACATGGCCAGAATTGTCTTGGCCTGAGCAGTTATAATCCTGTGCCTGACTGGGACCCTAAAGCTAGAAAAAGCGTTATACAAGTCCCTGAAAGGTTCTGTTGGGCAGGCAGTCTTGTGGACTGTAACTGTGAGATAATTATCAGGCACCTCTCTAGTATAGTTTAGATAGAATAGAATAGAATAGAATAGACCAGACCAGACCAGACCAGGTTGGAAGAGACCTTCAAGATCATCACATCCAACCTATCATTCAACACCACCAAATCAACTAAACCATGCAACCAAGCACCCTGTCAAGTCTCCGCCTGAACGCCTCCAGCGATGGTGACTCCACCACTCCTCGGGCAGCCCATTCCAATGGGCAATCACTCTCTCTGTGTAAAACTTCCTCCTGACCTCCAGCCTAAACCTCCCCTGGCGCATTTTAATGCCCCATTCTCACAGCTGTGGAGCTTAGCAGTTGTGATGTGTCATATTTTCTGTGTTTAGTTGGTAGGATTTGTTGTAGTAGTTGCTTGGCATTCAGGGTGGACTAGAAAGCCTGCATTGTCTTCTGAAAAACATGAAGTCAAGCTAGGCTACTCTGACTGCATTTTCACAACACCGTTGTCCCCAGCCAAGGCATTTGCCTTAAAATAGTTCAGGTCTCATTTTAAGATATACTCAGTTGACAGAATGACTACAATCCCAAGGATGCAGTAATGTATCTGTCTTCGAAGAATTTAGGTTTTCCCAAGAAGCACACCAGGGATAATCAAACAAGGGTCAGATTCTGTACATGAAACATTAAATCAAATAAGACTTTTAAGCCTGGAAAGGAGATTACTTTCGGGGATATAGTAGACATCTGTTCAATTGTGAGTGCATGTAGAAGGTGAATTTGGAATGTTTATCTTATCTTTTTATTTCTTTCATTTTTTTTTTCTTTTATACAGAGCAAAATTAAACCAGTAAGTGGAGAAAAAATAATACCAAGATACCAACAAACAAAAAACCCTCAACAACCAGACAACATACCCAGCAAGAAATGAAACAAAAGAAAAAATAAAGAGAAAACAAACCAAAATCCCCACAGGAAAACCCCTCTAACACCAAATAGAACCTCAGATTCAAAAACCAACCACACAGATGCAACCCCATCTTCAAAACCATGGAATTAAGTCCCTGCTTAACTCACACCACAATGAATGCTCAACAGATTGTTACAGGACTTTGGAGTATATGAGCCTCATACCATTGGCCTCAGCCTATCAATCCAGCCTGTCTAGATCCCTCTGTAAAGTCCTTCTATCTTTGAGCAAATGAGCAATCCCACTCAACTTGGCATTGTCTGCTAACTTGCTGAGGGTACACTTGATCCATTCATCTGAATCATTGATAAAGAAATTAAAGATAACTGACCCTGGGGAACCCCACTGCTACAGAGGAATTAGTCTTTTCTACCCTTTCTTTTCTGACTTTTTCTTTACTTTGCCCAGTAAAACTTTTTAAATTTTTATGTTGAATCTGTTTGCATTCTTTTTCTGTATATTTTGTTCTAGGCTTTAGTAGCTATGCCTTCTCCCCAACCATTTCTGCCCCTAGGAAACCACAACATGCTGCTGCACTTTCATTTCTTATTCACCCACTGATTTATTCTACAAGAGGCTCTAAACTCCAGTGTGCAGTCCATAAACAAAACACGGGGTGGCAGCTTATAGACCAGTTACAGAGAGGTAATTGTAGAAATGTGCTTTTATTTCCTCTAGACATTGTGTGCAGAAGTCACAAAGTGGACTGCACATTGTGGAAGTCAAATTCTGATGAACGAGAATGCACGACAACGTTTTGGCAGGGCTTTGGCAACTTGTGGATTTATTATCTGATTAGAAGTAAAAGATGAAGACACTGCCCATTGGTTCATTGAAAAGCTGTTCAAATGCTAATATAATGGAACTATTATTTCTAAGAACTTTGATTAAATGTGATATTACACTTCTACAGCATCACTTCTCTGTCTGCAGTCTCACTGGAAAGGATAATCTGTTGTAGTAATATTGGTCTTGGTAGATAATACCATCAAACTTTAAACCAATGGAATAGTTCACTTTATAAAGTTATGTGATTATGTAAGTTTTAAATAATTTCCCTCTTTTCATTGGGTAAATCAAAATGTCTTGGAATAAAATGTCATGGGTCCAGCGATATTATTTCTGGTTTCTAGTAGTTTCTAAGTGTGAAACTAGAAATAATCAGATTTTTCTCTGTCACTTACTTCCTTGGGGTTCATAAAATTCTTATTCTCTTGCCAACATTAAATCCTCCAGGTTGCCATTAATTTCTTCCAAGGATTTTATGCTTGTACAATTTTGTCCAAGAGCAGGCTGGATGAGGCTCTGTCCAGCCTGATCTAGTGTGAGGTGTCCCTGCCCATGGCAGGGGGGTTGGAACTAGATGATCCTTGTGGTCCCTTCCAACCCTGAATGAAACTATGAAACTATACTTGTACAAACCTGATTTTATCAGGACTTTTTGATTGCAAAATGATGCTGTGCTGTGAGGAGTCAGATATTTGTGGGATTTCCTGTAATTATATTGATCAAGTTTATTGTAATTGATAAAAAGTCATACAATCTACCGTGTCCTCTAATATGGCTGTCCTTCTTGAACCTCTGTTTATCTTGGAGTGCTGGTACAAGGGCAGGGCTGTGAGTGGCAGAATTGAATCTTGACAGTAAAACTTTCCAGACACACACAGAATATAGAAAAATATATAATCAAATGTGAAAGTGACCTTTCTGCCACTTTTTCCTGACTCATCTTTTCTTATGTCTAACTTCTGCATCTCAGAAGCGGTTTCTTTTTGTATTTTCTAGGGTGGCTCAAATCCAGTGTTTTACTTGACTTCCAGTTTGCTATTCAGCATTTAGTAAAGGTCTGAGTAGGAGTGAACAGAGATAATTAATTGCAGAAAAATAATGGCCCTTGCAGTGGTTTGTTGGTTTTATTAGTGGTCTAAGATAAATTCAGTAAATTACAAGTATTTACCTTGTAGAAGGGGAGAGACAGCTATGCTACAACATAAGAAGTTTGTAGTAGTACCATAATGGGTATAATTGGAAAAGCTCATATTGGAAGTGAGCTGTATGCCTGGTGTTATTTCAACTCCTATTAATTTATTTGTTTCCACAGATCTTGAGGCCTGAAAAATTAATTGTAGGTAATTATTTTTAAATTTGCCTTTACATTTCTTGCATTTTAGTCCCATTGAAAGTCATGTCCTTCTTTTGATTTAGGTCAGAATAAATAAGAGGCTCCAAGTAGCTTTAACTGTACTTTTATATGTGTATAAACAGACCAGATGGACAGATCATTATCACTCAGCAACATCAGCAGGAACAGGATCAGAAGGCAAGACAGCATTTACCCAAGAAAATATACACACGTTACACATAGGAAAGAGACCTGCGGAGTTCTGCTACAATTAAAATCCCAGTCAGGGTCCTGCTCTTGTTACTCTGAAGCCAAGACATTACTGAGCCTGATCTGTGCACTGCATGTGGTTTGAAAATGCGTAAATATGAATATAATGAAAGGACCCACATAAGATCACCTGTAGATAAGTTGGCTTTTTCCCCAGAGATAAGCTATAGTAACTATGCTGTGTTTTAGAATAGAATAGAATTAACCAGATTCAAAAAGAACTTTGAGATCATCAAGTCCGACCTATTACCCAACACCATCTAATCAACTAAACCATGACACCAAGCACCCCATCCAGTCTTTTCCTAAACACCTCCAGCGATGGTGACTCCACCATCTTCCTGGGCAGTCCATTCCAATGGCCAATCTCTTTCTGTGAAGAACTTCTTCCTAACATCCAGCCTAAACCTCCCCTGCTGCAGCTTGAAACTGTGTCCTCTTGTTCTGGTGCTGGCTGCCCAGGAGAAGAAACCAACCCCCACCTGGCTACAACCTCTCTTCAGGTAGTTGTAGACAGCAAGAAGGTCTCCTCTGAGCCTTCTCTTCTCCAGGCTAAGCAACCCCAGCTCCCTCAACCTCTTTCCCTTGTGCTCCAAAGACGTCACCAGCTTTGTTGCCCTTCTTCCTTTGTGGGAATCCATTGTACATGGAAAAGCAATAGAGAATATAGTCAAAACTACTCTCCACAGCTCATGATTTAGCAGTTTGTGGGGAATAATGTGTCTTAGCTCTTTTGCGACTTTTAGCAGTCTACTCAAAGTGAGTGAAATTGCTGGCGTGATTAAGTGTATTGCTTTATTCCCCTGAAACACAGGGCAGAAGAGGAAAAGAACTACAAGCTAGTGTGATACCCAGTAGGGTGGATGATAGTAGTGTCCTCCATGACTTTGATCCTTACTCTTCGCCAGCAGTCTTAAAGAAATTACCCAGGGTATACCCACAGTGCAGGCACATGTCTGCTTTTCAGCAGTGAAATACATTCTGTGCTGAACTCCGTGCTGCAAGAAGCTGCCTGTGAAGAGCCACAGTGCTTGCTGTCGCTTATGCTGTGGGTATTGTTTATCATCTCCTGTTTGCTAGTAGCCTCCTTGTCATCACAGAATCAGAAACATTCAGGTTGGAAAAGACCCTCAGGATCACCAAGTCCAACCCATAACCCTGGAAAATATTCAAGTTTCCACTTTTTATATGTTCACAAGCAAAATGTTGACACATCCTTGTAAGGGTCAAAGTAGATGAATGTGGAGTCCAGGAGTTCAGTCTACCAAATTCATAGGGAAGAGTGGTGCATACAAGAACCTGGTTCAGATCAGTAACATCCATGTTTTCAGGGTTTGTATCTCTTATTCTTTCTGAAAATGTTTTCTGTTCTTTTACTTGCTTTTCTTCCAAGGAAGGAAAAATAACTTGAAGGAAAATCCTAAATAATATGTTATTTATTAAAATAGTAAAGATAGTTTAATAAGTAATGCATTAATTACTTACTAAAATTAGGCAGCTTTTTTTTCTCCTGTATTTGTATGATGAAATTCCTATCCATTTCTAGGCCTACATAGTTTCTTTGTTTCTAATAAAGGCATCATCTTTCTCTCAAGATCTAATAGTAGGTGTTATCTTTGCCTTACCTGAAGTTAAATCTGGTTCCCTAGTCCACAAAGGGCTAAAATTTATAATTTCTTAAACAACAGGCTAAAAAAATTTTTCTTCAGCAAAATGATTGCTGGTGACATTTTACCTTGTCATTTACTATTTACATTGTTCTGTGAAGCTATAACCGAGATTTGCTGTTTGTCTGTGCGGTGGCATAGCAGAGATTTACTGAGATTTGCTTTGAAAATCAGAGATATTCAAACCTGTTATAGGATTTGAGCTGCTTCAACCTGGATGATTCAAAGTAAATAAACAACTTCAGTGTTTGCTAAGTATTTTCACATGGTATATCTTCACTTTGTGCAGTAAAGTCCACACCCCGCAGCCTGAAAATACTGTCATCCACTCAGTCCATAGCCACCATTTAGTCATGTTCTCCACTGAAGTAATCTGGAGCTGTTCTGTAACCACAAGAGTGTCAGTCCTACTTTTCCATCTCTCAGTGACAGTGGGCTAAGCAGAAGCAGAACCAGCACAAGCATTTTATCAAGACTACCCAACTCCTTTCTTTACTGAGTTTATTTTGAGAAGACAGGATTTTTCTAGCTGCATGACAGCTGCGAGACATCAGTAGGAGCTAAGGTTTGTCTCTTTGCATTTTTGCTGGTTTTCTCCAGTGTCAATGGGCAGAAATAGGAGGGGACTCCACTTGCAAGGCTATTAGGATTACAGTGATACTGTAGAACCTCCTCCAGAGCTTTGTGGCCTCACTGTTGTACTTACTTTTGATGTCCTTTGATTTCCCATAAAGTTTTCACAGAAGTCCTTCACTTGGTCTCAGTACCTGTTAAATTAATGCAGTGGTCATGGCCACCATGTAACAGAAACATCACAATGTGGAATAACAAAGGGACTAACAAATAGAGCATCCTGTCACTGAATTTCCAGTATTTAGAGTGTGACTATTTGAAGGTGTTAACTTTGAAACTGTCTGACAGTACTTTCTTTAGTGTTAAATATTCTGGTTCTGGATAGCCTTGTTTTCACAAATGCCCATGACCTTGAATCTCTGTGTCTTTGACCTCATTAATAAAGGTGTAGCAAACATTGATCCAGACTCCTCAAACAGGGGGTCACCTGTCTCCTTTATGCTTTCCCACTAGGCAAAATTTTGAAGATAAAATGGAATATGACAATAAATCTCTTCTATCTGATGTTAGGAGAATTTATGGTTAGGGAAAAAAGCACACCATAAATAGTGTTGTGCATAAATTTGTGTAAGAGAAGGTCTAACATTAGTGCATTTTAATTTGAAAAAACATCTTGAAATAAAATAAGGGAATTTTGCCTTTTTATATAATAGCAATAGTTTTGGCATGCACTGGTCATAGGGTGCTTGGTGCCATGGTTTAGTTGATTAGGTGGGTTGGATTAGTTGATAGGTTGGACGTGATGATCTTCAAGGTCTCTCTTCCAACCTGGTCTGGTCTGGTCTGGTCTATTCCTATTCTATTCTATTCTATTCCCCATTTTAAATCAGGACATAAAAAGTCATACACAAAGCTCCTAAAAGGTAGAAAGATTAACATTAAGATATTTTGAATTTAGCTCTTCAGCACAACCAAAACAGTTATGATAAATAGCTTTGAAAGCTCAAACTCAGAGAACAAAGAAATATAGAGGAGGTCTGTGAAATGTATGCTCTAGTAGATCTATGTGAACAGGAATGTGAATCAGGAAGATTCTGCAGCTTTTTGTATTGATGCCATTATAAGACAATGTGCTAAGTATGAAGGCTACTGCTGGTGTGTTGTAGTTTATTATTTCCAGGACAAAGGACTAAACAATAGGCTGGAATATGTAGAATAATAGAGAAGTAGTAGAGGAGGGTGTGACTGCTTATTGTAATGAACTTCAGAATTGGGTATGTACCTTTTGTACAAAAGGAATACCTTTTTTCCTTGCTTTACACTCTTGCACAACTCTGCCTATGCAGCAATGTAAAGGTCATTTCAAGGCATCTTGCTATGCTCTTTGCTTGTACAAATGGCAGTAGCTATCCACATATTCCTGTTTCCTTTTTGCCTAAATTTATGTCTTGATCATAGTTCTGTATGAAGGACAAAATTTCTCTGCATATCAAAGCTCAGCTCTGATAAGCAGCTCTCACTTTGAGTTGATCACCTAGTGAGATCAATGGAACTTTTGTATGCAGGGTAGGAACAGTGTATTAAGAGGTGAGCTTTGCTCTCTACATCTTAGAGGACATCTCTGTCCTAAGTATAATTTTTTGGGGGAGTGGGATATTTTTGAACCTTTACACTCAGCTTCTACATTTCTTGCTCTGCAGAGAGGTTTTTTTACCCCTCTGATAAGAAAAAAGTGATGCCAACACAGTAAGGTACAGCTTAAACAGAAGGCCAAAAATGTATGCAGATAGGTGTATGTATCCAGAGATAGTCCATTGTGTCTTCACATGGACATTGGTGTCTTTAACAAATTCTAAAAGGAAGAGACCCAGGCCTGTCCAAATTTTTGGGTCTCTGTCTGACTCACATGGCCAAGTATGGCTCCAGTGTAGGAAGGCAGGAATGAGCTGTCAGCAAAGCCTTTGACATTGTCTCTCACAGCATTCCTGCAGCCAAGCTTAAGCGTGGATGATTGGATGGTGAGATGGATTGAGAACTGGCTAAAGGGCAGAGCTCAGAGGTTTGTGGTCTGTTGGGTGTAGAGTCTAGTTGTAGGCCTGTGGTTAGTGGTGCTCCTCAGGGATCAACACTGGGTCCAGTTTTGTTCAACATCTTTATCAATGACCTGGATAGAGAAGCAGAGTCTGCTGACAGACCAGAAGTGGAGAAATGACTGACACTCTGGAAGGCTGTGCTGCCATCCAGCGTGACCTGGACACAAAGAATGAGTGCCAAGTACACTACACTCTTCTGTGACTGATGTGATTCTTCTGTGGGTTTGGAACACAACAGCATAAATATGAAAGAAGGAGGTGTACTTCTGCCATTGTACAGCCCGCAGTAGAGTTTAACTTGCATGCACTAAGGAAGCAGATGCTGAAGTTGTTAACAGCCTCCAGCTAGCTCTTGTGATATTTCTGCAAGAGATTCTTATCTATATGAAAGGGTGAGTAGAACAAGGCAGACCTCCATTACTCCTGTTCCTCTTTTTTGGGGAGTTAAGCTAATCTGTTTGATAGTAAACTGAGTGAAGTCAAAGGCAATTATGTTTTCTGTTACCTGTTGCAGGGGTGACAACCTATGGCACAAAGGCAGCTGCCAGCTGAAGGGTAGGAGCTGTTAATTCAGTTTTCATTCTCTGTGGAAAGCAAGGGATGAAGGGTTTTGTACAGGTGCAGTTCATCAGGTCTGGCTTCTAGTTCAGATTAATTCTGACTTTTGGTGAGTTGCTAAAGGTCTTTGTACCTCAATATTTCCACTATAAAATACAAGGATGGCCACACTAAAATTGTAAAGTCTCTTTTAACCATGTATTGAAGAATTTTGGGATGCTCCAAAGAAAGTGCAACAGCAGTTTCATAATTCATAACTGTCAGTGCAAAAACCTGTTCTCTACAGCAATTATATGTATTTTGGAAACTTAATGGAATCTATATAGATTTAATATGTAAGGGACTTCAGGTCCTGCCTATCTGACACACTAAAAATTGCTTAATTAACTGACAGATGAGAATTACCAAGTGAGCTCTCTCACTTGCTGCACTAAAGCTGTGCTCTTAACTTACTGTACTGTTGGTTTAGTGGCAATTCATTCTTAGTGGTATTGTGTGCTAGCAACATGAATGGAACTGAAGAAAGAACACTCTTGGATAGAACAGCCATCATCAATCTTACTAATTAGTCATTGATGGCAAATACATCTTTAAAAAGCTAAACAAAAATAAGCATTTTGGGGAACTGGACCTGCACTTAGTATTGGACAAATGCTTCAACTCATTTTCATTTTTAGTTCCTTTTTTCCTCATTTTATTATTTTTTCCCTTCAGTCTAAATATTTTAACTTTTTTTTTCTTTTCTCAAGGCTGTATGAGGTCCACAGGAGGAAGTCTATAGCTTTCATCTTGATTTATAGAGATGATGATAAAAGTTTAGTCTCACAGCTTGTTGCCCATTTCTCTGCTAGATTGTTGCCTGCAGCATATGTTCAAAGACAGGTTGCCCATAGTTGAATGTAGTTTTATTTCAGTAAACATAGCCTACAGTAGAAACATATTGAATTTAGGCTAAACTTGCAGAGAGACTGGAAGAAAAACGCTGTGTACGGTGCTGTGTTGCAATTAACTCTGCGCTAACATGTATAAAGCTGTGTGGCTGTGCTGGAGGGGTAGAAGTGGATGTGTTCCATCCCTGTTTCACATGTCTGCAGTAGTCATGGTTTGTGGCTTAGGGTGTGCAGAAAGGAGATATTGTTACTTGTGTTGTATGAATGTATCTTCTGGTGAATCAATTTGCTGTGTGTCTCAGGAATCTCTACCTCTCAGGCAGCGCGAAGAATGATTTCTGTGCAATTTTTTCATGCTGTAGAGCAGAAACAATACGAAAATGCTGATGAAGAAAAGAACTATTCAAACCCAGGAGAGGTAGATGACTTCTTCATGCCTCCTCAGGAACTCAGGAAGCAATATAATATAATTAGTATGCTGAAGTACCCTTTGCTTTCCTGTATATAGTTTGTTTATATATATATATATATATATATATGCATGCATCATTTTTAGGTATAACATATGTATACACACATAAATATACAGATTTTTTTAATATATGGACTCTGTAGACTGTTAATAATATCAAAGAAACAGCTTACTTGACCAGAGCTTTCAGCATTAATTAGATGAGTATTAATAATCAGATTAATATAGTTGATCTGTTAGTGATTACTTACTATAGGAGGGTATTCCTAGTTTTACCAAAAAGGGATGTATGCTTATTGTTTTCACAGAATAAGCATTGAATGACAGCAAAATTCAGCATCAGCTCCTCAAACAAGGAGATTTTTAAGTAGAAAGCATGCAGATGCTTTAGGGTGTCTCAGTGTTGGTACTCCCTGAATTCAATTGCCTGGTGAATTACTGTAATAAGCTACAGCAGAAAAGCTTTTCTTTGTGCAGTCCTCTCCACGGGTTGAAATTATTGCAAAGCAGAAATACAAAATTGCAGATCTCTTTCAGTGTTAAATATTTGGTGATGAAAGAGCAATGTTGTGATTTCTTTTTTCTATCTGTGGCTGAGGTAGGGGGGTACAAAGAGCTACAAAATGTTGCATTTCTGTTGCTACTGAAGGAAGTATCTATCACGGATTTAGGGGACAGCCAGCAAAGAGATTTGCACTAAAAGAGAATGTTCAACTTAAATGCCTCAGTTGGAATAGAAATTTTTGTAAAGTTTTCTTAAGCAAGCTGGAACAGAATAATGTGAAGGGTATTGCTAGAACTACACAGTGAAGCAGTGGTTCCTTAATACCATCATCCATAACCTGCCTGTCGCGCACCAGATTGTCTGCTGCAGGAAGGTTCAGATTAATCTATCCCTTATGTTGTCATACTTGCTGGAGTGGCAGATTAAGATTCTATTTTGGGTGCCTAATTTCTAAATTAGCAATTTTCATCAACCCATGTTTACTGCTGTCACAGAAGAACAAGCTGGGATGTGCACAGTCTCACTGAGTGACGTTTAATTATAAAAAGCTGAGGATGTGCCCTTGCACGTACTAAATGAGACGGCAGCAGCTCTTTTCCTCTCTAAATGTACTGATGAGGTCTTATTCCTGTATATTTAGTTGCACATTCTTTAATAGTTAAAGTACTGGGAGGTTTTCTTTTACTATCACCAACTGGAAATTGATCAAATTTAAAGAAGGTTTTTTTTGTCTTCATCTAATAATTTTCCTTTTCTGACTCTTTTGTACTGTTCCAGTCTCTGCTAAGTGGGTAGACTTGCTCTATTTATTGCACTTGTTTGAAGATGGTTTTACTTATTGGAAAGCAGAAGAAAAGGTCATTCTCAGCTCATATGAAAAAAAGCTGTCAGACTTCATAAAGTTAAAATGTATCTGTGCCTGTCTGGCCCTCTCCAGCCATGCAAAGGACTGAAGGTTCAAGAATGCTTGTGATATTCCAGGAAAAGTTCTAACAGCTGCATCAGAGTTAATGATATTTTGCTTCCTGAAGTTATGCTCATTGTAGGTGTACACTCTCAGTTCTCCAGGGAGTGGATTTGGATTGGCTGTTCCTGAAAATGTACACTCTTCAGGTAAATTTGAAATGGTCCAACAAATATTTTAGAAGTCTTAAAAGATGTTAAGCTTCTTGGGAGTAGCCTCATAAGAGCTAGAAAGTAACTGTCATAAGGAATACCTGAATGGATCCTACAGGAAGGCTTCATAGCATTTTGGTAAAGCTATGTAGCAATAGGGTAAGGCGAAAAGTTTTAAGCTGAGGGAGAGTAGGGTTAGAAGCTCTTTAGTATGAGGGTGGTGAGACTCTGGAATATATTGCCAGGAAGGTTGTGGATGCTTCCTCCCTTGGGGTGTTCGAGGCCAGGTTGCGTGAGGATTGAGCAGCCAAGTCTAGTGGACAGGTGTCCCTGACCATGGCAGGGACCGTGGAGCAAATGATCCCAAAGGCCCCTTCCAACCAAAGCCATTCTATGAATGAATGTTGAAAACAGGATGACCAGAATTTGTAAACTAGTGCATTTTGGCAGTGAGGAGGGATTTATGGGAAGACAAGTTTTTTCAGAAAGGAGGTTAAAGTCAGGATCTTGGCTACAATCAGAAGACTTCTGTTAACTTTCTTGTGTAGTAACTTCCCAGAGGAACAGAGTAGTTGTCATTCAGCAGGCAGCCAGGATTCCCAGCACATAGTTGTTGATGCGCAGTGGTAACTCCGTCACAGTTTTTGAGTAGAAAGCATAAAAGGAGAATACAGTATGCAAATGAGAATGGTTTTGGTGCATCTTTGTGTTGTGCTAATTGATACTAGTTAAGCAAAACCAATTCAGGTGCTATGTAACATAAGGCAGAATCAGTTTCTGAATAGGTCACCTATATCTCAGAGATACTAAGATTAGTGGTGATTTAGAAATTCCACATAATTATATGAATTTATAAACATTCAGAATTATCTTGGTAGAGAAATCTTGATACCAAGGCACTCACTCGATTTACATTTCACAACTACACATATGCCTGGGTGATGAATGTAGATATGAAATCTTAACAAGTATCTTAATAAACTGCTGTATATTTAAATGCTAATTACATATAGAAATATTATCACAAACTGGACAGAATTCTTAACTTCACCATCTTTTACTCCTCAATCCTCTCTTTTAACTTATCAGGAAGGTCATTCAGGATAAGCAACTGACTCTTTATTGAGCCTCCTTTTAAAGAAGCATCTAGCGGTCTTGAAAAGGACTCATAATCACTCCTTTGGATTTCTTCAGATATCTTTGCTGAACTCCTCAGGGAGGCTTTGATATCCTGACACATCACATTAGTGCAGTGTGTTTGCAAAAATATTCTTTGTCAAAGGGGTTGCAGAGAGGTTTTTTTCTGCTTGCCTCTTGAAGCTGCACGGCACACAGATACCTACAGTGAGAAAATGAGATAAAGAAAATGGTGTAAATGTAATTACTGTCAGCTCTTTGGTGCAAAAGCTTGAAAAGATTTTTCATTAAACTGGAGGAGCAGTGGTTCATTTGGAGTAAAAGGGTAAATATTAGGTTTTGATTTAAACCTCTAGAATCTATACTGTGGAGTTCTTTAAGGAAAGTCCAACTGGGGATGTTTCAGGTACCCCATGAAGATGATGTTTTCTCATATTGAGGTTACTCTCTGAGCCCTGAGTAGGGAAGTTACATATATTTAGCAACATCTGTGGGACTCCCTTTCACTCAGAGCAGTACACTATTACCTCCAGATTACAGTGAATTTGCAAACAGCATTTTAGTCCTGGAAATGGTTGCATTTCCCTTTTCTTTGGTGTAGACTTCTTGCTTGTAGCTCCCATAGATACAGACGCAGAACAACACTGGAATAAATCATAGTAATTTCATTCCACTCTTACTCTTGTAAATTGTTGCCTAAATTGTCAACATCTCTTCACTATTAGTATTAAGTAAACTAGCTTTCATAAAATATGAGCAACTCTATCATTTACCTGAAGTCCCATTCTCTCTTCTTGTTTTTAAAGGTAAGTTATATTAAGTGAAAACAGGGATTGCTTCCCTGAGGAAATTTTACTGTGATCAAAGCAACCTGATTGTCAGGAATGGAAACAATACCTAGCTTAATGAAATTTAAAAGAAATTAGATAAATAGATGAAATGGAGGATTCCAAACAAATTGAATGGGGACTCTTCAGAGTAAATCCTGAAGCTTCAGGTGGAATGGGGGTGGGGGCAGGGTGGGGAGAGGGTGCAGTAGTAGCAGTAAACTAATTCAGAAAATGTATTTTTCTGAAGAAAGGGAAGGTGAGTGTGGAAGTGGCTTTTGGAGAGGTGGCCACTTGATTATGTTAAATTGCTTTTGGAGTGATCTAGGTGAAAGGTGATGAGAGAAGAAACTAAATCAAATGAGAAAGGAGGAGCAGAGTTATGTAGAGCCTTCAAGGTGAGGGCAGGAAAAGTGAACATCAATTTAAAATCTAACTTTTTACAGAAAATGTAATTGAAGAAAAATCCATATTTCTTCATAAATGGGAGATTGCTATGCAAGCAACACAGTCTGGTTCAAAACTAATTCTCCCATCTTCAGGCCTGCCAAAGGAATAGACATGAAGTGGGCTAGAACTAAATGTCTGTCAGATCTAAATACAGCCTGAAATAATTGTTCATTTCATATGCTAGTTCAGAAGTCATAGACTTCAAGGGATTTCCAGCTGATGGACTCAATGGCCTTTTTATTTGTCATGGTATCTCATTTCTCATGGTTTGTATGTTTGACTAACAGTTTCAGTACTATATTGTTTGCCAGATGTCTCTTTTCCCCCCCGCCCCAGAAAATATTCTTCCCAGACCAGACTGATGGGGTAATGGATCATTACTAAGGGAAACTTAGGTAAAATTGCACTGTTTGAAGTGTGCAAAGTTTGTCAGTAAAAGTGTTTCAAAGTGTTGGGCCACTTTCCTTTGTTTTTATCATCTAGTCAGTATATTCATTTAGGAGTGTCTAATGCTTTTCATTGCTCCTCCTCTGTAGGAAGTCTTGCTTGCCCTGTGGAGACCCAAAGAAAAGTAGAAAAGACTACTTTTTAATTCCTATCTATCTAGCCCTTTGCCTCTGGGGCGGAAACACAGCTTTCCTCAGAAGGCTGCTGACAAGGAGCTTTGAAACAGTACATCACTGATCAGAACCTTTTGCAGATAAACACTGGGGGGTTGCAGGGTGTGACATGAATGCAGATGTAGCTGAATAACAGCCAGACTGTTCTGCACATCATCAGCCAGGCCTAGGAATGGTGATTTTACCTGTTTCATATAACTTTCTATTTAACTTTAGATTTTCCTCTCTTTCTCTGCCCAATAAACCTAGGTGGATACAATTTGCATCAACTTCTGTAAGTAGCTTTTTTTGGCAGGGGAAAAAAAAAATCACATGACTTAAGAGTCTGCCTTTTTTTTCTTTTTCCCCTCTGTCATCTTCACAGGAAAGTGAGAACAGGTTTCTGAATCCTAATATATTGCACAGGTATTATATATAGCACTTATACTTTTGTGCTCTTTGTGATAGCCAGCAAATTATGCATGCTATAAAAATGATGTTTGCATCTTTTAAGCCTAATTTCTGAATCGTGGTTAGTGACACCAGGACAAACATTGTCTGCTTATTTTTTGGGAGATCTCCATCTCTGTCTGTATCCATCTGCTCTGTTTTCTCTTTAGGCAGATCCCCAAACAGTTAGTCTAGGGAGCAAATACAATAGAATCAATTGGTATTTCATATTATATGCTGTGTTGTAGCAAGATCTTTGCTATCCAATAGCTTTACAGGTCTATGTATTATCATTTTAAAGATGAACATGTGAATAGTTCCTGGTAAGAGTTGTTGTGTGTTAGGCGCTGAAGTTACACCATTCTTTGTGATGCCGCACAAGTTAGGCCTGATTTGTTTTGATACAATCATGTCTTTGACCTGTATGGATTTTCATCCCATCGCTATTTCAGTATCTCAAAATCATATAATTTTCTGCTGCATTACTCTCTTGAAATGTTCAGCTGTCCAACATCTACATTCAGCACCACCACTCATATAGCACTTCATTATGAAACCATCTGAAAGTTGGAGAGACTCCTAATTTAAATCAATTAAAAGGAACATCGTCAGCTGCATTTTCAGTGCTCAACTGCAAGTCTGCACTATGTAAGAGGAGGAGGATTTCTGTCTTATTCAATCCATCTACTCTTCACACTTAAACCGGTCCTCAAAGTTCAGGAAGTAAATCTGGGAGTTAGGAACAGGTAATTCTGCACAGCACAGACAGACAATGTTGGCTATTAGCTGAGATCATTGCCTGACAAGCTTCTTTGTGGTATCAAATAAATAACTAACTAAATTAGTATAATCTAGTGGATGCAAGCAGTTAACTATCGTTCTGTTACCTTGGATACTCTTTCCTTGCTACCCATGGGTTCTGCTAGTACAGCATGGCTATTTTATTTTTGTGATAATATTTTGGTTTATTGGAGCAGGCTGGTAAACAGCTGTGATAATTCAGTAGTTTGGTTGGTTTTATTTCCTCCTTGGGATAGCCTGTGTAACTGAGTTTGTACTACTTGTTCCTCAGACAAATGTTTCACTATTGGAAATCTTATCTTCTAGACCAATTCATCTTCAGATTTTGTGTATTTTGGGTTTTTTCACATTTCTACAGTTTTTCTAGTGCTGCTTCTTCAGCTCCTTCCATACCCATTAAAAGAAATAATTTACAGTTACACTTTGTTATTAAGAGAAAGGATGTGCCATTAAATGCACCGTTACAAGGGTTTTATTGTATGTGCATGAGCTTTAGGACAGATTTCTGTGCCCAGATAAGCCTTCATATTGTGCTGAACCCTCTTCTTGTCCCAGGTCCATGATATACTTTTATTAAGATCTGATGCACTTATATTGAATTCTGCACTTGTATCTTGAGACAGTATTATCCAAGTGGAGGGCACTTTATTCAGAATGCATTGTTTCTGCTTTTGTTTAATTCTACTGAGTGCATGAAAATATTTTCAACACAAGGCTGAGGGGAGACCTCTTTGCTCTATACAACTCCCTGAAGGGAGGTTGGAGCAGGGAGGGAGCCTCTCCTCCTTGATGACAACCAACAGGATTAGAGGAAGTGGTTTCAGGCTTCAACAGGGAAGGTTTAGGCTGGATAGTAGAAAATATTTCTTCACTAAAAGGACTCTTAAAGACTGGAATGGTCTGCCTAGGGCAGTCCTTGGGGGTGTTTAAACTGCATGTAGGCCTGGTGCTTAGGGACGTGGTTTACTGTTGACCCTTCAGTGCTGGGTCACAAGTTGGACTGGATGATCTTGAAGGTCTCTTCCAAGCACACAAATAGGGAGGATTATCTGAAAGGAGTAAAGGAAAATGCCCAGTTTTATGATTTTTGGTTCTTCAGTGAGACTGACAGCTGTAAAGACCTCAATGAGTGTGCTTACTGAGGATGCAAATGCAAAACAAGACTTTTCTGGACAGATCTCAGCCATTATCATTTGCCTGTCTGGATGCAGTTTGGAATATAGTTTAGAGGAAAGCAGGTTATATTCTATTCTTGCTCGTTCTACTTTTAATAATTGTTACTCTTCCAAGTTTTAACACATTCCTTTGTCATCCCACGTATGTGTGGTAATGATGAGATACACTTCCTTCAGTGCTACTCTGTTCTTTTAACAATCAGTGAGTGACACAGATTAATAAAATGTGGCATTTCAGGATCCAGAGTAAAATATGAAATAAAAAAAAAATGACTGTTTGAGGAAAAATTAGTCATATGCAGAGGGACCTATTAAAGTTGCCTCACACATCAAGCCTTTGTTGTGAGCATGTGTGACTGGAAGTGCAGAGCTAGGCTGTCAGAATTTGTTTAGCTAATGATTCTAACTTGTTAAAATTTTAACCATGGCTCCTTTTGTTGTGCTTCAAAGGATTCGTAATGCTCTTTATATTAATTTGTCTTACAGTCTTGAAAATCTATTTTTTCATTTCTTTATTTGGACCTTGATCTGCCTGGTCAGCAGATACGGTTTACATGTAATTTTGATTGCAAATATTAGGTTTAGTATAAAAAGAATCTGCATAAAATTCATAGCTTGTATACAAACCCTTTTTTGTTATCCACTAAGACACGAGATACAGATCAAGTGTGAGAAAAGCTTGAAGCTAGACTGTAAGATGTGAATGCTGAAATCTGTCACATTTCATACTCTCAGAGAAATGCACATTTGAAAATCCGTGGTCATGTATAATAATAGACTGAAACACAAACAGCACACTCACCCATAAAACTTTGAGAATGCTTTTGTCTCAGAAGAACTTCGAAACAGTCCTTAAAGTACAATGTGTGAAGGAACTTATGATAATTTTTCAGTCTGACACTACCAGGCTCATTACCATTAGTCTGTCTCTGAGGGGTGAACAATATTAAGAAAGGATTTATCTTTTTATGGTAAGCTTCTGTATAAGCATCTAGTACAAAAATGTGGGGCCTTGCCATGGGATAAAGGTGATACATAACAGGTTTGGTTTATCACATATTCATAGGTTATTTGCATTTTAAGAATTGCCATTGTATTTACCAAAGTGAAAGTTTGCCAATTGAAGTTTAAAAAGTGACTTTCTGCACCAGTCTTTCCATTTTTTTTACACAGTGACAGCTTTTTTCCTCTTCATGTGTGAAGCCTGAGGTTGAGCTCCCTTTCTGTCCTCCTAGCAGAGATTTTGTCATGGCAGTTACAAGTGAGCATATGGAGGCAACAGCCTTTTGGGCATCAGAAGCTGTGGCATCAGACAAGCCACATGAGTAGACTAGATGAAGGATGCTTCCTTGTTGATAACTATCACGTAAAGTGTTCTATCTGCATGAAAATGTGTGCAGCTTTCTATGCAAAACCAAGGGGATTCCTAACTCTCTGCCCAGATTGGAAATGCACACTCAAGAATGTGGCTGGCCTGAGATGCCCGTATGCTGCAGCATATTTTTGGATTTCTCTTTGATTAATGTCATGCTTCAGTGCATCCATCTGTCTGTGTACCAAGTGCGTGTTTCAAAGGAAGATAAGTGATATACATCAATTAAAAATGCACACAAACTGTAAGCCTTCAGTTAATTTCAGTAACTTTGTAATAGTAAGGTTTTGTCGGCTTGAAGTGATAACCAGGTTTAGAGAGATTTCCAAGTAAATGAAATCCATTTCATGAATGTAATTAATAAAAGCTGTGAGGCTGAATAGTTCTTCCTTGTTCCTAGAGATCAGGACAACACAAGAGAGAGGCTAAAGTTATTTTGCTGTTAGATAACTGCTGTAATTTCCCAGAGACTAAGCAAATAATTTCAGAGCAGTTTGGCAGGTCTGCAGTTCAGAAAGCAAAAGCTATGTCTGTATTTTACCACAGAAACATTGTAACCTACCCTGCAAACTGTGCTTCAAAAGTCAAGCTTCCAGCTTTCCTAAAGCTTTGCCTTCAAATCCATTTTGAGCAGGGCATATGTCATCTGTATCAGGCTTGGAAATGCAGGCTATTAGCCTAGAAAGTACTGAATGAAATACAAAAAGTAAAAAAACCTATGAGAAACTTAACCTGTACAGTTTATCAATCACTAAACCAGCTAACAAATAGAGACAACTGAAATTGCTTCACAATGCCAGTTGCTTGCAGAATACCTGCCATCCTCTTGATAGGTTAAAAAATAATCCATTTGCAGCTCTAAGGTTGAAGAATGCAATGAATTTAGCAACCTCAAGCCTCACTGCACTTGTCTTTCATGCTACCAAATGTGTCCTTTTAAGATATTATACTGTTTCACACCTGATTGAATAAAGAATTTAAGAAGATATCTTCTCATGGTATATCTGTTCTTAAGTCTCTTATCATTTTTTAATGTTGGAACACATGCGTGCCAATATCCATGGGGCAGCTGGAAAATACTTGTAAAAGCTTGTGATGGTCAATGCTTTTAAAGCTTTTTTTGAATATCTAAGGCTTCATACTTTATAGAACTAAATTAGACCACTTATCTGCAGACAAATACTCGATGCCATAGTATAGTCCTTTGAAAAGAGTGCTTAATGACATTAAAAGGGTCAGTAAATTGCAACCTTAGGGCAATGGACTAACAATGACCAAATCTGGCACTAGTGTAAGTCCATTACAGTTAATCAAATTGCAGTTGAAATTATTTGGCCCAGTGCATCCACAAGTAATGTTTTCTGAGAGACTGAAGGATGCATGGTTACTGTGTGTTTTAACAGCCATGTTCTGTAGCAAGTTTCTAATTCCTATTGTGTGAAAGCAAATGGAGCTGGCACAGCATAAATTTATGATGTGCTTACATATCTTGAAAATTACAATTGCTAAATACCTAAATCTTTCTGCATTCTTAGGTAGTTATTTCCAGCTTCAGCTTGTAAAGCACTGTGGTGGTGATGGTGGTGCATTCAGCCAAATTCCAGGGCATGTGTGTGTTTACAAAGGTGTCGATACATATTTATGCCTATATACAGAGGCATGGATATTGCAGGTGTACCAAGCATTTGTAACGTTTTTGTGCTCTAAATAATGCAGTGCGTTTGGAGGTATTTGAAACAAAAACTGCCTTGGGATATCAGTAGGTCATACACTCAGTGAGAATCAGCTTCTCCATTAACTAGCGCTGGCACTGAATCAATATAGCGTGAGCTGTGCTGTCAGTTTGTTCATTTCAGCTTCATAAAAACAGGGAATAAATATCCAAATTTCACAGTGGTTTATCCGAAGCAGAAAGAATCTCAGCAACTAATTTTGCATATGAAATTGATGAAGGGATGAGAAGTACAAGGCTCAGGATCTTGGATAATTCTTTCTGGATAGGGTTTTGTGTAGAGAAGTTAATGAAGAGTGTAGTTTTCCTTGTTTCTCATCTCAGATCTTTTCTGTTTGGCTGTTGTGATTTTTTATTTATATTTTTTAAAAGAATCAAAGCCTGTCTATTAAAAGCCCATTTTCTTGCTTGCAAAATTCACCCAAACTCTGTAAGCCACTGACTGAGATAAGTATGTAAGAATATACACACATTAGAGAGTGGAAATTTCTGCTTCAAAAGACTGATAAAGATTTTGCTCAAGTGTCATGAAGAGGGGGATAAATGAAATTCTTTCAATTATGTGTCTGAGGTTGCAAAATCTCACACAACACAAGATCAGCTTTCGTGTACTTCAAGATACCTGTGTTTTTGTTTGTTCTTCTGGGTGCAAAATATTCTGTGTTGTATCAAAAGTGTTCAGCGTGAGTATGTGTTAGGCTCTTTGCTTATAAACTGTCTTCTGCAGCAGACTGACTTTTGTCTGAATAGGTCAACATCTTACAGAGCCCAGGGACCACCATCTGACCTATGTTACAGTGATGAATTTCTAGACTATCTTCACTGATGTCAGTACAACTACTCCATTATATACTGATGTGAAAGCAGAAATTGCACTGGGACCTTTCTTCAGCTATCTGTGTAAATAGTTTAAAAACTTTAAATCAGTTTCTTTGCAGTGGTAATTAATTAAACAGAGGCTTTAAATGTAGCACTTGCACTCTGCCACAAAAAGCAAAGGAGCAGGTCAGAGGAGATGGAGTTGTAGGTGAAGAAATCTCATAGCCTCTAACCTTAGTGATTGTAATTTGTGTTCATACTGGAGACATCTGTCTACAGAGACATTTTGCAAGGCTATGTGATTGCCTATGGTTAAACAGTCTACCTGTTTTCTTTCTTAGTTGCTTCATAATCTCTGTAAACATTAACATTGAAATGGTTATTCTGTTTTCAAGAAAGGAAAATAAAAGTGATTTCCATTGAATTAAGAATGGATATTACTGACAGACTCCATCACAGCTGATTAGTGCAGAATTGATGTTACATGTTACTTGACAATTCTTCTCTCATTGAAATTAAAGAAATTTAGGATGCTTTCAAACAAAGCTGTGTCTAATTCTCCAGACATGCACTTGTCTGCCTAGAGGGACCTTCAGAAATGTCTATTTATGATAAACCATTTCAAGCATAAAGTTTTCAGGCACGTCTAATGCTAGTAACGACAAAGAAAGCCCATGTCTGTCTAATGCAGAGCATTCTCCAATTTATGGAAATTAAAGGCTTGCAATTGACTTTTTTTTTTTTTTCTTTTTTGTCCCAAGACTGCAATTTTCAGTACTTCATTGCATCAAAATGGGTAGACAAAAAGGGTTGCATTTACTGAGATGTGTGATTAACACCAAAATCAGAGCAACAGTTGCAATCTTACAAAATAGCACTGAGCTTGGATTTGCATGATGCTGCCATCACTAAGTGCTCCCAGTGGTTAAATTCAGTTTGGATCCGATGTTAGATCTCACGTGCTATGTATTATTTCACATCCTTTCAGGGCAGTTTTGTTCTGTTGATTTACACCTTCTGCCAGGCTGATTTCTGATTTGAGAGCATTGAGAGGCAGTGGCTAAGTGGGAGCTATAAAATCCTGCAGTGATGGTGCCACTGTATTCAGCAAGCCAAATGTTAGTGAAACATGTTAGTGTCATCATAGTTTCTCCTTCATTTTGCTGATTGACATCACTCACGTTCTCAGTTGGTAGAACAGAAGTGTTTGATTTCAAAACACTGAAAAAGTGACACCTTGTACACAACAGTGTCATTGTGCAAGTATTTTTCCTTCCAAACTATAAAGATTTATTCCTCATCTGTTATCCTTCATTGTTCCATAAATGATGAACGTAAAACTTGCAGCATGCCACTGAGCTTTACTCACATGCTCTATATGTATGTATTTAGTGTATACATATATGCAGTATGTGTAAAATTATATACAGGAAGAAAAGCAATTACTCCTCACACTGTGTGCAAATGCTTTGCATAGATGGAAGTGGTTGGTTTATAGCATGTGGGATGAGTGGAAGCTTAAACCAGGTCCTATAAGTAAGTTTTCACTTTTTATATAGGGAAGATGTAAAGATTATTGGATTGGATAATACTGCAGACAGTGGACTAATGAAGTTCCTTTAAGTACTCAGGAAATTGATTTGGTTTTAAGGTGAAGGTGGATCTCTAATTGAAGACTTCTGAAGCAATGCTCATGATAGTAATGCACCAGCTACGGGGTCATTCTTTCACTCCTTGGGTTGAGTTTGCTTGCATCGTATACTTTGCATTGGGTTTTCCTCACAAATCCAATACTAACTATGCCAAACCAAGTAATACAGTGAAGGTCCTAGTTCTTGATCTGCAGTCCCAAAGTCCCTAGGAAACTCTTTTACTATCAGTCAGCTCAGGTTTCATCAGGGTGTGTGTATTCTGTGGACTCCATATAAAACGGAATGGCTGCATTAGGATGGTGTTCTGCCATGTTGCGTGCTTAACTCGTCACATCCATGAGCTGAAACAGGGAGGCAAGAAAGTAAAAGGATGGGATGTTTGTACCAATAAGGATCACTCCCTGCCATAGAATGACCTTTTAAAAAGTGCATCATTGGCACTGTAGTATCCATTGATTTCTACTAATGTCTTTTTGTCCTTTAGAGCACTGGGGAATTTAATCCTGTAACTCACACAAGTATAATAATAATTCCTGCTTAATAAGGGCAGAATTTAACTCTTTCTTATTCAGAAGTTATGCTGGTTAATATGAAACATTCTAAAATGCAGAAAGGGAGTAGACTTTCTAATTGTGTCAACTCTTTGACTAAAATGTTTAATTTTAGAAGACTCTGTTTTATAATTAATTATAAATTAATTAATAAGTAGTAATTAATTTTTTGCAGATAAGCTATCACTAGTGGCTGAAATAAATAATATTTTAAGTATGCACATAATAATTTAATTTTCTTTTAAATGCAAAAAGGAAACTCAAGTTAAAGCAAAAAAGAACCATAGGTTGAGCACTGAAAAGATGAGTGACAAGCAGATGCGTTCGCACATGCAGTTCTGTTCCAGTGGTGTTTTATCTTATGAAAGAATTGTTGCAGTCTCCAGTTTGTGGCCTCCAGGCTGATAAATTCAGCAACTCCCTGAGTGGGTGACAGAAAGGTCATCCTACTGACAAACTAGCCTATGTATCTTTACAGATATGTAACACATTGATTGACTGCTGGAATCCATATTAGAAACTGTATGTCTTCTTCCTTACTCGAGGCTGTGGATTCATCGGGTATAGGTGACATACATAGTTATCTGGGGTGTTGTGAGCCCAGAGATGAAATGGGTGACTGAAGTGAGACTTTGAAATGTTGGGAACACTCCAAAAGGTTTGGCAATTTATTCAGTTAAACGTACAGAATTGTACAGCCTGCTTGAAACTTGTACAGATGAGATAAACTTCCTGTGCTTGGAAAATAAGGTTGTAGCATTGATCTTGAAAAATGTCCTCCTCTGATATTGCTGGTATGTTGTTTTCTAAGTAAGCCAGTAATAACAGGAGGGGGAAAAGCCCTTAGAAAACTTCTGCAGGGTTGTTTGCCATGGTTTTATCAGTGCTGCAAAGGAAAATATTTCGAGACTACTTGTCCCAGTGAGCTGTGAAGTAAATGAAATGGTTGGTAGTTCTTTCCCCCTCCATCTCCTAACTTCCTATGAAATTCCTGGCATATACCTCACTCATTACCTGGGGTAGTGGGCATTTTCTTGAAAGTATTCTAAAAAAATCTTTTTTTCAGTGATTAACCTTCTCTCTGTTTCAAGGGAAAAGTCTCAAGTATTGTCCTGCTGAAAAGCAAAAGAATCCTCTTCCATTTCACTTGTTAAGACAGTCTGCTGAAGTTCTTATCCTTTCAAAGTAAAGCACTCGCTTTCAGATGCCTGCTCAATCGAATGCAAGCATCCAAATTCCGAGTTTCACCCAGCACTATAAAATGCCTTTTTATTTTTCTCCACAAAATATTGGCAACGATTTGATTTATTTATTTTTTCCTCTGAAACTGAGTTACTCTGAAGTACCATAACAAACTTCACCCTGTCTCCTGATGAACTTGTCAACAGTTAGGAACTTTGTGGTAAAGAATAAAAAAAAAGTGTTTTCCATCCATAGTGACTCATTTTACTGAAGCTGTATCACTGCATGGAATACTTTTACTCCTGATGCATTCTGATTAGATGTTTGTTGTGCCTGAGCTGCTTGAAATACAGAAATATGTAACTTTTTGGGTTTCTAACTGCTATAGGCAAAGAGTTTATCACTTCAGTACGGTACCATTTCAGGACAGCACTACAACCTACACTTGTGCCCTCTTTTCCTTCTCTCTCCACACACAGCTGGCTCTTTCATAAAGCACTGAGAATCAGGACACTGAAAGCTTGGCATGTGTCTTTTATTTTAAACAAACATGAATGATATTACATATGATCTTCCAAGTCATTCATCATCATTAGTGTCATTTGGAACTGGACTTCTCCCCTCTGTATTTTTAGTGTGTTTCCTTCTGGTGGAAAATGCCAGATTGACAGCCTTGAAAACTGAAATCCCTCTGTTTATCTTCAGGCTGCAATAGTATAGTCAATGACAGCACAAACATCCCCTCTGCCTCATCAATATGTCTGAAGTGTGAGTGAAGGTAGTTCAGTCTCCATGGCCATTAAATCCTGTTGATTCTGTCAATAAGAATGCCAGTTACTGCAGGATGTTGTAGTGACTTTGTGATCCGAATGA
This sequence comes from Melanerpes formicivorus, assembly GCF_026170545.1. NCBI lineage: Eukaryota > Metazoa > Chordata > Aves > Piciformes > Picidae > Melanerpes > Melanerpes formicivorus. The sequence continues at coordinate 751,730 of NW_027142411.1, forward strand.
CTGCTCCAAAGACACTGGATTGAGACACCAAATTCATCTCGCATACCTCAGCACAAATACGACGGTAATGGTTTTCATTCACAGTGAATCTGGAATGCATTCAAAAAGTGCCTTAGCTTTAAAGCTTTCTGAAATTCAATAACCTTCCCCTGAGCCACATAGTCCCTTCACTTAAGAAACTTGTTCTTGCTTTTTAACGGGTTCCTTTTCATCTGTAAGGTGTTTTTTGTTTTCAGTAGCTTTCTACCGGTAGAAAATACTTTCTAGGATCTGTGGGACATGTGAGAAGGAATACTTAAAGATTTACTTGAATGTGAAAAGCTGCATACCATCTGGTGCTACTACATGTATTTTCTGGATGCTGTTAAATGAGCTGCAGGTATTTGTCTTTAATCTGAGTTGTGACCCTGCTTGCATCACCAGCAGGGGCTGCAGAAACAGAGAAGCCTGTAAGGAAAGCAAAGTGTAGTTGGATAGCCCTGAAGAAAGTCATCTTGCTTTCTGCCTCAGTTTCCCTAACTAGAAACTGAGGATAGCAATGCCCAGTGAAATATGATTTATAAAGCTGATTGATTTGTTTTTGTGTATTTTATTGAACATGTAAATGTGAAGTATTACTGCCATTATTGGACCATGTGTTTTAGAGGTAGAAGGCAAGATTTCCATTTTCTGTATGTTGGAATTACCAAGGGTAGGTGATAGGTCTGAGTCCTTCCTTTCCTGTCCGGGTAGCCATGCAATGGATGAATCTGTGACACTCTGCCCCTTAGTGCAGGTAAGCTGGTAAGTGAAGTTAGAATTGGCTAAGTGCCCTGAGTCAAGTTCCTCGATTGTTTCTTCCATACCAGGAGTACAGACTGACTATAGGGACCCTTACCAGGTTCTGATTTGCTTCTGCAGTAGCAGAAATAACCCTTTCATTTATAGCACGCAGGTAAATCGCAGGTGAGCTTGTCCCTGTCCTTCCTCAGATAAGCTCAGCACTCTGCCTGTCATTAAAGATGTTCCAAACCATTTTGGCTGCATTGAAAATGGAAGCATATATAACCTGTCTCTAAATCCTGTTGACATTCCTGACAATTATAACTTTGCTAACGTATTTTATTCCTGTGTGTGTCTTCCAAAAGAAGAGAGAAGTCATTTCTACACTCAGTATAGTTTTGAGTGTATCAGAGGGCCCAGTCAACTGTGCCTTAAGTAACCATTGACTTTAATGAAGCTGTGGTTTGGACATGAGTAAACTATGACAGGAGCATAAAACTTGACCTCTTGCACACCACAGTGTCTTGTATAGTTCTTTTTAGGGCAGAAGCAATTTGTTGGTGTACATCATTTTCACTCTTACAAGGTTTTCTTCCACTCTTCAATCATATAGAATAGATGTGTAGAATTTATGTTACGTTCATTGTGCCTATGCTCTAAGGAACACATTTTTATTGTAAAAAATAGATTCTTAATTTATGGTGACTTATAAATAATATATTTTCCCCCATAATTATTTAGGACAGTGTAGAGTAGGACAGTAAGAACTAATGCACATGATGATGTATAAGTGCTACGAAATAATGGATAGCATCTTGTAATAACCTATTTTAATATTATTTATACATGTCTCTCTCATATGTTACACAGTGGAGCTACTTGAAATAATTTAACTTAAGAAAGCAATGCCTAGACTTGTTATCCATTTGTCCAAAATTGTCATCTTAGCTTACAGCAATACTGCTATTCGCTACTTACCCTTTTTAAACATTAATGCTGTTTCCTACATCGCTGTCTGGACTAGTGGGATGGAGAAAGAAACTTCAAGTTCTAAGCAGCTTTGACCTGACCCTGCAGTGCAGTCAGTAGGAAGGACTCCCCACACCCATGTGGACTCATACCAAGTTCAGCAGGAGTGCACAGATGTGAGAGACACTCAGGGCTTGGTTGCACTGCTGGAGGTTTGCCTGTAGAGAACTAAAAAGATGTGGTGTAACTAAGCCAGTAGGGACTCAAATATGAAGCTTAACTTCTAGCAATTCACAGCGAACACAGCTGAAGAGATAGCTCTGCTTTATAAATGCCATGCTCCTTTCTCTCTCTCTCTTTTTTTTGGCCACAAAATGCATGGCTGTAAACGCATTAACGGGACGACAGTCCCAGAGTTCAAAGTTTTCTCAGAATATTGGCTTAATTGTTGTAGGTTTGGCTCCGTTTGAGGACAGCAAATTCTTTAAGCTGTGCCCTTGTAGTAGGTAATAGTTTTGGGTTTGTCAAGTATCACAATAACAGAGGAGCACTTGGATTCCTTTGTTAAAATGCATGTTAAAAAGCTACTGATCGGGTATTCATATTCATTAGTATTGATGTGGCAGGAAGGAAAGAGAAATAATTTTACTGAAAATGCAGTGACAGACCAACAAGCAAACTGAATTTCCTCTGTCTCTCCTGGTGAAGTGACAGTAATGGCCATGGTGGTCTCAGGTCAATGGTTGGACTCAATCATCTTACAGGTCTTTTTCATCCAAATCAGTTCTGTGATTCTGTTTGTTGTTATCTGAGTCTTTTTCTGCCCCATTTTCCTCTAGTTTTGCAATACATATAAAGTTTCACTTATCTGTTCTTTTTTTACTGTGTTTTACGTTTCTGAAAGCGAAACTTTTCCCCAGGAGAGTCGTTGATGTCGTTCTCCACTTTTGGGAAAACAGAACACACAAGCAGCACTAAAATAGGAAATTTTGAGTATTTTTAGCAAATGCATACATCTGAGTCAGCTGAAGAATGAATATGACTAGAAATCTCTACTCTTGCAAGACTCATCCACTGAAGTTTGGACAGTTTAGATTTGCAAGGCATCAGAAGATCTTAAGATTAGATGACTTAAAGAAAGCAGAAGGGTTCATCCTTTTTAAGCTAATGAAATTTATTTGGGATGAAAAAGGGAGAAAGCTAACTGTCTCCACCATAAAAGCTCTCTAAATACATTATGTCCTGAGAGGTCTGCAATCTGAACACTGCCACTGTGCTTTTTAGAGGAATTAGATATTGTCTTCCTTCGTTCCATAAAAAATTGTGAGGCAGAAGAGCTCCTGAGGTTCTTTTAATACTGGAGGATGCTCAGGCATCCAGAATTCATTTGCCAGTGCATTACTGTGTAACAATGAAAGTGTAACTCAAAACTGTATTTTGCTGCTGTTGCCTGTTAAGGTCCTGGACCAACATAAAGATCTCCTTAGCAATTAAAAATATTTTTTTCAGTAAAGATGTACTGAAAAGTAGAAATATCCCCTTCATTTCTCATGAACTATGCAAAATATTGCTCAGTCTTGGATTGTGAGTTGGATTGGGTTCAGAATAGACAGGACTAGGAGAGAGAATCTAGTCATGATTAGACAAGTCCACAATTTATTTGTTTAGATAACACCCAAGGGAAAGCCATTTCCTGGAGAGCAGTGCAGCTGAAAGAGAGGGGGTGACACAGAGAATTGCAGGTGTATCTTGCTTATCTTTCTTGATTCCTGATCTGCATGAGGTAAATTTCCTAGTAATGTGATGTGCACCAAACAGAGGAAGATTCTGTTCTGTAGTTTTTCGTCTCTCTTTTTGATCAAGATGATTATACAACTTCATAGAGCCTAGTGTTTAGCAAATGTTCTTTGCTGCTTTTTCCTAGATTCACAAAAGTTACTAAGGCTAGAAGAATTCATGCAATCCTCAGATCTAAATTCCAGTGCATGCAAATCATAGGCAGGTAATAACAAAGCAGGTATTTTAAAAGATACTATATTATAAAGCTCTTTAAGCAATGATGAGATTCACACCTCCCTTAGTATCTGTTGCACTGTTTAATTATCCAGAACAATTATGAACAAAAATCACTACACTTGGCCTCATTAATGTAAGCCAAAGCAGAGCTTTTTTTAAAGCAACCTCCAGACAGGATTTGTAAACATCAACTTCATTTTTATTTGGTACAAAGCACATTAACAGCAGCAGCAGAGAGAGAGCTAAAATTTTACAAGTAGAGAATTAATCACAGCGGGTGATGACAGGCTGGTAAAGTGTCTCATTAGTAAAAGAATAACAAGGGGTTTAATAGAGAGCCAGTGTTTTGTAAGTATAATGGCCTGGGCTTTCAAAAGGGATTGGTGATTTGGGATGCCTCTAGTTTCGATACCAATTCAAAACACCCACTTTTCACAAGATGTTTAAAATCTAATCCTGCAACTGCTTTAAAGCATTTTGAGGGTGAGCATCCCAAAGCCTGTACACTGTTTTATCAGGCTTAGACAAAATTCTTGCTGAACTCCACATATATTTCACAACTTTTTAGGAGGCAACAGTGTGGTTTAAGAGGCAGATTGGCAACTGATATAAAATACCAGAGACCCAGGTACTGTAGACAGAGCAGTGCTAGTTTATAGGAGCTGAGATACTGCCCCTACATGAAGTCCTTGCAGTAGGAAAAGGATCCATCATCCTTAGGGAAAGCTGTATGTCATGTGGAAAGCTAACACACGTGCACCCTGCCCCAGTCATGCAACCCACAGCACTTATCCCAGTGCAGTATTTTGGAAATCCTTTCATTTAAGCAGGCGTTCTGCTTGCAACAGACATAGCTGACACAAGATCTAATCTGGAAAAGGGCACAATAAACACAGCTGGCATCATCAAGAGACATAACCATAAAAACCAAGAAGAAGCTGTAACTAGAATGGGCATTGGAAAATGGAAAAGGCAATGAAGAAATTCCCATATTATTTTAGCTATTTTGAGGATGAGCCAGGAGTTTTACAGCAAGCATGCTGGAGAGTTTACTCTTATGAAGTATAACTAATCTCTTCAAACAGATTATCTGTAAAAGCCAGAGGATTTTTTTTCTCTTTTTAAAATCTTGTGATACAATTGAATATATTATTTTGATTGGTTTTTACTCTCAGGAGTGTCTTTTCCTCAACTACTGAGTGTATAATTTATATAACCTTCTATTACAGTATGTTGCAGGTAGGCATTTTATTGCAAGTTTTGTTTCTATTTTACTGCTGTTGTGTGCCATAATGATGTTTGTGCTGCTTCCAACTTCACTTATTAGAGCAGGCAGGATGATGGGCAAAGCATTGTGCAATAACTAAGAGCTAAAGCAGAATGGGGATTTCAGCAATGCCTAATTCTTAGAGGCCCTCAGCTGGTGTGATATGTAGCTACAGGTTAACAGACTGTAAATTATATAGGAAGAAATATGCACCAAAAGCCATTAATGGAATGCAATATGTAGCAGGACCAGCAGACTGAGAAAAGGTGGCTTGAGGCTTGGTCTGCCGCTTTCTCTTGGTGTTTAAGGACCTTATTTGTTTAATGCCTCCAACAGTAGCACTTCCATCCTTAGGGATACAAACCTATATACTAGGGAACTTTGGAGCTATTTTAAGTCACATAATTCAGGTGTAGAGGTTCTGAAGAATTCTCTTTTGGACCTTTATATACTTAAACCAGCAATTAGATAATGTCTTTGGTAAAGAACAGGTCTGCCTTCTGTGCTCAGAGATAGCAGATTCCTTCTGCTGGAGCTGCCACCTGAATAAAAGCAGTGTTGTGCAGTGATGGCAGGATCAGGACCTGCACTTCCCTGACTCATGTACTGAAGTGAAGCTTTGTCTGTTAGCAGACGAAAACCAAAAATTTCTTTTGATGCTCTTCCCCACTAAATCTATTGAAGTCACAGAGAGAATTTTGATGCCCCCACACCTATTGAAGCCATATTGAGAAGATTTTTTTAGTGTTCATTATGTAGTAAAATGATATCTAGATACTGAGTACACAATAAATCTACTTAGGGTGCTTTGTTCTGATGAACTCATTTAAATGTATTATATTAAAAAATTATATTTTCAGAAGCATCTCTAGACACTTCTTAATCGGTTGTCATGGTGATGTCACTGATTGGAGTTTTTAATGTCCCATTTGAAGATTATGCACTACTTAATGATCCAAAAAGAAAAAGATCATTTCATGAAATGAATTGCACAGGTTGCTGATAGTGGGGAAAAAAAAAAACAAAACAAACCACAATGTAGAGAAAGGTTTCCTTAAGATTCTAGGCCTGACAGATGTTCTACATAAAGCACTTTTAATAAACAGAACAATAGAATAATAAATAAAAGGTTGCTAGCACTAAAAATGTGGATATGGCTAAGAGTAAAGAACACCTGAGATATCCTTGTGTGAGCTCTCCTTACAATTACAAAATGGTAATGGTCTGGAGAGCATGTGTAGTTATTATGTATTTTAAATGAATTTTTGGTGCCATATTTCTCAGTTCCTAGTTGGACTGTCACTTTGATTTAGGTAGCTCTGCGAGCTGCAGCAGAGTTCTAGCTGGGAATTCAGTTTCAGCTTCACCTGAGCGTGTTCCACGTTTAGAGGATACAAGAATTAAATTGTTTCAGACTGTTTTGCTTGCCCTTAAAGGATAAAATGTCACTAGTCATTGCTCTAAAGAGTTTGAAAACTTTCCTTTCCTAATCAATATTTTAAATTTCAAGAGGTAATTTTGTAGAATTTTTTCACCTTTACATGTGTAGGCACCCTAGACTGTGCATATTCTTCCTGTCTTTCCAGATAGTCTGGAACAAGACACGTAAACTTCCTTTTACTATGCAAAGGGAAATTTTCCCTGATAAGCAAAATATCTCTTTCCTGTTGAAATTCATTTTCCATTTAAGTCCATTTCCCCAAAATTGGATAAGATCCTTGTGAAATCAAGAGAACTTGGAATGACACAATGCACTTAGATCAGTGTTCAGGTTTGGAGCAGGCGGGCTCTACAAAACTCATCCGATCATTTCAGCTGCTGCAGGTTGTTTTGCATCATGCACTTTGGGACACGGTTTAATGGCTATGGTGGTGTTGGGCTGGCAGTTGGAGTCGATGATCTTAGAGGCCTTTTCTGAATGAAACAATTCTGTGATTCTTAATAAGCTTCTAATTTTATCTGTAAAAAGTAAAAAAGCAGTGTTAAGCCTTTCACAAATACACCTTATCTACATAATCTCCACTGCGTCCTTGTTATCTGGCTTGGGATCACAGGTCCCTGAACACATTGCAGTGACCTGGTTATTTGGTCAGGCCTACTTGTCTGAGGCAATTCCAATCCTCTTCATTAACCATGCAACTTTGTGCTTACTATTCATGACCATATATAGCGCTGCATGTATTGAATCACTCTCCATACAGAGAGAGTGATTGCCCATTGGAATGGGCTGCCCAAGGAGGTGGTGGAGTCGCTGTCATTGGAGGTTTTCAGGAGGAGACTTGATGGGGTGCTTGATGCCATGGGTTAGTTATTTAGGTGGGTTGGATTGGTTGATGGGTTGGACGTGATGATCTTGAGGGTCTCTTCCAAGCTGGTTTATTCTGTGTAATTCTATGAATGCTGTGTCCACAGGACATACCTCAGGCTAGGTTACTTAAGACATGCTGGAGGACAATTTGTTAATAGGGAATACAGGGCATTTTTCATCCTTTTCTGCTCTTGGAGCATGGTCTTTGCAGTTTGCAGATTTGCTCCTGCTGCTCAAGCATAACTGTACCTTGGTCAGGCCTAAAGTTACCTCATCAGAGCTCCGTGACTTTCATGTTTGGCAGCATGAGCATTGTCTATATTACTGAATGCTAAGGAAATCTCCGCACAGATAACTGTTCTGATAACTTCCAGAATTTTTATTCATTCACAATAGATGCAAGCACAGTGCAGAAGAAATAGAGTGATACCACAGATGTCTTTAAAGATATATTAAGAAAGGAGTCAGGAGGGGAAAACTCATGTAGGTTGGACAATCTATATATTATTATGCATATGCTAGAAAAGCCAGAACATAATATATCTGGTGCTTTATCACAGCCTCAAATAATGCTGTTTGACATGTAATGAAGCCTGGACTGTAGAGAGAAAGTGGTTTTATTCAGCAAGTGGCTTAAAGATAAAACACTTCAGAGCTGAACCTAATTGTCCTTAGAGGTATGTGTTAAGGTCAAAGCTGTACTTGATGGTAATTACAGTTATCTTCCCATGAAATCTTTGCAATTGTGCTAAAAACAGTACCAAAACCTCCCGAGCTTTTACTGCAGAGAGAAATAATGTTTCCTCTTTCTTTTCAGTAAGTAATGCTAATTTAAAAGATCATTGTATTTTAGTTTTTCTTGTGGTTATTACTGCAATTAAACCAATATTAGTCAAAATGAACTTGAAAAAAAAGGTTAAAAGGAAATAGTAAGAAACAGTATGAAACCCCAAAGGCTATCCTGATTACACCAAGCCACATAGAAACCCAGTCAGGAAATTAACCACCTCTTGTCTTACAAAAGGCAGCCATCCTTTCTTAGCATATATCTCTCTCCTAAAGTATTTTCTTCACTCCCTAGCAGTGCAAAAATATGCCACATAGCTTTGTGTGTTCTCTCACAAACTGCACACAGTTTTTGTAGTGTAGGATCTGCTTGAGCAATGGTACTTGTTAATAAAGAAAATAAATGTAACACAGCAAAATAATTATTGTTGTCCAGTCTCCCCACGTTTCAGTATCTAGAGAGCAAACAAGAAAGGAAAAGGATAAAACCAAACCCCAGGCCTCCCACTGTATATTAATTCTGTCAAATATTTAGGGCTGGTAGACTGAGAATTCCAAGCTCTCACAAAACATCTGCCTGTTATTTTAAGACCTAAGCTCTGGTGTTTTCTTTTCGGCTTAAAGTTTGCTTAAATTCATTTGCTATTTTCCATTCTTTTTTACCTTCTCAGTCTTGTCCTCCAAAGTCATGTTGCTATGAAGCACTGTCCCTTTTCTGTTGAGATGAGTGAGTCTCGATGGTTGTCAGCACTCAGTGACAAGGTTTTATCCCCTCAACAACTAATGCACTCCCTACCATGTCTTGTCTAGAAATGCCTCCTGCCTTTCTTCGTCTCATTAATTAGCTTCCTGTCTCCTTTGGCACATCATCATGGTCCCCTGGTGCACCACCACGGTCCCTCCTAATTTGTGGTCTGTGTCCCTCTAATTATCATGCAGAAGTATGCAACTGCAGTTGCTTCTGTTTCAGTTAATTTTAGGCGGAGAATGTTTTTGAGTAGATTTCTGTACATAGTTCATCGTAGTTCAAAAAAGGAATGCATGTACAATTTCTAGAGAACTAAGTTTGAAGTCATCTCACTTCTCTGTCCTTGTCTTAATGCTTTTTCTTATTTCAGGTAACTTTTTTTTTTTTCCTGTATTTACACTGAAGCTGAGGAATTGCTGTCTGCCAATTGGCCTCTCTGTGAGCTACTCACGAACTCTTCCTTTTCTTGGGCAACCTTAAAGATAAACATAGCTTCTATAGAAATGTTCAGTCCAGTTTGTGCATGGGCAGAGCCACACCTTGGGAAATTTATAAAAAGACTCTGATTTTACTTCATTTCATTTAGTGGTCAGGGTTTGTTGGTTTGTTTTTCTTGAGGAAAGATAAGTAAGAGCAAGAGAAATTTTTAAGGGTGAATAACACAAAGAATGTTATTAAAATGCAGACCAGCACTATAATTTCAATGCTTTCTCTCTTCTTGACAACAGATTGTATTTTATATATTTATTACCACTTACACTCCATAACTGCAATCCCTCATTTGTTCACAATAATGGCACTTTTCTGGTCATACAATAGCCTGTTTAGGCCAAATATAGGTCATTACATTTCTATGAAGTATTCATCACTTTGTGGCATTATATGCTGACCTCTTCTTTCTCAGATTAAATCATTTCATACAAATTTATGCAATTTTTTTCCTCCCTCTCTTTTTTTTATTCCTTCATCCGATGAAGGGAATTTTAATTCAGCAGTGTAGACTGACTGGTGTGTGTTCCTGCTAATGGTGAAGTGATTAGCTCTTCAAAGAGGCATTAAGGATGCTAACCCAAATATGTTTATTTGCCATTGAATGTTCAGAAAAGATCACAGTATTACTTAATCATAGTTCAACAGTAGGATACATGATAGATAAATGATTTTCCCTCTAAACTTGAGACCTTGTCCATACTGGCATTCAATCTGATTAATGTTTACGTTAACAGCAATTTATTGGTCACTTGCTCAGCAGAAGCTTTCCAAGAGAGATTGTATATGCTAATGTATTGCTACTTATATCCCCATAAAACATACACAGGTTACAGACTGGAAAATATAGGACTAATTAACACTGATCAGCAGATGTTTATGCTGATGTGATATATTGAGAAAATCTGATTTTCAGCTTCATTTAGTCACAACCAACGTGCTGACCATCATTTTGAAGAATGCCTAAGCCAGCTTTAAAACATGAGTAAGGCACTATTCATATATTCAGCCCTGGGTTTTCATAAAACTAAATTAGATAATCCTATGATGAAGTTTGAGATCTGTATGTATTTTTCATTAGATTTGAAAAAGAAAAAAAAGGAAAGGAAAAAAAAATAGCAAACCACAATTACATAACCCTGTAAGTAAGACTGTCCTGGTAAAGCAACCCAGGGATGATTTTCAAAAGGCTGCTTCATATTGCTTACAAGATATATTTCTGTATAGATGAAATCCACCTTTTTTTCCTGTGTTGTTCTTAGACATTTTTATTGTGATGAGAGTAAGATACATAATAAGAAAGAAAGTGCTAAGTTCAGGGAGGAAAAACTCTAATTAGTGTGTTTAGAAATCATTATCTGTCTGGTACGATATGAAAGAAATAGCTTGCACTTCTGGTAAAGGAACTGCATCAAGTGAAACGCACTTTATTCTTGTTTTGTGCAAGTACATTCACACACAAGGGCACCATATGCTAGTGGGCAGCAAGACTAAGGCAGATGCGAAGGTTTATGAGCGAAGAACACACAGCAGAGAAATAAGCATGAAGAAGCCAGCTGATCTTACTCACAGCCTATAATCAGAAAGGAACGTGTCATTCCTGTTTACTCCTAGGCAGTGCTAGGAAATGAAGAGCATTAAACATTCAGCAACGTTATTCTTTTTCTATGTCTGCATAAATTTTCAAGGGTTGCAGTGTCCAAAATAATTTGTAGAAGTCTTCGAGCCACAAAATGTGTTTAACAGTAATATGCTTTTTGCCAGCGAGTCCAACAGATCTGATTTGAGTGCTACCCTTAAAGTCTGAATCAAACTATTTTTGAGTCAATGTGAAATTCAAATTGAAATTGGTGCCAACTTCTTCACATTGCAAGAGGCTAAGTTTTTAACCTGCTAAAAATGTACCCCAGAAAACTTGTACCTGCTTTGTCAGATACAGCTTTGCCAGCATGCATGTGTTCAGACATGAGCACCTACTTTTTCTGTCATCACTGATGATAGGAGATAACTCTGGGTGTATCTCTCTCTGTATATAATACACACAGTTACATTTACAATAAAACATATATCTCATTTTAAGTTGCTGTTCTTATGGAATGCTATTTCAACTATGTCTATACAATAAGTTCTACTCGGAGCTTTTATAGCCTCATAGACCTATCCCAGCCTTCATTCTCCTCACTTTCATTGATATTTCCTCTCCACCAGCTTTAAAAATCTTCCAGACACTTGAGCAATATGTCATACTTTCTCATCTGCTGTGAACAATGTTCAGGTCATCCATGCAGTCTGTTCCTCTACCATAATTGCTTCCTCTTAGCAGATGAGGAATGATCTGTTGGAATGTAATGGTAATGGAAGGAGATTCGTGAACCTGAAGAGCTTTTCTCTGCCTAGTCACATCTCTAAGCACTGCAAATTTTATTAACCTCTACTACTGTCTGGTTTACTATTCCAGTGCGTTATGGCTTGCAAGCAACATGGGTGGACCATTACTAAGTGGCCTTGCTATTAGAACTGGTGTAAGAAAGGAGGAACCTGGCTTCCTTCTCTGGTCAAGAGGACAAACCAAGGCACACCTCTGTATCCTCTTAGCAAGTTTGTTACCAGAATGTCCTTCTAAAAATTTCTGACTGTAGCCCCTTGATTTTAGCAAATTTTAGTTTCAAAATGTTGTCTTTTCTTGAAAACAAACAAGAAACATACTGAGCATGTAAAAACATGTTTTATAGACTAAAGATTTTGGGACTGATTTTGATTTTGCAACTTCTGGTGAGAGCTCTGTAGCACTAACTTTGTGTGCAAGTTATTATTTCTGTACAGGATGAAATTTCCTCCAATCTAAACTCCTTACAGAGAATGTTTCTATAGGTGCTTCAGTAACTCAGATAAAATTCTGCTTTTGCTCCACAAAGTGGGAGGTTTAGCCACAGATGCTGCTCTAGAAACTGGTGTAGTGATAGTATCATCTGGTGAATTTTGTCTTCTGAGTTCATCACTTTTCAGAAATAACTCTGGAAGAATATGTGCAGTATGGGTATTAGGTTAATCAGGTATTTGCTAAGAGAAAAACACAGAAAGGGATTTGTATGCATTTCTTTAAGGAATACATTATAAGAATGACTGCATGTGTTCTCAGAAGAGAAAATCTGATTGAAGTATTTACCAGTACTGCATTCAGCTATGTTGTGCATATAACACCCTCTTCTTTTTCTGTTGTGCTTAACCAACAGTAAAACTAAAATAATTTCTACATCTATTCATGTTTTGTTTGGCTTAGAGAAAAAAGGGGCAATTTAATAAGGAAGAATAAAATCACCCATTATCTTAACAGAAAGAATAGGGTTTCCAAATTATCCAGTGTAGTTTTGAGAGTCATGAGATTGAATTTTGAGTCATGTCAATATAATAATAATTTAACAAGTGTCCAAGTTTATTGTCTTGGCTATTCTTGTTTTCACTAGTCAGGTGGGAATGAGATATTAGGGAAGATATTAGCCAATGCCAAATGGTGTCTCAAGTTGCCAGAACTATCCTGTTTCAGACTTGGTGATCTTCCGTGGTATCTTCTTTCAGTTTTAAACCCCAACATTATTCAAATATTTGTGAGCTTTTCTGTCTTTTTTTCTATTTACAGGCACTGGTAGATGAATGTGTAAAAATAACTAGGCAGCTATTTCCAGACACCTTTTGTGAGCATGCATCCTTTTGTTGCTGTTTGTAAGAAATAGATGCTTAATTTAAACCTCTAGAAACCCTAACGCTGTCTGGTTATGTTTGTGTGCGCACACACACATAAGCTCATCTGTGTCTATACATGTGTGTCTATCTACACACACTATCCTGACCTCATGCACTAGCAGCCTGTTAAATCCTTCATCAGCTTTTCTTTCAAGCAAGATACCTGTTTGCACTCATCATACCAAATCGTTTTTGAAGTGGTAGCAATTTTAAAAAGTCAGTAAATCATAGGCAGGTAAGTGAAAGGTCATGTGTTGGGAACAAAGAGAAGGAACATCAATTGTAGGCAGCAAATACTGTTTATCTTTTTCATTCATCTGTCAGTTTGAAAAAGTGGCTGTTATCTAACAGTTAAAAATAGAAGAACGCGAAGATTTTGCAGAAGTGCTTGTTCTAGATCTTAAATTCCAATTATTGCCTGCAGTACGTTGATAACTTCATTCACTGCAGCTTTTATAAGCAGCATACCTGCAGCTGCTGGCTGTACCTTGCCTGGTTTCAATACTTGCTGTAATCCGATGTGTAAGTTAGTGTTCCATGAGGAATAGGGAGTCTTCCAATTTATTAGCTGAAGTATCTTACATCTTTGGAAGCTAGAAAAAAATTTCATATTGACATATCCGGAGTTTTTATTGAAGTTATATTAGTGCTATCTATCAGGGATATGCTAGAAAATCTATAACTTCCACCAAAATGTTGCCCATGTGAGCAATTCAGTTTATGAAGTACAATCTTCCCAGGCTGGCTTAGTGCCTCCTGGTTCATTTTTCAAGCGATGTGATGTTTAATGAATTTGTCAAAATAAAAACTAATACAGAGTTTCACGTCTGTCATCAAATTATGCTTTCCAATATACAGCTAAAAGTATGAAAAAAGGCACCTCTATGAAGGTCTGCAAATGGAAAAATCTCAGGTCTATGCTATTCTATTTCTTGTTTTGACACTTCTTTGCAGTCTGGGAGATGTTTTACTTAGGTTGCAATTACACCAGGAGTTTTTCAGATAAAGTAATGACACTGTTTCATTATGGGAAGCATGTAGATATTTGTCTGTGCTGCACCATCAAGCCACTCAATGTATTTGCAAGAAAATAAATAAAAGGAAAGGTTGAGAGGTCTTTATGACCTTGTTTAAAGCAATCTCAGATTCCATTTTCTAAACTACTAAATAGAGATTTTCAGACTCATTCGTTTTTCTTACATATTAAGTCAGACCCTTACATCAACTAACAGGCTGACATTTTTAAAGTAGCTTGACTTGTTTGCCCTGTTTATATATGCTGCAGCATTTTCCCAGGGTCTTAAGTCTCTCCGAATAAAGCTAAGAAGGGAAAACCTTTACGAATACTAAAAGGGAAAATGATTTCTCTGTGCCCTGTTCTGCAGGCATAAGTAATATATGCTATACTGGCTACCCATTTTCATAGTCATTGGCAGTTGTCAATCATCATAAATCAGTCCCTGCAGTGACCTCAGTGGGATTACTCAGGTCGCTGCAGAGTGCTTCACGTGTTTTATTTTTCAGTTTTGAGGGAGTGTAGTAATGCCACAATGGCAGGGGGAGAGCTACAGACTTGTAACTTCTTGGGCCTGTTAGCCCAGTCAGATGCCACGTGTGCCCCCTCTCCTGTGACTGGAGATTCTGGCAGAATCCAGTACTGACAATTCCCTGGCCTTTCTATGTGCTGGTGCAATGTCCAGGCATATTAAGGAAAAAAACAAAACCAAAAACCAAACTCAGTGATGAGGCACTGCTGATTATGGAATATAAACTAGCCTAACCCTAGAGCACAAAGGGGCTTAATGTGGAGAAAGTATATCCATCAACAGAAATGTTCCAGCATTTCATCATTAGAAAAGTGTATCTTGTGTATCTTTTAAAATTCTCAGTTGCCAGCTGCTGAGCTGAAATGATTTGGCCTTGAATTGACTGGAGCAATGATGGTTTGTATCCACTGATAAGAATTTCACACATGTAAATGCTATTAATGCCAGTGCATGGATGGAATAATATTTGAATGCCTCAAATGCATCTGGCCAAATAGCTTGCTGGCCTTTAAAAACCTGTGTTTTGTGCATGACACTGGGTCTGCCTTAATGCATCAGGGTGTTATTGTGACCTTAGTAATACAGGTCATCATGTTGGATCAGGAATGTTAAACAGGAGCTGTAGGATAGAAAACATCAAGCACCATCTGCAGCAAGCACTCATTTTACTGCGGAGTACAGCATAAATCCTGGCCAAGATAGTGCTATTCCCTAATGCTAGCTCTATGCAAGCAGACTTAGACACATTTTCTGCTTTTTTAGTGATTTCCCGTTCTTGTTCAGGAGATGCTGCTGCTGGGATAGTCTGCAGAACCAACACCACCAGCCACCGAGTTAAGGTCTTAGACTGTGCAAAGAAATGCAGTGAGCTTCAGAAATGAAATGTGATTGCAGAGTTTTTCATGTAATTGATGGGGGTTTGGGTTTTTTTCCAGGCAGAGTTGAGGTCCATGTCAGAAAGAAAATTAAGAATTTCAAAAAGGCAGAAAAGTCTCAGTGAAATGATGATCATAGACAGGTGCAAGTCTGGCAATAAATAGGAGATGTAGTGTTGGAAACCAATCTGTTGAGGTCTGGGATTGCCCCAAAGGGGTTAATTGAGTTTCTCAAAACATTTTCCTTTGGTTTCAGATGATAATATCTAACTAATGAATCAAGAATGAAGATTCCTTGAAGAAATGTTCATTAGCATAATTATGCTAATTGACATAATATGTTCATTGCTTAATATGGATCTGATTGGCTTACTTAGGATTAAAAGCCTGGAGCTGCAAAACTGAAGATGACCTTTGTAATGAGCCGGCAGAATGTACTACTCAAAAGGATTGTGGTCACAGGATCCAGGAGCCTGTGTTTTCACCAGTGTTTCCAGCATACTTTTGTTCACAATTACAGCCTTAGAATAATAAGGCCTCTCAGAGCTTCTTTTTACTGCCAGAACATCTAATATTTGCCATCCTGACAAATCCCTGCAAGACAGTATTGTACCTAGGAGTGTATTCTAGAAACAGTTAATATAGAGTGTAAGTTGAGTTCATTTATTCTTGATAATAGCAGAGCACTAGGTTGGCATCCTAATGTCCTATTTTTCTGCTTAGTTGGAACCTGCCATGTGCATGTTGACATTAACAGGAAAGCTGAATATGAAACTTGACTTTGCTACCTAGAACATTAAAATTTCAGGAAGTTCAAAAAAAGAAGAATGCAAACATTTGAGAGGTCATTTTGCTTGTTCATTTTTTACAGTAAATTGCATGCAGCTCTCATTATGTCATTTATCTCTCATAATAGCTTAATTTGGAGTCCTTCCAAATTAAAATGGAGACAAAGTCATTGTTTTGCTGTTTTCAAAAGAGGTGCTGAGTTTCATATGAATAAGGCAATAGAGCAATGTCTTGAATATTAAAAGGAATACACAATTTCCTTCTGGTAGCTGTGCTGGCAATTGAGTCAGTGTTTCCCCTGCTTGAATGGCTAAAGAAAATAATGGGTTTGTCCCTTCAAATGGCACTGTTGAATCCAAGAGCTGATTTCAGCACTGCGACTCATACATCATGCTGTCGTAGTCTGTATATGGTCTCTTCTTCTAGAAACGTTTCTTGATGGCTTCCTGTGTGATAAAACACATCTCCCTGCAGCTTATATTGCTTCCATTGCATCCTCTGCACTGCAAAGGTAAAATAAGCAGGTAAATCTTGCTTTTCTCTCTGCACATTCTCTTCCTAAGGCAGTATATGGTGGTATCACTAAAATCAGAATTTTCCAAGATGATCAGACAGTACTTGCCATTTTTAGGAGTCATTTTATAATGATAGCCACACAAGGGCTCCCTGTTGTCTCTGCCAAGAAGAGCTAAACTGTCAGCATGCTGCATAGCTTAGCAAGGCTGTTTTAGTACAGCATGGTTTAATAAGGCTGGTTCTTGGGCTGGAGTAAGGCTGGTCCAGTACTTAACTACCCTAAAGCCCTGTAGTAGCTCCATAACTAGCACCCATCACCTGTGTGGTGAACTCACAGGCACTTGTTTGGTAGCTGTATGACTGTTGCCATGATCCTAAGGCTATCAATTTCTTTTTGTTTACTTCTTTTTCAGATGGGGTGTTTTCAAAATATTTGCAGTATTTCCCATCTCAGACCTCATCCTGCCATTCCCTCCTCTTAGTTGAGTTGACTTTTAAGGTTAATTTATCTTCCCAAATGTTTTTTTGATGTCTGTCTTTATTTCAGTGTGAGTATTTCCTTATAACTACATTGATTTAACTTGTCAGAGTTGGAGGTCAAGTTGGATAAAATTCTTTTACTAACACCCTGGGTTTAAACACTAGATCTAATGTCAAGTCATGATAATGCTGCAGCAAAATATAATCAAAATTAAGTGTTCAATAAATTGTTCACTGGTGCAGTGGGGTCCTGTGGTGACTCAGGGAGGTGGTACTGATCTTGCACTGCCATTGAAGTCAGAAACTCACTGAAGCTGACTAACAAGATAAGACCCTAGCACACGTGTCTGAATGCTGGTGCAGAGCTCCATTCATTAGTTTAGCCACTGATCATGTCTGCCAGTGTGTACAGAAAGAATTAACTGCCATTCATTGATGATTATGGATTTCTGCTTGCATGTGAAATGTAGCTGACGTGTTGCAAAACACACTTTTCATTGCCTAGGGTGAAAATTTAGTAATCAGCCATATCCTCAGTTGGTGTCAGTGGCAAGACTCCAATGGGGTTCTGCCAGCTGAGGAGCTATCCAAGAATTTTATCATGTTATATTCTCTAGGAGCACATCATCAGATACAGACTTAGTGTGGTGCTTTATTTTGTAAGAGCACAGCTAATGCCACTGTAAGAGCTGATAAGTGTGGACTCTTATCCCATCTAAATCAGGACACTTACATCAACTAAATTCTTTCTCTTCAGAGCCCCTGTTGTCTGTGATTAATGTTTGTGGTAAATGGCCCCATGAGACAGTCTCTCTATTAATTTTATTTTGATGTATGATACAACACATGTCATAATTAGAGAAAAGGGGTTAGTGTTGGGTCACATTTCTGATTCCTCTGAATCCATGCATCCCAAATCCTGAGTGTTGGAGGGAAATCATGTGGTTGTTTGACTTAACAATAGGACTGTGTCCAGCCTGGCATACACGGCCTCATATTTCATGACAGCCTTGTTTGCCTTGTGGTTTTGACTCTGTTTTTTTCTGAAAGAGGTTGATAAACTGTGTTCTTAGAATGAAGTACTTTTAATTAACCATTTGAAAAGAGAAAAAGGATTTTGAATGACTGTGTTCCAGATGTATTATTATCATCTGGCACTTGACTGAGTTCTCAAGCAGACTGCATGGCCTGTTTTGCTAAATTACAGTGAGAGAAAAGAGTTATGTTACAGATTCCATCTTTGACTATATCATCGTACCACCTACAGCAGCCATCATTTACTCTGCCAATCCTCCTCTTGTCTATCTCTGTTAAGAAGCTGAGTTTTAGACAGCTCTGACTGACACTGGCTGCTAGGTGGTTTCTTTGCTTTCCAAGGATGAAGATGCAAATCTTCCACAGCTTTTGTGGGTTTGTCTGACTTCCAAACAGGAGAATGTTTTGCACATGCTGCTCTGCTGCTGAGGGAGTAATAACTAACATAGTTTCTATGTCTTGTAGTACCCAGTCTCCAAACTGTCTCTCCCTCTTGCATATCAAAAAAATAGGTTTTGTCTGTTTGCAATATCTTCTGCAGGAGAATCTTTCTTCTCTGGTTGTTGGTAAATTTCCACTGCAAGACCTTTACTTACTGTGATCCACTTCTATAATGTAATCATAGACTTTTCCATTTAGTATCACTTTAGTTCTACCACTGTGAAGGTGCCTCAGACCAGCTCAGCATATTAAATATTTAAAGGTTTATAGCAGCAAATATTATAGCAGCAAAGGGACAGTTTTATCAATACAGCTTACAATATAATTAAAGAAATTGAAATGTTGTGTGCAGCCAAGGCCTTAACTTAGTAACACTGGGTTTATTCAGTCCTTTTATCTTTTGCTGTTATATATATTAGTAGAGCTGTAGAGAGGAGCAATAAATCAGTGTTCTTTATCATGTTCCCTGTCAGTAGCTGGTCTTTACTGGGAAAATGGATGATTAAAGCAGCAGACAGAATTCAGTGAATCCCAGCCATTGAGCCATTCACCAAAAAGATGGGTTACTCTGTATTAAAATCCTCCCAGTCTGGGTGCAACTTACAGCAGTAAAAGAGTGTTTCTTGTCAGAATTGGTTATGCCACTTCCCTGAATGAAACAAGCTGTGTTTTTTCTCAATGTGACTGTGTCTACCCCAGGGCTTTTGCTACTACAAAAACAACTCTTAGCTGACACTGTTCAATGGAGAACATGAGTATCTAGCTTTAGTTTAACTGTAGTCTTAGAAAGATGAGATCTCACTTTAGCTGCTGATTGAAGTGGGAAATAAGCACGACTCTACATGGTCATCAGTGTCACAATAATGTTAAGTATGATGCATTGATAATATTTTCCTGGAACAGCCTGGCAATTTAAACATTTGCTGAAGAATTTGTTACACACTCACCTAGGGGCATTTCACATTCATTTATTTAATTTTGGGTGTCTTAGTGTGAGTCAAATTTTAGGTTAGGTGCTGTAAATGCAGGGAGATTAACTTAACTCTGCGTTTCCTTGACTCACTGCTGTCATCTTATAAAATGCAAATGCCTGCCTTGTATCTCTGAAATAATAATTAATGATAAATACTAGTGGTTATGTGCTTCTTAATTGGATAAATATACATTTCAGAAAGGAGCTGGTCGCATTTTACAACCTAGTTAAAAGAATGTATAAAAGGATGATTGCATGCAGTGGTCTATGTTAATCAAGAAAGACAAATAAAACCAAGCTTTACTGCAGGCTTTTCTCTGAAGCCAGAAAATCTCTAACAGAAAAGGAAAGGGAAATCTGCACTGAATGGACATTGCTCTGCATGGCAACATGGCTCATCTGCACATGGAAGAAAGGCTTCATGGAGTTGTTACCACTGTTCCAGCAGGTCTGGGATAATGCTGTATCACATGGCATAAAAGGAGCAGCATGCATTATCAAATTCCATTACCCAGAAGCTATTCTTTAAAGTCTTTGATTCGGGTAATTATTATGGTCCCTAATTTGGCAACTGGCAACAAACCTTTCCATCATAATGCTGCAGTCTGAGAATGCTCAGAACTGCTGTTGCAAAACTGGCCCAGGGTTCTTTCCCATGGTACTGGAAGCTGCAGAGAAAAAAGACTGAGCTGAGAAAACGTACTTACCTAGGAGACCTCTGCTATGTGCTCTGATACTCATTTTATTTTGCTTCTGCTAGCAATTTCTCCTCTCTTTTATGGTTTCTTTTTTGAAAGATGAAGCATGTATATATCCAAGACAAAAAAACACAAAAGACAAACAAAAACCACAAACTAAAAAGGAGGCTAAAAAAACCCACAAGAAACCAAAGAAAAAAGAGAAACCAAATAAAACTACTTGCAAAGTGTGAAGACTTTTTAAAGCTTTCATGCCTTGCTATGTATAGAAATCTTCAGATGCTCCAGGTCATCCCTTTTGTGTATTTTGTACATAGTTTGTATATTAGTGATGTGTTATTAGCTGTAAATTATTTACAGGCAAAAATATTCAGGAACATCAGTGATGTGCCATGAGTCTAAGTTTTGAAAATGAGTGGTCTGAACCAGACTTTAAGAACAGGATGAACAAATTCCAACTGCAAGGTTGGAACTGCTCCTGAGGGAGCTGGAATTGTTTAGCCTGGAGAAGAGGAGGCTCAGGGGAGACCTTATTGCTGTCTACAACTACTTGAGGGGTGGTTGTAGCCAGGAGGGAGTTGGTCTCTTCTCCCAGGCAACCAGCATCAGAACAAGAGGACACAGTCTCAAGCTGTGCCAGGGGAGGTTTAGGCTCAAGATGAGGAGAAAGTTCTTCACTGAGAGAGTCATTAGCCATTGGAATGTGCTGCCCAGGGAGGTGGTGGAGTCAGCATCTCTGGAGGTGTTCAAGAGGGGACTGGACGTGGCACTTGGTGCCATGGTCTAGTCCTGAGGTCTTGGGTGACAGGTTGGACTCGATGATCTTTGAGGTCTCTTCCAACCTTGGTGATTCTGTGATTCTGTTTGTAAAGGAAGATAATAAATTGAAATGTGGTGGTACATGCTACATGTCATCAGAGTTTTTAGTGACCATGTATTGAAATAATTAGCACGATCAAAATACTGTGTTCTGTAAGAGTACAATGAAGCAGGTTTTGTTAGTCGGAAATGTTTTGATGATCAAAATGTAATATTTCATAACACTGTTTTTATCCTGATTTGAGATGACGAAGAAAGCCTCAAACATGAGAATGTGGAGCAGAATTAATGCCTTGGTTTTCCTGGCAGTGTTGAAAAGTCCTTGTATTTTCCTCGAATTCACGAAATCACAGAATAGTTGAAGTTTGAAGGGAGCTCTGCAGACCATTTGTCCAACTCTGCTCAAAGCAGGTTCCTCAGGCCATGTCCAGTTGGATTTGGAACAGCTCCACGATGCTACAGCCTCTCTGGGCCAGCTGTTCCAGTGCTTGTCCATCTTTATGTGAAAGTGTTTTCACCTGTTGAAATAGCATTTCCTTGTGCCTGTTGCCTCATTACCTGTTGCTGGGCACTGCTGGGAAGAGTATGGTTCCATCTTCCTTATTGCCTCCCATCACAAACAGATACATTTTGATAAGATCTCCCTGAATTTTCTCTTCTCCAGGCTAATCTAGCTCAGCTCTGCCAGCCTCTACCCCTGTGTCAGATGCTCCAAACCCTTAACCATCCTTGTGGACACTTGCTGGACTTCCTTTTACTGGGGAGCCCAGGACTGGATGTAACACTCCAGATATGGTCTCACCATTGCCAAGCAGAGAGGAGCAATCACCTCCTTTGACCTCTAAGTCATAATCATCAAACTGTGGCAAATACTAACTGGCTGGCAAAACCTCAGTTATGATCTTTGTCTCCAGCCTTTTCCTTGTGCTCCAGACTTGTGTCTAGCAAGACTGAGTCCTGGTTTTAAATGTATTTGAACAGTGTTTAGGATCTGAGTCTTAACTTGCTCCTGTGTATGGCTTCTAAGAATAACTCCTGTAAATGTTAACTAATCAAATTTAAAGTTGTCATCAATTGAATGCTGTGTAAAGCATTAGAGATATTCTTTTTCTGCCTATCTTTGTGTTCATAAATACCTTGAGCTCTTAAATTTCATCATGAGTGGCAGCCAGGTAAGAAAGCAGCATTTCCTGGTACATTTTTTCTTTCATAAATATAGCAATAGCTTCTGATTATCAGTAGGACAAGGTGGATTATTCTTTTTCATTCAGGGGCTATTCTTTTAAGTTAGAGGCTACTGAAATTTACTACTGTTAATTTGGAGGTAACTGAAAGAGGCTTTCTACATATCTATATGTCATGAAAAGGGAAAAAAGCAGTTCTTGCATCTCTGCCTTATTTCTCTGTGATATTAATGACAATGCACACAAGTTTCTAGTGAAAACTAGAGATCTGGAAATTTCTTAGGGCAGATTCCCTTGGAGAATGGTTGTGATAAGATCTTTTCATTTCTATTGAAAATCTCTGATCCATGCTGTCAGGTGAAGTCAGGTAGTAGCTAGATAAAGAACTTTTCCTTGCTGCTGATACAAAAGATCTAATAACAGTAGTAACGTGCTATGCACTGCCTTTAGCAGTTGAAGTAGAGTTTTTTATCATGTTGTCTTGGCTGTATCAGAAGGAATTAAAATAATTTTCACTCCACTCTTGTTCTATCTTCCTAATAATCTCCTGAACTAACAGAAAAGTGGGGAAAGGAAGAGAACATTCATGGATCCTGTCACAGAGCCAACAAGTTCAGAATGACATATTTCCTTTGCTGCTCTGGAATGAAACAGTTGGGCCCTTGTGGTTTTGACCAACAGTGATTTTTTTGTTTGTAATCTATATTATTCCAAACACTCTGAATTAAACTTGCACCATCTCTGGCTTTAGCTGTTTCCATTGCAAGTGTCAAAGTCTCCTGCCCAGTTGATCGTCAGTGAGTACTGCCAGCTTATGGTGGCTCCAGTACTGTTTCCAGTACCTCTTGTATCCAGGATATTAAAGATCTGGCACATAAACATACACTCACTTCCTTGAGGCTGTTTTATTTGGTAAGAGATGCAAGGCTTGTCCCAGTTTTAACAGTAATAAGCTTAGTGTTAAGCCTGGCAATCCACACCTAGTTTTTGGATCTTTATGGACAGCAAAATGCCTTCTTTTCTGGAGAGAAAGCAGTATCTGACAGTTCTTTGAAGAATTTACTCTGTGCAAACTGATTACTAACTGCACTATTATTTTTTAGTGTAATTACTGCACTAAATATTTATTTCCAATTTTAGAACCCTTAGCAGCAGTGACTAGTACTCTGATACTGCATTTTTTAAATCCTTCCGGAGGTAAGAGTCTTCTTTAGTGCTAGTTTGTATTGTGAATGTTAGTATAAACCAGCTGTATTGTAATTCACATTGAATATTGATGATGCATCTTTCAGAATTTCATGAAAAAAAATGACTGCAATAGCCATCTCCTCCTGGCCATGTGAAAAAAACGAATCCCTTCTGAGCTTCTAGCTAAAATTCCAGTACAAAACTGCACAGGCTATGATTTGCTTCCTGAATGTCATAGGGAAAACTCAGCTGCAGTCCTCACAGCAAAAGGAGCATACAGATTTGGTGTGGGTGACCTGCCACAAGACTGCAAAGAATCCCTGCAGCCCTCCAGTGATTTCTTGAAAATGCTTTGGATTGCCTGAACATGTTTTTGGTTTTTTTTGTGGCAGGCTGTTCAGTGAGTCCAAACTTCTCTAAATCCAGTCCTGCCTAAAACACAAGCTACAGGTTGTTGGCAGTGTCTGGAGCAGGAGAATTTACAACCTAAAACTATTTCCCTACACAACTACTTTTAACTTAGGACAGAGGCTTAATGTAGTTCATTTGACTCCAGTCAGGACAAATTCCCCCAACATCCCCAGGAAAGAGATCAGAGCCCTGCATAATGTAATGCCAAAATTAGGAGTTGTTATTGTGACTAATGTTGGGTTTGTCTGGGCTAAAATGGCTGAGGAGAGCAGTCTGAGTTTATAAAATTGGATTGAATGCATAGGAGAATTTTGTAGCTTAATGGCAATGTTAATTGTGTCTTTTTCAAGTTCTCTGCTGGGACAAGAGTGCAATTCAGCTGTATTCCCACATATTTAAGCACGACTTTGCTCGCTTCAGAGATGTGCTCTAAATATGCTCAAGAATTATGCAAAAACCCTGGGTTTGTGAAGCCTTTAGCATCATTCTTAAACCATTATGATGGAATTTAAATCACAGGGGAACACAAAAATATTGTAATTGTGTTCATGTGTTTTTGTAGCATAGATGAGATAGATGTTTGAGGCACTTCCTTGCCATTAATGTGGTGCTTTGTTTTGCTGTTTGTGGGTTTGGCTTTTTTAATCATAAAAAGAGAAAAAAGAAATCCTAGCCTTGTCTATAAACTGTAAAGCTGCTATGTCATAATCCCCTACCTAGCGCTGAACTGCTATGCCTGTATGGCAGTGGGCTTCATCATTTGTAGGTGGTGCCACTTAAGCCCTGGGAGACTACAGCAGCATCCATCTGATCCCATGCCTGTGGTGTTCAATATATCTGATGCTTAATTCTCTATCAGCTGGGAGAACTCTGCGCTAACCCAGCCAAGTGCTTTCCAAGGCTCAAGATAGACTGTGCACTGCTCTGCTGTGGAGGCAGAACAGTAGGTGGACAGCGCAGGCTGATGCATTGTTGTGCTCTCTGTATTGGCCATCCTTGCAGCCATGCTGTGTTATAGTCATAATTAGGCTTCTTAGTGTTGTTTTGCTACCTGTTCTGTGCAGATCCTGCTCTGCTCCCCTTGTTTCCTTATCCCATGACTATTCTGCTTGTCTTCCTTTGGTGGTTTTGTGGGGGTTGGTTTTGTTCTGTTGTGGGGGTTTTTGTGGTTGTTTTTATTTTTTTGACACCTTTCTGTAAAAATGATGATTTTATTCTGTTACTGCACTTGCACCACAAAGCATTTAACACCTGGCATTGCAGAACTGCTCTAATGGAGTGTTCTGGGTTGTTGAGCGGTTGCTGGTTGTTGTTTTCCCACCTGATATGCAGAACAGAGTTATTTGTGGTTTGTGTTTCTGGGTGAGAAAAGCTGCTCTCGCTGTCAGACAAGCTGCTCTGTTGCTCGGATGTCCGTGTTTTACTTAAAAATAACATGCAGTGGGAAAGACTAAAGTTCAAGATACGGTGGTGACATTAGCAGTGGTTCTTTTCTCCCGGAGATTCCCCCGAACCATCTGCCATCAGCTGATAAGATGGTGTAAGTGAAAACTGTAAGCAACAGACTTGCTAGTTCATTGTCTGCGTGTCCACAGGAGAGAAGAAGAAAATGACAGTAGAGCTCTGCCGGGAGGTATGAGCATCAGGGGAGGATCCTTAATAAACTAACACACTAGATGCAGCGTGCAGAGGAGTCACTTCAAGAGAGGCTTAAATGCATGAGAGCAAATGCTTCATAAAGGTACAGAGGTATTATAGCCTATGAGACTGGAGACAAGAAACACTTCTGTAAAACCCACACCTGTGGCCTTTAGGTCTAATATTTATGACAGACAGACTGAGCTTTGATTGACCACCCAGTGTATAATCATTCTGTAAATATCTAGAGCATGCTATGCAACGGCACTGACCCAGTGGGTGCAGTTTTACTGGAGGCTTCATGCCTGCCTTCACATTATTATGCTGCTGTGGCCTTTTGAGCATAACATCTAAAATGAATGGACTCCACACTGAGGAGGATTTACCTATAAACTGTCATTTCTGTTTATGCAAACACTTGTGACTCTTAATGAGAACTGACTCAATTGCTGGTGGAATACTGCTGCCTCTCCAGCCACAAACTGCAGACTTTGAAGTCTAATTTCAGGAATCCAACCTTTTTTTTTTTAAAGGTAGATTACAAGAAATTGAATTTTGACACATGAAACCAGGTTTTCCAAAGGCCTATCTATTTGGTGTATTACTCTGCTATACATAGTCCCTATTACATGTATTTTTTATGCATTTCACTGCTTGGACAGGCCTTTGAGAGTCTGATACCCCAGGCTTGGATTTTCATAAGACAAGAATTTCCCCATGCAGGGCATGCATGAAAATCATCTCACACAAACTGTGACGGTGAGTCTAACACAAAACAGTTTTGTGTGTGAATTTTGCTAAAGTGGAAACTTAAAAGTCAGCAGAGGCTGTTTCTGTCATACATTCTGAAATTCTCAGTTGAAGTCAGACTGCTATGAGAAGTGAAATTTGTGTCAGGGACAGTGCGGAGCTGAAGCAGCCAGAAGGAGGCAGGACGTCTCCTCTTACTGAGCATGTGAGGAGAAAGTGGGCAGTACATTACCCTGAGGATGGCATAGCTGGGCTTTGTTTTCTGTGGCCTGGTTTGTTCTTTGGCATGTCAAACAAAATGGGCAACAAAATACTCTGAAATCAATTGCATTTGCACGATGCAGGGAATAGAAAGGATGCTATGATATCTTTGGGTCTTTTCCTGACCCTGTGTACGGGCACCAGCTAGATGTCGCTGGTCCTCGCGTATGCTAATTTGGCCAGCATCTTTCACGTTATTGTGGGCTTTTGCTTTGTTCTCTGTGTGCACTGTAGCATAGATTGTACAGTCTTGTAACATCCTCCAGCTGCCTTCATTCATTGTCTTGAAAACCGTCTGCTTGCCAGACGGCAATTTGAAATTTTAAAAAGCCCTCATTATTCCCCAAATCCTCCCAGTCTTCAGGTATTGGCCTCTAGGAAGAAGATAACAATTCCCTGTTGGTCTGTTGATGGTTGGATTTTTTTTTTTCCCCTTTTTTATGCTTTAAAAATTCTATGAATACAAGTAATGAGTGAAACACAGACTGTTTTTTTGCTTGCCTTTCACTCAGTCCTAATTGTTTTCTAACTATGAGTTGGGCCTATTCTAAAAACTAGCAGGAGTGTTTCCTCTCATCAGTCTTTAAGCCTTCTGAGTTTGGCCAGGCAAAATGACAGGCTTCAGTTGCTGTGCAGCCAGCAGTATTTACCGTGAATGTGATAATTCAAACCCAAAGTTCTTTGTGCAGGGCACGAGGTCTTTTGTCTGTTTTGCAGACTCTGGATTATAGAACTACTTAGCTTTTGCTCATACATTCCAGGCCTGGCTTTCACCTGGTGTGAATTAGTAACGTTTCACCAAGCTTGTTTTTTCACAAGCTGACAATCTAATACATGGAATTGCAAAGAACAAAGTCCTGAAAATCACCACAATAATTTTTCCTGATTTTATTTGGTTTCCCTGCAAAGATGAAAATTGATCTAAGCCTCCCTGACAGGTCTGGCCTAAGTGTCAGACTTGCGACAACATCAGAAACCAGGCAGTTTTCACCAGATACTGGACTTTCGTTAGTGAATGTTCACACTGCTATGGTTCTAGGCTAATTGACTAGGAGCTGTGTGTTGGTTGAACTTACTCAGTGCAGTTTTTGTCTCAGGACATGGGAGGATGTGAAAAGTTATTTAGCTGCTACTTTGAGCATCCCCCATGTTTTAAGGAATGAAGAGAGAAATTGTCTCAAAACATTTCCATGTCATAATTTAAAAGTGGTACTCAAGAGATTACAAGTATTTAATTAGTCGAGATTTCTAGGTCTTCTCAGTCACATCTGTTCTAATCATAACTCTCATCCTTTAGGCCCTCTCTCCCCTCTCCCTTCCTACCCCTTCAGCCCCCCCTTCCCTCCACCTTTTATGCTTGGCTACCATTCAGCAGCACAGTAATATTCAGCCTAGAGGCTGTGAACCTCTGCCCCTGCACATCAGCAGAATTGCAGTGATTCTCTTCTTATGTGGCTTTTGTTAGATTGGAACATGTAGCTCAGAAGCAATTGCTGAACTCCTATCATCCATGCTTTAATTTTGTTAACCTGCTTTTTCACTGTGCTAACAGATCAGTGATGTTCTGAGTTATGGAGCATCTCAAGTCCTTTTTTGCTAGCAGTCAGTTTTCAGTGTAGGGTACTACATTAGGGCTTTCAGTCCCTTTCTGGTCATTAAATGGCTTGACCCAAAGCCTACTGAAAACAACAAAAGTCATTTCATTAACTTCAGTGGCCTTTGGATCAAGCTGTGTCAGGCTGCATAGGATGGCTCTGAAATAGACCTTTTGAGAATGTTCTCCCTTGGAAAATGTTAACAACTTTGGGGGGAGGGGAGGGAGCCACCAGCATTGTGAAATTCTTGCTTCAGGAAAAACACTGAAAAAATGGATTTGAGCTGCTAATGAGACATTTTATTCTAATGAAAACAAAATGCACTTTGCTTTGAAATATAAGTAACATTCAGTGAAATATCTAAAAGACAGAACAACCTAATACACTCTTAAAATAAATGGAATTATGTTTCAGTTTCCTCTTCTGGGTTTCTTGTTTCCCTGGCTGGTTTGGGTTGAGTTGTTTTCAGATTTTTATGAACCAAATTTGGCCTTTTAATCCCAGTTTTGGGTGACAATATTTTAGACATCAGAAGTGTCTTTAGGGAAGATCACACCTCCAGAACTTTCACCAGTGTGCCACTAGCCCAGAGTGGCATTATTTAATGTGATAACAAGAGAAAGGAGAAAAGCCAAGTAGGAAAACTGACTGAGGGATGTAATTCTAATTCCTAAATCTCCTGCAACCTGGAGGAAAAAAATATCCTCTTTATTTTTATCTGGCTGCCTATGCATTGACTTTTTCTCAATCCTGCTTTATGTATTAAATCTTTGATGTTCAGCATCATTTAAGTTACTCAGTTCTACATTCCTTCAAGAGAAATTATATCTTATCTAAGAACAAATGACAAATGCTAGATATACTGCTCTACGTGAGGCCTCACCGTTGCCTTGCAAAGCACTGCCTGCTTTGATTCACGTTGTATTCCCTCAGCTCACCTCCCACCAGCCTGTTTATCTTACTCACTAGCAGCCAAATACGAGGCTGAAAAAGCTTTTGAGGTCCTGTAACAAGTGCCAAATTCTCTATTCTGATCAGACTGCTGCCTGTCTATTGTTTGTTTACACTTCCTCCTGCACTCTTTCTTCTGCTCTCTGGGGCTTATTGTTTTAAATGTTCCCTGATTGTGCCACATTTCTCTGTCCATTTATCTGGGCCCAGGTACACTAATAATGTAATGAAAAAGGATTGCTTCTCTGTAGGAGCAGTTAAAAACTGACGTAAAGAGCTGCACAGAGGCAACCATTTGCAGTTCACAATAACAACAACTTTTATTGGTCAATAAATCCCAGGAACTATACTGCTTTGTTTTCTTGTAGCATTTGCTGGCCCCTTATTTATTAACTAGCCATTTCAAAAATATAAAGCACTTTTAATACTAGGGCATGATCCAAAGCCTCTGGGTAATTCAAGAGGTTTTGTATTGGCCATTAATACCGATGAGTGCTGCTGCTGAGCCTTTATCAGTGCCAAGCAAGGCAAAGATTGCTCTTCCCTGCCTTACAATCGTTTAACACCCACTAATAAATATGACACAAAGTCAGGGTTTTCAGGTAGCTGCCCATAGGCATGTCTTCTGAATTCTCTGTTCAGCATACATCTGTGTCTTTAGGAGAGTAGTGAGTGCCTTGGCTCCCATTCAAGCACTAGAGTGGCTTTCTCTGATGTTGCAGTGCTCTTCACTGAAACTGCTAATTCCCTGGCTTCATACACCTCCAATACCTATCTGCAGTGCTTTTCTGGATGCTTGAACATTGAGAAAATGGGCATTAGAGGCAGCAGGCATTGATTGGTGCATCCCTGACTGGGAATTTATCAGTAAAATTTATCTATTTAAATTTATTTAAATGAAAGATGTACATTTGTTTAACTAGGGGAGGGGAAATAAAGAGAGAGAGGAGGGGGGGAAAGGGGAAGAAATCAGAATCAATCCGAATCAAAGCAATATCTGAGGAGCTGTGGCTCCTAACAGATTTCTTGTTTAAAAAACAAAACAGGAGTTTTCAGATCTCCCATTACAAAAGGCTGATGCTATCGTGCAGTATTTTGATTGATGTGATAAAAAATTGGTGAGACAAGTAGCTTCAGCATTTAAATTCGTAGATATAGATTGCCACACACATGGTAAGTCTGATGCAATTTCACTGAGACCCCAGGCAGAATTCAGACATAAATCCACACTGCATTACTGCAGCAGAGCTCCTAGAATCTTTTAATTTAATTAGTGTTTCAGAAATAAACTATTAAACCAATCTCAGAGTTATTATTCATGTAAAATATCACATGGCAGAAAGACTTCAGGATGTTATGACTAGTGTAGCTTATAATGATGTACTGTGCAACGGTAATATCACTCAGTTCTACTGTTTGTTTGGGTTTTTTTTAATGCTACTGCACTGGAAGCTAGCTCTGTTTTAATAGGTAATGTATTTAATTCTGTCAGTCTCCCACTTAACTCCTCACCTGTGATCTATCATTCATGCCTGTGCTTTAACCAGTCGTATGATTGATTTGGGAGTAATGAGATAAATAATCCTTGCCATATTCTGAGCTCCTTCTTCAGGTGTGTTTGTCTTTCCCAGAAAAGAGATAAATTCTTAATTATTTTAGTCTGACATTTACCTTTTCCAAAGAGGATGAAACATATGGAATGATAGCAACTGATGGTGGGGGAAGAGACAGAGGAATATCACCTTGGGCTTTTTAATTCATTCAGCTCAGACAGAGTCACTGCAGGATACCGGCAGTTACTTATGGGATCCAATTTGTTGCCATTGTCTTGTATGCCCCTTTTGTCATCTGGGTAGCTATTAGGGAATAAAAAAGACATTCCTGAGTATGGAAAGGTTTAAAGTGCAGACCAGAGGGGCTGTGCCAGATCCATGTCACCATGAGAAAAGCGGAAAGTGTAGCAAACAGCATCTCAAAAAGAACAGCTGTTGCTAATAGAACACCAACGAGTCTCTCTCCTGGCTCAGCTTTGTAGGATCTCATAAATGCCTTTCCCTTTTTGCACTTGTGTCAGATGTTGTGTTACAAGGGTGATGACACTTAGCTCCAATTGACAAACACTTCTAGCTGAAGTGTAGTAACATTAAATATTAGTAACGTTAAACAAACATAGTGACTTCAAATATTAGGTAGATGAGGACGATTAACAAACTATACTACTTCATCAGCCCATGATGAGGGGTTTGGAACACAAGCCCTATGAGAAGAGGCTGAGGGAACTGGGGTTGCTTAGCCTGGAGAAGAGGAGGCTCAGGGGAGACCTTATTGCTGTCTACAACTACCTGAAGGGAGGTTGTAGCCAGATGGGGGTTGGCCTCTTCTCCCAGGCAACCACCAACAGAACAAGAGGACACAGTCTCAAGTTGCACCAGGGGAGGTTTAGGCTGGATGTTAGGAAGAACTTCACAGAAGGCGAGATTGGCCATCAGAATGGGCTGCCCAGGGAGGTGGTGGAGTCACCATCACTGGAGGTGTTTGGGAAGAGATTGGATGAGGCAATTGGTGCTATGGTTTACTTGATTAGGTAGTGTTGGGTGATAGGTTGGACTTGATGATCTCAAAGGTCTTTTCCAACCTGGTTAATTCTATCCTATCCTATCCCATCCTATCCTATCCTGAAAAAACTTCAATACCAAAAGGGCTCTCAAACACTAGAACAGGCTGCCAACAGGAAGTGGTTGAATGCCATCCCTAGATGTATTTAAAAGCCATCTAGATACGATGACAAAGGTATGGTGTAGAGTTGAATAATGGTTGGACTTTTGATCTTAGTTGTCTTTTGCAAACATGGTGATTCTGTGAAATGGAGTTCTTATCTGATCAGCCTTACCCACAACTGTTTCCCACTACCTGTTTAGATACTTTGGAACAGATTATTCAGAAAGAGAGAAGATTTAATTGCTGGTTTGCAATTTTAATGAATAAATGCCATTTCTGTTCATCTTCTATTTACTTTCACAATATAAGGCAGGGCTCCAATGCCAAGAATGAATTTCATTACCAGCAGAAAAAAAGACACTTCATTAATACTGAAGTGTTATTGCTGGCATATGTGCTGGTTGGCTAATGTTTGTGATTATCAGTGGAAATACTCACAGCTTTTCAGACACAGGAGGAAGGCTGCCATTTCAAAAGTAACTAATTCTCAGAGATGCTTCAGTTTCTCTAATTTTGATCTAGCCACTTGAAGAAAAGTGAATTTTGGGGAGCATCAAGACTTGGAATTTATGTCAAGTCTTCATCAATATAAGTAAGGGAGAGAAAGGAGAGGAGGGAAAATAAAAGCTAGAGGTTTTGCACTTCCAACAGTGACATTTTATGCAGTATTTAATTTTAACACACAACAGCCTGAAACAGGTATGGTTTTGTCCATTTCTATTGTTCCAAATAAATATTCCCAGAAAAATCTATTCTTTTCTCACATGAATATCAACAAAACTATAAACAAGCATTTTACATGGCCTATATAATTCCAGATCATTAAAGATGCTTATACTTTACTTACTTCTCCATCTAAATCTTTCATAACAGGGTCAGGCCTTCAACTAGAATAAATCCATACAGAGCACATCAAAGTATTTATACCAACTGTGGTCTGCAGATCAATTTTGCCCCTTATTTTCTCATATGTAGTTTGCTTAGAACTTGATAAACACATGCAACCATTGCTGTGCATGGAAAAGATGAGACAAATTTATTAATATAATAATTAATATAATCCAGACAACATGGTGGTGTTATTACTTAAAATTCTTAATCTGAGGTGCAGTTACAGGAGTGCTCTCTTTGGCTTTAGGACCTCCTTGAGCTTGCACTTGAGAAATTCTTGGCTAAATCAGGGCTTTGTGCTCAGTGTCTTTGTAAGCTATTATTAGTGCAGCCTTTCTATTAAAACTTCTAGTATGGGTTAATGGGCAGAACTCACTCCACTATTAGCTTTCTATGCCACACAACTTATTTTAATTGAAAAGCACAAGTTGCATTTTCTAATCACATTTGTTCCTTTACCTGCTTTTGCCTATGAAAGAAGCATGTTTAATTATAACCTCAAGTCCCTAGCAGGCTGCAGTGCACCTCATGGGCTTGCACCAGTCCTTTGTCTTTAAGCAATTGCAGCACCCAGATGCCAAGCTGTTAAAACAGTTTTCTAGCTATAGCATCTGCCTCCAGATTGATCAAGCAGTTGTGTCTGAGTCAGTTACGTGGTTAAAGGATAATGGACTGTCTGTGCTGCCTGGCCTTCCTGAATGCCAATGTCTTTTGACTTGCATTTCACAGTCATTTTTGCACCTTTACCAATTGTTCAGAAGGCTTTGCTGCAGTCAGCCCACCTTGCCCCATTTTGGTTTGCAGCAAAAAATAGAAGCTCCCAACCTGATGTCTCCATGACTGGACAGTGTCTACACCTAAGAATGGGGATAACTTTAATTTTTGCTGGATTACCTGTTTAAACAATAGCAGCAGCAATTCTCTGCTGCACAGCCACAACAGACCCTCTGGAATGCTGCTGTCAGACATTTTGTCACAATTCTGGGCCACAGCAATTCAGCAACCTTTCTAATGTGACTATTTCAATGTTTGTGGCTCTGAATAACATATAGATTTGGAGGAGGTAAAAAAAACCCAAACAACCCTCCCCTGCTTCTCCCAGCTCCTTGTAATAGTTTTAGCTCTGTGAAGAACATGAATTATATGTTCAGTACTAGAATCTGAGATTTTGTTTCTCTGACTCACCAGTGTTGGGAATGAATAAATGTGATTAATTTATTGCATGTGAGGTAAAGGTTCTGATGTTTATCTTCTCTCTGCATGAAGCCAATCTTCTCTGAAAGGACATTTAAATTGAAGAAATAGAGGACAAATATAAATACAGATGGAGGGTAAAGCTCCTGGTATAGGTGTGAATTCATAAATCATTTGACCAAAAAAACCCATTATGTTGTTTCTGCTGCCAGCTTGCTGAGCTGATGCACCAAAATTTCTTGAAAGATAAAGGAAACAGCAGGTGAAACAGTGAAAAATTCAGGAAGAAATGACATTCATGTTGTGCTAATTTCATTGCATTCTTTTGTAGTGAAGTCACTCTCCAGCGCTTTCATTTTTCCCCTCCCAGATTTAGGGATAAAAGGACTATTCTCAGACAAAGGGAAATGCAGTGAGAATACATGTTGAACTTCTGATTCCACCAGATGTACACATGTACATGTTTTCAGGGATCACATTGGCTTAATAGTAACAAAGCCTCGGGGGCTTATGGAATGCATATTCTATTTATTCTGAGGTTAAACATTTTCCTATCGAGCCCCAGATCACAGTTAATACACTGCAGCAAGTGCAGTCTCATTCCTGTGGCTTCAATTATTAACATGCTAATTTTTTCTATTAATTTTTAAACATTCAGGGTTTGACTGTAAATCATTGTATTCTTCTGAACAGATTTTATATATATATATATATATATATATAAAAAAAATTATTGAGCATTTGTTACTCTACCATTATTTTATTATAATAGTTCATGGTTGTTTTTTGCTACAAACCCAACCAACTGAAAGGAAGCTTTGAATTTATACCACCTCTGGATATAATGTGTGTCCATCTGTCCTGCACACATACTGCTGGTTCTGCAAATAACAAGAAGAATTTTACTTTAGATTTATTATGGCTGAACCTGGAACTGGCAACAAAATTCCCACGATTAGCGTGCAACAGCCTGTGAGAAAGACACTGATGTTTACAAACACTTAATGTCTCACTGGCTAAAGGGCCAAGAAAGAGACCAAAATGTGTACACCTAGGAAAGAGAATGACATGAAAGTAGGGAGGGTGGGAAGTATTCTCTAGTGTAGCATTTCAAATTACACTCTTCAAACATGGAGTGAGTTGAGAGTTGGAAAGGGTGTAAGAGTCATGGATACTATAGTTCTGCTAACCCTGCCCCTCCCCAGAGCATTCAGGTTTGACTTTGCATGTAGAATTGATTCTAATATATTTTTAGAATGTTAATTAAGGGAGTTAATACTGATTACCATAAATATCCTAGCCTTTTAAAGTGAAAAGAAAGGATGTCTTTGTCTATTGCTAAGATAAATAGATCATAGATCACAGAATGATCTTTTTATCGTCTCCCTTCCCCGAGTCTCCCCTCCCCGAGTCTCCTTTCCTTGAGTCTCCTCTCCTCAGTATCTGGAGTGGATAGACTACAGAAGGAGGTTAGCCATTTGGCTAAAGAACAAAGCCATAATTTTGTAAATTGTCAAATTAGAAATAGCCAGAATGAAGTCCACATGTACATGGGCATGTACAATTATACATTGGATCAGCACCATCAGGTTCTTATGGACATAACCACAACAGTAGAATTCAATCCTTTTTTCTGTCCTCTTTGTGTGCTCTTTCTGCCTGACTCATATCACATTGTCTCCCTCACTGACCAAGACATTCACCTCATTTTAAATGCCTTTCTTTACCTTCTCTGGTGTTCTATTTACACAGTTTCCTTTTATTCTCCTTCAAATCTTAGCCATTTCATCTGTCTCTGAAAAGCTGTGGTGAGAGGCCTTAAAGAGGAAAGTTGCCTGTCACCAAAGCCAAGGCATCCAGTGCCATCACAGTGTTGTAAGTGAACCCTGTGCTAATCCTTGAAAGTCTTCTGCTTATTGTGGATGTAACTGCTGTTTGGCTAAAACCCTGTGCTGAGTCTCTTTAATTATACCACAGATGAGTTACAATTAATATGTAAATAGAGACATAGAGGTAGGCTTATCACATGCAGCTACCAGTACTAGCAATCAGGCTTTTATAAATCCCTCCCTTCTGAAAGTCTGTCAAGCTTACTTGCTTCACATTTTATTTTCTCTTTGACTTTAGCTACCAAACTGCTGGCAGAATTGCAAGCACACTGTGACCTCTTTATGATTCACACCATCCAAAGGCATGGCAAACTATGATTCATTTGGCAAGGCAACATATTGCTGGTTTATTTTTACAAGTACCTCTTCTCTCCACCATATTCTCAATCTGTATGTACAGAAATTTATAGATTTGTGTAACCAAAGTATTATAGCAGTGGTGAAAAAAAGACTCCTAACAGAGGAAACTTTCTTTAGTCTCCTGCCACAGAAGTACCAGGCCAGAGCTTGTAGAATGTGCCATGTGAACGGATTCTCGTTTTGGCTAGACTTGCTTGTAGAGCTCTGAAACTGTGTAGCAGCACTGGGTAGCAGGGTAGCAAGCAGATTTTCTTTTACAGGGAACAAATAAGCAGCCCCAAAATAAAAGCCAGAATTATCACTAACTCTAACCAACATAAATCTTTGATCTGTTCTTCACCCACCTTTGCCAATATTTATATACACCCAGAGCTGGAACCAGCGAAGAGTAAATGCCATAATTTAAAATGGTGAGGGGCACTTTCTGGCATTGAAAGGCAAACTGCCCCCCAAACCAGCAGATCTCCAGAGCTACTGAGAACTGACTCTGAAAGTCAAATGAGCAACTTTGTCTGATTGTTTGTTGGTTTGTTTTTTTGTTAGGCATGCAGTAAAACCAGTGGAAAGTCAGAGCCAAAGTGAGAACTTAAATATACATCTCTGTGAAAGCTTCTTGCATCTACAGATGGAAAACTCCTAAAAGGGTAAGCATGGGGCTAGCTGGGATACACAAGAGCTTTAAACATTACCAAAATATTTAGCTGTTGTAGTGCTATGCTCGACTGAGTTGATTTATTTCCACTTGGACCAGGTCTAAATCTGCCTGTATCAGTTACAATATGTTTTCCTCCTTCCAATTACAGTCCTTAGAATACAGACCACTGTCAGGGTCTGCTAATAAACTTCCCTCTTAACTTGAAGATGCATGTCTTGCAACACATTTAAAAGCAGCCAGGGCTTCTCTCTCCCATTTACACTTAAACATTCTTTTCAATAAGAAGAAAGATAACAGTTTAATAATTAAACACCATGTGCAGAAAAGTTTGAAGTCATATTTTGGAACAAATACTCTTCCATCTCTCTCTAAACATGTAAATAATCTGCCTTATGCAGCTTTCATTTGCTTGATCAGTTTCCTTCAGCTTAACTACAAAAACAGAAAGGAAAAGGTCCCTGCCCCAGATCTTGCTGTAGGAAAAAAAAACATGCATGAGATGGTAGCCTATTCACTTGAGCTCATGACCTGCATTCCTTGGTTGCTTACAGTTCTCTGATAATGAGAGGTACTCAGGGGAAGTCTGTGATGCCCAGGCCCTTTTCCAGCTCTGAAAAACCTTACTGAAATAACTCTGTAGGAATGGGTCAGAGCAGCAAAAGTATCAGCAGCAAGAGCTAGTCCTTTCCAGGCTCCCTCTAAATGGGATGAGAATGCTCTTGTGCTGTCCTCACAACTGTGCTAATGTTTCCTGAGCTGTCCCTACCAGTCCAGCCTGACTAGCGCACCTGAGTAGTTGCAGACTGACTGCAGCTTTCCCTTGAAAACGTCCTTGTACATTCATGCCCTGGCAGAGCACAGACTGTGCCAATCTATGTAGCTTCTTGTTTCTCCTGGATACACAGCAAGTGGTGCTGTGCAAAGGGTGCATTTGGATAGCTGTAGTGTCAAGGATAGAGTTTGCCCTTTTTCTTTTCAACTTGGAGAATTATTCCAATAATGATTACATCAATTAAGCTTTTATGGCTTAAGCTCTTAAGTTATAAACTTGTTTCCAACCCATAGCCCCACAGATCAGAAGGGCTGTGATATTCTACTAACTATGCAGATCCTATCAGTAATTTTTAAAAAATTATGACATTTGGAATCTACTAAAAATACAGATAAGATCATCCTTCCTAATGCCTTCCTAGACCACCACCCTGCTATCTCTCTGCTGCATTAGGAAAATAGATCATTTCTGTGAAGAAATACCAAGCTGAATTGTGCTTCTCACCATAAAGATGCTGGCAGGTCTGATGTGTGCTGGATTTGAAATACTTACTGTACTGCCAGAGCCATCCAAACCCAAACAGTTTTGCACATAATCATGCCAGTGGGCATAATTAGTGAATTGTATGCAAAAGGCACCCATTGCTCCTTCAGCGATGCTATACACATATGGATCAAATTTACACACACACATGGAAAAGAGACAGAGCAATAAGCTCTCTTCATCTCTTCCTTTACAAACTGGACAACTTCTTTTACAGATCAAGCTGTTAGAAAATTAAAGCTTTTCTCTGAAATCATTGTACTTTCTCTAACATATGTTAGAATGCAGAAAGCAGTTTGGAAAGAGAGAGAAACCTAGAGGGGCTGGAAGAGAGCCAAAATGATAAAGAACAATGAGTGGGCTTGCTGGTCTGTTGATCTTGGATTCTCCCCAAGTATCTTTTATCTCCTATGAGCTGCTGTGGTTTTGTTAGATTTTGGTTTGGTTTTTTCCCTCCCTCCCCTCTCTCCCCCTTTTTTCCCCCTCTTTCCCCTATCTTGCAAGACAAGGACAAGAGGAAGAGAGCAAGGTAGAGCAGTAATTTTAAAAGGAGGATAAATAGGACTGAAAAGAGGTAGTTATTAGTACAGGAAATTGGTTTACAACTTCATAAATTTCATGCAGGCATATCATATTGCACAGATTATGGAGGGTTAGACTGCTCTATTCAGGGATGCAAAATGTACTTGTACAAGCACGGCGTGGATTTAATAGAAAGTCAGGAACCACTGAAATAACCTGGACATAGACACAGGACTTTGGAATAGTTGAGGTTGAAGGGAGGCTCTAGTCTGGCCTCACTGCCTCAAAGCAGGGTCAACAAGAGCAGATTGCTCAGGGACTTGTCCATTCTCATTTTGAATGCCTGAAAGTCCATGGTGCTGGACAAGATGCATCCAAAGATGCTGATGCCATTGGAAGGTTACTGTCATCTTTGATGATCAGGGACTAGAAACAGCTAAAGATGGGTAAGGGTGGATCTGCTGTTTTCAACTGCCTAAAGGGGAGCTATTGAGATGGTGGATCCATATTCTTCTCAAAATGTAGAGCAGAAGGCCAAGAAGCAGCAGATACCAGATGTAGCAAGGCAAATTCCATAGGAACAAACGGCTAAAGCAATAAACCATATTGTCCAGAGAGCCTGTGGAATACCTGTTCTTCATGGTATTTGGATCTGACCTGACAAAGACCTGATCTGATATTTGAGTTGACCCTGCTCTGATGCATCACATGGAGTTTCTCTTGGCATTTTGAAGACATGAAAAAATTAAGCTTTCGAGGTCTTGCCAGCTAAGCTTTTCCCCTGCAGTTTTGCTGCACTGCATATCTGATTTGAACTTTATTTCCAACCTTCCAAAATATGGAAGTTATATTCAAATCTCTCTGAACCTCTATGGGTTTAACAAAAGTTACTCAGATTAATGGGGACAATTAGATCTTTATTAAAAACTAACAGAAATGAAGTGCTTTTTAGTTCTTCTTTTCACTTAATACACGTGCTTCTTCTGTGACAGGAGCTGAAAGAATGAACCAGGCAAAAGAAAGATACTGCAGGGAACTTCACCAGGGAAATGTATTTTGAATTCCCTCGCTGCTTAAGCTTTACAATGAGTTTATCCATGTGAGTACCTTTGCCTTTTCAAACATGGACACTTACATGTGACACCTGATGATAAGACCAAATGAATACTCCTATAATTTGGGGTGGGGTGTTATTTCTTTGTTTGCTTTTTGTAAAGCAGATAATTGTCTGATTTCCAAAAGGTGAACTGCTTTGCTGTGTCTGCAAGGTAAGTTTGGAGAAACTGTTCATAAGTGATAATCAGGGTGGGCTTCTCCTCAAAAAGAATGTCTGCTCACCTCAGGTACAAATTTAGTCCCCACCACATATCTGAGTAATTCACTAACAGCAGTTTACTAATCTTCACCCTTTGTGTAATATGGAACTACAATTATCTCCATTTTACAAGAAGAAACCAAGAAAAAGATGTGGCAAGAACAACAAACCCCCCTAGTAGCAGCCTCCTCAATTGCAGACACTTCCTCATGCTTTAGTGCCTACTCACAGGTTTCCAGCTAGACCATGGTCTCAGCCAGAAGGGTAATCCCTGTGTTCCTAGTGCATGAATAATGTACCTTTTAACAACATTATGAAACTATTAGTGCACTTTTAATCTTATTCCCAATTCAGTCATAACTATTACTTGGCATGGTAAAACACTGCCTCAAAACACTGTCATAGAAGCTCAACTTTGCAGTACAGTTCAAAAAAACCAATTAGCTACTTATTATTTAATGGAAGACTATCAGTGACCTGTGAGAATTACAACCCAGAACAGTATCAGTGGTGAGCATAATAAACTCCTAACTTCCAGCCACTGAAAAGCCAGCTACTGCCATTTTCCATGATGAAGTATCTCCCACTTCATGACTGCAATCAGATATAAAAATACAACATCACTGGGTTTTGCAATGCAAATTCAGTCATCTCTACATAGTGTGATCAGTGTAAATGTCCTCAAATGCATAAAATGAAGCGTGGTGAACAAAAAGTATGCACAGTTTGTTACACAGAGCATGGAAGGGGTGTTTGCTCAGACAGACTCTGAGCACCATCTGGGAGACAAGTGTTTAGTTTTGCAACAGATTGCATAATTTTCATGTGGAATCTGGAGAAGAGCTCTAAATGCTTTAATAGATAGTTGATTTAACATGCTTTTAATCTTTGTTTTGTGTTGTCTTAAAGGCTATGCATATGTTTTGAATGACAGAAGTAGTCATTAACTTATTATGGTTCTCATCCCTTTGCACAATTTACTTTCTTTTCTTTTCTCCTCATTGTGTGTGTCTGTGTGCATGCAATACTTCACCTTACAGAGTTTGTTTTCACTGCACATGGTAATTAATCTTAGTAAAAGTCAAGCTTCTACTGCATATGCATGCCATTTGATTGATTAGATTAAAAATTTAATGTTACAGTTCATACATTAGCAATATTTCAATATAGCATATACCAAGGACTCTACTATCAATAATAAGAATACTTCAAGAACAACACAAATTAACACCTGAAGCATAAACAATGACCTTGAGAGAATGAAATGCTTTACCTCAAACACATTGCTTAAAAGGTATTTAAACTGAGCACAATGGTTAGGTCAAACAAGCAAAACAAAAAACCCCACAACAAAACAAAAGCACCAAACTGTAGAAAGCACTGCCCTTCAGAACAGGAGAATTCCTCATAGGAGATTTCTGACTTTTGGAGGATTTAAAAATTGCCATCATGTTTAGAAACATTGCATTCATTTTTAGGTTTTGGGGTTTTTTTTTGCGTGGTATCCGGTTAAATCTATCTGCTGCACAACAATAAAAAGCTATATGTTAGAAGTTCTCTCAGTTCTTCTGCTACAAGTTAATAAAAACACTGGAAGACATAAACTGAGGATTCACTTTATTAGGATCAGAAACACAGAGAAAGAAATGTAATAAAATGAGACTATACATATTGTATAAAAAAGGCATGCTGCATTATGTGACATTGTTATGACAAAATGAAATACCATCCTTCATTTGGATAGCTGCTCCTCTATATCCAAAAGCAAAATTACATCAAAATACTTCTGCACTGATTGACTTGTAATGCAATACTCTGCAGCATCTCTGAACCTTAAGCAATGATAATGTTTTCAAACCTGATATAAACTGGGTCAACTGTAGGAAGAAATTGTAAAAAATGATGCAGTAATTCAATTTAACATTGTGTGAAAACTGC
Organism: Melanerpes formicivorus; assembly: GCF_026170545.1. Taxonomy (NCBI): domain Eukaryota; kingdom Metazoa; phylum Chordata; class Aves; order Piciformes; family Picidae; genus Melanerpes; species Melanerpes formicivorus. The sequence goes on from NW_027142411.1 coordinate 793,764, forward strand.
ACAATAGCAGGATTAAAGGATCTGAAAATGAAGACAAGTGGTTCATTATTAACTCCTTAAACATTGTTCCTTCTGCTTGTTCTGGAACACCATTTGTTTCTAGCTTAGAATTGTAATTTCTGTGTCCTGATGCAATGGATACGCTCTATATTGCCTCTCCATATGAGCACACTGAAGTTTCCCCAAAGGCTTAATAAAGTTTATGAAGTAAGTCAGCATTCACTATTCATTTTACCCACATAGGTAACAAAATAAATTAGAAAGCGCTATACAATCATCTAAAAAAACTGAGGCATGTATAAAGAGTTGTCAACTTTAAAAAACAAAACCAAACCCCAAAAACAAGAGAAAGGGGGGGGAAAAAAACTGCTGTTTCAAGTGTCCAAAGCAGGAATGGGGGACAAAAAATGCAATGTTAAAGCTGCAGCTGAAAAGTGCGTGTAGGCAGAAGAGATCCCTCTAATTGTTCCTTACAGAATGCAGCCATTGTGGCCTCTTTTGCAGCATGGGAATTTTACAGACATTGTTTCTTCAGCTGCCCAAAGAGGTTGTTTTTTCTGGTTTGTTTGTGTGGGCTTTTTTCTTGGGCTATTCCATGTTATATATGCATGTGAATGTGTTTTGGATCAGCACATGTAACTGCCACAGCCATTCTCTCAGCAGGAAGCCCAGCTTCTGCCCCAGTGTTGAACAATGGCACTCCATGCTGAAGATCCCCCGAATCCAGTGTTCAATTCAGAGGCGATGTCAAAATGAGTAACAAGCGAAGAGAAACCAGCCTGGGATGATTCAAAGAGCTGGGTAAGCCTACAGATATCTTTCAAAAAAATGAAAACTTCTTGCTCTAGGGGAGCAATTGTACTTTTGTGTATGAATGCATAAAACACCTCCTCTGAATTCTTTACTTTGAGAGCTTAGATAGCTTCAGTTACATTCAGTCTGGACATCCGAAAATAAGGTTGGTAATAGGCAGAACTGTAGTCTCACCTCTGCTATGGAAATTTGGGTTTTCCTAAACTGTAGCTTGTTTGCTAGAACTCATTTTTTAACTTAATTTTCTTCTGAATTGGCAGAGGATTGATTCAGATTTATATTTGGCACTTAGTGTTTGTGCCTGAATTGCCGGAGAGTGTGCCCCCAAATGAACATCATCATAGTGGCTAGCAGTCACCCACAGCAAGGGGTCTGCTAGAGCTCCTCCTCATCTGCCTGAGGCTTTCTTGACTGGCAGTTGGGTCACGTTTCAACACAAGAGGCAGCCAGGGCTGATTAACTTTTGCTCTGGAAAGTAGTCTTGGGTCCCCCATGTTAAGTGTTTACATGGCACTTTCCACAGCTAGAACTGTGGTTGCTTGGCCCTCACAACAAATAAATTAAAGATTGATGTGGGAGAAAAATCATAGAAATCCAAAATAAAACAGCAACTTGAGAGATGATCAACACTGATACTATTACTAACCAAGAAGTCTCAAGCATAAATTTAGTGACTCGACTGCAACTTACAATGTGTCTTTCAAAGAATCTGCAGTTTCTTTTCCTCTGCTTCCCTATCTCAAATAGTAGTAGTGATTATAGGAATTAGAACTCAAGGTTACATGATCTCAGAGCACGGAAAGTGCCTGGCACCTCATATATTTTGGCATCATTTTATTGTGCAGATCTGTTGGTACACAGAATGCAGCCTGCATCACCTACTTGTTTCAACTTTTACCATAATGCACAATAAAGTCCTTGGTCAATGAGCTCAACAGTAATATTAGTGTCAGGGCTGTCATTAAGTCAGCAAGAGATGAAAGAGAGTAGCTGAGCATATTGAAAGGCATTCATACAAAGAGACTTCACTGACTAGCACAAACAGATATCACAAGTGGAAAATATTTTAAATACATGTTGTGACAGAACAGTTTGTTTTGAGAATAGAGAGAGCGAAAAGGGACACAATCTTCTAACTGTGTAAATTATCAGTAAGCAATTAATGCCTTCTCCATCTGTGGTCCAAAACTACTTCAGGAGTGATCATACATTATGATTGTAGGTTTACTTTTATCTCTAGGAACAAAGAAGGATGTGCAACTTGTGTCTTTATAAAATATAGTCTGAATGTTGAATTATGTAACAGAAGATTGACTGAAGGAGTAAGGCAGACTTTAAAATCAGGATGGGAGCACATCGTTTTCTTCACTCTAAGCACATTAGTAATGTATTTGTGAGATACATTTATAAACCCCTCATGCCATTACTGCAGTTCTCTCAGCCTGGATGATGATCATTATTCAGCCTTTATTTTGCATATAGTTAATCTCATGTTTAAGTCACTATAATTTGCAACCAAAGGTTTCAGTCTCCCAAAGACTGCTCTATTTATGGAGAACAAAAATCAATGATCCTGCTGCTTTCAGAGCTTTTCAAAAGCTTGGGGGATTTGTGTGTGTTTTTTCTTGATGCACAACTACAGTTTTGGAACTCCCATAATTTCATTGTGTCTTTATGGTGACTTTCAAAGCATTCTAAAGCTCACTTTCACACCAAGAGAATTTAACTGAATTTGTACTTGCCCAAATCAGCACACATGGTTAACTCCATTAAATTGAGCTTAGCTAAAGTTAGAGATACAATGTCTACCAGAGCATCACATTTCTATCATAACCATGCAACAGGAAAAACTTGCAGGTTTCAGTTTCATAGTCTGCAAAGGATGTTTGTGTTAAGTTAGGTAGTGTTGTAGAGAGCAGTTCTGCATTGATTGAACCTCGTGAGCACATGGGGATTAATTTGGAAAGGTAATCCATGGTCTGATCAGAAAGGTAAAATTCCATCTAGGGCACAGCAGAATAAGGAATGGAAATTACAGCAATATATGCCTACTCCTTATGGCTTCCTAAACCTATTCAGTTACTCTTCTTGACCACTGTGCTTTTGAAAGCAAAACATAGTTTCCTTTTATGCAAACGCTGCTGTATATAAATGCTTGTTTCTCAGTAGCAATAATATGCATTTTAGGGATATGATCAAATGCCTGCTGAAATCAAGAGAAGTTTGTATTGCTCTCCAGCTTATTTGAAACAGATCCAGATCAGGAAAATAATTGATATGTTCAGTGTTTCTGAGTGAAGTAACATGTGTCAATTAACTGTGCCACAGTTAGCACTTGGCAGCATCTTTGGAAGTGATTTCTGGTTGCTTTGGATAAGCATGAATCAAATTCAGACCTTCAGGTTGGAAAAGCTTGTACCATCCTTAGCTGTTTGATAAGAAGAAAGTTCCTTTTCTTCTGGGGCACAAGAACAAAGAAATAGTGTTTTGGAATTACCATTTCTGTGCCTGATGAGCACCCCTGTATAGGTATCAGCATAGCCAGCCGAACAAGCCACTATCCGGATGAATCCCTTGGCCAAGTGCTCATGTGCACAGAAAGGAAAGGCAAGTTTGCTGTCTTGGGGTAAAGCTGGGGTGGACATAATCACAATGCAAGCAAGAGTTAACAGCATAACCTTCAGAGGTTTAAAGAGTGAGGTGGCTAAGAATAAATAGGGACTTCTAAATTTGGTTGGCGAGATAGCTGTGCAATTAGAGAAAGCAGGCATTTAGCCCTCAGTAGAAGGCAGACCTGTCTGCTGTGATAAGGTAGTCATCTAGGCCCACAAGAAGTGTCACTACAGTAATTAGAATATGTTGAGGAATCTGCTTGGATTTTTGCATGATGAGAGCATTGCCAACTGCTTTTGATAGTGGCTGATAACAACAATAACAGGCTGACAACACCTGTTCTGAGTTCTTTACCAGCAAGAGGGGAAGATGCTCTTCAGTGGCTTTATCCTTTAGCATCTCCCTTTTCTTTTCCAGCATCTGAAGTCCTTGGTAAACAAATACACAGCAATGATATTTTAAATGTGTAGCTGTAGCAGACACTGCTCAGGCTCACATAAGGAAAGGTGCCATGTGTATGGAGCTTACCTTCCACATTACATTTCCCATCAGGTGTTGGATTAACTTTGCAGTTCTCAAAGCAATATTATTCTGTTCTCATGTCTCTTGTACGCACTGGCAAAGGGCTTTGCTGTCCTGTCTCCTCTCTGGAGTTTCAGCTTGCTTGAAACAACAACAAAAAAATGATTTGCAGATCAATATTCCCTTAAGATGTAAACGCATCAGCTCTGATAAGTGAAGCAACATTTGGCCTGCCCAGTACTCTAATGCTGGATCTCAGAGGATATCTCAGGGGCTGCAGAAATTGTAACAAGGAATCAATATCTAGGAAAAAAAATCTCTCACAAGCCTGATGCAGCCTCTCAGGCTATGCTTCTGTCTTTGTATAACTGGAGGTAGTTTTCTGCAAATGAGATGCAAAATGGAGGAATTTAGGAAATTCATGTGGCAATTTCAGTGCTGGGCAGGACTGTAAGTTTGATCCCAGAGGTGAGATTGTGCTGTCAGTAATGATATTCTTCCTGCCTGAATTGCCACTGGAGGAAATACTCTGCTTTACTCACCCCTATTAGCTGGTACACATTTCCTTCTGCTGTTTAAGCAGAGGCTGTGTGTCACCCTAGGTATGCCTGAATAACCATAGTTTGGATTAAAGTGAATGATTTTCATAAAGTGTTTTGGGGTGAAATGAGCAGTTTCAAGTCTAGAAATATGTGCAGAGTATTTTGCCATTACCCACACTGTTCTTGGATGGGAACAAGCTGAGCTTTCTTGTGTCTGCTTGATGGCTTTGTAAGAAAATGAGTCAGCATCTTGCTGCTGGACCACCAGAACCAGCTTTCCATCTCCTGGGGCATGAGGGACTATGTAAATATATACATATGTATATACACCCCAGGGGCTATTTTTGGTACCACCTTAAACTGAACTATTCTGAGATGGTTTCCCAGGTTGCAGATCAGGGTAAGTTGAATGTCTCTGCAGCTGAATGCAGAGTGTGTGCATTTAAAAGGCAAGCAAGAATCCTGTTGTATTTAGTAACAATCTGAGATGCAGAGAAAGTCTGCAGTGGCTTGATATTCATAAAATGTAAGACAAGTTCAGATGCTGCAGACTAGGATATTACAATTCTGTTACAGTAAGGACCTTTTGCCTTTGTTTTGTGAATGACCTTCTCATTTATGGAGTTCCTCTTTGTTCTCTCCAAGCTATTGTTCTTTTGTGTTAATTAAAACCCAGACGATTAAGCATAAAAAAGTGCACTCAAGCTTCTGTGCCTGCCCAGCTGAAAACAGGTCCAAATAACCAGAAACATGCTAGCAGAGAGGCAAGCTTTGTCACTGGAGTAGAATGGCTGAATCTGAAGTTCATTGTTGGGAAGCAAAGTGACATTTAAATTACGCTGCTCTTGGTCCTACAGGCTTCTGACAGGGTATTTTTAGAAAGAAAATTAAATGAGTTACAAGCCACTTTAAATGCATTGCTCAAAAATGGCAGCTTAATGTGCTTGATTCTTAAATGAAACCTTAGCCTTGTGTATCTGGGTGGCTCTATCAGGCGTGTGACTTGTCAAACTAACACTCTATCTCCTCAAACCTTCAGTTCACTAACTTGGATCCTTCAAATGCTGGCCTCCTGCTCTTGAACCCACCCAAGAGTTGGTCCTGAGGAGAGGGAAACAACTGGAAAAAAAACAAAACACAAAAAAACCCCCAAACCAAACAAAAAAAAACCCCAACAAATCATGAGCAGCCACCTTAGCACTGTCACAGGTAACAGAAACAGTCAATCACAGGCAAGTGCAAAACTACCAGGGGAAAGAGCAGCCAGTAATACAGGTGATGCAACTGTAATGTCAGGCTCTCTTGAGGAAGTGACCTGCAGATGGATAGAGAAGTGGAGAAGAAACAGTTTCAGACAGGTGAAGGCTAATTGCTGATGCTGAAAAGAAAGCTTTATCCTTCTTGTTTGAGGCCCCAGTTTAAAAAGGGTATTTATCTATGGAGTTAACTTCATCAGCTCTACTAACTGCACTCCAGTGAGAGATAAGAAGATAATTAAAATTACCACCATGCTTAATCAACTTGCCAGCATAGGGATGCTCTCTCGAATTGGGGCACAATTAAATTAGGCTTAACTTCTTCCAAATACATGCAAAAAGTAGACATCTGGCAAAGTCTAGCTGAAAAGGCACAGAGCTGCATTATGACAATCTCCAAGGACAAAGGGAATGGAAAGTGAAATGGTAGGAGAAAGCAAGACTTCTGCCAGGTCCTTGAATCTTTGTTTTGCAAAGCAAGACTCTACCAACCAATGCTAGTGATTTCACTAACTTACTGCCAAATCACGGGACTAGTGATTTCATTACTCTGCCCATACATGCAGACATATGGATGAAAGCATATACCTGTGCCCTTGTGTAAGTTATTTTCTAATTGTCCAGTGAGCACCTCTAACTGCAGGTAGAAGGGCTGAAAAATGATATAAAAGGAAGCAGACTAATTTAGGTAATCAGGTTAGCTAACAGGTTAGCTGTTTGGGTGGGTTGGATTGGTTGATGGGTTGGACATGATGATCTTGAAGGTCTCTTCCAACCTGGTTTGGTTTAGTCTAATAAAGGTTTAGTCTAATAAGATCAAGGCTCTCCTGGCCTTGAAATCTATAGCTCCATGAAAGGAAGTCTTTGAGTATTTGCTGATTCTAAAGATATTAATAATCAGCAGTTACAGTTCTGTCCATCTACAAGGGGGTATCAAAGAATTAATTTTTACTATATACCCAGGGAGTAAAGAGCAGAATTCCTATAAAATCTTGTGAATCAAAAAAGTAGAGAAGAGCTGCTGAAGCCCCAGCTGGAGCCAGTCATAGCTAGATTATATGTTGCAAATTCTTGGTTCCTAATCTCTGGGCATCTGCTAAATGCTCACTGCAGACAAAAAGGCTTCCATTCAAACTGGGTCTGACAAAAACACTCTGGCTGGCAGTTGTGCTCTCACACTCTGAAAAGTCAGAATGCTTTACAAATAATTCAGAGTGGAAGTAAATAATTATCTTTTGTGATTTTTTTCTACAGCAGGAACCTTGAAGGCCTTTTCAAATGCAAAACTCACATTTTAGAAGTGCTTTAAAGTCTCAAGTCACTCACCAGGAGCTGAAACCTAGAACCCATCAAGCACTTTCTATTTTAAATGGTAAGCCTAAGGTAAGATAAACCTAAGGGCTTACCCTGCAAAGGTATCAGCCCATTCCTTTTACTTCATTATATGAAGAAAGATAAAAATCATCTTTTTCTTCCCCCTAAACTGTAAGAAGTTCATTAGATATGTTTTCAATGTTCCTATGCTTTTCTATGTAAGTTGTTATATACACAGGGGAAAGTTGTAAAAGTACCGATGGAGGTTGAAGAAATGAGTTGTTAATTTATTCCTTAGTGAGGTATCATTTGAATCCTTTGGAATTGAACTAAGTCAATTCCCAAGTCTTCCTATATGGCTTGTTCTAGCCTGGTCAGTCCCTGAGCAGTAGAATAATAATTAGAGAGCTCTGCTTGCACAGGATCATCTTCCCCTTTTGAATAACTTCTTCTTCTTGCTAGGGTCTGATTGTTGATCTTGCCCTTGTTTTCCATTTTACATTTCACACAAGCAATTAGGAGGCTATCAGAATTGTTCTTGCTGGACAGCTCCCTCCTCTCTCCTCCTCCCCACAAAAAAAAAGGATGTTTTCATTAATAGCAGTTCCAGAAAACTGCTCTGCCATGCTCATTTTTATTTGCTTCCACTGGCAATCAAAGAGCCATGCTTGTGAGCAAAAGAACATTCTAATATCCCCATCATCTTTTCACCTTCCCTTTCAAATTGAGAAGGGTATGTCTCTTCATTTCTCTGTTGTGTTCAGCTATGCTTTTACAAGAGTGGGCTGTGAAACCAGAACTCCCACTGACAGAGGATCAGAGGCAGGTTTAAGATTTTAGAGGTGGTTCTGAAGTCCTGAGGAATCCTTCAAAAGCTGTATGCTTTTAGCTGTGCTGAATTGCTACTGTCTTCAGATCTAATCTTTCCAGCAGTTGATTTTCCCTTTATGCTGTGTGACCAGCCTTGTCCCATAGGAGAAATTATAGTTCTGGCTTTCCTAAAATTCTGTAATTCTTATTCCCACAGTGGCACAAAAATGGGTCACACTTTGAATCCTGTTTACATTAGCTTCACAAACACATCCATTGCTTTTATCATGCAGATGGCTGTATGTAAGAAAACATATTTGTTAGATGTAAATTGTAGCTGCTTGGGGTCTCTGTCTCTATGTAATATCGAGCCTAATGTCACCACAGGACAACATTTATGTTTTCATTTAAAAATAAAGTAAGCAGATGGGACTTCTCTCATCCATAGAGTAGCAAATTAAAAACAAAAGTAACAATTTTTTTAATGTTGTACTCTGCTGGGATGAGAGTTTGGCATTATGACATCTGGTCTAATTGGAGTATTCCAGTAGCTACTGTATAGCACTTTTGAAAACACTGAAACTAAGCCTACTAATACCATTTTTGCATAATCCCTGTGACCAGGCTCACAGACAGTCCCTCCCCAGCTCTTCTATAGCCCCTTCAGGTACCGGAAGGCTGCTCTGAGGTCTCCCCAAAGCCTTCTCTTCTCCAGTCTGAACAGCCCCAACTGTTCCAGCCTGTCCCCATAGGGGAGGTGCCCCAGCCCTGTGACCATCTTCATGGCCTCCCCTGGACCCACTCCAACAGTTTCATATCCTCCTGAAATGGGCAGACTGCAGTTTCCAGCAAATAATGACTTTTGCTCTGCTATGGAATAGAAGAGTTCTCATTTGTATGTCATTGACTCTAATCTGGTTGAAAAATTATCCACTGGGAACTGCTGGATCTCAGACCGAACACTGGTAAGAAAATCATGACAGGCTTCTCATTCCAAGGGAAAGAAATCTTAGCCGATACATGAGTGGCTGAATTTTGAAGAGCTGAGCTCCATTCCTTGCTTGACTGCTGGCTGAAGTGCTGGGAAGTCACAGCTCTGCTGTTTCCACAAAATACCTGAGCTTCTCCACCTGCAACAAAGGAAGAAGCTCACAGTTGTACTATTTCTGACTGCTATTTATATGATGCTTGGGAAAAAAACCCTAAGAGTAGTGTCATTTGTTTCTTCCAGTAAGTAACTGGTTCAGCTGATAGAGAATGCCTTTGCCTCTTGTCTTTTAGGTTTCAGCTTGGAACTGAGAGTGACAAGTGCTGAGGTCAGTAGGAATGCAGAGACCTTCCAGACATGATGGATCTCTTCCAGCTTCAGCAAGGTACACACCGCTAACCTCTTCCTGAGTACTAAAGGTACTCCAAAAGGAGACATTCTCTTAGACTTTTCAGGAAAACACTTTTGGCAAATCTAGCCAAAACACAAGTTCTTTTATATCCCTACATGACTACTTTTAGGGCAAATTAACACTCTATCAGCCTGGAGGGGAAGCTCCTTTGTTCAGTAAGATTGCAGGAGAGGTAAGTAGAAGGCTTGTGGTTAATAAGTCAAGAGAGGTTCTCCTCCTGCTCTGCCCTGGTGAGGCCACATCTGCAATATTGTGTCCAGTTCTGGGCCTCTCAGTTCCAGAAGGACCTCAGAGAACTGCTTGAAAAAGTCCACTGCAGAGCCACAAAGATGATGAAGGCAGTGGAACATCTCCCTTACGAGGAAAGGCTGAGGGATCTGGGTCTCTTTACCTGGGAGAAAGGGAAACTGAGATGTGGCCTCATTCATGTCTATAAAGATATCAAGGGTGAGTGTCAGAAGGATGGAGCCAGGCTCTGCTCAATGATGTCCAGTGATAGGACAGGGGGCAATGGGTGCAAGCTGAAGCAGAGGAGGTTCCACATGAAGGTAAGGAAAAACTTTTTCACTGTGAGGGTGACAAAGCCCTGGAACAGGCTGCCCAGGGAGGTTGTGGAGTCTCCTTTTGTGGAGACACTCAAAACCCACCTGGATGCATTCCTATATGATCTAGTCTAGGTAGCTCTGCTCTAGCAGTGGAGGTGGACTGGATGATCTTTTGAGGTCTTTCCCAACCCCTAATATTCTGTGAAGGCTTCATAAGCATTCAACTTCTGCTTCTAGCTAAAGAGAATGAACAGTAATTCTAAGTGATATGAGAAACAGCAAGCCTTGTGTTTATTCAAAGGTTATGCAATTGCTTCAGTTGATATTTTTGCTCTGTGACAGTAATAATACAATATTCATAATACTGTGCCATTATAAGTATAATATAAATAATATTGTCAGAGCTGATATTTTAGGGAACTGCTATGAGAGAAGGAAAAAAAAAAACCCCAACCTTCTTTGTTCTTAAGTGTCACATAAAATTGCTGTGCAAGAGGAAGTACAATTAATACATACACTCTATAAACTTATGGGGCTAATCCCATATACATAGTGGCTCTGGAACTGGACCTCTGTGCAAGGCAACATCAGAATTTATGCAATTAAAGAATTTAGACTTTAATATGGAAAACAAACTTTCCTCCTGATTCAGCCCTCTTGCCTGTTTCCTCTTCTACCCTCATTTAGCTCAGTAGCTAAACTACTCACAGTGAGGTAGGGTACTTCAGTTCACAGCTTCTTCTATTCAGGGAATTGAAATTCAAATTTAAATCCTTATCTGTCTTTCTGGAGAGTGCTTCATCACCACTGTATGTTACACCATGTGTGTACCTCAGGTTTTTTTATGGAAGCAGTTTATTTTGCATGAGATACTAATTTGGAGCAGATGCATTCCTTTACAGTCTAATCTTACGCCTAGGACACTTTCCCTGGGAGGGAGAAAAAAAATCTAGGTTCAGTTTCCCTAAAGCATGAGAAGTAATTCTAAACAAGACCTCTGGTACTCTGAGATCTGCTTATAAAGGGTTACCACCAATTATCACTCTTGCATTCTGCTACTACCACTTTTTCTCATGGAATTGAAAATTAGTATTTTGTGCTGGAACAGTTCTGTTCTTTAGTAACAATGGAGAAATAATCTTTGGTCCTTGCAAGTAGCATTCCCATGTGGGCTCCAGAAATGTGTTTTATTGCCTTTATGGCAAGAACTAATTGTGAGAAAGGCTCTTCTGTTTGCCTCCTATGAATCTCAACCTTGACCTAGAGAGTCTATCCTCACTGTTGCGTGAGGGGCAATTAAACTTCTGTGAAGCAAAACCTCCCAATCATAGCAGAAGATTTCAAGGGTATCAGAGCTTGAACCTCCAACCTCTCTTTTCTTTTTTTTTTTCCCTTTAAATGTGCCAAGCTGCCTCACATTAATTTGAATCAACTGAGAATAACAGCACTAGGTTTGAGGAACTGGGAAGCTTCCTTAATCTGTTTTGGGCTGTTGTTAGGGTGTTTTGTTGTTGTTGTTGCAGGGAGAGCAGGTTTCCAAAAGAAGGAAGACACAGATGTCCAAAGTGAGATGTGAGGCTCAGACACTGAACTGAGGTAGGGTGGTGTAAGTGTGCCCCAGCTGAATCGTGGGGCTGTTAGTAACGGCTTGTGTGCTCACTAATAGCCTTCCCTGCTTTGGAGCTAATACAGCTTAGGGGAGAGCTCAGAGTAAGTCTCGTCCATTCTACCTGGGGAGCAGGGCACACACATGAACTGGTCTGTGATGGCAGCTCAGCTGATGAGATGTAATGTAGGAAGCTTCTGTTGCTAAGTGGTTAACGCACTGAGCATTGCTGTCCTTTCCCAGACTCTAAGGAGGTGGGAAGTGTATTCAACCATGGCACATCCTGTGAAACAAATCATGGTGAGATAGCTCTCTCTTTTCTTAGAGAAAGCAAAGATGTTTTTAAAATTCCAGTGGATCCATGGATCCCCAGATTCACACAGTGCATGAAGGAGGACAACGTAAAAGCTCTGATGTGCTATGTTTTGTCGGTAGCGTCTTACCGCAATGAAAGTTTGCTTCTTCAAGAAATAGGTATGATTGGTTTGCTGAGATTTCTGCTTAAATAGGCCTTGGTTTCTTCTATACACAAATGAAATGCATCCAGCGACCCTTTTCATCTTACATCCTTGAAAATGAGTAAGTTTATAGCAGGAAAAGGGGGCCTTGCTGCTGAAAATGAGAGGTGACTCAGCTTACCATTTTCCTGGTGAAATCAGTGCTTCTGTAATGCTGGATCCCAGGGTTTTGCCATTTTGCATGGATCTCATTCACCCTGATTCCCAGGAGAGCCTTTCTGAAATGCTGCTATGGAGTAACATGCTCGCCAGTATGAAGGGAATAGAGGAGGAGTAACCTTTGCTGCTCTGGTAAAATGCAGAATGACATAAACCATCCAATTCAGCCTCCTTTAGGGTGTTTAAGACACAGAACTCATTTTTCTAGATGAAAAGCAGACAGTGACACTGCCAGCAGCAACTGTGTCAGCTCAGGTTCTCCCAGCAGGAGGGACATACAGCGTGGCTGAGAGGGTAACACAACAGATGCCACAATCGGAAGTGCTCATTTAGAGCCCACATTTCGCTACATTAAATGAGACGTCAGGCATGGAAAAGTTAACAGGGACTCTTCAAAGCATAACAAATGCAACTGATCAATAATGAAAAACTCACAACAATTACGATCTGTTCAAACTGGGGGTCCCAGCTTGCATCCAGAGCATCCATATCTAGGTGTGGAAGAATAACGAGTGGCTTGGTTTGGTAACTTCAGCACAAAAACGCTCCTGAGAAAAACTATAACGAGAACACAAGGGAAACCTTTTGAGCGGAAAAACCTTTTCCCTCCTCCCAGAATGCCTTAATAAAAGACATCATTACATTTTATGCCACATTACTTAATCAAAATGTTTTATATGCTATTTTATATTTATTTTATTCTGTCTGTTTTAAAGGGGGGGGGGGGGGGGGGAATTACACCTAGCTGATGTTACAGGATAGAATGTGCATCTGAATTAGAAATTAATTTTAGTGAAAGGCAAAGTATTTAGAGACCAGAGCTAGTATGAATTTCCAACATGACTGCCTTATAGTGGTTAAGATCAAGTAAAATAAAACCAATCACATTTCCTCAAAGTAATCTTGATATATTTGGATATTCCTCAAGCCTTTAAAATAACAGTGGTGGCTACTGATAAATGTAGTGTTTTCCCAGAACTTAGTTATTATTAGAATGGCTCTGTGAACAAAGCTGGTTTGGTTAACTGGGGACCAATTAGCAAAGCAGCTGCAGCCGTGATCTGCAGATCATCAAAACACTGATTAAGTGACCTGCTTTTCTGTATAAAGGAATTATCATTTCCACTGCCTACTGGAGAAAGAAGAATTTACCTATAAACCCTACCTAGTATTTAAAGGAAGGGAAAATATGTGACTTGCTAACTGTAGGTAGGGGGAAGCTATTTAATTTTCCCCTGTTACAGTCCATCATTACATATTATTGTATGTGTTCTATCCTACTAACTCTTAGTGGAATTTCAGTGGCATCACTGGTTGTGACTCACTTGGAAATGTGGCATGGGCTACTTACCTGCACTAGAAAAATGCAGATATCTACAGCATACATACAGCATACATACATACAGCAACAAGGCTAAAAGATAGGGAAAGGTCCAGGGTCCTGCATTTCCTAATGGTATATTTTGCAATATTAAGCTTCTGCTTTTTAATGAGAACCAAACTAGGGAGCATGCGATTCACTCCACTGACAGATGAAGAACTGCATTTAGTCTTTTGTTTTCTCCTGACTGCTGTTTCTACACTCATGCCTTCTCTTTTACTTTGAACTCTTAGATGAAATCAGTTTAAGTCTCTCAGATGTTTTTCCATCAAGCAGTTACCTGATGGCAGTCTCGTCATCTTGGTATCAGCCTTAGATGTGGCTTGAATAGTACACAGCTCTGCACAGGGAGTTTCACTATGTGGAGTGCCAGAAGAGAGATGCAAATAGCTTGAGATGGCCCATGATGAAGATTACAAGTAGCACTTAAATGTCATTGTTTCCATGACCTGTTTCATTTCATGAGTGCACTGGGGTTAAAAATACTGTTCTGTCTGCCGCACAGTGTGTTTCTCATTGGGAAAGACTTTATCTGTCAGAGAGAGAGAACTATAGACAAATATAGCTAGATTAGATGTGCCAAGGCTGACTTCCACAGAGACATGCTTTGTGCAGCTCCTTCTGCATGGAGCTCACCTGGTAAATCTGTTGTTTTCAGACCACCAGAGTCCCTGGGTGAGCCTCAGCTGTGGCAACGTTTAGGATGCATGCACAGCTATCCTGGGTCCTGCATGGGAAATTCTGCTAATTGGGTAAACCCACTCTAGTGTACAGGCACCAACTGGCAGACACAACTTTCACAATCAGAGATCCTCATTTTCAAATGTAACTAACAATTTGTGACAATAAAGCAGCAACAGGAGCCAAGATGCTGGCACATCTTGTTGTCACCTCTCAAGCACAGTAACTAAAATTTGCATTTGTTTCTTTTCCAAAGGCAGTTACTTAGTTATAAAGTAGGCATTTAATGGATGTGGTTTCTTTGGCAGGATTTTATTTTTAAGCCAAAGTCTCTCAAGAGTTTAGTGTTGTCTTTCTTAAGAAAAGAACCTGAATAGTATTTAATTAATACTGTACCAAAGCGCAGGAATGTCCTCCTAGACACAGATTAGAGATTAGAACGGTCTCAGAAAGGGTAAATACAGAAAAGTGATGGAAGGATGCACAATGAGGAGTTACACAGACATGGGAAAATCAAAATTCTTGTTTAAACTTTCTGATGATGACAAAGTGCACCTCAAAGCCACCAAAATAGCTCATCAGTGTATAGCCCACTCTGCTGTCGTTCATGATATGGTGTCCTGGTTAAACAGCTACATCTGCATCTCCCTTGGCCAGTGCATTTCCCTGGCTTGTAAGGCTCCTTTGAGGCAAATTTACAGTAGTTCTTTTTTTTTTTCATTTTTAGAGCAGGCCCTGGGCTATGATACACAGGAGATCAATCACTCTTACCTTGGAGGATAAACTCCACAAAGAAGCTTGTGCATGAGGAGAGTTGATACCAGAATAACATTTTTAGAAGAAAAGTATTCTGCTTTTGGCATTTGGCTGTGGGCATGAAGCTTTAAAGACAACAAGAAAAGAAAAAAAGGACAGTGAATTGTAGGGGAGATTTTTAAACACTGGGTTCAGCATTGGTAGGGAGCAGGTAGACTAAGTAGGGGTGGGTTTTTCAGATACACTGACCTCATGGTCCTGGTTCCTCTACAACAAACTTCCCAAGGAGAGCCAACAGGCAGATGAAGAAACATTAACGTGAGCTGGCACTTTCCTGCAGCCCTGTGTTGCACCGTGGAGGATGCTAGTTCAAGCTCCAAACGGCTTATTGCTGTGGTAGCACAGAGCTAGCTCTGAGCTAAGACCATCTGCCTCTCAGCAGCACACATTAGGCAGCCCAGCACCATGTTGATGTAAACATACTGCTTTTGGTTCTGGAAGCAGCTCCAACAAAGCTGCTCAGTGCTCCACTGTGCAGCAACTGGCCCTCTCTGTCACAAAACCCACCTACTTTAAATCTCGATACTTTCTCTCTGTTTGTTGTCTTTTTTGTTTAGTTGTGTGTCTGGGGGAGTCCTTAGTCATTTCTTGCCAGAGCAAGTTTCTTAGGCTGTCTGGAAAAGGAAGTAGAGTCGTTAAATCTAGTACTGCCGGCGTTGTTTCTTAACAGCTTCTAAGTGTCACTTGATGGATGGCTGTCTGAAATTATATCCTTCTTCCTGCTGATATTCCCAACCAAACCCAAGCGATACAAAATGTCTCGGAATCCCAGCAACCATCTATGAGTGGTAAATTATTACATGACACTCCATATCTTTTGCAGTCATCTACAGCACGCTAATCCCTTGTAGCATTTGAAAAGCAGTAGGCAGAGTATGAAGAATAGTTTCATAGTTTCATTCAGGGTTGGAAGGGATCACAAGGATCATCTAGTTCCAACCCCCCTGCTATGGGCAGGGACACCCCACACTAGATCAGGCTGGCCAGAGCCTCATCCAGCCTGCTTTTAAACACCTCCAGGGACAGGGCCTCGACCACCTCCCTGGACAACACATTCCAGGGTTTCACCACTCTCATGGTGAAGAACCTCCTCCTCACATCTAGCCTGAATCTCCCCACCTCCAGCTTCATTCCATTCCCCCTAGTCCTATCACTACCTGAGATCCTGAGAAGTCCTTCCCCAGCCTTCCTGTAGGCCCCCTTCAGATACTGGAAGGCCACAATTAGGTCACCTCGGAGCCTTCTCTTCTGCAGACTGAACAGCCCCAACTCCTTCAGTCTGTCCTCATAGGAGAGGTGCTCCAGCCCTCTGATCATCCTTGTGGCCCTTCTCTGGACACATTCCAGCACCTCCACATCCCTGTTGTAATAGGGGCTCCAGAACTGGACACAGCATTTTTGTTGGGTATGAGAGAAAGGGAAAGAGACTTTGCAATCATGTCAGATTAGAATGAAATTTGCCCTCTCTGTGGATTATTTGGCCCCATGATGGACCAGGTGACCTCTTTAAAGTCCTTTTGGGTTTAAGGGTTTGCCCATGCCCTTTGTGTCCCAGCCATCCCCACCATGGTTTCTGTAGTAAAAAGGTTTATGAAAATTTTTGTGAAGCATCTGTTAGCATCCACTGCCAAAGGTAGCATAATGCAGAAGATGAACTACAGGTTCAACTAGCTAAGCCAATTCCTATCATCTTTTTTGGCCATTTAATAAAACAAAGAATTGGAGAAGTCATTTGGAAATATCCTAGAGACCAAGACAACAATTAATTTTAAAAATAAAGCTGGAATTTTACGAGGATAATTCATACAAAATATTCTATAGGCAGAAGCTGCTCTATTTCATTCAGCTTCTGGAGGAAAATAATTATACTCTTTACAATTTGAAGTGCATTTGTATTCCTTCCAAATAGTCCTATTACGACAAATGAAGTACTTACTATACATCTTTTTCCTGCTGCTTTTCAACTTAAATTTAATTTTCACATAGATTTATTTAAAACAGTTCTCAATGTGACTCAGCCAAATGATGAATTTATGGAAGGTTTAGTAAATGTGTAATCTGGTTGAGGTTAAAAATGGCTGCTTTGTAATTCTGTGCCTAAATGAAATTACCCACTGTAGTCAGCTATTGTGCATCCATTTAAAGCCCATTTCTGGAGGCACATATTCAGTCTTTAATGGAAGGAAAGCATAGTGCAAATATGTTGCTAACAGATAATTTATATATACATAAACGGCATTAGTGTTAAGTCAATGCTTTAATTTCTTTGTTCTCTGAGCCTGCTTGAGCAGTTAGTGCATATATCTGTGTGTATGCATTTTGTATATGCAGAGCATTCACTCTACATACTGATGATGTCTTACTTTTTAATTGCTCATAGCAGAGCACTGTCTCTGTCCATAGAGAAATAGTTTAAACTTAAGAAGAAAAGTTAAATCAAATCAATGTTGCAGAGCATAGAAATATTTGTAAGAAGATCTCACTGCAGAAAAGGTTTGTGACTTGTATTGATAATAGAACAGACCATGTGAGAACTTTGCCCTGGGCAAAGTGATTCTGGTTTTTATCCATTGTTGGCACAAAATCAGCAGTTGTACCACAGTTAGGCCTAAAATCAGCCTATCTCTGACAAGGAAAGCTTGAGTTCAGTATGAGATGTTTACAAGTGTACTGCTTTTAAGAGGAGGCCCCAACATTTTCTGAGAGAAATTGTCAGCAAGGTCTCCATTGAGCACGAAGGAAACTCAACTCACTACTTCTTATTCCAGAGTTTTGACCAAGTTATCTACACCAAGTTAAGTCAGGATAAAGTTCATTTCTCCCACCCAGATACACAGAAATTGAGCTAATAACTTACCTGTCCATATCCACACAACTATGTGACTAACCCAATCCCCACTGCATGGAATTTGTGAGAAAACTTCCATCTTTGTCTCAGTTGTGGCTGAGGCCGGTGTTTTCTACTGCTGTAGTATTTTACACTGCTTCTCCAGTAATGTCCTGATGCATACAGAGAGATTTCCATCACTCTGCAACAACTGCACTTACACAGAGGCAATTCCACATCCTCAGCAATACCTAGGCTCCTGCAGTCAGACTGTTCTCTGGTTTGCACTGCAGCCCACCCAGCAGACAAATCAGACCTCAGCTGTGTTAAATTACTCAGTGAGACTACTTTATTCTTTCTTTAAACAATACCCCCAAAAAATCACAAACCGATTCATCTTCTTTTCCCACTGTTTTAGTTTTTGATGTTAAAAGGCAGCAGGACAAGGAGACAGGCTTACAGTGGAATAATGAAAGGCAAGTGAGTGACTGTGCTGGGCACACATCTCGCTGGCCTTCAGCCCACAGCACCTGAAGGGAAAGGCAGCAGAGCTCACCTAGCTTTCACTGAGGGCTTATTTAGCCTGCCTTTCACTGCCTTTCAGGGAGAATGCTGAACCCTGTCTGTTATCACAGGCTGATTAACTCAATTTAAACTCATACCCTGCTTCACCCTAAAATAACTTCTTCATAGCTGTGATGTTACTTCTTGATAGAGAATTAATGGAGTGCAGCAAGTAGTCAGATATTGATTATAAAGACTCATTTTTCATTGCTAGTATCTCCTGCCTACTATTAAGCTATACAGCACAGTAAAGTCTGGAATTTAAAACAGTACCAGGACAATTTGCTTCATGTTGCTTTGCTCACTTTAAAGCAGAGAGAATGCACTGATAAAAAGCTAAAGGTTTTGATTTGAGACTTATCCATGGGTTTTAACCACACCCTATTTTTCTGTGGTGCCCAATGACAGGACAAGAGGTAACTGGCTCAAACAAGTTCCATCTGAACATGAGGAGGAACTTTATTACTTTGAGGGTGGTGGAGCCCTGAACAGGCTGTCCAGAGGGGTGGTGGAGTCTCCATCTCTGGAGTCATTTGAGATCTGTCTGGACACCATCCTGTGCAGCCTGCTCAAGGGCAACCTGCTCTTGCAGGGGAGCTGGACTAAATAATCTCCCTTGCAACCCCTACCATTCTGTGAGTCTGTGGCTGCTGTCCATCAGAAGAATGGCTTTATGTCACACAACCCATGTTCCCTGAGCAATGGTACAATGATAGATGGAGTTCTAATAGTTTAACTACTGGCTTGCTCAAATTTGGTTAGGTTCCCAACACAGCAGTACAATGGGCTGCTTCCTTTGGAGAATTTTATACTCACAATGTACAGTTCCAAAATAAAACTGAAGTCTGGACTTGTATGAAAGCCGCCAGAGTTCCTGGATTCTTCAAAAGGATCATAAAATCTTTGAAGTTGATAACACCTTCTGTTTTGTCTTCTGTACTCAGTGAAATGGAAGTCAGAGAAGGCATTTGGGTTTTGTTATTTTGAAATGAGCCAGTGAAAAGCGTCTGCCATAGACAAAGCTTATGAATAAATGAATGCAACTGACAAAGAAGTTAATGATCACATGGCCTGAGCCCAAATTCTTGATCAATGAATCATGTAGGCTGCTTTGTTTAGGCTTTGGCAAATCAATACTCCATTTTGTTAAACAAGTACAATAGATTTTCCTGGGGGGGGGGGTAGGGGGCAGGGGCTGGATTAATTTTTAAATATAAAGTGTCAGGCAAAGAAAATCTGCAAAGGTGTAATTATTTGGATTGGTATTAAATGAAGTGGGATTGGTAAACAAGAGGACCCTCTCCATTTTGTTCTCCCTCTGAGCTTGTAGCATCCAGAACATGAGCAGTTTTTCCATTTATTGTATCATGTTGAAGTTTTATTTGATTCATGTGGCTATGTTGGCCCTTGGTGACCTGCCAGGCCAGCAGCAGGCAAAGCAACTCCAGTGTGTATTCTGTTGGATTTTTATGGCAGAAAACACAAAAGATTCCTGAATGGATTTAGGTACGTAATGATGAAGCTAGACCCTGCTCAAGTGCTAAGAAACAAGTGCAGGCTTTATGGTAGAAAGTTTTCATCCAACAGTCAGGCTATATCAATTCCATAGGAAGAAAATTAATGATTAATGTGGGTTGCTGACAGTGGGTGAAAATGGTACCTGGTTTTCAAGGTAACTTGATTGGCTTTTGAAAATTACTCCTGCAATATTGGCTGTATTAAAGGTGTGAATATTAGGTTGTCTTTCGATTCTTGCCTCCCACAGCACATGCAGAATGGATGGAGCAGTCTAGGCCATTCACTCTTGCTGAGAGGCAGTGGAATCCTGCTCTCCAGTTTACATTCTGCTGAAGTCATTCTGTAGATCACACCAAACAGCTATGTGCACTTTGAATGCCATCCTCAGAATCCCTCATTCTGGCCTCAAAATGTTATGTCAGACCTGGTGCCACAAAGCACATGAGTATTGCTGAGCTTGCACATGTCCTTTTGATACAGCAAACTACTGAAATTCCTGGCTCTAGGGCTCAATGAGCAAAACCCCTCTGACTTGGGAAGAGAACAGAAAGCTTCTAGCCTCATCTAGAAAATGACAGCATCCTACACTTGATACTGCCTGAGCAATATTCCTGAAACATCACTCCTAGACAGATCTAAGTAGAGACAAAATGCCAAATCTGATTACGTAGATCAAAGCAGTCTGCTTCTACAGAGCTCCCAGTACTCACTGCTCATACTGTAAAATCAGATTTGTGGCTAAGTGGAATTTTTCATCATCTTAGCAATTTGTTTTGGGTACTTAACAGTGAATTCAGGGGCCTAAAACTTTGGTCTTCTAAGAATTAAAAATCCCTGTTGCCCAAATTCCCAGAGTTATTTATTACCTTCAGCAGTATATCTGGTTAAAAAAGGGTGTTCAGAACCAACTTCCAGCAGGGCAAACAACCAGTACTGAGATATGGATAAGAAATGACCCTTTCCCTAGCTCTGTTGGTCACGAGTCTTTCATCAAGCTTAAATATGCAAATACTGCCCTGGCAGAAAAATGGCACTGTGACTTTAGTAAGAAAGCTGAACAAGAAACTGCAGTCTGAACTATGAATTAAGCATTCTGTATGGCCACCACATTGAGCCAGTGAAAGAAAAGAAACCAACTGTTCTGCAAAAGATAAATTATTATTCCATAAAATGGTTTATGTTCCCTTGGCTATTTGTAGTGAGTGATTGAAAGTCAGGTAGAGGACAAAAGCTATTGAACAGATCACTGGGGACTCTTCAGGTTTGGTCTGTTGAAAAAAATCTTCGTGAACAGATCAGAAAAGTCTGTACAGAATAGGACAAAATGTAGCAAAATAGAACAAATCCAAATCAAGGATTATGCCTTATGAGGATGTGCAAGCTTAAAGATTGTTAGAGGAAATCAGCTTGGCGGTTTATCATTTTGAAGCCTGAACCAGGTTGCTGGACTGCTTAACAATTACTCATTCATTAAAAGAGAATACAGAAGAAGAAAGTGCCAGTAAGTCAAAAGTAAGCTTATTCAAAAAAATACAGTGTGAATTGATAGTCTCAGGCTGAGCCCACCCACAAGCAAACACTCTTTCCACTTAAACAGAAACTAAGGTCTCATAACGCTTTTTAAAGGCATAATTTCCTATTCTAACATTCTGTGGATTAAGAGGTTGTTGAGGGTCTTTTTGCAATCCAAGTAGGCTTGATATTAACAGTGGCAGAGTTAGTTATTGTCTTTACCAACTTGGGATCAAATGTCCTAATGAAAACCAACAGTATTTCCCTATTACATCTCTGAAGGAAAGAACAAATACGTAGATAAAATGATCATGTTTTCACAAGTGATTAGCACTGCAGAAATAACTTTGAGCAGAATCAGTGGGATTTTTCTTTAAACAGCATTTCACTTTCACTTGTCTACAGATATTTTCATTGGGGTATTTTTTTTTTATGCAGCAATACCAGATCACAGCCCTGTTTCAGACTGATCCAGGCCATTTACATCACCTCCATAATTAGAAGATGCAGTCTTAGTCATTCACTTAGGACAGACTCAAGCACAGTGTGTTGTGGTTGCTGGAAACTCAGAACACAAATTTCCCCAGGACCGCTTCAGTGATTAGTAGGTAGAAAAATGTTTTGTATTTAAGAACACAATGAAGTGTCAGAGATTTCCATAAAGAAAACACTAAGTCATACAGGAAACAGATCTAAAGTTCAATATGTATGGAACTTCAATTAAAAAAAGCCTGCTTTTGTTAATAGTTTGCATGGTAAGCTGAAATGTCTCACAAGTTTTGTTTGCTGTAAGCTCAATGCATCAATGTGATAAAATGTTTTAAAGCATATGTAAGTACAACAAATCAATGAGCCTCTTTTGACCTGATGCAATATTCCTCCTTGCACAGGTCTCCACTCAAGGTTGAGTATGTCCCCGACCAGGATTTCTGTAATCTACTACAATAGAAAGATAATCTGTCATTAAAACTTCTGTAGCACGTTAGAGAAAGTCAGAAGCAGCACAAGGTTTTGTTGCATGTTTTACCAAAACTTCTTAAAGGTGATCAGGAAGTGAGTGCAGTGTAAATTTCTGTGGTGTTTTCAAAGCAGGTAGCAGCCATTTCTTCTGGCACTAGTACTGCCAGTACAGGGTTTACAGTGCTCAGACCTGAGGAGCTTCATTGCACGTTACTGCATTTAACATGCTTGTTCTTATATAGACACAAAGACCAGCACAGGATAATAGAATTGCTTCAATTGGAAAAGACCTCGAAGGTGATTGAGTCTAACTGTCAACCCAAGACCACCACATGTCCCAAAATCCTATGTCCTCACGTTTCTTGAACACTTCCAGGGACTGTGCCTTTACCCACCTCTCTGGGCAGCCTGTTCCAATGCCTGACCACTACTTCAGTAACGATTTTCTTCCCAATATCCAAGCTAAACCACCTGTGTAATCCAGTAGATAAAACATTATGCTGGGAACTGTGGGTTCAAGTCATTGCACTCAAAGAAATAAACCAAGATTAATCTCCTCTTTCTTAAGTAACTGTACAAAAAGTCACTGTCTGGCCTGAGCCCTAAAGGCAATAAAAAAGGCATTGCATGCTGTGGGGTAGGTCTAGAGAAAAGGGACAGAGAAATGTAAAAGAAATAACAGTGTAAACAAAAACTGCTTTCAGAGTAAATGCAGCAAAATACAATGCACTCAAGTAGTCTTTGTGACAGTGTGGAGTAGGAGCTGCAGAAGGCCAGAGAGCGAGAGAGAAAGAGAAGGAAATCTCCTGCTCAGAGAAAGCTGGAAATGTAATAGAAAGCAAGTTGGCTGCCTCTATCCCCAAGACAGAGATTTCACTCATCATTGTTACAGAATGAAAAATTTAAGAAAGCCCCAAGAGAAGAATTTTCTTATTTTATTCAAACGAAGCTTCCATCTGAAGGCACATATGCCACCATATGGGATCCATTTCAGGCATTCATTAGGAGAAGAATAATTAGTCTAGCATCATACCAGAAAGAAAGGAAGAGGCCCAGAGGATAATTACTTTAGAAACAGAAATAAAAGACCTTGAAACTAAATTTGCTAGGGACAAGTCTAGGAAAAATGAAAAAAACACAAACTTATTTATGGGAATTTTGAATTCAGTTATCAAGGAGAAGAGGAAAGGGAACATGCCCACAACAGGATTATTTTTAGCTTGGGGAGAAGCTGGTACACTATTGTTTTCATGATTACAGAAAACATATTCCAGCCATTCAGCACAAGCAAGAAATCTCTTCTCTAGCACAAAGAGTTGAAACACTTCCACATTTTACTAGGAAGACCTGCACTGTGTGTCCTCTCTCTTTGCAAATGCACCATTAGTAGTGCTACTGGCCATAGGCTTCAAATGCAGCTGTGACCCTTTAGAGGCTGTCAAGAGGGATTACTCTTTTGTAGGGCTTACTATGAGACAACCTGCAAGGAAAAGAAATCTCTGTATTATGTAAATAAAGCACAGACTGAATAAGAGGAGAACAGAGAGGACTCAAAAATATGTCAGCTTTAGGGATTTTTCCATGGGCGATTAAACAGACTGAGGCAGTGCTCTCTAAACATCAACTTAATCCTAACCACGCATTTAGCCGACGTAGCTCAGCTTCACCTTCTGGAAGGTAACAGACACATCACATCGAATAAAAGACACATTGTATAGTGCACCACAGTCTGTCTCTAAAGCCTCAGGCCCTAAGTAACTAACCCCTAATTAACTGCTGAGTTTGGAGTTTCTGTGCTACTCAAAAGGCCCATGGGAAGTGAACAGTGACAAGATTTGGCCCTTAAAAAAAGCACTGGTGTCCAGATTCCTGCTCTTCCTCCCAGGAAACACCTGATATTCTGCAGCACTGAAATCGTAATGGGAAGTAAAGATTTGTCTAGGTAAAATGCTTTGATTGAGACAGCGGTCAAAGGGACAGTTCTTTGATGTCTGGAGCTCTTTGTATTAAAGAATGAAATGAGATCTCACATCGCTGCGTGTGAAACAGATGGTATGGGTTATGACAGTGGTTCATTCATATTGGGAACACTTGTTACAATGCATTATCTTTTAAAGATACAGATAAAGACATCCAGTATTTTGTGACTCACCTACAGTATAAACAAGATAATTACCTGGTTCACCTGCTAGAGCAGAGAGATCGATTACAGAAGCTAATTAGAGACCTGTTTTAAGCAGATATGAACTCATGGGTTTTTGTTATGGATTCTTCTCCTCTTAACACACCATGGAGAAAACCATAGAACAACAGTGATTAGCCTTATTTCATTTTTATTGCTTCTCCCATTCAGAGTAAAACCACAGAAAGTTAAAAGTGTAGCTAATTTACTTTAGCAAGGCAGCAAATGTAAGTTAATTTCCTTTCTTTAATACTTGGAAAGCTCTGCCAGAGCATTAATGTCAAAGGAAAACAAAGGAAAAATATGTATCCATATGGAATATGAATGCAGCTCATGGTAGCTTGACAAACACTGGCAGAGAAAGCTGTCACATTTGCAAGGAGCTAACAAATACTGGTAGTGAGCATTTGAACTCTGTTATTTGTCCATGTCAGTAGTGCAGCAGATAGCTATACCAGGTTGTGATGTTTGCTGATTTTTCCTTTTCTGGCACTGGAGGACGCTTGCTTCTCCTTTGAGGAGCAGTGATAGAATCATAGTCTTCCTCACTGTTGTTGTTATTCCCAAAAGCAGAACATCTACAGCAGTGGCCATGAATTTCTGACTGCTCAGACTTAAATATGTCCCCTAGCTAAGATCTGCAGTAACCTCCCAGCTCCATGTGACGTGTCATACTCCAGGAGGGATTACTTTAGAATTTGCTCAGTCTGAAAAATTTCACACTGCATCTCCACCCACATGTGGGATGAAAAGACAAATTACTTTAGGGAGGAAGACAGACTTTAATAATTAGTACTTAATTCCCAAATGACCTGCTGTCTGGCTCAAACCACAGTTCTGAGTAGAGCACGCAGGCTTCCAGCCACGGGAATGAAAGAGGCATGACGTATCTTAGCCACCAAACCTGGGCATGCCCTGGCACTGGCATTTGGAAATCCCATGGAGTGAAATGTGGCCTGAATTGCATCCTTGTTAAACACCTGCAGCAGACCTGTAAAAAGACCTTGGTGTTTTAGCCATGAGACTGTAAACTAAAAGCTGCATTAACCAGGAAGAATCTAAGCCCTTCAGGTTTTCACCGAGTCCTTACCAAAGTGCTTGCCTTTGAGAACGCCTGAGTACTGCATGTATCAAGTCATCAGGCACACAGCTCACACCTGCTGGGATATGCATCTTGGCTATTTCATCTCTCACATGCAGGACTAAGGGGGGCATCATTCTAAGACCATGTCTGCTGTATTGGGTTGTACATAAAACATGAAGCTTCCCCTGCTTCCCTTACTCTTCTCCTAAGCATCGACTAGAGCACCAAACTGTACCTCTGTGGCTCCTGGGGCAGAGATTTCATTTTGTAGATGTTCACCTGATCACTGAGTCAGTGGAAAGAGCACAAGCGAGCGGCTGACTCTGATGAGCAGAGCACTAACATGAGCAAGGGAAATATTAGCTCACATTTGCTGCCCCAGTTAATTTTTTAATGCTTTATAGGTTATCTAAATGTAGTACGGTAAATATGGTTAATGTAATATAGCTTAAATGGCTTGGGATGAAATCCTGCCCCAAAAGCTGCTATACCTGATGTTTCAGGCACTCTCACAGGGGACACAAAGCTAATCTACTCCCCCTCTAACCTAAATCCTGGATACTCAGTCTCCAAAACAACTAATGTTCTAAGATGGGTGGCAAAAGCTGCTGCTTCCACCCATCAATGTCAGCTTACCAAGGCAAGATACCAGTCAAAACTCTTAAGAGCAAAAGTGACAAAGGGAAAAATGAGCTTCCTCAAAAGCTCACCCAACAGCAGTACCCACTGAAGGAGTATAGAACATAATTTTTTAGAGACCAGGGTTTATTTAGAGGTCCTTTATCTGATATCAGATAAATGCTGGGTTTTCACCTTAGCTTGTTAAATATCCTATCCAATAATTAATTTAACTAATATGAGACAGCTGTATCATCCCTGAGTAAAGTGATTTGTGTAGATCTAAAAGCAAATGCCCCAGCAGAAGGACAGGGGTGATCATTATTTCAGAGATATATTTTATTTTTCTCCTACTCTTAAGACTTGTGAAATTATTTATTTGACAATCTGAAAATAAAACCTGAGCTGTATTAGCATGTAGGCTGCTCAATCAAAGGAAAAAAAAGAGAGAGGGGATTAATAAATTACATGCTAGAAATGGGAAACAAGATTAGAGATGACATTTTGGCAATGTCTTCTTCACAGTGAAGGAGAAAAAAAATGAAACAAGATTAGTTGGAGAGGAAAAAGGAAGTCAATCAGGAGGAAAAATTAAATTCAGAAAATGTGAGAAAGACTATGAAAAATGGAGGAGCTGATTAGGATAAAGTATGTGATAAAAGTGGCTCCACAGCAAAGAGGGACATCATTGCTATCAAAAGGTAAAATACACTCCATGAATCAGAGGGTTAGACGGTAGACTGGAGAATAATGGGCTGATAGGCACCAGAACACACAGTGGAGAGGATGATAAGAGAGAATCAAGGTGAAAACAATGCACATCACTGGTGCTACAAATGCCAGAGGGAGCTCTCCCAAGGCTGTGTCCCCCTGCTGTCTTACCTCCTCTCTGATGCTGTGGAATCTGGTAAGCTATCCACAATCATACAAGAAACAAGAGTTCCATTTGGACTCACAGATTTAGGCAAGACTGGATTTTCAGCCAGTTTGTTTGTTTTCATGGGTCAACATTGACAGATGATGCTTGCAGTGGCTGTTTGTAACATGTTTCACATGACATGAGAATGTGGGCAGGACAAGCAGGGACTGTCCATGGTATCAATGACAAAGAGAAGTGATCTCTCTGGATTGGATGGAGTCTCAGAAGTTATTTCTCCTTCGATTAACCACATTCCTCCTTCCCCATTATATTTGATAATGAGCAAAACAGATAGGGAGTCTACTGCCACGAGACAATGAGTGGATAGCCTCCTCCCCATTTGCTGGCACTCTGCCATGAGCACAGCTTGATGAAAGGCCAGAGAACCTTGTTCCTTGAGTGTACATTTCAAAGATGGCTTGCTGTCACTGAAAAACATGGTATCTGCATGGAGATCACTGCAGTGCACATCTCGCTTGGAACACAACTCGCATAAAGGAGCAAACTGCAGAGAGCAAAATACGACATGGCTTTGACTGTACCTGAGCTTCATAAGGCTCTGAGGACTTGTCCAAGCAAAGACAAGGATGAACACACTGGCAGTTTAAAAAGCTGCCTCTCAACCTGTTAGACCAGGACAATCATTTGAAACTGATACTAGCTGGTATGACAGGATAAAATTCCTATCTGCCACTATGAAAGTACAGTTTGCATGGCAGGCATATTGTTGAACAAGCTTGGAATTAAGAACAAAAATGCCATAGCTAGAAAAAGGAAATTTTTTTGAGGACAAGTGTACCAGGAGTGTCTATTTGGTCACTCTTCAATGTCAGTTTTAGTCCCTGACTGCCTTGGGCCTCCATCCTATCATCCACAGATGCTAAGAGAAAAAGCAAACAACCCTTCTTACCCCACAAAAACTCTTTGGGTTGACTCTATTAAAATTTACAGGAATCAATGCAATATTACCTCAGTAAAAGCCTTCACAAGGATGTGAACATGGGCTCAGTCCAAGACACACAGTGCTGGTATCCTGCTGTAATACATAAGGGAGCATCTGAAGAAGGTGATACAACAGCTCATCCTACTTCCTTTGCAAGTAGCGGTAAAACAACTGCGCTTTCTTGCAGTCTTCTACAGGCAGGGTTCAGGAAGATGTCCTCTGTATGCACTAGCAATTATTATCTCCTACAATGCTCATTTTCTTCCAACATTAATTACTCCAAAGCATCTGAGTCTAAGACACAAGGTAGGTGTTTTGTTCCTGTATTTACTTGTAGGATTTAAGTATTAGCTGACTGCCATCCCTTGCCAAAGACGACTTTCTTAATCATAATTCCTATGACTGCATTGAAAAGTTACATCAATTTGTCAATGAAATTGAGAGTAGTAAATGTATAAAAGGTAATCTTTTATGTTCTGAGTCAGTCAGTAGGAATATTATACTGCTGAAATATTTATTAACCTTGAGAATTTGAAATGAATGCATGCTTTTCTCATGGTCTTAATGGGACTTCATTTCACCTAAACACAAAATACAGGTAGCATTTTCTTCTTAATTTATCAGCAGCCTCTTAAAATCATCTTATTTTTCAAGTATATTTTATTTTTAATGCCTTTTTTTTTCCCCAGAATGTTTCAGAACCTGCTTTCAATTAGGACAACAAATTTAATTTTGCCTTTATTTTCCTCTCTCACAAAGTGTTCTTTATTCCCTATTAGTTTCCCCATCGAGAATTTTTCAAATGAAGAGGTTTTCTTTCAGAATTTGTGAACTCCTAAACAGACTTCCTAACCATGAAATAGAAATCTCCTATACAGAGTAGCCTACAGTTTTGTCTTGACTGTGTTTGGAAAGCTTCATGTAAGAGGTTAAGTAAATGTCTGGTTCCTCTGGGGTCAGTGTGCTGAACATGCAGTTACACACCTATACCTTCTATAATCTCTTAACATTCTGCAGATGTTGCTTATCCTCTTGGCCTGCCTGGTTTGTCACAGTTGTAGCAAAAACACACTAGAAGAAGAAGAGATGTCAGCCAGTCCCTTACCAAATGCAAAATATGGTGCTTACTTAGAAGTGCTTGCCAGAAGATCTTAACTTCCAGATTGCTGAAGTGCCATCAAAGGCTATGCTAACACACATACAAATGTACCATTTGTTACAAATTATTTTCAAGAGAATCCTTCTTAGGTTTTTTTAATCCATCCTGATCAAAAGCCTTAAGGCAAGACTCAGTAGTCAGAGCCGACAAAAAATGTTTATATAATGCATAAGAAATCAAGTTTCATCTGGACATTGCCTCTTGACAAGTTTGATGTTACCAAAAGAAAAAGATGGAGTTAACACTCATGATTTCAACCCTGCATGACTGGGGCTTTAACCATGCACTCAAGGTGTATGCATTAGCTGAATGGGTTTAAGTTGGTCCAGGGGAGGTTTAGATTGGACATTAGGAAAATCTACTTTACTGACAGAGTGGTGAGGCATTGGAACAGGCTGCCCAAAGAGGTGGTGGAATCACCATCCCTGGAGGCATTCAAGAAGTGTATAGATGTGGTGCTTCAGGATATGGTTTAGTGGTCGTGGTAGTCGGACTCGATAATCTTAGTCTTTTCCAGCCTTAATGATTCCATGAAGGACTTTTAGACTTGTATCAACAAGTTTTCAAAATACTGAGCCAAATTTATTCAAACTTACTCATTTTTCTCTTACTGAGCCAAATTTATTCAAACTTACTCATTTTTCTCTTACTGACCTTACAATCTTAATACTTAGTGTGACTAAGATACAGTGTTGTCTTCCACCTGGAATAAAGACAAGATGCTATGTTCTGAAGGTAATAGTGCTGTACCAATCTTAAGATGTTACTTGAGAGCACTGTCAAATGCAAGGGGAAAGGTTTACATTTTAAATGTACACCTTTTAAGGTACAAGGTAATGTCTAGCATTATGTGCACCATGGAAATCCAACTATAATACAGAAATAAAGGTAATGAAGGAAAGATTTGGCAGGAAGAACCAATGATTTGAAAGAGCTGAACAAATGTTAATCAAAACCAAACAACGCAGATGTGAAAGTACAGCTTGTGGTTTTCAGTCCATTTGCTATAAATTCTGAAGAGGAAGGAATCACTAAAATATGGCATGGTATTGTAGGTAGAATTTGTATTTAATGTAATAAAAAAGAAAATCTAAAAGATAATCACTGAAATTTGGCAGAAAGATAGATGTGATGAAGTTGCCAGTTCAAAAATAGGCCCTTTATTTTATTTTAACCTAAAAAGTGGAAGTCTTTTAAGTGAGGACACTGAATTGGAGCCTTAGAAAAGTCATGTTAAGTGTTGGGTGAAAGGAGATGGGATAAAGAAATGAAGCAACAAGGTAAGAGAAGAAAAACTGTTTGTGGACATTAACATTATATCCTAAAGGATAGCATCCAGCATGACATCCACCAGCAAACATCAAAATCAAATGCTGAACCACAGAAGTTCTGGAGCAAAACCACTTGCAAACACAGTAATACGCAGGAGAAATGGAGTTTAAAAGCTGTACCAATGATTAGAGAAAAGGGGATAGACTGAAATTGTATGAGAGATTATTTTTATAAGAACAAAAGGTTTATAAGGACTGAAAGGAGTAGGAAAAGAGTTATAGAATGTAAAATATTTTTTGCCAGAGAATGACACCAAAAGAAAATAAAACTATCTAAAAAAAATAAAAAGCTATATAGGTATCAAAGGGAATCAGTTTCATATAAAAGAGGATCAAGAAATACCAGCACCTGAAGATTGACACAGCTTTAGAGTGAGCTGAGAGCTGTCCCAGAATTCCAAATAAAATGAGAGTTGGTCAGGCAAGCCTCTCCAAGAGATGCACAGATGAAACTGCTTTAGGAAATAATTATAAGGAACCCAACATCTATATTCTAAGAGACTAGTAAAATTCAATCCTGTGTGGAGGATCTCTGCCAGTTCCTTGCAGTATTTCAGAGTTCAGGTTTAACAATTCAGAGTTTCCAAACTGTTAAAATAGAACTCAGGACAACTGGTAAATAAGATGAGCAGCAAGGAGACAATATTTGGAGAGATGAAACAATTTCTTGGGATGAACAGGTTAAGAAGACAATTTTAAGGAGGGTGATTCCACAAAGCTGGATGAAGGCACACCACACAAGATAAAGGTGTTGGAGAAAACCCCAAAATCTGAGCAGTTTCTTGTTCTTCACTCTCTAAACAGCACAAACAGCCTTCAGAGTTCCTCAAATGCCAGGAACTAAATCAGAAGCAGCATGAAAAGCAGTGAGGACACAGTAACCCAACTGCTAGAATGCAACGCCGTGAACCCACAGCTGTAATTACACAACAGACCTTCCAATTAAAGCTCAAAAACCTATTAGAAGGCAAGGTACTTGGAAGCCAAGAAATCTGACATGGGAACAATGTTATCAGTGGAGTGTACTGAAAACACAATTATCCAAATGCACTTTGGGTGTAAACATCTGTACTCTCACAGTGGCTTGAGTGGGGCCCTTGGAAGACAAAACAAAGCTCTGTGCTGAGCACAGTACTGAACGACAACGCCTGTTGCTAATAACATCTAAGAAGCAGAGCAAACTCAAGGTATCTATATTATCTTGAAAAGGAAGAATGAAGGGTGGAAAAGCTGTACACATTTACTACAGTGATGGCTTGTGTCTATGCTGTGTAAGCAGTTGTCTTCACCTTGGATGGTGTGTGAAGACACCTCTGCTATGAGGATAGGCTGAGGGAGCTGGGCTTGTTCTGCCTAGAGAAGACTCCAGGCAGACCTTAGGGCTGCCTTCCAATACTTGAAGGGGTCTTACAGGAAAGATGGAGAGGGACTTTTCATGAGGGTGTCTAGCAATAGAACAAGGGGGAATGGTTTGAAACTGAGGGAGGGCAAGTTTAGACTGGATCTCAGGAAGGAGTTCTTCAGTACAAGGGTGGTGAGACTCTGGAGTAGGTTGCCCATGGAGCTTGTGGATGCCTCCTCCCTGAAGGTGTTCAAGGCCAGGTTGAATGAGGCCTTGAGCATCTGAGTCTGGTTGTGAGGCATCCCTGCCCATGGTGGAGAGGTTGGAGTAGATGATCTCTGAGGTCCCTTCCAACCTAAGCTATTCTATGATTCTGTGACACTGGAGGGTATGATGACAGCCATATGAAACTCTTGCATCTGACCTTCAATTTACTGCACAGCAGAATGCTTTGTAAAACAAAATGAAGTCTTTGCTTCTCTAAATAATCCTCCTTTCCCCCCAGCAGTCACTGTTTTTGCAATATTTTATGCTCTGTCATATAACACTCTGGGATGTTGTCCTACAGAGGATGCGATTACAAATATATCACTGAAATGAAGCACCTGAATGGTGTTCCTTACCCACAGGAAGGCTGAGCAGTGGCAGATTAGCTTATATGCATATCTTAATATTTTAGTCTTGCAATTTTGGTAATAAAGAGTAAAAAAGAAGTGAAGAAGAAAATATGCTTCACAATGATTTAGGACTTCAGGGAGAAGAATAAAACTATTCCATCTCTTTTACAAACGTGAATATGCTTACAACATTGATCTCAACAGTGTAAATCAATAATAGCCAGAGCGTCCATGTCCCCCACAGATTGTCTGTAAATTATATATGGTGGTTACAAAAGTATAACCAGGGTGAAATATTATCAAATCTCATATCCTACACATGTTGTAATTCAAAAAAGAAGCAGATATCTTAGAACTTAAGAGTTTTAATGAATGTACTATTTTTTTTCTAGTGAAGCACAACCAATTACACTGAGCATCCAGTCTTCTGCTAAAGGAGCAGTCTGCAGCTTCCAAGCAACTGCAGCTCTCTCATTTGCCATTGTCCTGTCACCAGGCTCAGTGCACTCAGCAGGTATAAAGCAGCTGACAGCTAACATTAGTAGTATTTAATAAAACCAGACTGGATTGTGTTTCTGACACAAGGAGGCACTCAGAGCTACAAGCTGAACCAGGCTGCTGGACCATCTTGTCTAGACTGTGCTTTTGCAATGAAAGGCTGAACCAGGTCGTACTTGAGGTCCTTTCCAACTTGGTACTCTCTGATTCCATGGTTTTGCATGTACCTCTCTTATTGCGGGGGGAAAGCAGCATTACACAGCTTTTTCACTACTTTGGTCTGTATCAAAATTAGCCCTTTGGAAGTGTTCCCAAATTCTTAACTGTGTTAAAAAAACAAACAAAACAAAACAGACAAACAAACAACCACAAACCAACCAACAACAACAAAACCAGAAGCAAGTGTTTTCAACAGGTAACTTTGTACTTTTGTATGAGCACTGAATTCAGGAACACACCCTCTTGCTGATGTATGCATTAGTATTTGATTAAGAACGTGAAGAGAGCAGCTTCAATTAGGAGAAACTAGAACTTCTCCCAGATTCTCATATGGAATAGAAGATGAGAGAGTCAAATCTACTGAAACAGAGAAGAATTTTTTTCCTGTGTCAGCTGAATGCCTTAACCTCTACAGTACTAGGTATAAATCCTATTAAATAAAAGCTTTCTGTTTCTCCTCCTCAGGTATTTGGCCTAAGACCTAATCTGGTGGAAGAGATGTGAGCTTTGGCTTTTGTTTCACACCCTGTCATGTTTGTGAATACCAAGAGAAAGTATCAACCATTTCCTGTCTACTCAGTATTTTAGAAATCTCAGGATCCCCAGAGAATATCACAGCTATAAACTTTGACTCAGTGGGTGTTAGGATATTTGAGCATCACATATTTGGATTTTGGTGAATTTAGGCCTGACCAATTTGGGTGGATTCATAAAGAAAGGCTGAAATAGAACAGAGATTGGAACCCATATCTCTCCAAGATCCAGGCTTTTTCTCCAGATACCACTTTGGTTTTACCACTCAGGATTAATTTTTATCAGAACTGGGCAGTTAAAGCAGCTCTAAAAATAGTAGATTCTGGTTTTAGAGAAGGAAGTAGAACTTGATCCCCTATCCCACCTTCCTCAGATGATGGATTTTTTTTTTAATGAGGATGACAGGTTTCCTTTTTGCTCTTTGAGGAATTCTGTGTCTGGCTTCATCAATGGCACAGTGGTTTTTCCAAATAATCTTATGGGTAAGATAGTAGTAGTCAGAACGCTGCAGAAAACTTCAGAGAAGTGAGAGGCTGGTATTATAAAGATGACTAAATAAAATAGGTCTTTGTGAGAAGCATAGGTTAGTTAATGTCTTTAGCAGTAGGCTTTGGTGCTGCCTTACTTAGAACAGTAGTGAAAGAAATGAACAATTCCTCTGCCATTTATAAACAACAATAGTTTGAAGTCTTTCCTCTACTTTATAAGCAGTGGTATGGAAAGGCTATTGCTAGTGCTAATAACCACACAATTTTACAACTTGGTGAGCAGCATTGGAACAGCAGAAGTTCCTTATTATTTGCTTTATA
Source organism: Melanerpes formicivorus (assembly GCF_026170545.1). Lineage (NCBI taxonomy): Eukaryota > Metazoa > Chordata > Aves > Piciformes > Picidae > Melanerpes > Melanerpes formicivorus. The sequence goes on from NW_027142411.1 coordinate 828,376, forward strand.
GTTATGCCACATACAAGCTTCCAATTAAAAGGTACACTTTCCTCCAGAATGACAACCAGCCAGCTTTTTCCTGACTTCTGAAACCACCCAGAAAGAGATAAAGTGTTGGAAGATGTTGAAAGGCAGACAGGAGCTTGATGACAGACTCCCTCAATAACTCAGGAAACAGATGTTGCAGTGTTTGTTTAGGCTTTCCAAATTGGTCTGGAAATTATTTTTCTGACTATAGTTTAAGAACTTCTTTCCATTTTCATGTGTTTATTGTTTGTTCAAGAGTTTGACATTTTTGCTAGGGTAAAAAACAAAAACCCACAATCAAAAAAAATAACAACCACCACCAAACCACAACCAAGCCCAACTCAAACCCACAAACCCAAGAACTGTGTGTGTTTATTTTGCCAAGTCCAGAGGTGACCCCAGCTGTTGCTGTTCTTTAAGTGTATCTGTCGTAATAGTTTGTGAGTTGCTCGCACCTTTTAATGAAGCTGTCCTCACGGTAACCCCATGGGTAGGTAAATGCTATTATATCCATTTTACAGGCAGAGAGCAGGAGCACACAGGGACTAAGTGATTTGCTGAAGTTCAGACACAGTGTATAGCAGAACAGGGACTTGAAATCGCCTTTCAAATTACAGGGCTTGAACTTCTGACTGAGGTACTGCACAGTCTTTTCTCTTACTGGGCCATCACTGTGCCCCTTTCCACAGCCACCTGCCCACCACTGCAGAATGTGCTCTGTCATGTACTCCATCTCATTTCCTTCTGGGCATGAGGCCAGCTAAATCATTTAAATCACCCAGGACTTCACAGAAAGTTAAATGTAAGAAGGCATGTTATGCATACATCTGTTCCTGACATAACAGCCTGAGAGACACTCAGCCTCTCAGAGGGACTGTGGCAAGGCAACTAGGAGTAAAAAAACAAAATCTCAGAATGGATTTCAGAAGGAGTGTCATGGAAATGTTTTTCACTCTTTTTGGGGTTTTCAGAGAGCTAAACAGTGTGGTCCTGGAAATACAGTAGATGTTTCCAGCTGCATCTCCTGGACCCAGGTGACCTGATTTGTTATGCAAGCTGGACAAGACACTTACTAATGTTCTTATTATTAATATAATTACTATACTATTAAATTATTACATATATTATATAGCATTATAGAAATACATATATTAAAATAAAAATAGAACAGGTTCTCAGCTCCCTGGCTTGCAATTAATCTACCAATCAGGAAAATAATAGCACTTCTTTTAATTGTGAGCTGGCTTTATGGAATTCTTTATCAGACTAGGTCCTTGTTTCATAAGCACACTGAAAACTTCTCTTGTGTCTCATACAGAGAGCCAATAATTGGTTTTATTTAGCTTAGATGAAATAAATAATTTCACAGCCACTTCTCATTTAATAAGGTTGGCTACAGCCTGTCTTTTTTGTCCTCAGCTCGTATATTTTTGTTTGGAGTGAACATAAAAGCATATTTTCTTGCCTGCTGAGTGCTCATTAGAACCATTTCCAAATCTTTGCAGCCATGAGAGTTTTTACTACATTCTGATCTTACTGGTATATTGATTTAACTGTAAAAACAGTCCTTTCGTCAAATAATAATAGTAAAGATATTAGCTGAAAGTTCTGAAGGACAGCACTTCACCTGAAGGCTTACACTACTTGCAATGGCTTAAAAAAATAAAATAAAGAAATAAAGAAAAAGGCAACTAAACCCCAGAAGGTCTCTGAAGAAACAAGACTAATCTAAGCAGGAATTCCACACTTGGTGCTGAAATGCAGTTACTGCTGCCCAGTAAGACTCTGTTACTGGCACGGTGCAAAGGCATTACAGGAAAACTCGGGTTGAGCTAATTCTGTTCCCTGGCTGGAATCCACACAGGATGCCTGCCTATGCAGAACTTGCCAGTAGCAAAAACCAAAAGAGAGAGAACAAAACCATCACCTACAGCTCCAGGTTCTGGACTGATTCCCCCCACAGAAATTCACCAAATTCAAGGCTTTCACTGCCACCATCTTCTGAGACTGAAGGAGGAAGTGCAGGGTCATAAGCCACAGCACCTGTCTCCACCTCAAACTACCCTTTCTACCCCTGTACATAGGCCAGTGCCCACAAGCTGATGTGGGCAATGTGCTCCTCTCTAGGCTTACCTTAGCCATGAAAAGATTCCACGTGGCTTTGGACTGGTTTTCCTATTTTGGTACTTGCATGCAAGAAGGTAAATCACATTCTCTCTCCCAGAAGTCTGTTTCAAACTGGATATTACCTACTGGGGAATTTCTTATCTGTTCCTTATTTTGGTATGCAACTCCAACTCCTCCCAAAGCTGGGAAAACGGTATGAATAACAACAGCCCCTGATAATAACATAGATAATGAGCCTAATTCTCTTGTATACAAATGGGGAACTCCAGAGCACTAATGTCATCAGAAACACCATTAGAAGCAGGTCTGAAAATTATGTAACTAACTATAAACAGAATTTCCACATTTCCACTGAAGCCTACGAAACAATCCCTTTGTCAAATTATAATTCAACATTATTGTGTGTTAGCAGCCTGAGCAAAATTACTCACCTGCTTTTCAGTACAGACTGAAAATGCCTTCCCCTGGTTAAGCGGAACCACTGCACACCAAATCATAGATAACACAGCTGTGTTAAAAGCCTCCTTAAGATCTTCATTACATCAGATTTCTGTAAATAACTTTGCTTTTTAATTACCAAAGACTTTCTATGAATAAAAGCCTTGAATTATATAGAAGCTGAGTGACAGCAGCAACAGGGAACATGTATATTAGCTCATGTTATTTCAGAATTCCAGCTTTCAGACAGTGCTGTAATGACATTCAGCCAGCACACTGACGGAAGTACACAACTGATTAATGCTAATAAGGAAGTACCGAGGACAGGAGTGCACAGACTGCCTATTTATCTATCTGTCCTAGAGGCTACTGTACTGCTAATTCCAGTTGCTTTTAGTCATGCTGGTTGAAGGATATAAGCATGATGAAGTGTAGGAAAGAAGTAATAGTTTATTATTGCTAGTAATCAGATAAAAGTTCTCTCTCCCTACTTCCCAGCCAACCCCCCCCCCCCGCCCTTTCCCCCCATCTGCTCTGGCTGGGTACTGCTGATGGCTGCTCACAGAAAGAGTTAAGAACAATTATCATAAAATTAGAGAAGTCATAATTCTAATGTCAGATGGAAATATTGCAGTGCACACCATTGTAATAAATGTTAAGCTGTTGTCAAGAAAGAGCTAGATAAATGATGCAATCCATTCTCCACATCTTACTGAACATACAGAGCTGCAACTATTATTCTATTAGGTCTGTCTAGGCTGACAAATTGTATGCTAATGGATAAAATCTTAATCACAGAAATAAGGGCATGGAAATCATTCAATTTAACTACGATGCTTCATAATTATCAGTTACTCTTTCTTTTTTCCTAACTCTTATTGGTAGTTCAGTCACACACCTCATCATTCCCTGAAAACTCAACCACCTCTTTGCAACTCACCTGTAAAATTTTCCTTTTAGCTTCAGTTTACTGTTGATGCCTCTCCAAAGAATTTTCTGTTACTGTACATTAAGGCCATCCTATAAAAGCACTGTTTATTTTACTACATTATATAATAGAACGCCAGTTATCCTGGCACATCTGTGTTATCTGTGCAGTCCCATGGGAAATTCTGGTGCAATAGAAGGGAATATGTTACAATTTGTTTGGAAACATCTTTACAATCACCAGGTGAGCAAGTAATTGCTCACATGAAAATGGTAATCTCAACCCATTATCTCAAAAATGGAGATTACTGTGTGTGAGCTGAGTATCAGCAACTGCTATCGAATTTCTTTGGCAAATCTAAGAGCTGAATGAAATCAGTAATGGCAGTGGGAGTGTTGCTATCTGAGGTAAGCTGGTAAGTTTTCACTGGGAAATGATGTGAGCAGGTGATTCTGAGATAGTTCATTTACCTGGTGTTTACCACAGCTTTGTACGCAGGGCAGGCAGATGCAGCTCATGTTAAACCTTGCATCAGCTGGACTCTGCTAGAGCCTGCCTACACTGACCGTAGAATCAGGACTCCTCAAATGTAACAAGATTTCTCAAGGCTGCAGTAGAAATTACCACAAACCTCAGATGAGGAGAGTCTGAGGTAAGCCAAATGCCCCTTAATGAGGGAAGGGCAGAGTACAGGAGTTTTTCCAGTTGAAAGCAAGGTATCACTCATGGCTTAAGAAAAAGTAGATCGCACAATACAGGCAAATACTTTTTAGTCTTTGAGGAGCTTTCTCTACCCCCTGCTGATCTGCCTGGGAGGGTTCTGCTCTCAGTCTCACTCTCTGAACTGAACAGACTTCTTGTGGCTCCCAGCTATGAAGTAGGGGAACGACTTAAATTAGTCTTTTCTTATATGTTAGCATAACATGCTTACAGACTGCTAGTGCTTGGCTTCAAGAGGTAGCATGCTCTGCCTAAGGTTTTAGTGCCTGAAAAATATAGGGAGGATTACAGCTTTATTGGTAGGATCAATTGAATTTTTCTAGTATGAAACAAAACAAAACAAAAACCATTCAAAACAAAAATGGCTTTTGCTAAACCACTTTGAAAAACTAATTTTATGTTTTCTTCACAGGAAAATACAAAAGCTGTTCTGAAAAATCATTTCAAGAGTAAGAACAGAATAGAATAGCATAGACTAGACTAGACTAGAATTAACCAGGTTGGGAGAGACCTTTGAGATCATCGAGTCCAACCTATCATCCAACACCACCTAATCAACTAAACCATGGCACCAAGCACCCCATCCAGTCTCTTCCTAAACACCTCCAGTGATGGTGACTCCAGCTCCCTCAGCCTCTCCTCATAGGGCTTGTGCTCCAAACCCCTCCCCAGTTTTGTTGCCCTTCTCTGGACACATTCCAGCATCTTGCCTGAACTGAGAGGCCCAGAACTGGACACAGTACTCAAGGTGCTCCTCCCTTTTCCCAAGTCTCGTTACTCTACACACTCTTGATCTACCTAGAACTACATTTCTCCAATATCTGTTTCTAACTATATGTTGTTCACAACCATTGAACATCCTAAGGTTTGAGATGCTATAAATAGAAGCTGAGAAGCAAAGCATATCCCTAATGTTATGATGAGCTGAACAAACAAAATGCATTCTTTTGTATCCTGTAAATGGACTTTTATCTTGTCCTTCAGATGGTTCTCCTTCGTAAAAGAAGTGTAACAGATAATTTTACAGCTGAGTAACATTTGACCTTGGAACTGCTCATTGAAATCAATGAGGCACGTTGATTTTTTTGCAGCATCTATGCACTCAAAAGGCACTTCAGGCAACTCCAAACGTAAGATAGCACAGCAACAGGAAATGCTACTTTCCTGAAACATGAAAGAGCTTGTGCAGTCTGCAAGGCTTGTAGTTTCATCTGTGTGAACTTCTAAGTATTGTACATTTTATCAGAGCAGGACTCATATGAAAAACTTCCACGATGGCTGTACTAATAAGGAGCTGCAGTGATGCTAAGAGTTTCATCTCAGCAGAGTATTTCTAGCAGTTCTGACATATTTTTTTTTAAATTGAAAAATCTCCCCAAGGACTCTCAGCAGAGTTTTTTTTTTGAAACCCACAACTACTGCTAAATGGACTTGTTTTGATAAAAGCACAGGTGAACCCTACTATGACAGGATAATAAGTGTTAGAAATCCAAATCCAGACCACACTATTAACGTGAGCTCTGGAAGTCTGTGTTTTAACCATCACATTTTTATCTGTAAATTGATTCTCTTGAAGCCTCTCTTCACCAAAAACCAAAACCACTGACATAGTTTTTGAACTTGTATTAATTCTGATGATTATCTACTCATGGAACAAAATACCATGTAAAAGAGTGTTAGTGCATATATGGATATCAATATAGAGTGCAGTATATATACAGGCATCAATGCAGAGTGAATCTGATCAGGTCTGGTCTGAATGAGTGTCACATGAACATAAAAAAGACTAAATTTAAAGCTACATTCAGGCTTGAAATCAACAAATCAACTGTTTGTAGACACACACGAAAAAGACTAAATTTAAAGCTACAGGCAGGTTTGAAATCAACAAATCAACTGTTTGTAGACACATATTTGGTATCATGAAATCCAGCAAGCTGTTTTTTTCTCTATTTTGTCCTCTCCTCTGATAATTACAGACTCCCCCTCCAATCCATGGCAAGCTTCTCACGTTTGCATTTATTATGTGTTTGCAACCACCACCCCACAGCCATGGAATTATTGTTGGTTCTGACATGACTGACTGTCCACATATCAGCTATTGGAAAGATTATATGCTCAAGAAAGAAGGAGAACTGAAGGATCAGGGCTAAAAAGCAGGATGTCCCTCCAAAGTAAGATGTCCCTCCATTATGACATAAAAGAAGCAAAGCAGAATACCCACAAATTGTACTGTGCAAAGATCACAGGATGTGGTAAAAATCTGGTTAAAATATTTCCCCCTAGAGGAAACTAACACAGACTTGATCCCTGCTACCCAGAGGAAACTCACACAGACTTGATCCCTGCTACCCAGAGGAAACTAACACAGACTTGATCCCTGCTACCCAGAGGAAACTAACACAGACTTGATCCCTGCTACCCAGAGGAAACTAACAAACACAGACTTGATCCCTGCTACCCAGAGGAAACTAACAAACACAGACTTCATCCCTGCTACCCAGAGGAAACTAGCAGAGACTTGTTCCCTGCTACCCAGAGGAAACTAGCACAGACTTGATCCCTGCTACCCACAGTCTTTTGAAAGGTCAATAAATGATCCTATTCCACCTTTAAAATACAAAGTTCTATAACATGGAACAATTATCCCCTACCTGATACACATCACAAATTAATTTTTGCTGATTCCTATACACTGAATTCATTTTAGAGAACAACTCACTAGAGCATAAATGTCAATTTATTGTGTTTTTTTTTTTTTTAAGCTAGGTTTCCATTTTGCCTTTCTATCATACTTAAAAGAAAAAAAACCCCACATCTCTATGTAACTCAGTGGGATATTCATGTGTGCTCAGAAACTAATGAGCTATGGGAAATAGATACACTATCATAAAAGCAAAATTACTAAATGAGGAATAAAAAAATATTTTAAAAGGCTCTCTTAGAGTAAAAAGAACAATTTCATCACCAAGTGGGACTGCTTCTTCACTCTACCTCTGTTTTTTTGCCATCCCAAGCGGCCTATTCATTGCTGTAACTATTCTGGAACATTCTCCTGCTTTTACTGATTGAAAGAATCCTGTTCATTAAACATCTTCGTAAAGCAGTGGTAAAAAGGAAGCCAAAATAAAGAAGTTTATATAGAATATTTGGGGAAAAAAAACCCACACCAAACCACTCTACTGATTTTCTGTTGGCAATCTGTTCCCTCTACAGCGAATAAATGGCTCTCAAACCCACAAACAGAGGGGAGCACACAGCTTTCCTGCTATGAAACACTCCCTCTTTATTTTTAAGTAAACTGAGTAATATCTTCCTCATCTTGTGGCTCGAGTGCCCCTTTCCATTTGGTGCAGTCTGCAGGCTGATCACTGCTTACACAGAGCTGCTTGCTGCATTCCAGTTCTTAATGAAATCTGTCTTAGATCTGACTGCTTTCAAACATCATTTTGGCAATTACACAAAGATCCTATTACGTGTGTGAGGTGAGTCAGAAGCACAGGTATTCAAGATTAACACATGCCCTCGTGTAATGACAGTATGGGATGTCATCCTGGACAAGAGTTAAGGTGTGACCCTCCGACTAACTGCCAACACTTGCTGGAAAAGCGCTGCTACAGATGAATTAAAAATTCTCTTTAATTAAGAGCTACATGTTCAGAGAAAGTTACTGAAAGATGTCTCTAAGCAGAGTAAGAAAAATACATATTCATATTCTGATAAGGCAATCAAGATGTTGATGTTAATATTAGAGCAATAACTTTAATTGTATTTCAGCAAACGAATGGCAATTAGAAAACAAATTATCTCAGAGAAGCATGTCTGCTGCACAGCTTAGCCCCAAAGGCAAGCCAAAAGCTAAACCTTTTTCTTGAATTTTAATGCAGAAGATAAATAGACACACCTCTGGAATTACTCTAAATAGATGTACCATAAACGGTTTAAAGTTACCCCGAGACCCAGACGGCAGAGTTGCCTTTCCTCTTGAAGTGGGTTCTCCGTTGCCACGATAAACATTAGCACGCAAGAGTGAAATATTACTCTGTGCTTTAAAGATTGGGGAAGTATAACAGATGTTGGTCATGCTAATTAAAGAGCATATGTGTATAGTAAAAGATTTCCATTAGGGGAAGATTTAGTGCATAAATGCAATATTAAGGATGCAAGGTGAATTCTCATACTGCTTCTACAGTGCTATGCTGTTTGCATAGTGACCAGCCACAACTACAACCACCTTGTTTTCTGACAGAAATAAACCCTCCCTCCTGATTGGTATCTGATCATAGTGCCTCTAACAAAAGGGCTGGTGAAGTTGCTAGAGCCTCTCTCACCCTAAATGACCAAAGGCCAGCTAGCACATTGGTATGCCACAGGCTATGCACTATGGATTTTCAGCAATGCATTTTGGAGCTAAAATCCAGATGTAAGGTTATGTATCTGCTGTAATAAAAAACTGCCTCCTTTCAATTAAGACAACTCATGCTGCTAACCATCAGTCATTCTTTTCTCCCTGGTCCACTCCCCTGAGACAATATGCCCCATCTGTCAAGACCAAAGTCTGTTCTTACAACCCTCCTCCTTCTTACAACCCATTCACCTCACTGCTGTAGACATTTTTGACATAGACTGTATTTTGCTAAAGTAGTGATGGTATAAGATGCTTATGCATTACTCAACCCTCCATGGTTTCAGTTATGTTATTTAGTAAACTTTTTAAATCCCTTGATCCAGATTGAATAGCTTAATAATGCTCTAAGTGACTCTGCCCAGACTGCAACAGGATATTACAATTTTCAACCACCAAACTATGCATAAATGGTAAAAAAAAAAAGATGGACTGTGATTGAGATCTTGATCCTTAAAAATCTCCTCACTCAGAAAGGAAATCGGTGACAATTTCTCATTGCACCTGCAATGCAACAGTCCATCTTGGTTCTACAAAGCAATTAAGTACCTCATTAACTTTAAGCACCTGCTTAATTCCCATGGCTTTGAAACAAGTGGGAGTAAAATGCTTGTTCCTGAATTTGTGCAGGAAAAACCATGCTTGTTAAAACTTGCAAGGAAAGTCTATGTCTGCTAAACTTATTATAGACTGGTTTAATAAACTTTATGGGGTTTAAGCTCCATCTTTGTTGCATGAACAATCAGACTAGGGCCCAAATGTATGATGACATGTAGGCTGTGTCTTCAAACAATGCACTAGACATTAGGTGCTCACAGAGGCCTATTTAGAACTTGAAATTATACTGCTCTGCTCAGCTGGCCACTGCTGCCAAGGCAGGGGGTGGAGGGGGAATTTTCTTGATGAACCTTATGCTTTTAGGAGACTTAAATTACTCAATGAGCCTTACCACCAAAACTGAGACATTTTCACATCAGCTACAATTTAGAATGGTAATTTTTCAACTGTTCTTTTTCAGCTCTCAAAATGTAAATTATTTTTTCTAGTAAACTTCTCAAGATCTGCGTTCTTTTAAAATGCATTGTGAAAACTACTTCTGCATTGCTTTGGCAACAGAAGGCAGGAAAAAGCTGCTGAGGAGAATCCAAAAGGCTGTTGGATTAAAATACATGAAGGACAGTTTCTCCCTTCAGTGTCAAATATACCCTGAATATCAGAGCAGCTAAAGAAGTTGCAGGCCTAGTCTTAGCTGCAAATCAAGCGAGTTGCAACCCATACACCTGCTAGTATCTTTCTGCAGCTTATCCAGAGGTTTTCTGTCCTTAAAATGGCAAACAAAATGGGCACATGATTTCAGTTAACAGTCTAGATCAGAAAACATCATTGATTTCCACTGTTGGACATGCTGTAAGAAACATGTCTGTCAAAACCCTGGGGGTGTTCAAAAAGGGATTGCATGTGGCACTTGAAGCCATGGTTCAGTTAGTCATGAGGTGCTGGGTGCTAGGTTGGACTTGATGATCTCTGAGGTCTTTTCCAACACTATTCATTCTATGATTCTATGACCTCCTGATGTCATGTGGAAATAGATCATCAGGGGGAAAAAAAGTCCTGTATTGAATCCTAAGCCATAAGATGAATTGTCAAATGTATTAAATACACACATATTTCACCTTTTTTCTATCTTTATAGTTTCAGTGAATTTTAAACTGTGATTGTTTAGAGCAAACAACCTACAGTGAGGACCTCATTCTCTGTAAGCCTCTTGGCATAGGAGCTTATTACATTTACCTCACAGCATGTTCAAATTCACAAGGAAGCCTCTGTGAAGAGCATGCTGCATTCCTTTCCCTTATATTTTAAAACATTCAATAAACAAATCCATCATATTTAGCATTTGTACATGGTGCTGAACAGACAGGTCTAAATGTTACTGAGTGACAGAATTGGTACAAAACATACTGCAGCACTACCTACTGCAGCACTTTAAAGTCAAGAGGACCATTTCTAAGTGTGGGAGGAAACAAGTTGGTTGCGTTTTTTCCTGAGACAAGCCAATTCCTTTTGCTAGGATTGCCAAGCAGCATAACAGCACAAGGCCAGACATCACAGGTATATTTTTAATAAAAGGAAAGGACCATGTATGGTACAATCCACACGTGTGTAAAGTAGAACACACACATACATGGAAATCTAAATGCAGGGTTTGCAACTCCCAGGTGGAAGCTGGGAGTTCCTACTCTTTCTGAAAATGTAAGGTGGCAACTGACACCCATTTCACACTGCTATCTCACAGAGGAGAACAAGGCACTTCTAGCCTACCTCTCTGAATTAAGTAGATTTCTCAACTTTAATTAAATTAAATGGCCTTTGAGGAATTTACTACAAAGAGAACAAAAGATAAATGAGGAAGTAGAATTTAACAGCATTTTATTGTATGTATCATCATGTCCTTTGCCTTCATAATATCTACCAGTAAAATGCTTTCTCAAAGTGAAAATGAATGATTTTCTTCAAAGTTTATTAATTAATCATATCCTTTTAATGAGAAACTGATTATTTAATTTTAGTCATCCATGGGAATGTTGAGCTTCTCAATATCAGACTGCAGCCATGTAAGTAAAAAGCATTAATTAGTTTCTTTCCAAAAAGCAGGTAGGAAAGGCAATTTAATGATCTAACACAGGCAGGTATAGGCCCTGTTCTCATGTGAAATCTCATTACTGTCTTTCTTTTGCATGACTGTTAGTTAAAATTCTACTGTTCTGAAAGTTACTTTGTGGCCAACATGAAATACGTTGATGGTTTCGTTCTACTTCCTCAGTGTTCAGGTGCCAGTGTTACAAGGATACTGTCAGAGCTGTCACTCTTAGACGTGTGTGTGGAGGTTTATCAGATAACAGAGGTATCATGGGCATGGAAAGTGAATGGAGCTCTTGAGCCTATGGGCATTGCTCCCTGAGGCACACATGGGAAACATTAGATGAGAATTTCAGTTTGCAATGACACCTAGCAAACTTGTTCTGTGGAGAAACCAGATGATCTTAGTCTCCTTTCCTGTTATTTTGTCCCTAATTATGACACATGGATTCTGCAAGGCTTGCAGCGAAGAAGCCCCCTTGGCTGACTGGAAAGGTTAAGATGAGAATTAGAAATGTGGGAGGGGAGTGTGGATGTCTGGCAAGAGAGATGTGCTGGCATGCATACAGGTACATAAGATGTCAAAGTGAAATTTGACAGAATGCAGCACGGATGAGATGTTTGGGTGTGCAAAAACACTGCTGAAAGAAGTTAAATGGACAACAGAAAAACCCCGTGTGCCCAGGGCACAGGGCTGTGAGAAGGGTTTCCTCCAATGCCTATCACATTGTATCCATTAGGAATACTCAGGAAGTCCAGTAATGATACAGACCCATTATTAATGCATGTGGTTGAAATAACCAGGCAAAAGCTTCAGTAAATACATCTGAAGAATTTGAAGAGAAATGAAGTGATGTCCTTGAGTCACATCAAACCCCCACATTACTTTCCTGAGCATGCTTCTGTAGTGACAAAACTCACCAATTAGTTATCATGAGAAGTGTATAGCACCTTCTCAGGTCACTTGAAAGTGAATGGAGTGACTCTGGTGTACTATAATTAAGGAAGATAGCACTATCAAAGGTTGAGATGGTGAAGGCAAAATATTGAGTCTGTTTTCAAGTAGCTGAGTTTTATAAATCAGAAAATTCAATTATAATAGGACAGATTTTGCTCCTGGTGCTACCTCACAGAATGTTCCTGCATTATACTTTGGAAAAATGCTTCAGCAGCTAAAATACTAATTATTTTACACATTTGAAACTTAAATTAAGAACATGAAGATCAAAGAAAAGGTAGGGAGGAAATGTTGCCTGGACAACATAGAAGTAAACAAAGTCCTGCAATAACTAATTGAGAGATGTCTCCAGAGGCCATGCTCATGCCCCATCCATGGAAGGCAGCCACACAGACAGATGTTGATGTTGACTAAGTACATTTATTCTAAAGAGTGACATCCGTCTTCTGCCAAGCATAAGAGATGTGTGACTACAGCTGTTCACTCCACTAAGGGAGCACAGAGGCATAGGACAGAAGAAAGGCCTGCCATAAAATAAAATGTTAATTAGTGCCCAGAATCCCAGCTGAACCATTAGGAAGTCTGTATTTCACAAGCTGTTCGGATTAGCCTATCACAGGTCCCCCTGAAGGCGATGAGGGCTGTGTACTTGGTGTCAGTGAGGGAAAAAACAGACCAAGGATTAGTATTTAAGTATGACCATTATCCATGGACCCCTAAAAAGCTGCTGGCAATAAACACCCAGGAGCTGCACACACATTATGCACACATAGCCACACACACTCTTACACAGCCATAGTATAGTGGCTATCAGCATAGATGCACCTTCTGCATCCAACTCCTTCTCTTTTCATAATCCGACTGGAAAACAGAATTCTTGTGTTAAACTTCCTGCGTTAGTTAAATGCAAAGATCAAAGGAACATGAACTTAATCAAGTGAGGTCCTGGAATGAATATATTCTTATGCTACAGTTCATGGGGAATATCAACCTGATTTCCTGTAGTATCATTAAATAATATGACACTTGTAGAGTTCACTGAGAGGTCTGAGGCACACAAAACTAATTTATTATTATATCCCACATTTTGCAGCTCAGGAGATGACTTTGTGTTGTACCATTGCCTTCACTTAGGTTTTAAGAGCCTTCAGGGCAACCAGAAAAATTGCCAACAGCAGCACATTAGGAAAGGAAAACAACAATTTGCATGTTTGCACATTTATGTTGTTTAATGTTTTTTTCTGTGAGTACAGCTTCAAGTACTGCTTTCCTGTTATGTGTATATGTATATAATGCATATGCTTAAATGTGTTTTCTGACTTCCCTGACTAGTTGGGTTAAAAACTGCGACTCCTCTCTAATGGTGCTCTGTGTTATGCTCTCTCCTCCTTACTGGGTTCTGTTGCCCTGGGTGAAGGTGAAAAGGAAATTGTCAAAATCTCAAAGAATGTTTTTAAAACATGAAAAGTTGAACTGTATCCTAAAACAAGGTAGTAAAAAATGTTTTTATTGATTGCTAACTTACTTTCATACTTGGGCTGCAGATATTCTGCTCTTTCATCAATATCTGTAGAACACTTCTACTCTTCAAATAACCCAGCTCCGACAGATGCAAGCATGGCTGAATTTTGACCATGTGTTTTGAGTCTCTGAAAAGGTACCATGCATTTGCCTGGATGCTCGTACAGTACAAGTAAAATACCTGATTTTAACTTTTCATGCTGTTTACTAACTGACAACCTTGAAGGTATACAGTGAAATTAATTATTTGCATGTTTTATGGAGAGGTAAAAGCACAAATCTGGTTTCTGAACACAGAGATTTCCCGGGGGAGATAAAGCATGCAAGAGATTACCTTTCAGTAACTTAAAGCTGATGGGGCTTGGAAGGACAGCCAGATCCTACTGAATGGGATCATTAGAATAAACTTTATTAGAATAAACCAAACCAGGTTGGAAGAGACCTTCAAGATCATCGTGTCCAACCCATCAACCAATCCAACCCACCCAAACAGCTAACCCATGGCACCAAGCACCCCATCAAGTCTCCTTCTGAACACCTTCAATGACGGCGACTCCACCACCTCCCCGGGCAACCCATTCCATAGCGCAATCACTCTTTCTGTATAGAGTGATTTCTGTATAGAAAGAGTGATCCACATCCACAGCTACTTGGCAAAAGTATGGCACAGGACACCAGGTGTGGTCATCCACTAAATGCACAACAGGGACACTGATGAATGTGACCCTGAGACACTATAAATTAGTAAGAACCTCTCTTATTATACCTCCAAACTAAAAGCAAGAATAACTTCTGCCAGAAGGGGATAACCAGTCAGTGCAGCACTGTAAGTTTGTTCTCATACATTGATAGGTTTAATGGTAGTTTCTCTACATTTTGTCTTCATTACATGAACTGCCAGTTAGCTACAAAATCTTTGCTCCAGTATTTTATGGCTTAATGCAAATATTTAAGTGTAATAGTTTCTTTTTCTTTCTTTCTTTCTGGTTTTTTGTTTGTTTGTTTCCTTTTCCTTTTTCTTGGTTTGCCTTGTGTAGTTTTGCTGAGTTGCATTACATAGTCATTAAAAATGAATAGCCAAAATAAAAATATTTCATATTAGAAACCACACTTAAAAATTAATGGTGTTTTAGCAACAGACTCTTTCTCATTATTCCACAAGCACAGCAGAAACTTCATGAGGGAATAATGGTCAATCAGCATTTCTCTCTGCCCTTTCTCCATGTGGTGCTTGTGGTAAAAGCCCCTATAGCTTCTTGCACTATACAGGCTTGCACACACAGACCAGACAGTGCAAAGGTGGCTTAAAGCTATTGTGTCCTTTCTGCAGGGTGCTACCAGCTGGAGGTACAGCATGGAATTCTTAAGAACTCACAGTTCTTCAAAAACAGGAAAGCTTTCTACTAATTCTTGTGCTGTACACAAATAATGGTTACAGGATTTTGAAGTCAGTAGATGAAAGTCTTCATAGTTACAGGGAGCGGAAGGGAAAGACAGAAGCAAAGAGGAATAACCATGAAAAGAAATGGATATGCAGATATGGCAAAAGCAACTGATGACAACAGTACTAGAGTCAGATTCCATTCTTAGGAGCGGGAAAGGTTTTACTGTTCCCTCCTGAATTCCCTGCCAGCATCATGACTGCACATTTTATCCCCTTAAATTATATGGAGCTCAGCAGAGAAAACAGCAGCTGACACTTGTCTCATGAGTAGGCAAATTAGGCATCCTCTTATTTTTACAAAGGATCCGTTTCAAATCCAATCCAGTGGATGATTTTCAGTGCATTTAACATATGATTATGAAAGTTCTGCTATTGTTTGGCAAACATTGCAACTTACACTCCTTGTACTTGCACATAGCTCTGCTTTGCAGTCAAACATTTCACTGAGGTGGACTTCTGCAAGCTGGAATGCCAGTGATTGATTACTGAAATTCTCTCAAGTACATAGTGAACATCAAACACAAGTGTGTACCCTGTTGGTATCGATTTAGAGCTGATGATCTCATTAGAAAGCCCTAATTCTCAACATTGCTTTGCTTCACACAATCTTTATGTTTAAAAAGCTGATTGGCCAACTCTTCCAGCCTCATGACTGTCTTCTCATCTTACTAGACAACTGCTTTAGTCTTTGAGCATTTAAAAGGTCATTAATCCAAATGCTAATGCAATCAATACTATATTAAATAAGCTATAAAAAGTAAATTAATATTAGGTAACCTGATCCACTGTGCCATAAGGTTTTAAAATGTACTTATTGTCAGCATATTTAAAATGATAAATTAAAACACAGCACCTTTCAAAAAAACCCCAAACCAACAACAGCCAAACAGCAACAAAAATCCCCACTACCTCCAGGAAGCTTTTAAATTAGTTTCTGCACTATTTAAACATTGATTCATGGGAAAAACAGTAAGGAAAATATGTATTATTTGCTTTTGTGTTTGAGCCAGCTTTTACACTGATGCTATTTTCACAAAACCATATGTATGTAAAATTGAATTTTAAGCACATGTGGAAATCTGTAATTTGAATGAATGTGGCCTCAGAAATAGAACACTTTTGTCTAACGTGTTGTGGCTGTTAACCGAAGCTATAGAACGTGAAGGAGATCAGACTTGGCATATGCCTCTATTTCAGGCTGCAAAGTGCCCCAGATTATATCCAAACATGTATTATTTTCTACTCTGACAACAAAAATGTCCTTCCACCTACCTTATCTAAGCTGGCCCAGTTAGCCTTCAGATTCCTGTCTCTCAGTTTTTCTGTGCTCTTAAATGGAAAGTGGGTTTGCATTTGTAAGCAATCCTGTCCAACAGGTCCTGATTCTGAGCAGCCCTTGTGCACTACTGTAATAATTTACATCTCATAAATGGTGGCATAAAGCTAGCATTTGCTGAAAGCCTTAGAAAGAATATCTCTCTTTTCAAATGCATTTATTTAACAGGCTTTCAAATGAAAAAGCTATTGGAGAAATCAATGTATTTCCACCCTCCAGCATCTATCCGTCTTCCATCCTGTGGATTTTAAATCTGAGACAGGAGAAAAAAGTTTGCTTGTTTGCTTGTTTTTAAATCTTGGATAATGAAAAATGAGCTCTTGCAGCTACACTGGTAAAAGTATTTTCCCTTTCATCACCACTGGAAAATCCTGACTATCTCCAGTGCCTGCATTTGCAGTCTCTGTGCTATTTAACCTCATCAGGTTTTCTTTCTGTATCCAGGTCATTGTCTAAACAGCTCCTTTATGCACATTTGTCTTAAATGCTGGACTTTTGGTATATCATGATTCCTTCAAACTGCCTCCAGTTCATTTTGAGTCTTTCTAAGGAAGTTACTTTAAAAAAAAAGCAAAGCCTTTTTGGCAATGGTACTCATCTTATTATCCCTGGCATCCATTTCTCACTCACTGGCTGTACCAGCTTTTTAAAAAGGCTTTTTTGTGCTCACCTTCCAGGCTCATCATCAGCCTGGCTTGCTCCTGTTCTGCCATCTGCTAACAAATCTGTCAACCTAAACTGCCAGCTGAAACATTCAGCTGAGGGAGCTTTTTTTTTTTTTTTTTTTTTTGGGGGGGGGAGAAAAATCTCCCAAAGGATTACAAATTTTAACCACAAATAAAAGGGTCACAGTCTGTATACACAAAAAGAAGATTGTCACTTTTGCTCCTGTAAAAATGGAGTGTGCAGACTTCAGTATTTGGCTCTTCAACTGCCAACTTCACACCAAATGGCTACAGCAGCACCAAAGTAGAGCTGCAAGTGTATTATTTGAGAGAAATTATTAAGGAAAGAAAATTGGGTCTGATAAAGGTGAGAGTGCCCTGCAGAAAACAATGTTGCACAGATTATTTCCATGTAATGAAGACAATCTTATAAAGTCACAGCCCGCAATACAGCAGAAGAGACTCTCCCTATTCAGCCAAAAGAAAGAACAAAATACAGATTGATGAGAAAATCACTTGTTGGAGAAAAATAGTATTTGTTTACAGAATCTGCACCTTGTGTGCTGTTTCTCTTTGCTTCTAGTTGATCCTTCCCTTGTAATCATCAGACAAAGAGGTTTGTAGCAGGCCAAGAGCATGGAAAAGAAGGTGTGTGGCATGAATAGAAAGTCTGGGTTGAAGCTGGTTCCAGTTTATAAATTAATGGGAGCAGTCTAACACAGGCTGTTCTCATGTTACAACAGTGTGGCTGAAGGAAGATTATTTTAATGGATCAAAGTTAGACTGCAGTGGATTAGCTTCTGACCAGCTGGCAGCTGATATCACAAGCATGATCAGTACTGGTGCAGGTGAATATTTATGGCTTGGCAAAGATTGCCTGTTCAGCCTCATCATGTACTGTGCTCGCTTTTATGGAGTAGAAACATCTAGGAACTTCATTAATTTAGAAAAGAATAAAAGTAAAAGGAGTAATTGAAAATGTTCTTTCCACTAGGATTGGGAAGTGATTCTTTGTAAGTACAGTGTATAGTAAGAAGACTCCTGAAAAGCAAGACTACTGCTCATAGTGAGCCTCCAGGAGCAGCACTGCAGAGGCTCAGCAGACAGAGCTCACAGCATGAAGTGATGAAATAGTTCCTGCTGCTCAGAGGCAATACACCCACAGCAGTAACTCTTTATGTGGTATAACTCAGCTTGGTAGTTCTTCAACTGAGCTGATAAATGATGATAAACAGGGGCTTTAAAAATAATTTTCCTTGATGGAAAAAAAAATACCAATGAAAAT
Source organism: Melanerpes formicivorus (assembly GCF_026170545.1). Lineage (NCBI taxonomy): Eukaryota > Metazoa > Chordata > Aves > Piciformes > Picidae > Melanerpes > Melanerpes formicivorus. The sequence continues at coordinate 846,861 of NW_027142411.1, forward strand.
CCAATCATACTTTGCATGTAAACATTTTCTTTCACTTCATTTTACATTTTTTCAGTGAGTTTTTAAGTTCCCAAGTGTCTTGCTTCAAGTATCTTGGATATTTGGCAATACTATCCACAAGGGGTGACATAATGAGTACAGGGAGAGAGGAACTAAGTGATGGGTAATAAAGCAGTGCTCATTTGGTGGGTGAATCAGAAAGAAGTAGTTTTAAGAAGAATATTGTGCAGAGCACAAAGGATTTGAAATGACAGCACAGAGAAGAGTGGCACTGGTGAGAATATTAAATGATTGCAAGGTGTAAGTATCTCAGTTTTGAAGAGGTTAATTTCAGAGCACTCAAGTATTGCCAGTCATACCAAGCTGAACACTGGGGTTAACAGCAAAGGCAAATCACCATGGAAACATCCTTAGGTCACCAAGAAGCAACTGCTGGGGCAGAGCTACCACATGATTCAAAGGCTTCTCAAAGTTGTGAAGGGTGGCTATTTGAATCACTTCAGAACATACTCGATTTGCTTCCCTAAGTATCATCTTGCATCATACCTTTATCCAGAGTAAAAGCAAATTACTAAGAAAATGCCTTTTCAAATTTTGTATCATTATTTAGGAAACAATTGCTACACAGTTGTGAGTTTTCCCTAACTGCTGGAAGTCTGGAATGATGAAGACTTCAAGCAGCTAATGCATTTTCAGCACTTTTTGTTTCTCTTTTCAGTAGAGTTACTCAAAATGGTGGAAATATGCTTTTCAAATCAAGTGCTGATGCAGAGTAGTATTTCATTATGCATGCGTTGCTGCAGAGCGAGTTTCCTTGGGACAACAGTGCATCTGTTTGCAGAGACTCAGAAGCAGAGCTGCTAACAATTGTCAAGCTTTTCTGCACGAGTACCTCCTCACTTGTTGCAATGTGCTCCTTACTCCTGGCATGTGATTCACTCAGAAAAAATTACAGTTACTCTGAGGTGAATGAAATTCTTCTTTTTCCCTCTGCATTAAAGCTACCACATGCTAATAGAGGATGTGTTTTGATTTTGCTTTAAAGGGTGATGTGGGTAAAGGATAAAACTCCTTCCCCAGAGCGGTTCTAGCACAGTGGTTTTCCTGGCTAATCAGTATCAGAACACAACAGCTGAAAGGATATCTTCCATGAGTTTTTTCTTAAGAATCAGCTGACATCTAAATTACCAAAAAAGCCTTAGCACCATCTAAGAGATGATGAACATTAAAGAAGTGTACAAAAAACTTTACTCTGTTTTATGTCCTTCAAAAGTGCCTATTGTTCACACGGTGTGTGGATCAGCTGCCCAACTACAAATGGGAGGATCAGAGCAAAGGGAACACATAAAATCACAACCACTTGCTCCCTACTGTTAAGCAAAGACTCCAACCATCTATCATTATTGACACCTTTTGTGGAACACCAAGGCCTTAAAGACATCACCTGTGTCTTCTGCTTATTAAATGCAATATTGGCATCTACAAGAGAGAGGAACATCCCAACCAAGCTATTTTGAGTTCTGATGCTCTTCTACCATGGGCAAACTTTCTAATACTAATTTTAAACATTGATTGTTTTTAGCAAATCTTTTCAATCCCAAGTATAACTTATCAGCACCATGACTTGTGTATAGAAAGATAGCAATGAACCAGGGTATTGCTGAACCTTCTCCAGGAGCTGGAGAAATAGCAGATGACGGGCTGGAGTGATCCGGACACTGCCTGACACTAGATTGTGAACATCTGGTAATGCTGGTTTTCAAGCCTGTTTAATACATACTTTTTTCTTACTATTTTGTCAGTTTTACTGCATTATGATTGCAGAGAAAACGTTCATGAAACAGAATGCACCTTGGATTCCTTCTTGGCCTCCTTTGAGTGTGGTGTGCTCTCAGAAGGCAGCCTCAGTGCTTAGCTAATGTCAGGAATGTGGATTTCTCTCCAAACAAAACAGCACCATGACTGTATGGGGCTGTATTTGCATCTTCCACATCTTCAACTACGCACAAGTAAAACAGCATAGGAAACAAGCAAAATATGGCCCAGAGTGATTTTTAACCCACATCATCCAATGCTAATTTAACATCAAAGTTTCCCACTATGTTAATATCCTAACTGAGAAATTTAAGAGACAGCCTTTACTCTGAGCTTGTCTTGAAAGCAACACAAGGAAGGATTAACTTTGTCATTCTTCAGAAGAAAGAGAATATGATTTCTAATATGCTCTTGCTAAGACGAAGAGGAAAGCAAGCATACCACACATTACAATGACTTGAATGACTTGACAGCTGTTAGCTAAACAATACAACATTAATTTTCAACATTTTTGCACATGGCTGCGTGAGAGATCCCTTAATCCCAGTTCCTATTCTACTTCTGCCTCATTGTTGCTGTCTCCTTTTGTATCACTTATTATAATCAGGTTCTGCTGCATACTCCCTTTCACCTTATTATTGTTGCTAACCTAAGGTACTAGGTTAATTCAAACATGCCTCCCTGAGGTACATTAAGATGGATTTAAGTACTTTATTGAGACAGTCTGACTTCAAAAGCTGCTTTATCAGTTACTACCAGAGAGAGAGAGACCCATCCAAGACAGCAGTAAACTAACCATAAATTCTCATATTCTATATGCTGAGTGACTTTCAAAAGGAGAACTATTGATTTTGTCATTTATGAATGGATTTAGTCAAATTAGTCTTTTCATTCTGCACAATGGACAGCATTGTGATTAGGAATTAGAGGATAAAACTGCGTGGAACAATTGGAACTGCCATTTTTGGGATGCTCAGCACAAATTCAATAAGCTTTAGTTATGCCACCTTGATCATTTTGTTCGTGACCAGCTACTCTCCATATTTTGATTATCTTCAAAGGGAAAGAAAAGTGGCCTCTGCCTTGAAGAGGCACTTTGCTTTCCAGAAGAGTTAACCTTTCAAAGAGCTCTCATGTTTTTTACCCTTGAAAGAGCTAATAACTTGTTTGCCAAAATGGCATGAGTATTTACAGACGTACTTGAAATCAGACAAAGATTACACAGTGAAATAAACAGAGAGACTATCACTGTCAACAATAAATTAAGTTTGTGCTAAAGCCATAAAATGTTTAGAGTGTAGCAGACATCACTGAGCACTGTGCTACTCAAGCCTCTGAACTTTTCCAAACACAATAAGCACTGATAGGCCCTGGATACCTTTTCCTGAAGAGCCACTCCAGATGGTTATTTCAGTAGCTGAGCTGTATTGCTGGAAACAACAAGGCTAGCACTTGTATCCTGATTTTCATCCCCTTTGTGCGGTGTCTGGCATCAATATACCAGTTCACAACTATATAGGGAATAGAGTGTGAAATGAAAATCCACTGGGGAGGAGGAGTCATGTGCCAGTATTATGTATCTTGTGCATTTAGATGTTTGTGCATCCAAATGCATGCACAAATGAGTACGCATCTCAGTCTTACGATGAAAAGAATGAAATACATTAACCAGCTCAGCATTGGTACTTCTTCATTATTTACTTGAAAGGGTTCTGCATCTAAACTTGACTTTGCAATCTAGGAGTGGAGAATAACCTGGAGTTTTAGTTTCCTTCACATTTGCAACATTATTTGCTAAGCACTCCTGCATCCAACTTTATTTTCTATTTTACATGCTACCATTTCAATTACAAGGCACATGCTACATCTGCACTCTGAAAACGTCATCCTAGGAATTCATATAGTTGGACTGGTTACATTTTGAAGACCTTAATACTATTTCTGAATTTGTTATAGTCCTTAAAAATCAATGTTCTTTGACCTCCTGTGCTATGACCAGAGATACCAGAAACAAAGTGAAAACAACTGCATTTCTAAATATAAAGTATTTCAGTCTGATCTCCTTCACTGTCAGGAACAAAATGTGAATATCTTACAGAGCTGATGTGTGCTTGTGAAACAAGTCCAGTGCTTCTGTGTGGCTGCTGTATGAACAGTTATACCAGTGATTCCAGGAAGCAGAAACAGCTGCAGGAGCTATACCTTATGCAGTGTATTCCCAAAAGCATGTCAGTGCAGGGAGAAAGCAGCGGTACAGTATGTACACAAAATCAGATGCTTCTCAAAAGCGTCGGTCTTACTGCATGTGTTATACACAACACATCTTTCAGAGTAGGAAAAATGCCTTGTAGGATGTGTTGCCATTTTAAAAAATATATTTAATAGACTCTTTTTAAAACCTCCCAACAGAAAACAAAACAAACTCCAGACATAAATCACATAATGACCTTTTCTTCATTTTACAGCCAAGTGTTAGGTGTAGACATTGTCTCAACTATGGACATGACCAAAGGGAAACCAAAGTTTGTGCCAACATGTTCAGGTTTAATCACTGACTGTTACATGGAATTAATTGATAGGGAGACAAAAGACAAAAGCCTTCATAGCTTGGCAATCTCTGGCTACTACATTCTTAGCCCTAGGTTTTCAGCTTCCAGATAGTTACTAAACATTAGTGCTGGTTACATGACCTGAGCAAGCTTATAGACCACAGCAGATCCATGTACAGAAATCCAAAAGGTCTCTTGGTTCAGTCTTTTTAAAGCCAATGACCACAATGTCCTAAGTAGGTTGCAAACTTGCCCTACAATTCAGTGAGTATAACAAGCCCAATTAGGAGAATACACATTGGATACTTCACGGCTAAGTAAGCAATACATTGGCTATAAAATTTATGATCTGCTAAACACAGCAGATTATTTAATATTAATATATTTATATTCCTCAGATGAACCATGTTAAAATGAATGAAGTCTAGCCATTCTCACCAGAGGATAATGTGATTAAGTTACTCAAATTAATGTCTAGGGATGTGAAATGGAAAAAAAAATGGATATGGAGGTAGGAACATGTCTGAAGTCACTAGAGGGTTTTAACTCTTAAGTATGACAGGAGCAGAGTAAGGCCCACTCTCTCAACTTAGCCTGGATAAAGAAATGAACAGATCATTTTCTTGGAGGCCATACTAAACATATCAGATTGGGAAAAAAAAAAATGATAAAAAGCCAAGCACTGATGCACAGCCTTGCTTCTGCAAAACAGGAATAGAGTACGGGCTTAATTATAATGATATCCTTGGGCACCGACTCTGAAGCAGATGCAAAAAGTTAAACACATTGATGTGCTTCACTGCATAAGAATAAAAGGGAAGAGAATAGCTAAGGTATCAGCAAAGGCAAGAAAACTTGTCATGTGAGATTAAGCAGAGCATAATACAAATATTTATTGGGCTCTGTGTCACTTTCAGTGTATTAATTGTTCAATATGAGCAGTTGACACCCATTGGTTTTGTCTTCTAACACCGCTTACTGTTAGTTGGAACAAGTGCTGTTAGTCAGAACAGCTGCTTTAAAACATTAGTGACTTATGAGAAGAAGTAAGTATCTAAAGTAATAGCCCCCACTACACTGAAGTTTGTGTAATTTAAGCAGAAATTTGTAACTTTAGCTGATCCATTAGAATAACACTGAACTGCAACATTTACGTGGTAAGAGAGCAATTGCTTTGGGTGCCACTGCAGCTTTCCTTTCTCTCATGTTATCTGCATCATGTTATCTGTATATGTACCATGTTCTCCAGCCCCACTGTAAGTTAGGACATACTGGGAACATACACTAGAGAACATTTTTAGCAAGATATTTAGGAAGTGAGCAGGGAGGTCATTCTGCCCCTGCACACTGCACTGTTTAGGCCACACCTTGAGTACTGTGTCCAGTTCTGGGCCCCTCAGTTTAGGAAGGAGGTTGACTTGCTGGAACGTGTCCAGAGAAGGGCAACAAAGTTGGTGAAGGGTTTGGAACACAAGCCCTATGAGGAGAGACTGAGGGAGATGGGGTTGCTTAGCCTGGAGAAGAGGAGGCTCAGGGGTGACCTTATTGCTCTCTACAACTACCTGAAAGGAGGTTGTAGACAGGTAAAGGTTGATCTCTTCTCCCAGGCAACCAGCACCAAATCAAGAGGACACAAGTCTCAAGCTGCGCCAGGGGAGGTTTAGGCTGGAGGTTAGGAAGAAGTTCTATACAGAGAGAGTGATTGCCCATTGGAATGTGCTGCCCAGGGAGGTGGTGGAGTCACCATCATTGGAGGTGTTCAGGAGGAGACTTGATAGGGTGGTTGGTTGCATGGTTTAGGTGATTAGGTGGTGCTGGATGATAGGTTGGACACAAGGATCTTGAAGGTCTCTTCCAACCTGGTCTATCCTATCCTATCCTATCCTATCCTATCCTATCCTATCCTATCCTATCCTATCCTATCCTATCCTATCCTATCCTATCCTATCCTATCCTATCCTATCTTTTGTCAGTTTCCCAGAAGAAATTTTTTACTGGGAGGCTTCCTTTGTTACTGAAAAAAAATCTAGCTTCTTAGCTACACAAATCCCTTTGACACTGTAGGACTTTTTGAGCAAATGCTTAAGCCAAGGGGATTTTAATCAGCAGCTTCAAGAACCAAGCCCTAAATCATTCTGCCATTGCAATGGCTGGCAAACTGTGTAAGCTCAAGTGTTGTGTTATTCAAAAACGACCCTGCAAAAAAAACCCCAAAACATACAATCTCTAGAATCATCATGTGGAATATCAAAGACATTTGTGTAACAGGTTTGTTTATGCAGCAGTGATTTTGCTTCCCATTTTCCCTTGCTATTAACTAACAATGCAAAGCAAAATGTTCTAGCAGGAAAAGAGCCAGCTGTAAACAAATGTTACACCCTTGGAGACCTGTGTTTTCCCTTATGAAAAGCAATGCATTGGATAATGCTAGATATTTAGAATAAAAAAATGCCCCCAAATCACTGCTTATTTGTTTATTTAGGAGGAAGATTTAGGCTGTCTGAGAAATGTGCATACATGTGTGATAAAAAAGGCACCCTGGAAACTTGATGATTTGGTGAACCTGAGGGTCCATGTAGAGTTCCATAACTGAGTGACAGGTGTGAGGTATAGAACACTTTCCATATTTCACAGAGGTGAGGTATAAAAATATTATCCACATTTTAACACTGAAGTCTAAATTCTGGTTTCTTTGTGTTGCCAACTTAGTCTTTATAAGACTCTATTTACAGCCTGACATCTGAAAACTGATACAGTGAAAATTAAATCTTTTCTCCAACTTTGATGGTAATTTTCCACGTTTTTTTTTTCCTATGCCCTGTCCTTCCCAAAATAATTCACTCACTGACAAAAAGCTATTTGAATAATCTTTATATATACAAGTTTCTGCAGAATGGAAACTAAAGAATAAAGAAGTGAGCTGAATACCTAAGCACAGTCTGCAGCATTAGGATGCATGAAGATGACGTTATTCACCGCACAAGTTTTCACTCTGAGAAAGAATTCCTCACCAGGGAAAATCGATCCTGAGCCGGGAATGCTACATACTGTGTACAAGACATTCATCATCAGAGGTCTATGAATATATTTAGCATTACTCTTCATATTTATATTTTTGTATTTCTCTAATTCTGGAAGTCTCTTCTGGACTTCCTTTCTGTAGAACAGAATTAACCAGGGTGAAAAAGGACCAAAGGAAACAAAAACAATTATTGCATCTTAATTAAGGGCAAACACTGGTAGGCATGTGCTATGTCCAAGAATAGCTGTGTTCCTGAATATGACTAGATCTAATCTAAAATGAGTGCTGAGATTAGCCAAAATCCTCTAGACATTATCTCTGCATAGGACTGGTTTTATAATCTTGTTCTAAGGCTAAGATCAATGAAACCTTAAAGAAGGATTTAGTGGTGCTGATAGGGCTTTCTATATATATATAGATGGTTAGGTGGAAAAAAAAAAGGAAAAGCAAAGCAAAGCAAAGAAAGGCATATTAATAAGTATACATTAAAAAGTTTCTTGACGGTGCACTCACACTACATGTGACACCCATATTGCAGAAATGAGATGTAACTGTACCTTAAGGTACAGAGCACTGTTTCCTATTGGTAATGCTACTTCAGATGCTCCTGAAATGTGAATTTTTCCAAGTATAAGATACCAAATTTAAATCACACAGACAGGGGATTTGGGCAAAGATTAAAGCCAATGAACATACTGAAATCGGTCTCAGCTAGCTGAATCTTATGTAAAGATAGTATCTTCCTTCATATGGTGTCAAACACCCCACTGTGTTAGTGGTACTTCTGTGTCTTCTCCTTAGCAGCCAATGGGTTATATACAACTATTGTCCAGACACTATAACCCTCTCCAGAAACACACTCAACTCGGGTATGTGACAGAATCACAGAATGTTATGGGTCAGGAGGGACCTCCAGAGATCATCCAGTCCAACGCCCCTGTCTAAGCAGGATCACCTAGAGTAGGTCACATAGGAATGCATCCAGGTGGGTTTTGAAAGTCTCCAGAGAAGGAGACTTGAGTCCTGGCATTTTTCAAAGTTGGGAATAAAACAGAATCTGCATCTAAAGGTCACTGGAAAAAAGGGGGAACTAATGATATCAAATAAAATCCCAAGCTGCCCCTTTTTCCTGGTGTATGTTAAAAACCCATTTAATAGCAGTACTTAGACATGACAGTCATGTCTGAACTACTACAAACTGCTCTTATTCCTAATTTCAGTAATATCAAATGATTGTTATACATTAATATTGCAGGTAATTACTGCTGTCAAAACAAACTGTCCACCTGCCTTTAGAATCAGATGCATTTCTTTTCCTAGATAGCACCACAGTGAGTTATCTTCCTAGGAATTATTGTATGCTGTTCAACTTCAGAGGAGAAGGAGCATGGGTTCAAGGACACACACGCAGCAAAAACCAAAGTGAAGAAAGGAAACAAAGATGTGGATGGGAATAATAGGTAAATAAAGCAGGTAGAAAAGAAAAAAAGACCAGGCAGAGAAGGATGAGAGGAGAGGCTGAGAGGGGAGGCTGGAGAAAGCTGAAAGCGGGTTAAGAGGCCCATTAAGCCAAGTACTGTAGAGTGTGGTTCATTAAACAAAAGATCAAGCAAAATGGCAAGGTGAGGAGTGAGGAACTTGAAATATGTCAGGACTGGAAAGTAGTTTAAGGACAACGAATACATTGGAATTTGGAAAAAGAATAACCAGAAACTAAATATTCTATTAAACTTTTAGACAACATACATAGATTTAGAACTGATTTTACTGGGAAGCACTGTTTCACGGCAAAATCACCAAACCTGGCCCCTGAAGACCTTTTCATTTCAGTCCTAGGGTTGCAGGCACCCCCCCAGAATTCCTGTTGAGCTAAAAGAGAGTTACCTAAAGGAAATCGGCGTGGGTACCACTTGCAGTAATTAAAAAGCTGTGGGGGTTTTGTGAATACATTGCCCAGTTCACTGACTTAATTGCTGTAGTTCCATCAGGCAAAGGAGAAAGAAAATTCAGTTGTTTGCATGATAAAATGGCACTTAGTTGGACTCCTGTAAATTTTACTGGGAATGCAGAACAGTGACTTGGAAACTACATAGATGCAAACTGAAGAACGAGATGCTGTACACAGGAAGATAATTAAGAGCTACTTAGTACAAATTGGCTGAAAGTAATTTACTAGGCTTTTGCTAGGAGATAATTTTACAAGTCAAAAAGCTTTTTCTCCCCCCCACCCCCACCCCGTTTGTTTTGGGTTTTTTCAATCCCTATCCTAGGGCTTTTACCTCTCACTAATCATGGGGGGCATTTCAAAAAAAGCCACAAAAGATTTGAGCCAGATCCTCAGTTCAACTGAGCTGTAATGAGCCACATCTGAGGCATCTCAGAAGTTGAGTCAACTGAAAAAAATATTCCTAGAAACAGACTTGATGGAAAAATCTATGTTGGTGTCCTACAGAGCACTGAGGTTTCAATGTCTTCCCATTCTCCACTGCAACAGTAATCTCAGGGAGCCAAGTGCAGGAAACCATTAAAAAGGAACAAAATGGGAAAACCTTATGAAAACTGTCCACCTGTAGACTGCTTATCAGAGCACTGCTCTGGAGGGGGAAAGAGGAGTTCAAATAGAACAGAATAGAATAGAACAGAATAAAATTAACCAGGTTGGAAAAGACCTTTCAGATCATCAAGTCCAACCTATCACCCAACACCGTCTAATCAACTAAACCATTGCCACCAAGTGCCTCATCCAGGCTCTTCCTAAACACCTCCAGGGACGGTGACTCCACCACCTCCCTGGGCAGCACATTCCAATGGCAAATCTGGAAAATGCTTTTCCAATTAAAGAATAAAAATTCAAATCTTGTGTGTTCCACTAACCCTCTGCTTTTGAGAAGCCAATTTTCTCTTTTTCTGATGAAAAATCCTTTGTCACAAATTTCTGCTACAGAATCTCTCTGCAGACATCATACATTCAGGAAAACAGTCAGTCATAGATAATGTATATATTATTATATTCATGGTTAACAATTCTTGTCACCAAAAAACACCCTCAAAGTCTTCAGTGATCTTAAAAGAGAGAGTCTTAACTCTGTGGAAGAGATCATCAAATTTTCTGCTTGTTGCAGAGGGGCTGGGCTCAGCAATTCGCAAAGAGACAATGTGAGCGTAGCAGCAGCCACATCAAACTGTGCAAAACATTTTAAAGTGCTGATTGTAAAGTGTTGAGGTACACTAGTGTTGGGGAAGAATTTGCTTTCACATTGGAGTAGAAATTAAGATCTAAGAAAACCAGTACCTTGGGTAACTTAAACCAGGTCATTTGTGAGCCTTCAGTTCTTTTATTTTAATTTTTTATTGTATCTTTCAGATGTGCTCATTCTCTTTCAAAAAAATAATACACTGCTAGAACTGACACCACACTCAAATTGCAACAGAGGAGCTCATCCAGATGAAGACCTGCTTGTGGTTTAATTGCAGGAGCAAAATGGCTCAGGCAGAATTGAGTTATATTTTAGTGGTCCTTTTAAAGTAAATGGTATGTTTGTACGTTTCTCAGAGTGTGTAATAGCTGCCTGAGAGACTGGAATTTGTATGAAGAAATAATTTCCTGTCTCCCTCTGGTAAATAATGTATTTAAATAGGAGTTCTACAAATGTGTATTATGTGTAGACTGTCTCTGAAGGAACTGTTCTAGTCTGATAGCTAAATACCTATTTATAAATGCTTTAAAATCCATATTATAGACCGCCAAAGAGTAATGGTTCTTCCTGGAACGTTTCCAGGCTCCTGTGCAAATACATATTTAAGACATCCACCAGTTATATTAAACAGATATACACACTCAAAAAAAAACCCCAAACCACAAACCAACAACTACCTTCAGGAAAAGACAAGTTACATGCCCTGGACTCAAACTGAAAAGCACCAGTCTTTACCATTCACTCTGAAAGCACCCAGCATCTGGTGACAAACACTCAGTATCCATCAGAAGAGAAGGACAGATAAAGACTATAAGGAGCCAAAAAGATAGCTTGTATGAAATATTTGTACTTAAGGACAGGAACCTGAAAATATCTGCAGCTCTTAGTAGATGAGGAGACTGTATAAGGGGTTTTTGGAGTGTAATACAAGGGGGAGTCAGGGTGGGGATTATTAAAACTACACAGTTCCTCACAAAATGCCCATCCTAGTGCCCATTTCCAGTTGGTTTTGACATTACATCTCTGAAAGCAGATGATACATTCCAATAGTGTTACTACTGCAGTATCTACAACTGCCTGAAAGGACAACACAGAGAGGTAGGTGCTGGTCTCTTCCCACAGTGAACTGCATTAGCTAGTTACCACTTCTGGCACCTCTGTAAGCTCTCCATCCATATAACAGCAAACATCTCCTTCAAGCTTGGGAAATTCAGTGCTACCAAGCCAGAGACATTCATCAGCTGAGTCACACTGCAGGGCTGCAGTTGGACAAAGTTACAGTGAGGCAGATGTGACTCCATTTGGTATTCCCTTGTGACTGGGAATCCTGCAAACTTCACAGAGATCTGTTCAGCTGCCAAATGTATCAACTGGTGTTTGTGCAAACTGGCATATTATGGTTTTGCTTGAATGAGTAGTTAGCATTAGAAACATATTCCAGACAAGGTCCCTGGCAAGCTATAATCAAAGACTGTGCTTTCAGTTTTCACATTTCTAACCCCCATCCTCCCCCTTGTTTTCCTACTACAACTCAAGTTTCACAGGCAGTTAGTACATTGCTCATTCATCCTCATTTTCCTCCCATAGATGTATTTGGGTTAATCCTAATGTAACCCATATAAACAAATAAGAACAAGGAGAATATTGGAAGCTCAGATGTATTTTGCATCAAGTGTCAAGGGTCAGGTTAAAAGTTCAATAGGAACAGAATGTGACTGTTGGTGATGCACATAGGTTCAGCTTTGTACTTTTTTCTTTTCTTTTCTTTTTTTTTCCAAATCTGTCTTCAGAGAGAAATTCAGCTGAGAGGTTTTGGTCTGGGGATCGTGGCTACACAAAGAGTGGTGCCACCCAAGGTCGTGCAGTAAGTCAGCAGTTTAATTAGGACTTGATCTCAGATTTTTCCTTGCTCTTGGCTCTTTGCTCTAACAAGCAGCTGGAATAACCTTATAAAGATATTTATTTAGATGGTCAGTGGCCAAGAATGAAACCTATTCCAGGCAGCTGTGCTCTCCACTCCACTCCTCTGTTATTCAGAAAGCTAGATAAATCGCCAGTCAGTTAAGTGGTTGGAGAGCAGTTTCATGTGAAGGGATTTGGGATTTACAGTGGATTGCAAGATGAACATGCACAAAGGGAAACACCATACTGGGATTATAAGCAAAACTATGACCTGCAGGATATAGAAAGAAATAGCTCAGCTCAGCACTCACAGGTGCTTGGTTAACTTAAGTCCACTTTTGGCCAAGACACTTGGAGAGACATGAAGCAATTTGACAGAATCCAAAAGTGTGGGGAGGAGGGGAATCAGAGACTGAGAACACAGATGACAAGAAAGAAATAAAAGAAAAAAAAGGAAGAATAATCAAATGGAGAATTCAATCTGCTCTCCAGGCTGCTGTGAATAGGGTAGCAAGTACAGGACTCACTTTGCACCAAATAAGGTATTCCTCTGACAGCAAAGAAAACTCAAAGAGACCATAAGAGAAGAGGACTGAAACTGGTTCCACTGTGATCTATCCTGTTGTAATGAAGACAGAAAACACTCCTTATCTGGAACAGCATAGTTGCACTTAATTTTGTGCTTCTCTACAGAACTGCAATGTGCTGGAAATCATTGGTATGATGGAACCTTAATCGCTATTAAACTACTTCACACAACAACCAATAATTAAACAAATCTCTCAGGGGCCACTGATATTCACAAGGCAGTACTGGAACTCAGTACCTGTCTCTCTCTAACACGCTTGGGATTATGTTACAAAGACATCCATGCAGAGCTGTTCTTCAGCTAGTCAACCTCTTTCCTGTATCACTTTTTAGGACTGGCACACCTCAGGTGCACAGCAGTGTTTTGGTCTTTGGTCTTTACTGAAACTTATGGAAGTTTCCATCAATCCATTTCTTCATCCTTCTCATATCTTTCGGAGTGGAGGCTCTGTTCTGCTATGAAGCAGACCAATTATTCCACCCCATTTGGTGTCATCCGCCCATTTCCTGAGGATTTCTTCCCAGCAAGAGGTTGCTACTGAATAAACAACTGTAGCCTTTTATTAATATCAGCTCCTAAGGAACATAATATCTATCTGAATTTCTGAACTAGTTCCTGTTACTGGCTGCCATAGGGTCCATATTGTCTTAAGGCACCAACATGTGAGAGAGCACAAGAGAACCTCATAGAATGTAAGCATATTCTATCACTTAGTCCGTGCATGAGTGCTCCCAGGTAAATACACCAAGGCCAGAACTTAGATTTGTGCATCTTTTAATTTTGGCTTTATTATTGGCTCTAACCCTTGTCCCCACACACACATACCCTTCCCTTTGTGAATGAAGAGACCAAGCTGTAGCTTTGCTAACATAACAGCTTTAGAGTGGGAAAAATGTATACAATAGCTTATTCAGACACACCAAATCAGATGCCCATAAGTAAGAGGAATTAGTCTTTCAGTGACATTCTGCAAAGGTGTTGACACACAGTATGCCTTGACAGTCCATCTGGTAAACGTGGATGTCATTCAATACTCTGAATTTCCCAGTGAATGGCATGCCAAAATCTCACTAGAATAAGAAATTGTACACCAAATGCCAATCATTCATTACTTTCTAATTCTCTGAGGAGTGTTTCTTTCATTCAGTTTGGCATTTACAAAGGGAAAAAAGTGCTATGCTTCTATAAATGAAAATCCTGCACTTTTTTCATCAAGCCAAGGGCTGACATAATGTATGCACCCAGACTTCTCTGAGGGATGACCATGTGCAAGATATGGAAATGGTGATGTTATGAAGAAAAAACAAAGGCCTCATTAATGTGCCATTGAATTTAACAACTAAATGAAAATGGAACCAAGACTCTACTCTTATTTTTTCCCCTGCACATTTTCATTTTCTTGATCATCAGTCTAGGAGGGAGAAGAAGGGAAAAAAACAACAAAACGAGTCCAGGAATACCTTAAAATGCCATAATCAATAACTCAAACTGACTGGAATGAATAATGCAGTATCCTGCCCAGGTTTTACATCTGTTATAGGATGGTTAAGTAACATACTCTGAAGTATAGCAGGACATTAACAATCTCTGTGTGTGTGTTAGTGAGGGCATATTGGAAAACATTAATAAAAGAACACATAAGAGTTCCAGGAAAAAATAGTTTGCTAATCCTATAAATAGTAGGGTCTCCAATTTTCATAGTTTGTGATGTGTTATGTAAAGTAATTGAAGGGACCTTTGGTATCAATTTGTTTGACATGCTCAGTTCTTGACCTGCTGCAACACGTACATGCAGACTTCCTTCCACCCACCCCAAAGCTAGCTCACCCAAGCAAATGCATACTCAAACTGGCTAAAACATCTCCTGAACTTTTGTGAAATATGTTCAAGAAAATATCATAGAATCATAGAAGCACAGAATATTAGGGGTTGGAAGGGACTTTCAGAGATCATTAGGTCCCACTCCCCTGTCGGACCAGTAGCACCTAGGGCAGGTCACACAGGAACACATCCAGATGGGTCTTGAAAGTCTCCAAAGGAGAAGACTCAACAACCACTCTGGGCAGCCTGTTTCAGGGCTCCAGCACCATTACAGTAAAGATTTTCCTCATGTTGAAGTGGAACCTTGTGTGTTCCAGTTTGCAGCCATTGCCCCTTGTCCCATCACACAACACCATTGAAAAGAGCCTAGTTGTTTCTTCTTGACACCCACCCTTCAGGTATTTATAAACACTAATAAGATTTCATCTCAGATTTCTCTAAACAGTCCCAGGTTTGTCAGCCTTTCCTCATCAGATATTCCAGTCCCTTCATCATCCTTGTAGCCTCCACTGGGCACTCCCCCTGTCCCTTGTGAACTGGGAAGCCCAGAACTGGGCACAATACTCCAAATGTGGTCTCACCACAGGGCAGAATAGAGGGGGAAAAGAACCTCCTTTGACCTGCTGGCCAGACTCTTAGTGCACCCCCATTAGCCTTCTTGGCCACACAGGCACAGTGGAATAAACCTTTCTTGGAAAATACTTCACATATTTCAAGCAGCTTTAGTTCAGTGCTTTGTTATTAATAAGGTTTTGGTTAAATTGTACTTCAATAGTTTATATCAATGTTACTAAGTATTCAGAATAGAGCAAGGGTGGTTTGACCTGACTTTTTTCCCCCCTCGTTAGAATGTAGAAAACTATCAGTAACTTGTACCACTGTAGACATGGACATTAGTCAACCAAACTTTTTGCAGAACACATTCTAACTTGCAAACCTCATGTTGTGTTTTGTATTCTTCACTTCCAGAAGCAGTTAAGACTTAATTCCAATTGTGTAACACACACTTGGCAAACAAGAAAAGGAAAACGCACAGCCCAGGTCAAGAGAAAAAAGCATTGTGAATGGTATCTGACCTTAACTGCCCATTTGTTTTACTGAGCTTTCAGCCTCCTCTCAAACTGCAGTACATGTCTCTGAATCAAGGCAGATAAGAGAGGTGTGCATTGTCCTGAAGGATGTGCTAAGGACATACAATGCTCCAGGCATGAACACTGAATACAAGGTTTGCCTCGAAAAATGTCAGAAGATAAGGGATGAATGAAGGTGCATGTGACCTTCACTGTGCAAGGGCTTGAAACAGAGAGAAACTCAGAAAAAAACAATGATTTCCCCTCCCCTCCATTTGTATGTTAAACTCTTGCTCATCATCAGAGCAAGATGAAGAGCCATCCTCCGGAATAAACGGCCAATTCTGCCATAGACTGGTTTCATAGAACAAAAACTGGATCAAAAATAAATTATGGATTTGATAGGTTACACTGATACACTCTGTCTGCCCAAATATAAGCAGTTATCTTAGCACAATACACCACCAAACTCGATTCCATTCTCACTTAGTGAGATACTCAGGCATGCAAATAATCCCAGTAAAGCCAGTCTCTGTATAGAAAAAAGGACTATACACACTCTTGAATTTTAGCAGCAGCTATGCAGCTATTTCCATCTTTGCCATCCCTGGAAAGCCACAGAAGTCTAAACATTTATTAATTATTTTTTTTTCTCTTTGCTTCACTTTCTGACCAAAGAAAAAGAAACAGTACATGCTTTTGGATCAAACAGAGTTTAAATAATCTGGGTTTGTCTTATTGAGATAGCAAAATAATTCAACAAATCATTTTCACCCTACAAGCAACATTCTGTTCCTGAAACAAGGTGTTGCACTAATAGCTTAAGAAAAGCTTAAAAATAATAAAGAAAGAAAAGAAAAAAATGAAAGGAGGCTAAGACTGATTCTATTTTCAGGGAAGCTACTTATCTAATTAAATATACAATCATGCATGGCTAAAGCACACAGGAATCCCATTAACTGTCTCTACTGCTAGCAGAAAATGGTATTCCTTTCTCTTTCCTCCCAATGCCCCCAACACAAGAGTTACACTTGAGCAAAGACTTTCCTTTTGTTTTCCTGAATATCCATTAATAATACAAGACAGTAAGAATGAGATAATCAGAAAGCTCACCTGGAGCTGATTCCATGCCTGCACTACCACAATATCCTGATACCTGCTGGTTAGGTCATTTGCCTGGAAAGCAGAAACTTGAAAGAAATTCTTCCATGCAGAAGAATCTCAGACTTGCCATATTCCAGGTGAATGCTGTAATGGTTGAGCTCCTGAACACTTAGAAAAAGGTTATCCTCTCAATTCTCCATCAAGGACATCTAGCACCGACAATTTCTCCTTTCCTTTGAAATGTTTTAGCAAACATGACCAAATCTGTGAGGAGGGGACGTAAGTAGTTCATTCTTTGCAAATAAATAATCCATGGGGATTAAAAAAAAAAAGAGGGAAAAAAAAGCAAGTTCTCAGTTTTGTGACCTATTTTGTACCACTCATCTAAGACATAACCCCCCTGTACCAACAAATCCAATTTTCTCTCGTCAGCTAACCCACAGAACAAAACAGATGGATTCATAATCATGCACAAGAACTTGTCATTACAGAACATAAGATGCCCTTCACAGAATTAACTTGTGAAAAATATTGCAATGATCTGTCACAGATAGCTTTCTGCAAGTGGTTTCTCCCTTTCTGATTCCAAGACATATAGCAAGTTAGCATAACTTACATGCTTCTATGGCTTCCATCATTAGGGTATCAGCATGACTCCCTAATTCACAGAGTGAGGGAGTTCTTAAGGCCAGAATGAGCTACTGGGACAGTCACAGGATCACACGATGTCAGGGGTTGGAAGGGACCCAAAGAGATCACCAAGTCCAACCCCCCTGCCATAGCAGGACCATACAATCTAGCTCAGGTCACACAGAAATGCATCCAGCCGGGCCTTGAAAGTCTCCAGAGAAGGAGACTCCACAACCTCTCTGGGCAGCCTGTTCCAGTGCTCTTCCAGTGACCCTTACAGTAAAGATGTTCTCCTTGTGTTCAGGTGGAACCTCCTGTGCTGCAGCTCACATCCACTACTCGTCCTATCACAGGAGCAGTCGAGACTGACCACCTTCAGCATGCAGACCAATAATTTTAGCATCAAGTCTGTCACTTCTGCTGAGCTAGAAAACATCTTTCAGAAAATTATTTAGCTGTCATTAAAAGATTAGCATTGATAGAAATACTAATCTGTCTCTAATGACTACCTTTCTGGCCTTCTAAAAACATTCCCTCTATATCCACTCTGAATCAGTCCATTTTTGGCTTTGCCTTACTGTATCTGCTTATCCCTTTTTCACAAATTAAAGTGCAACCAGAAACATCTTGGACATCAAGACAAGGTAAAACTAAGTCTTCTTTTTGCAAAAGTTAAACAATTTGGCCTTTCTTGTCTTCCCTGATACGATCTTTTTTATCAGTTCCCTGCAAAGGCTTCTCTTTTAACTGCCTGCAGATCTTCTATAATTTATTTCATCTTCCCAGCCTTTTTTGTTTTTTCCCCTCATTGTGGTGGTTTTTTTTCTTCATTATTTTTTGCTTTATTTTTTTAGAGATTATAGTTTCATAGTTTCATTCAGGGTTGGAAGGGACCACAAGGATCATCTAGTTCCAACCCCCCTGCCATGGGCAGGGACACCCCACACTAGATCAGGCTGGACAGAGCCTCATCCAGCCTGCTCTTAAACACCTCCAGGGACGGGGCCTCGACCACCTCCCTGGACAACCCATTCCAGGGTTTCACCACTCTCATGGTGAAGAACCTCCTCCTCACATCTAGCCTCAATCTCCCCACCTCCAGCTTCATTCCATTCCCCCTAGTTCTATCACTACCTGAGATCCTGAGAAGTCCTTCCCCAGCCTTCCTGTAGGCCCCCTTCAGATACTGGAAGGCCAATATTGACCAATATTGACCAATATTCAAAAGTCATTGTCTCCCCAGTACCACGCACTCCATAAATGTTCACCATAAAATTAGCATGAGGTGTAGCATTTACTCTTGTGAGGAAAGAAGCTCTTATGTCCAAGTTTGAAATGAAAAAATAAAGATAAAAGCATTCTGATTAACATCATAAAGGAAGCATATGGCAGAATCAGGGCTCGAATACCTATTCACTTCCAACCCAGCCATACAGACAAGATTATCCTACTTCTTAATTAAGCACAGAGCAAACTTCCAGCCTTTAGGAGATTATTGCAAATCCTTAGATCTATTTGTGTCTTTTAATGTTAATTATGATCAGCAGTAGCAGCATTTATGACTTTTAATATACCACATGCCATGTATACAATATTTTCCCTATCAAACCAAGATTTGCTTAGATTTTTCTGTAGCAAATATATATTTTTTTAAAGGAAATTGTGCTTTGATTTCTATACTGCTGTTCAAATAAACACAAACTCATGCATGCCATTTATTCACTGTCACTGGAACACATTTTCTTTCATACATTCCACATTCAGTGTCATCTCCACACTGAGACTGCACACAAAAATGCACTGCCATTTTCACAGGTTTGTAACTGAGGTGCCTGGGTGTTTCACCCTTGTTATTTTCTGGTTTTCACAGAATGGCCTGGGTTGGAAGGTACCTCCGAAGGTCATCTAGTCCAACCGCCTCTGCAGTCAGCAGGGACATCCTCAACGAGACCAGGCTGCCCAGAACCCTGTCAAGTGCCGCTTTGAGTATCTCTGGGGATGGGTCCTCAACCACCTCCCTGGACAACCTGTTCCAGTGTTTCACCACCTTCATAGTAAAGAACCTGTTCCTAATACCCAATCTAAGTCTGCTCTTCTCTAGTTTGAAGCCATTGCCCCTTGTCCTGTTACTGCAGGCTTTAGTAAACAGCCTCTTCCATCCTTCTTGTAGGCTTCCTTCAGATATTGGAAGGCTGCTCTTAGGTCTCCCCGGCCTCCTCTTCTCCAGGCTGAACAGTCCCAACTTCCTCAAGACTGTCCTCATAGCTATTTTCAAAAATGACATAGAAGACTGACTGGATAAATATGAGAACCCTACTGGCTAAAGAGATGATCCTGCTCCTTTCTTCCTATTTATTTAATTTTCCATCAAATACAATCCTGTTTTTTTAGAGGTTTGTCATTTGCCAGAAACACACTGAGCAGGCTGCACTGAAACAATAGACACAAAGCACGATCTGTTCATGATCAGCAAGACTTCCATAAGGGTATTGAGACACCGGAAACAATGCAGCAGAGCAATGTTATTCTCATTGTTCTGGGGTCACCATATTCTCTCAAAAATGGAAGATTTATTGTGGCAGAAATGATAGATGGATTGCACACATCCCCCTTAACCTTCTGCAGACTTTCTCCTTTTCAATTTCTTGTCCCTCTGTACATGTTATCTCGAGCAATGCAATGCTTGCTCGTGTTCCATCCCGATAATGAGCGGTTTAAAAAGTAGCTTGTCTTAGAAAAACTCCCTCATTCATTCCAATTATTCTGATATTTAAGAGAGAATTTTTACTTATTTCTCCATGGTTTATCTACAATGTGTTGAAGCTATATTAATTCTTCTATTTTATTATCATCTAGTGTGCTCACACAGTGTATTAATCCTTCTTATACTGCCATGAAAGCAAAGGGAAACTACCATAGCAATTTTGTTTTTATTCCAAACCTGGCAGCTAAGACTGCAGCTTTAATAGACCAGCATTAATTATTATTTTCCTTTTTTAACTGTGACAGAAAAGGGATTGCTTCTGTGACAGTTCAGGGAATTTTTTTATGTGCAAGTCATAAATTGCTGTATCACAAAATGTGCCACTGTATGCAGGGCTGGGGAGATACAAGTCCCAGACCAAAGAAAATAGAGGGTCATTAAACTTCATGGCTCTCAGTGATAATATTAGAGAAAAAAAAATTGGCTGAAGTGACAAAGGGGGAAAGCAAGAAAGACTCTACAATGTACAGGGGGAGGAGGTCAAGCCAGACTTCCTTTGTAAATTCAGGTCAGTTTTTACTTAAGTTCTCATTATTAGCTTCTTGAGAAAACCCAAAGCCTCTGTTTTTCAGGGGTTAAACATCTCTTTCAAAGTGTTTTCTCATGCTATCACTAAATATCTTTATTTCTAGTCAGCACAATGTTTTCCTTCCCCTCACTCCTAAGCATTTAGCCACAATTCACCCAACTAACATCTAAATGGCTCTGTGCTGGAGGAAAGGTAATATTATATTATTGCCATTTCCATTCTTATAGGGAGGAAATTACTAACAATTCAAAACTCAGAGAATACATTTACAGGAGAAATGTCTAAAATCCTCATTATGTGTCACGTCACCACAAAAACGGTGGTGTTAAGTTACTCCACAGGACACGCTTGTAAATCACCAAACCAGACTAGAAATGTTCAAATTAAACCTTTTCCTACTGGGATAATGGAGAGCAGGTAAGAACTGAAAGGGTGGATTCTTTTTTTAATCTGAAACAAGAGTATTTATCATCTTTAAAACAGAATCATACACCTTTAAGAACTAAAGAAACTTCCCAATTCAAACACGAGCTTCTCTGCACCAAATCAAAACAGAGGCATGATGAGAAATCTTCTTTTCTGACCTAGGTTTAGCCTGAAAAATATAACATACAAATTTCTCAAAAGAAAAAAAAAAAGCCCAAGTGTGATATTTTAATGACTAATTTGTACTCTGGTAAAAGAGAAAGCTTCACTTCTGATTGTTCTGCTGTGGCTAGGACAAACTCAAAATAAAACAAACTTGGTTCTATTTCTGTATAGCATTCATAGTTTCATAGTATCATTCAGGGTTGGAAGGGACCACAAGGATCATCTAGTTCCAACCCCCCTGCCATGGGCAGGGACACCCCACACTAGATCAGGCTGGCCAGAGCCTCATCCAGCCTGCTCTTAAACACCCCCAGGGACGGGGCCTCGACCACCTCCCTGGACAACACATTCCAGGGTTTCACCACTCTCATGGTGAAGAACCTCCTCCTCACATCTAGCCTGAATCTCCCCACCTCCAGCTTCATTCCATTCCATTCATATACTTATTTCAGGAAACTTATTTCTCTACTTTCCCTGTCAGCATCTTTCTTCTCCATGCACTACCTTTGGATACATATAAAATGGAACTGCTTGCCTCAAGGAAACTTGAGTTTTGTTCCACACTGAGGCAAACCTGAGCCTTTGTCGTTAGAGTGTGCATGCATGTTCATGTATGCATCCAGATGTATATGTGTTTTGATTGTATCCATGCACCAGTGAAAAGGATACTTGCACTGAATTAAGATTCACATATTTTCCATCTCAACATATATTTACACTACTACACTGTTAAACTATGTAAATCAGACTTCCAATTAGTACTTACCCTCAATTGGCTTTGATATTGCCAGTTTAGCACTGAGTAAGATGTACATTTATATGTAAATGAAATTTCCTTCTTAAAATAACTACTTTTGGGTAAGTGTAGGGGATCCCTGTTTGGTTTTCCCATGTTTAGCAATGCATGGCACACATCCTAAAAATAAAGTTGCTCATTATTACTATTGAAGTTATTTCCTATTAAACTAAACACTTTTTTACTGGGTGTTCATTAGAGACGTTCACCCACTGAAGCTTGCAGGAACAGCTTTCTTGCACAATTTTATAGCAGACAACATTGTCCCCTTTTCTAAGCCATCCTCTCACCCAGTTTAAACTCTCTGGTCTATTTCCAATATAACCCTGTGAATGGAGGACACTCAGAAGGTGTCACTCAGAACTCTCGAAGACCCCTTTACAGAAGAAGAAACGTAATGTTCTTCTGAGATAAACAGCTGAAGGAAAAGAACTGAGAAGGAAGTGTTCTGCCCTTTGGTAACAGCAATCCATAAGGAAGTCCTTTACACAGTTTATTCCTCACTACAAGCTTACCTCCTTGTCCTAGGACTTAAAAGAAGTTTTAAGCATTGACTCCAAGATCATATACCTGAGGATTTAAATTGGAACATCTCCAGCATAGATAAACCACAACAACTAACGCCACTTTGAGACTAGTGCTCAAGCCAATTCAGTGACTGAAACTTAAGTACTTGCTTTTCAGGTAATTCATTTCTGTTTTCCCTGTCTGCTCTTTCTTTGGTTATATATAAAATGGAAGTGCTTCCCTCAAGAAACCTTGAGTCTTGTACTGCACTGAGACAAGCCTCAGACCTTTTCATTGTGTCCATATATATATATGCACATGCATATTTGTGTATATTCAAAATAAGCAGGGCCTTCATCTATGTGAATCTAAGGGCTAGTACTCACACAGAAAGTAGGAAAGCCTGATTGAAATCTTGCCTAATTCACAGATAACAGTTGAACTTTGATCTGCTACAGTCCACTTAAGTAACAACCTCATTATTATTCTCTGCTGGTCCTCTTAGCTTGACTGGAAATTCTGTCTTTTACTTTTCATCAGAAGTTTTGTCAAGACTGTCAAATCCATTATTTTTTTTTTTAAAGGAGAGCTTATCAATCACTATGGTTTTTGATGAGAAAACACTCTTGATCAGATCGAGTCACAATTTTTTCTCTGCCATCTGCCTGTCTCCATCTGTTATCTGTTTTAAAAGATATTTAGGACAAAGCATGTCTTGTTAATTTTTGTTTGTAAAATACCTGTCACAGGAGGGTCATGGTCAGAGCCGGAAAGATACTGCAGTTTCTTCTCAATTCCAATGATAAATACAATAACCTACACCAACAAGTTCCCTGGTAGAAAGGAGCAGAATGGAAGAAGGTTTCCTAGAGTCTCTTTCCTGTAAAATCAATATCCTAGTCCTAGGCAGAAATTCTGGTAATGGATAGCTTAATCCTGGCTCTGAATGATCAGGTAAATTTTTCTAATGTTCTGTAAAAGTTTTCTTTCCTAAATTCAAAGAACACTTTCATTTGGCACAAAAGGTGTCAAGGAGATGTCCTCATATCCTTCATTCAGGAGAGCCTCTGATTCTGAGACAGCTTTTTTTTGGGGGGGGGTGGGGTCGAGGGGAGGGTGTGTGACAGTCATTTTGTGTTTGCATGCTTTGCCACTTCACGCTAGAAGCTTCATCTTTTACACATAGAGGCTGAATACAGGATAAATCTTTTTCAGTAGGTGCAGTGCTAGCATTTAAGCAGCCTCCAGGGAGCATGAGGAATTAGTTCTATACTGCATTGACATTCTACATTCCCCCACTCCCAGTGAGTATATTGCTTTTATGACACTGGTGGCCCGTGCAGCACTACTGGCTAATTCCGGCTCCACAGTCCTTTATTAAGTGTTTTGTTTTTTTGACCTCGCATCACAGGATCATCTTGTCTACCTCTGACTTTTTCATTACCTTTCATTACCTCTCATTTCAGCTTTCCCTACATTACATTGTCATCTTCAGAGACTTGCACTCATAACACTTGGAATAATTAAGTGATCTGCATGGCAGTAATACCATTACCCTCTGCAAAAATGCCATGCCACCAGCTTTTAACTAAGAATGACAGAAATCCAGCCCTGAAGGCAGCAAAGTGAACAGCTTACATTCTGTAAAGTTTCTCCTGGAATCTCAGAAGGTGTAAGGCAGAACCGAGAGAGGTGACAGTGATGGCTCTAAGTAAGCTGGTATTTTCAGTGAGTGCACATCAGCCAGTACTCTCCTACAAGATAGCTATTCAGGGTTGGAGCCTTGCAGATGGGAATTAAGTCTGACATTCTCTTAATCTCTCTCTCTCTTTTGCCATGCAAGTGAAGATTTCTTGTTAGAGTTTCATATGGGATCTTCCTACTGTCCAAGTGTTGCTTTCATTCTCTTCCCAAGAGGGCCACTCAACACTGACATCTTAAGCTTTGAAAGAAAAGGAAACTGAGGCAAAGGAAGTTCTCATCCCTGGCTGCACACAGTAGCCATTACTCATTAGCCTTTCTGCTGAAGTATTCCTTAGGTGCAAAACAAATACAAATAAAGAGTCTCAGGAGAGTAGACCTCTCAGCCTGCTCATAAGGAATGGTGACCTACCTTCTGCTCAGCCCTCTCATTCAGTGCCAGCCTGCATCTCTCCCACCAGTACAGGGCTGGGTGACTGAAAGGATTTGCTTGCCAGATAAATTCACATTGCCTTCAGGCCTGCATGGTGCATGAGGACACACATTTTGGTACGTTGGAGGAGACTGCATTCCTGATGTGTGCTAATGCAAAATGCCTTGTTACTAATTTTTCTGAAAGGCAATTAAATTGAAATACAAGAAAACACTCTGAGAAAACAAATTACTTTTTACACTTGTTTGTGGGGTGGAACTGAAATCCTTCACACTTAATAATAAAGTTGCATTCTCCAAAACTGTTTTCTCAGAGGACTTTTTCAACCTTTTTCTCTACCACAAGACACGCTATCAAATTTCATGCAGTGGGCTGATGGCAGCAAGCTGAAGTCTTCACAGTATTTCTGTGTTTTACATACACTGTACTGCAATTCAGCCTTTCCCCATATACCTCATTCCTCCCAAACAACTCATGAGTACAGCAGGCAACTGTTACGCTCATCATCTGTTTAATGCACACACAGTTCAGATGACAGTAGCTCATCTTAAACTCCCCTGATGTCATTACAAATTAAGGAGGCCATAATTCAGTTATTTACTTCTCTATCTGCAATTGAAATAGTCTTTACTGTCTTGAATGTTTAGAGTGAAATCTTTGACTGTTCTAAAAACTGCTGTTAAAATAAGAAAGCTTGAATCTCAGGTAGGCACATGCAACATGGTTTCCTACACAAGGTCAGAAGAGCTGTTTGCTCTTCTTAAATGTTCTATTTTCCTCTGATAGCCCTCTTTCCAGCCCTGCTGTCTTGAGTGCATCATACCTGGCTTTCTTTGCTATTGTTTTCCTAAGCATTGCAAACGTCTAATCACAACTTTTAGTGCCTTTGAAGTTGTCTCCATTTCCTTACTGAACTTCACTGCTTCAGTTAAAGCATTTCAGGATTATGAGTTCTACAGATTGTCCTCTCTGGGAACTCCTCTGCTATGCTTACTGCTTGCAAACTTTCAGGTCCCCAGGTGCCTAGCTGACAATATAATCCATTTAACCACTGTTTGGTCTCTAATAAGCCTATGCTGATACAAACAGAGGAAAAAACAACCAACACAAAACTGGAAAAGCAAAAATACTTTCACTGGCCAAATTCCTTAATTCATATAATAAAAGTGTTTTATCTAACCCTTCCCAGGGCAATGAACATTTTGTTCATGGGAGCTTATGTTTAGCTACAGATGAATCTTCAGGGATCATAATAGTGTATGTATTAAATAAAGCCATAAAATAGGGCAAGAAAGGTCACTGTGCTAGTTAGTGGCAATGTCTTCCACTCAGCAGAACGTACCCAGAACTGTTCCTCCAGGCTTGCTTTAGAATATGTGATCCTATCTTCCCCTTGTTTTAACCTAACATTAAGAAAAGCAAAGCTTGGAATTTTTGTTTGGTTGGTTTTGGTTGTTGGTTTGGTTTTGGTTTTGTTTGTGTTTTCTGCAGAGATTTCAAGGGTGTGCTTGGTCCTTATTTGCAGACTTTTCCCCCACCTAACTGGGAATTTCATTGATAAAGCACTAGAACTCTAACAAAAATACCATGATTCCAGCAGCTGATACTTTGAGAAGGATAAACAAACAAATTAAAGTTTCAGGAATCTGAATAACGCTCCAGGAGGTGGCAACAATGCCAACACGTGGAAATCATTCAAAGACAGCAGTATAGGCTTTATCTCAAAGTCAGCAGAAGCTCATCACAGTCCATAAAAAGAAGTAAGCAGCTATATTAGCACTGAACAGTAAGATTTGCAACAGGAAATTGAATTCTGTAACCAATGAACACTTAAAAATGGCCATAATATTTTAATGTGTGTTTTCCTAAGAGTTTGATTTCACAAATTAGGGGTAGGAAGGGCATCTGATACAAATGTGTCTGGGAATAAATAATGACCAAATGGTTCCATTGAATGGCTGGGAGGGGGGTGTGTGGGTGTGTGTGTAAATCCCTAAACATCTGTAAATAACTCTAAACCAAGCTGTGTTGTTCAGGTTTTTTTTCCCCACAGCTGGATTACTAGTTTTTATTACAACTCAGCTGGCACTGCAAATTAAAATCCTTCTCTTTTTGTTAAACTGCTACTTAAAATGGCTTCTGTCAACTTTTACAGTTGGGTATTATGTTGTCATTTATGCATTAAGTGGGAATGGTTCAACAGCATGAATATTTAAAAACAAGTACATGGAAAGTATTTTAATTGGGTTTCCATTCCTAACTGCTGAGTTATGTTCCCAAAGTTTGGTCAAAGCTTGCTTAAACTTTCAATATCCATGAAGCAGAATCCACTGAACTAATGGAATTTAGATCCCTTGTAGGTGCCTCTCAGGCTATCTGTCCATAGCAGAATAACTGTACTTTGAATGGACATCAGTTGAAGTATTCAGCAAGCTGCTACCATGATGGTTAGTCTATGCTGAACAAGTTATTTGGTAGACTCTTCCTCAGAGATATTAATTAGGAACAAACCCACCGCATTACCACAAACAAAGGTACTGCAGACTGGAAGCACATTGGAAGTTCTGGCTGAGATTTTCACATTGGAGCTATGCAGGGGTAACAAAAAAAAGTCTTTTCATGGCCTACCACATCCATGAAAGGCCTGACATCCATGACGGTGAAATTTGCAAAACAGAGAGTTGCACGAGGATCTAGGTCTAATTCAATGTAAAGTGTGTATCTGAGGATACAACAGGCAATTGTCAGAGGTAAACAGAGGTTGTTTATGTGGGAGTTAGGCAGTTCTGATAAAGTACATTAGGTGTTCACCATCAGGTTTTGAAACAGCTCTTAAAGACTGACTGCAACGTCTTCAGATGTTGTTACAATTGGTTTTTTTCTCTTTAACCTATAAATCACACCCTGCAAATGACAGGTCTTTGGTCTTATCTGCTACACAGAGGCAGTCATGTCCAAGGTTTTTTTTGTCAAGAACATTGCTCCTCCAGACCATCTAACTTTAGAGAAATCCCCATGATCCACATACTGAACTCACTACTTCTATGATAGCTGAATAGAATCACAGAACATACCTGGTTGGAAGAGACCTCAGGGATCATCCAGTCCAACCCTCAACCCAGCAATACAGATAAGGACTCACCCAAAGAGCTGGCAATTACTTAACACTTATGAAAAAATCAGCACATTTATTTAGAAACCAAATAAGGTTTTCAGAAATGTCAAATGATTCCTAAATATCATTAAAGTTCAAATAGGCCTGGATACCTAAGACACATTCAATAATACTGTTGAAAATATCTCCACTTAGCTGTGTGCCTTTGACATCTTGGGCTTTAGAATTTTTATTAAACCACTTGCACTTTACTGGAAACCTTCAAGGGAGGAGAGTTACCCCTGATGGTGATTCCTCATTGATTAACTGTGGAAGCCAGGAGAGTTCACAGCCTTCCTAGCTTTCCTGACACACCAGGTCTTCCTGGCAAGTGTTACAGAGAGTGTAAATTTAACACCTTTTTCTAACTGGCTCTGTCTATTAACTTCAAAACAGATATGCCTAAGTGCCTTGTACTTTAAGCAAGTGACTAAGTCTATATCTTTGTATTATTTAAACATTTTGTAGGTGTAAAGTAAACTATTTTGAAAAACATTATGGCAACTATTAACTTCCTTAAGGTGATAGAAATGGCCCTTTACATTCTGAGTCTTAAAACTACTTAATATCTATAAGGATATCACACTTCCCAAAATAAAATATGCAGCAGATTCACTGCCTGTTACTGAAAAAAATTTCTCTTTCACCTAATCTAGTGATTCATGTCTTAACTAAAATAAGAGGCTGTGAAGCTGAATGAAACTTCCACAATTCCTCATAATGGCTTTTAAGACAATCACATTGGATTTTAAAATATAGCAAAAGAGTAAACATTTCTGTAATTGTGTTTTCTCCACTGGAAAATAATCTGCTTAATTTTAACCCTATGGGGATTTTGTTGTGTGTGATTATTCAACAAGACCAAGTGGAGGGTCCTGCATCTGGGTCGAGGCAGTCCCAGGCACAAATCCAGGCTGGGCAGTGAGTGGCTGGAAAGCAGCCCAGAGGAGAGAGACTTGGGGGTGCTGGTGGGCAAGAAGCTCAACAGGAGCTCTCAGTGTGCACTTGCAGCCCAGAAAGCCAATCAGATCCTGGGCTGCATCAAGAGAAGTGTGGCCAGAAGGGCAAGGGAGGTGATTCTCCCCCTCTACTCAGCCCTGGTGGGACCCCACCTGGAGTACTGTGTCCAGTTCTGGAGCCCCTATTACAAGAGGGATATGGACATGCTGGAATGTGTCCAGAGAAGAGCCATGAGGATGATCAGAGGGCTGGAGCACCTCTCCTATGAGGACAGACTGAAGGAGTTGGGGCTGTTCAGTCTGGAGAAGAGAAGGCTCCGAGGTGACCTCATTGTGGCCTTCCAGTATCTGAAGGGGGCCTACAAGAAGGCTGGGGAAGGACTTCTCAGGATCTCAGGTAGTGATAGGACTAGGGGGAATGGAATGAAGCTGGAGGTGGGGAGATTCAGGCTGGACGTGAGGAGGAGGTTCTTCACCATGAGAGTGGTGAAGTCCTGGAATGGGTTGTCCAGGGAGGTGGTTGGGGTATTTAAGAGCAGGCTGGATGAGGCTCTGGCCAGCCTGATCTAGTGTGGGGTGTCTGGGCTCATGGCAGGGAGGTTGGAACTAGATGATCCTTGTGGTCCCTTCCAACCCTGACTGATAGTATGATATTAGATAAATATCTAAAAAGTGTGTGTTTGAAATGCCTCCTTCAATCTGACAGTGAGGTCCCGACAAGATTTCCTAGTTGTCTTCATTCTTTTCAAAGGGATGGAGTGGGGGTACGGGAGGAGCACACAAATAGGACTTCAGAAAGTTTAGAAAATGCAGTGCATGCTGTTCTCCCAGGTTAAAGCACAGCACCCACAAAAAAAGTCTCCTCCTTCAAAATGATAATGTACTTCAATTAGAAAGAAATAATTTAAAAAATAAATCTTTCTGCACACTTAATCTGAGGTTTATCTCCATTTGAAGTTATATGAGCATTTACTGTCTTCAAAATAGAAAGACCTGTCAGCTTAGTTTTAAGTATATTTAAGGTCAGACTTCCAAATACCTGTTAACTTCCAGGATATGCCACTGCTGATTCCAGCACCAAAAACTAAACCATTTGGCCCATTTTTTCCTCAGTAATTTCTCTCTAAGTACAAGGTATATGTCTTTCTTTATCCAACTCTTTTCAATGTTTTCCTTCAATCTTTGCCTATCCCTGGCTGATGTGACTATCCCGTCAACTCCAACGGCACTCCAGAATTCTAAGAACAATTCTAAGACAACTATAAGCACAGGAAATTAGTCAATGTACTTTGACTGTTAGTCACCAAACTCATTATCTTATAAGAGCAATCCACAGAACTGATGCTACTACTTAGCAAAACCTGGCAAAAGGAGAATCTGAATCAGTTTGTCTTTCTATTTCACATGCACTCTCCCACATGTGATAATATCAAGCAGAGGCATCATATGTTATTATGCTTTATTGCTTAAATGGGCAATTTCCCAACTAAGGCCTTGGGAAGCTCTTCAAATGCAAACCTAATCAGGAAACTTGCAACTCTATAGATTGCACTTGATGAAATACACTGCTCTCCAGCTGACCTTCAAGAAATGCAGCATCAGTTGGAAGCATGCCTCACTCCAATTCTATGACTCAGAATTTAATTACATTAGAGAAGGGTATGATCTGAAAAACTGATGCTGGTTTTATTCCAACCACTGAGCTTGTTGCCAGCTTAGTTATCTACCTCCATTCAGCTGAATGGTCACTTGGGAATCTGTGGTGGCAGTGTTAATACAATGCTCATAGTGCTACTCTTCCTGTGGTGGCTTCTCTCCTGGAGGAAGACACGCTCAGATAAGGTAAAAGGGGGATGCCCAGTAACACAATTCTGCTGGGTAGGAGCTAATTTGTTTTACAAATTTCAGACTGGTGCAGAGAGAAAACTGCTTGATTTATACCTTAATACTCTTTATACTCTTAAACCTAATGACAGGTAAGTGATTGTAGAAGAGATCTAGACCTGCCACTGTTATTGCCACTGTTTCTGGCTAGTAGGGAAGAAGACACTCAAAAAGAGATCTCATAGGAAATTGTTTGATTTGGCTGCCAAATTTTCAGTCTCATAAAATGGGTTTGCTAGAAGCCAAATTAAGGAAAAAAAAAAGCAGGTTTCCATATTAGAAAACAGCCCTGGTACAGAATGTTTCATAATACATTCTTCATACGGGAAGGCTGGTCACTTCCAATAGGCAGTAATTATCTATTCAGCTACAGCGGTGCCATAGCTCATAGGAACAGGATTTACCCAGCTATGTCCTAAACCAAAATTAAGATTTTCATTATTTCAATTATTCCCAAGAGGATGGAAAAGACCATTGTATTGTTGGCTTAGAAATACTATTTGAGCCTGACAATTTCTTACCCAAATAAGATCTTTGTTCTGACAAGAGTTACTACCCAAGTAAAATGCGTAGATATGAAAGCAAGAATTAAATCATATCATGCAAGCCCTCTTTTAACATTGTTCCCTGACAGATGTGTTGATAGACTGTTGCAAAGCTGAAGGCTGTACTTTAATACTCTGACCAAAGTCCATCTGGTCCAGACTTCTGCCTCTAAAAGCAACCAGCGTAATGGCTACAGGGAGAACATTTTAATAAACAGGTACAAGTTAATTTACACCATCTTGATACTGACACTCTCAACACAACAAATCTCATCTCAACAGTATTAACTGTAACAAACACATGCAATTTAACAACCTAATCCCAAGCTTTAAGGCCCCTCTCAACTCATGTACCTACATACTTTAAAAAAACCTAGGACCTTAAAACTCATCCATTCATCCATTCATCCATTAAAAGGAATGTTCCATAGACATTCAGGAATGACAAAGCCCTGACACAATGTGGTAACATCTGCTTGACAGACCACAGGATTCCTTCAGTTGTTCTCTGTTTAAATTTAGATTCTCAAAATTCTTAAAACTGTTCAATCTTAAGTAAAATAAACAAACAAACAAATCCTCATCTGACAGAGAAGTCACCTTGTTTTTCAAACAAATGTACTAAATCTCAACATACAGCCACTGTAAATTGTGGTATCTTTGTCTTCTAGATTAAGCAGCCAACTATCCTTCTAGATTAAGAAGCCAACTATCCTTTCTAGATACTGACTCTGACCAAGACCCTAAATATCTTGATTTATTTAAATGAAAAGAATCCAAACCACAGAGAACACAGAATTCCAGTAATCTACAGTAACAGAAATAGCAGAAGGCCAAAATCTGAAATGATTCAGCTACAAAAGTGAGAATGAAATAAAAGTTAGACACCTAAACACTGAAAGCATCTTTTGGTAATACAGAAATCCCTGACTCGACAGACACACTAACTACTTACTTTCACTGATGCCCAAAGTGTACTTCTCTCTATTTCTAGAATTGAACAATTTGATTTCCAATTAACTCATAAGCCAAATTTGGACACGAAACCAAGGCACTCCTTCACCTAGACTGTCACTGAGCCTTGCTTTGGCAGAGTTTGTAAATCACTCCTTACCAAAAAACCAGGATAAATCCCACAGAGAATGCAGTGGCAGCTATTCTTTTCAAATAACAGCTGGAGCAGAGAAAGGAGAGGAGAGTGGTGCTCCTTCTTTTCTTCGTTTGTGTGAACACATACCCAAAAAGCAGCAGACAGAGGTCCCCTTTGCCTATGTGATTTCAAAACTACACTTCCACCTTTGACAAAATACATATCCAAGATTAAATTTAAATCTTACCAGCAAGGAAAAAATACATAAATGCTGCTTCATCCTCACGCTTTCCTAGTGACTAGATCAGACAGCTCTCCACTTAGTCTGAGGGTGCTTTGAGCTGTGAATGTCTTTTTGAAAGTGCAACCCACCTGCACTGAGGGAAATAAGCATCAAGCTTAGATTAAAAATTCCACTAGAAAAACAGCTGCTAAGAAGTTAGATTATAGCATGCTATGTGTTTCAGCATTGTCTGACAGACTCAACATCATTACAGCATTGGTATCCTGATCAAGAATGCCCTGGTCATTGCACCTCCTTGTTGTGTATAGTATCATAGTGGAAGCACATGTTGCACTGATTTTGTGGCACCATCTTCAAGACTTTTAGAGCCACATTTTCTCAGTCGGGAGTGTCTCATGCTGAAAGCATATTGAAATGCTTCTGCTCAGAAGTGAAAACCAAACTGCTTGCACCTTTTATCTTTATTATCACTTTTTATCAAGTAACCTGGGTTGGTTTGGAACCATGACCATCTTAATCACTCATGGTTGCTAACTTGTCCAAACATTTTCTCTACAGCTCTTATGCATTCCTAAATTGTTTGGGGGTTTTTAGATCTTCTTTTTCCCAGAAAAGGAAAGTAGATACCAAAATCTGTACTTTCAAGGCTCCAGGAAGACTGGACTTAGTAGCGGTTCCCCAGTTGTAATTGCCTCACTAGACAGTTTAAATCCATTAAAAAAGTTCCATGTCAACTCTGTAGCCCGAAGAGTCTTGTCTCCAGAAATAGCTCCTGTTTGAACTTTAGTTGTTCACATATATTTTACATCAAGTCTGTGACTATTTTTCACTTTGGGAGCCTGTGAAATAGGCAGACTCTGGTGCACAAACACAAAGGTAAACCAGCTGGTGCAATGGCTCAGTTAGAAGGCCAGGGGAGCTGCCTGGAGCCACCCCAACAGTTACACTTAGCATGCTGTGGCACACAGCAAGCTACACTCAAATCTTGTATATTTTAAAGCTTTAAGCTCCATCACTGAAAATAAATCAGTGAACCTAGATTTTTTTTTCCTGTATAGCTAAAATAGACAGGGAATATTTTAATTGTCCTTTGATTTGAAACTGCAGGTAATTAAATCTAGTACAGGTCTAATATTTCAGTGTGCTCCCTGTGATCAAAATGATCACATTTACAAAGAGCTACAGGGTACAGGCTGCTAGAAAAAAAAGAGAGTAGGGTTTGTGGATTTTTGGGGTGTTTTGTTTTGCTTCCCCCCTATAAGTTCACAAGATAATTGTTTGCAAATAAATGTAGAACCTTCAGTCAGTGAACAAGTTCATGCCCTATGAAGTCAACAGGAAGAGCAACAGGTAATGTCATGTGCTGAGTGATGCTGTGAAAAGAAAAGGAGGTTGATATCATACAAAGGCTGGCCTTTATCATCACACTCCTAGAGCTTCACTCATACACCTCCAATGGCATTTGTCATCCTTGACTCCAGTGGTTTTATCATTTTTGATGAGGAGTAGGTAAAGGGCATCCTCCCTTCATGAATGCTGAACACTCAGAGCAAATCAAAACAATTTCAAAATAAATGTGTGGTGTGCAAATACACTCAAGCTCTAGAGCCCTGTTCATCTTCTTCAGTCTTGTTAGCTACTCATAAACTTGAGAATTCCCATTCAATTGCCAAGCCATTACATACACTCCACCAATGAATGGCTTGCTATGCAAAACTGCATAGTTTATAGTGACGCTTACTGCGGCACAGCAATTTTACTTGGAGAGATCCAAGCTTAAATGTAGCATGAACTATGTCCAGAAGAGCAAGAGTGGGGCTCAGGGTCAACCCAGCATTGAGGTGAATTAATTTTAAAACCACATGATGAAGCGATCTGTTGCAGGCTTTCAATTATTCTCATAAAAGCTGCACACCAGGCTATTTGGGCTCCTGCACAATAGAATTCAGTTAAATCACTCTTCCACAGTGCCTGCCCACAGCCCATTCAACTCTCAACAGTGCTTCTACTGATTACAAACACTATAATCAATGCCCAAAACAAATTAAAGAGAGGGATAAAGAGTCATCTGCCATCATTTGTATGTTCTTTATCTTTCAAAGGCTTCTAGCAATTAATTTGTTGGAAGTTTTATTGTTATCAAGTGAACACTTTATTTTGTAGGACACTATGGGTAAAGGATGCTATAATGCAAACAAACAATGGCAATCTGTTATTATGCTATAAATCTGCTTCAAATCTGACTCATGCACCGAGGGTTTAGGATCTCTCTAAAGTAACATATTTGTTTACTCATAAGGGGAAAAGGTCCTTCTGTATGTACTGCATAGATTAAAATTTAATCAGAATAAAAATGGCACTCTGCAAAGTACCATTAGGAATAGAGTGATCTGTGGTTTCATCATTAAGGGAGAATTATTTAAATACTTATTGATGAATGAATACAGAAATGCTGGCAGCCATCAGCGTGCCTCTCACTCATAGAAGACAACAAAGTGCAATGAGACGCAGTACGGCCACTAAGGATCCTCTTGTACATGTCTCATGCATCTACCACAGTTAGAGATCACAGAATCTTAGGGGTTGGAAAGCAGGCTCACCTAGGTGGGTCACATATGAACACTTCTGGGTAGGTTTTGAAAATCTCCAGAGAAGGAGACCCCGCAACCTCTCTGGGCAGTCTGTTCCAGTGATCTGTCACCCTCACCATACAGAAGTGTCTCCTCACTTGTACCCCACTGTTCCTTGTCCTATCACTGGGCATCACCAAAACCAGCCTGGCACCTTCATCTCGACACACACCCCTCAGATATTTACAGGTGTTAACAAGATCCCCTCTCAACCTTCTATTCTCCAGACTAAACAGATCCAGGTCTCTCACTCTTCATAGGAGAGATGTTCAAGTCCCACAGTCAACCTCATAGCTCTCTGTTGGATGTTCTCCAGCAGATCCCTGTCTCTCTTGAATAGGGGAGCCCAAAGCTGGACACAGTATTCCAGGTGTGGTCTCAGCTCTAACTAGATCGTTCCTCCTTTTTCTTTTGTTTAACTTTGAACATTCTGCATTGGCCTTTCCCATAACTGTCAAGACCCAGTGGGTATTTCAAATGGCTTAGGTGCCACTTCAGAATCTCCTTACACTACTTGAGAGCAATCACACTTCTTTTTCATCTCCATACTTGCACATGTGTGCATGCATGCATGCAAGTATTTAGCTGTAGGCATACATGGAGCTAAATAAATGTAACAACAACCAAAAAAATCTGATGGCATTTATTTATATCTATATTATGGATATACATTCATTCAAAAACTGAGAGACAGAGTGATGATGCTGAAAGGATGTTGCTAGCATTGCTACATCA
Source organism: Melanerpes formicivorus (assembly GCF_026170545.1). Classification (NCBI taxonomy): domain Eukaryota; kingdom Metazoa; phylum Chordata; class Aves; order Piciformes; family Picidae; genus Melanerpes; species Melanerpes formicivorus. Next base: position 883,122 of record NW_027142411.1, read on the forward strand.
AGCAATCAGATGTTGGGAAAAAAGGGAGAGTGAAAAATTCCTCTCTCAGGATGTGACAATGAGAAATGAATGCTAATCAGCTGGCATAATCACACCTGCTTTAAACACTCTCTTTCCTTTTCAGGGCAATTATTAACTTCACAGAGCAAGGCAGACTGTTCAGAAAGAAAGCATGAAATAGAGCAGCACGGTTTCTCACAGCACCTGTAAGCAGGTTTGCATTGTATAAGTAATTATGATTTGAATGGATATTGCATAGATGTTATCATCTTCGATTATGGCTGCCATTTCCATAATGCCATTTCCATGTGAATGAAGAGCAAAGTCTGGCAGAAAAGTGTTGACCCTCCTAGGCAATAATACACTTCTGATTGTGATAATAGTGGAACTCCTCTGCTCTGTAAAAAAGCAGCTTGTGTATCAAGGACAATTTAATAACAAACCTACAAAGCTATCTTTAATGTAGTCAGTGGTGGTAAAGAAAATGCTAGTTGCTTCCAGCAGTTCAGGCACAAGGATGATTGTCCATAGGGCATTATAGCCAGGCTGGCTACTTTGCTTGGCACTTGAGCATCCTACCCACAGCCTGTTCAGAATGATCACCATTTATTCAATCTAAAGTAAAGAAAAATCCCAAAGGAGGCATGGCATTGATGCCCACAATTTAAGATAAATTACCAGCAACCTCTTTTAAGGAGTTGGCTAAAACCTCACTCAACAAAAATGGTCAAATATTTTGCTTCTGATGTTTGTTTCAACAGAAGCAAAACAAATCCCAGGCTTTGCTTTGCATTCACTCTCAGTGCATATTAAAATGGGTTCTTTTTCAGAGGTGCTACAATATTGCAACTTTAGTCATCAAAGACAGTTTACTAATCCACAGACCCCATGATTGCTGCTCAACTGAGGCAGTATCTTTGTAGACCTAGCACAGAATTAATAACAAGGGCCTGATGAATGTGCATTCTTACAAAAATAATAGATTTGGTCCTTTTTACCATTAAAGATTATTGGAGTTTTGCCACAATAATGAGCTTACTCCTAATAATATTTAACTGTCATATGATTACTGTGTAACAATCCCCTTAGTAATTAGAACTAAACAACACTTATCAAGTCATGCATTATGTTCTGCCTTTCCTAATACCTGACCTTTCAAACTAAGGGTCAAATTACTATCAGGGTATGTGAGCAACACTTAAAAGTGTGAGAAGAGGTATTTTCTATTTCTCCCCATAAAAAAAGTCAGCCAAAGGCCCTCAATTCCCTTAAGCACAATGTATTCTTGGGGTGGGAACCAGAATAACCTCTAGCCTCCAGAAAACTGATTTAGTGAAAAATGGAAGTGAGAAATGGAAGTTCATGATACTCTTCATTTTCTGCATCTGATCTTATAGCTGAATTTCTAACCAGCAGGCATGTGCAAACTTTTCTATAGTCTGGTATCTTGCTGCATTCTCTCTGTGAAGCACAGCTGAGGTAGAGTCACTCTTTCTTTCTATTCTACACTTTAGCTCAGTGATATTTTGATCAGAGAATAGTCCCACCAGGTGGAACACGATGTGTTGCCTATAGTCTCTTTTGTGACAACAGGACCTCATTTAGCCAGCTAACACTGGAGACTAATCCTTAACCACTAGGGGCAACGGAGCTCTCTAAAAACATGCTGAGAAAAGTACAAAATCCAACTCTAGATGTTGTGCACTGGGTACTTCAGCTAGCAGGAACCTGCATAGCTCCACAGATGAGCAAGCAGGACCATGGCTGAATTAAACAGACTTAACTTTTGCTAGTTAAAGACAGCTGGAAAACTGGAAGCTTTTGACTCTATTTTGAGAAAAGTAACTTTGGTGTAGTACCTTACTCATCTATTTCAGATGTTTATGTCTAGCCTTTCCTTTCCTTTTCATTCCTCCAGTAATTCAAGGATAACTAATTTTAAGCTCAGTGCTGTCTTCTTGTTTTCCTTTCTTCATTCTTTCCCGTTTTTGTCTCAGGTCCTGAAATTTGATATGGCACAAAGTCTTACAAGGCAATCTAAACCCACATACACCATCTTAGAACAAGAAGGGGAGCAGAGCTTCTATCATTCCCTTGATTACTTCCAAACAAATGAACAAAAAATAAACAATCCTCTACAGACAGCTCTACATTAAACCTGGCAAAAGTCTTTCCTCAATGATTTGATGCCATGGCTTCATTCAAAATATTTTTTACATGTTGGCTGCAAGAAGCAATTCTACATCTGCCTGAAGTGGCCTCCTCCCACTTGGCCTCTCCTGTTATTACTGTGCTCCAGGTAGATTATAAATTATGAATTGCATTTAGAAATTTGCTGTTGTGTATTTTCTTTGCAGAGAGGGAGCCAGCTCTGATTATTTGTGCTTTGATGTACGCCCGTGCAGTCAAATGAAATCACTGCTGTTATAACAACCTATACATTCCAAGCACTTGACCCAAATGTATTTAAACAATGCAGTAAAGTTTTTGTGTGTGAAAAATCTCTCCCCCACACCTCACACTTCCTCTCTTTTCTTGGGGTCTTTTTATAGCTCAAAATAGCCAAGCTTATCTCGCTGCCAGCATCCTCAGCTCATCTCGGTGTTTGGGGAGATAAGATTAGAGGCCTTGATCCTCCTGCTGTTAGAACAAGACCTCAATCTCTCACTGTCTCTATTTAATCAGGTCCCTATTTTAGCCGCCACAAAGCTGTCAACAAAAGAAAATAAGCTATACTCCATCAAGGGGTTAAATTGGATTTCACAATGTGCAAATGCTCATCTGAACAAAATTCCACCTGCACCCTCCATCAGGCAAATTACTTCTGACTTTTAATTTATTTCTCTAGGAAATGGAAAGGTATGGCATACCGAAAGTCAATAGGGAATAAAGAACGAGGTGTAATCAGCCTGCTCACCAATTCAGAGCCCTCTTCTCTGTCAGCTTTAATAGATTCTCAGACCACACAATTTATAGAATGTAAGATGCATCTTTTCTGGTCTGTGTTTTATTTTGGACTTGTCTAGTTAATGGTCCTAACAAGTGACAACTGATGTTTGTTTGATGTAACAGTGCCTGTGAAGCACACATTGCACAGGCAGATTTTGGACGTCTGCTTGCCTACTCCAGGCTGTTACAGAACTGAACTTCACCTACGCTGATGTGTGGCACTAGAATTCTGTTACAATTCTCCTTAGGAGGCAAGTTGATCAGGTTTTTATTCAGATCTACTATGGAGGCCTCAAAAAATCCCAATTATTAATCATCTGAAACTTAAAGAATATTTTTACTTCTTCATTCAGAATTTTTGGTTAGCAGTATGCTACCAAGACCATCTTCCTTTTCCTGAATACTGATTATATTGGAGTTGCCAAATAATCACTTCACATTCTTTGAAAATACTTTTTCTGGTTTTCCTTCTCCACATTACTTCACTTGTCTTAATTTCACCATGCCAAACCCAAAACCTACTGAAACTGGTAACTCTCCTCACTCCCTTCTCCCAGGGTCAGGAACAGCTTCCATTAAGGTGAAAAGACTCCAGGATAATGAAAGGAGGTTTAATGGAGTCATCATCTACTATGGAAACATTATTGGCATTGCTGTTCTTGTAGCTCCCCTCACTTTATTTGTTTGCTGACCCTATAGGAAGGCAGAATCTGATCTGTATCGGGGGCATCATTAAATTTTAATTGCAATCATAAAGCTTAAAATTAAAAAAAAACACCAAACCACCACATAATTCACATCTGAAGGAAATGTGTCATTCTCATTAATTTTCTGAACAGCATTAGAAAATCTGCATCATATGTGATCCTCACGCAAGGGATAAAAGTCATTTTTTCACTAAACCAAAGAGGAAGAATATCTTTGGCATCTTCTGCTTATTTCCTAATCCCATGTTATGAAATGTGTGCTTGCCTCCAGTGTGTTTATTGCTGTCTAGTAGGACATCTGCTACCTTGCTGCTAACATCTGTCTACCTGTGATCACGTAGTGTTAGGCATAATTTTGTCCTTAATAGCCTTCCTCGGATTTGTCTCCCTGCCTCTGATAGCCTGGATTTTGTGATCCGAAGAATAAAGCTGGTTTGGTTTTTTTGGGGTCTAATTAAGATACACAAATCCTCATAATTGCAAAAGCAAGAGATTTGAATTCTGGATAAAAAATGCCTTTTGTTTTGCTTCTGGGTCCTTCCTCAACTGTGCTACAAGAATTAATTATGGTGGTATTAACAGTCTTGGGAACACGCTATAAAATCAAGGGAATGGAAAATCAAATACTTTGAAGGAAAGAAACCTATAGTGGGATTAAAAGGCACATTACACCCCGCTAATAATTTGCCATTGAAGTTACTCTTTTTATCCTCTTGTAATGGCACAGGTTCATGTTTTTCAGCAGAATGATTTATCTGAAAAATCATAAACCATGTGCCTGAAGTAAACAAGGACAAACAAATTCCATGCAGTAAGGACAAAAGCAGAAACCAAACAGGCAAAGATGTAAAAGCATGCATTACAAAGGTAGATTAAATACAGCTTCTGAGCATTCTATAAAGGAACACTTCACTTAAGCAATTTAGAAACCTGAAACTTCCCACCTCTTCCAGAACAAAGATGCAATATTTCAGTCAGAAATGGTAGGTTACTGGTATATTGTGGAGCAACAGAATAGAGGAGATAAATATTTAAGTTCACTACTGCTTATTGGTCAGCTAAAAGATTCAGGACATTTCATTCCAAAAGTTCATGTTTCAAACAACAGGTTGAAGGGCCCTTAACAACAGCTAAATGCTAGGATGTGTAACATACTCCATACTGAAACCTCATCTGAAGGTTCCTGAATCCATGCAAATGTTGTGAATGGGCATCTTCAGTTATTTTCTATTTGAAGATACAGTGATACATCAAGGAGATCAGCTCTCTGCTATCTCATTATAGCTTATTTTGGAGAGCTGAAAAAATCAAGTGTTAGGCCAGAAGACATTTTGCACCAAACACCACCCCCCCCCTTTTTTGTCTTTCTTTCTTTCTTTTATTTTTTTAATTAAAAACAAAAGCAGAAATAGATTTTGGACACAGTGTTTTATTTTACCTGAAATAAATTTCAGTTGCTTGAAATTTAGCTGATTCAGATTAGGATGCATGCTTGCAAAATCAGCTAGATTTAGTTCAGAAATTTTCATTATTTTTTTTTTAAAGGAGAATTTATAAACCCTTTGAAACAAAGTATGACATCAGTAAAGAGGGGGTTTGTTGTTCTAGATAACTCTCTTTCCTTTAAAATGCAAATCAATATTAACACAAAAACACACAACTAATACACTACTGATTTCAGGTAATATTGGAAATAGCTATACATGGAGTAATGGATCAGGAATAAGTTCTTCAGTATGAGGGTGGTGAGACTCTGGAATAGGTTGGTCAGGGTGGTTGTGGATGCCCCCTCCCTGGAGATGTTTTGGACCGGGTTGGATGAGCCCTTGGGAAACCAAGTCTAGTTGAGAGGCATCCCTGTCTATGGCAGGGGGGTTGGAGTAGATGATCTCTGAGGTCCCTTCCAACCTTAGCCATTCTATGATTAATTATGGGAGATTTATGATATGGAAATATAATACTAGGAAACAGTCACTAGCATAGCCAAATGCAAGTGTTTGGGTTCTCAGACTCTGCTAATCACACTTAATCCCAGACCTTTCTGCAGTATGCTGCAAAGCTCAAGAGTCCTCAGAGTTTCAGCAAAGAAGCTGTCTGACAGATACTGCCTAGTGAAATATGAGCTACTATCACCATCACTATGGCATATTATTAGCAGGTCCATAAGCAGCAGTGTATTTTGGAGAGGCACTGACTTCAGACAGAGTATACTGAGCAAATGCAAATTGTCTTTTGCTTTATAAAACCATAATGTTTTTGAGAACAAAATATCTATTCCATCTCAATGGAATGGTTGAGATGTAAGCCTCTGAAAATAAGAGCTGGGTTGGTTTGGGTTTTGATGTGGGGTTTTTGTGTGTTTGTTTGTGTGTGTGTTTGTGTATGTAAGTTATATATTTGTTCATCAGGACCTGGAAGAGCTTATCAACACTCCAACAAATCCTGACATCTATTCTAGTATTAAGGTACTGCCTATTCAGTTAAAAGCAGGATTGGAGCAATGTTATTAAAATTGGTAGGACTTCCCACCCACACTTCAGAAAGCTCTAGTGTTCCACAGCAAAAGGAGAAAACCACAATTTGCCTGCATACAAGGGTGACCCAGAAAGCTAAATCTTTTCCCCAGGAAAAATAGATAAACTTGTGCTTAAGCTCCTATAATGGCAGTGCACTCAGCTGTTACCTAATAGAGAATGATGTTGGATCACTGAGTTTTCCCTGGATTTTAACATCTCTGCATGCAGTTCTTTCAATAAATAACCCAGTCCAGGTGGTAGAATAAAGAAGACCGATGCAAAAATCAAACAAACAAACCAACCAATCAGCCAACCCTCTGATCTCAGTAATGACTAGCAAGTCAATCAAACTTCCCTCATGCTTTGTCTCATACATCAAGGCTTGAAATCCCAAGCCTGAAGCCAAATACCGGTCACTGTGTTGAGCCAGCTGCAAATGCTTACCACTTATGACAATGCATCTGTTTTCAGGACACTGGTATAAAACCTCTGTGGTGCTTTGCTAATTACAAGCACAGCAGTCATAGAGCATCAGCCTCAGCTCGTGTAAAAATGGGCTGGTGTATAAAGGAAACCACCTATTATTAGCGCTTCACTCTCAAACCCCAAGGGGTCCAGAATCACAGAACTTATTTATCCATACTCCCACACGTGCATTTCATCCCTCCTTCCAGGATACTTGTTCTGCTTCTACGAACTGGGAATCAGCATCACCACTAAGGTGTTCCTCCTTCTGCCCACCAGTAAGTGACTCTCTGGCACCATTTCCAAGAAGTACAAAACTTTCCTTTCTGCAGTCTGAGCGAATGCATCTCCCCCAAATTAAAGTCCTTGCACTGTCACATGCAATACCAGGATTAATTCAGTATCTTTTTCCCTGCCATCGCTTTCAAAGCTTTTCCTGCTTGTTTAGCTTGCTAACTTTAGCATGCTGACACCCCCCATGTTTAATCTCCATGCTCCTGTTCATTCAATGGACTGCTGTAATTTGTTCACAATTGTAGCGGGCGGCACAAAGAAAAGTAATTTTCCCTAGTAATAAGATACATACACACAGCAGCTAGGAAGGGAAGGCACAAATAAAGCCAGATTATCTTGAGAAGTCTGAGGCTGCTCCTTAATGCTAATTTAAGTTTCCATCAATAAGCGGCTCCTACAACATGACACTTCAATACTGATTCCCAGAGAATGTAGGAAGTGGTAAGCTGAATCACCCAAATGAAATCCTCACTATCAGGAGAGTAAAACGAGGATTCGAGCTTTCTCTTTGCCACACTTTCTGCCTTTGCTTTTTATCTGAAACCTGCAGCATGATTCTAACAATGCAGAACACCCAAGACCAAGCCACCTACATTTGCTGCTCTTAACGCCTAGATCTGTAAAAGCAGTAACTAACTAATCAAGTTAGAGTTCTACAGAGAACAGTCAGGGGTGTAACTCTGCGGTGTGTTTTTTGCATCTTATGTGTGTTGTCAGAAGTTTCCATCCCATTTACTCACTTCTCTGATCACCCAAAAGGGCTGTGTCTTCTGAGTTTGATAATGTCCAAAACAGCTCACTCAAGACCTGGCAACATGGAAGGGTGTGAGAAGTACTTCAAGTTTGTCGGGCACCCTTGGAACAGACATTTCCCCCACCTTCCTTGTGCACTACATGGCAAAAGTGACAGCCCTATTCTGGCTGGCTTCTGAGGCAAGTGAGAATACACAGCAGTCAGAGTATCACCTGGTTCTCATACGCTTACAGGCATCTTACATCATGCCATGTATTTTATTTTTTAAGGAAATGGACTAATAATATTCTTAGATAAAAGGTAATAATCCCACATGAAGCACAGATCTTTGTTTAGGTCCACAAATCTGAAAGTGCTTAAGACCAAGAAAAATCAAAGACAGATTTAGCAGATTTTGAGGAGTGTAAAGTCTCCAGCAGTGCTTGTTGTGACATGGCCAGTATTTCAAAAGCTCTCAGCACTCAGGGTTCTTCTGAGCTCTTTTGAGAATCTAGATCTAAGTATTGCATTAGGAGCTGCTGTGTGCTTAGCATACTTAAGTATCAGATCTCTATTGCGGCCTCTTCTGAGCCCTTTAAAAAGTCTGGTCTGCACTTCAAACATGCAGATTCATGCATTGTTTCAGTCCTTGGAGGATTCAAGAGGTTTATAATGATTTTTATTATTTCTTTTTTGAATTGTGAAACTTGAATGAAAAGTGCCTTTCAACAGCTATATAAAGTAGGTTATCTCAGGCAACACATCTGTTATTGTTGCTACAGGAGGTATATGCCAACTATAAATACCATTTATTAGCGGTGAATGATAAAGCCTCAGTGTAACTGAAGGCTTAACAGCAGAATGAATTAACTCCTGCTGCAACTTCAATTTTAACTTCAGGCATTACGGGGGATAACCTCTGGTTCTTAATGCATTGTACCAGTAAAGAGCCAAATGTAAACAAGCAGCTAAACTAAAAATAGCCAGTGGCTACTGGTCATTAGGATTTAGCAGTGAGCAGCTGCTCTGGCTCTTTAAATAGATGTTATTATTTCTGAACATGTAAAGACTTGATGTTAATATTTTAATTTTGAAAGCTGTTTTACCTCCACATTTGAACTGGCTAAGCCAATGCCATGCCTCTCTTTGGAACTTCACATGACAGGAGACAGAGGGAAGGAAGCAATGCAGTCTAAATAGCTTCCTACAGCATTGGAAAAGAAAATACTTTTGGTAAGAATACAGAATTTTTGCTCTTCCTATTTACTCAATGTCCTGAAAGCCACAAGTCTTCCTTCTCGTGGGAGCCAGGAGAGCAGGCAGACAGGCATATAGACTAGAGGAAAGCAGGACAAGTCCTTAGAAACCCAAGTCTAAAGGTTAGAATTCAAGCCAGTCTCATCATGTACCAGAGTGACATGGGATATCGCTATGTTATGGACCAGGAAATACATAAGGATGAGGATCTTAGCTAAAACTCACAAGATGGGCCTACCATGAAGATAGAGATATCATTACATAAATATTAAATAATCTTTTACATGTCACTCTAGCATTTCATTCCAACTTGTCTAATAACTAGATTTCATCTTCCAGAGACATTGTGAGGTTCTCACATAACCAAACTCATCTTACATGCGAACTTAGTGAAAACCAGAAATGTTGCCAATTTTTCTAACTGTTACCTGTAAACCCTGAAAGACACAGCATGTTTCTTGCAGCTTTTCACCATGAGCTCACTCACTTTCAAAAGGGAACTTCTCTCTGTCCCTCAGAAATTAAACTGTAGCAAAGATTCAACAGCACAAAATAAACTTTGGCTGAGGCACAGGAATGAAACAACAGAAGGCTACTTTGAATCAGTCAAAGCTTGGGTATTTTGCAATATGGAGAGTTCTCTTCTAAAGTCATTCTGTTCACATTATAACGGAAACAACTTAGGAAGCAGTCTCCATGAGCAACAAATAAGGAGACCAGCTGATTTACCAACAAAACCAACACCAACCAGATCACCAGTTCACCTCTCTCATAAGCAGAGTTTAGAGCACCTGCTTTTAGATTCTATCCTCATCTAAGGAACAAAACCATTTGGGAATATTGGCTTAGATTTTCCCCCATTCTTTTTTCCATGGCAGCCCCTCCTGCAAAAGTAAGGAAATGCCACCCTACAACATTCCCCAGCTTCCTTGCACTGCTTGTAGCATTTGCAAAGGCAAAGATTAACTGCATGTGTAAATCAGATCCCTTGCATTTGCTATGGTTCTGATTTATGGCTTTGTAATCTTCTTAGCCCAAATTGCAGGGAAGGAAAAAATGGATATTGGAAGAAGTCATAGCAGATGTGTTCACTTCTAAAAAAGAATGCACAACATGTGCTGCAAAATAAAAGCGCCATTTGGCAACATAAAATATCTTGGCATCTGTGTGAATTTGAAACTGCAGTAAAATATTGATATGGTTGACTGATGAAGCTGAAGTTCTGTTTTCCTCTGTCTTTGCATTTGTATGCCTTTAGAGGAAGTCTCCTTTTCATAATGTGGGATTATCTTTGTCTATTCTAGATTTTTGTTTTAATCACCTCGTGTCACTTTGCCTGATGCAATGGTGGGGAAAAAAAACCAGTTCTAGAAGCTGATCAGATGATTTACTTGTGGCCTCATTCCACTGGGGAACTATTTGCCTATTTTTTTCCCCTAAACCTGGTGAATCTCAATATTTAATCTTAAAACTACCATGTAATTAGTGGATTAATTTCTCTTAATTAACAGGCAACACACACACTTTGGTTTAGCTGCATTGAGAATTTCCATAAGGACTGTAAATGGTCAGAAATATCTAAATGTCCTTTGAACAGATACATTTTCTTCAAGAGTAAGTTAGATAAAAGCAAACTAAAAGGGAAAATATATTTACTTGCACAGGTCCAGCTCTGTATTTTAGGCCACTATTCACAGACACCATCTATGGAGTTCACATCTGTTCCTGTTTCTTATCTAGGTTTGAGGCAAATCATTCATACTTTGCAAAGAGTTCAAGATAATAGGGCTACTGGAGGTCTGAAGATGACTACAAAGACCCAAGAATCCATTACTTTTGTTCATATTTACAAAGGGACTTCCTGTTGTGAGATAACTTAGGCAAGGGAAAAAACAAACAAACAAAACCCCAAAACCAAAGCCCAACAACCTTTCAGAAACTGTCTCAAAGCATTTGCCCTCTGATGTACCTGTCCAGAATAGGAAAACAAACAAACAAACATACACATAAAAATGAAAATAAATGAGTATTACTGAATAGAATAGAAGAAACCAGGTTGGAAGGGACCTTCAAGATCATCACGTCCAACCTATCCTCCAACACCACCTAATCAACTAAGCAATGCAACCAAGCACCCTATCAAGCCTCCTCCTAAACACCTCCAGTGATGGTGACTCCACCACCACCCTGGGCAGCCCATTCCAATGGGCACTCACTCTCTCTCTGTAGAATTTCTTCCTAACCTTCAGCCTAAACCTCCCCTGGCACAGCTTAAGACTGTGTCCTCTTGTTCTGGTGCTGGTTGCCTGGGAGAAGAGACCAACCTCTGCCTGTCCACAACCTCCCTTCAGGTAGCTGTAGAGAGCAAGAAGGTCTCCCTGAACCTCCTCTTTTCCAGGCTAAGCAACCCCAGCTCCCTCAGCCTCTCCTCATAGGGCTTGTGTTCCAAGCCCCTCATCAACTTTGTTCCTCTTCTCTGGAGAAAACTGTCATTTCCCCCCTTTGCCTCAAGACCTTAATCTCCATGTCAAAATGAGCTTTATCATTTCTGCATCTGTGACAAATCAATTTTACCTCCTCCACACAACCAATCACTGTGCACCATTAAAATAACACTGCACCCAGGTTTGGAGAAAGCCTAAGAGATTATGAATATTGAGACTACTTCAGAAGTAATTTCCTCCTCATAAAAAAAAACCAAAACCCTTTAGTGTCTGAGTGCTGATATAATATGTGGAGGCTGCAAGCTTTTTCTTTTAATTCACAGCAATTAGTTTCTATCAGGATATACTCCCACTCTCTGGAGAAGTTTTATAAATTGGGGGGAGTGTGTGAGGAAATTGTAACTTCTTAAATCAGATAAAACAACCATGAGACTCTCATGGGTCTGTGATGGACTCTAAAAGCTCACATTTTATGTCACTCTATCATCTGTTCTGTGCAAAAAGAGGTTTTCCCATCAACATTTTCTTTCCTATATGCTTACATTCCTGTAAAGCTTATGAAACTCCTACACATCACTCTTCCTACCACTGAAACCACAGAAGTGTGAGAAAGATGGGCGATATATTGTTATGTATCAAGGCAGTCTTGTAATAAAAGTTCAGAGTCAATACAGCAAACAAGTCAAAAGTTAAAGAGGAGCTAGCAGCTAGTGTGGACTAAAACAATTTCACTTGCAGCAGCAACTTAATGCCTGTAACACACACCATCCAATTTAGCATTTCTGACCTAGCTTTCAGGTTATTGTAATGAGATCACTTGCTTGTTGCTTTTTCCAATTTTCAGTTTTATTCTAAATTAACACATGGGCTGCTTGCAGACCTTTACAAGTGACCTTCAACAGCTGCACAGGTAGCTCTTCTTGGAAATCAGTAGCAAAACCAGATACACACAATGTTTCTTTAGCACATTACCACTTTCTTCCATGGTCTTGTTGGCTGCCGTAGAAATAAATGCTTGCTACAAATCAGAGCCAGAGTAGAAAAAACCCCAAATCCCACAACAACAACAAGAGGCAAAAATGTTTGCTTTTTGCAGGAGATTGTGGTATGCACTACTTTGCCACACACACACAAAATAATTAAAAAAATATATCCTTCCCATGAAATATAACAAGTGTTTCATCTAAGAATCAGCTCACTCCTGTGTTCAGAATTCTGGCCCTGCTTGATAGAAGGGTTGGATGTCGTCCCACCAGCAAGCAAGTTACTGATACCTTCACTCTTGCTTTTATGAAAACCAAGCCAATACTGAGTCTATCTGGCCATAAGGATTACAATACAACCAGGAGTACTCCAGCAAATTATCAGCTTGGTTCAGTTAGTGGATGGATCCCCCAAAATACTACAGTTGGGAAACTCCTTCATTATTACTGAGATTTCATTTAAATAACATCATGCATTTGGGGAGGGCAATTAAAAAAAACACAGTAGTTTGTACCTGAATGTCAAGTCCTGAACAGAATACACAGCTGATACATAAAGACACCATTTAAAATCCACAGTGTCATTCCCATCCCCTTTTTTCTAGAAAAAGACCTTTCTTCTCTAGGCAGGTTGCCCAAAGAGGTGGTAGAGGCCTCATACCTGGAGACATTCAAGGGCAGGCTTGATGGGACTCTGAGCAACCTGATCTAGTTGGGTGCATTCCTGCTTACTGCAGGGGTTTAGACTAGATGACCTTTAAAATTCCCTTCCAACTCGATGCATTTTATGATTCTAAAAGCTAAAATCAAGAGGGAAGCAAATAAATATGCCAAGAGAAATAAGGCTTTATCTGTTCTGCAGACCACAGTGCAACACAGATCAATACTCTGATCAAGCTAGCTTGAGTGTAGCAAGTAGTACTGATGCATTTGCTCTACAATCTTCTCCCTGTGCTGGACAGGTAGGGCCAGCTCTAGGCACTTACACAGCTAGTCCTGCCCTGGTCCTGAAAACTTATTCACTCTGAGCCATCTTGGCTTCCCCTACTGCACACTGAATTGTGCCACATGGACAAAGGTGAAGCAGCAAGTCTAATGCAGTTCATGTGTGATTGGGTTGATACTTTCCCCTTTGAAAGTCTGTGTATCTGATGAACTGAAGTACAGTAAGCAAAAGCTTCTGAAAGTATTCACTGAGCAAATGACTCATCCTCTGGTTAAAAAGTAGATACATACTGGCTCCCCAACAAAATCATGTGGCTATTGCCTTAATGGACACTGAAGCAATAAAGGCTTGACAGGTGGAATAGACATAGGTTTAGAGGCAAAATAAAGCCCTCATTAAGCTTTTCAAGCCTTTGTTGCTGTGGGTTTTTAGCCTCATTTTTGTTTACCTCCTGTATTTCAGCCTGTGGCTGAACAAAAGAGCAGCTGCTGAATCTGATAATATTGTTCAGCTTAGGCACTGCTTAGCAAATCAGAATGGTGTTAAATGGCTTTACTTTATTAGACTGCAGATTTGCATTGCTTAGTCTGTACTGCAGTATGTGTGTTTGTAGATGCTTATGCATTCCTTTTGTAATAAACATGCATTTACTGAAATACATACATATTTTAGAGCAAAGAATTACTGACTACAAAAACTAGAAGAAAGCAATGAAATCTCTTGGTTAGAATAGGAACTATGAAATCAGGATATGTCAGTTTAGATTCCAGCTATGCTAATGAGTGTAAGAACTGTTAATAAATGACAATACCCAATAAATGGAAATTTAATACAGAACTAGAGCATAAAGGCTCTAGAGGTCCACAGATGAGTCAAATCTTGTTAGGAATACCACCATTCTAAGGCACTGGCTACTTATTAATTGTATTTAAATATGCTACATGCCACTTAAATTGGATATAAGAGTGGACTATATAGGAGATTATGATCAGATTATTTCAGTTTCTACATGATATACAAAATCTTGATTAACTATTTTTCATTTTTATGTGAGTCTCCACTTACAAAGTCAAGAGGCTGCTTAGAATCTCCCCATACAAATCTATCCCTGCCACACCAAAGTCCTCTAGAGAGTCTGTCAGGAACCAGCCCTGACTGTTAGGATATTTTGAAAGAGCAGCTTGGGAAAAAAGAGAAACCACCAAGGAATGAAAATGCAAATACAGCCCTGAGAACCCATTGGCATGTGGTGGGCAGAATGATGGAAGAAACAATGAGAATGTGTAAAAAGCTCACGCGTATGTCTTAGGTGAACAAACTTACTAACCTGGCTTCTTAGTCAATAGCAGAAAAGACAGGCTGAAGGAGAACACTTTCAAGTGTTTAATTGGAAACATTAGCAGAGCTTTATCTTCATTTTGGTTATTTTCCCTGAGTTCCTGTAGGAAACAGTATTCAGTACAGTTGCTTTCACTTCTGTTACCTTAGGAGTACATTAATGGCCCTAAATAAATTACGTCTGTAAAACCCCAAAAGCAACAAAAACCTTTTAGCAACTGAAAATTCCACATGTTTCCAAGTGAGGATATCCTGTTTCTTTTTCAAATGTTGGGAAGCCAAAATATGAGGCAGACACTGGGGTGCTCCACAGGTGTCTGTACAGTCAGAGTCTGTAAGGACGCAGGAGGAATGACAAGGTGCAGAAATACCCAGTGTCTCTTGGCCTCATCCAGCCCTAATCATTTGGAGGCCAAACAATGATATTACCTACTCAGTGGAACTTGACTGTTAAACAAAAACTTGGCCTGCAGCCAAAAATGGGTACTTAAACACAAATCTAGTTCTTACAGATTAAAACTCTTATAAACTCACAGCAACAGCATGCAGCCTGGAGAGCTTTCAGAATGTTTGTATTCACAGAACAGTTACTGCCAGGAAGCACCTTGCAGGTCAGAAAGACAAAGCAGAGGAAATAACAAGTGCACTGATAGCAAATTGCCTCGGCATGCAGTGAAAATGGAGCATGTAGTCAAAAAATCAGTGCTCACTTGTCACATGTATCTGACAGGGTAGGGAAAAAGCCCAAAACAACACAGTGCAACTCTTACCTACAGAGTAGCTGCTAAAGAACGTCTGGATTTACTGTAAAAGTGACAATGATGTGTCCCATCCCGGAGTCCCTGGGCGACTATGATTAGGAAAACTGGAACAACAAGTACAAATGAAGCTGTGAGCTTGCTGAATTGCTTTGATGCCTGGGCTTGGGTTCAATTCTCATCATCCCACTGATAAAACAGCTCTGTCATTATAAGTGCCTTAATTTTCCTGTGAATTATCAGACATTTCTGGCATTTAAATGACAGGCGCATTTTAAGCTATATTCCCTATGTCAGCCAAAAACGATGGCATTTTTAGCTTGGGTAAGCCTGAGCAGTTTTATTCACTGCCATTCCAAGTATATTCAAATGACTCAGAGGTAGAGCACGCAGTCATAATTTAATTCGTGACCCTAATTAATTCATCAACTTCATAACTATTCTTCTCATTGGAAACTTGTTCCCATCACTTCAACCTCTGCCTTATAGCTTTAACTTTAAAGCCAGAATGAGAATCATAGCTGCCTTTCCTCTTCCATTAAGATTATTTAAATTACCTTCAATTTCTCCCACTCCCTCAAACAGTGTAATGAGAGCAAGCCAGCTTCCACCAGTAACTAAACTGGAAGACATCTAATACTGAACAAATTAACAGCACACCTTTTATCTTGAACTCCATTAATACCACTACTCGCAAAGTAACAGCCAGGGGACCAGTGTTCCTCAGTGCAAAAGTACTTACTTTTCAATATTAAAAATACAAAGTGCAGCATGAACATTTGACAATATCCCATAGAGATTAGCTGAAACCAGTTTAAGAAAGGTCAGGCACAGCAGGAAAGCCCTGCAGGTCAGAGAGTTTCAGTTAAACTGAGGGGATGTTAGGATGTTTCTCCCCCAGTTCTTGTAATTATGCAGGCCTCCAAAGACTAACAAAGTAATGTTCCTTCTTTCCATGCTAGTGCAAGCAATGCTGTCCTCTCTCTTTTGCAGAGCCCTTTCCTGGTCCTCTGCTTGTATCCTCACTTCTCAGCAAGTGGGTCAGAGAGCACACTGAGAACCCACTGGGTTGCTGACGTGAGGCAAATAATTTTCTACTCACCAAGGGCAGAACTGCTGGTGCAGAACATAATTAAACACTGGCTGTTGCTTTTTTCCCCTCAATATACTTGGAGAAGAGATTAAAAGAACAAGGCTTGGAACTAAATCCAAGGCTGCATTATTGCATTGATAGAAGGTATAAACGGACAGAAGGGAATTCAAGTATGTGGAGAGTGGGATTCTGCATGCTTTTTTTGAAAGCAATAAGAACTTGGTGGTTTATATCATCAAAACTTGTCTGAAATTAGCTGAGCAGTTTAATTGCACAAGAGCAGTTTCACTACGCAACTAAGTGAAGTGCTAGATCGGTATTGCCTGGCTTGGGTTTCACCAGTGAATTAAGTATCTCCCAGCAGAGCATTTTCTTTCAGAGGCAAATATTTCACAAAATCTCTCATTTTGACACTTCCACTTTGATAGCATACCACAGATCAGAAAAAAACTATTCAATTGTGTGTTACAAACCTCACACTAGTAATTGTCTGCTTCTTATCAGGCTCAAAGAAAAACCTAATTTTAACATCTCAACAGGTTACTTGTCAAGTTCCTTCATGTGTACACTTTCAACTGGCTCTGTTTCACTTTCAGACAGTACACAAATGTCTCAGTGTTTCTGACATATAGAAAATAATTGCATCAAAATTTGATTCCACGGATATCAACTAATTGATCTAATAGTTATACATGTGAGCAGTGAAACATTAGCTAAAAGAGGACAGTTTAATAATCGTATCTAACGTGCACAATGGCTAAGCACAGTAGGTTAGTTCCATATTTGCAGGTTTAAGGGTTTTCATGTTTTGCTTTGCAAGATAGATCAAGAGGGAAGAGAAATAAGAAATGTAACAGCTAGTATTTTAAAATCCCGAGGGCAGGAATGCTTAAATCAAGACTGCTGAAAGATAAAAAGTCCTCTTCAGCTGCAAATCACTGGGGGCTATGTAGGTAAAACACCTTGTAAAGCCCTGTAGCAGATAATAGTCAGTTCTGCTGTTCACAATTGCAACTGGGTTTAAAGCCTCCCTCAAAAACAAGAGAGCAAAAAATCCCAACAAGATGAAAAGTGAGTGTGGACCTTCAGTAAGAATCAGAGCTGGCTGGGTAACCTTTTTTTAAAAACACACCCATGCTTGTCCATTCCAACTTGTAATTCTTAAAGCAGAGAAGGTATCTTGTGCCTTGTCTTGTAAGGGACATTACCCTGAATGTTCTATTTCTGATTCTAAAACCAATGGAAAACAGATGGCAAAGTGACAGAACTAAAGCTCCAGGATAATCTACATGAGTGAAGAATAAGTCAGAGGAATTCTGATGTCATCACAAACTCCATCTTCCTGCAGATTAGGTCAAACTTCTACCATTCTGAAAAGAAGACCTGAAGGATAACTCTTCTCCCAATGTATTGTGCAGCTCAGCTCTGACATTCTCTGACATAGCCAAATAAAAAGCACTGAGATTTTTTGGCTTTGAGATACAGCTACTGCGAAAGGCCACCGAATAAAATGATTTTGCTATGTTGTCCCAGCAATGACCTCAATCCTGACTGAGAGCTAATTCAATTCCAAGGACTCTTACAATCAGAGGCTGTCAATTTGCCCCCCTCTTTTATTATTTTTAAAATTTTTTTATAGTAACATCTAATATGGAATAGAGTTACCATGAAGTGAGCTGAGACCAGCAAAATTCACTTCAATTAGATGGCACTGAAATTTCTCCCCTGGAGGAAAAGAGACCACGGCTTTTCATTCACATACCTGTAAAGGTTGTCAGTAAATAAAGTACCGCTGTCTAAGGTAGATTCCTGCTTGCAGTTGGGAGAAAAATGGTTTTTGTACATCTGCTTCTTATGCTGGTGAACAAATCTAAACAAAATGGTGTTTGGGGTCGAAATGGAAATCTTGAACTTTTAATTTATGCATTACTAACTCAACATCCCTCCCAAACTGTCATTTCCTCTTGTAGCATCAGTTCACAGTACAAGCTTTGTTTAGAAATTGCTGGGAAGAAAGGAAAATCATTTGAGAACTTACATTATTCCCATGTGAACTCCCGTGGAAATAAAGAAACTCCTTGTTATTTTATTAATAGCTCTTTTCCATGTATAATAACCCACTGCTTTTGGAGCTGTAATGGTTTTGTGTGCACAAGCATTCAATATTTCACCTTGCAAATAAGCCTCAGACCAAACAAATCAGAACTTCTAGAAAGTTCATAGCCAGTTTCATCTCAGTCGTTTCACTAGGAATTTTAGCTCTCTTGCTATTATCTATACTGTTACTACCTCTCAGTTCAGGGAGTTACACTGCACATGTAGGGAGTTTCATATATAATTCTGTTTGATACCTCCAAGGTGTATCATAGTCTCTGTTTCAGAGACCACCAGGAAGTGCCAGAAGTTGTACACCACCTCACTGAACTCAGGTGGGTAGGATTTAGCCCAGTACTCAAAGCTGTTAAGTAGATGCCTGCGTTTCACAGAATCACAGAATTATTGAGGCTGGAAAAGACCTCTGAGATCATTAAGTCCAGCCTATGACCTATTTCAATGAAGTCCTACTATCTAATTTGCACTACAGCACAAATTGTTATGAGTTAACACAAATTAAACATAGGCAGACTGACCCAAATTTAGTTGTAATTTGAAAAAGTAGGATAAATGAAAGACATTTTGCTACATCAGAGGCTGCAATGCAAAGGAGTTGAAAAATATTCTAATTTGGGAGAGAGGCTTATAATAAAAGGACCCAAATGAATTCTGATTCCAGCTTTTGGGAGGCATGATTTATGTGCAATCACAATAAACAGAAAGAAATTAAAAAAGTGAACTGTGACAAGCATTGTAACATCAGGCCCTGACACTAGTCTTGTTTCCAATCCACAAGGCATTTTGAACTCACCTGATGTTGCCAGATTCTGCTACGCCTCAAATTTGAGCTGTGAGATATAAACTCCTGTCAGCCTCTCCTTGATGTCCTTTCCCTTGATTCTTTCTTCTTTTTCCAGACTAGCTTGGTTTTCCTTCCACTTAATAACACCACCTTGGATGCAGTCTTGCTTAGCTCTTACTGCAGACCAGGGACTAACAATAAGGTGTCACCAATATTAACAGTAATACAAGTTTGTCTGATCTCAGAGTAGGAGCTGAGCCTCTTTTTCTACTAATGCTAGAGACAGAAAGGGTAGCTGTTGCCTGAATCATTTGTTTTTCTTGATTTGCTTTTAAGTAGGTGGCATGAAATTCACATGCCAACATCTCAACATTGCATTATCCCTCTGCTTTTTCCAAGACAATATATACAATTTCTGAAAGATTGGCAAGTGGAACATTCCCTTGTAAAAACATAGTTCTGCTAAAAGAAAGAATAAAGATGGCTAACAAATTAAATACATCTTTTCACAGCTTTAGAAAGATTTTTGTTGCTGGTAAGTGGGCCGAGCTCTATTAAACAGCCTGAAAGGTTGCAAGTGCTACATTTGTACCTGTTGCATCCTCATTAAACACAAATGGGTTTCTGATATTGCAGAAAGATCTTAGCATCAATGATGAGGTTTCAAAAGGAGAGGAGAGGATATTGTAAATCTTGACATATTCATTGCCAGAGTCCTCAAAATGGAGGGGAGAGAATGAAGATATTTGTTGTGTATTTTTGTACTCATGTTCTGTGTTACAGAGACAGTACATTTTACTACTATGAGACAGGGCTCTTTTGGCTCCCTGTGAATTACAGTAGGCATCAATATTAATGCAGCATGCTGGAAATTGAAGGCTCCCAATCCTCAGGCAGAAGGTTTATAAACTTCATGCCAAGACTGAGGCTTCGAGACAATGATGATCTGTCTCTGTACATGTCACCACTTCAGAGCAGAAGATGTCAGAGAGCAGCAACGGTTAAATGCTGCAGGAAAACATCCAATGCCAGGTGGAACAGGTTGCCCAGGGAGATGGTGAATGCCTCCCCTTGCAACGGTATTCAAGGCTAGGCTGAACAACTTGGTCTAGTGGAAGGTGTCCCTGCCTGTGGCAGGGGGCATGGAACTGGATGATCTTTAATGTCCCTCCCAACCCAAACCATTCTATGAATCTATAAATCTCCGTGAAGCGGCGAGGAGTAGTCTCAGTTTCCAGCCACACAAATAAAGATTAGATGAGTATTCACACTTCACACTACGTAAATTGAAATACCTAATATGCTTCCTCTGCTTCTTTATATCCAGACAGATAAAAGGGCAAGTTGGAACAAGTTAAATGCCATTGCCTTGATTTTCTTTATTTTTCCCTCCAATATTTAAGTATCTAGAAAAATAAAAAGAAAACCATAGGTAAAGCTTGACACTTCAGACACTGAGACTGTCAGCATATGTCCCACCTCCATCTCAGCTGAGAACAAAGGACACTGCCACACAGGAGTAATAGCATAACAATCTGCTCTAACAAGTTCATACTTCTGCTATGTAAATGGCATATGGACTTGAAACAGAAATGCAATGTAAAACAGAAGTGTACATGGTAATTCTGCCCTGGAGATACGATGGACAGACAGCTGCATGTTGCAGACAGGATCTATCCAGTAGAGACTAAGCTTGTCTAAATGCATTCTGGGAGACAACCCCCACTGTCAAGAATTTACAACCCAAATGGGGAGAATCAGAGAGGATTTGCCTGGGATCATAGCACTGGGCTGCAAGAACACTAACAGTACAACTAAAGCTTGGTCCTTCCACAACTTGCCAGCCTAGTAGCATGCAAAATTGTAATCTTGAGGTTTTGCCATCAACACCAAGCTGTACAGTTCCAATAACCTAAGATTTATTTGCTCATATTTACTTAGGATTTTGCTGTGGGCTATTTAATAGATGGTTCTATATTCCTTTCTTTGATACCTTCTTACCAGTGCCCCTTTATTTTTCTCAGCAGAATACCCTTGGAAACCTGAAGGATAATAGGCTATTCACAGTTTTAGTCCTAATTAGAAAACATGTTTATATTCTGTGGAGAAATCAGAATCACATAATGCAGGTTGTATCAGCCATCAGAGACTCACTGAAACACCTAATTGGTGTAGCAACATTTACAGTATTTATGACAAGACTGGCACAAAGATATTACACATCACTTGTATGATGTGGGAAGATGATATCCCTAACCTACAAGATGAGCTCCTACATGTGTATGCATAAGGGAGAGGGTAGTGTGTGAATTGGAAAAGATCCATGAGAAACAATTAACTATCTGAAGTAAACTATAACAGGGGGCAGAAAAATAGCATAGCCCATAGCCTACTAATTCTAGAAACTAGTAGCCCTGATCAGCTGATGAGTATTTGTACTGTAACAGTGTTTACAACCCCCCCCAAATCCAACTAGGGTTTTTGTTTCAGGTATTTCACAAGCTCCTAAGGTGCAATGTGGCACAGAACCAGATGATATCTTTTTCCCCCTTGTAATTTGAGCTGTAAGAGTTTATTCTTGACTAACGTCTAGCCTGAGATTTGCAAGTTGGAGCCTTAACCACCTTTAGCAAAATTTAGCCTTAAAGAGAAAGGGGGTGGGGGGGGCAGGTGTCAAAGCAAACAGAAAATGAAAAAATATTTCCTGTTTTGATAATACTAAAATCTGTCTGTGACCTGCAGGAAATCTGTCTGTGACCTGCAGGAAATCTGTCTGTGTTCAGGTCTCACAAGAGAAGGAAACAAATGACAGGTTCATAGCAGTAGTTCTGAAGCTGCCACTCAGATTGGCTCTCATTCTCACTAACAGACCAGATTGAGAAAACAGAATTTGGGTGCCTGAGTTCCAAACTCCCTCATCATTTGCAAATTCCATTTCTAATCTTGACAGCAATAAAGTCTCCTAGAGTTTGTTGATGCCACATAATGCCTTGCTTTGAGGAGACAGAGCTTTCATTTAAGGTGGGCAAAGCACTTTCCCAGAGCAGATATACTGGCTCTGGTGTCAGTTCCTTTACAGTTAGCATGAGAACCTGCACAACATTGCATTGTGCATAGAAACAAATCTAAAGCTTCTGTTGGTGAACAGTAAAATGTTTTTATTGCTGGGCAATGGCATAACATGCTGCATTCTGGTATTACACAAGCCCTAGGCCCTTCGAATGCCACATGTACTCAGCCTTGCCATCCATGGGTTTCAACCAGATGGTAAGATGAGTGTATATTAAATCCTGGCTGAAGAAGTCTAATGAAGTCTAACAAAGCTTTTAAAAAGAAGTTGTACAGTAGCTGAACTGTAGGCTGATATGATGGATGCACTCAGCCCTCCTTCAGCTGAACAGCTGAAGCCATTCTTTCGGCACACAACTACTCTTTGAACTAACAGGAATGATTTTGTCTTTTTCTGCAGTTCTCTGCAGGTCACTACATCAAAAAGCACTGCCTTTGTGAATGACTTCATTACAGAATATCTTTCAAGCAGAGCAACATAAGAACACAACAACTGTATTGGGTCAAATGAAAGATCCAGTTAGGCTGGAGCCTCTCAAAAGAAGATAAGAAGGAGGGCAAGCATACATGGTGTTTCCCCCAGACTCAGCCTGCAACCCTTTCTGCAGTTCATGGGACTCCTGGAGAAAGATGCAGCTTCTGAGCAACAGGAATTTCTGTCATTAATCTGTCCAGCTTTGCCATGCAGTATTTTCTGTAGCACACATTTAACACCACCTAAGCTATGCATTTTAAGCACTTGGATATAAAACTCTCTGGGCACAGCCCATCCATTTGTTCCTGATTGCTCATTGTTTAGCACATTGATCCATGACTAAGGTTACCAGGTACTACGGCAGTACAGCACAGCTTGCTAACAAATGAGACTAACCTCAACAGACAACACGGAAATGAAATAGATGAGAAAATTCCAGCAAGTTCAATAACTCTGGAATCAACCCAGTAATGGCTCAGTGGAGTATTTCCAGTTACTTTTAGTTTGGAGAAGTTAGGGTGGCATCAGAAAGTTAACAGCTGTTTCTACAGCAACAGTAGTAACAAGGATACAAGAAGGTGCATTCATCTGGATCCACAGCCAAATGGTAGCTTGCTCACTTCAAACCCGTTCCTAAAAAACCCTCTCCAACTTCAATAGAAATGGCAGCATTTTATTTGAAAATGAGAAGCAAGAGGAAATGGGGTTTAGTCATGATTCCATTTTTAAAGTTGTTAATAGCCTGAAAATTTAATTTCAGTCATTCTACAGAGTTTTTCTTCACTGTTTTTTTTTTTTTCTTTTTTAGAAGGTGAAATGAATACTTCAGAATGTTAAATCTTTTGATCACTGCAGAGGTGGAATATGTTTCATTTTGTTTCTCTTGAACTACCTTTCAGTTATAAGAACTCTATTCTGTAATTGTTAAAAAAAACTCACTGTGTTTGAAATATCTACTTTATTAGCAGGATCTAGCTCTGTTAAAGTCCATATAATCACAAGCCATTACTGTCACTGTTTTGATGCTCTGCTGTATCATTTCAAAGTCCATGTAGCCTTCCTTCAAAGTAATACTCACTGCTGAGTTAATTTTGAACTAATAATTAAAGTATTTCTTCGAACAAAAAGTTATTCTGGAATGACATGTTGCAGTCTCCACTTGCTTTCATCTTCCCCTTGAGAGACTCTGTTTTACATGAAGTTTTAACTGTCTTTTTCCTAAATGTATATATACTTATGTACATAAAATTCCTTTCAACAGACAAGCTTGCTTCCTTACAGAATCACAGAATCACCAAGGTTGGAAGAGACCTCAAAGATCATCGAGTCCAACCTGTCACCACAGACCTCATGACTAAACCATGGCACCAAGTGCCACGTCCAATCCCCTGTTGAACACCTCCAGGGATGGTGACTCCACCACCTCCCTGGGCAGCACATTCCAATGGTGAATGATTCTCTCAGTGAAGAACTTTCTCCTCACCTTGAGCCTAAACTTCCCCTGGCACAGCTTGAGACTGTATCCTCTTGTTCTGGTGCTGGTTGCTTGAAAGGCCAACTCCCTCCTGGCTACAACCACCTTTCAGGTAGTTGTAGACAGCAAGAAGGTCTCCCCTGATCTTCCTCTTCTCCAAGCTAAACAACCCCAGTTCCCTCAGCCTCTCCTCAAAGGGCTTGTGCTGAAGGCCTCTCACCAGCCTCATTGCCCTTCTCTGGACACGTTCTTAGAGCTCTAAATATACAGCAGTATAGGAATCTGGATGAAAAAAGGCCACTGACTGAAGAGTTACAAAACAGACTGACATTTGCTACCTCAACATTTTGCCTAGAGATGAAGTGGAACATTGTACAGTGTGGAACTCACTCCTACAGGCAAAATCAGGAATCCGAAACTGAAGAATATCTCACTATATTTTTTTTATATAAACACACAGAAACTCTTTTAAGACAGATTTTCTAACATAGAGTTGCTGTTGGATATTTTGAGGTTGTTTGTTGGGTGTTTATAAGGCTTCCATTTGATTCTACCATGCTAGATATTCACTGTTCTAACTGGCAGGGTTAACACTTGCACAGAAATTGGTCTGGGGCACAATTAATTTAAAGATATTTCCCTTAAGTATTCAATCCTCCCATATTAAGTTTCCTATTCTAAACACAAAGGTAAGGCTCAGAAGATAACAGACAATACAACATACTGAAAGCTTGCTGCTGCTGCTCCTAATTCATTATTTCATGAATAATAATAAATATGTGAAGAGAAGACCTTGTGGTGACCTTACGGCTGCCTTCCAATACCTGTCACGATCCTACAGGAAGGCTGCAGAGGGACTTTTCATTAGGATGTCTAGCAATAGGACAACGGGGAATGGTTTGAAGCTGAGGAAGAGCAGATTTAGTCTGGATCTTAGGAAGAAGCTCTTGTACAAGGGTGGTAAGACTTTGGAATAGGTTGCCCAGAGAGGTTGTGGATGTCTCCTCCCTGGGGATATTCAAGGCCAGGTCAGATGAGACCTTGAGCAGCACAATTTATTTGAGATGCATGCCATGGTTGAGAGGTTGGAGTAGATGATCTGTAAGATCCCTTCCAACCCAAGCCATTCTATGATTCTACGAGTCTATGATAAAATAAGTCAACAATTGTTGCAAAGGTATAATTTCTTACTCAGCTTTATGCTGGGCCCAAATGTGAGGCTACAAAGCAGCTAGTTACTGGTGTTATTTATTCCTGCTGCTAAAGAGGAATTGAACCAACGTTAGGTTTGTTCTGCTAGGCAATATGCATATTCATACATGATTTAAAGGTTTTAAGAACTCACTGGAAAAGAGTGCACAGATACAGAATATAATGATTGCTCTTAATAATTTGCATTTCAGGAGCACTTAGAAGTTCCAAATAAAATCAATGAGTCAGTCAGACAGCAACAGCATTAATCTATTATAGGACTGCCCTTGCCATAACGTCATCTTACACAGAGCAAAAAATGTGAGACCAGGAAAGGAAATTAGAAAAACACCACCACACATAAAAACCAAACAACCAAACCAAAGCAAAATCCCCAATCAAAAAAGCCCAACCAGTCAACCAACCAAACAAACCCACAAAAAAAACCCCACCACACATAAAAAAGAAAACCCATTATCTCAATTGAAGGTGAAAAAGATCAGATTTAAACCTAACATTGGTTTCCAAAAGTGGATTCATTGCATAGTCATTTAAAACAAACCAAAGCATAGAATTTTTTCAAACTTCCTTCAAAGGGACCAATATATTTTGACGTTTCGTGGGTTTCAAGCCTTAATGAAAGGTTTTTCCCTTTAACACCTGCCCAAAAATGAAGCTACAATGATTTCTTTGTGCATATCCCCTTCCAGAACATGCATGGGTTCACACATGTTTGAGGTAGGTAGGTAGATAGATAAGGACTCAATACATACTTCTACATATATGGACTTCCTGGTATTAATTTATGTCAGCAGTGAACTGTCAGCTGCATGTGTGTGGAATTTAATTGTTGTTGAGTAGGGATTAACCACATTCTTTATCAAAATACACCTCTGCTTTTTTTTAAAGGAAGGGATGAGGGTGGGGGAAGTCTTAATGATTAACCGAGACAATGCAGAGTAGCTAACCAGCTTCTCATTTTAAATTTATGAACTTCAGCCACACATCTCCACTGATGCCATTCTGACTGCTTCTTTCATGAAGTTCCTACCTAACTTTTGCAGAGGGAGCATGGCATACTGCAATCAGGGACAGCTGAATATTTAAAAACTAGTGTAGATTAAAAAATAAATAACTCCTCACTTTGGAGTTTATATATTTGATGGAATTACTTTGAGGCAAAAATATTTTAATGCATCAATTGCATCTGCACCTGAAAATCAACTTTGCCAAAATCCACTGGAGCACCACTTGCTTTCTTTTTAAATGCAACTTCAGTCTACATGTTTAAATACTTCCATATATCTTATGCAATAGCAATTTACAGATTACATAAAGCAATACTTGGAACAGTCCTTGAGATCAAAGATTCCTTTAATAATTCCACAACTAATTCATTCTTAATGGCCTAAAGACTTTGGTAATAGTCTTACTCTAAACATCCAGAGTTTGCCAAACCTCATTTACTTTTAATGAGATGGCAGATATTTCACAGTGGATAACATTTTTACATATTTCGTGATATAAAGGCTAATTACAGATTTGTGTTCCTTCTGCTCAGCTGGGAGCGTACAAGCTTTTTAGTAGCATCGTATTTGGAAGACTACAATTTAGTGTTACCTAATCCCCAAGGAAGTTAGTTCCAAAAGAGCAAACCGTCCTTATTTAACTCTTCTGTAAACCCAGGAAAATTGTCATTCCCAAAGCAGCTTAATGAACTGTTTGCTTCCATGTACAGCAGGACAAGGCATGCAGATGAGAGCTTAGCTGTATCACTCAACAGGCCAATGGTATTGCCATTAGATACCACAACATCCAAAGGCAAGGCCTTCAGTGCATAGAGCTCTACAGTGCTCCCAAATAAACTCTCAAGTGTTCCTTCATTGTTTCCCCCTTCCCTGAGAAATGTTTGTGTTTTGACAATCTTTATTGGGGTGGGACATGCAGGGGGAGAAAATGAATAATTGTTTTTCTCTCACACTTCTCAAGTGGGACTGCCATAAAAGAACTGTAAGAACTTCTTTGTAGACCCAAATCTCCAGAGCAAAAACTTTAGGTGCTTGTTGAATTACTACACAAGTTTCTGGGCAAAAATACATCAGGACTGTGAGCAAAATAAGACCTCTCTTTCCTTTTTTTTCCTTTTTTGGCTGGTTGGTTGGTTTGGGCTTTTTGTTTGGGCTTTTTGTTGTCTTTTGTTTTTCTTGTGGTGGTGGTGGTTATCACAGTATCACTTAGGTTGGAAAGGACCTCGAGGATCGTCGAGTCCAACCTATCAACACAGACCCCATGACTAGACCATGGCACCCAGTGCCACGTCCAATCTCCCCTTGAATGCCTCCAGGGTCGATGACTCGACCACCTCCCTGGGCAACCCGTTCCAATGCCGAATGACTCGCTCGGTGAAGAACTTCCTCCTCACCTCGAGTCCAAACCTCCCCTGGCACAGCCCGAGACTGTGTCCCCTTGTTCTGGTGCTGGTTGCCTGGGAGAAGAGGCCAACCCCTTCCTGGCTACAACCACCCTTCAGGTAGTTGTAGAGGGCAACGAGGTCACCCCTGAGCCTCCTCTTCTCCAGGCTAAACAATCCCAGCTCCCTCAGCCTCTCCTCATAGGGCTTGTGTTCAAGGCCTCTCCCCAGCCTTGTTGCCCTTCTCTGGACATGCTCAAGTGTTTCGATGTCCTTCTTAAACTGAGGGGCCCAGAACCGGACACAGTTGGCTTTTAAATGTGTGTTCCTTTAATACTTTTCATAAAAATCCTAGCCTCAGACATGTGATTGAAAAGAATGGCTATAACAAAAAACTTCTCTTCAATGTTAACATAGGATCACTGCTTCCAGACATCTTATTTAGCTTTGTCCATTTTAGGTCTCTAAAACAAGAGAATCCATTCACATTCCTTGGAGAACCGGATTGATTGCTTTCATCACCAGCATCAAAGACTTACTTTCAGCATCTAGTTGGGCATATATGCTGCTAGACTTATTGAAGTGTTTATTTTCCCTTTAATAAGCTTCCATTCTCTACTCACAAAAGAGGTTCTGATTTTAAGGCCAGATAAGGGGTTTTTCCCCATAATCATTAATAAATCTTTAGAATCACTCCAAATTATCACAAAATCAATGACTTAAGTGTTATTTACTTAAATTAGTATTTCCTTTTCACCAAGTGCAAGGGAATCACACTGTAAGAGAGCATTTGCCACAGTAACATTTTCACCGTAACTACCACAGGCTAATATTCTGCGTAAAATTACTACCATGAATTAACTTTATGTCTGCAGAAAATGAGATTGTATGTAATTACTGATTTCCATTCACAATAAACTAAGCAAATTATCTTCACAAACAAAAAATGCACCACAAATTTGTTTTGAGGCATAATGAAGAAATAAATTTGTGAAAGAAATATGGACTGGATCTGCCAAATTGTTGTAAATGATAGCTTCTTTAAAATTAAGGCATGTAATTGCAATTGGAAAATGTTATCCTCTTAATGGTTGTGTTATTATTTAGGTAGACCAATAATCCTCTTTGCTGATGCCTCATTTCTAAACTATTGGCAGATTTTATGCATTTTAATATCAAAATGCCATGCAATCTATAAATAGAATGATTTACCATTTGCAGGATTAGGTTTGTCCTAATGAATTTTAGAGGATTTTTAACATGGAGATAAAACTGCTTGGTGGAAAGTCTCACATTTTTTTCTGCTCATATTATTTAACTGAGTGTACTCATTCAATAGACAAGATTGTTTTAACATATGGTTCCCTGAGTTTAATGTTAATGGGTGAAAATCAGCGTACTGAATATGACATTTTAAATCAAAGCAAGCAATCAGTTTGATGATGTTTTAACAATTGCACATTACATCCTACAATAAAACTGCAAACTTCACTTCTTTAAAATGCCACAGAAATTAAAACATTCAGATTGTTGCAAGGCATCAGTGCTATCTGACATTTCAAAAGCACTAAATCCTGTCTGACACACCCTCTAGCTTGTTGCTGACCATGCATTTTAAGACATTGTTAAAGATTTTAACTGCTTTTAAGTGGCCAAGCTCGCAAAAATCCTTCAGGTTTGAGGATATTCGCTGACATTTGTATCCATACAGAATTCAGCAGTACACTGTTACTAAAAAATGTGAATTGCTTCTCCCTCTCCAAAAAACTTATTTTTGCTCATAGTTATTATGATACTTTTTTTCTTTCTTTTTCTCTCAGAATACCCAAAAATAGACCAACAAAAACCCCACATTCAAGTTGTCATTTGAAATAACTGGTGTTCAAATCAGTAGAAATCACTAGAGACAATAGTGTAAGATGGCTTTTCCCCAGCAGTCTTCCAAAACAGCTAAATAACTATTGCACATAGCAAGAATTCAAAAAAGGTATCTAAAAATACAGTGCAGTAACTGTGTCATGCTGCTAGATATTAGACAAATAGGAATCACATTCCAGATTCCCTTCTCAGCACAAACAAATCCCTCCACAACATGAGGACTCTCAAGGTTGCTCTCATCCTTGTGGCTACCTCGTCCCATCCCATGTCAGGGCCCTTCATACTTCCATTTCTTTCCTTTGCATCTACCACAGTTTTGCTTTTAGGAAAGCTAACCTAACAAAGCTCAACTGGAAAAGAGACATGTTGCGGGGGGGGGGGGAGCTTAAGAAAATTTGCCCTTTTCAGACAGATT
Organism: Melanerpes formicivorus; assembly: GCF_026170545.1. Classification (NCBI taxonomy): domain Eukaryota; kingdom Metazoa; phylum Chordata; class Aves; order Piciformes; family Picidae; genus Melanerpes; species Melanerpes formicivorus. The sequence goes on from NW_027142411.1 coordinate 913,413, forward strand.
CAGGTTAGAATTATCTTAAAATAAAATACCTGATTTATTACAGAGTTTCTATACTTTAGCTGAACAAGTGAGGGAAGGGTATAGTAATCTTCGTTTGTACTCCCCATGCACCTGAAACAGCTTAGACCAGAGCAACTATTAATGAATTATAGAAATTTCCTTTCCTGTTGGGTATGTTAACACCACAGCTAGCAAATGGGGGGAAGCTTTCCTCCTAGCCCAAACTAGGAAAAGAAAGCTACAGTGAAACAGGAGCTTGCATATACTCACTTCCATATAGGCTAAGGCAGCCTTGCCACATTTTTAATGCAAACTATAATGAAGCTAAATTGTGGTTTGCAAGAATTAGCTTTGCATTACACTACATTTGTTAAGAATATAAGCAGAAAGAGATACAGTAACCTAAAGGTCAGTACATATCTGTTGGAAATAGCTTCCGTGCTGAAGAAAATGCCATTTCCTATGCCAACTGCAAACCCATGTTTGATGTTGCTGTGATGGTCTAGCAGGCTTTTAAAGACAATTTATTGTGAAGTGGGTTCTAAATGACTGTTAAAGATGTCTTTCCATGTTGGAAGGAAGACTCACTATTGGTTTTGTTCAATATTTTCTTTCCAAACTTACAACTGTTGAAGTTTGGATCGCACATTTGGACACTGATGGAAAGTACAGAGCAGAAAACAGTGGCCTTAAGTTTTTTACCTGAATAAGACTAAGCATGTCACACAACCACCCTTTTTCTTCTAAAAGGGAGCAATGCTATGTTGACAATATAAGAGTTGAAATTCCTAACAGAAGTATGGTAGTCACCCCTGAACCGCCCAGGCAACGCTAAATAGCGGCAATTTTAAAATAAGGAATTTTCAGGGATGGTTCATGGGTGCTACACAAAGTTGCAGGTTCTGTATCCAGATGTTTGCTCTCCCTCTCCCACCCAGGATCTTCATTGTATGTCTTGTGTATTATGTCCAAACACACAGGAGATTCCTCATAGCCCACACCTCCTGATTGTGCTGCGGTATCTCAGAGCACAGAGCTCTGCTCCTAGCACTGAATTACTGCCTTTATCAACAAGACAAACACTCCAAGTGGCAACAGCCAAGTTAGTGCTCCTGCCAACTACTACATAAAGCAGTGGGAGTAAAACAGAGTATATCGAGATTCCCAGCATAGTCAATTAGTCAGTAATGAGAAAGTGATTCTCAATCATCCAGATAATCCAGAGAGATCCTGTTCTTTGGTGACTGCCCTAAGCATGAGACAAGGCTTTGAATTCTGGTATGAAATCATTAAACCAGTCTGGCTTTCATTTTTGTCAGACAGTGCAGAGAGAACACAATAGGTAACTGGAGACAATCAGTGATTATTATGAGTGATGAAAAAGACAGAAAATCCAATAAACCTAGGCAAAAGGGCAACTTAATCTGCAAGTCCCTGTTGTCTTAATTCCATATTAACCAGGTGGCTTTACATTATATACAGATCACTAGATGCTTGCTTACAATCCCAGTTTGGCTTCTCCCGTCACATCCACTCAAATCAGGCTTAGCTGCTGCTTTAAGAGAGCTGTGCTGTGAAGAATAGCCCTATTCTACCAAGAGAATGAAGTGAAAACTCTTTACATTAGGCATCTTGTTTTGCTTCTTGTGTAAACCACTCCAATGACAATTTCTCACTTCTTTGTAAAGTAAATCCATATATTTTAAACACTAAAATCAATCTGTGATTCAGTATCAAAATCGCTGAGTACTTCTGGGTGAAAATCAAAAGGTTAAAGGCAGACTAATGCCTGAAGTGTCACTGGAGAGGAAAGGGCACTTAGTATTTGATTTCTTACTGCCTCGTGCTCTGTTGAACATCAAATGGAATGGATTTAGCCTCAATAAAGGTAGTTAAGAGCTCATTCTGATAAAAAAAGAAAACTCTCCCTTTATCAAATGCTTTATGGTGATTATACAGTGTCATTAATTAATATTTTCATGCACCTTGGATTCTAAAATGAAGAAAATTACTTTCAAATGGAACTACTGCTCATAAATGTGGATGTCTCCCCACACAGTTTAGTGCCAGGCCAGATATTTTCTATTCCATATGCAGAAAATGCAGTAGATGTCTGTGAGATCTTGTAGAGAATCTCAGCCCCAGAGGGCTTCACTGCAAACAGCCATAAATTAATGTAGTCCTAAAGTCACATTTTAAGGCAGGCACTGCACAGAACCACAAATATTTCCATGATGTAGAAAAGTAAAGACAAATATTTACTTTCAATGAGGTATCTGTGAGGATTGATTCCTGAGTTGATGCCTCTTCTGTCTCCCTTTTCTCCATGTATAAAATGTATTTTGCCTGATAGATGAGATTGTTGTGGGACTGATTAATTCATTAATGACTGTATGCTGAGCACCAGAAGTATCCCAAGAATTAGCTGCTGCTCTGTGGTTATTGTTTATTTGGCTTATGGGGGAGGGCTGAAGGGGATATAATGCTGGTTGAAATAAAACATCTTCACCCAGGTAATTTGCATGCTCTTACTCTTATTTTAGGCCACGACAAAACAGGACAGTGAGTGAAAAAGTAAGTGGGAAATTGTCTTACTTGAAGAAACTTAAATGCCTTCTTAGAAGCTGAAGAGGAAAAGGGCTAGAGGGGGGAAAAATAAAAATACAAGAAACAGTTCCAAGACACAAAAGGCATCTCATCCAGGAAACAATGAATAATGTGACATGAGCTCAAGAACACCACTATATGTCTGGCACATTTCTTTTTCCACAGAATGCAAAAGCAGAAAAGCTAAGAATTTATTGAGCTGTTAATAATAAAATAATAATAATATCAACAACACCACCAACTGAAAAACAAACAAACAATAAATATCCACACAAAAATCTTAGAAGATAGAAGCAGTGTTAGAAAGAGTCACCATATCAGCAACATCTCCCAACAACTACTAATGAAATATATTTCTCTAGTCTTGAGCCATCATTGTAGTTTAGAAAGGTAGCCACAGACTGACAGTGAGGAACTGTGGTTGAAAAAGGCTTAATACTGGGAAGAACATTCCAGAACAATACCATGTAACACAAACATTTGTTGTGTAGACCTCAGATTATAAAAGAGCTGTTCTGACTTGTCTAAACAGTGTTTTTCATACAAAAGCCAGTGCAAGTGACTGTGGTATAAAAGATGAGATATCTGTCTGTGTTGTTGCAGAATTTGCCCAAGGAAACTTGCCTTATTGAATAGAAAAATGGTCTTTTACATTTAATAGCTTATAATTATAGTCCAATCCTCTATCTGCCTGTCTACTGCATATATAAAATTGACATTGAAAAGGGAAAAACAAACAAACAAACAAACCAAAACAAAACACACACACACAAAAAACACAACCAAAACCAACAAACCACCAAGACTGGAGGGAAAAGGAGAGATCTCAGAAAATTAATCCTGGAACATTATCTCATTTCTTACTCATGATGCAGGCTGATAACATGACCGCATATTTATGTCCTCAGCATCTGAGGGTCAGCATCCTGATCAATTAAATTCCTAAATACCTCAAAGGCAGGGCTACAAAATCTTCCAACTTCATTGCAAGAACTGATAACATCAAATAAATGAGACAGGGGTATTAATATGAAATGGATTTTGCAGATCATCCCTCTACTTCACATTGCAGCCAGAATCTGGCAAAAAGCAACTGACAGACAGATATTGATTGACTCATGTCCACAGGCATTCTGGATTTAACAGGAATCCTGAAAGGTTGATGTCTTGACTTGCAGGCTTGGGAATGGATATACTGGGAGTTATACAGCTCTGACCAAAAGAACTTGCATTCAAGGTGTAAAATAGGCGAGGCATAGCTAAGAAACCAGTAATGGCTTTGAGTCATACATCTGGCTCATTTAATGTTGGAGTCTATTCAGTGAACAACTCAGGGTCCTGGTAACAGAACTGAAGAAAAAAATAATATTAAAAAAAAAAAAAGAAAAGAAAAATAAATAAAAGAGCCAACTTTTCAGCTGCTGGGTCAGTGGAGTACAAAACTTCAGTGATTCTTACCCAGGAAAGCACTAGATCAAATACATACAGTCAATCTGATGTCTTAAATAGCTACTTATCACTGCAGGCAGAACAATTTCTGTTTTCCTGATAGGAATTCTAAAATTCCCAATTTACAGGAATACCAGAGGGCAAAGAACTCATTCTAATGCAGAAGGTACTAGGGAAATTTGACTGACATAACAAAGAGCATTTCAAAAATGAAAAACTATGTTCAGTCATTACAATGTTGAATGAAAGCTGAGAGAAAGAGGATGACTCCTCCATGTAATGCCTGTGTGGATTATTTCCCTCCAGCTCCATGTAGACACTAGAGTCACAAAACAAAATCAGCTTTAAGTATAAAGCAGTTTATACACACGAAAAGTCCCTTTGTGCTAAGTGCCAACAAAGAACACATTGTACATTAATTGCTGGTCTCTCAGTCCAGACCATCTGTCTCTACAACGTAATGAAGGCTGGCAGCATTGCTGCTATTTGCTCAATAACTAAAATTGGGTCTGAACTAAACCCTCCTCACTGTCTTGTTACACTATGAGCTTGACTTTTGTGAACTGAGATAAAAATGCAGTGCACAGACACCTTTTAGAAGCAATGACTGAACCTGCTGTAAAGGCACCTGAAACTGAAAACAGAGGGCATCAGTAGGGATAATGGGAAAGAAGAGAAACCACCAACCACACTTGAAAGCAGGGTGCATTCAAACTGCTGTGCTTTCACATGGTGAGAACATTTAGTACATATGCCTCTGAGTATTGCTGAGTCATTGTGAGGGTTCAGACACATTCCAGTACTAGAACTTGGAAATATATTTCTAATTGTTTAGATGCATCTATAGGAACTTATGTGACTGATGTCGGTAAGCAGCTGTGAAAGTCTAAACAGACTTAGCTTACACACAAGGATAATGAAATACCAGAAAGCTGAGTAGTAGTATTTGATATTAAAAGAGCCATAAGTCATATGAGCTGCTCTGCAGAAGAGAAATGTGAGCAACACAGACTGCATTTACCATTTAATGTCAGTAGGCAAAAACTAAACTCTAAAGGCAGCTCTGAGGAATTTACACTACGTCATCTGTGGAAGTGACATGCCATCTTCAGAGAACTCAGGAAGACGTTTCCTTGATTGGGGTTTTCAAGGAGACAGTGCAAAGATGCAGTCCTTAGTATGCTGCAAGTTCTTCCTGCTTTGTAGTGCCCATCTAGCCGTGTAGGTGTGGTGGCAAGTAACGATTTTAATGCTCAATTGCTGTGGCTAAGATCTATCTGAACTAATGCTCAGCCAGTCAGCTGCTCAAGAGGAAGATGCAAGTCATCCTTGAATTTGTGCCTTCCCCCATAGAAGGGAAACATACATTGCTTGACAGGCAACAAGATACAAGGAGGATCTGTGCAGCTGACTATTGAAGGCAGATCTGACCACAATTCTGTGGCAGCAATCCAGTTACTACTCCAGCTTGCACAGCAGTCCGAGGATGTGGCTGAGTAGCAGAAAAATAATAAGCCATTTTCATAGACACATAATTCACACAGCTTTCTGAAACAATGTGGCCATGTTACTGCAAAACTTCTCTTTGGAAAGCTGGATTCATCGATTCCTAGCCTGCTGAGGAAGACTGATGATGTTTCATTATTTTCTGGCTTCAAGATCAACTGGGAGAAGACAGAGGTTCTACTGCTTTCCAGATTTTGCCCCAGGAAATCTGTCCTCATCTTGCAATTTGCTGTGGTTTGTTTTGTACTGCCAGAGTGTTATGAAGTGCTCAGGTATTTGGGATTTTCAATAACTCATTGACATGGGGAGCAAACATTTTTCACCATTAATTAAAATCCTGCAAAGAGATTTTGACAGATGGAAGTGATTGAACTTATTGCTACGGGGAAAGGTCAATTCCATTACAATGATTTTCACTCCAAAAAATTAATTATTGGCTGTTGAAGATACCATTGGAGAGTCTGAAGGGTTTTTTTTCCCCAAAGTCAGAACAACTGTTCAAAGAGTTCCTATCAGATGGAAAAGACATTACTGTACTCAGACCAAAAATCCTGGAGATAAATCGTTCTGCTCAATCTATATGCCTAGAAAAATGCTAATGTCTTTCATTGATTCCAACTGCTCCCTTACAGCATCAAGTGCTTATTAAATTGTCCAGAATTTCATTCTAGCAGGGGGATAGTCTTTGTAAAAACTGGGATGTCTGCCATTATATAAACTGGTTCTCACTTATGAGGACCCAGTATTCATGCTAGAATTAGTCTGAGCTTTGGTTTCCAAACCACCACAGCAACATTTTTTTGTAAGCTGTAGGATGCCTAATTCCATTTTTTCCTGAAAGCAAAGCATGTGTGTGCCTGAGAGTGGAAAATAAAACAGAAGTGCTCATAATATAAATGAAAGATGGGAATGAAACACTGGAATCCATCATCCAGCACTGGGGTCTCCCCTGGAAGAGAGATAGAGAGCTCCTGAAGACAGTCCAGCAGAGAGCCACTAAGGTGATTAAAGGATTGAGGCATGTCTCATACAAGGAAAGGCTGAGAGAGCTGAGACTGTTGAGCCTGTATAAGAGAAGGTTCAGGGGGAATCTCTACAGTGTATATAAACATCTAAAGGAAGGACATAAAGATGGTGCCAGGTGCTTCCCAGTGATGGTCAGCAACAGGAGAAAAGACAGGGAAGACAAACTGAGACAGAGGAGGTTCTACCTGGACATCAGGAACTGCCACTTCAGTGAGGATGACCAAGCACTGACACAGGTTGCCCTGGGAAGTAGTGGAGCCTCCATACTTAAAGATATTCAAAAGCCATCTAGTCCTGGGCAGTCTTCTCCAGGTGACCCTGCTTGAGCAGAATAGTTGGACAAGATGACCTCCAGAGGTCCCTTCTTACCTCAACCATTCAATAATTCTGTGATCCCACATCTTATATCTAAACTGCTTCACTTCAAATAGTGTGGTCACCCAAGACAGGGCCTCTGTAAATACACAAAGGCTAAGCAGTGGATACAGGTCATACATTTGTTCTCAGGGTACAGGTGAGCTTCAGTCAGGTGATTCATCCCAGTAGCATGCCTCACCATGTTAAACACACTTTCTGTATGCTACAACAGCTAATCCCTGTCTGCTCCTTTATATATACAAAGTATGATTTACTTAACTTCCAAGCACCTCATGCAGTCTAGTGGAAACAGGGACTCAGGAAAAAAAACAAACACTACTCAACTTTTAGCACCTAAATATGCAATTTAGACCTTGAGGGACCTTGCCAGACTTTGGTCTGGCAAACATCCCTCTAAAAGGAAACAGATCTGTCTCCTATTAGTGCAATAATATAATGTTGTTCTGCACCTTACAAAGAACTCCTGGGTTTGAAAACCTGGTCTGATAATCAGCTCCATACTCATGGGAAAACAAGATTTACTCCTCCCCATATTTCTCTTCTGGTGTAATGTTCTAGAAAATGCCAACACCATTCTCTGCTGCACTCATTCTCTGCTGCAACAGCAATGATAACAGTGGGTCAAAAGTTCCCACAGAAAACTGGCAAAACCGTAATTCAGCACTGGACAAAACAGGTCTATTTTTCTAGGCTGCTTGCTCTTCCATAGCATGATTTAAATGAAATCCCACCATAACCAACATTTGTAGATGCCTGCATGAGCTAAAAGATGTGGCTTCTTTTTCCCAGCCCTGGGACTGTAGCAGTTGCTGATGGAGTCAACAGCGTAGTACAGACTCTAGATAGATTTGAGCACTGTCTGAAAGATGATTTTGCATGACTTTCCGAGAGCACATGTCATGAAAAGTACACTTGAGCAACCTAAAACTCCCAATCTTTTTCATTTTTGTAGTTCCATAGTTTCACAAGCTTGAAAATTCCTGAGAAAGCATGCAGTTTAAAACTAACTAACTAAATAACATTCTTGCAATTGGTGCCAACCCAGTGGGACTGAAAATGTGTTGTGTGCAGATATAAGGAAAGGGGCAGCGGTACAAGAATACCCCTCTCTCAGAAAGTTGGAAGCCAAACATCTCTGCATGAGGCAATGACAACACCAGATGAAAAATACGAAGCTATGTGATGTACCTAACTAAAATCTTCAGCTCAACCCAGAGTCTCATCTGCTGTATGATATTTAAGCACTCCACTAACAAAGGAAAAATAAAGAAGGAGTGTGTGGATTTGCACCTGAAGCTGCTCTGAGACATGCTGGCAAAATGAAGTGACATATTTCATTATTGCTCATTTTTCTTAAGGTGTGGCCTGCTGCCCAAAGGACAACCCCAGCTACCAAAGCTAGGATTCACACAGCTGACAACTAGTCCTAAACCAAAAGCTTTTCAGTTTCACACATTTTAACCCAATTCCACAGACCAGTATTTCACGTTTACAACAATGTGGTTTAAAGATAAGGTTGGAGAATAGACAACCAACCTTTCGGTGGCACAGAACCACAGAATGTTAAGGGTTGGAAGGGACCTCCAGAGATCACAAAGTCCAAGCCTCTGTGAAAGCAGGATGGCCTAGGACAGGCTGCACAGGAACACACCCAGGGGCCTTTTGAAAGTCTGCAGAGGAAGAGACTCCACAACCTCTCTGTGCAGCCTGTTCCAGGGCTAAGTGACTAAGTGATAGGGTTTGCATTTTGACCCTATAAGTCCTTGTATTTTTAATCTAACCTGTAAGTCCAACATGCATTTTCCCTCTGTCTTAATTACTGCAATTAATTTATGCAGTTAGAAGGTCAGTTAAATATTTTCAAATGTTTTCCAAACTTTATAAAGAAATAAAGTACACAGCATTGAAAAAAAAAAAAACCAAAACCAAACAAACACCACCACCAACACCCTACACAAAACTCCCACTACTTACAAAAAAACCCCACTAACATCAATTCACCATCTCCTCCTTCGGAATGGGACAGAGGGAGCAGGATTACAGAAGTCATGTCAGCTTAGCTGTTTGAATACGTTGTTGAAATAAAACAAGCTGACCTTGTTACCTGAACAATCCATTCTACATATTACTTTTGAATGAGTTCTTGATGCAGAAAGGCAGAATATTAGTCAAACATACCTCTGCAAAAGCAAAGATTCAACTAATTTTCCTATTATTATCTCCATTACAATCAAATTACTTAAGAGCAGTATCTCTTAAGGATGATAGAAATTCATATTTTTATATATTTCAAGCCCTCTCCAGGAAATTAATCTCTAAATGGAATGAAATAGACCCATTTCAGTTTTCTGGTAGTCAGTGCACAATTTTTACACAAGACATGACCAGAGCTGGTCCTCACCTGAACACCAGTGGAGATAACAGAGGTAAAGAGACAATTCACCCTAGCTTCTACTCCCCTCTAAGTGTTGGGTTTTTTTTTTGGGAACCACAGGATAGTACACTGAAAAGAGTCTCTCTTATAAGTCTCTTCTCCTAAAAAATAGTTACCAAATAAAAAGTATGTGGTAGCTAAACTACTCTATTAAGAGGCAGGACCAGACAAAAAAAGTCACTGACTTATAGAAAGGAAGGCATTCTTCCTTTTCCTAAAGGATGCCATGGATGTATTCCCATTGCACAGCAGATTGTTCGTTCAGGCAATGCCGTCAGAGCAATGTCTCACATGTTCAGTGGAGCAGTGAAGTCTGTGCTATGGGGTAACAATTAACAATTACAATATGGCTCAAAGTAAGAACTCAGTGAAGCTGATGCAAGGAGGAGGGAACAAAACTGTTTCAGATTCATTGTCAGCTCTACTCTCTATTACGCATACAGATTTTGCTCAGTGATTCCTCTGGTACCCTCTGAAAAAGTGTTGACAGTATTTTTATCTCAAGTCCCAAATCTCAACCACTGGGAAGGTAAAAAGCATCATTCAGGATTTTCCACTGCAATGTACCCACAGCTGTAAAAAAATACCTGTTCCACGGTATTAGGCACAGTTATAGCTTAGTGCATAAAAACAACAGTGAAGGTATTTCTACAACTGCATGTAGATGATTCCAATTTAACTGGAAGGACCGATTTACAGTCTCACACATATTCAGGAAAACACCTGTGTGTTACAAAATGTTGGTGTTCCTTAACATTGATGTCAAGTCATTAATGTCAACAAGCAGTTGAAATTAATATATTTTGTTTCTGAAGTTATGGCTACTGTAAAAAAAAACTAATACAAGCTGACAAAAGTTCAGTATAAACTCTAACTTGCAAATAAATCTTTGACTACTAGGTATATCCACAGACCCTCAAAGACATGAATAAATGTGCTCACACACAAATCAGGATCATGTCATCATGTTTATGAAAAAAATAGCCTATTTAAAAAAATAAATAAATATTTTTTCTATATTTTTTCTCCTTCATGCTGAAGGAAAGATTATTTATGTAAATAGTTTCTTGGCCTATTTACACAACCATCGTTATTGACATCACTGAGAATATACACAGAATGACTAGGAGTTCACATTAGCTAATAGGTGCATCTGTAAGATGCAAATAGTTCAGTGCTAGGTCCATCTTTACTTCTAATCAGCAGGATATAAGTCTATTGCCCTCAAAAAGAAAAGGCAACAACAAAGCAAAACACCCCAAATCAGCAGTGAAACAAGCCAGCACATAACTGTGACAATAAGTGCTGCTTCATGCGTGTCATACTGCTCTATTAACATGACTTTGAGACCAGAATGGTCCTGTGTGCTGGTAGGAGGAGAGGCAGGACTGGAATGGCACTATGGACAGGGGTCTGGGCAGATGATGCACTCTAAACCACGCCACACACTTCATCAAAGGAAGCTCAAGCTACACATACATCGCAGTTACTTTATGTACTGTGTTTTCTACGTTCCACACAAGCTGCCCATCCATGCTGTCAAATGATCTTTATTACAAGCTTTTAGGAAAGCTGCTCAGTAGAGTGATGGATAATCTAACATTTCTGTACTGTCTGTTAATGAATAAATACTGAACTTATGTGTTGGCATTTTCATGATGTGCTGCTTTCAGATTGGCTGCAACCAACAGGAGCCTTTTGTTGCAGTCAATCTGAATGCAGCTGTTTAACAACGCCACAGTGAACAATTGACATACTAGTGCACTAAAAGAATGATTACACACAGCATGTATCAATCACTTGGCAGAACAGAAATATAGAGTCATTGTAATAGAACAATATCACATGATAAATACCTTCCCCCTTGAAATCCTCGTGCCTCAGCGTTTAGAGATGATATATGGCCAGACTTCACCTTGACATTTTCCCCCTAGCAGCAGACTATTGTACTGTGACATTTTTCTTTGAAGACAGATCATACAAAAATTTGTCAGGAAGAATCTGAATGAACTTACACACTCAAGAAAGACAAGAAATGACTGCAATTTAAATGAGGAAGTTCAGAGTAGGAATAACCTGATCTTCTAAGTATTTTAATAAGAGGATGGGTTTGGCTCCCTTTTCTCATATAACATTTACCAGTATTTTCTCAGAGCCTACTTCAGCACAATTTCTCTCTGCTCCCCCCCACTTCCTCTCCTGGTCCACACAATCTCTTCTAATAGTTCTCTTTGTGGAGATGAGTATTCTTATTTCAATGAGAAAGTTCTTTCTAGAAGTCTGGTTGATTCCTTTTTCCTGGGGGGGGTGGACCCCAGCTACAGCAGAGGTGGTAGTGAGGAAAGGAAAAAACTAGCTCAACAGCTCATTCAGTAGCTTATGGAAGACAAGAGTCTCAAGGTGCCTCAGGATTTATGCCTGTAGGAGCATCCTTTCTAGAATTATGACTCCAATGCCTACCTACCACATTTTGATCTCCAGTACACAAAATGTAAGCAGAAACTATGATATTGTGACATAAGGCTAAGGCTGTGAATTTTCCTCTTTTTTTATGAGGCATGGGGAAATTATGACAAGGAAGCCCCATCACAGAGCATTTTTACATGTTTATGAGCTGGAGACACATTACCGTGGTGATTTGGCATAAAAATTTTAAGCTGTTATATGCAAGCAGTAAAGTGGAGACTAATGAGGCCCTCACAACAGTGTATTAATGAAACTTTCAGAGGGCTTCACAACTTCATGAAGTTTTAGTGACTTGCTTCCCAGAGAAACTAGAAAGAGGAAATTCAAAAGAAGTAGCATTAATGTTATTTTTCATTTCTCACCACCTGCAAAGCTATGCTGACCTACTCTTCAAGGTTCAAAAGCTTATGGATTGGTAAGGAGGCAAACAAACACCTCTTAGCAGCCCTGAAAAGTACTATAACTTAAAGCTTCTTGTGCTGTATTGTCAACTCAGGAGTTGCTACTCTGAATTACAATAGAAGCTCCAGATTCGAAGTGAAGTGAACAAGTATGCATGGAAAAGAACAGGTTAAGACAAGGCACTGTTTGTTGTGGTATTAACTTCATCACTAAAGAAAGGGTAATCTTGAATTATGTAGTATACATTAATATACTTTTTAAATTCAGAAGGGCTTAAAATAGGGAGAAATGCACTGAAGCATTTGTAAGTTGTTGTCTTTTTTAAAAACCCAAACCTATTATGTGCTGAAGTTCATTATCTCTGTTAGTACAATTGGATTCCACAAAACCAGCTTGTAAATAATTGCATATGAACAGCACATTGTTGCTCACCGTTTACACATGATTACAGTTTGATTGCAGAGACAACCATACAAACAATGAGCTCAATTTACCTAATAGTTGTAAATGTTTTGTAAATGGACTATGTACACTTAAATCCATTTGGTTAAACGTACTCAGTAAATATTTTCAGTGGTGAGCCCATGCAGGATACTCAGTGAGGGTTTTCTATAGCTCGCATGCAGACCTCAGCACAGACTCTTCTGCTACCCTTACACTCCTGCTTTCCATGTTTTGGTCTTTCCTCTAATTCATCATCTTAATTTTTGTTGGGTCTAATCAAAATCCATTGCAGTCAAGGGAGAGATTCACATCAGTGACCTATGCATCAGGCTACAGTATTGCAAACTGGTTACATGGAGAACTACAGATAACTCACATCTACTTACAATGACAGCTCCATGAACTTTATCATGTCCTGATGCAGTCGTACAAAGAAGCGGGAAAACTGCCTGTACAGTGTGTTGAATGCCAATGCTGGGAGAAATGCCACTCATCACTTGAATAAAGTTAGGTTGAAGTAAGTAGCCAGTTCTCCGGAAGATTTGTTCAAAACACATCTAGCTTTTCATACCTCTTAAGCTTGTCACATTAGGCTGAAAATCACTCGATAACAGCCTCTTTTGGGGCTACTGAAACTGCCATTTGTAGACTCAGTTGACACTATCACAATGAGAAGCTTTCCAGAACACTAAGTACTTTTCCATCTGTGATTGTAGCATGGTGAATATACATTCCCCAAGAGACCTGTGAGTGAACCTGTCCAAATCCTCTGTGAGTTTCCTGCTAGCTCAGGGTGATGTCTGAACTTAAGACAGTCATTAAGCCAGTTAACGACACCTGTAACACCTCAGGTACACAGAATAGAAAACCAAAGAATGAGGAAAAAAGCAGTAATGAGTTTCCTTCTAAACAGAACAGGGCAAGACAAAAGGTTTTATTTCTCCTCAAAATGTTCCAGCTGGGATAGGGTTTTTGTTTGTTTTTCCCTACCAAAAGAACACATTTTAAAAGATAAGCAAAATCACATCAGGTAAGGATGACTTGGTAACCTGTTGCTGATTTGTACATAGACAGCTTAAATCTACCTACCCTTAGAGAGGGATGGGGCAGGGGAGAGGGAAGATGTCTTCCTTAATGAATACACTTTTGTTTTTGTCGTACCTTCCTTTTCAAATTACCAATGAGAAAAAAAGTCAGTTCTTTCTGAAGTGCTGAGAGAAATACAGTCCTAAAGGAACATTTGTAAGCGATAGATTTAAATGGAAGAGAAATATTCTTTTGTCTCCCTCACCACACTTTATTCACATAATTAGCAAAATTAATTTCTATATTGGTTGCATCATGTCACACAACAAAAGACATAGGTGACTCCAGAGTTAGTTGCATAGTCTCAAAGATTCTTTGTGTTGCTTAATAACACACCTCTGTTGAAATGGTGCCACTAGATCATTTTAAATAGACAATCTACCCCACTCTTGTTTACAGTGTACTCAAAACCCATAAAAGCTTTTTGAAAGCAAGAAAGTCACTGACTTACAGCTATGCTTAATATCTTGAATGGTAATAAAGGCCATTTCAAGACTAAAGCAGACAAACATAATTTCTCTGAATTTAATGAACTTATGCCTGTTTATACCAGCTTAGAATTAAATTCAGAGTTGTGTTTTTGAGATATGACTTCACAGTATGCTCAGCAGCTGCCTTCCAGTCATGAACAGAATGTGGCCATCATTATATTTGATTATTTTTTTTTTAGCAGAGAGAATTATTTATTAAGGAAAAAATGCCCTCACTTTCAGGGCCACTAGGAAATACTCTTGTTAAAAAATGAAAAACAGCTTCATTATTAATTATGTCCACTGAGACCAATGCAGCAACAAAATAACCCAAACAAACAAATCCACACTCCACTCTAACTTATTACTTCAAAATAACTTGCAGAATTATGAAAGATCATTCTTAGAGTAACTGCTGGGTATTCTGAAATCCATGCTTTATCAGGTACAGTCCTTACTTCTGTGTTGCATACAAAGAAAGAAATCTTGATATTAGTTTAATGGATTTGTTGGTTTTTTTTCCCCCTTCTGTTCCTTAACTGAATTAATTGAAAAGTTATTTTGAAAGACCTGAATGAATTATGTACTATAGAAAAATGAAAGAAAACCAAAGAAAGAGTGTTAAGAATCCTGCTTCAACAGGTAACAAAGAATACAGAGAAGGGAGTGGGCAGTAAGGCAGACAATGACTACCTGACAAAGGTGGAACACTGAAGCAGGTACTGGAGCATTGTGAGACTGAAGAAGTCCCTACAATACCATTGAAGCAATATGAAAAGTTAAAGAAAAGTAATAAGAAGAAAAGATAGAAAACTAAAAAAGCCCCTCATCATCTGAACAATGAAAAGAAGCAGCAGAATCTGGTCATTGGAAGCAGCACACTCAAAGTAGTCCAACACACAAATGCAAAGAAATCCAAATGACTTCTAGTTGAGATTTTTAGGGAGCCCACGTATTTTGATAAGTTTATGTAGACTTCTTTGGTTGCCAATGCAATAGCTAACACATACTCCAAGGATTTAACATGCACAGCTACAGGACCAATATTTTCAAAGGCATTTATGCATAGGTATGAAGTCAGGTGAGCAGAACTTTGCCCTGCCTCCAGCTGCTCCCCAGAAGACAGCTGGCTGCTACAATACGCTGGTGCCTCAGGTGTCTGGCTTAATCTCCCAGGCTCGTTCCCCAAGTTATTCTTGAACACATAACCCTTTTCACCAACATGCCTAATACCAAATTTTCAAAGTCATAGATGTTTTAAACAGGCCAGCTTCTACTTCAAAAAGGTGTTGCAGTGATAAAAACCAGTTGGCAGTAGCTTAGTACTGTGCAGGTAGAAAACAGCTTGAGTGGAGCTTTATAGTCATTCGGGAGCTGCACAAGTCAAAAACAGGAGCACTTTTTTGCCCAAGAAGCGCGCCGGATGCGTGGTTTCATAACACACCAATTCATTACTGGAGGAGATAGTGTTCTTCCTCTCATCAAATATTAACCATCGTTTCAGGAAGTTTAAAAAATTGTCTCAGAGCAACTTCTCACAGCCATTAATTAAAATAATGAGCACTACAATATTAAAAGTGTAATTCTCTTACATGTCCTCAAGTGTTTGCCTACAAGTCTCTTGCTTTGGGATTCAAAGAAATAGTAAAAAACTGAAAACAGAGAAAATTAAAGAGTTGGTACTTACCACTACTCCTGGCCAGGCTTATAATTCTCAGCTAGCACACACAAAATTGCTTTGTTATCTTCTACTGTCAAGATGCCACAAAAGTATTGCTTTTGTCGGTGCATCACAAGTAACCCAGCTCCCTGGCCCCAGTCATAACACTGTGCTTTGCAAGGAAGATGACAGACACAATCCACCTGTGGTGACTCAGAGGCACTATACTTAAGGAGAGATTTTCAGCGTTTAAAGCTGAAACTGAGCAGCATCTAAGGGAAATAGAGAAGGATGCTGCATGTGCTGACATTTGGCTATCTCAACAAATTTGTCTCTGCTGCCATTTTATCCCTCTGGCTTTTGTTCCAAGTATTTGGAAGACTGAGGACAGCTGACATAAAGGTATACAAGACTCTTCACACAGTAAGTGAGTTTTTAAGTCAGTATGTAAGACTTAGAGAATTGTCTAATCACAGATGAAAAGACAGCAACATCTGTCTACTTGTAGCATTCATGTGTTGCTTTTTGTTTTCATCTAATAAACACACCAAAACATATATTTTCAGTCAACTCTGCTCTTAATGGAATTTTGAGGGCTTTACATAGTTTTGGTCCTTTTGAAAGGACATTTGAGAATTAATATAGGAGTCCTGGATTAATTTCCTTCCTCTTTCAAGGGGTATCTTTTATCATTGTATTTGTGCAGAGCTCCCAGAAGTGTGTTTGAGGAAACTATTTAGCGCAATTAGTGTTCACTGCAAAACTCTTCCCCTACTCTGTTAGCACTGCTAAAAATTTGGCTGCGATAGTGTCTGGGAGAGCTGTTCTTTCCCCTCTGTTTACTTAGGCACAGCTTTGGGAGAAATCAGCCCTGCAGAGGTGCAGCTCAGTGTTGCCTTTTGTGGCAGTGGTAACCAAGAAGACAAGTATCCCCAAAAATCACAGCAGACTTAAGATCTACAGTGGTTTGAAGTAGGGCATAGGAAGACCTTTCAAACTCTTCCTTAACAGAGGTCAAATTTCATAGCACATATTCACTGCAACAACAGCCCAGGTGAGTATCTAAAGCAGACCACATTTGCAAGGTTAATTCAAATAGAAACATTCACAATGGAACATCTCCAAGCAACAGACTGAAGCTTCTGTTCTAATACTGTAAGCCCTGGTGCCTGAAATATTCCTCTCACAGATTGTCATGGGTATTTGGGTCCCCTTAGCTGAAGGATGAAACTGAATTTCAATCTTTTCCTGAAGCAAACTGTGACAGCCTAGCCTTTCTTTTCCTTTGTCTTTCTTGAGACGCTTCAGTCTGAAGACTTATCATTTGACTCTCGTGAAACAGAAACTAGGACACGGCACAGATCAAAATGCAAAACTCCAGTCTTTACTTAGGGGATCTGTTTGCTGTGTGTACTTCACATTCTGTTCTCACCTCCGCCTGCTTTCCCACACCATGTGGATGTCTTTTTAATTGTGCTTGCAGAAGTCAGTACAAATTGCACATTTAATTATTGTGTACTTAAAATCTGATAATCATAGAAAATCAAATACACAGCTAGGTTGATTCAGAAAGCATTTTTAATAGGGCACTATTAAATTATGGAGTTAAACATTATTAGATATATTTATTCATGAGAGATAATTTGATATGTAACAAAATAAGCCAATACATGGTGTAACCTCTTGCAGTCTAATTTTCATGGATGAGCTCTTGCATATTTAATATCCTTTGAGGATATATTTTAACCTAGACTAATTACTGCTTTCCTCTTATTTCTGTTCAGTTTGACATCAACGTTTGGCTAAAATAATGTAATATTGTTATTACTGAGCAAATTAAGTAAATCTATCGTCTTTAATTTAGAACCATTGTTGATACTGTAAATGGCCTGGTGTAGGTTATGGCAACAAGCATTGCACACAAACAAAAAATAGCTGTGGGTGAAAAGATTAGTACATTAAAATCATCTATGGAAAGAGATCTTACTCACGTTTCATGTCAAACACCATCACCAATAGCTTCTCCTCCATGAAGCTCTGTTATAATATGCTTCTCATATCTTCCTGGTAAATTCATAGAGAGGGCTAAAATAAGAAATGAATAGTGATATAAGTTTTTCTTACATTATTAAGACAATTTAGCTTAAAAGACTATCAGGATAGCTGGGGACCTTGTCAGAAACTTTCAATACCTGAGCACAGAGATTTTTGTACTTTAAAGTAGGTTAATTAATTAATTGAAAACCTGTGTCATGGCTTTGATATACACAATAATTTTGTGTCTGTGAAAATTCTTAATGAGATGTTTTAATTTTGCTCTCAGTGACATCTTAATAAAATGCACTAATAGGTCAGGTTAGATGTTTGCATATTTTGGTATAATGCCAGCAGTGTCAGCTGGCTTAAGCAGATCAGCTCAGCTCTGCTCAGCTTTGCTTGGTTCACCAGCCAAACATCCTGCTAGATTCTGCCTTCTGTGGTTCATCAGGTTTTTTAACATACTACAGTTCTAGTAATTTCCTGTATGCAAACAATTCACAAAACAATAGGTATGAAAAATGTAAAGAGGAAACTTGCACAGATCTAACTTCAAATTGCATTTGACTTCATAGTTATGATAAGCTAAAAAGACCGAAAGTTCTCTAGGTGAGTAATTGAATGTTGTCCTGAATCAAGCTTAATTAGTAAAATGTGAATGTGAGATTCTCAGTGCTTTTTCACATGTTGCATCAATTAAAATAAGTGTAGTGGTTTTGACTCCCTGCAGATCTTTTATATTTCTCAACATTTTTCAAAGTTTTTAATCCATAAATCAAACTTCAAAGCAGGAAAACACACTTCATTGGAAAGTAATAGTGGTTTAGAGAAATTGAGGGGTATTGAAACTTCAGGAATCATCTAAACTCAATCTTTGTCACAGATGGTTTCAAATTTGAAGACCATTTTGAGGTTCAAGGTATCCTTTGGGGAATTTCTGATCCAGCTAGTTAGAGGGTTGAGTTTAATGAGTCACAGAATAGGGAATATTCAGTATTTTAAGCAGAAAATAAGAAGGATATATAAAATGAAGGCATTAATGGTAACTAGATAATCACACGTGCAAGAGCAGGACTTTGTGCCTATATATATATCTCAATAGATATATATCTTGACTAACTCCATTTACTCTGATGGGTACTAAATTAATCAAGTGTGATTAAAAATCTGAGCTCTATAGAACTTCAGTGATAATCTCACCAGGAACCATGATTTATGGGTAACAAAATGACTGGTATTACAGTTTGGAGTGTCAATAATTGTGTTTGATGGTAAAAAAAAAATTACACAAAAGCAAATATATTCTTGCTGAAATCAAGTCAGATGAATTTTAGCAGGTCTTAAGGACATCCGCTTCACCTTTGGACCTAGGGTTTTCCTCATTGAATTTGTTGGATTGCTGATGCTTTCAGGTTTCTCTGATTTGGCCATAACAGTGAAAAACAGAAGATTTAAAATTAATCAGTTACCCAGAGCTCAGGATTAACTACACTGGGGGCTGAGGCCAATGTGCTGATAGAAATGTCACTGCCACAGGTGGAAGCAAACAAAGCAGCTTTATGCTATTTACACAGATCTAGTCATTAACACCAGCAACTGTGTAAATCTGCTTCTTGTGTTAAAGTGAAGAATCTTCCCCCAATGTATTTTATCCTTCCAGAATGTATTTAATAAAATACCCCATAATCTTCTGACTGAGAAATTACTTATCTGACACCACCTATGTGTAGATGTTGACTGGTGGAAGAAAGGTTTGTGCTCTCAGTGCCCCTCACTCAGAAACATAAGCTGAGTTTCATGGAAACTCATCTGGTTCAGAGCTATGAACTGATACCAGTACAAAGTATTTTTTTCCTCTCTACCAGCTATCAAGAAAGTAAAATTGCTTCTAATCAAAAGGATGACCCTCCCTTAGCAATTGTTTGCTCAATTGTTTTTCTGACTGGTCTGCTTGATGGGCAAATGTGCAAGGAGATGGAAAACGTAATCTTTCAACATGAAAGAATACCAATGCACTGTGAAGGACTGTTTCTAGCTCACTTCTCCTCTCATGTGGATTCACAGTGCTGCTAATTTCCTAAAATTGGCTACCAGGTTAGCTTCTCATTTGCTAGATGATGCATGTCCTGGTATCTGGGAATGCCCAGCAACATGCCAGGGGCATGATAGGGTTTACTAAACCAAAGACTTTTCTGCAACTTGTTCAAAGTCTACACCCCATTTCTTCCCCAAGCAACTTAGTAACACACAGAGATTACTCAGAGTGCATCTTTGAGAGGCACATAATCAGCCATTAAAGACAGAGAACCAAAGGATATTAATACTTCATTTTGCTGACACCTTGCATGAAGCAATGTCAAAACATGGGGATAGTGGGCAACTTTCTTGTGGGTATTTGGCACCTGGTTTTATGAATTAGTATCCTTAGCAAGTCATTTTTTCTCATATCTACTAAAAATAATAACATGAACTCTAAGAGGTTGTCAACGTATGACTTCTCAAGGGAAAATTTTGCTCTTCTCTCTCATTTATCCAGGCATGTGTAGAGGCTTTTGACCCATTTAGCATAGATAAATGACCCATGATGTGAAATTTCCCAACAGTTTAATAATGCATTTAACTCAAAGTGACACTTGCTTGCAGCTGCCTTAAAGCAGTTTCCAGGCTATATATGTCTCTTTGAAATGATGTATGACAAGTAGGAAAGCTTCCTTGATAGAACCCCAAATCCCATGGGTGAGTAACAAGAAAATCCTTTTTTAGATTGCCAGCAGCAAATTTATACTTTGCAAGTCTTTATTTAATTTTATCTGGGTTTCAATATCATTTACAGTTATGACCATTAGTCTAAAGCTCAGAGTGACTTCCACACAAATTATTCTTTCCTCACAGTAATGCATTGTAAAGGGTTTTATTGATCTCATTTTTTTTCCCCTCACAAAATAACAGAAGTAAACCCCTTGTCTTAACACTGAAAATGTTTTTGTAATCCTTGTACTAACTTAGCTGTATCAAAATTCTATTACTTCTGAAACCCAGGCAGTAAAGCAGAGAACTATACTCCTTGCATCTTTAAAATCAAGAAACTTTCTTATGAAAACTCCCTTAAGTATTTAAACACGAGCCTGAGTGATAGCTCTTAATTTTTGCTTGCATAGCTTTAAAGAGTGTGTGGCAAGGCTTTTAATAAAACTGCTTCTGGTATGGGGAGCAGTTTCCCATGATACATGTCACATTATTATTAGCAAGAAAGATTTAAGAAAGCAAGGAATAAACATTAGACCTGAGGAGACAAACACTTCTAAGTAGACAACCAAATTTATTATTTAATAACATTTATTTATAGTGTTAAAATAGAAGTCAAATAACCAGAGTTGGATCCTGTAATGCCCTGAATCATTTAACATAGATAAATAGTGTAAAATTCCCAGTCTACAGAGAAAGCTCAGTTTCAAACCATAATAATAATAATAAAATAGCACAGCAAACCCAGAAAAACAAACCAGAGAAGGAGTCCTGTCCCCAAGGAAAGGTTAATGTGGGCAGAGTCAGAAGAGTTAAAAAACACCCCCGAGACAGCAAGCCAGATGATTAGAACAGAAACAGAGTTCACAGTATGTTTGTTACCTAGGACTCTGATCATTTCTTATCTCTGTTGCTTCCTTTTGCCTCCAACTTTTGTTCATCTGACATTTCTCAGCCACAGTGACATTCCCCTTTGCATGATCCCCAGGCTCACCATGGTCCATCCTGTTTAGTGATATTTATGTTGTGTACAGCATGGAGGAGATTTGGGGCCAGACCCAGAATTTGTAGTGCAAGTATGAAATAATGGGATTTGGAAGTTTACTCCAGCTGTCCTAAGTGAGCCTGGAAAATGATAGTGGAATAATATCCAAGAAAGGAGTTGGCTATTGCATGAAGCACAAAGACTGTTCTGCTGCTTGCTGCTTTCCTATTCATAGCAGTTTAAGCCTGTCTCCTCTGCTCCGTTTCAGTGTAGAGTCAAAGAAGCTAGCTTAAATCACAGAGAGTGCTTTTGATCTTAGATCTAAACATGGCTCATATTTGAGCTCTGCTGGCCACCATGCTGAGATGCACGTGAAGCAGCCTACCTGAAATGCATTCAGAGAGGATGGGATGCTCAGAAGTGTGCGAGCATGGCTACGTTAGGCCGCTCACAATACTGGCAAAATAGTTTGGTACAAATGGCCTGAGCTCACTTTACCCAGCTAACCAAAGTTAGACATTTCTGCCCTTTAGTCTGGGGAAGTGGAATGGCATTCCAGAGAGGAATTCACTCACCTCAAAGTTGGCCATCTGTGCTTGAATGAGATTTTGCAGGGTCATCTCTTTTGCTGCTGCCTGCAAAAGAATCCTTCTGTTAGACCTGTACCTCTTAGCCAAAATGACTAACATGACCTAGCAAAACAAGGAGTTCCTCCCTAGAGCAAAAGAACTCTAAAGGGCACAGAATCTCTATGCCACTGATGATGCAGCTTATTTTGCCCAGGGAACAAGATAGTGTTTAGAAGTATTATTGCCAAAGAAACCTTCATTTGTTAACATGAAACACATGTTGACTTGCAGAAACTAATTCTTTCCAGCCTAGACACAGTCCACATCCCCATTAACAGCACTAGTTGCTAGTGGAAGTTGACTGCATCGTGCCTCACCTTTGATACAAGTGATTCTTCCTGGTTGGGGATGAGAACAGCTTTTACAGTGTAAGCTTGGATAAGCTTGCTGAAAGGGTGAAGCTGCCGACTACCCTGTAAAAGGATAAGCACAAGAAACAGCAGAAGTGAGGCAGGGAGCCTATATCAAAGTTAATGAAGAAGGCACAGGGTCTAAGAAAAGGAGGAAATTCTTCTAGAAGTTTGGGTTTGTATGAACTTGGAGAGATCAATTTGCTGCTGAACCATTTGAACTGAGCGACAGAGTTCATTTTGAGGAAGACACACAAACCAAAGCTTGCACAGCTAGTGCCTCAGATCAGAGTGACCTGATGAGCTGTGCTCTGCCAGAGTGGAGCTCTGAGCCTGCCGTACACTCAGAGCTCCAGTGGCAGGAAGCAGGCTCATTTTGTAACACGTCTGCTGCTCAGAACGCTTGTTTAGACATTTCCTTCACAGATGAATTAATTAGAATTAGCTTATTTACTAGGAAAAGATACAGATGTCAATTTATCTTCTTTTGAAAAGCTAAAGAAAATAAATTATATTTACAATTTAGCTTCATTTTCATAACTCCAGATAGTGAATTGACAAATATGAATGCATTTGAAAGACATTACTGTGACACAAATAACACCAAGTTTTAAATGTTTGTGCCTACAGACTTTTGCAAAATAAATAAAATCAAGCCTCCCAAAGACTTTTTTTTTTTTGCAAGCTGTTTCTCTAAAGTGCAAGTTTATTTGATTTAAGCTTCTTTGCCAGTCATTGTTAATGAATAATTATTCAGCATTTCAAACTAAAACAGATAGCTTCATTTAGTATGATTAATGCTGATGTGCAACCTCATTTGCATAATTATGAAATATAATAACATTAATTCCAAATATGAATCTTTGTTACTTATGTTACCAAAGGCCTGGGAGGAAAAAAAAAAAGACATCATGATTCAATATTATCAGAAGACACAGTTCTAATGTTCTGTGTCTAAAACTGAAAGGTAAAATTTTCATCAGCATGCATTACAAGGCTTTGGCAAAAGAAAAGTTCTGTCTCTGAGACAGACAGATTTAAGCTACTAAAAGTATGTCCCTGCTGAAACAGATATCCTTCACCTTTTTTTAAACATTTGGAGCTGTTCTATGTGAAAAATAACTGAGATAGTTCATTGAAAGTATCTCGATGGTCTTTTACAATGTGTATTTTTACTTCTTTAAACCCTTGCTTCTTTTTCAGGTTTTTGAGTGCTTTTTACTGCTTGAGGAGTAGGCTCAGTTCCCATTCTGCGTGACTCTGATTTCAATGGTCTAATGAAGGCACAGCAGACTCAAGAACACAGTCCTTGCTACAATTTACATTTAATAGCCAGTTTCCTTTGTCTGAATTTATTGTTTTGATTTCAGCTAAACTGATGTGACATCAGAGTGATTACTCCTGGAACTAGCTTCCTGCATCTTGCATTGTAGGAGCTGTATTGAAAGCAGGTGATATTACTCAATACCACCAAATAAATCAGAGGTAACAGCTAGGTCTCATCAAGACTGTCAAGAGAAAAAGGCTGAGGAAATACTGTCTGGAGAATCAGAGCATCAAGGAAAGTCCATGCTCCTGAGGCTGCTTGTTTGGTTTTCACTCAGGCAGTTCCTAAAATCAATACAGCCATTTAGCCAGTAATTAGCCAATAATTTTTCTAAGGAGGTAGAAGGAAGGACCTCAAATAAGGGGGGAAACATAAGTGAGCAAATGAATTAAAGGCCATGTTAATGGAGATAAAAAGAAAACCTAGTTCTGAGAAGGCTTGAAAATGAGTAGCTAGAAAATAAATGTAAAAAGAATACAGCTGATTTGTTCCAGCCTTGAAAAGTGATGATGTGTCCTTCTACATTTGCTCTGGTTTAAGTCATATAATCTGTTGTTACCTCTTTCTGTAGATGAAGTATCATCTCCAGGCTGTAAATCTGCACTTTCCAGTAATATTTGAAGATCTAGCATTATTTTGATTTGCCAGCATCTATAGCTCCATAAAGCCACTCTTCTGCAATAGCAAATGTTTGATTTTTCCAAGCTATTATGCCTGAATTAATTAACTTATATGTTTTACTAGTTAACATATTGAAGAATTCACAGCGGCAAATTGTGCCAGTCCCTGCATGTGCATATGTGACCCTGCATAGGGAGAGAGGGACTCTGCCTTTGTACTACACTGTTTGGCAGGGCTTATACACAGTCCTAATCGTTGTACCTAGAGAGCAAGGGATTATTCAAGGCTAGTTTAAAATGAAGCGCACAGCAAACAAAGTAGGGATCATACCCAAGCTGGTGGATATGGTTCCAAACACTATTTAGAAGAGAACATATACATGGTTACATAAGATACAACTAACTGAATTGAAGTGGGAGGGGGGAGAGAAGTAGTAAGTTGAAATGTGTCTAAATCTTCCTTGCAGTCTCAATACTTATGAAAAGTGAAATAGCATAGTGGAAGCATAGTGCTCTGGACAGTGGATTTATATCCTAGCAGAATGCTTCCTAATACCTGTCTTTCATGAAGATAAATTATTAAGCCAGGACTCGGTATGAATCCTACATCTCCAGCAATTTCCCCTCCTCTACAGTAGGCATAACCAGCAACCAATCTAATGAGTCTTATTTATAACATCTGATTAGCACTTTTATGGCTGGCTGATTGTGACAGGGTAGGTGAAGAGATTTGTATCAAGGTTTTCATTAAGAAGGTGAAACTTGCACAATTTTGGTGGTGAGGCAGATAAAGGCATATGGAGATGGAGTCCTGCAAATGCCATATTGGCTCACAACATGTTGAGAAGGGCCAATTAACCCTGTCTTGCTACAGGCATCAAGTCTAGTGAGAGTCTAGCTTGGCTGTGTGCTGAGAAGGACAAAGAAATAAATCTCGCTGGTAGCTGGGGACTGGAAACAGCTGGGTGGTTATGTGAGCCTCCCATCAGATGGCTGAGCTCTGGGCCTGTATCAGAGCATGGGACTGGTCCTTCAAAAATGCTTGCTAAATGACTGTATTTTCAATTCTTTTGTTCATTTGTCTCATTCTAATTTTTGAACTTTGATTTCTCAGAAGAAGTGGAACTGAAGAATGTCTGTGGAGGAAGGAAAAGATACCTTTGTGCTGGATCATGAGATCTGTGGTAGTTGGTCCTTCAAAACTCTTGAGGGAAGGGACTTCAGTGGGCTTTGGTGGGCTGAAGCCCTGAAGTAAAAGAACAGTATGACTCTCTATGGGGAGATATTTCATCCAAGTCTGTTAAAA
Source organism: Melanerpes formicivorus (assembly GCF_026170545.1). Classification (NCBI taxonomy): domain Eukaryota; kingdom Metazoa; phylum Chordata; class Aves; order Piciformes; family Picidae; genus Melanerpes; species Melanerpes formicivorus. The sequence goes on from NW_027142411.1 coordinate 939,340, forward strand.
AAAAGCTTGCAGACTGTTCATCAATGATTATGAGATTAAAAAACACTCCTAAACACAGGCTGAAAAAGAGTAGCTACCTCTATACTTCATCTTTGGTGAAAAAAATGAGTGTGATTGTGATGACTATATATGGGCTTCTAAATAAAAGGAACTTGTATATAAAGTTAGGATAAAGTGATGAGCCATAAACCCTTTTTCTCCTCAACTGAATGCTGCTAATAGCTTGCATTCAGTACTGAAAAAACCAGGAATGGGAACAGGTTATAATGTGAAAAAATGTGAAAGAAAACAGGGAAAACAATTTAAGAAACATTTGAAGTCCATATTGGTTTATTGTCAGATCTGACCGGTCCTTCACTCACCTACAAAAGCCAGCATGTGCGGTGAGAGCTACAGCACAGCCCTTTCTGTGTTCTGCTAATGGAGTCCTAAGGACTTGGCTAGTGGACTCAGCAATTCTGTAATTGAGCTATGGGTCCCACTACATTTCTCATTGGATTGAAACACCTGCTTCTGACCTGCAGTTAGTGGCAGCAGACATATCCTGAATCCTACTTCAATGGCTACCTCTCTATAGAGAGAAATTGTGAAGATTACTTGCATCAAGCCTAGGAGGCAGGATGTAAGCGTTATTTTACCTTTCTTTTGGTACTGGTTGTGCTGTGGGGTTCCATTAAGCTTTCACTGATTGTCTTCCACAAAAAGCAAGAAATTCTGTTGAAGTTCAGAGCCTGTCAGTGTAAAATCCCTTTTTGTATTGTATACTTGATGAGCAGTATATTTTCCTGGGGGAAAAAAAAAACACAAACAGAAGATAGAGTCACTTCTTTTCTCATGTGCTTATAGAGCTTAATCATATGAATGCCAGTGACCTGATATTTAAACTAATTTATTTCAAAGTGTGCAGCATAAGCAACTGAAAGTGGAAAAAAAACCACCCCAGTTCATTATAGGTAAGGTGATATTCTAAATCTTCTAAGTTCAAAGCGATTTCCACACCTCACTGCATTATTTGCTCTCATCCTAAAACTGGGAATGTAAGCACGGGTAGTTGTTCCAGTGAAATTCATCATATAAGAGCCTGAATATCACCTTTCAGAGGCAGGAAGTCAAACACCATTGATGCAGCCCAGTCCCACTTCATTTTTTCATTTAAAACATGCTTATTTAGCACAGGTATTTATAGTCAGAGAAGGCCCAAAAGGTATGGAGAGGTCCTAATTGGGCATTTGCCTATAAAAACAATTAGCTAAACTAAATGTGGATTGAGCCTTTGAGATTAAATTGCAAGTATGGAGATGAAATCTCCACAGGCATGTTAAAATCTAGCAATTATTTAAACAGTTTAATTAAGTGCAGATCTTTCTGTAGGCTGATTTAAAAGGACATAACATTTGTAGCCTATAAAATGGAAGGAATAAGAGACTATTCTTTCTTTTCCTTCTTTCTTTTTTTTCCCCATTTCATTTATTTCCACCATAAAATGTATGCTGTAAACTATGAGGAACATCTGAAGATATTTCACAAGTAGGACCATCTGTCTTCTTGGCAGACTGTGCAGGCAGTGTGGGTGGTTTAGTTACTTGCTTATGAATCTATAGGATCACTTGCTTAGTCTGCTGGATGGGGCTGCCCCTGCCCTGTTTGGCATGATTTCAACATTTCTGGGTTGGTTCCATAAAACAATTCTTTCTCTTATTTTTTTTCTTCCCCCCCCCCCCCCCCGCCTTTCTTTCTCTTCTCTCTCTCTCTTTATTTTTTTCCCCTTTCTTTTGCTTCTCTCTTTCTTTTTTTTTTTTTACATGGCTGCTCTGTGCAGCTGTATAAAGTAGTTGGCAACTTGCTTAGAGAATGCTTACCTACAATACTAGGTCTCTTGGGCCTTATAAAGAGAATGTATAGCTTTCTGGGTAAATCTTTGCAAATATTGAAAGTTTCTTCACTTATGCCACTTCCTAAGTATACTGAGGTTAACTGGAAGCAGTACAGAGGTGTTTGTTCTCCTTTTGTCCTGTGGAGAAATCTTCTCCCTGGAAATGTCCACATTTGATATTGAAATCTTCCCCCTGGAAATGTCCACATTTGATATTGAGATCTTACCCAGAACAGTTTTGTCATTATTAAGCTACCAAATATTTAACTGGTCCAAAACTTCAATTCAAGCTCAACACCACTGACTGCAGTAATGTGTATGCATATATCAGAAGATATAGATATTTATATACATTTGATCCATATATAAATACATATTATACATTAATAAATATTATATGGTGCATTAATACATTATATATTTATGTCATGTATTATATATGATGTAGTTATATAATATAATCTTTCTTATATATATAAGATTTGTGCCTGAGACATTATTCAGCAAGCCTTTGAGGAACAGAATTAAAGCAAAGCAATACTGCTTGTCTTAGCAAGAAGTAAAGGCTGGAAGAGATGCATTCTTACTAAATAAGTTCAGCTACTACTCAAACTGCACAATTCTCAGTGTGTCTTCTTGCTTTTGCATGGTTTTTCTGCACAGTATTGTGGTCACTTGGCAAGAAAATTTTCAGCTGTTTATCCTGGCTTTAAAAAAGCAGCCTGAAACAGAAGTCAGCATTATCTGTGTATTGATCTGCATATCTGAGAAGAATACAGGTGATCTGATGACACCATTTAACAGACAAAGAACAAGAAAGTATTTTTTAGGCTGGCTGCCTTTTACAACTGACTATCAGAAAACAGTAAACAAGGTTGAGCTGAATTACAATGCTTTATAAAAGGAATTCCATTTCAACTGTCTTCCCTGTTGTGTGGTAGCACACACTATGCTCTCAAGAATACAGAAAAGCTCTAGCAGTTCCTCCATTGCAAGGGTTAGAGACAGTGTGTGAAAGAAAACACACAAATTTACTGTTTCTTGAAAGGACAACAAATAGCAATTAGTAACAAGTAAACTGACAGGGGGTGTAGCCTTTAGTGTTGTAAACATGTGCCAGAAAGAGCTAGAAATTACTATTGTCATACATCTAATAACAGAAAACTGCCTTTATTAGGAAATTTTATTTATGGCTTATAATGTGAGGTCACTTGCCTGGGTTTTGTTGCTTGGTTTCTTTTTTGAAGAAGAGGAGGCAGCTTTTCCCACGTGACCTAGTGAACTTGTGCACCTTTTACATGTGCAAGAGTCTCAGATGCTATTGAAGTAAGGCCAGTTAATGTTATTTAATGTTTATGTCCTAATGTTTAGGGCATTTGTTTTTCCCTACACACACTTACCTTGTGTCTTCTAACATGAAAGAAAAGATTTCTGTTAGCTGCCCTGAGTTTCAAACTGTATTGAGAGAGAAGATTTGTGTGCACTTTTGCATACTGGAATTCAATCTTTGTCATGACTCATGAGATAGCAAGGTTGAAAGTTTGTGTGCATTGCTTGTAGTTCCAGGACAAAGCATTCCTGAAGCTTCAGCAGTTACCTGCAGAGCAAAAGAGGGAAAGCTGCTATTGTTTCTCTCTGTGTCAGTTGGAAATAGCAGCCTCTAACTTTTAGCACTGTAGCAGAAACCAGCTTTATGGCACATGTTATCTTTGTCTGTATTAAACTTACAGAGTAGACCAAAGAGGTTTTATTCTTTGCTCACTTATTGTTGTCAAGGGTTTCTGGTTTGTCTTCTTTAAAAGAAAAGTAGTTGAGTTTTGCAGTGACAGACAGCTGGTTGCCTTTACAAACAAAAGACTCAAGGTATGAACAGAATTAGTTCTTTTCTCAAGAGTGCTTTTCAGTCCTAGTAAATACTCATCAAGAATTTTCTCAGTGACAGGAATGTTGTAATGGTATCTCTCTATCAAGATTCAAGTTCCCAGCTGCACCCTAAGAGAAGGCAGATTGAATAAAACCCTCCTCAGATGTCTGGGTTCCCCTACCCACACTGATACAGCAATGATCATCTAGGTAGATCAATTCTAATATTCTTCTAATCATCCTAGGCAACAGAGCTATCGCTGTTGTCACCTCACCAAGATGTGTAACTGTTGGGACAGAAATGACAATTCAGATGGCAATGACATGCCCTCTACTATCAGCTACTCTAGACACAATTCCATTGTTCAGTGAAGCAGAGTTTCTCCTCCACTGGTTAATGCCTGCCCGATCTTGGATTCAGTGGTAGTGTAACATTCAGACTCTGCTTTCCAGATACTTCCCCCTGTGAAGGAATTGGCAGAGAATGGGCATAGAATTGGCTCCACACCACTGCTTACTAATGATCAGAATAGCTGGCCAGGCATGAAGAGGAATGTCAGCTGCAATCATTTATTTCCTTCCCTGGAGCAGGAGAGGAGCAGTGCAGGCCTGGGAGGAGTGTGGCTTGGAGATGAAATGTCTCCCTAGGCTTGTTGAAGAATGGGGCAGCTTCCTGAGCACCCCTTGCTTGGGGCTGTGCCTAAAGGCACAGTCTAGCATTATCTGAATTGCAGACACTTTGAGTTGCTACTTTATATGCAACATTGTCATTCCTTTCACTGCACATAGTGCTCATCAGGCATTTGAATCTGCATAACGAGAAGAATGTATAATCCAATTGCAGCTCTTTGTTTTATTTCCTCTCATGGCTGACACATTGCTCCAGTTATTCCCAAAGATTATGTGATTAGCACCACAGCTCTGCCTTTCAGGAGATGTGCCTAGCAAGAATGGGCACTTGAAAGAATACTTCCTTTTTCATTCAGTTCTGCCTTAAGAGAAATTACTGAATATTTGTCATTTCCAAATGGGAAGGAGCTGATCTGCCACTTTCCTCACTAGCAGTACATTTGAAATTAAAACAAATTAAAATCAAAACTAAAACTAAAGAAAAGGAGGGGGTATGTGCTAAGACAAGCTTCTGCTGCTCAAAGGTTTGGTGTTGAAGTCCTAGAAATTTACCTTGACACCAGTGTCTGCTTGATCTTTTAGCTTTGTCCCGACAAAGGTAGGCCATCAGCTTTCATTTCAACTCTAACTTTATGCTATCAGTGTAATTAAAAAAGGTGATTTTTTCCATCTTGATGTTGCTCAGTCTTACTACCCCTCACTGAGAATATTCCTATGGGAAGGGGCCTTTAGTTGTTAAAATGTCAAGAATAGGCCAAGTGCTACATTCCCACCAAGGCAGTTATTTTTTGGCTACTGTAAATGGTTGTAAAACTTATGGAATGAAGCAGGAATCACTTCGGGGAAGCTCACATCCCCTCCTCCTTAAGACTCAGCAATGACACAAGCAGTACTCTCTGAAATCCTTCAATCACAGCATGTATTAGGATAAGCCTTTGATGAAAATGCATGTCATTGACCACACAGGCCATGTCAAGCACAGTCAAAAAAATTAGTTCCTGCAGCTGTAAAAGAGTGAGTTTGAAGTAAAATACAAATCAAGAGAATGGGTGTTAGAACACATTCAAGTAAATATTCATCATATTCTTCCTGTTGCTTTCTTTCCCTCCATTTGGTTAACAATTATACAAAACCTGACTTAATCTGGACTTTCTTTTCCCCAAAAACTACTTCCTTTTTTCTTTCTTGATTCTTTTCTAGCAGCTCTAATATCTCTCACAAGTGAAAAGTATCTTCTGTGAACTGTACTTCTTTTTGAGTCCCAATTCTTTGTGAACACAGTGGAAGGCATTAGAAAAGGGAATTTGTCTTGAATACTTTAAAGCTCCATCCCTCCCCAAGGAATCTTTGAATTAGTGCTGGTTTGGGAAAAGACTGAGGGATGATAAGAAGCAGCTGCATTTGACTGGTTGTGCTTGTTTGTTTGTTTGTTTTTCTTTTAATTAGCTTTTACTTTATATTTGCTTTCTGGTGTGTGGAACCATTATAACTGATGGCTATTACAAGTACCCATTATCACTATGGTGTCTTGTGAGTGTACTCTATTGTCTTTAACAGATCTGTTTAAATTCATCATGCTTGTTCAGTGGTCTTGCTTATCCTTGAGTTTCTGTTGCCATATATTTCTTCTGCAAACCCTTACCCACAGTGAGATGCCTCGTGGGCACTGAACAAACTCGCTTATCTTTCAACTTTTGGGAAAAGTGATAGTTCTCAAGCTTGTCAACAGGCCTAAAAAGAAAGATGAATGGGAAGGGAGTTTTGAAGTTATTGAAAATTGGGGAACATTAAGAAATAGCAGTGCACATCTCTTCCACCTCAAGCTGGTGAAACACTTTATTTAAAATGAAGCACAGAAACCTTGGACTAAAGATTGAGGTGCCTGTGAATGACCTCATTTCTGCAGTTCCCTAAATCTTCCTATGAGAACTTCACCATCCAGCATTGATTAAAAAGATGCTGTTAGCTCACAGAGCGTAGGAAAAACAGCCTAATCTATTACAATAGGAAAGTTAATGACCTTTAACAACATATGTTTATGGCTGAAATGAAGCATTCACTGCTTAGAAGTGTTTGACACTGCTTGTAACACTTATTTGAATTCATGTATAGACAGCAAGACAGTTCTCAAAAAAATCCAAAATTCATCAGATTCAGCAGAAACTTCAAACCCACTTAAAATGCTGTGAGTTTAGGATGTTTTTGACAGACCCAAATGGAAGCCATGAATTAAAAATCCTGTGGAAGATGAACGAGCTCATATAGCATAGAAGTCAGCTTTTCTCTCAGTGGAGTAGCCTGAATATTGTTTTCCTAAACTCTCATAACTGGGTATCTGGTTAAAATGCATCAATTAGCTAAGATAAAGGGGTTTGGGTTTTTTTTCTGCTGATCTTGCTGCAGTTAGATCTTAAAGCCAGTACTTGCAAGACCTAGATCTTTGTTTCATACAAGGGTCTAAGAGCTACTGGAAAGGATTATGGCTGCTCTGGTTTTCTTCACCTGTTCAGCTGAATCTTAGCCTTAACTAGAAATTTAACGAGGATTTCTGTACTTCTAAAGAAATGCTCAAAAAACTGTGATTCACAGTCCAATATTCATTTTCTGTGTCCTTAAGCTGCTGCATTTTGATGTATTTTCTGTTCAGATATGTATTTCTGATAGGATATCACTACCTTGAATAGCCTGAGTTGGTAGCTAGGGCATTTTCCTAAGAGCAAGAGCTTTGAATGACCACTCTAAGGTGAGCAATATCTCTGTCTTGGTGTGTTGCAATTAAGGAAGTGTGTGGGAAGGCTCCTTCTGATGTTAGGTCTTTGGGGAGGCAGGAGGAATAAAGGGAAGGAAAGAGATACAGGTATCTTCATTCAGGAGCAGATTCTAGGCTTTGGATCCCAGACAGCTTAAGGCAACTCTCAACTCCCCATGCTCAGGGTTATCCTGTGGTTTCTCTGGGCATCTCAAGTTAGTTCTGGCTGTCTTGGATAACAACCTAGGGTTTCTGTCATCCTGTGTCCTATGTGAGGCCATGCCTGTGAGCTGAGGCATTTAAATCTGTGCTCCATTCCAGGGATCAGTACATAAAATGTGGATGCTACAAGATCTAACTTTAAGGACCTTCAGTCCTTGTTCAGATTTGGGTAGATATGGACCCTAATTCAAGAGATCTGATTTTGCAAAAGCAATTGGTGATTCCTAGTGTGATGTTTTTCAGACTAATATTTGTTTGTTTTGCAGCTTTGTGCTTAAGAGTTAGGAAAAAAAGTTGGAAGGAGAATTGTGAAGGTGACTATCAAGCTCACACGGCAGTTTTCCCTATGATGAAACCCTCCCTCAGTAGCTTTTATTCATCAGATCTTAAAAATACTTATTAAAAAATAATGGTGGAATAGAATATTAATAACAGCAACAACAACAAAATCAAACAGTGGGATTGTATACAGCTGGGATGGAAAACAAGATCAATGAGATGGAAATAGTTCAACAAACAAGTAGAAGTATTGGTATTCTTATAATCTCCTAAAAATGTTGAGTGGGGTAGACTGGAAATGCTAACATTGCTGATTTAATTTCTACTCTAACATAGCACTGCTCGTATATGGGTCTACCACAAACTGAGGAATACTAGATTTAGGATTAAGTGGTCCATCAGGTGTGATTGATTACAAATGTGGAAGGAAAACTGTGAAGCAGTAAATATATTTTTATTAGGTCAAATGTGAAGACAAGAAAGAGAATTAAAGGTAGAAATCTAAGAACATCAATCTTGAAAGAGTCAGACCCTACCATATATGAGTCTAGTCAAACTGGGATGAAATAGTGCACCCAGCTAACTCAAAAGGAAATGAAAGGTGCTGAGGGTGAAATATCCCAAGAAGAAAGGTCAAGACAAGGCCTGATCCAACACTGCATGTGCAGAATGGAGAAGTTTAGATGATATACAGAACCTGTTTTTCCTTGTGTCCATCTTTCAGACAAAGACATTACTGCTCTTCATAAGCACCCAAAGACTGTGATGCTTATTGAACCCAATTAAGCCTTTCCCTGGTTCAGCAACCACTAGATAGTGGAATTTACATTTCCTTGTCAAAACACCAAGGTATTGGCAAAACACGGCAGCAGAACTTTCTCTGAGCAGCTTCAGGGAAGGTCTGGAAAGTGAGTGACACAGATGATTAATGAGCCTATTAAAGCTGAAAGTCTGACACTGTAAAGATAAGCTGGCAGTGAAAATGACTCCCACTGTATATGTATCAAGGGCATCAGAAAGAATACCCTCCACATAATAGCTGCCCACCATCATTAGTGGCAGGACATATCTAGCATGTGTTGCCTCATTGCTATTTAGTCTGCTCAAGTATTTTGAGGTGAAGGGCCTTGAGCAATAGTGTGAAGTCTCAGACAAGTTGCATGAAGCTTTGTAAGGTCAGATTAGGAAGGGCACTCTCACATCATTCAGGAGGGACCAGGTGAAACAAAGCATGACGAATGACAAAGAAATAGAAACAAATAAATATGACTTTGTAGCTATATAGTGGCAGAGCATGAGCATAAAATGCTAAGGGAGAAGTCTAATGTATGGGAGAAAAATACTAAATCCATGCTGACCTTGGGAATCATACTGCTATGCTGTTAGAAATTGTGTGTGCTGACCATGATGGATTGAGATTTGGACTTCATTTCTCTGTCTCTGTCTAGAAAGAGTCATTGCCTCATTAGATACTTAGAACATCTTTCTATAGAGAGTTTTCCTCACAGAAACACACCCTTGTGCTATACACATGTATGCATACCGAGACCAGTATTCCTGGAAAGGGTCAGATGTGCTCCTGTGGCACATGCACCCAGAATCCATGGTTTAGAGCAGAAACATGCAGACCATCTGTGCAGCATCCACACAAAATATGATGCTTGATTTCAGAAGTTTCAGACTTGCTATATAAGTGCTGTGGAGTTGTGCTGTACACTGGAAATATGTCTGGGATTTCTGGACTGTTAGCAGCTAGGCCAGGTGCTTTGAAATCTTGGGAAACTGTACACAGACTTTAAACTTCACCCAAACATAATATGCAGATGCTCTAGAAGAACCAAAGTTTATTTTAGCTGCAGTCTGTGGCAGCTATTTTGTGCCAGCTTTCCTTAAAATGTTAACTTCATTTATCCATCTCTCAAGTAGACACAGTAATATTATGCCTTCTACCTCTGTTGTGCCTATGTAAACAATCAATTATTCATGAAAGTGGATCTGGAAGTTTCATATAGAAGAAGCAGTTCAATACAAGCGATAAATATTATATTTTGGTCTTGTATGGGCAGGTGAAACAAAAGGATTCTTAGCCTGCAGATTTGGCACTGGATAGTGTCATATGAAAGTATACACTTCTAGTGCTGCATTGCTAGTGTCTGTCTGCCAGAGTTGCTGCTTGAATGCTTGATTTGTTCCTGCTACAGTGTTAACTTTTATTGTCACAGTTTACAAATATATCCATCCTATTCCAGCTTGTCACTGTCATTATTTCCTTTCACCCTCAGAAGAGACAAACATCCTATTTTCTGAGTAGATCCCTATGGTAATCTTCAACTGCTAGTGCTGTTATGCACTTCTGCTCCTAGGGACTGAAACACATAATGCCCTAAGTCCTCCAGAAATATTTTATAAATCTAACAGCTGCAGCCCAAATGGAGAGGAATTTTTGTATCATAAACAGGTCCATTAGACCGGCTATTACCTGAAGGTTGAACGCGGCTTCTTCCCTCTGCTAATGCCACGGCACTGTCAATGGGGTGATGATAAATCACCAGTAATATCCATGGTCCTTTGAGATACCTAGTACAATGAAAAGATAGAATATTAGGTGTGGGAAAGAGCAAAGATGTTTTTCAGTTTCAATATTGCTTTTTTGTAACCTTACTTGTCAGAGATGCACGATAAAAGACAGGTCCAACAAAACAAAACAACTTCAAAATGTTATATTCTGTTTGATACTTCTTTTTCTTTTTTTTTTCTCCCATGCCAATCAATCCTGTGGGCTAAAAGCCTCTGGAAGGATCCATATGAATGTTTTAACTTTACATCTCATCCACATGTTTATAAAAGTTAATTCCTGAAAAACTTGAGACAGTGGGTGGGTAACACTCCTGTTTGATTTAGGCCCTGCTTAAAAGCTTATGTTCCACATAAGAACAACTATTTATTTAAGGACAAATCATCTGAAATGACTGTTGGAATGGATATTGTTAGCCATCACCTCATTTATTTATTTCCTTTTTTTTGATGGAACCATACCAATATTATATAGCTAGCTAGCTATGTAAGAAGCAAAGAGCAATGCTAACCAGTGAGACTAAAGGCTGAGCAGAAGAAACATTCTAGCATCACACATAAAGCTTTTGGCATTTCATTGCCATGGTTTCCTTGGGAAGGAAACATGGAGCTCTGGATCTGAATAGAATGAGAGCAATTCAAGCAGATTGAATTGATTGATTGCTTGTAATAGACGATCAGAAGACAAGAAAATGCAGCAAGCACTTGTCATGTAGTTGAGACAGTGCTTATGAGACTGCTCTGTCCTGGAAACTGAAAGCACAATTGATCTGATGATAATATTGGAATCTGAAACCAGCAAAGGGTAAACTGACAATAGAGTACCAAGTATTTTTATAAGACAATATAGTACATCTCCATCATTTCCTGTAGGCTTTCTATCAGTGTCTGCTCTCTTTATAAAGCTGTTATTACACAATGGAGTGAGTACAGAATTGCCCAAGCTGCTAGTGACCTAAGTCAGTAAGTCAGCCGTACAAGTGTTACCTTGGATCTGGAAACAGTATAGGTAACCAGAACAAGTTCCAGCCTCTCTGCCAGTTCTGCAAGTGCATGTCTTCTCATCTACCCTACATATAAGCTAAAAATAGAAATATAGAGCCTAGAGCTTTAGACTTATTTTTTTCTTCCTATTTTGAAGGATTAGTTTATAATGTACACCAATAAAATCCAGCTAACATGCTGGGATTGAGGGACTGCCAGAAATGAGGGAGAACCACTCAGGCCATTTTAGTTTGAGCTATGGCCTTGCTTCTGTCTTAGTACTTCATTCCAACTAATTAAAAACAAACAACAACAACAACAACAAAATTTGGAATGAACAGAAAGCCTCTAGTTAATGAGTTCTGGAAAAATCTCCCAGACTGATACTTTGCTTGGTTTCTACCCCAGCATATGCATTAAGGAAAGCAATGTGTCTTCACCATGTCCCACTCAATTTATCTCCAGGAAGTGACACTTGCTAGGTGCTATTCAGCAATACTGAAAGCATTGCACCAGTAAATTGGACATCCTTGCTTAGCAAGAATAAAATTAATAGATACATTATAACAGGGTTTGGTTGGGGTTTTTTGTTGTTTATTTCATGCCTTCATATCAGGACACTGAAAATCTATGTTCCTGTGATACTGGTTTTCTGAAAGCAATACAAAAGTATTTTAATTGCTTTACTTTCACATGTGGGACTACAAAATGTTCAACCTCACACTGCCTCCATGAAGAAAGGACACTGAATTGATATTCATTTGATCTAATCTAGCATTATTGACTATAGAAAGACAGAGGAACCAAGTCACCCAGTATACAAACGTTCTAAAATACATGATTCATGACAATGTTTTGGCTTTTATAACCTTCTGGTTTCTGTGCAAATGCATAGTCTCAATAATAAACATATAAAAGAAATCTTGTTAGAGCAAGTAGCAGCTATTTCACAGCAGTACCACAATATAACAATTCAGACTTAATGAAACATTTAAAATATGCTATTACTGATATTGTTCATTTAAAATATGCCATTACTGATATTGGTTCATTATACGTTTTCTTGTACACTGTTTTCATGCTTAAGTGACCTCTAAATTGGACTCTTGCAAATCACAACTAATGGATTTGCAATGAAATGCTTGACATGGGTTTCTGTTGGGACAAAATATGGTTGAGAAGGTACCCTTGTCTCTATTACACTTTGCAAAGCCTTTTGGAAATCAGTAATATATGCAGAGTTTCTTAATTAGGAACCCAGCTCTACTTCTGAGTAGCAAACTAAAGGTGATGAGGGAGAGAGAAGGGAATGGTTATATTCATTTTGTGAAGAGATTCAACTTGGCTTTCTGCTGATGGATAAAAGTTGAAACAGGTTAGAGGGGAGAGAGCTATTTCCACAGCAAATACTGTCATCATTGGTAAAAGTTTAATGAGGAGTGTAATATGCATTACTAGCTGATTATATTTGTAGTAGTGAATGTATCCCATGATTTGCTATAAACATCACACTGTAATACTGGGGAGAAAAATGCCATTGTTTTGCACAAAGAAAAATGTCACTTGCTAGTCACTGCAATTTAAACACTCAGTCACTGACAACTTGGAGCTACAATATAATGTTTTACTGCAATGTATTAGCCTTGCCCTGGAATTGTAGTAAAACTCTGCCTTGATTGCACTCTGGCAAGGCACAGAAATGTCTTGGCATGAGTTCTGAATTTCTGATAAATTGTATAAAACAACTAGCATATACAGCCATTAAAGCTGTACAGCAGGATATCTCTCCAGCTTTTCATTCCCAGAGAACAATTGGCCTTTTTGCATTTTTGTAAAGACAGTGATGCCTTATAAGTAGGTTCTAGTTGCTTCCATGCAGCTCCCTTGGCACAGAGCTGGGGATGGAAGGCAAAAGCTAGCCTTGCTTTTCTTCACATCTGACAGAAATTATTTTACAAGTACAATGAAAAAAAAAAGGCAAGGCATGTTTGACTATCATTGTTTGACTACCACGCAGAGGCAGCAGCCTCCTCTATCCTCTGGTCTACCTTCCCCCTCCCACACACACCATCAGAGCAGCAAGGCAGCATAGCCTGCATCAGCTGAATCAGTGCCACTGACAGACGTATCTAGGTCAGGAGGAACTTTGGTGAATTAACACAAGGAAGAGTCACACCACTTCTGATGATCACAGCAGCAAATTTTAATTATCAGAATAGTCTACTGCAGTGATAAACCTGAATTCACTAGCCCACAGGAACATGTGCTGCCCAGAATAAGTAAGTAGTAATGCCTTGATCTGAGTGGAAATATACCATGAATTATCGTTGCTGTCACTGTAAGTTTATAAAGCATTTTACAAAGACATAGCAAGACATATTCCCTTACTCAAAGATCTTATAACCTGATATGAGATAAAAAACAAGACAAGACAAGAAGTAACAGTTCAGGAGAGATCACTGATTACAAATAAAGGGGAGAAATAATTGTCTGAAGAAATGTTTCAGCAAGGAATTCAAAGGAAGAGAGAGAGTGCCTGCATACGAGATCAGAAGGATAGTTCCAGGCACACACTGCTGAAAATCAAGAGAATGTGATTACAGGATTGGAAAGAGCAGAGGGAAAAGAGGCAGGAGGGAACAGGATAGTGCCGAGCTACTAGAGGCAAAATTACATACAGCTCTGCAGTCACTTGTAAGTGTGGCTCTGCTGTATGCTAGCAAAATATCCACGGCAGCAATTCCTAAGAGCAGGAATGAGGACTGTTAATTTAGAAGAGTTTCCACAATCAGGTAGGTGATAGAAGAAACACCTCAATGATTAGAAGCTGAAAGTCCAGCAAGCTGATTATATTGAAAGGAAGTTGTAATGAGGTGGGTGTTGGTCTCTTCTCTCAAATAACTAGTGATAGGATAAAAGAGAACAGCCTCAAGTTGCAACCAGAGAGGTTTAGATTGGATATTAGGAAAAAATTCTTTACTGAAAGAGTGGTGAGGCATTGGAACAGGCTGCCCAGGGTAGAGTCACCTCCACTCAAGCTGTAGATGAGGCACTTCAGGACATGGTTTAGTGGGTATGGTGGTGTTGGGTTGACAGCTGGACTTGATGGTCTTAGAGGTCTTTTCCAACATTCATCAGCAATCATCATGTTGTGAGGAACCTTTACCTTCTTCTCTAAGACAGATAAATCAATCAGAAATTGAACAGAAACCAAACTCTGCTAGTGCCAGACTAGCTCAGAAAGATGACAAAGTAACTGGTCATTTACTACAGAAGCCATAGAGGATAATACACAGTATCCTGCTAGAGATATTCTATAACTGGATCTGCAATCCACCCAACACAAAGAAAAACATCAGGACTGGTTTCTCATACTCTTGGAAAGTCACAGGGCTTTTTTTCATGCAGGCATTTTGTGTCAGATATTTCTAATGGCTGTGTGAAAATTGGTACAAATGAATCCAGTAGCTGCTCTGTTGTGAGTATAACCATCTAAGGATAGAGTAGCATTCATGGCAGGGTTGCATATCTACAGGCAGAAAAAAAATCTGACTCTGAAATCCTATGTGAGCAGAGGTGGTTCCTGAGGAGGTCTCTGGCTTATATAACACGGAACAAATTCTGACTCCAGTAGCCATAGACACAGTAGCCCTACTCAAATGGCTCCCAACGTGTAGTCATTCTTCAGTGATTATTTCAATCTATCTTGCTCCCCACCAAAACAAACAAACAAAAAGTCAAACATGAACTCTGCCTGTGACTAGTAAATTTGCTCTCTCAAGAGCTACAATTTACCTGGGGCAAGATTCACAGTTCTGAGTTGTTGGGTTTTTGTTCACGTGAAGTGTAAACACTAAATATTTTTCTTACATACTATCTGGCCATGCATTATTTACAGCATTTGAAATCCTGCTCTCCAGAAGGAGAATGCAAAGTAGATGGTTTACAAGGTTGGAGATTTGCATTCTGAATTGTAGGGTGAATTTCTGAATTCTCATCAGGGCAGGAAGCGAAGTTTATCTCAGAGTGTCAAAACACCATGTTCCTTTATTCTCGATCAGCAGAGCTCCCTTACTTTTGATCACTGCAAGAAAGGGAACATGGCACGCACGTCGAAAGGATTCTGGGAACTATTAGCAGCTAAGCTTTTTTGGATTAACAGATTTCAAAAAATTACCTCCTTCTCTTTTGATCAGAAATGAAGAGTTGTTGAAAGGTAACAACTGTTACACTCGCTCCTATCTGGCAAAGGAGTTGTCTTGTTTTGTGGCAAAGCAGCATGTTACAAAACAACTCGTCAAAACTGTTACATAGATTCGGAGGCTGACAGCATTTCTGTTCATTTCTCATCAATGACCTTGTCTGAAGGAAAAAAAAACCCATGGTATATTCCTGATAATGTTTACCCAAGAGGTAAGAAACATTTTCAGCAACTGAATGTAAATTGTAGGAAAGCTCTGCCTACACAGGCATTAAATCCCATACTCCCTGGCATTAACAAAAAGCAGATCCTGAAAGGAGCACATCTTTAATAGTGCTTACAATGCATGAAGAATAATTTGGGTAAGTTCTTACGGCTTTGACTCTGACTGTCGATGTGAAATGAGCGTGGGTGTGGATGTGTATGAATGAGAAGTATGGCACAGGAAGGCTTTTACTGAAAGCACAAGTTGGCACACAGGGTTTGCAAAGGCAGCTGGAAATCATCAGCTAAAAATTACTTCTGTGAGTCACAGGGGAGTGAAAACAGGCTGACAAACCTGCAGTTGTGGCACAGAAGCCCTGATGTGACTTCCAGTTACATGCAAAGATTTAGCTAAACTGAGATTACTGCTCAGCTCAAATTTCAAACCAATTCTTAAATTTCTAGGACATCCTTTGTCCCTTCTAAGTTGCCTGAGGCCCACATCGAGTGTGAAAAATCCTGCTTGTGCAGACAGAACAATCAGACACGTTTCCACAGAAGCATTTCTCTCGGTCCTCACGTGCAATTTAACGCAAGTGTACACTTTGAGAGGCATTTTAGGAAACAGCAACAGCAAATAGGATACAGAAACCCAAATTTAGGGAAAGAAATATATTTACTCAATCCAGACTCTTATTTCATCTAGACTGAAATGGTTACAGTTAGCTCTCCAAAATTACAGAGAAGTGACAAAGAATGACTGCTGAGACAGAGGAATGGAACAGTCTCTTCAAATACTCTTCCTTCAGAGCAGGTTTGTATAAATAACCCAATTTTTATCCTGACTCTTAAGAGTGAATACAAACAGCACACTAACAGTGTGGTATAAATAAGATTCAAAGGATGAGCAGTGATCTCCTGCTTCACTGTTAAAATCACCCTCACTCATTACCAGCTAATGTTTATCTAGGCTATCATACCAAAGCTCAAAACCAAATGGTTCTCACAAGGAATTTTTTTGCAGATGGAAAATGTGGTAATAGGCTGCTGAAGGGGTACAAACTGTGCAGGTTAATCTGGGGTGACTGGGCTTGGTTTGTGTTGTAACAAGGCATGACTGTAACCCAGGGCCAGTTTCTGGCTACAGCTACAAAGGCGATGGAACACCTCTGAGTTGTCTCTCTAGTGGTTTCCAGGTCCTCATTCATTCATTCATTCTGTTTATGTATTTCATGGTCCAGACAAGCCATGAAAACCTGCTGACATCTTTTAATGCTACTCACCTGTTCTGAAAAACCACACTAGCCCATAAATCTGCCTACCATCCAGTTCTATAGCCTTCATTTAGTGCTCTTAATCAATGAGTTCATCTTGAGAATCCCTCAGTTAGTTGGGAAAGTACAGTAGCTCATACAAAACTGAACCTGCATTGCCTAGTCTGGAATCGTTAAGAGGATAAACCAAAGGAATTTAAAAACCTGGAGTAAATAGCTATTTAAGGAAATCTTTCCACCAGAGAGTGTCTGGATTTACTGTTGTATTTCATATGTATGATTTTTGCAGTGTTTATAGAAGGTTAAAAGTATATCAACACTACAATCTCCTAACAATAACATCATAGAATTGTTTCAGTTGAAAAAGGCCTCTAAGACCTTTGAGTTCATAATCTTTGTATCAAAACACTTGCCTGCTCTCCAGGAGGCAAACTGCTTCTTTTCTTCCCATCTTCTTTCCTACCCATCTTACCATGCACAGACAGTGAAATCTAGATACCAAGTGAGCACTGTAGACTTAGCCATCTGTGCCTCAGTAACAGCATTCTTAATGTTTCCTATGCAGGTAGAGATCATTGCCCAGAGGTTTGCTGCTCCTTATATTTCTTACAAATTACATTCATAATGGAATATGTGTAACTGTAAATACAGAGTTTCTTTTGATTGACACAGTTTCCATGCAAACTAGCCTAGAATTTTCTCTTAAAAAAAATTAAGCAAGTTGTCTTGGAACCCACCAGGTGAAAAACTTGAAGTACACCTGGTTTAATGTCATTTGCCTTCGATAATGGATATCTTCCTTTCCCAAGAGCTTTTCCCAGATAACTGTCATCGTTGTTCTTTGGTTTTGTCTTTGGGGGTTTTCCCCCTCTCCTGCATTATCTATATTTATTTTGCATGGATTATTTTCCAAGGAATTTTTTGTCATTTCTTCCACATAAAGTGAACTTCAAGGTCTTCTGATGAAAACCCAAATCACAGTAAAAATGCTGCTGTACAAGGCATCCATAATAAATAAGCATTGATATTGTAAGCTTAAGAGAGAATTCATTAAGACTCAAATAACAAAGGAGAAACTCAGAAAATAAAATATGAAAAATTAATGGGCTTATTGTGCAGGAAAGGAGAGCAAAGAGAATAAAACAAGAGAGCTTACTGTAGGCAAGTATGTTTAATGTTTATTTAAGTAAAAACAAAATGTAAAGAAAGCTATATTAGTGGGGAGATGAAAAAGATGGAAGAAAGCTAAGAAACGGGAAAATAATAGTGCCTATTGAATTTGCACAAAATTTCAGATTTGTCTCCTTTCCCTTTGTCATTTTGGTTAAAAAAAATAGAATTAGCAGTGATCAGAGGATCTGTGTTAGAGTCCTCTGTAAGAAAAGAAAAGGGGAAAAAAAAGTTTGACAACTTTAAAGAATTCAAATATATTTTACATGAAAAATTAAGAGACTCTGTAGGAGTAAAGATCAAGGGGGGGAAAACCTTACTGTTACTATTTTCAGGGGTTTCACAAAGGCACAAACACACTCTTACTGCCCAAATCTATAATTTGCTTAGCACTACATCAAGACATTTCAGGTCTGCTAAACAACTGCCTCCTGAAACTCTACCCACTCATCTTTTGGGGCATGAAAATAAACACTGCTGTTTCATTTTGAAGTGTAGGGCAGTATAAATCAAAGCAGGGCTGGTTTCCTGGAAGTTTTCTTGGACAAGAAGAGACAATCCAGTTGAAAATGCATTCCTATCTTTCACACCTATACTTTTCATTAAACCATACAGGACACTACAGGGATGGTAGCACATGTCATTCAGTGGGCAAGGTAGAAATGCTGAACTTGTGTCACATATCACATTTGTTTTAAACATATTTATTGCAACCTAAATTTCTGTTTTCTGTGTGAGGAGGTTATTTATTTGGACAATTAACAAACCTGCACATGCAACCATGCTAAACAAAGACAATAAAGGGAGGTTTGATATGCCTGCCTCTTCCAAAACCCACCTGTGGTAGGTTGAGATTCTGCACCCCCCAACTACCACAACACCCAAATGGTGGGAGCAGAGGCTGTGGGTCAGGAAAGGGTCTCCTTTACCCCCTGCAGGCTGAGCACTGCCTCTCAGCTCTACAGTTCTTGTAGTCTTACTCTTAGGATACCAAGAGAGGCAAAAGGTGATCTTAGGGCTATAACAGACCTAAAGACAAGGATCACTAATGTCACAGACACCTAGGAGTTAAAAGACAATCTACAAACAACACTCCTATGCCTTTGATTTTATAGCAATCTTCACCAACACAAATGCTTACCCATCCTCCTGTTGCTGTATATAGGGAGGGTGTAGAGACTGGGTCTCTACAGCAAACCTGGCTACAGACCTCAGGATTCACAGGCTCTCTCAGTGCCCAGGATACCTATGCCAGACACTGCTGAAGAGCTGAATTAGAATTAACCAGGCTGGAAAAGACCCTCAAGATCATTGAGTCCAACCTATCACCCAAAACTATCCAGTCAACTAAACCAACAAAACCTTTAGGTTATGAGTCTATATAAAACTTAAGTACCCTGAGTTTAGAGTGTTTAATGTAAAAAATGCTGCTCTAGGAAAAGATTGCAATTAATAGTGCTAATTCTGGATTGCTACAGTCTGAAGATGATGTTAATTGGGGCTATGAAAAGGGTAAAAACCATGCCAATTTCAGCATTTCTATTGCATCCATGTTCTTTCAGGGGTCCACATCAGCTGGAATATCAGTCAGGAATTGTACTATCTAAGAGGAGCAGTAGAATCTTTCCCTAGCACACACACAGAGCACTAGCTAATTTAAATATCAATCAAATCAGTAAGCCAGCTAAACACACCCATGTAACACACACCCTTGTAACATAAACATGTAACATAAACATGTTACAAGTGGTAACATTTCTTGGTAATCAAGGGAGGAGAGGGGGGAAGTGGTTTCACTTTTTTTTTGGTAAAAACTTTTCTTTTTTATCTCTTGTATGAGGATATTTATTGCTCATTTATTTATAGACTAAATTGTTCACATCACTGTAAATAACTTCTGAAATGTTGTTCTCTCAACTGTGATAAGCTTTAATATAGCATAGTAATGAGTGGGATGTGCAACTTCTGCTTATCTACTCTATTTTGGACAATGCCAGTGGCTCATGTTTATTAAGAAAGTTGGCAGTGAAACTGTATCTCTGGTTCCCCCCTGGTAGATAAACTGTGTCTGAGCTAACATTCATGAGGATCTTGGAAGACTCATTTAAATACAGTGCCCGAGGCTATACTTTTTTTCCTGGATTCCAGAGCAGAAACATAAAGCTTTTACTTTTCTGATGTTCTTTTGGAACTGATGCTTATATATCACAAAGTCTGGCCAGGATTTTGTAGAAAGTACCACAAGTCTATGTCTAAACTGAATTCTCAGGTGGGTTTTTTTTCATACTGTTATTCCCATCACAAGTAAGACACTTTTGTTTTGTTTGTTTGTTTGTTTGGGTTTTTTAAGACTTAAAGGAAAAGATAAATTCCATCCTGCCATATCTGTATTTGTACCATAAGATTCTAGGAAATTGAGCAAGTGTTCTTCTCCCTTTGTCTGGGACCCTGGGCTTAAATGAATTATTAGTGATGCCATTATGCCAATATGCTTCACAGTTCTGTAGTAGATGTATCTGTCAGAGGTGATCATTGCTATTGCCTCAGAGTTTGAACCTGTTTTCTAACACTGCTGGAAGTGTTTAAAAAGAGACTGGGTGAGGCACTTAGTACCATGGTTTAGTTGATTGGGTGACAGGTTGGACTCGATGATCTTGAAGCTTCGTCTTTTCCAACCTGGTTAATTCTGTATTCTGTATCTCAGCCATTCACAAACGCATAGTGTCTCCTTCATGCCATACTAACCTATGGAGTTTCTTCACTTAATCCAAACATTTGCTTTGTAATGTCAGTTCTGCATGATTGTCCAAATAAGATCTTTTTTCCATCTGGCAGTATAATGTGACCCCTTCCTGCAGTTAAAAGCAGTATCATGTTTGTCAGCTCTTTAGGCAGGAGCCTTTATTTCATATTATTTTTATGCTCTGTTTCAGATGTGCTGAGAACATCTGAATATGTTTGAATACCTTAGAATAGAATAAAGCTAGAAATTAAATGTCAGGCATTTGCCTATTTATTTAATCAGAAGTCAATGACAGTAGTTAATACTGCATGTATTGCTATGCTTCTCTAATTGTCCCCTAAGCATCACATAAATCAAAACACACCAGCCCATAGCAAAGTGCCATTTTTCATGACTACAGGAAATTTTGAAAGGGTCAAAGCTTCCTGGAATATTCACGAGGTGGAGGTGCTTTTAAGTAAACATTCCACATCAGATTCTCAAAGAATAACTGTTGGTTGTGTCTCATTGGTGTCTCTACCATTTTCTGCATCTCTGAACATGCTGAAGGTGTTATCCCAAAATGTTGCTGGATTACAGCAGATGAGCACATCTGCTCTTTGAAAAACCTGGATTGTATTATTTTAGGAAAGAAAAAGAAATTTACAATTACCTTGCAAGGACTTTAAAAATAAATACCAAACTCAAAATTAAACACACAGTGATAAAGTCCCAGCTCTGCATCCTGTGAATATAAGAAGTGACAGTTTGGATGCCATGTGGGATTTGAAGGCTTGGTGTTGCAGTAGCTGTTCTCCAAGATCCTGGTCTACTGAGCAGAATCCAGATTCTTATCTTATGGAAAAGGACTCCTAACTCTTTCATCAGGTACTTCATACAGCCTTAGAGAAGGTTAACACCTTCACACTGGGACTGAAGTATCCAACAGGCTAAACAGGGATCCTCTTTTAGTCTGTGAGAGCTACCCAACAGCAAGTTAAACCATGAAATGTTAATCTACTCTGGATCTTAGTCCTCTCTGAGAACTTCAGATCTTTAGCAAGTACTCCTTGCTAAAAGCAGGGACCTAGTCCCCTTGAGCAGTATTTGTATTTTTCTTTTAAAACACAGCTCAAGAAGGAGATACTGAGTCTTTCTTTTCTGTACAATAGCCAAGTAGTAAGAATGCTTGCCCTGTAAAAGGAAAGCACAGATTCAATTCCCTCTTGTCTGAACTTCAAACCTATACTTTTATCTTCCAGATGAGTGCCCAAAACACAAGGCTCACAAGACATAAGGCTACTCAGGAGGTGGGGAATGTTGTTCTTTGAAAGCAGTACCTTTGTGCAGAAAAAAGCTCCAAATTCACAAGGTCAGAAAGGATGGATAACTCAGCAGTTCAGAGTTTAGGTGCTCATTATGCTTGCTCCCTGTTCCAAGGCCTGTTTCTTCTGTCTGTTTTTTTGTTGCTGGTGGTTGTTTTTTCTTTTCTTTTTTTTTTTCTTTATTTTTTTAAATGCAATTTCTGTAGACTGTAAAATTCAGTTCCACTTTCTAGAGAGGAGGAAGGTAAGTACAGTCCTACTTCCGAATGAGTACTTTAACACCTAGGTGAAAGAACTCCCCAGAGTTCCACCCAGAGCTCACAGCTATCTAAACAGGCTAATAAACTAGCGTATACTAAGAAAAGAAGCTTGTGGTTTCAACCACAGCCAGGTTTTCAAGGGAAGTTGAAACAGCTGTGGGTTAGAAGTAGTTCCCTGTTTGGGAGTCATACTCAAGTTAATAAAAAAACCTTCTTCTGGGAAAGGAAGATATCTGAGATTCATCTAGACTACAGATCTTAACTGAGCTGAACTATCAAGCTCATCAAGAGTGAAGTAGTTTGAGGGTTTAATCAAGGGTAGCTATAAAACTTAAAGGTCAAATAGCAAGACCCTCCTGATGTTTAGATTTCTGTAGCTTAAGTGACAACCCATTGGAGGTGTCTAGACAGCAATTTGAGAGCCAACGAATACTGCTTTGGTTTTTATACTTAATGCTTTCCCTTGGCAAATCACAACTGATATGCAAGCGCCTTAACCACAACCCTGGTCAAACCCTTAAGTTTTGAGTGCTAGCAAGATCTGAAGTGAATTTCTAACATTGCTCTCATACAGAGCTTGACTAAATATTAGTCTAAGCAGTGTAACCTTTCTGTTTTAAAAAAGCTATGAAAGAGTCTCCTGGAAAATGTGTGACCAGTTGCCTGATTGCCTGCTGGTTTTAGGTGCTGCAGCTCTTCTGAAGCCTGTGGAACTATGCCAGCTTGTATCTACAGCTAGTGTCACTCAGAATTCAGTTGCATCTTTTTTAAGTGCAAAATGTCATTAGTTGTACCAGAAGCTGACATGAAGTAGCATTTCCACCTAATTGTCCTATCCTTTTACTGACAGCTTGCTGTTGCCCTTCCGAAACCTTGTCAGTTGGAATTTTACTGAAAAAGTGCATTTGGTACTATTTTGAACCAGCATTTTCCTTGAAAAGCTTTGTTTGAAGAGTGAAGGAGGGAGGGGAAGTAGACCAGCTGTTTTGTCCTACAAGTACTAAAAGTGAAAGTCTTTGCCTTGCAATCATCTTGATTCTTTGTCTTCTCCCCAAATATGAATATGCTTCCTTCCTAGAATCCCTGAGGTTATTTGGCATGGCAAACTCTCACACTGCCCATTCAGCTGCCATCAATTTTTCTCATATGGAAAGCTGTCAGCATAAAGTATTTCACTCTATTTCTGTTCAAAGAAAATGTTATTTAAATAGCCTTTATTCACAAACCCTGTTAAGTATCTTAAAGCTATAACTTTTACATTATCAACATGAGTTTAGCTTATGCTGAGACATAGGTTTAGTATTCAACATAAAGTAGCTAGCCACATCTGATCACAAATAGTTTTTCCTTGAGAAAAACTGAGACATAGCAGTGCTATTTGGAAATCTCTCATCTAACATTTGCAGGACACCACCTCTGAAAGCAAATAACTGCTTCATTTAAAAGCAGCAAAGCCTCAAATGCTTCCAAAAGATTCTGAAAGACAGACTCCAAGTCATAGCTGATGATTTTGAATATGCTTAAATCCAGACCCATTTGAAGTAGCAGAAAATATGTCTCTGATTTGCATGGTAAAAGTTAAAGGTCTAAACTTCTGAGAAGGAAATCTCAGAAGCCTGCTCCTGAGTACAATTAAATGAGATTGTAGTGGCCCAGAAAGGAAATTATTATTAAGTGTCCATATCCACTGAAAACTCAGAAGATGGCCAAGAGAAAACTGGAGTGTAATTATCACTGTGTTAGAAAAGAAACTAACAAATCATCAATAACTAAGCATCAATAACAAGGACATGTGACAAACCAACAGAGACTGTAAAAGGGATGGATAAAGAGCATAGGGCAACATTTTCTGTGGATCAATAACATTTGTTATGGCATGGGATATGGACAGAAGCTCACAGACTGGAGAGAGATGCTGAAAATGCTAAAAGTAATAGAAGAAAAAACATGAAAATGTTAGTATATAACATAAAGCAGCATCTATCAATACCTCTGCTAAATTAGGGAAGAGAAAAGGGGAACAAAGAAAGGACATGATAAGGAAAGGAGCTCCTAGATTTAATCCTAAAGGCACAAGGCCCTGAAAATGATACAGAAAACAAAGGTTCAGTCATTAGAGATCTGGAAAGACTGCAAAACAGGAGATTGAGACTGCACTGCATTGCAGTACTGGATACATATTTGTGAAAAGAATAAGGAGATAGCTGGAGAAAAGTGACTTGATTCAGTGTCACAGCACTTAAGAGAACATGAATTTAAACTGAAGAAAGGCTGTACCATGAAGGATTTAATAGAATTCTTTAAAGGAAAGAGAGTGAGGAAAAAGAAGGTAACATCTGCCAATAAATGAAACATTAGTTAATATATGCTGGCCTTCTCCCATGCCCTATGTCCTTCTGACTGATACAACAGCACACCTGTAGAAGAAAGCACTATTCACATTTAACTGCTTCTACAATTTTCACACTAGCATTTTCACCTATTAATATGCTTTACCTTGTGGCTTATTAATAGTACATTAGACTGCTGAGAGAGAGAGGATTTCTACCTCTACCTACCTACATCAGCCTTGCAAATATTCCTCTTCTCACCCCTTGAGTCTGACCTGCTGTTGTAAATATGGGTGTCTACAGTTCTGTGTGAATTTTACTCAAGTCTCTTCCTCAATGGATGTTGACTGGAGGTGAAACACTTGAGATTCTGCATGCTCTTACATGCAAAGTGGGAGTTGTGGAGCTATATAATTGTCATGGCAGAGTGTTTTCCTTCATACTAGAATCCTATCCAGTTATTTTAAAGCCATGAAGTGTTTACACCAGTATTTTTCTATGAATATCTTTACTTTTCATTATATTTATGGTTTCAAAGCTTTGATAGCTTCATAATTGCGTATTCTCCTCTGTCAGATAAAGACTAAATCTCAGCTCCTCTAGGAGGCTGTTGTTATTATTGTTTTTATAGCTTTGCTCCAGTTAGCAAAATGATTTAATATTAAACATTAAAGTATTCCCTTTTTGTCTCTCACAGATAGGCATTTTAATCCCCAGTAAGAGGCATCGTATGTCTGTCTGGTGAAGCAGTGCCCTCCTCCTGCATCGGCAGACAGAGCGGTGATGAGTTAGAATTTGGGACCAAAGGTGGCATTAGTCAAAGAAGTATAGAAAATACTGTTTCTTCTTCCAGTGTCCATTTGCAACAGAAAGCAAATTCTGCAGACAAGAAAGAGATTTACAGAAAAAGAAAAAAAAAAAAGTGGAGCTAGCACAGACAGTATAAATCTGAACTCCAGGCTTCCAAAAGCCTGGGTTGAGAGGGCATAGTTTGAGTCAGTTTACCCTGACCAGTATTTCACAGGCAACATATCACCTTACCAGCATCTTAGTGCTTCTTGTCAGTACAGGAAATGCAAAGTTAAGCCAAATGATGCTGTAGTGACAGCAGAGAATGGTACTATCCATAATACCAGTTTCTTATAGTCACACCCAAGAAATATCAAAGCTTGGAAACTATTAGGTTGGGTCTGATTCTCCCCCAGATGATGACTCTTAAGGGAATTGGATTGAAGCCTTCAGAGGGAATGGCTATAAATGGAAAAATAACATGTTTCTGGAGGTGTTCTGGTGCTTAAAGTTCATAACCCTCTCTTAATGTTTGAAGATCTGAGTACTAGGGCACGTTTTGCTGTGATGAAATACACATTTAAGGTTGCCTGTGTATACACACAACTGTCCTCCAAAAAATCCTAAGACGCTGAAGAGAAGAATGAAGAACTTCCTTATCACAATGCTGTTGACAGTTCAATTCACTAAGTACCCTTCTGAAGTCCTTCATAAGAAGTGTCACATGTGGAAAATCAGCTGCAATACAGAAGCACTGGGCCTGACTGTCCCGATCTAGGCAGTTTTTGTACCTAGTGAATGATTAAGTCTGTGTGTTTGATACTTGCATCAAAGGAGAAGTACTTAGACAAAGTCAGGTACTAGAAATCCTATGAAATCATTCAGACCATAGCTTTTCAACTGGCCAATGCCCACACAGTATTATTACATGATTTGTTTATTACACGTTTGTACTTCTATGATCATTTTGAACAAGAAAGGTTCTTCTGTAATGTATGCAGCTATAGACTTGGGCAATTCAATTTTTATTTCAGCAAGTAGCTTTGTCTGATTTGGCTGTATTTTCTCCTAGGTCCATCCCAAAGAGCCAGGTTGAACAGTGATGTGATCCAAACTTTTGCAGAAGTCACCTTTAAGATAAGCCATACATATTTATTTATTTAAGTCTTTTCTCATTGATCAGCCTTTCCAAGGCCTCAGTCCTGAATGCCCTTTCAGGTTTGTCAATATCTCTTTTTTTTCCCCCCAGTAAGACATAATAATAGGGCTTTTCAAACACTGAATAATCTCAGTGATTCTGTAAAAGAAGTGCTACCCTCTTTCTCTGAACTCTCATGGTAAGATATATGCAGTTCAAAGCTCTAAAAATAAATCTTTAGAAAATTCTGCAAGATACCATAGCTAAAACTTTCCTACATTTTAATCTGGTTTGCATCTTTGATAGACCTTATCTATTCCAATCAAGCACGGGCTCAACATATACCTTCCATCTGTAATCTTAATGCCTCTGTAATATCTGTAGGAGTTAAAATGAACTCTAAGGACAATAAAGAATTGTGGTTTGTGATAGAATTTTGCTAAAGAATGGCAAGAATAGTTTTTTTTCCCCTTCTCCAAATAGTATCCATTCTTCTGTCAACACAGTGTGTGCTTTCTTCTCTTCCTCTGCTTTAATTCTGATTCCATCAAAAATCAGAATCCTGTGACTGATGTTCAAAATGAGCTGAGGTGATATTGAGGTTTTGAACTTTATCTGAGCATGTCACTCACTTGAAGGCATTCCAGACCTCAAATGGCTCAGTGCCATTCTTCAGAAATGAGACAGGAACAAGTATTGATTTTTCTTTTTTTTTCTTTTAAACTGAGTACCTAATGAGCAAATGAAGATATGGTTGCTCCTGGACTTACTGGGAGACCTAGAAGAGGCTTCTCAGGCTCTGAACATATGGAGAAGAGTTTGTTCCATTTAGACTCTAGCTTTCTTCTTTTGGTCTTTTCCCTTTTTTTTTTTTCTTTTTGATGAAGATTGTTCCTTTGATGTGACTGGGATTTGAGACAGAGATTAGGTCAATTACTCAACATTGCATTTCCATAGCAAACTGAAGCTCTTGCTTGGTAAAAATATATTCTTTGGATCTGACTGATACAGTAGTACAGAATATTCTTGTAGGTACTTGAGAAAGTAAACAAAAATTAAAAGCCGCTGGGAAAAGAGAATACATTGCTCCCTGAAGGTACAAGTGTTTCTTCAAGCTGAAAATTACAGATTTCTAACAAAATCCAAGTACTTTCTCAAAAAAAAAATAAAGAGTGAGGTGTTTCAAATCTGCTGAAGGTGAGGGAGCTAAATATACTGAACAGACAACTGAATTCAGGGAACAAGTATGAGGTAAATCATAGAATCAGAATAGTAGGGGACCTCTGGAGATCATCAAGTCCAACCTCTGTATCATATCTGAATGAAAAGCTATTGCTGTATAGATAGGTGAAAAAATCAAAGCAGTTTATCAAAGTACACAGTTCACTACAAGTCACTGCAATTCACTACAGCATTTGAGCATCTGAAAATTACCACAAGTAGGAAGACTGCAGAGTTGGGTGGAGGAGAACCTACTGAAGCTCAACAATGGCAAGTGTAGAGTCCTGCGCCTGGGGAGGAATAACTCCATGTACTAGTACAGGTTAGGGGTAGACCTGCCTCCCCTCTACTCTGCCCTAGTGAGGCCACATCTGGAGTACTGTGTACTGTTCAGGCCTCCCCAGTTCTAGAGAGAAAGGAAACTGCTGGACAGAGCCCAACAGAGGGTTACAGAGATGATTAGAGGACTGGAGCATCTCTCTTCTGAGGGAGAAACTGACAGACCTGGGGCTTTTAGCCTGGAGAAGAGAAGGCTGATAGGGGATCTTATCAATGCCTATGAATATTGTACTGTGGCAGCATGGAAATAAAGCATAATTGTGTGGTATAGCATGCACTGTACCAACACTCAAAGACCCATCTTTAAGAGAAATAAAATGGATATTAGCATGAATAATCCACAATCATACTGCAGTTTCAATGATCTGTTTATGTCTGCCTCCCTGCAGCATTAATGATTAAATGTAGTAACTCAGTGTCTAACGATTAGCTTGGGATTACAGAATCCATCTGAATACAGAGCAATAAGTCTTTAAGTTAAGATGGAAATTCTACTGCCATCCATTCATTATAAAAGTCTCTCTGAGAATCTGATCTAATGCAATATGTTGTCCAGGGTATGTATATTAATCTAAACAGCATTGCTAAAATTAGATATGGTAGTGTTGGTAAGTGAAGTGCATTTCCAGAAACATATTTTTTAGGAAGATTGTTTATTGCTAACATTGGTTTACATTCAGCTGTAAGCACCTGATAATAATTCCTGGTCTAAAGGAGATGTGTAATCACTCATTCATCAGTAATTCTTTATTATCTCATTTTCTCTTGGGAAAGAAAATCTGTCATATGCATCAATCAATTGATCAAATAATAATGTGAAAATCTTCATCATGGTAAATGCAGTCTGAGAATATCAATGTAGGCCCAGTCCTATCAATTCCTACTGACATGCACTGGCCTTTCAAAGCCAGTGTGACAATTTACATAAGTGAAGACTGTCCCTTTCAGCAAGGGCTTTGATGGCCTGAGCCTTCAAATGAGTAAGTTTTTGATGCACCTGTCTAGTTAGCCTAATCTTGTAAGACTAGAGTTAATTGAAGGTGAGTCATAATGAAAATTCAGCTTTTGTGCAGGATTTCTATTGGTATTTTTCCCCAGTTTCTTCTTGGGCCTTTCTAGCAGCATACACCAGATAGCTTGTCTGACTCTAAATGCAGCAAGATCCACCAGTAAAAATGACAACACAAGCAAACTTAGCTGAAGCAGGAAAATAAACAGCACTAACTAATTGTCCTCCCACTAAGCCCCAGTTTCACATTGTGTTTGTCCCATAGTCTATCAGATCTTGGCTTAGCAAAGCAATGCTTGGAGTTAATGCTCTTGTGAAGCACATGTATCTCTAACAGAATCTTTTCCTCACTGGGTAGATGGCAGTACCAGGAAGTTGTAGAGAACACTTGCTGCAAAACCCCTGCAATGCCATTTTGAAAAGCAGACAATAAATGTCGTCTCAGACACAGCAGGATATGACTGGATCCTTTCAAACTATGGAATACAGATATGCAGACCATTCCAGTCTTCACAGCTTTTACCTTTCCAGGGGGAGCATTATACTTGTGAAACTTATACAGTACTTCTAGGCCCTCTTTTCCCACTAAAGTTGCCGCAGCAGGGAAGAAAAAGGCTTACAGTGCTCCAAATGTGTGTTTCTGGGCACACAAATCTGTTATTTCTTCTGGACCAACTATGCCTGCTGAATCCTGCACAGATAATCCAAATGTAAAAATATACAAATATTGGCAGCCAATAGGGGGCTTTCCATCCCAAGCAAGGAAACAGA
Source organism: Melanerpes formicivorus (assembly GCF_026170545.1). Classification (NCBI taxonomy): domain Eukaryota; kingdom Metazoa; phylum Chordata; class Aves; order Piciformes; family Picidae; genus Melanerpes; species Melanerpes formicivorus. The sequence continues at coordinate 969,267 of NW_027142411.1, forward strand.
AGTAATTCTGATAGCTTTTCCAAGAGATGCCTGGTGGGCCTTGTTTGCCAGAGTTTGAATCTGTAATCTACTGCTGTTTCTGTTTTGAAGTCTTCATATTTAACATTCATTGATGGATTGCCACATACAGAATGTGTATAAACAAACTGAGGAGAAGAGGCTTACACATGAATGCCGTGAAGGCAGCCTGTTTACAAGTACTTGTTTTGTTCAGAAATCTTCCCTGTGGTTCTATGGTTTCTGGAATAACTCAGCAGTTTATCATTGGATGTGGACAACACAGTACTCATGGTCTGCTTTGTAGAAAGGAATAGCTGTTTCAGAATATCCCAGTGTTTGTAGCAAAATTCAAGGCAGAACACTTCATTCTAGTTTTGATGCATTCACAGATTGCATTGGGTTGGAAAGGACACTCAAAGGTCACCTTGCCCAACTCCCTGCAGTCAGCAGGGACACTTCCAGCTAGATCAGGCTGCCCATAGCCACATCAAGTCTGACCTTGAATACTTCGAGGGATGGGGCCTCAACAGCATCCATGGGCAACCTGTTCAAGTGTTTTCCTCTCCTTGTAACTGTCCTATGTAACTCTGCAAGAACAAGATCTTTTCTTCATAGAATAGAATCATAGAATCAACAAGTTTGGAGAAGACCTCAGAGATCATCAAGTCCCACTTATTACCTAATACCTAACACCCTCATGACTAACTAAACCATGGCTTCAAGTGCCACATCCAATCCTTTTTTGAACACCTTCAGGGATGGAGACTCCACCACCTCCCTGGGCAGCACATTCCAATGGCAAATTACTCTTTCTGGGAAGAAATTTCTCCTCACCTTGAGCCTAAACCTCCCCTGGCACAGCTTGAGACTGTGTCCTCTTGTTCTGCCAATGGTTGCCTGGGAGAAGAGACCAACCCCCACCTGGCTATGACCTTCTTTCAGGTAGTTGTAGACAGCAATCAGGTCTCCCCTGAGCCTCCTCTTCTCCAAGTTAAACAACCCTAGCTCCCTCAGCCTCTCCTTGTAGGGCTTGTGCTTGAGACCTTTCATCAGCCTCGTTGCCCTTCTCTGGACATGTTCAAGTGTCTCATTGTCCTTCTTAAATTGAGGGGCCCAGAACTGGACACAGGACTCAAGGTGTGGCCTAACCAATGCATAGTACAGGGGCACAATGACTTCCCTGCTCCTGCTGGCCACACCAGGCAGGCTTCAACACAATATTAATACATTTAGATAAATATGACAGCTTTAGACTATGGCTAAGGCAGAGTTATATTAAAACCTTATTTATGGTACTGTAATTTTTCTTCTATGCACTGATACAGACATGGTACATACGCTGCAGGTATATTTATCCACATACATGTGGTTAATGTAAACTGTGACAGAGTGAAAAAATGAGTTCAGGGGATGAATCCAGAACTAGTTATGGATAAATGAACACAAATACTCATGGGCTTTTTGGGAGGAAAGATCATAGACAGAAGATTGGATTCAGATAATGTTGATGGTAATAAGTGGAAGAACTTGAAAGTATAGGGAAAGAAATATTTAACATGAAAAATTAGTTTTAATATTGAAAAGTTTCTGCTTTGAAAAAAATAAATTTTTAGAAGTTCCTAAATGGATCAAGTAACTTTTAAATGTGTTAGACTTAAACCAAACCCATATATAGAATAGAATAGACCAGACCAGGTTGGAAGAGACCTTCAAGATGTTGGATTCTGAATTAAAAAAACCCAACAAAACAGAACAGAACAAAAAACCCAAACAAAACCAAAACCACCAAACAAAACTAATCAACCAAAAAAATATCACTTACCCATTTTGATCTATTTACCTCTAAGGGGAAAGCCTACTCATTTCATATTTCTCACCTGGGATTGTGTTTTGGTCCTGCCAAAAATGGGCCTACAGGAAGGTTGGGGAAGGACTTCTCAGGATCTCAGGTAGTGATAGGACTAGGGGGAATGGAATGAAGCTGGAGGTGGGGAGATTCAGGCTAGATGTGAGGAGGAGGTTCTTCCCCATGAGAGTGGTGAAACCCTGGAATGTGTTGTCCAGGGAGGTGGTTGAGGCCCCGTCCCTGGGGGTGTTTAAGAGCAGGCTGGATGAGGCTCTGGCCAGGCTGATCTAGTGTGGGGTGTCCCTGCCCATGGCAGGGGGGTTGGAACTAGATGATCCTTGTGATCCCTTCCAACCCTGAATGAAACTATGAAACTATGAAACTACGATGGGCTAGTCAGTATAGACAGTGGGACATACTATGTGTATTACAGGTTGATTTCTAAACCACAACTATCCTCAATATGTTGTAGAACAGCAGTTCTAAAGCAGAATGCTTACTGAGTTTTAGGACCATTAGGGTACCTTCAACTTTCTCTTAATTTTTATTACACCTGCTAAAGTGTAATAAAAGTTAAAATATGTTAAATGCCTTTTTAATAATTTTTCTCGTGTGAGCAGGATGCACAACAGAATGACAGTTTGAACACATGCCAGTATAAGCATATGGGGTGTTAGTGGTGGGAACTTAAAATGCTTTAGGCAGCTTCATTGCTCCAAGAATGATGCACAGAAAATCAGTTTGCTCCTTGAGGATGCACTTTGAAAAGTAATAGATAGACAAACATTTTCGAACACAGCATTGCCCCAACACTGTAGCTCCACAAATTAATATTTGAGTCAGAATAATAGAACTCAATAAAATTAGCTCATACAACCTATACTTTCTTACCTCTGGGTAAAAATGATTGTTTCTTAGTTGTGTCTCTTTCTGGTCCCTACTGCTAATATATCAATTTTTCTTCTTCAGTCCTGTAATAGAACAAGCAGGCTCTTCTAGTAACTTATTTAACAGAATAGGACCTTGTAACTCTTTTGCCTTTCTCATGATTTTGCTTTTCTTTTGTTAGCACTTCAGTCCCTAAACTATTTTTTTCAACCTCTCAGTTATATTAGCAAGTTAATGAAGGCTTGCTTCTTAGAGCATAGTTATGTGCCTATGTTCAGATATAACCTGGTGTTAGAAGGTAGAAGGCAGGGATATTAATTTGTGTGGATTTTTGAATTAGGTATCTCAAGCAAGCAAAGCAATTTGAGAGAAGTTGGTTGTGTCCTCTGCCAATTCGAGGCTGATGATCCCCATGCCTTTTCCCAGTGAGTTCAACCACAAAATTGTCAGTGTCTTCAGATACTGCCTTGCTGAAGAAATGTCCATCTTTCTATTTACTCTGCTGTTGTACACGAGAAAGGTAATGAACCAATACACTCTGGCCTGCCTGAAGTCACTGACGGAATTCACTGGTGTTGGTAGCTCTGGGATTTTGGGGCTTTTTTTTGGTCAGCTCTCCTTAGTGTATAAAGCTTTGTACATTACTTTCTATAGCAAACCACACAATCTGTCTCAGCTATATTAATTATATATTATTCTTTTATATATAGTTATGTAGCTCTATATGCAGTTACATATAGCTCTATATTAGTAATAGTATGGGGTTTTTTATTCTTCTAGGTAGTTTTTATCCAGCTACTGTCAAATGGCACTAATATGTTTGCAATCTATGGGCTACTCTTTGTGTTTCAGTCCCATTGCTAAGTTTTGACATGGTTTTGATCTTCTAAAAGTTGACTGAAACTGGTATCAGCCACTTCTTGGGAGGAAATCAGCCATAATTTACCTTTACTAATCACTTTACATACTCTTTCATCTACAACAGGTTAATGTGGTGGATGTACATGCTATTAATTATAAAACTGGATAATATCCTCCAACTGAAATGAATTAATTATGTTCTTTTTGGCTGGGAGAAGTCTAGTGTGGCAGTTGAGATGTAGGGTCATGATTCCCTGCATCGGTTTCTTGGTTGATTCTATTAGATGTGACAAGCTTTGCACTGAAGCTAGAGTTTTGTTCTTGTAATAATGATATTGCTCTTTCCCAAGTTTTGTACAATTTACCAAAAATTAGAGTATTTTCCAGCATTTTTCTAATTATTTATTGGTAGGTCTGGAATTCCTTTTGTAATTACAGTGTACTTCGGAACACTTTGCTCAGCAATTCTGCAGCCTCCTATTAATGGTTTTTACTTTACTTGGAGATATTAGAAGTTCAAACATTAAGTCAAATGTGTACTCCTAGGCCAGGTAGTGGGGTTTTCTTTTGCACAGTTTCCAATGTATGTTGATCCTTGGTGCCAAATACTTGTACTTATACTGAGTTCTTTCACATCCCATGATCCCAAGCAGCCAACAATATAATGTATTGCTCATAGTGAAGAAGCTCTGTTAAGGCAGTAAGTAATGCTTAACCGAACTGGCTAAACCTTTAGGACTACAGGGTGGCAAAAAGAAAATTAAAAGTAGGAAAAGCTGTTTTTCCCAAACATCCTTCTAAAATAAACCAGTCAATAAATAAAAAAGAAAATATAAAAGCATGATTTTTGTTTCTTTCATGATGAAACAAATTGAGGAAAAGTAGCAGTTTGCTCACTTACTTTAAACAATTAAATGCAGCCTTGTAGGGTTTTTTTTTCCCCTAGGTTATGCTTTTCTGTAATCCTAATGATTTAGAAGCCAACACAGCTAAAATACAGTAGGGAAAGACCTATAATTAGGACTTGAAAATGTAATGGTACAAAAGCAAAAATAGTGCATTCTACTAAATTTAAAGGAATGAGCTATACTTGTATAACATCTTTACACCAGAGCTATATCAGAGGTTGTTCCAGTGTAATTATCCTAGTATAAAATTGCACTCTAATTAAAAAGTTAGGGCAAAAAGCACTGTGCAGACAAGGTTGGTATTTCAATGAGCTAGGCTATTTTTCTGTCAGCCAGTATACCCAAACATCAAACAAAACCTAAGCAATTATATACACTAATCCTTCCCAATGTGAAGTTGCAGCCCAATGTGAATTCAAAAGCACCAAGTTGCAAATCCTTCAAAAGGAGCATTTACAACTTATAATGGAAACTCCAACAGAGCTCTAACTGTAATAGTGTGACTACTGCAGAGATTATTCTTTATTGCCATGGCATTTACTGCTGAAATAGTGGTGAGCAGATCCTAACATTCTCAAAATTAATGTGCGGTAACATCCTCATGTGAGGTATTGCCCAAGGTGCAGTGTTTTGAAATGTAATACATCAAAATGATGATACTTCTCCATTTAAGTTGTTCTGGTCACTCACTTCATATGATTGCTGCTTCAAAGGTACTTTTCATAATTCCAGAACAAATATATATGAAATAGGAGAATCAGCAAAACATTTGGATTCTGACTAGTATTAATGAGGACTTTGAAAATGCCAACCTATCTCCAGTAGAGCGTCTTTATAGCTGAGAGAACATTATGGTAGAGTGTTCTCTTGTAATGATTAATTTCCCCTTGTGTGCAATACACTTATGGCCTAAATCAACTGCACCATGTATAGAACTCATATTGTTTTCTGCCTGAGGAACAAAAACATCCAACCTGTCAGCAATGGCCTGATGGAAAGTAAACACCAGAGGATGAACACCACCGAAAAGGGGGCGTCACATCTAAGAGAGATTTCAAAAAACTCCATCCTGCTGGATTTCCTCCTTTTTAACACCAGAGAAAGCATACAGCTGTTAGTTCAGTGTCTCATATGTGTTCACGCATAATTGGGCTGGTAGTGATCCACAGCCTATAATTAAAACAAATTGTTCTGCGTTTCAAAGTTCATTCAGATCATGACGCTGAAAATGCTGTTAAAAAGCAGTGTTACAGCAGACACACAGAAACACTGCAGTATTTACTTTTAGTATTCAAAGTATTTCATATCTGACCTATATGCTTGTACTGTAATCCACATTGAGGGTAATAAGATTCTGGTTATTTTGTTTCTGTTATTTGTGATAGTTACCCTAGTAGCAGACTAAAAAAAATCTGTCAGCACAAATGAAATCAGAGCTGATAGGGCTAGCTGGAAAAGGGCTGCTCATCTTCTTTCAGTCTGAAACTCAGAAAGCAGAGACAGAGACCAAACTTGCAAGTGGCAACAGCAAATGGAATTTCCCTATCAGAGAAATGAGGAAGGGAAAGAGGCCTCTCCAGCACATAAGGAAACAGCATAAAATAGCAGTCACCATTTTGCCCCAAAGATGCAAAACAAAAACAAATGCAAATTTTGTTTGAAGCCTTTGCGCAGGTGCCAGAGACAATTCTTCCAATGTTACTGCCTAAGATGGTATTTAGGTTGCAGTCCGATCCCAAAAGGAATTGCAATTCCTTTATCACAAGGGCAATATGTAAGCTACAAATGCAATATGTATGTAGATATGAGACATAAAGGTGAGTCTTAACAGTGGGTCTTCTGGTTAGAAACAGGTACCTGATATTGACTTATGAATAGGAAATAAAAGGAGCATACATTGTCTGAAGTGTAGGTTCAGCTAATAATTCTGACCTCTCTGATTTCTCATTTCAGTCTTTTTCCCTTCCTTATCTGGATTGGTTATTTCCCTTCAGCCATAAACAAAGCTGTGGCTCACATCACCTAGCTTCAAGCTCTACCAATCTGAGTGCCAGAGGTATGATGGCTGGATCCATCTGTTGCTAATAGACCTTCTAAGAGCTAATTGTTAGGTGAGTTGAGGTGCCCTTCAGAAGAACCTCTTTTCTTCCTTCACTGACTTTGTGCAGAGCCCCTCCTAACCTACATGCCTGAGTTCATTCGTGTGTTTGCTATTTTATTTCCCTCAGAGGGGATTTTTAGCACAAAATCTAGGAATGAACAATAAACTATCACCCCCTTCAGTACTTTAAATGAGCCTTTAAGAACACATTATCATATTGCTATACCCTATAGGAGTCACTAACCCAAGATCTTGTTCAAATGAAGTTCTAAAGGCTTTACTGAGAAAAGTCTTTCACCATGTGTTTGCTGTATACATTTTGGATTTTGCATTTTTTTTCCAACCAGATGGTTTATTTTAATTAATTCTTACCACAGAGATATCTTTGTCATAAACTACTTCTAGAACAGATGAGCACAATTATGTAAGCACTTTTGTTTACAGGATTACTGTAAGAATTACTATTTCACAGGGGAAATGCAGTTCTAATTTTATCTTACATTTTTCCAACATCCTTGACATTAAAAAATGGTTTTAATATTGTTATTATTGAATTGAAAAAAGAAGGGTGTTGAATTTGTATTGATTTTACATGTGTGCTTACACTCAGAGTGATGGCATTTCAAAATCTTTTCTAAATATAAGCTTTCTCTGTTATAGTAAACAATAGAGAATACATTCTATTGATGCCAGCCTAGGAGGAACTATAGGAGGAAAAATGCTACCTTGCATCACAAAGCACTAAAGAATTTAAGAATGTATTTGCTTCCCATTTATCTCTCTGGACTACACACCGTGATGCCATGTAGCTGAGCTCTGAGAATTTGACTATACAAGCACCAAGTCGTTAGCAACAAGAACAACCTTCGTACTGAAGGTTATAATTTTCTCTTGCAATACAAGGCACAAAAACATGGAAAATATACTCAAATTTGTGTTTGTCACATGAGGTCAAAACCATGCCAAGTTTTGACAGGCTTTGTAATTCTGAAGTTTCTTATTAAACAGAAAATATAACTCAAGATGATCACTAGAAAAACAAAACAAAACATAAATTCATTGTGAGGGTGACAGAAGACTGGAACAGGCTGCCCAGAGAAGCTGTGGAGCCTCCTCCTCTGGACACTTTCAAAACCTGCCTGGATGTGTTCCTGTGTTCCTATTCTGTGTGATTCTGCTCTGGAAGGAGAGTTGGGGTGGATGATCTTTCAAGGTCCATTCCAACACCTAATATTCTGCAACTCTGCGATTCTGTTACAGGCACTGGTGTGAAAAGGTGGTTGTGTGTCTTGCACCATACCCAGCCTGCTGGCAAAAGTCCTATCACTGTGATGTGTCATGTCAGCACCAAAGCCATTCCCAGAAGACTTGGCCTTGCCTTTCCTGCTTTCAACAGTGTTGTTCCACTGAGGTGATGGCTGCCGCTTAGGGAAAGAGGGCCTGGTTTTCTAGCCCAGTTGGATGGAGTGCTACAAGAAGTTAGCAGTCTTCATCTTGAACTGGCATCATGGGAAGTGTAAACCCAAACCCTAGCTGTTTACTGGGGTGAACTGACAGTAAGGCAGGAGATTTAAGCCATTCCAAGATGGAAATGTTTGTGGCCTTATAGATGGCCACAATTCCTGAAGGCTTAGGTCTGCTTTATAAATCCTGTTAATGTGACAACCTATTAAAGACTTCTTTTTCCCTTGTTTTGTTCCAATTACTATATATTCACCTGGAGTAAAGATAAAAATCTGATTTAGTATGCATTGTTGGCAAGCACTAAAAACTGCATGTACACCTTTATTTTTATGTATTCTTTAAATTTTCCTCTGACTTTAAGGCTCACAAAAGTTATGGAGAAGGAAGCAACTAGTGGAATTGTGAAGAGAGTCTTCTGATTCAGATAGGCCTCTTTTTAAAAGGAGATTTTACACAGTTTTGTAGGTCTGTAATCAAAAGCAATTACTTGAAGGACTGCTGACTAACAGGCTCTATATATATTGTTCCAATCAGCGAGACTGCCAGTGGTGATTAAAGCTCAGTGTTTCTAAAGGCTCTGCCACCATGCTTTTTTCAGGCAGGCCAGTATGCCTGAACTGTGACCAGAGGAGCACATTCAGAGCTAATATCCATAGTTGCATAACAGGGCAGACACTGATCAAAATTTCTAAAGTATAGTCAAGAGCAGATCTGCTCTCATTTCTGAAGCCTTAATGAGCAGTTGTTAACTGTTACAGTACATAATATATTAGGCCCTTTCAGTGAAGCTAATGTCAGAATGGAATATTTAATAATGCATTTGCTTTTTTGCATAACTTAAAGGTGTTGCTGAATATAAATCTACAGAGATGAAAAGTCTCAATGGTTACTGTTTTTCCAGTAATAAAGGCTAGGTATTATAGTCCTGTCCTATCTTTCTGTTCTCCTTACAAATACGGCTGTTATAACTGACACAAAATGGAGATGGGGTGTCTACAGACTGATCCAATTCCTTGTGAGGTTCAATGACTGCAAGCGGTGGTAAGACTTCAGAATTACTTACAACCTAGATAAGTCCTCTTAGGAGCATTTTTTTCCCAAAGACCAATTATTGTTTAAATTTTTTTTGAGTATCTGAGGACTCTTAACTTTTTCTTCTCTGCCACCAAGGTGCATGTTGAATGAAAATGGGGATGAGGAAGCAGGCTTTAAAAGGAAGCAAATGGGAATGGTTTGTGTGGCATACAGAAGGGTTTTCAAAGCATACTAAGTAATTTGAAGGAATAAGCAATTTAATTCTCAAGTGTGGCCACACTGCAAAAAAAACCTGAGATTAGTTAATCTTTAATCATTCCCATGTCAATTTAGCATCGCTCCCTCTATGCTGAGGAGACACAAAATAGGACATCTGCCACTAATTCTCATTGGAGAGCTAGTTCACGCACTAATCAATTTCTTCCTTCAGCACACATGTCTCTCTGAAAAATTTAGTAACAATATTAGTTGGATTTAGATAGTCAGAGTTATGGGACTTTCTTTTCTGATGAATAGATGATGATTCACTGAATAAATTGAAGAGTTCTAGAAATCAACGTAAATGGAAAAGAAAAGCCCCATTGTTCTATCAAATAAAGCTAAAGAAATTAGAGTCAAAAGAAGCAGGCACCTCACTAATGAAAAAACATAAAAAGAAATATACAGCTCAACAGACTCCTGGATGATATGTTTTAAATTCATTTCTTGTTCCTTGGACAAGGTGATAACAGTGTTCCAGTTTAATCCAATAACCTATCTCCAAAATGATCAGTGTTCTTATTTCAAGCCTTGGTTCCTTTCTGCTTTGATTCGACTCATATGGTTCCTACCCTTTGATTCTGTGCTCACCTCTTCTCCATGCAACTTGACCTTTTGCAGCTCTTCTCCCCCCTCCCATTTGCCACACTCCCTTTCTCCTCTCTCTTTCATCTTTCCATACATATTAACTCAGCAGGATTTTTGCTCTAACCTTAATTTTCCTGCATCCCAAAGCTTCACAGCTAAAAGGTTGCTGCTAATCCTCTTTCTATTTCTCTTTCTTTATAGTGTATTTTATTCATCCACTTTCATTTCCAGAAATACTTTGTATACACAGACATTTACTCAGACTTGTGTATTCTCTAGAAAAACCCAGTTTTCTAAGCCATTTTTAATGCATGTTGAGGATCACCAGAGGTGACAAATGTAGCAGCATATATATATATGAAGAAAACTCTTATTTTTAGTACATCATTAAAATGGCATGATATTGAGAAAAAAAAAAATACATCCCATCAATCAGGCAGAGGAAATCACATCTGCTTACCATAGTCGACAAAGAAAGATCCTATCATCCTTCTACAACAGTCTCAAAATCAGTACGCTAAACTCTATTAGGCTAATTCTGCAGATCATCTTGCCTGATTCTGAAGGTTGGTTAGAGGGCAAAGGTGCTTGAAACTATTCTAATGTGGCACAGTTCTAGGACCAAGAAACACTACCCCTTCATGACAACTTTAAGGTAAAAGCCTTGCAGAAGTCTCCTTTGAACCTGCAGGCACTGTGGCTTCCTTCACAGTTGCAGATGGGCTAGGCAGAATAGCTCTTGAGGAAGAAGTCTAGGAAAAAGCGTAGCTAGAGGAGAAGTCAGAGCTTTTTGCACAGATGGCCACCTCCATAGTAAAGAGAACAATCCATGGGAGAGGATTAGCTTTGACCTTTCTCAGATGAAGGGTAGTGCTTGGAGAACACTAGAAAGGATATTTCCACAGTACCAAACAGTCTGAACATTTGCCTGGGTTTTTTTTCAATATACTATTAATGAAGGAAATAAAGCAGAAAAGGTTTTCTCTTCCATGGAAAGTCACACACCTTCCTGGAAATCAAAGAATATTTATTGACCCTAGCATTTATTTTTAAGTTAGGGGTTGGGGTTTGGGCTTTTCTAGTTGAATTTACTAACAATTTTGAAAGTGACAGACATTAACCATCTGCATACAATGTAGAGGCTTGCTTGCTCCAAACTAAAGCCTTCCGTCTGTATACTGCTCTGTACATTCTCTGAGGTCACAAAATTTAGTGGAACAAAATGAATGCAATATGATTTTAATGTTTTTTTTTCCATAGAAGTGTTAGAATATGTTCTAAAGAAATGTGCTCTGTGGAATCCTCAAGCTACTGAAGTGAAAAAGCAAAATTTCCATGGATGGTTCTGCCCCATTCAAACCAGGGATTTCAGCATTTCCTTCAAAGGGGCTTTCTCACTAAATGTTCCGATGTGATGGAAGAGGAGAAATGACTCTCTCTTCCTTTATGAGGAACTATTTATCAGCGGGTGAAAGACTGGGTTCTTGCCTAGTGAAATTCATGCACTCCCTGAAAGGACACTAAGTTGGTAGATGCATAGATGGTGCACTTGCCTGGGGTGGTGTGGGGAGGTGGGATGGAAGGACAAGAGAGGTATTTTGTGAAGGACATTCTGTCAGGCCAGTTTGATTGTAAGTGGGAAGGACAGGGTGTCACTCTGTGAAGCCTGATGCAAAACACCTGCAGAGCACTTTGTCACAGAAGTCAATTTGCCTGCTAGTTTTCAAGGAAAAGCATTTTGAATTAAAGCTATTTGCTTTATCTCTTCCAATCTTTCCACTTCTGCATTTAAGCAGGCGCTTATAAAAACAGAAAGATATCACATGGTGAATTTTCATGTTATCTTAGGAAATAATTCCCCTTTGCTTTATTTGCTCTCTAGTCTTTTTGCCAAAAACTCGTACAGAGTACCTTTCTCAAAGGTTTTGCTGCAGAGGAAGTGATAAATGTCTAATTGCCCATGCCCTCCAAAAGTAGTGGTTCTAATATTAGGGGAAAAAAGAATAGAAAACTCCTTCTGCTGAGCTCCTGTTTCATAAGCTCTCGGTGCTTCTAGGATCAAAGCAATACTGGCAGGAATAATTAACAAAATAACCCCAGATGACACACCCCTCTGCCTAAGAGTATGAGGAATAACCACAGGAAAAACATTTCAACCTTTAGCTTTGTTTCTTTAGGAAAAGATGCTTGTAGTCTCTGGCTTAGGTTGGATAAACGCAACGGCTGCTGAAACATTGTGGTCAGGCTCAACTTTTTTCATCATAACTTATGGTGGAGATGGTCTCACCATGGGAAATCTATCATGAGAGGATGGAGGAAAGTCTTTTGGGGGAGGGAAGAGGAAAGATTGTAGATTTTTTTTTTTAAATGGAATGTTTCCCTACATCATCTTTCTGTAAGGATGGATTCTAATATGTAGATTTCGGTTTCTTTTAGCCAGAAAAAAAATAATCACATCTCCAATAGATTTTTGTTAGGAGCTCTGCAAAAATCTATCTGATGGGCTACATGTATCCAGATCAAGGGGTTTTTCATGTTCTGAGCCTAGTATGCATAAATACATTTAGATTGTACTTCATTTTTTTCAGTAAACAAATGTTAAGCAAGTGTTTGTCATGGGTTTAAAACACTGGGGCACTGAAAGAAAAGTGTGTCTGATATGGCATGGAAATACCTATCCAGAAGCAGGCAGCAGATCTGCTGGAGCAGAAAGGAAAGAATCATGGATGTGTAATGCATTGTGAACACTGCCCTTTATGTAATGCTTAGTATTAATGCAGCACCCAGTCAAAGGTAATGTTTAGAAGTATTCTAATAGATACAGAAATGAACCTGAGCTGGAATATGTTACTAGGAACATTCTGAAGTACCAAAGGTTAGCATTTGGATCAGTGCAGTGACAGCTGGGTTTATATCTAGAAATAGGAGCCAGGGTAAATGATTTAACACAAATGCTAGAAAGCTTGGGAGCTAATGGCCAGATCTTTTCCTGCCTTTTTAGATTATCACTTTACTCCCTTCAGGACACCTTGACCTGCTAAATACAGTAATTTTTTTAATATGTCTAAGAAAAAAAAATACTAACTTTGTAGATACTTTCTCAATGAGATTTAAGAGACTTTTTTCCTTTGTTTTTCTTAGCTCTGGATATTCAAGGCCCCTGTGTGATAGAGATGCAGACTACTAACAACAAACTTTTTTCTCACAAGCTACTATGTATTCTATAAGCTATTATATATATAGTCTTAATGTTATAATATCATAACCCCCCTCTCTTTTCATGCTGTTGGAGTGGTAAAAGCCTATAGGCGTCTGCTTTACATGAATCTGTGTAAGCTCTGAACAAAATCACATGTTAGCTAAAATATGTTTAGGACTCTAACAGTGTTTGTGGGAGGGCAATCTTCTTCTATGTGGTGTTTCAGAATTTGAAAAACTGATCCAGTACAGACAGGGCCAGACCTTGATTGCTTGTCTGCTGTACAAAAGGCTTCAAAATCAGTTTGCCCCTCACAACAATAGGTGGGTGCTGTTAATCTAAAGTCATGAAGACAGTGCCAACACTGGTGCTCACAGAGCAGTGTAAGAGCACAGTGTTTCAGTGGCCTAAAACTTGCTCCTTATTAGAACAACTTAGAGGATCCAAAAGCACCAAGGCTCTGGGAGACTGCTAAAATTGGTACTGTCCTCGATGGCCCTGACAGCAACAGCAAGTGAATGAAGTATGTTGGTGCCACCTCAGACACATTGACCCAATTACACAAAAGCAAGTGGCCTTCAGATGCAGTAGAGGTTCTGTATGCTGTCAGTTACAAATATTTGAAGGGTTATTTTTGCCCTCTTCCTTTTTGAGTCTGCTTTTCTGGGGGGAAAAATTGACCATAAACATATGGTCCAGATTACCAAGCACAGCAGTTGAAGGAATCTTCTGTATTTGACTACTTTAGTGTGGACTCCACCCCTTTCAAGGGCTTTGCTTGAATCAGCATACATCTGCCTTAAAAAGAAAAGATTATGGCATTCTATCAACACTACTGAGCGCACCACAGCACCTGAGGACATTTCTATCAAGTTGGACTGAGACAACGTAAGTGCCTGGATCTGTCGGGCAGTCTTGCTATGCCACCCAAGCCTCCAGGGCATTTCACAGCCATTGTACAAAAAGGATATTTCCATACCTAGCACACTGACAATTATTTTAATTTGTTTAAATTGGCATAGCCCTGTGGACAGCTTATTTAAAAGCTACACACACTACTATGTGTTCATTCCCTGAAGGTATTTTTACTGCAGGCACATTTGGCATTGAATTAATTATCATTCTAAAATGCACTTTTGGAGTCAGCCTAGTTTAGCTGGATGAAAAATCTTTGTGTGGAAGAAACAGTGATTAGAATTTGGGGTCCATAATGGTTTACAAATGCCAACTCATTTAGTCACTTACAGCAAGTCAACCCATTCTCCTGAAATCAACTGAACTGAATCTTTAAATGCTATTAATTGAAATAGATTATAATTGTCTTTAGCATCAGGGAAAGCTCACAGGGCTCTAAAATACATCAACATGTTCCCTCTCTTTATTGCAGAAGGGTTTTTCTTTACATTGTTGTTGGTTTTCTTTTTTAAAGAAATTATTATTTGGGTTTCACTGATGTTTACTTTGAAAAAAAAAAACAAACAACTGGAATCTTATTCTTACTGCAGTCTCTCCTTTCCCAAATTCCTGTTAAAGTACATGGTACCTCACAACCTTAAAACAAAAACAAAGGGCAATAACACCAAAAGTCTCTCCTGTTGGAGAGGAGTCAATGCAAACAGTATGATTTAAAGAGAGAGATTTCCTAATCTTTTGGCCAGGTGGAGTCACATCATTGCTGTGTCAAGCTTAGAATCAGAAGGAAGTCACAACCAGGCAGCCTCCAGAAGGCTGCATGAATCAGGAGGAACTCCATTGCACAGTTTATTTAGGGGACACCAGATGAGGGCTGAAGCAGTTCTAAGCAGTACTTGGATTTTGCTCCTGAATAGCCAAGTGCCTGTCTCTGCTGTTTTGTGTGTGGAACAGGAACTGTCAGATATGGATTAGTTGTATTTGCTTTAATTGCTGTGGAATTGCACATTGAAAGGAAATCCATGCTAACTAGGTTTTTCTGTTCTAGTTCAAGATTCCTGGTTTGACTTTGTAATCTCTGAATAATTGTCTTCAAAATTTATTTCCACAACGCAGCTTCCCACAGAAGCTCTCTATGAAATAGCCTCTGCCGTCTGTGACACTGTGCACGCTGTTACACATGCCCCATCACACTATTTCTGTTCCACTATCAGTACATGACACGATAAGCTATTTTGCGGTTTGGGTACAATTTCACCAGTGTCTTACAGCAGCATTACATTGATATGTAGAGAGTTTAATAATGTAGGACTAGGTTAAGTGTAAAAAAAACCAACCCAACCCCAAAACAAATTAAAAAACCCTCCTAAAGCCTCAGAAGCCTTCTTAGCCACTCAAACATTGATATTTTATAAAGAAAATTTGGCAGATCGCTTGGGCCTTTTTGTGTGATGGATATGGTCAGCTGAGCTTATTGGTCAGGATACAAACTGTAAGCCAACCCATGTGACTTGAGTGTTGGAGTATGTTTGGGGGAGAGTTGTATCTTTTGTTTAGACCTTTGGTGGCTCTTCACGATTAAGACTAGAAGTGAAGAGTGTTTTCTTATCTGATGGCACAGACCTTTTCATCATACCTTAATTTGTCTCCTGAGTCTAAGGCTTCATTCACAGCTAGCATGTTCAATTTAGCCGTGGGCTGAGCCATCTACTTTTTTTAATAACTGCTATCAATTCTACCTAAAATGCCCTCATATGTATCATTATGTTGTGACTTGGCTTTTCCCTTTCAGTTGCTCTTGAAAGTAATCTCCTAGCTGAGGCTTGGGACCTCCGCCTGCCATTGCCCTTCTTAAAAGGCCATCTTTGTTTCACTACAGGTGATGCCTTATAATGAGAATTCACTCATTTTCATACCTGATTTTTTAAAAAACCAAACTAAAACAACAAAAACCCAAGAAAAAAAATCCAACCTAACCCCCAAAGAATTTTCTCATCTTTCTAATTTTCTCATTGGAATAATACCAGATAATTACAGACAGTGAAGATGATGTTAAAGCAGAGAGCTACTTGGCTCTATTTTCTCCTTTTAGTCAAAAATATTACACATTATTATTAAGGCAGAAGAAAAAACCCTGAAGTAAAACAATTAAAATGTAATTTAAAGGAAGCAATACTGTTGAGAGTTAGGAATTGTACCGAGCAGCTCACTGCGCTGTAACTAGCCAAAGTGGGTTCAGTGCCAAAACTTTAATGCACTCCACAGCTTCAAGGAGCCTTACTGCAGCACAGCACTTCCACAACACAATTTGGAAAGTTAAATTAAAAGATTAAGTTGAAGTTTCATGTAGATGGAATACTTTTCACTCTCCTTACATGTATCAGCAGTGGACAGCAGAAATGCAGTTGCAGTTTGAAGCTGCACTTGCAACTTTAGGAACACTTACCTTAAAAGGATTTGGTCATCCTAGAGCTGCCTGTTCAGTGCAGTGAATTTGTTTTACAAGAAATCCTTTCACACAGCCAAGATTGCACTGTGCAGAGGCTGTGAGCTGAGGCAGTGCTATCTTGGACTGATGTCCACACAGCACAGTTATGTTCTTTAATCCCCTTAGTAAATAAATATGAATAGCAGCACCTAATACTTAATTTTGATAACAATATAAGTTCAAGAACACAAGAAGATATGAAATTTCCTAACAGGGAAACAAAAAAAGTTAGCTTAAATCTCTGTGTTAATTTAAAGCAAAAGTAAGAATTCTGCAACTATTGATGCTGGATCTGCTTTGCAACACAAGCACTACTGTACTCTCTTTTGTGCAGCTACCAAGACCACAGCTTTCTTAAAGGCCTTGAAACCACATCTCATCTAGTGTAAAATTCTCCCCTTGCCTGTCATTAGGCAGTGACACAATTTCCCTGTCAAACAGCTCTGAACTTGACTGACCCTCAGACCCTTCAAAGAGTTACCCACAGCTGAAACAGAGCTGCTCAGGATAACCTTGCTGCCATTTGCCACCACAAGGCTCTAAGGGATACTTTGAAAAATGAACTTGGTTAATAGGTGCTCAGGAACTACAGGTGAGTTACAAGTCCCCACATGCAGCATTAACCCAGAATCATCACTGCGCTCTCATGACAAGAAATGATAGGGACTGCTCTAGTTGCCATGGTGAACTCTACTCAAAGATTGCATCTCTTGCTCTCCTTTTCCCCAGGGAGAATGCAGATTCTTGTGGAGTTTTTGTTCCCTTTTTCATTGGGCCTTGCCCCAGCATCAAGCCCAAGCTGCAATGCGCTGGGCTGAACAAAGATTTGGACCTATTTGCTAATTCTAAAAATTCATGAAGATAAATTAGTCTCTTTCTTACCATGTTCCCTCCACCTTAAGAAATGAAGATGAAAAGTGGAGCAATCAGCTAATTAACCCTCTTTTCCAAGCACAAATTGCTGCATTACAATGTGACATTGCACTGCCCTTTTCCTTTTGAGATATTTTCATGGCCTATCAGAGTCTGCTCTATGAAAAGATCCTCTGCATCTGCTCCTGCAACCTGCTAATTACAATACTGTAATTAAATGCACACAGGAGCAATTACCTTCATACATCAGAGTGCCTGACAGGCAGAGAACAACTTTCAGTTTAGACATGCCTAGCTCCATTCTCAGGAAGGTAGAGATGTAGGTTTGGCTCACCTGGTTTGACTCCACTGCCTGAAAATCCTTATTGCTGTCCAAGCTGCAGTTCTGTGAAAAGCGTGAACACTCATCCATGCACACAGATAGGCCAGAGTCTAAGAGTAGCTGGTAAAACCCCAGTGAAGTTACTGGAACTTACACAGATCACAGCAGCCAAAAAGTCTCCAGTGTAGCAGCTCCCCTTGAAACAGGTTGCTTGTTTAACTGCTGTTTCTGGTTCCTGAGTCTCTGCAAAGATACAAAGTCACAGCAATGTTTGGTCTTCCTTGATCTGATTCCCCAATCCTGTTGCAGTTCCAGTGTTCCCAACCTCTTTTTCTCTAGGACAGCAATAGTGCTTAGGGGTTTTGCAAGCAGTACTTCAGCCCCCAAGGAGAGCAGAGTTGAAGACTTGATTTTACTTAGCAAGAAGCATTTCTTTATTTTTTTTGAAGTGTGGGTCCTTTAGTTTTTGATTCAGACTGTGTTTTGGTTTTTTTCTCTACAGTACATTTGGAGTCAATGGCTGAACTAGACTTAAGGTCCACACTTGGAGCATTCAGACCTGTGCTCAGCTGTGGAATCTAGAGTCTAGAGAAAGTTCTGCAAATAGCTTAGCACAGTAAGAAACCACACAAAAGGAAGTCTAGACAGTGAGAGGAACACTACCTTACCATTGCCAGTAGGCACCTGAAGGAAAGCAAGGGGCACTGAGGTGCAATTAGAGGACTTGGCAGTCACCCCCAGACACTACCACATTCTGCTTCTGTATTCTTCCTTCATGGTGTCACATTGTTATCAGGGAGGGGGGGTGGATTTTAAAACTGCTGTGAAATGTCAGTGCCTTTGAAGTATAGACAAAATGCAGACACATCAAAATGCATTTTCCTTTTCTATACCTTTTCTTAAATGAAATATAATAGTCAGCTTTAGGCTACGTGCTGCCATGCATTGCCATTGGGAAGTGAGAAACAACAGCAACAAATCCATCTTTCTTCCTGAAGTACTGCTTGCAGCAGGAGGCAGCACTAATCAAAGACAAACCACAAAGGTTTGTATTTCTTCTGTTCAGTACTAATACCTAGGGGCAAGGTAGAGAACTATTTGATATTGAACAGCCATAGTCCCTACACTCTTTACCCACCAGTTTAATGAAAGCTCAGAAGGTTTATTCTATAAGAATTTAGGAATGGTATTAAATCACACCATTATTTGATGGCATTTCTGCACCAGAGTTGGAAGAGTTTATAACCAATATTACTGATATGCACAAAAGGTGATTTTTGCCCACTGCTGAAACAAAGAATTACACCAATGACTAACTGTCTGCAGGACTGGGACCTAGGATGCTAAGAACAAAATAAGAGGAAACAAACAGCAGGGATGCTATAAGAATGAAGCAGTCTGTGCATAGCATTTCTTGGAAGTATAATTACAGCCCCACTGAAGCATGAATGTAGCCTAACATATTTGCAACCACTGTAATCAGGGCAATCATGCTGCCATTTCATTTTACGTTCACGCGTTCAGTTAAGGCATTAGGACTGCTGTGTAGACTGCTGGAATGATACAGTTAATACTGTCCATTTATTTTGTTCATGCTGATAAATTGTGTTGTTGTTCTGCTCTATTCATACTTCTTTTCTATGACTTCAAGACTAAAGAGGCTCATTTCACAGTAGCAGAAGAATTCTGTTTGTAGAGTAAGAATGGAATGTAAAAACAGATTTTAGAAACCTTTACAGGACCTTTCAGACCTGCTGCTAATTAGCAGTATTGGGACCAAATAAAAATAACAGATGACTCCCTCTTGTAAAATTATCCATTCCAATAGTTATTATTTAGTCACAGTGAAGGGAGTGGCAAAAAGGAAATGGGAAAGACACCAAGAAGTCTAACCTTACTGCCATTTTACCCTTCTCACTTACCGCTTGCTTTCTTTAAGCAGGTGCATTAGCAAAATAAAATAATGGGAAAACGCCTTGAAGGTAGAGAAGGTAATTAAAATAATATGCACAGTTAAGTAAAGCAAGGGGAGGTGAAGGCAATGTGCAAGGTTGAACATCTGCCCTACCACACAGAGCACTTGGAAAGAAGAAACTGATTTAGAAAGGACTGTGGTGCTGAATTTTCATAATAATTATAAAGCTCCTTTCTTCTAGTTCTTTAGTGCAACGTGCATAAACAATAGAACAAAGTAAAATTACACTCAAATGATTTTCCTGCTGATAAGGATGCTGGTGTTGATGTTAGTTTCCATTTATTTAAGTATTTATGAGTGTTGTATTAGCCTAATTTTTAATGGAAACACTTTCTGTGGTTCATCCTAAATCAGGCTATTTAAAGAGCTAGTGGAAAAGGGGTAGAACGAGCGTTTAATGACAATTCTGCACCTTGATGTCTAGCTAAGAATTTAAACAACTATTTAATAAGCAGACTCATAAGAATGAAATCTATATAACAATTAAAATAATAATGCTCTTCTAATCACTTAAGCACCTAGAGTGTACATGGAGGTAATCACATCCATTCTAAATTTATATGCTCTGCATATCCTTATAAGCATTTTGAAAGAAAGTAGTGCAGGAGACAGGTGCCTAAATTAATAAACATTAGGAAATCAGCAAGAGATTTAACTACACTGGTTATTGTTTTCAATTATTAAATAATTAGTTTGAACATCTTTGTACACCTGGTCCCAAATCATGGGATTCAATTACCTTGAATGGCTCTGGGCTGCAATTTGATCACTTAATACTAAATCTGCAAAGAACTGGGCATTAGGAATTATATCTGGTGGAGGACATTGAGATTTCCCCAAAGTTTTGTGGAAAAGTTCACTAATCAGAACATTTTGGTTTGCAGAGTTATGACTATAGTTAATAATGGAAAAGTTTTATTAAGGATTTGTGGTGGTGGTGTTTAAAAGAGAGCTAAAAAGCCAGGTGGTAGGCAAGGGGATGAATAACACCATTTAAGTATTCTCAACAAAGAAGCACTTATTTTTTCAGAACATATATTTGATACAATGATTTAAGAAGTGTCACATGCTCCTCCACCTTTCCTACCTTTTGGTTCTGCAAATTGACCAACTCAGTTCCCTCATTTCTTCAGTTTCAAGAGTACTGAATTTATCTTTCAGTCCAGCTCCAATAGCTGCCTACTGAGAATTACTAATGCAATGCAAACTTCAGAAAAGCTGTATTTGAGTTCAAACCCTCCAATAGGCTCCTAATCAATACAGCTTAGACTATTAGTGACATAACTTTGAAGTCTCTTACCCATTTAAGCAACAAACTGAAACAGCTTGGTATAGAATTTCCTTGATTGGTTATGAACAATTCACTGCGACTATTGATACAGTGTTTGAGGTGGAACTGATAATGCAAGACAAATGGTAGGATTTTGAAACTTTGGCTTAATGCAGAACCAGCAAAACCTTTCATACACTGGTTTAAAATCTGCTCTGCAGGGGCATTTGTATGACTGAAACCTAGAGCTGTTCCACACAGATGACACACGACGTAAGGATTTGAAAATCCATTCCCTCTGCTGTGCCACACAGTGCCTGTCAAGAGTGATAATGATAATAAAAGCAAATTAGAGCTAAAAGGTATTTTCAGACTTCTATTAGTTGCAAATAATGGACCTGCAGGAAAACTTCTGAAAAGTCTTGGGGTCATGCTACCAGTACAGACTTAACAGCAAAAGATCTGCAGCTCTATCCAGTCCACAAGTTCTTGTGAGGTATTTACCACTGGAATGGGCAGAAATTGGGCAAGAGTAAAAGACTAGTTTTAAGTCCTTCCCTGCTCTTCAGTGATGGACAAAGGGTACACAACTATCCAAAGAACACGTGGGTTTTGTAAGGGAAAGCAACAACAAAGCAGCAAGACTACTTGGTACAGTCAGTGCAATAATTGTATTTAATTACTGCATTTGTACATCAGTGCAACATGAATGTTTTTTTAAACAATCACCAATAAGTTCTACTCTCTCACTCTGCCATTATGGTACTAGGAACCAGCTCTCTAAAGTGACCAGGAAGTCAGTGTGTCACCAAGGCTAACCCAATGAATTCTATTGGTATTGTATCTAGGGGTAATACGAAGATACAGGAAGGATAAGTCTCATCTTAGTTTGGAATGCTTTGGGAAAAAAAGTAAAAATCAGAGGATTAATTATTTTCCCTGGTAATTCATGCTCTAACCACTTAATCACTATACCTGGCAGGTAAGGTGGCTTCAAGGCAAATGCATCACGGCTGCAGCCTCACCACGTCCTGTACTCTTCACAATGTCTGAGTGGTCCCTGCTGCTGTCAGATCCTACACTTTGCCTTTCCTCGGGTGGATGCTCTTGCCTACTCAAAGTAAGACATAATAGCTCCTTCCTCCTGGAGAGCAAAAATGACTTACCTGGTGTTACATTTTTAACCTAATACAAAATCTGCAGAACTGTCGATTTTGTCTGCAGGCACTTAATGATTTTAGGTGAGGAAAGTCTGCAAGTCCCTAGAAATAAGCTGCATGGCTGAACCAGATTTTTCACATTAAATATCAGACTGCAAAAATCATCACAGATTATCATTTGTATTTACTATGAGCTCTTCAGCTTTTCTCATATTCCCAGCCTTTTGCCTCTGATGTCCAGTCACCTAAACACAGCCAGCCTCTTCAGGACTCACTGCTTTACAACAACAATGAAGGAAATACTAGGGTTATTTTATATCAACACAATCCTAGTCCTACTTCCCAGCAACACTGGTCATTTAGAGAAGAATAAGTGTACAGG
Source organism: Melanerpes formicivorus (assembly GCF_026170545.1). Classification (NCBI taxonomy): domain Eukaryota; kingdom Metazoa; phylum Chordata; class Aves; order Piciformes; family Picidae; genus Melanerpes; species Melanerpes formicivorus. Next base: position 991,797 of record NW_027142411.1, read on the forward strand.
TGAGCACCAGTCACACAGTGGGAATCACAGTACTGATAAAAGTGACACTTTGTATCTGCATAGGCATTAATTAGGATGCAGAATGCAACAGGGTGTTTCCTTCAGTCAGTAGATGCTGGTTTTGCTAGGTCTCAGGTAATTCTACTTGTAAAGAATAAAGGTTAATGTTTTTAAAATGCATTCTTTGGAATCTATTTTGGGAGGGCATTTTGGATTGGAGGCCACATGTGTGCAGAGCCAGATCTGCCTGAGGAGGAATTTGCTGCCAGACAGAAGCACATGGTAGCATGACACTTTCATTGAGATGCAGCCAGACTCAAGGTGGTTCAACTTGGGATTTCTTCCCCTGATGTTTATTTCAAGTTTTCAAAAGTAATTTGCTTGTTTGAGTAAGAATGGAAGAAGGAGGAGGGTTAAAGACTGGTTAAAGCTAGTATCTTCCACCAGGTTAATCCTAGTCCTCTGAGGCTGAAATTAGAGACCCCAAGATGACCTGATTCTGTATAGTATTCTACATGGATCTAACTAAAATGTGCATAAGGAGTTGTCAGAGAAATCCCAAGCCAATCCCACATAAAAAATGTGATAGAAAGATTAAACATTGGTAAGGTTAAGATTAACTACAACTAAAGCCTAGTGATGATCCTTTTTCATTCACAAAGTTTTCATTCTACAGATTATTCCCTTCGTTTCTGTTCTTTTTGTTCCATTGCATTTCGCATACAGTATCACCTTTCGCAATCTCCCAATTGGAGGCCTTCTCCTGTAGTTATAATCCCCTCAAAGGTGCTCTCACAAATGACTCCATCTCTTCAAATGCTTTGCAATACAATGATTGCCTCAAAATAGACAAGCATAACAAAATGATCAGTCAGCTGCACTGCTGTAAGTTTTGCCTCAAACAAGGATCACCTGTGGCAATTTAATGGGACAGGCTGGAATCCTGTCCATTTTCACATGGAAATCCTAAAGTGCAATCTAAATACTATGTAAGTTTACAGTATGTGCAAATCCAGACAGAGAGAATCAAGAAATCAAGATAAGGGTGTAACAAGCAAATTGATTCATTCCTGGAAGTTACAGGTTTGGTTAATGTAGTCCTGCCTTTACTGGGATTAATAAACCAGTTCACTTCTCTTTTCCCATCTGCTATCACAAATTGACTTGCTGTTTTGGTTAGCTACATCAGCAGAATCAAATACAAACCAATTTTCTCAGTGCAAGGAGGGCTGCCCCAGTCAGAGAGTGGGGCTGATACATTAGCATTCTCCACTATCACCTGGCTCCAGCATTTTCCTGAATAAGATTGTGCTTCCTCCATTTCCACAGCAACCCTTCTCATGCCACGTTGACAATGACAGTGAGGAAAGAATAGAGGAGCTTCAGCATTCTCTTTTAATTTTGCTCCACCTGCCTCAAGCTGCACCTTGAGTATAAGAAAAGCAGATTTGGCAAGAGAGTAGTTATGGCAAATACTGGAAACTGCTGGAGGAAGGGACTGTACTGCTGTGTGGTAATGTAGCCTAGAGGTAACAGGCTTGGGAAATTGCATCTAAAGCCAGCAGTGATTCCTTTGGTAATAAGCTGCTGTCAGCACCCACTGGCAGAAAGTGTCAGAACTAATATGCAGAATAGGAACAGCAGTCCCTCTTCTTTGTATACAGACCTGCTGGATGTGTGAGGTTTTCAAAAGATTAAGGGGAAGAATCAAAAGTGTGGGAACCTGTGGTGCCTCCTAGGACTAAAGTAAACTCTTCATGTATCTCTGCACTTGCAAAATAAGGGTAGTGGCTCAAAAAAAAAGCAGTGACCATGGGCTTGAAACGCAGGTAATCTGCAGGAAGCTAGCACAAAACAAAAGGATCGGGGATCGCTCGTCACTCCCTCATGGGGATAAGTCACCTCACCAGGACAAAAGTTCTTTTTGGTGGGATAGAGTAGCTACAGTGGGCATTAACATCCTTGGGAACTCTAGTGTAGCTTCTGACAATAACTTCTTTGAAAAGATTTCCTCACTCTTTGAAGTGTCTGCCTTTCCTGTACAGTAGACAGCTTGCTTTCTGACTACTGTCTTGCCTGTCTGCTTCCCTATGAGCTTCACTGTTGAAACACCCTGTATTATTACAGTCACTCTCTGCACCTGGCTGCAGGAGTGAATCAAAGTGTTGTGGAGACAGCATATCAATTTGGGCTTGTGCCATGGTAATAGTTACTTGACGGTTAAGTGGGATCATTTCAAAGACACTTTTTCTTCCTTTTCCTTATTTCTCTGTGCCCAGATCACTGCTTGAGCTGCCTTCCTCCTAAACACTAAATGCTCACCTTTTGTGACTGTCTAAAATAGAAAACCTCTGCTCATCAAAAGGATAAACTGAAACAGTCACTTATCAGCTGAAAAATTACACACCGGAGTGCTCCAGCACCACTTCCCAGCTGCAGGCTGCAGCCCCTCACCCAGCTGGGACAGCCACAGCTGGGAGTGGCATGCTGCACACTCACATGAGACCATCACCAAGCAGAGGGTGAGCTGATCTCAAAGATGTGAGAATCCAAAGGAAGCAGGCGAGCACAAAGAATCATGTAACCCATTTGAATTGTTGGTACATACAGAATCCTACTGAAAAGGGAAAGATTGGATTATATGTGAGTTGATTCAGGTCAACTAAATTCACATCTAGAAAGATTTCTGTCTACAATAACAGGAATAAATGCCACATAAAACCCAGTCCTGCTCCCATCAGAGACAATGGGAATTAACCACCAACTTCAAAGAGCAACACTCTCCCTGTAGAGTATATTTCATGCTTCTGCAGGCTTGGCTAGATTAGTGCAAATTAAACATTGGGTTAAGTTGCCAGAGCCCAGAAGTGCTCCATTAGGCTCTAGAGGATTTGGCTAATTTTAGTCAAATACTTCCCCATTTTACAGAATACATGCAACATTCATCAGTGGGATAAGCCCACTGAACTCGATAGAATGCCACTAATGAATTTGGCCTTAGAGCTCCACTCTCTGCATTTATGTAGTGCTTAAAATGCATTGCAGGTTTATGCACCTTATCAAATCTTAAGAAGCAAGTGTTTTATATCAGAGCACACAAAATAATTTGTAAACAAGTGCCTTTCACAAGTGCTAAAGGATCTAATCATCAAATCATATCCTGAGTACTCACAAGCCTTTTCTTGCCTGCAGGGCTATCAAGGATAGGGGCTGCCTGCAACATCTCCTTCCAGTACTGCTCACTGTCCTACATCTTGTGAATGGCAAACTGCTCCAGGGAGCTACAAGCTACATTTTTCAATCATCACTGCTTTATGTTAAATACACTTACAAGCAGCCAAGAAGCATCCCCAGAGGGTCTTACTACATACAACAGAGGGATATTAACAGTGTAACAATATACTTCTGCCTTTTTTCCCCCCCGTCTCTTTTCCCGCTCCCCCTCCCCACACACACTCTTATGCCTTTTTTTTTCCCCCACACACCCCCCAAACATGCTTCAGGTATAGCCAGTCAGGGAATGAGAGGTTGGAAGGGACCTCTGGAGATCATCTATCTAGTCCAGGCCCCCTGCCAGAGCAGGTTCACCTACAGCAGGTTACACAAGATGGTGTCCAGATGGGTGTTGAATGACTCCACCACCTCTCTGGGCAGCCTGTTCCAGTGCTTTACCACCCTCAGATTAAGCTCCTTATTAGTGAGGAAGCCTTGAGTTTAGATCCATGGACTGCAGAGACAGTGATGTGAGGTATCTTTTCCAAGTTGTAGGATTTGGGGGCCAGCATGGACAAAGCTTTGCCTGATTTTCAAGCCTCATTTCTTCCCTGGCTGATAACAGCCTCCTGGCTGGCTACACGGAATCTCATCGCTGCTGTGTGCCTCAGTTCCCACACGTATAAGATGGGCCAGAACTGACAATAAAGCATTTTGACATCTGATGGAAAACACTTGAGGATCTCATTACCAAGTATTTGTACAATGTCTGCAACCACTGCCTTTGCAATATCTGTCAGGGCTTTTGGATGTTAATACAGATACAAACATCATGCTAATTAGTCATGTTTTAACTTGTGACTCAGGCACTTACAAAAAGAACAAGTTCAGCTATAGGTAGTACAGAGCAAAAATAATACAGCAACATCCCCTGGGAAAGCAGAAAAGGTCAAGTACAGTGCTGCTCTTCTCTGAAGGAGTAATATGCAGAATTTATGTGCAAAGCTGACCACTCAAGCAGCTAATTGACAGTGTGATGTCTTGCTGCACACATCTTCCGAGGTGCTTTAATTATGCAAAGACATTTTGTTGTCACACAGGTATAAATAATGTTAGCACTCATGTTTGTTTGAAATAAGTGTTATGGAGAATTAATTTTATATTTTTTTTGGGGTTGGCTTTTTTGCATGATGATTCCCCTTTGGGGAGAATTCCATGTTATAAACAACAGAGCACTTCAGCATAGGGTTTTGTGGCTGTTGGGTTTCCCCTCCTCAAATTACTTTTTTAAAAGCTTCTGGCTCTATTCTTGACTGTTGATGCAAAATTGGGTACTTCAGCAAATTGCATGGTTGACAAGGGGGGGTGGGGGGGGAAATGTTGCTTCAAAACAAACTATTATGATTACTGATTTTGTCCCAGAGGACAGGTGTAAAGAATGAATAATCAAAGATGCAATGAAGCATGTAATATTAGCACATGCAACATTACTTGTGCAGCATTGTTTTAAATCCGTTTGCTCACCTTTGCTCTCTGTGATCATCTGCTACCAACAGGGGAAACGTACACAGGAAATCTAAAGACTTGGTCACTTGTGAGGAAAAAAAATTAATAATTTCCTCCTATTCAAAGGAACAGAGGCTGAATAGTGGCAGAAAAATGTACTATTCTTCTCTCACAGTCTTTAAGTGGAGCATTAAAGAGAGATTATAATTTCTACCTGCAGTGCTTGAATTTCTGGCAGCTAGAATTTGGCATTTGTTTTCTGCTATAAAATAAATTTTACATTTAAACTCTGATTATGCTGTAGAACTAGTAGCAAGAAGCTTTTCTCCTTTTCTGCACTCTATATTCGTAATGCTAAGTGCACTCTGAAGGGCCACTGTGAAAAAGGTACTGGCGAAACCTAGTTCTGGAGGCAGCCATTCACTCCTGTGCATTTTGTTCACACAACCCAGTGTTCAAGAAGTAGAACTTTGGAGTTTTAAAGCCAGAAAAGGGAGCAGTAAATGATCAGTTGTACCAAATGCTCTTCAGTCACTTCTTCAAACACAAGTGATGCAGTATTTTATCCCTGGGCTGAAATAGATTCAATTCCCTATTAGGCTAGGGAAAAAAGCCACTAAACAGTACAGCTGTTCTGCTACTTTTGGATATGGCTCTCCTCTAATAGATCATCTTATCTTCAGCCAAGGTACTTGCTCCTATGATGGAGAATTTGTTAGTTTCCATTCAGCAAAGAATATTTCAATTGCTTTTAAAAATTACACTAGTGAGACAGTAAAAACCAGTTGAAAATAATCAAACAGTGGCTGTCAGTTTGATTCCTAATAGACATGAAACTGAAATTCTGTTAATCATCTCTCTCTAAATATGTGCAAAATCAGGTTCCATCACTGAAGTGGAACAGAGTATTTATTATCATGAGTTTCTCAGCGTCTTTTCAGTGCTCAAATAGTACTACAGATCTTTCCACTTAGCTTAACTGGTTTGGAATTACCATCCCTCTGTGAGCCAAGCCCCAGTCTCTTGGATGCAGTGATCAGATCCATTTTCTTGCTAGAAGGATTCTGTTAAGAAACTGCTTTGCTTTACTGCAAAGATCTGCCCATACTGTGCTATGGCTTCTGCTAGACACTGTGGGAAACAGCATTTTTGTATTACAATACTTGAGAATGTAACACAGCCAAGATCATCCTATTAGGGAATTCACTATCTATGGGATTTAGCTTCCTAAATGCTTGGAAAGATTTTAGCTTCAGTATCTCAATGCTTGTGGATTCCTAGTTGTTCTGAACATCTGCATTAAGTGTGCAGGGAAAATAACCACTTGCTGTGGGAGTGACTTGATTTTGTTTTCAGAGTTGCAGACTGACAGAAGGAACACCTATTCAGCTCTGCTGGGCAGAAGTGCTCAGCAGCAAGCTAAATTAGCCCACAACATGTTATTCTACCTAGACTTTCTGACAAGCACAGCAGCTTGCTTTAAGGCTAACATACACAGCCACATAGAGCATTCAAAGGAGAAAGGTAACACTTCTGCACGTTTTCTCCTTACTGGAGTGATTTCTCCTCCAATATATCCAGATGCTGCTCTATGACAGTGTAGATGATAGCACTTTGCTCCATTCCACTGCTTTGTCTCCACAGGTTTACTTTAGCTTTTATAATGAATGAGAATGACAAAGAAATAATAAATAAGACTGCATAGCTAGGGAACATGCAAGACTGATATTGAAAATCACTGTAATAAGTATTTGTAAAAATGTAGTAAGTCAAGTGGATAAATGCAGGGAATTAAATGCCATGGTAAATTTACATAAAACAATGTTTAAAGCAGAGATTGGAATAAATATAACATAGATAAGTAGCAATCCTCTCCCTGCTTAACTAGGCCATTAATAACAATTTTCAAGGGCAGACCACAAAATATCTTTAGAAATGGAGGGTCATATTAGAGACTGGAAAAGACTGGTGTAAGGAAAACAGAGTCTGTCTTTGCCTCCAGCTCTACACCCTATGCACAATGGTTCCTACTGGAAGTCTACTTACTCTAGCAGGCATACTGGTGACACTCATTTACTCCACTTTTTTCTTACAGCTTTTTGACAAACTTTATTTTTTGAAGCCAATATTCACTGTGGAACAGCATAAAACACCTAGCCATTGTATTTTAATTTTTTTGTTAAAGTGTATAGCAGAAAAGGAGGATGAAATAGAAAGAAAAAAATGCTATTCAGTTGGGTCTTTTAAAATTAAACCACTTGCACTTTGTAAAGAAGCTATTGGAGATGACAAACTTGACATTTTTTCTGCCGTGTATAATGCTGCAGAGATAGGTGCTTTACAAAGACAATCATTCCTAAGAGTGTAAAGTGTTATGAGGTTTTCTCTGCTGATCTTCAAGGTGTAAATGACAGGTAACTTAAATACCCTGCCAAGTGCAAAATTTCTTTGCAAAACATCTCAAAGAAAAAAAATGTACAGCTTTCTGTTTTGCATAAGACTTCACAATCTATATTATGCCTAAGCCTCTAACACATATTCTTCTGTTTTCTCTTTACCAGCAGGATTTCTTGTGAGCAGTGCATATGGCTTTAAGTATTAGAAAAACAAATGGTGTCTTGAATAGCAGAATTAAATTCAGAAGTATCTTGCATTGATAGGAAACCACCCCTAAAATATCTTCCTTCAGGCGCTTGTTCTGCTAATTCCTGGATACAGACAAGTATCGATCTAATCCCAAAAGCAACAACTGTCAGCAGAGCGAGGTTGCTGTGACCCATATCCTCTCTCTGTAGCTCTGACAAGATAGAAGAAGAGTTTTCCAGCTGGGAACAGAATTATGCTACTGTTTTCTGACATTCCCTTTGATTTTCTCCTGCCAGCCTAGGTGATCAGTAAGTGATGTATTAATACAAACCACCCAGCTGAAACAGGAGATGAGGGAAGAGAAAGACTGAGTCAGATTGACTTAAATGTGCCTTTTTTTCCCCCCCCTCTTATCTTTGTGGGCATGAATGATGCCTTCATGTTCTCTTCCTGTATAACACTGGGCACACTGACAGACTTCCAGCTTGGCTAAGCAGTGTTTAAACCAGCTTTCCAAAGCAAACAAAGCAGACTGAAGAGTCCTAAGGTGCTGTCATAAGGATATAGTTTGAAAAACAGGACTGTTTGATTAGCCAGCTAAAGTATCCCAAACCTGAAGAGTGAGCCTCTCAGAGTCTCTGAAAGCTTATCTGAATCTGAAAGGAAAAATCTTCCTGGGCAACCTGATCTAGTTGAGGATGCCCCCACTTACTGTAGAGGGGGTTGGACTAGATGACCTTCAGAGGTCTCTTCAAACCCAGACCATTTTATGATTCTATGAAAGTGAGATGAGGAGACAGGAGATTCCATACCATCTAACTTCATGCATCTCATGTAGTTGCAGAGGTGGGACCTTAAGCTTCTTTTGCAGCTAGTGGAAACTCCAGAAGCAGCTGTCCTGGAAGTACAGCTGCACACATTAAGCAGTCTCAGAGACTAACCTAGGTGCTGGCAAGCCAAAACTGAACTGCATAAATACACCTCTTTCCTCAGTGTGCCTTCACAGCAGCACACAGATACCCACTTTTGGATCAAGTCTCTGAAAGTTGTCAGTGTTCTTTGAAGTTTGCCAGCCAGATGGGAGTTCAAACAGAGCCAAGCACTGAACGATATCATCTTGTTTTGGATGTAAGTAGGAGGTGAAAATGAATATTTCACATGGTAACACTTAATCAAACCAAGAACTTGGTCTGTGGACTGTAGCACTGATGGGACATGAGGTCAATAGCACTGTTCTCTAGTAAGGGGTCTGGTATCTTTTCAGAGAAGCTGTAAGATCCAGGCTTTCTTATTATTTTCCAATGCTTCGTTCAATGAGAGGTACTGATTTACAAGGAGGCTTAGGACTTGAGGGAGAGAGATCAATAGCTTTTTAGTAAATACAAAGTGCTGTTTGTGACAGTTCAGAATTTAAAGAGCTCCATGCTGGCCAGCTATCATAGCTAGAGTGAGAGGGGCAAGACTCAATTGTCTTCAAGGATCAGAAACTGATGCAGAATCACTCTTCTTTTAAACCTAATCTTTGGGTGGTAGTGCACCACTGGACAACACATAGAATATAGCAACACTGTTTCATAGTTTCATTCAGGGTTGGAAGGGACCACAAGGATCATCTAGTTCCAACCCCCCTGCCATGGGCAGGGACACCCCACACTAGATCAGGCTGGACAGAGCCTCATCCATCCACTGGACTTTCTGCTGGAGAAGTCACAGCATAACTGAGGTCTGATCAATGAGTTTCTAGGGGTACCAACCAGACTCAGTGTTAGTTAGTTAGATACATGCAGTAAGTTAAGATATGCATGATCAGAGTGAAGCTTCTGGGAAGAAGCTCATTGCCCAAGCAAAACCTCCTTGCCTTTGCATAGCACAGGCAAATTGTGTGTTCAAGTGAAATTTCTGAGATGCATCAGACAGTGTGTGCACATGAATAGACTGTTACAGCCTGGGTGCACAATTGCACAGTTTCTAGATAAAAATCCGTTTCTGCAGCCAGGCTGTATACTTCAATTATGCACTAAATCAGTCTGATGCTCTTCTGAAGTACATGACCTACTTTACAAGTACATAGCACTAGATAGCAAATGCATGGTAGTTCAGCACACCTTGGATTAAGTGAATCAAACCATACATTTGATTTACGAATGACTTGCAGAAATGCTCTACCACATTCCTATTATGACTACTGTGTTATAAGTAGATCTGTTCAAGATGGAGATGATTGGTTCAAAAGGGCTAAATCCTCTCTCAATATATATAGAATTCATATTCCTCACAGAAATGAAAAAAAAAAAATAAAAAAGAACAGTTGTTTTTTTCCCCCCCCCACACACTTCGTGGGTAAAGAAAGGGAAATTACTTAAAATGGATTGATTTAATTAACAAGTGCAACATCTTTCTTAAAAGAATCTGAGCAGCATCTTCAAGTAGCTTGCAGTTCACTGAAAAGGTTTGGCAAATAAAAAATTGAATTGCAGTGATAGAGATTTAAAAGTGAAAAAAGAGAGCTTCTTATAAAAAAAGAGAATTATTTGCACTTGTGCCCACCTGTTTCTTGTGCTCATGTGCTGTACTTTATTTCTGTCTCCTAATTAGGACTATTTATTACTGACTTCTAAGATAGTTATACAAGAGTTTGAATTACAATTCTTGCAATACTTTTATAATAAGGTATCAACACAAATAAAGGATGACTCTTGAGAATCTCTGGAAAACACTGAATGACATCAAATCCTAACGAAATTGGTGGCAGTCATCATGCTTGGGAGAAACTCTCAGCAAGTTCTAGAATCAGCCTGTGTCAGCTCAACTCAGAGAACTGCTAAATACAGTGCACTAGGGACAGCTAATCAAGAAATCATAACTGGGAGATTGGCTGAAAATTCTTGTAAAGTTTGTTACAAAATTATTAGCAGTGAGTGTAGGAATATTTCTCTCTGAAATCCCCTTAGAAACTAACAATTCAGCTACCGAGGATGCAGGAGTGAAAATGACAATCCAAATATTCACCAAATTATGTTACCCGATTTTGGGATGTAACAAAAATAGGCAAGTGTTTCTTCCAAGGTTGCTTTCAAAGCCTTAACATTTTATGTGTGGAAAGCAGGAAGGCAAATACTTAAGTGACATAGATCTATAGGTATCACAGCTATGTGTGCATTGTGGTGCTTCTCAGAGCTGTGCCATTCAAACTGATGGGTAAGGATGATAATTGAGAGTCACACTTTTATCAAGAGCCTTGATACAGGGAGATAGATGGAAATAACATCACCAGATGCAAATATGCAAAGAGAAAAGTTATGAAATACTCTCAGGCCTTTAAAGTTATTTTCCCCTGACTCTGCCTCACGATTCACACCAAAAAGGCATAGATGTACCTTTGGTCTCTACAGGAATCTTGTGGTTGTATTTGTCACACAGATTCCTAGGCTTTCTGATGCAAAATCTGTGCTCCTGGATTACCCAAATCTGACTCAATCTAAGATCATCTAGGGAGGCTCAACAAGTAAAGGCAAGAAGTTAGACACAAAGCATGAACCCTAGCCTGATAAAAACAGAGAGGTGCATCTGAAAACACCACCACATTAAAGGACCTAAGTTAAAATAAATTTTAACAAGCACTCTATATATATATGTACAAGAATAAAGTATTTGTGCTATTTATAATACTATGTATTAAATCCTGTGACTAGTAGCAATTGTCTAGCATCCAGATGAGGACTACATTCCTTAATGCTTATAACATTGCAGATGAAGAAAAGTGTCTAAACTTCATAAAATAAGTAAAGAAACAATAAACAGTGTAGTTTGGGGGATGCTAAAAATTAATATTTTTGTCACTGCTTGTGTTTCTTCAAATTTCTACTTTGGCCCATTTGGCCCATTTCAACATGAGACTTTAATGAGCCATTTTCTATCGGTAATAAGTCATTAGCATCATCCTAATCATTCTCATCTAATTCTCTAAGCACTTTTTCCTCTGGAGTGATTGTAAGACTCATTCCACCAAATGGAAATACTCTCAAATGAATCAGGACAGACTCACCCTACAGCCCTCCAAATAACTCTTGCATCATTTCTTTCTTAATTAGGCTTAACTTGAACAAATATCCCTGTTTATGGAAATGCATGTCCACAATCTAACAGAACAGTCCACAAATTGCTACAGAAGATGCTTATTAGAAGCACAATTCCAATTATTAAAGCAAACAGCTATTTTCTATGTTGTCCTTCAAAGGGAGAGCTAGGGGTATTTACCACCAAGCTTGTTATATGCTCAATAATATTTGCTAACCATTGTCCTTCATTTCCAATATAATCAGCAATCTGCATGTATTAATCCAAACATTAAAAAGCATCACTTTGCAATGAAAGCAATACACAGATTAGCAGAAAAATGCATTTTGGCCAGATGGCAAGTGTGGGAAAGCACTAGGGTTGCTGCTACTCAGCTTTTGTTACCACTTGCATAGTAAGGATTCATAGCAGGCCATGCAGAGTAGGCATCAGCATTCAGAAATGTGAGTCAATCCCACAGAACAGCAAGGATTAAGAAGAATGAGTTAGATTAGAACCTGAAGGGAATCTCAGAACAGCTCCAAGGTAGATTTAGATCTGAAGACAGACTTGGCAAGAGTTCCTTCAGAAAGAGTATCAGGCAGAGGAAGCACAGCAGAACAGCTACTATTATCACATTTTGCACATAACATTCTAGACACATCTATCTATCTTACCTTGTCCTGAGAGTGGTTTCAAGAGCACTGAAGGAGCCAAGGCGTCTCACATATAAGGCCACACCTATCCTCAGCACAGATGTCATGAAACACCAAAACGAGCTTCTTAATGCAAACCTTCTGTGTTCATTGTTTCAATTAGTAACACCTGATGTGCCTTCATTGCACAGTGCAGGCTAGGTGAGGGCTTCATACAGAACTGGTGTCTTCTGCTGAAAAACATTAGCCAGGTGCTCCCTGTTAGCAGTGGATTAAGGGATAAGTGTGACCTTTCACAGTAAAAAACCTATTCCTAATCATGCACAGGTTTTATCCAAGGACAGTCTAATGTGAAAAGCATTCTTGCACACTGTACCATACTGCACTGTCTAGGCTAAATGAAAACTGTCTTGGAATGAGTTCAATGTAACTTAACTAAAACTAACAGTGTGGGCTCCCAAGCATGCACTCAAGCATGCTTCCAAACCAGTCTGTACACAGTAGTTTTCCTGATGCAAGCAGTGAGCATGTTACTTTGCACATGGGGCACAATACCGAGTTTATAAAAACAAAACAATCATTTAGCAGCTTCAGTAAGAGTCCTATATGCCTTTAAAGAGCTTCTCAACGTGTTGAGTTGTTCTCTCTTGCAGGGTGCTGGAACTCTCATCATAAGACAACCATTGTGATTCAGAGACTTAATTTGAACCTAGGTTGTGTAAATCATGGCAATGAGGATTTGAGTTTTCTGACTGCCGGTTGGCATGGTCTCCAGGCTGAACTTCTTTGAAACCTTTCCTAACTATAACATTAGTAATCATTTCTTCTCTGCCATCCTGTTGAACATTTGTTTTCAAGTCTGGACAAAGGCAGCAAATTCCCTGTCCATTTGCTTTGTGGCTGTTCTTGTTCACATTCTCCACGTAGGATGGATAACCTTCATTGAACTACTTTAGCTATGAAACACAAGCCAGAAACCCCTTTGATTTCACAGTGTATCTGAAAGTTTCCACTTTATGGATAGGAGGCTTGAATTTATAGTATAATCTTGCTTCAGGAAGATCTTGTTCTGCCATGGTTTTGACTGTGAGACAAGTCCCATTACCAGAGAAGATGGATTTCCCAAGCACTTGCTGCAAAAGGGGCAGAGACAGCACCCCTGTGGTTAACTTGAGTGATTTGCTACTTGTCCTGTGCCAAGAATGCAAGGAAGGGTTAGTGCACAAAATCTTTGACAAGTCTGCACCTGACAGCACTTTATCTAATGCTTTAGTCATTTCCATGCAGGTGAGCTGATGTGGCAAAGCGCAGGAAGTGTTTGAAATGAGATGTAACCAAAATAGGAGCTTAAACCCCTTTCTCTTTCAGGGAGAAAACTTTCATCTCACTCATGAACAGTTTGCCAAAGACCATACAATGATTCAGCTGCAGAACCTGCTAGTCCAACAGCAGAGCCAGTCTTTAGCCTCTGCTCAAGTTGTAATGACTACTTAACTGTCCTGAAACTAAATAATCAGCCCACCCTCATCTGCATGCTACTTGATATGCCCAGAGAAGACATACAGGGAGCCTCCTTCTAATTAAAATCTAAAATATATATGAATCACTCATTAAGGATATTGCCTCCTACTTCCTCCCTGCTTTTTCCCCTACAATATGACATTCAAGAAAAACAGTACAAGAATATTGTCAGTGCTCAGCATAAATACTCAAGAGATTTCTGACCCAAATTGCTACTGTAAACACCACAATGGGAAGGCTGAAAAGACAGAACCTGATGGCACAACAGTGATATGGTTTTTTATACGCAGGCAGGCCTCCTCCTTGTCCCACCCTTTAGTGTCCAGGACTGGTTTTAACAACCTCCTGATCTGCTCCTTTTAGCAAAGGCATTCCAGATAGCTTGCAAGCAGGACTCTGTGCTCATTTGCTTTCTAGGAAAAAACCAGCAGCTGTACTGGGTCACAATTACATCTGACTCAAGATTCCAGCTTGGATGGATGTGTGAGAAAAGCATGCAGTGATATTCCTCCAATATACTTCATCAGCTATCAGGACACGTTAACTTGTATTAGTAGTGCTAACAGATCTTTCATCAAGGCCTTTGTGTAGATACACTTTTAACCCACTTATAATTCTGATCTCCACATTGTGTTGCAGCAATGAGTTTCAGAGTTTAATTGATCTGCTTTTGTGACAAAATGCCTTCTTTTTAAATATTTTTCTTCACTCCTACCATTGGATCGTTCCATTTGTTATTCCCTTATTCTTTTACCATGAGAAAGTGAATACCAATCTCCTGTTCCCTCCTGATACCACTCACCATTTTATCACAGTCTTGTGTCAGTGTGTTTTTTCTGTGCTGAAAATATTAACTGGTTTCATATCTGAATTCTGTGCTTTTTCACCCATCTCTGTACCTCTAGCACTGTTTTAGCCTTTCTGAGCCGGGTAAACAGCCTATTAAAGATGGAAACCTACCTCTCCTCTCAATCAAGTGGAAGGTGGGTTTTTTCTCAACTGAAAAACTCGTCAAAGGTAGAAGTCAAGCTAGCCATTTCTTTTAAATAGCTTGGAATGGATGGATTTGATCAACATTGTGAAAATGTGTTTTCTAAGTTCTGAGAAAACTGTTAAGAACCCTTGAAATGCATTACCTTGAGAAAATCCAGCATCTCACAGGATCAGGCTGCAAAATGTTATCAACATCTAGTTCCAATGACCCTTTTATTATACTGCCTTTAGGTTTATTCCGAAACAAAACAGAATCCTGGAGGGTTAATATTTTCTAAAGCAGCCCCAGTTGAAGACAATCAGTGCAGCTTTTGATAAAACTGATCAAAGGACAATTCTTGACAGCCTGGAAACATGAAATGCTATTACTTGCCCTCTTTTAGTTTTGCTCTTTCTTCTCAAAAGACCAGTGTTTGTTTTGCATAGTAGCAAACACTGTTCCTCTGTTGTTTAACTTTTGCACATGAGCCCTCATTTCATTACACCAGAGTAAAAGGAGTGTGAGATTGGCAAGAGGTTCTTTGTTTTCTGCTATATTAAAAAAATATATATTGCAGTTTATTTTTCTTTTCTTTCTCTCTTTTACCTCTTGGCAAAATTTACACATCAGCATCTTCTGCTATTGTCTTTATATATGATGAGAATCCCCTTGAAATATTCCCACAGAGTTGCTATTTCTTCTCTTTTCATTACCTAAAATTGAAAGTGTTTAAGATAATGCATTTGGCATCAGACTTGCAAAGAAAAGAGAAAAAAAAAAGGCATGGGGTGAATTGCTCTGATAGTCTCAAGGACAGTTTCTGTCGAGGCACTAAGGCCAGGGGAAGAGGGCAAATCTCTTTTAAGTCATGGTACTAATTAAAGGATACATAGATTCCCCATTGACAAGTAACTAGGAGCACCTTAAGCTTGCTTCCCTTTAGGCTTAGTACAAAAGCTGCAGGATGCCTGTCTCAACTCCATGCCCTCTCATAGGAGAGGATATGTCATTTGACCACTTAACCCTTTAGAAAGGCCCACAGGATTTTCATCTCTCTTTCCTAATCTTTAATGAGTCACCTCTCTTGGCATCTCCACTGCTTTCTTTCATGTCATTTGAAATTAGGACACTTAGCAGATCATAGAATTGTTTTGTTTGGAAAAGACCTTTAGAATCCTCAAGTCCAACAATTAACCCAGAACTGCTAGGTCATCACTAAACCATGTCTGTCAGCATCACATCCACACAGCTTTTAAATATGTCCAGGGGTGGTGACTCCACCACTTCCCTGGGAAGCCTGTTCCAATGCTTTACAACCCGTTTGGTGAAGAAGTTGTTCCTAATACCCAATCTAAACTTCTGCTGGCATAACTTGAGACCATGTTCCCTTGTCCTATGATTTGTTACCTGGGAGAGGAAACCAACCCCCACCTCACTACCCCTACCTTTCAGATAGCTGTAGAGAGTGATAAGGTCTCTCAGTCTCCTGTTCTCCTGACCCAACTACCTCAGTTCCCTCAGCTGCTCCTTGTAAGACTTGCTCTACAGACCCTTCACCAGATTTGTTGCCATTCTCTGGACATGCTCCAGCACCTCAGTGTCCTTCCTGGAGTGAGGAGCCCAAAACTGAACCAGAGTACAGGGGGCAATCACTTCCTTACTCTTGCTGACCACACTATTTCTGACACAAGCCAGGATGTGGTTGGCCATCTTGGCCACATGGCTACACTGATGACCCATCCTCACCAAGCTATCAACAAACACCCCCCAGGTCCTTTCCTGCTATGATACCGGCATACAGATTAAGTCAAGCATTTAGTCTGAAGCAGTCTGCAGCCAGTTGAGAAAACTACTTGGGTGCAGTTTCTACTCTCTTACATTGGTGGAAAAACACAGGAAGTCTAAAGATCTCAGTGTCAAACCTACCTGTGCATCCAAGGAGACTGAACTGTGAAACACAATTTACTCCTTATAATTCCTTTGAACCAAACATTTTGATAACTAACACAGAAATGCTTAACTGAGAGACCAGCTAACAGAGATAATTTCTATGCTATCAGATCCTTATATTAGTTATTACCCTCTGTTAAGTTCAGAATTGCTTTTTAAGCTTCTCTATTTAAGCTAGTAGCTTTATAATGCGAGTCTCTGCATTCTCAGTTCATTGCTGCTTATTGCTCATTTTGGGCATAAAGAAGCAGCATTGTCTCCTAATTGGAGTTTCCAATAGAGAGTGAAAAAAATCTTACAGATCCACCATAGATGTTGAAATGAGGACTTGCAAAAGTCATGAAGACCTTTCTGCTCCTCAGTTTCCCCACTCATACAATGGAGTTGAAAGTCTTGCCTTTTCTACATGGGCTGTTGTGTACAAACCAGATGGTGTTTGGTAGGGGGCTTCAAACGGAAAAAATACTTTCCAAATGCCAAGTGTATTCATTCATGAATATTAATTCCCTGGGCAACACATCTGTGAAAGCTCCTCAAGTAACACCCTGCCTCTGAACACATTTCCAGAGGACCTGAGTGGGCACATTTCCTACTCAAATGCTATTTATTTGTTTATGTTGGCAAATAGAAATTTCTGCTTACGCCCC
Organism: Melanerpes formicivorus; assembly: GCF_026170545.1. Classification (NCBI taxonomy): domain Eukaryota; kingdom Metazoa; phylum Chordata; class Aves; order Piciformes; family Picidae; genus Melanerpes; species Melanerpes formicivorus. The sequence continues at coordinate 1,008,905 of NW_027142411.1, forward strand.
AAATGGATATGTCCCAGTCCTGATAATAACAGGGGGACAAACCTCAGAGTCACGGGTACCCCTGAGAAAGAAAATATCTTTCCTTTCATAGGAAAAGGGTAAGTCTACCTGGAAGGCAGTGTGTTCTCCACAGTCCCAAGGATATGGATAACTGTGCAACACTTCCTTTTAATTTTTCACCTTCATTTCTCTTAAACACTGAACCAAAAAGAAAAAAAAATCTTCCAATGATTGATTTTTTTTCTATTGGAACTGGCATGTTTCATTAAAAATGCTTTTTGGCAGCACTGTATCTTTCAGTTGGAAAGCTTTCCACATGGAAAATTTCAGACAACTGTACCACAAATACTGCACTGGTATCTCTCCTGTGAGATACAGGGCAATTTCACGACTAACCATACAGGGAGCTTAGTTTTCTAACCATGGGGTATTCAATAGTCTGTAATGTTCATAAAGCTGTGTGCTTAAGCACATCTGACTTTCAGCACATAAGGATGTTTGGATTGATTGTGCACAGTGTTCAAAGAAATACCATGCTTAGGAGGAGAAAAGGAACTAGATCTTTCAGTGATCTGCCAGGAACACCCAAAAAGAGCCATTAGAATCTATGCCAAAGGCTGAGTTGATTTTAGCCCTACTGATACGGGACCTTTTATACATTTGAGACAGATGAAACATGATCCAAGGAAAGTGCTCTAGCCCCAGAAAGGACTTGAATTCAAGTGGAAAACCATACAGTGTAGCAGGGCATTGAGCAACTTCTGTGCCTTCAAGTTTAAAACATAAAGTGTCTTTTAGGCCATCTCTGCAACTTCCTTCCCACAAAGTCTGTGGAGTCACTGACATTGGTGGGACCTGGATCACACTCAGCCTCATTCCTTTTCAAGGAGGATGCCATTTCAAGGCAATTAATTTCCAAAATGAATGGATTTAGTTGTAATTACCCTTTTTTCTGTCCCCTCTTACAACAGAGTAATCCTATGGACCTATATGTTTTTATTTCCTACCAGAATCACCAGAGCAGATTAAAGTCTATTTGCCTTGTACTGTACATGGCATTTGAACAAATCCCATCTTAATTCCTTTCTTACTTTAGAAGTGGCTTTGGCAATTAAATTTACAGGCCATCTCTGCTCTGGCATTTAAAATCCCTTGGTATGAAATAAAATAAATAATAAATAATCCTCCTTAGGAGCACATCTTCTTTCCTTCCTTCTTCTTTACCATTCAATAACTCTAATGAAACGATGCAGAAATATTTATCCAAAAAGTAACAGTTCGTTTTGCAGAAGCTAAATAAAACACAGTGAGAAAGGAGTTTAATTACACAGAACTCAGCATACTTCTAATGCTGTGCTTAAAGACTAGGGTCTTGTTTCTCATGCCCTTAATTACACATAAATACACATAAATAAACTTTTCAGAGAGGCTCAAGATGCTTTCAGTTTATCTTTATGACCAAAGAACAAAGACTTCTTCCATGTCTTCCCCACTCCTCCTAACTATTTCTATCTTACCAGCTGTCAACCTCATTTCAAACTTTTTATGTGTAGCAGTATTTCTTGCTGGTGTAAAAAACCCAAGCCTCCTCCCCAGCTTGCCTAGTGCTGTTGCTGTCTTTTAGCACCAGCCTTCCCCATGCTTCCTCCTTACTGCCCTTTCTTCAAACTCCATGGTTTAGAAGCCTGTTTCGAAGTGGATGTGCCACTTTAGTATAATCATTGGGTTTAACTCTAAGAGTCTACAGTCTCTTAACTGGATAGGTATTGAACACCTCCTAGAAAAAGTAAGATTTTTAGATCCAGTTTCACTCTTTAATCTATAGCTGTTAAAGACATTCACCACTTTGCTTTGTAGCCTCATGCTTTTCTCAGACCAGAAACTGATGGAGGTGACCTCTTCTATTTTTACTTCTCTTGAGCATTGATTTTTTCTGACAAAGACAGCCCTCCTCACTATACCTGGAGGTTGCATAGTCTTGACACTCAGGTAAAGTCTAATCCATCTCTTTTTGTGTAGCCCAGACAGGTTTTTACCCAAAGCAAACCCACATAGTTCTACTGAAGCTGTGTCTGTGCGCTGTAGCTTCACTATTGTCATGAGGAGTTTGGGTGAACAGGGCTAGGGGAAAAAAATAGTATATAGGTTCATCTTTTAGGTATTTGAATAATTAGGCAAAGAATTTAGTTGCTGAAATGCTTGTGACAGGATGTGAGAAAAGACTTTAAAAAAGATATGGTGAGACTGATTCTCAGAGGTCATTATTGTTTCAAATATATTGGGTTTTCTTTGACTCACTTTCGATAGGCACCCAGAGCATTACTTAATGCTGGTATTAACAAAATGTGATATCAACTTAAAATAGTCACATTTCCCCAAACCAAAAACCTAGGCTGCACATCTGACCACAGTATATGCAATAAGTGATTTGTTAAATCACTTGTCTAGAAGCAGAACTTCAACCCTGTGCTTACTGTAGTCAGATCCATATTGTCCATTGGACTGACATTAATTTCTGTCCTAAACTACCAGGAGCATCAACTATTTGAGTGGAACATTTCCACAGCATGACATTATACCCAGGAAATAGCAGCAGCACCTCATAAGTCAGCACGAATCAGCTTTGACAGAAAAAATGTCTTTGTTGAGAGGTGCTGGTGCAGCTCTCTGCTAGTGGCCTGCTGCTGGTCTATGATGGCTCACAAAAATAATAGAGAAATCCCAAAGTTAGAGCAAGACTAATCTGTTCAGCAGCAGCCATCTGATATATTGGCCCAGGCATTTCATATAAGTTTTTCAAGTCTAGGAAAGTTTGAGGGTTTTTCCCCCGTCATTCCCATCTGTAAATTACTTTGATCAAGTTGCTTTAGCTCTATTATCCCTCACATTTCTTCTCTTTTTAGTATCTGCAAGGACCTAGGGAACCATGTAAGCCATCCAAAGCCCCATAGGACTTGCTTGCCATTGTAACCCAGGGATGTCTTTGTTCACTGTTAAACATTCAAAGACTTTATGTAAGTTACCTCCAATATAGATGGATCCTTGAGACTATAATCAGGTTGGAAGGATATAATTAATCACTCCCTTATAGATCCAGTTTCAGATACTCACAACAAGCTATTTATAGATGGCAAAGCACAAAATATGATGAAAAATACACTGGCATGTCTATGAGTTGCTCATAGACATTTCAAAAAAGCCAGGAGTAAAAGTGATTATGCCCAATGACTTATTTGATAGCTAATTCCTCTCATAAATCATAAGGACTTTGCTGGATAATTTTTCTAAGGAGAATGAATTCCTGGCATGACATAGTCCTTCTATGACATTTCCTAATACACTTCTCTGTCAAACTGTGAAGTTAAGTGTTTTCATTGTTGAGCTAAAGAGGCTTAACATTAAAAACTTATGGAAATGGCTTTAATACTGAGATTTACTTCTGAAATACTTTTGAAATGCAATAACCCCAGGTACTTTATAACAAAGTTAGACTCCATTTTCAATAGCTTTTGCTGAGTTTTCAGCTGCATTCATAATCTAGGATGTGCCATTATAAATAATTAATCAATCAGCACCTGCTATGCTCACAAAACAGTTGTATCTCAAAACTGATTGCCTGATTCTGCATCTCATAAGTGGCTGAGAACTTTGCTTCTACTTCTTTCAGAAGAGGAAAAAGCACAGAGCATCAATCCCAGCATTTGGGCCTGTATGGGCAATTACACATATTAGTAGCCTGACCCAAACCAATGGAATCATTTTGCTGGCTGATACCTAAATGAAAAATCTTCAGTTTACAAGGTGAATTTTAAGCTGTGTATTCTAGTTGCAAAAGTATGAATATAAATGCCAGGGAAATAGACTGATGAGTATTTCAGATTAATCTCAATTCCAGACCTCAGATTACAACCTCAAATTGTCCTTCCCCATCTCTGCCACCCAGGAGGCAATAGAGTGTTATCCAAGTGGTACAGTTGGCCCTGTTTGGCAGGGAATGTATCCATATACTCAGCTCCTTGTTGAGGTGAACCCAAGGTGAACCCTAATCACACATATGGAAGCATAGAATCAATAAGGTTGGAAGAGACCTCAAAGATCATCAAGTCCAACCTGTCACCCAGCACCTCGTAACTACTAAACCATGGCACCAAGTGCCACAGCCAATCCCCTCTTGAACACCTCCAGGGATGGTGATTCCACCACCTCCCTGGGCAGCACATTCCAATGGCTAACAATTCACTCTGTGAAGAACTTTCTCCTCACCTCAAGCCTAAACTTCCCCTGGTGCAGCTTGAGACTGTGTCCTCTTGTTCTGGGGCTGGTTGCCTGGAAGATGCTTTGCCCTGACTTATCTGTTATTGATGGAATTCAGTTGCATTTACCAAAGCACAACTATCAAATTACCACAAGCTAAGAAACTCATAATAAAATGTCCTGTACGAAATCTTACCACTTTCAAATCTGCTTTTGATGCCTTTTCAGTATCAAAGACTCATTTAGACATTCTGTCTTTATGTTCAAGTGAAGTTAAACATCCTCCAAAACACAGATGGTTATTACAGTCTGTCATTATAAAAAATAAAAAGGAAAACCTAGTGGAAACTCTGATTGCATTTGGTTAGTTAACACACTAGAAACCAACACTGCTTTTGGACAGGCCAGCTCCCCTGGACATGTAAAGGCCAGAAGAAAGCCATATTTACATTAGTTTATCTTTGAAAATGCTGTAGGTGTTCATATATTGCAGCACATACCAGAGATGGCTAAGAACCCCCAACTCCTGGCTCTGAGGAGCTCTGTTATTGACCTTCTGTGCCTAAACCACTCCTGAAAGAGTTTTTCATGAAGAAGATAACAAAACCTGAAAAAAAACCTGAGAGCAGCCAGCAGCTAGTTTATTGTCATTTTACCCACAGTTACCTAGTTTTCTTAATAGATGTTGTCACCTTTCAATGGTCTTCCAACACATACCTATCACAGAATCATAGAATTGTTGGGGTTGAAAGGGACCCCTCAAGGATCATCTGGTTCCAACCCCCTGCTGTGGGCAGGGACACCTCACACTAGAGCAGGTTGCTCACAGCCACATCCAGCCCAGCCTTAAAAACCTTCAGGGATGAGTCTTCCACCACCTCTCTGGGCAACCTCTTCTAGTGTCTCACCACCTTCATGGGGAAAAACTTCTTCCTAACATCCAATCTGAATCTAACCATTTCTAGTTTTGTTCCAATCCTTTCACTTCCTGACACCCTAACAAGTCCCTCACCAGCTTTCTTGTAGCTCCCTTCAGATAGTGGAAGGCCACAATTAGGTCTCCTCTGAGGCTTCTCTTCTGCAGACTGAACAGCCCCAACTCCTTCAGTCTGTCCTCATAGGAGAGGTGATCCAGCCCTCTGCTCATCCTCGTGGCCCTTCTCTGGACATGTTCCAGCGTGTCCAGATCCTTCCTGTAATAGGGGTTCCAGAACTGGATGCAGTACTACACCAACACATTGCATTGAGCTGGCTACAAGATATTCTGTGCCCTGCTGAGCCATAAAGCACTCTCTCTCACTTTATTCTGTAACAGCATATGGAAGTAGAAGTCTAAGATTTTGACTGAAAATTTTGGTAGATTGAGGATGCTGTGGTTGGTTTTACACTGAAAATAAGAAACAAAGACTCCTATTTTTTAACTCCTTTGAGAATACAGGAAGGTTTGGAAAATGAAAGCCACAGCTATCATTCACTTCCCTTTCTCATCTGCCAAAGCCATGTTCTGGGCTACATCAGGAACTAATACCTAGCTTTGATTCACATTTACTTTTAACACTGCATAATCTTGCCACTTTTCTACTGTTAATTACTATCTAAAAATCTTATTTTCATGGTGAACACAACATTTCTTCTGTTGTAAATGTTTCCAATTTCAAAAAACCCAGCTACTTTCATCACTTACTCTGCAACAGTTACTACACAACTGTGGAATTTATATAGGCAAGAGCATTGGAACTAAAACTACTGCAAAGGCATTGCATATTTCTTATAGTTATGCCCCTCATTTTGCTAGTTAGTCACATATTTAATGGCAGCAGGGATCTCTTCAGAACTGGCTTTGCTTATTTTGCTTTGTGCAAAATACTGCATGATCATTATTCAGGGCTGTAAATAATTCCTAATTACATCTCAAGGGGTCCATTTTGCCTACCTAATTCTTGGAGAAACTACTCTCTCCTGTTTATACAAGCTTGGGCCATATATTTAAGCTGTGGTGCTACAAAAGTTTACCTATGCAGGAAGATCTCATAGTGGAATTGCTCCCATTTTTTCATGACTTACCTGCACAAGAGGACAGGAATGAAGGCACAGATATGAGGAGTTCTATCCGTTAAAAGAAAGGAAAACGAAAGTCAGAAGACTGTTTTGCCTTTAGCACATAGTACTCACAACCAAGAACATGTGGTTAATGAACAAAAGCCTTTGACTTCTTCCCTTTAACTCAGGCTGTCACTATTTTCGTGTTATTTGCCAGATGCATCCCAGCTGCTAATTAAGCTTGAACGAATTAAGGTGAATTGAATCCTGCCTGAGCATCTGCTGTTCTCCTATTAGCATGACAGGCAATGAAAGGAAGATGATGCTACATCTTTAAAAAGGCCATTTATAGTTAGAATTAATTCTTGCAATACACTAATACAGAGATTTTTTTTCCCTCATAACAAATACTGTGTAAATAACAATAAAATGTGTTGCATAATATGCCAGTCAGCTAATCTGTGTTATAATTCTAGCAGCTTTCTTGGTAGGTTCTAATAATGTGCAAAACCGAGAGGTTTTAAACATTCAAAGATGAAGAAAGAGCCAGGTATCAAAAAATCTACAAGCTGGATGGCTTGATCAGGAGTAATGAAGATGCAGCTTCAATTCCTCCCTGCTTTTGGCAAAGTTTCTAGTAAATAAAAAGCACACAAGTAGTGGCAGACAGTTTTCTGTGGGCCTTCTTTCCTAGAAAAAAGAACTGGCTTTTGTGGCACCTTTGTCAAAACAATCCCCTGTTCACACCTTAAAATGGGAGGTAGAAGAAGATGTTTAACTAGGTCTACCTGTGCCAAATACAGTACCGTTTAAGGAGCTTCATAGTCTTAGCCCCTGCAAAACTGCATTTAAGATAGTGTTAAAAAAAAAGAACACAATATTAAAAATAGTTATGAAAGGGAAGCAGAGAGTAAGTCATTTTGATCCTGAAGACACTTTTAGGTTATCTTAGATGCAAAGAAAATCCCTTCATAAAAGAAATACAAAAATGATTAAACCTCTGTGCCTCGAGAAGGCGAAGAGTTTGCTTTTACACAATTTGCAGCAAGTCTTTAAAGTGATAAAATCTTGAATATTAGATGTGCATCCCTTAGGGCTTTCATTTCATTTTTATAGTGAAAAAAAGACTAATATGAGTTCATTGCAATCAAAAATGGTGATAATTGACACCACTAAAATTCTCTGTAAAAACTTTGCACTGCCTAACAGAAAAGTAAGTGAATATGTACCAAAGTTAACAAATTTACCTATTGCACAAGAGACAGTCAGGAAGTGAAGCTTATAAATGTAAAATGTCCAGAAGTTAGAAGCACAGTTCCTCAGCTGTAATCATGATAAATTTAAGTTCTGTAAATAGTGTATTGTGGCAATTAAAAATAAGGATGCACAGTGGTAAAACTGCTGAAATAATGTTTCTTGCTACATGCTTTCCCATAGGAATATACTGCTGAATGAAAACCTGGCAGACTTTACATCAAATAATGAATGTTCTTTTGCTTAACGACAAATGAGAGTCATATTACCATTTCCTGACCAAAGAAGATTAAGTATTAATGCCCATCAAACAAAACAAGAGCTATTGATCCAAAACTGGACAAATGTATCTATTTTATTAAGCCTAACTGAATTTTGCCAGTTCATAATGGTAAACTCAGCACCATGAGAAGAGTAGTTAATGATAAGGCTCTGGAGATGTTAATGATGCTTGGCTTGTCATGAGCAGTACCTGAAACACATTTAAGTACTTGGATAAATTAATCTTCATCAGTAAATTCTGTGCAAGCAAAATAAACCAGGAAAATTACTCCAATATGCACAGTTAGGGAATCCTAAATATAGACTGCAAGACTTAAATATTTTACCTATGCTTAAATAAAGTCTGAATATTCCATCAAATCTGAATGTTCCATTTTTTTCTCACCAGATAAAATGCAGTAAAGAACAGATTGTTGCTCCTCTTACACAAACATATTCTGAGTTGAAATAAGAATGAGTAAGAATATCAAGTGGAGACTGATTGTGAATTTCGGCTGAGTCAAGGATCATGACCTCTTTCTCATAATTTATTTGATAAGTGTACCCAGAACAAACCTGAGCCTCTTCAGCTAAACCATGCAGCATTCCTGAAGAATCCTTCAGAATTCTTTCTTGGGACTATTTGAGCTGAGCCACAAATGACAAAGCCAAGAGCAGCAAGACATTAGTATGACAATCAGGACACTAACAACAGTACAGAATCAGGAAGACTAGTTGCAAATAAGCAACATGGAATGCATTTTGGATGTTAAATTTCAAATTCTAAGCTATTCATTAATTCATGAATAATTCATAATTCACACTTCATAACTATGATGAATAATAATTACACATAAAATGGAAAGTACAGGAAAAGAGATAACAATTGATATTGAAGAGATAACAATTGATATCGAGTTGATGAGAGATGAAAAATATTCAACATCTCCTTCCTCACTGAGCAGCTAATCTCTCAATTAAAACTTTTTGATGGCTTTCTCAAAAACAAAGCACATTTTCTACTTACACTTCAATGTTTTAATAAGAAGACATAGACATAGACTCCATGCCTGCCTTCTTCATTGACCAGTGGTGGTTAAAAGAAGGTGGCGTTTGTGGGTGAAATCAAAGCTGGAAAAGAAAGAATTTAAATTTACAATAGAATAAAAGACATTATTCCTGTGGAAGCTTTATTGTCAGATGAAAGAAAGAAGACAGGACAGTGTAGGAGAGAAAAACCTTGTGCAGTTAAATTTATATATATATGTGTAATGATATCAGGGTAAAGATACTTAGAAGATTTGTACAATGGAATTCTACAGAGAAATCTGCATGAAACTTCAGTAAGTGAAGAATAATTTGTCATATTCATTTTTAGAGTAAGAGAATATAAGAGGGGATTTCTTAGACCCCTACCAGGGTAAAGCTAGACTGAAGCCATGCCTAAGTAGCCTAACTTATTTCAAAAGTCTGCAGTAATGCAGGTTTTACCACCTCAGCCAATTCCAGTGCTTAAGCATACTTAACATAAATCTAACTAAAGGTTCCCTCTTTCCTGCAATTCATACCAGTGGTTTTGTATTTGTCTACCGTAAACACCGAGAACAGTTCAGAGTGATCTTTTGAGATCATTTAGAAAGGAGATTTCAGAGGAAGTCTAGCTGGGACAGAATAATTATGCTGGAGAAGGAAAATGTCTAGAAAATGACTGTGTTAGGAAAATTATTCAAAAGCAAAAACTGGTGACTCTGGGGAATTAACTCAGTAATGAGGAACTCAGCCAGGCTCAGGCAGTTGTTTGCATGCTTTGCATGGGGTTTGCATGGGGTTTTCAGAGCTACCAGAATCTCCTGAATGTCTTCAAGTAGAGTTCTAAGCCTCAGAGAGGAGATCTGGGCATGAGAGCTCTCAATGTGCACTTGCAGCCCGCAAAGCCAATCAGATCCTGGGCTGCATCAGGAGAAGTGTGGCTAGCAGGTCGAGGGAGGTGATCCTCCCCCTCTACTCAGCCCTGGTGAGACCCCACCTGGAGTACTGTGTCCAGTTCTGGAGCCCCTATTACAAGAGGGATGTGGAGGTGCTGGAACGTGTCCAGAGAAGGGACAAGGATGATCAGAGGGCTGGAGCACCTCTCCTATGAGGACAGACTGAAGGAGTTGGGGCTGTACAGTCTGCAGAAGAGAAGGCTCCCAGGTGACCTAATTGTGGCCTTCCAGTATCTGAAGGGGGCCTACAGGAAGGCTGGGGAAGGACTTCTTAGGATCTCAGGTAGTGCTAGGACTAGGTGGAATGGAATGAAGCTGGAGGTGGGGAGATTCAGGCTAGATGTGAGGAGGAGGTTCTTCACCATGAGAGTGGTGAAACCCTGGAATGTGTTGTCCAGGGAGGTGGTCGAGGCCCTGTCCCTGGGGGTGTTTAAGAGCAGGTTGGATGAGGCTCTGGCCAGCCTGATCTAGTGTAGGGTGTCCCTGCCCATGGCAGGGGGGTTGGAACTAGATGATCCTTGTGGTCCCTTCCAACCCTGAATGAAACTTTGAAACTATGAAACTACATATGAATGCTGAAGAGGCAATTTTCCCCAGCACTTTCTAAATCATCATAACAAGCACCAAAGGGGACACGACATAGAACTGTAGGATTAAGTATTTAAAGATGCTAATTTAAACTTTAGAATAGTATGTGAAGTGTTGAGAGAAATTGAAGAGGATATCCAGAGAGAGAGAGAGAGAGATGGAGATGAGGAAGGTAGAAACTAAATGGAAGTATTTACAGATAATTTAATTTACCCCAAGAGGTATATATGTCAGAGCAGAAAAAAATATTCAATGGCTTAGGTGTGACCTCCAAAAAAAAATATTACATACAGAGTTAAAAGAGCAGCCAGTCTGGATAACTAAGGACATGCAGAAGGTAATCCTGGGAAAGAAGCATATGAGATCCCTTGACATGCTATCCCACATATCAATCACAACAGGCTCATAGCCCCTCTGGCTTTTCCTGTAACAATTCAAAGCTATAGCTCTTTGTTATTCTTCCTCAATAGCATTACTTATGGCTTAAATTCTCTCTCAGTTTTGATTATATGCATTTAGCAGTTCACCCCTTCTGTCCCTTGTATCCAATTTGCCTAGGTTTTAATGTTCTACAAAACAAGGAAACAGATGCACTAAGTAAAGTGAAGTGAGGTAAAGTTACACCAACACTGACTTGAAGGACCAAAATCTTATTCTGCCATTTTATCTAACATTGTGAAATGCGTATTTCAGTAATCAGAGACAGAGAAGATGAAGGACAGTGCATTCAGTGCCTGAATCTGTTACTGATCCACTCATGACTGTGGAGCAGCTAGTTACACAGGAGAATAATGTTCTTTAGCATATCTTGAAGCTTAATAAAAGTTTGTATAGCATTTTGATACCCTTCTATGAAGGATGACACATTAAGGTGATGAATGACTGCTGAGTATCATCACCGATTCCAAGACTCTAGGCATCTCTCTATTCACACCAGTCATATTCAGCAATGGGATTTTAATGTGCCCACTTCTTTGTTAACTCCAAGGAAAAGGGTACTTGGCACTACCGCTGCCACTGTGGAAGACATTTAACAGAGTCCCTTCATCACTTGTGACAGCTGGACTGTCAACATTGTGACCTTGGCCACCCCTGATTATGCTACTAAATGAAGTACCACTGTGAACCTCTCAGACTTTCTCCCAGTGCATCACAGAGAACCCAGCTGCCAAATGTTGTCATTTCTGGAGTTATCTTTTATTATTATTTGTCTGGGCAAGAGACACAGAATGCAACTCCTCCAAATTTATATCCTGTTAGGTTGTACCTTGAGGTGAGTAAAGACAATAAATAAAGTAGCCATGTCTTTCCTTCCACTTGTACACTAGGCTTCATGACTCCCTATTTAATTTAGTTTATCCAGGAATTCTTCATTCCTTTCCTTCCCTACAGGCTGGGTCCTATGTAAATATGTTTGGCTTCACTTGAAACTGGCTTTAAGTGTAGCCAAAGCTGCATTTTAGTGCACAAAATAAGTGCATGGCTTAGTGATGGGAACACTATCAATATTCATTGCTGCCAATGCCAAAGATGGCTTCACAATGCTTTAGTTATTCCTAAAGGCATTCTTTTCAATACCCATCTGTGTTGCACAGGTCCAAAGAGTTAGTATCAATATGCTCCCTCTCAAGAGCTTTCCAAAGTGATGTTAGCTTGTGGGCTTCGCTGAACATCACATAGATTGTAAAATGGCTGCTCAGACAGAAATGTCAGTGAGGAGAAAGGTATTCAGGGAGCAGGTTTTGGATGGCATTGCAGGCAAAATTCTTAACTGAGGGCTTTACAGATAAGTTCTGTGATTGTTTTGTTGTTTAGCTAATACTAACATCTTGCAAAACAATTAAGCAGTCATGTCCAAATGACACAAGCAGTTACTTTTTGTTTCACCATTTAGCAAAGAAAATGTTATTGATTTCTGTATTAGTAAGTAACTGAAAGCTAATAACAATCAAAAATATATATGGGCATGAATAGGCATTTTATTTAGACAGGAGAAGCTTTTATTTCTTTCTTTTTTTTCTAGTTAAATTTCAATGTATCTGTGAATATGTCAAGATGACAGAATCTCATTTAAAAGCTGTGAAGACAGCTGACAGAAAGTGCATTAAAAATTAGATTTTGAATTCAAAGAATGAAAGCTTTAAATCACTACAGGCATGTCTGTAGGACAAGATTGATACCAGATGCTATTTAGTACATGTTATTAACAAACCATTCAAGCCTTGAAGGGACCTTGTCACTACATAACTTCTGTCTATGTAAATAAGATTGAAACAAGGATTTATATTGCTGATGATATTGAGCATCCAGTACATAAAAAAAAAAAAACACCCAAAAAACAAAGCAAAACCAAAAACAGGACACAAAGTACTACTCAAGTTAAAGAAAGTACTAGAGGATGCTAAAATCTATGACTTTCTCCTGACTTTGCTTACACACATAAATCACTCTGCAGTGCCAGACAAAATCTATCTCATGAAAGCATTGGCTTGCAGAACAAGAATAAACCTACAGTTGTCTTTGTGCTAAGAACAAAAGTATAGCATTAACCAAATATTGTTGTCTTATTACAAAGCAGCACACCTGAATGCAGGTAAGTTAAATTTTAAACTGAAAAAGATACAGGCGCTGCAAGGCCCTTCAAAAATCCTTTCCTTTCTCTTGCTTTTTCAATGGTCTCCCTGTTCACGTTAAGCTATTCAGTTATATGCAGCAACATCAAGGTCTCAAATACTCAGAGCTTTAGGGTATATTGTGATAGCAGTCTAAGCAGCTAAATTCTGGTCTGTATTGAACTTCTGGTCCATAGCCTCCACTGACATATTCATTCAGTGTTAATTTCACACTCCTGCCTTCTCCCGTGGTCTCTCTAATCTATCAGAACCAATCCTCCCCTGCTTTCTACCTTTACAGACCCGCTGCAGTCGCTTCAAAGGGATTGCTGTGTTACCAAAGGACAATCATATTTTATACCAATTCTACAAATATTTTTACAGATACATACATTTCAAGAGTAATCAAACCATTAGGAGGTCAATCTGACCTTCTGTCCCAACACATGAAGACAAACTGAAAAAAGGTTTTCAGAAGCATCCAGTCTGGATCCTGAGACCTAATGAAGGAGAACACACCATGTCTCTGTATAAATTTCTGGATACATAGTTATGCAAAGCCTGGCTGGATTTAAATTTGTTTTCTTAGCTTGATTCCTCTGACATAAAATTTTAAGCACTATACAAACACCTATTTGCTATAAAACCTTGAAGAGTCCTGGTCACCGGAAGATTTAAATGCAGCAATGGGGCCTCAACTACCTTCCTGGGCAGCCTGTTCTGGTGTGGCACTACCCTCAAAGACCTTCCTCCTAATGTCCAACCTCAAACTGCACTTCTCTAATTTCAAACCCTTGCCCCTTCTCCTCTCACTGCAGACCTTTGTACACTGGCCTCCTGCAGCCTTCTTGTAGGCCCCTTCAGGTGCGGGACCTGAAGCCTCCCTGGAGCCTTCTCTTCTCCAGGCTGAACGCCCCCAGCTCCCTCAGCCTGTCTTTGGAGCAGAGCTGCTCGAGCCCCTGACCATTTTCATGGTTCTCCTCTGAACCTACTCCATCAGGTTCACGTCCTTCTTGTTGCTCTACAGCCACACACTAAAATGCCTGAGCTGCAATCCCGCTTTTACATGATAAGATGGCAGCTGGCCAGGTCATTCTCTCTATGAGAAAACCCTGGAAATTACTTGTCCAGGAAAATCCTGATGTTTATCTTCATTCATTACCAGGACACCTTACTGAGGTTGTTAGTTCCATTAGCAGAATTGTGTCAGAAAAATGATGCATTTTGGAGCCCAGGAAACTGACAGAAATCTTGGAAAGCAGATACTGTGACTCCAGTCTGTAGGATCATAGAATTGTCAGGGTTGGAAGGGACCTCAAGGATCATCTGGTTCCAACCCCCTGCTGTGGGCAAGGACACCTCACACTAGAGCAGGCTGCTCACAGACACATCCAGCCTGGCCTTAAAAATCTCCAGGGATGAGGCTTCCACCACCTCCCTGGGCAACCTCTTCCAGTGTCTCACCACACACATGGGGAAGAACTTCTTCCTAACATCCAATCTGAATCTGCCCATTTCTAGTTTTGTTCCATTCCCCCTAGTCCTATCACTCCCTGACACCCTAAAAAGTCCCTCCCCAGCTTTCTTGTAGCCCCTTTCAGAGACTGGAAGGCCACAATAAGGTCTCCTCAGAGCCTTCTCTTCTCCAGACTGAATAGCCCCAACTCCCTCAGTCTGTCCTCATAGGATAGGTGGAATACAATGTTACTGGATTTACACATACTATTAAAATATGAGGATTTATTCAGTGTTGTGTTAGAAAGAGTGTCAAAACACAGGAAACCAACTTACAGTTGTAGATGTGCGTATATGTGTATATATATATATGTGTATGTGTGTGTGTAGATGTGTGTGTATGTGTCTTTTTCTGGTTGCTTTTTAGATTAATCACCTTCTCTAGGTCTATTTACTGTAATATATCGAAATGTGAATATTAGAGTCTCATCCCAGGCTTTACTGAAATCTATATAAATGTCCTTGATTTGAATGACATAGAGCAGATTTAAATCCTGCAATAAATTTCAAATGACAAAATTAGCACTCCATATTCTTGTGAATTATTGAGATTGCAAAGTGCAGCTGTATTTGATCCAGTTAGCCCACGGGCCATATTCTTAGAGACTTGGTAACTGCATTGAGGGGGAGAAGATATTCCTCTTTGTTTTCCAAGTACTGGAAATAATTTAGCTTTACTTTATGACAGAAAGAGAGTTTTTGGGTTGATTTTTAGGACTGTCATAAAGTAGAGACAACCTTTCTGAGAGCACTGCTTTTCATAAATTAACCTTAACGTCTGCATGTTCACATAGCAGTGCTCACTCTGCCCTGCTCTGGTTAGGAAATGGCTGTATGGTTGTATGGCTCATATGAAAATTACTGAGAGTGCTCTCCAGCATTTTCCAATTGTTAGCAGGACCAAGGGGCTAAAACTGCAGCCAGGTGTGGTTAGATTGCAGATTCATTCTTGTCTCATTGACATTCCTTACATGGCTGGCTTGAGACAACACAACAGCCTTAACTCTTTCTGTTTGTTGCAAAGGTGAACCTTGTCCTGGGTAATTCACACACTGCTTTTTAATGTTGGAGCATAACGTGGCTTCTGTGCATCACTGGCTTAACAAAAACCTGACAATTTGTAGCATTTCCTGAACTTTTGATCAGTACACAGATGTCCTGCCCAGTTGAATTACTGTTGTAACAAACAACTAATTTAAACCATCAAGTTCAAGCTTATGAGCTTAAGTCATCTCACACAATTCACAAAAAAATTAGAATCAGTGAAATGAAAATATATAAACCCAAACCTTCTCCCTTCAGTGCTGTTATTAAGCAGAGATTTATAGCCAAAGCCCAATCATGTTAAGGTTGGATGCACTTTCAGCTAACAAATATTTCAGCCACTAAATGATGTATTTTACAGCATATTGAAAGATTGCTCTAACACACTGGTAGTATATATTTCACCAAAGAGGAATAAATTCCTTTTGGACAGAAGTAACTTCTAATCAGCTGAAATGAAAGTTTGAACATTGGATACTGTGGTCCTGTGCTTATTGATGACAGCTTCTTTGCTAAGATAGTGTGGTTACCATTTTCTGTAAAACAATGAGAATCTCATTGCTTCTGAAACTTTGAAAACAAAGTTGAATCTACATTATGTTGCATCAACTTGAAATTGGCACACAGCCTTTTCTATATGATAGGGGACAATTAAATCAGAGATAATGGAAGGAATAAACTAATCCAAGCACAAATCACTAGAGAAATTACTGAAGAAATGTAGCATACCAAAACAGGTGAGAATGAGCAAATAAATATTATAACTTCAATTAAAAAATAGAGTATTTAATGGACTGGAAAGGGATATGGGAATTAACATTGGCTGATATATTTCAAACCACTGAATTAAATCTGTAATATCTGTTCATGTTGCTATGTTTTAATGTCTGTGGTTGCCTGGAAGTAATTTTTCAGGAAACAACAACAACAAAAGATACATCTATCTCTAATCTATATCTATATGTCAATATGATTAAAACAGAGCTTTTTACTGCCACCAGAATCTAATTGGATCCATTCTGTGCAGCCACACGTCAAGAAAAACACTTATCCTTTTAGAACAACAATACTGGTTAAAAATCACGTTGGTCTTGAGAACAAAGCTGTTACACTATGGACTTTGCACATAAGGTGGAATAAACAGCCTCATAAAAATTCTCAGGTTTCTTCAGCAGATGTTGCAGTTCAGAATGGAGGTGTTGGTCAGAGCTGCTAAAGAACCCAGCTGAATTTGTGAGCGCTCTTCGTTAACACAAAGGATTGTGTGCAGGGCCTGCTGTTTGTAGGAGGCAGTTCAGTGAGTGTTAGAGTGGACTGGCTCCCTGAGCTGTATTGTTTTTCTTGCAATTATTTCAACAACAACAAAATCTGTTTTAATCTAAACAAAAACATCTGCAGAAACATTTGAGTAGCAAAGGGATTTGACTCTATATCAAATTGATGGAAAATATTCACTGTTGAATCAGACGCTGGCATGCTGCCTCACAGGTGGAGAAGCAATGACAGTATTTATTTTGTATCATTTATTCAGATTATTAAAATATTCCCTAGGAGCACATCCTATGCACTGGGTGCCTTTTCCACTGCTTCAAGTGAAAACACACAGAAAGACAAAACAAATTACTGTGGCTCCTGTCTTTAGAGTATCACTGAACAATGTTAATTTCCCCTCCTCCTGAGAATATAGCACTGAACCCAGTGGAGAAAAATAGCAAACACTGTGAATTGTTGAATTCCATCATGGGAACCTACATTTCACATTTCAGCTGCATTTTGTAGCTTTCTAGTGAGCTGGTATTTGATGGCAATAAGTACTGCTTTTCTTCAGAATAGCCAAATTTACCCCCTTTCTGAAGGTTTCACACACTGATGGAATACCCATAAAAATATGTTTCAGTGCCTCTACATATTGTGCACTACTGCTAATCTGAAGCTTTCCTTTTCTCACTCTTGAGTGTCTCCCAGGCCAAACTGACTGTTCCTGAATGTTCAGGATGCAAAACCATCCAACACTCATTTAACAACATGATACAATTCACTCTATGGGTAATGAGGAATTCAGGTATTATTTGAACAGCACTTCCTCTTAAGATACCTGATACATATAGGCAGAACAAACATACTAAATAAGAAAGTAATTCAAGAAGAGGTTCTCTGGGACCCTACTTGCTCTGGTTGCCTTCTTTAATAAAATTAAAAAAATCATCCTTCTCATCAGGGGAAGATCTAATAGCACACAAGATTTTACACAATCACAGGGGTTGGAAGGGACCCCAAATGATCATCCAGTCCAACCCCACTGCCAGAGCAGGATCACCTAGGGCAAATATCATAGGAATGCATCCAGGCAGGTTTTGAATGTCTCTACAGCCTCTCTGTGCAGCCTGTTTCAGGACTGTCTCCCTCACAGTTTTTCCTTATGTTTACATGGAGCCTACTATGCTACAGTCTGCACCCATTGGCCCTTGTCCTACCACTGGACATCACTGAGAAGAGCCTGGCTCTTTACACTGATAAACAAGGCAGGGAAATATCTTTCACCTTCAGTTTTTACTAGTAAGTACCTTCTCCCACCCCCTTCTTTTCTCCTAAGACTTGCTTACTGAACACAAACAATGTACTCATACTGCTATTTTAACCTGCATTGGAATGTTAGCTTGGCTTGGGGGGGAAGGAAAAAAAAAAAGGCAGTTGAGTACAACTGAAATATTCACATTCTAAAGCTTGACCAAATTGCATTGCACATTCAATTTCTTCTACCTTCCAGAACAAGCAAATAGAATGTGATGTGTTAGAAGAGGAATAGGCTCAGCATTTCTATAAATTTCAGCATTTTTCTCTTACCAGCCACCAACTTGTTAATTAGAGAATGATTGAACCTTATGGACTGGAGCAGTGTAGGGAAGGTCAGCTATTTGTTTATGACCCAGAATGGAATTAAAACTGCAGCAACAAAAATAAGGAGTTAGAGAGAAACAGCTCACAATTCCCCCTGCTTTTTTTTTCCCCCTTTTTTTTCCCCCCTTGGAAAACCTTCCTGACACCAAGCTTTGGGTGGATTTTGGAAGAACAAAATTATTTTGTTTCATTTTTTAATTCATTGCTGACAGCAAAGGTGCAGAATATTTTCAGGGCCATTGGGGGTGTCCTGATACCTCTGAATGAATATCATGACAATGGCATCCAGATGGAATTCCAGCTTATCTGACTGGCATACAACTGTTCAAGCAACCACCTGAAATTTCACCACCTGTCCATAAATGTGTAGTTTAAAAAAATATATATTAAAAGAGTATTCTGCTCCAGATGTACCTACTTACCTTAGGCACTTACTTGACCCCTATTACTGTACTATCAAAGCACCTCACAATCTTACTGGCTTTATCCTGACAAACCCCCTGCGAGGGTTTGCCATTATCTCTGCACTCACGCTGACACTTTATGTTTCAAGGAAGTGCAAAATCAAACTGATTCAAATGTAATACTTTCCCTTTGGCCTTGGAGGCCCAAGGCAGCTCTTTCTAAACATGGTTTCAATCATGTTTCACAGATTAAATGAATTATTCAGGTTTGTAAATCTACATTTTGCAGAAGATTTTGCTCAGCTTTTAGATCAAGTTATAAAAAGTCATCATTTCTCCAAACTGCCTCTTAATGGTGGAGTTTTGATAAAGAAATCATGCAGAAAGTACTAATCTTTTTAAATACATGGTAGTTTTACAAGAAGAGGTAAAACTAGTTCTCTTATGTTCTTTAGGGAAAAACAAATCAGGTGTTGCATAGAGACCTTGGTAAACTTGACAAAAATACTGTATTCTAGAAAGAAGAGAGGGAAGAGTAGAGCAGGGGAGAGAACTGATTAAAAGTTTCAATTCCAGTAAATTTGTTTTCCAAATAAACCATTGTTTACAGTTTTCCTTTTCATTGTGCTAGATGAAAAGGGAAGAAAGTATGGAGAATTGATTGTAGTATCAGAGATTGAATGTTTGCAGCAATTCTTCCAAAAGGCACTAGAATGAGCAAAGGAGATGGGATTTCTTTTTTCATCAGAGTAAGCCACTTTCAGTCATATAAATATCAGAAGTAAACCAATAATCAAGGTGTAAAATGACAGAGAAGTTGAGTAACACATCAGCTGGAGAAGGCTCTAAATTTAAGCTTTTCAATATTAACAATGGTTGTTGTATTACCCTTTTCAGCTGAAGATTGGTAAGCATTTCTCTCAGGTGCTGATTTTGGTTGTCCCTGGCCTCCCCTCTGCTACTACCCATTGATTCCTGGCCCCATGTTTCTGCCCTCAGCTCAGCTAGCACAACTGTTTGCAGGCTAAATGGACGATTGGATGAGGGAGGTGACAAGGTCAATAATAACAATAATATTTTTTATTATTCCTATCCCTCATTTCCCTGTATTACTTGCCCTCAAACTCCTGTGTGAACTCAAAAAATCCCAAACCCAACAAAAGAAACAAAAAAACCCCAACCTAACAAACAACCAAATGTTTTAGTCAGCAAAGGGAGAAAAGACACCAAAATGGGTGGGTGAATTTGCTTGGACAGGGTCCTCAGAGCAGCTGTAGCATAAGGAAGAAAGAATGCCCTTCAATCATGCCAGCCTGCCCAGGCTCAAGGCTGGTGCCAGAGCTAACTGTATACCATGGCCTTTGCAATCAGCTGGCTGGTGGTTTCAAGAGCCATTTAAAACAGCTACTTGCAAGTATCTTTCAGTGACAACTGAGCACCAGAACCTGTAAGCTCATAATTTTACTGTTCGGTGAGTAGATACTGGTAGGAAAGAAAGAACAACATACAAATAATTCATCAACATTTTTAGTAGTAAAACTTGGGTTTAGGGCTATCTCTTGATCCACTGCTCTCCATCCAGCCCTGGTGTCCTGTCATAAGAAGGACACAGAGCTGTTACAGCAAGTCCAGCAGAAGGGCACAAAGATGATCCAGGGGCTGCAACACCTCTGCTATGAGATAGGCTGAGGGAGCTGGGGTTGTTCAGCCTGTGAAGGCTCTGGGGGACCTTAGAGATGCCTTCCACAAGCTGAAAGAATCCTATAGGAGGGCTGGAGAGGGACTTTTCATAAAGGTGTCTAGCAATAGGACAAGAGGGAATGGTATGAAGCTGAGGGAAAGTAGGTTTAGACTGGATCTTAGAAAGAAGTTCTTCAGTATGAGGTGTGTGAGATTCTGGAATAGGCTGCCCAGGGAGCTTGTAGCTGCCTCCTCCCTAGGAATGTTCAAGGTCAGGTTGGATAAGGCCTTGAGCAGGCAAGTCTAGTTGAGAGGCATGTCTGCCTGTGGTAGGGAGATTGGAGTAGATGATCTCTAAGGTCCCTTCCAACTAAAGCCATTCTATGACTCTCTGATTCAACAGAGACCTACAAAATGTGTGATGGGGAGTGTACCAAGCAGGAATAGGCAAGCGCTGCCTCCTATTGTTCCTTGCTAGAAAGGAAGAATAAAAACTGCTTGTTAGTCTATGTGCCTTCTCTCACCACTCAGATTGTCACCTCCTATTTCTCTTCACTTTACCTACAAAATGCCCCCAGACACATTTTTTTCTGTGAGCAGGTGTAGGTTGAATACAGTGACAGAAAAAACACTGTAGCTAGGATTCTGAGTAAACTATTTAATACTAGACCTGTTTCTTCTAGCTCTGTTTATGTTCAATATTATTACCATTTATCCTAAGAAGCAATTAAAGCATTTGTTTCAAATTATAGCAACAAATGTGACTTCTTTTCAGGTAGTGACTTCATTATTAGCCTGTTAGTCCTGATTATTATGAAGCAATCTACTCGTTTCATCTTTTCATTGCTGCCCATGTACTCAATCACTGGTCACAAGGAACTGGGCTGCCACTGCTGCTTTCCGAGTGGAGATCTGAAAGTTTTGAAACATTGGGACCATCAAATAATTGACACAAATTGTCAAATTAATTACATTGGATGTCACACAAACATATTAGGGTTCAGGAACATTTTGATAAACACGCTGCAGTAATCTAAGCACTCCTGAATCACACAGGCATGGTAATTACAGTAGGCTAAACATTGCATTTGATTCATTCAGCAGTGTGAGTCAATCATCTGACATTTTGTTAATTCTGTTTCTTCAAAAATCAAAACAACACTGCTCTGTTGGGGTGTTTTTTATTGTGCTATAGTCTGATGGACATCACATTTAGGATTCTTTTCATCATTGCACTGCAAAGTAATCACAGAGTATATTTCAGTGACCTCCTTTTCAGTTGACTTTGTTTTCATTGTATCTTTTTTTCTCTCTATTAATAGTGACAAATGCAATATTACAGAGAAATTAAAACCAAATAAAAAGATAAAATAATAAATACAATGAATGAAAAATAAATAAATGGAGAAATAAGTGAAACTGGGAAGATTTCCTAGTTTTTAAAGACGTTTGCTACATTGTTCCACCCATGGCTGTGACACAAGGTTAGGAACAACTGCTTGTTCGGATGAGGCATTTTGCATCCAAGCGCCTACAATCAGTTAGTTGACTATGAAACTGCCCAATTTCTGTGTGTAATCAAAGTAACTGTGTACACATTTGGCATGTAATTACATTTCTAAATTGATTAAAATCCAGCCCTGAAACGATTGCTAGCTAAGGCTTGGCTCCAAAGATTACTTCTTAAAACTTCTTTCACAAGCTTGAGCAAATAACACATTTGCCAAAAAAATGCTGCCAACTGTGAAAGTTAATTATGATAAATGTAACACAATTCTTTCATCACCAGTGTACAGAGAAAAGCTTTTTACCTCTTCTAACTTTATTGTCCATCAAGACAAAGATGGCGCTTCAGTGTTTTTTCCCTTTAACAAGGACAGATATGCTCATGAGTGACAGTTAAATTTGTTGGAGGTATTAAATTGCTAATGCTAATGCATTTTACAATCTTCTGAACTGATTTAATATATTAGACTGTCACTCAAAGTCCTAATAAACAATTCTGCACTCTTAGTTTAAAATCATCCTGTCAGATGTGGAGGTTTTCTCATTTGGCCTCCATTGTTAATGTGATGGTAGTTTACAAACAAAATACCTTTCTTTCTTCATAGGTTGTACGAGATGAGACTTTAGTGGGTGTTTCTCTTTTTTATTTATTATGAAACAGCTGTGCCAGAGCTTAGTGGTGTGGATTTGTGCTTTAAAGCACCTGTGCTTGTAGCTGCACTTTTCCCTCTCTTGCAAATAATCTTTCATTTATTCGTATTTGAACAGATCTTTCTTCTCATTTTGGGATATTGCGAAGTCAGCCTTGTGCAACTTAATACACTTTTGAAGGATGATTTCATTATGTTTATTCTAATATAGAGTAATTCCTCCATGGAGTGCTACTTTTGCTTCAGAGACCCATCAGAAGATCAACAAGTATTGAAGTTTCACGTTTGCAGATGCAAAAACCAGAGGTACTCATTATGGCTAATAGACTTTCACAGGAAAGCCATTAAAAATAGAATATTTTCTATAATTTTGTAGGAAAAAGAAAGAGATAAATTATGAATTCATTGTTCTGAAGTGCATTTATGGGGAAAACAACCCAGATATTTTGATTTTGAGGCTCTCGACTATAAAAGCAGCACTAGCATCAAAGGGTTTAGATTATTGTGTGGATAAGTACCTGGATTTTGATACTTTATCTGTCTGAGTGTTAAATCAATATAGCAGATTGCTGCCAAAGAAAAACTCATCTAGAATTCTATCTTAAACTGGTATTAATAAAACCTCCTTATGTTTTGTTTGGTTTTCCTCATCTGCGTGATTGTGGTAGATTTCTTCTGTGAATAGATGCGTGAATTATTTGTAGTAGGACCTCAAATCACTGCAACAGACCACAATTATTTCTGACAGCTCCTTCCATAAATGTGCTGCTACTCATTTAAGAGAGCTTCATCTCTGACTCTCACAATTTTCATTACAGACTTTCTTAACTTAGTTATACTGAGAATTAGGTAAGTATTCCCTAAGGCAGATGTCTCTTTATTCATAGATAGCTTTCGGGTTTAGGCCATGAATGAGTCACAGAAGCAACTAGTCAAGACTAGCAAGTTTAAGACTACTGGAGTACCAGTAAATCAATCACTTGAGAATGTGTGGTTTCATTTAATGGACATGATGAAGCCTCCCTTTGCTTAAATATGTACCTAACCCAAATGCCCACATGTGAAAAGTGACCAGGTAACTTATTCAGAGGAGTAAAACTACAATATTTAAACTGAGTTCCTTCCCGGCCTAAAATCCTTAAGGTTGTCGAGTCTTGCTCTACATACATTTCACATCCTGCCTTTCATGATGTCAGAAAATAGCTTGTCTTAATTTGATGATTTGCTATTCAGTACCAAAAGTAGTAATTCCCTTTATATTATTGTTTACTTGTTTACAAATCCAATAAAAGCAGTAACAAAAATACTGAACAGAAGAAAAGGAGAGGATACATGGCACTTTGGGACATGCTTTAATGGCCTTGGTGCTCTTAGGTTGGCAGTTGGACTTCATGACCTTAGATATCTTGCCTAACCAAAACAATTCTATTATTCTAATGATATTGAACTGGTTTAGGTTTTTTGTTCTGGTAATTCTGCATCACTGTACATGCAATACAATGTTGCTACTTCTTGTCTAAAAACATTGCAATAAAGAAACATAATCTCTTCCTGAAACCCCTTTTTGGTCTTCCATTGCTAGACTATTGTGGCTACAGAAATATGTAGCAATATTTGGATATTTAGATCAATGGACATTGAAAAATGAGGGCTGATTCTTCAAGCTTATGTTAGAGAGTCAGTGTCACTGGAGCTGCATCAGATTTCTCAAACTGAAGATCTGTTTCCCTATCTATCTATCCATCCATCTATCTGTCTTGCTATTTGTACAGTAAATATGCTTCCCCACACAATGAACTGGAAACCTACATCCAATCTGTAAGACATTCTTAGAAAATACCAATGTGACATGGCTGGCCTTTTTCATAGCAGGCTCAACACCTAAAATATTCTTTCACTTTGCTTATTCTTTCCTACTTTAACATTTCTAAACACATCATGACAAATTTTGAGTTGCCACACCTGTTTGAATCAGTTACATCAGTTTTGGATTATCTTGTAAAGAGAAGCAGCATTACTAATGTTATTAGACAAGACATTTTTGTCAGTGTTGTGGCTTTGGAAGCTGGTGGTAATTTTGGGAAGGGTACTGCTCCATAGATATCTGACCTCTTCTAATTGTCATCAGTTCCAGTTCTTTTCCAATGTATGATATAAACTGTCTCAGTTTATATAGGATAGATTCTGCCTGTTGATGTGTGGGAAATTGTACGGTCCTGGATGAAGGAATATCTGGTTTGACAAGCAGACCAGCTGCTGACATTTGTTGACTACCTAAATATATACAGGAATAATTTTTAATGTGTTTGGATAGCTATATTTCAGCCTATTTGCTGCAGAGGAGGATTTGAGGGCCATTAGTTTCTGCTTGACAAAGCATACTTAGATCACTACCTTTCCAGGGGTCAGTAAGGTTTTCTTTGAAAGATTGACTCGGTTTTGTCAGGATTGATTTTTGTCTTTACCATCACAGACTCAGTTTCAGAGATCTGAGAAGCTGTGAGTGAGTTTTAACCACTGTCTGTCTGTCATCAGTGTGATTAGATCCAGTGCACCTGGTGTGGCCAAAGATCAATTCTGACTAGTAACCTGATCCATTGCAAGCTGATGATCCTTAAGTCTTAGTAGAAAGTGTGGGAGGTCCTTCATGCTTTACAGATGAAGATGATTATATGTTAAAAGATGAAATGCCATAACAGGACTTGAGAAATAAACTAAGGAACTCAATAGTGAAAATGTGCCTTTGATGCAACAGGCATTTGTCTAATGAATATTTTTCAAAGAGCAGCTACAGAAAAGATAGTAGGAGGACACACACATGGATGAAAGAAAGAGGCAAACACCCACTGAGACCCAACAGAAAAAAATCTGTTTCTTTATTGTTGGTCTGCATTGTCCTGGCTTCCCATTTTCTTCATTTCAGCCTTACAAATAGACTGAATTTTTACTTTTAAAAAAGGATGCTGAGTATTTCTCCTGTTAGATTTGCAATTCTATGAACTCCACACAGTGTCTCTAATAATGAAAGATAATAATTATGAACTGGTATAATTTTCATTACAGAGCTGATCTTGCATAAATTTCAAGCTGTAACAGCACTGGTCTGCCATTAGTGTGGGATGTGGGAGGAGCTGCTGAAAATGAACTCCCCAAACAATAGGTTTGTTGGGACAGGAGCTGTAACAGCTTTCTTAGTTGCCACGTTCCTTCAGGGAACCATTCTGCAGCCGTACTACATGCAGAACTCCCACTGAAGTCCTTGAGCAAGTGCATAATTGAGCCCTAGTGCACACTTGAGCATATTTGTTTTCATTACTATGTTTACTGTCTGGGTTTTGGAGGTGTCAGTTATGCTGTGCTCTGTGGCTCTAAAACCACTGTGCAACAGCAATAATTTATATTTCTTTTTGAAACAATAATTTTGCAATTATATTTCCCCTTTTATGCATGCTCTTAGAAAGTACCTCTGTGTGTTCCAGAGCAGTATGCAAAGTCAGCGCTTTCCTACTGCATTTTGAACCTCTCTTACTTGTAAGCCTTATGAACTGGTAAATATTGGATTCTCCTTTGCAGGCAGTTGAAATTTAATGAAATACAAGAAGGGCAAGTGTAGAATCTTGCATTTGGGAAAGAACAACCTCATGTACCAGTATAGGTTGGAGGCTGATATGTTGGAGAGCAGCTCTGGGGAAAAGCACCTGAGAGCCCTGGCGGACAGAAGGATGACCATGTGCCAGCAATGTGCCCTTGTGGTCAAGAAGGCCAATGGCATCCTGGGGTGTATTAGAAGGGGTGTGGTTAGTAGGTCAAGAGAGGCTCTCCTCCTCTACTCTGCCCTGGTGAGGCCACATGTGGAATGTTGTGTCTGGTTCTGGGCCCCTGAGTTCAAGAAGGACCTCAGGGGAACTGCGTGAAAGACTCCAGCAGAGCCACAAAGATGATGAAGTGAGTGGAACATCTCCCTTGTGAGGAAAGGCTGAGGGAGCTGGGGCTCTTTAGCTTGGAGAAGAGAAGACTGAGGAGTGACCTCATTCATATTTATAAATATGTGAAGGGTGAGTGTCAGGGGGACAGAGCCAGGCTCTGCTCGATGATGTCCAGTGACAGGACAAGGGGCAAGGGGTACAAGCTGGAGCAGAGGAAGTTCCATGTGACCATAAGGGAAAACTTTTTCACTGTGATGGTGACAGAGCCCTGAAGCAGGCTGCCCAGAAAGATTGTGGAGTCTTCTCCTCTGCAGACATTCAAAACCCATCTGGATGCATTCCTGTATGACCTGCTCTAGGTGATCCTGCTCTGGCAGGGGAGTTGGACTCATTGACCTTTCAAGGTCCCTTCCAACCCCTAACCCCTAATTCTGTGAACCTGTGAAAATAAGAAGCCTGTTCACACAGAAGTCTTTCTTTATCCAATCTGTTGCTAAATTTACTAGAATTTATGGTTGGTGCTTCAGCAGGATTTTTACGTTTCCAAACATGACAAATTTTATCTTGTTTTCCCCTTTAAAGGAAGTGGATCCTAGAAATTACATATCGCAACAGTCCGTCGGCATTCGGTGTGACATTTTCAAATGCGGTCTCTGAACATCTCAGTGCTGAGTGTTGGAGGGAAGGGATTTATCCCCTATCTTTCCTTCACTGAAGAATAACTAATTATTTTTTTTTTTATTGAATCGGTGGTTAATGAGAAATATTTGCAGACGGCACACAGCAAATCAATATCTTTGTTTCTCCTGCTAATCTTCACTCTACAGATAAGCCTTTAGAGGAGCAGAGAATTTGGGACTATTAGAAGATAAGGATGAAGCGCTGACAGCTCAGTCATTTCCTCATGCACGAGTATGTTAGGCCGTTCTTTGCATGTGAAATATGATAGGGCTATATCATCGGCATTTGATAAATAGAGAGGGCTTTAAAAATTGCAGCTGGAATACTTGACATTCAGCACAGTTTTTGAAAATGATAAAATCATAATTGTAAAAAAGACCTGCAGTATTGCCAATCAGATGCTTGCTGTTCTGTGCACCCTGGCACATATATCTTACTGTCCCCCTGCAGAAGAAGGAACGGGTAGAAAGAAAAGAGCAATTTTCCTGCCGTAAATTGGAAAGTCTGCCAACCAGCTAAGTGATCTACCATCAATCAGTGTTAAATTCTCCTTAGCTGCAGAAAATTCAAGAACTAACTATTACTGAGAGATTTCACACAGTGACTAATGGCATATGACAAACACATTTAAAATCTGCGTAGAACAGCATCAGTTTAACATATAACATGAATAATAAACAATTCCAAAGATATCCTGGTGTGCGAAATAAGATATAATCTCAGACACATATTGTACATAGGAGATTACCATTCTGGAAATGCATTCAATGTCAATACAGAACAAAGGCAAGTATGCAGTATGACTTCATTTGGAACAGCACCTTTCATATGATATAAGCTGCAGCGTTGCATGTATTCAAGCAAGGCTGTACTGCAAGATGGTTAGGTTATAGCACAAAGTAAAGATGACAGCTGAAAAACACTGGGCTGGATAGAAAATTACTTTACTCACATGAGGAGCCCCATTAAGTAATATTGAAGTCTTGAGGTGAGGAAGGTCTTCTCCTCCACCATGTCATTACTGAAGCCACAACGAATGCATCTGTTCCAGATGGCAAGCATTCAAATGAATGTGAGACAGTGGTGTTGCTTGCATACTAAGCCAGCCATTTCTCAGTGCAAAAGCTCCACTCATGTCTGCCTAGTTTTCCTTTAAAAATACATTCTTTAGCTGCCTAATATGGACAAATATTTATAAGGAAAATATTCCCTTTAGAGCAGTGCATTTTCAACCACTTAGACCTTTTAATTTATATCCATTCATTTTCCAGACTACACCCTTGATTAAGAATATGAAGTCTGTCATTTGGACAATGGCCTTTCTGGTCACGGGAGTTTTTTGGCTTTTTCTTTCTTTCTGACAAAAGTGTATTTCCACAGAAGTCAGAGGGAGTATTAGTTTTAAATTTTATTTGGAATGGAAGCTGTTATTCGGGGCTTTTTCAGGCTATGAAGGAACTACAACAACTTAACAAAGTTAAGCTAACTATAACAACTACAACAAAGGTTTCTTCACTTTGAATGGACT
Source organism: Melanerpes formicivorus (assembly GCF_026170545.1). Classification (NCBI taxonomy): domain Eukaryota; kingdom Metazoa; phylum Chordata; class Aves; order Piciformes; family Picidae; genus Melanerpes; species Melanerpes formicivorus. The sequence goes on from NW_027142411.1 coordinate 1,037,731, forward strand.
CATGTTCCCAAAGAAACAGGAATTTGTAAGTCAAAGCACCCAAGGCAAGGCATGCTATACTGAGACTATTAGCAGTTCTCATAAGCACCAAAGTGAGATGGAAAACCCTGGATAAACATAATTGTGCCAAACAGCTTCAGGCTGAAGTACAGCTTTCCTCATTTCCAGCAGAAGTAAGAGAACCAAGAGGGAAGCCTACCCAAATAGTTTAAATGTGTTCAGGTACGATGTTTGTAACTTACGGTGTGATCTCTCTAACATTAGTCTGACAGTATGTCTCCTCATCCATCTTTCTGCTTCCCAAAATTTAAGTATTCACAGCTAGTGTCCTTGAAAAATTGAAATGCGAGGACCACCCACCTCTGAGTTTTGGCTTTTTTAATTACTCAGGGACCAGTTTACCTGGTTATGTCTCCTCTGAGCTCAGGTATCTCACATTCGAATGGGATAAAATGCTATGTATGTTAAAGACAGCACAGTGCAGACACAACCTGGGAAGTCTGCTTCAATAAAAATCACAGGTAATACAACAGACAGCTACACTTTGTGCTGGAGCACATCTACATCAACAGAATATACTGTTCCTCGACCTTAAATATATAAGAGCAAACAGTCCCTACACAGTACTCAGAAAGCAGAGACTAGGTCAGTCATAACAGAGAAGAACACTTAAATAATCATCCCATTAGCTGAATTATAGTAATGACTCACTGATTTGACTCTACTACAAAGCATCATTTCCATTCAAGCCATTGCTAGCAAGAAATCAGAAAGAGGACAAAAAAGGAGTTTGCAGGCTGTCATGATTTGGTGCTATCCTAACTCTATGCAAGCACAAAGCCATTTGAGGTGGAGGGAAGACAGAAAGAAAAAGTCGTTCGAAAATCTTATGTAGTAGAAAAGATTCTTTCTCCCAAAGGAAGGGAAAAAAAAAAGTGTGGTTTTGGTTTTTTTTAAAGGCAAAGTAAAAGCAAGAGCATATAGCAAGACAGATGACTAGGCAGAGGGATATTTGCCATCTCTGTGCTCCCTTGTGCTGTTGGCAAAAGCCTCTGATGTATCATCCTCATATTACCTTCCCTTGTTTTTAATGTTTTTTTTTTTATGAGCAAGAAATTTATGGCTCTATGCAAATATTCTGTGCAGATAGCAGCAAAAGAAAGTGCTATTTACACTGAAATTCATGTACTAACTAAAAAGCATTAACAATAGCAATTAAAAACAATGGAGATTGTGCTGTTTCCATCTGTATCTTGCAATATACAGCAAATGATAGTCACTCAGCAATACATTAATTTGCTAATGTTCTTCAGAAAAAATGAAGAAGATGTTCTATTTATTTTAAAGCACTTTTACCATAGTCCAAATCCCCACATCCTGTCTGCTAAATAATAAGAAATCATTAAGGTTGTGAGAATTCACTCCCAGCCCTGAGCAAAGTATTTTTTCCCTAGAGGGAGTTCCAAAATGGACACAAATGATACACTTTGGATTTTCTGTAATTCCAGGTGGGATATAAAAGAACAATCTTTTACATCAAGGCAATCAGCACATTCAGGTTTTCCACTCTCATGCTGCCAGACGTATGAATGGGACCAAGTGCCTGCTTTCCACTTGTTTTGTGGGACAGAGGAAAAGAAAAATACAAAGATATGGAGAGAAAAATACAAAGATACAGAGAGAAGAGGGTGGGGGAGTGGGCATGGCAGTGGGAAAAGAAATACAGGGCTAGAGAGAGAAACTTCACTTCTCATCCTCCCTTCTCCATAAACACAAGACAGAGATATGTGAAGGAAGGTCTCACATGTCTTTTCTCTCCAGCTCAAACAAATGTACTCATCAGCTAAACACATTTTTTAGAACCAGCACTCTGCCCTCTAGAATTTCTAGCATCCATCATATTGCATATTGCATGTGTTGCTTATTTTCAAGTCCTTAATTTTAAGGAAAACTTCTCCAGTTCTAAAGAACAAAGTCATCTATAAATCTGCAAGAATCATGGCAGGTCTCTCTCCACCAGTTCATATACCTGCTTCATCCCTACCTACAGAGCAGCATCCAGGTGGATAATAGTGTGTTCATATCCTTCCCAAGTGACCTTGCAGATACCATTAACCTAAATGAGATTAGTCACTGGAGCTGTGCACAGTGGCTTTCAGCAGATGCAGCCACAGCAGCAGCACTTATCAATAAAAGAAGCTTTTTGAAGAGAGAGAGACTAGATTTGGAAGTTTTGAAGATGATCATAAGGACATATGGCATCTGAATTTCTGAATATGCCAGAGACAGGCTGGCATAAGGACACATATCAAAACCCAGCAAAAGCCTCTCTGAAGAACGCACATTTTCATGTTCATTTTTATAATGCACTGCAAGTGTTTACACAGAAGCCTCTCATTCACCAAAGTGAAGTTTATTACTATCAATCACAGAAACAGCAAACAAAAATGCTGGGATTTTATGTACAGTGCTTCAGCCTGAGGGTTTTAACACTTCTGTAGGCAGCAGTAGTTATTTTGCTGGCAAATGGTGTCACTGGGAATATGCTGATCATCTGGCTAAGTTGTAACATTCATAAGATATCAGCATCCCGGATGGAAAACAGGCATAACAACACAATGGGCCGGGTTTTCCTTTGCACATATTTAAACATTTATGCTGAGGTACTAATTGCCACTGTACAGAGTATCTTTTCTGTGGAACAGGGGAATCATCCATGAATAAAGTCCCAAGGTTACTGTGAATACAAAATCAAACTACCGGTAAGAAGAGATTTTATTTTCCTTGCAAGTTGCCTGGGCCAAGCAAGCACGCTGGACACAGCTGCATTTTGTACACTTCAAATGAATTTAACAGCATGTGAATAAAGCCTCTATTTCCATCATATTAAAATAAACTGCCAAGCAGAGCGGCTACCCAAACCTCTCGTGTCATTGATGAAGACAGAAAGCAACGGAACTACCTAAGACCTTAATTACACTTTGAAGATGTCTGGCTCTTTCCTTTGTGCACAAGAAGATTTTCTGAAAACTATTGTCCTTACTGGAAAAGCTGAGATAGTTATAAAGGGTTGGGATTAATCCAGAACTTTGTTCTGGAAGTAACTTCAAGAACGAGGTCTTCTCACAAAATCCCAGGACGTGAACTCACGACAGCTAGTGTTGCATTAATCTAGGGTTTAAAGCATCACTTGCGAGTGAAAATGCTGGATTAAAGCCCCTCTTTAAACAGAACAGTAGGCAGAAATAGCTGTGATGACAGCTTATATCAGAATGCACTAATCACTGGGCTGCAGGGTAATATTCACTCCTCTTTTTCTGTGGCTTACCAAGTATTTAATTATTCTGTGTAAAGTGAAACAGCTTCAACAGAGTGGAGAGCAGGATGAAAATCAATCCTGTAAGTCTTTAATGGTAGGGTAGGTTCCAATGTTGTCAGGCAAAGGAGGAAACTGAAATTAGAACCTCTAGAAAGGGATCAGTTAGCTGATCAGTTATATTAAGTGAAGGAGTATGTAACGTGTACCTCCCCTTCTGAAAATACCTATGGGATCACTTCAAAGCCAAGGAGATCTTTTTTCTTTGTGAACCCAAATAGGTTTTGGGTTTCCTTTTAACTATGGAAAATTGTGCTGGTAATATCTTTTAGAACTCATACAAGTTTGCAAATGTTAAAAAAAAGAAGGGAAAAAAAAAAAAAAAAAGAAACAAAAAGAGGAGTACCATCCTCCAAATAATGGAAGTCTAAAATAGATTTTGTTGTTTCTGAGGGCAATGCTTGGGCTTGCAAATGTTTAATAAATACCAATGAGCTTTCAGAGCTATGCATGTCAGGATTTGACAGTGCAGGTGATGACCTCTCTGCCTTTCAGTTTTGTGTATACCACGAGCAAGTAAGAGCTGTTTGGGGATGTGCCTCCCAAAACCAGCAACAGCATGGCTGATCTTTTCTTAAGCGGCAAGTATTACCACACAGGTATAGCTAGACAAGAGAAGAGACATCTCTCAGCTGCCAGAAGGACAGCTAGCTAGGATGTCTGTCCTCTTGGTCCTGTCTCACAGCTCTGAAAGGTGCCTGCTGGCACTGCTGTGGAGGTATCTATGTCCCAATTTATCTGACAAGTGGTTAGCTATTAACATAAATAAAAGTTGTGACCTGTCTGCCACTTTCAATAACTCAAGTGCTTTATCTCCAATCTGTCATGTCCTTGGCAGCCCTTTTGTTTATCAGTAAATGCATTATGCATTATAAAAATTTCTTGGAAAATGTCCCTTAATTTTCAGCATTTTAACTTGTAGTCCACTACTATCCCTTCAGTAGCACTTTTTCTTGATGCTCTGCAGCTGGCTCAAGAGCTAGATGGTGACTTGGCTGATATATCAGTACATGGGCATATAAGGGAGGACAGCACTTTGTTTCTGTCTTGTGCAAGCTCTTCAAGATGTACAGAGATGAAAGAGGTTGTATACCTCACTCCTTTCACAATGGTGAAGCAAATAGGAAATGGGGAAGAGGACACAAACAGAGCTGCATTTGCCATACACTCCAGCAAATTAACCCTTCATTTTAAATCTGAAGTAAAAATAACACCTTTGGGAGCTTAGAGAGGCACTGTCTCACACTTCATTGGGGCTGATTACTCATTGCTCCTTATTCCAAATGGTGCCCTCTCCCTTTCCTCTCTTCACTGCAAAAATTGAGTTATCCCTAACAAGGAATGAGGACTTCCAACCAAAGCCTGTGTTTCATACTAGTGTATGAAATTTAGTCTCAGAATTGTTAAAAGACTTAATAAAGGCACTGGTGCCTAGAGAAGCAGCAGTCCTTGAACCAGATGCTAACCTGTCATAATTTTTGGAACATTTTAAGTTCCTAAAGAAATGTATTGAGCATAGATTTGGTTTCTATGAGTTAGCATCAGGGTAGCAAATGTGTCCTCATGTTAGCTTGGAAATTTCTTATGTAAATTGCATTGCAATGCTTATAACACCTGTTATTATGGCAGGATTTATCCAGGTTAATAAACCAGTAAAGTCACTAATAAGGTCCCATACATAATGTTGAAAAAGGAAATTACCATTATAAAATTTCATCAAATGGACGTGATAGAAATTAGGAAGCAACTCGTAAATACTGGGGGTAGAAAGATAAACAAGGATATGTATGCAAGACCAATCCTGATGTGTGTGGGATCAAGTGAAGCATAATGGCTTGTCAGTTAATTATTTCAACCAAAGTTTCCTTCCCAAACAGCTCTCTCTCTTCCATGTAGTTTAGATCACATTATTTTAACCTCAAAATTCCCCCTTTGGATTCACAAGCCTGGTTACCTGATGGTTTTGTAAGGTAAATGACATGTTTTAACCATCCTCCACACAGTCCTTTAAAACCATAGAATCACAGAATTGTTTTAGCTGGAAAAAGACTTCTAAGATCATCAAGTCCAACTATCAACCTAGGACCACCATGGTCATTAAACCATGTCCTGAAGTGCCATCTCCACACGTTTTTTGAATACCTCCAAGGATGGTAACTCCACCACCTCCCTGGAGTCTTTTATACTGTGCATTTTTCACTCCTGTGCTGTCTACTTGCTGGCTCCCATTTTGCTAGCTAAATGTGGATTTGCAAAGAGAATGTCAGAGACTAATGTCAAAAGTACTTTCTAATTGCTATTAAAACTCCCATGGCACACAAAACTTGTAGGACATGAGTCGAATTAACAGGCAAATTAAAGGCCTGATCTTTATTGAGGGCATATATTGGTTTTTTTCTGCAGGCTTTTCTATGCCTTTAGCTGAATTCTGGAGGACAGAATTTCCAGTTGCTGTGCAAACTGTCACACTGAGAAAGATCATCTGTTGCACTCCAGCCTTCTGCTCCACAAAATAGCTGCCTATTTTTCATGATTGCAGCTTTGTGTTAGCTCCACCAGTGAGATGTTTTTCTGGCACATTATTCAAGATGTTACTGGACAGGTGCTTAAGGAATTTTTGAGGTTAAATTCAGTCTTAAAGGCAAAAAGAGAGGCAAAAACTTTCCCCTACCAGCTGCATAAAGAAACCAAAATCTTGCCATTAAATGGTAGAAAAAGAAGGTTAAAAGGATGTAGAAGAGAAATGCAATTTTCAAGTATTGTTCCTGCTCAGCTTAAGCCCTGTAAATGTATGTCAATTGTCAATTAACCTTGCCTGTTTAAATACAGAGATGGGCAGATGACTCCTTTTTAATTTTTGCTTTTTTCTAGCTCAATTCAAGAAGTTGATTTGCAATGTATGAACATAGTAGGAACTATGCAGGGGCAAACCAAAGGTCTTTCTACCCCGTTGTCCCGTCCCTAAAAGCAGCTGACGCAGAGCACACAGCAACACTTCCCCAGATATTTTTCAGCCTCAAATGGTTTTAGCTCAAAATTGTACTGAGACAGCGTTCCACTTCATAATTTTTTATTCCACATTCATGCAAATCATTAGCTTTCTTCTGAACACTGCAATCCACCCAGTTCAATTGACAAAGACAGTTGTCTGTCAGGGAGAAAGCAAGAGCACAGCTTCAACCACACCTATTCGGTAAGAGCATAGTCTGCAGAGAATTCCTACAGCTGTAAACAGTCCTCTGGTAAGAAAAGCTACAGAAAGCTATTTATCCATGGGGGAGCCAGTTGCAGCTTTTCTGCAACTCAGATGAGGCTGCTTTGTAAGAAACTAGCCTGTAATAGAATGACAAAAGACAGGCAGTGGAAAGGTGTCTATATTTGCTATGAGATTGAAGATCACCTTACTTGGCTAAAGTAAACAAAGAATTATTAAGCAACAGAAACATGTGAGAGAAATCACTTCAAAAGTTACCAGATGGCAATAGCTGTAACTTACTTCTCAGCAGTCCTGCCAAGAACTGAAGTGAATGCAACACAGTACAACTGCATTTGTAGGGAAGAAAAACAAACCAAAAACCAGAAGACACAAAAGCAGAGAATTCCTGCTGTAATTGTTCCATGATTCAGCAATTCACGCAGCTAACTGCTCCCCATCACACATAAACTCCAATCAATTCAAGAAGAGTCTCACGTATGTGCCATATGTTAGGCTGAATGTAAAGCCCCAAGGATATCTTTGGAAAGCTCATAGCACCTATGCAGAATTCAAGGAGGAAAAGAGTGAATACAGATTTGCAATACCTGTTTTTAAGAGAGGAAGGGCATGGGGAATAGGTTTTTCCAGCTCACGATTAACTTGCAGCTAGCAAATATATAGCTCCTCTTCCCCAGGATTATCATAAAGTCAGTGGAGCAGCTGCCTAATCCACAGGCAGAAACAAAACAGGAAACTTTGAAAATGAGACAGGTTAATACTTCAGATTTCAATAACCAAATACCTGGGGGCTAACTCTGCCACAGACACTCAGAGGCAACACTTTCTTCCTCAAGACATAACACTTCTGCAGTCACTCGTGATGTAACTTGTAGAACCTAAGGCCAAATTCACTTCTGAGTTACACTTTGTGAAATTAGGATTCACCATTTTCAGTTCCTTTGAATCATTCTTAATTTGCAGTGGCATAACAGGTTAGAATCTTGCCCCTTGAGTTTTAATACCTGCTTAGATTTAGACAGCAGAAGAGCTTTAGCTTAAGACAAGAGCCATTAATTCCCTCAGTTTTATTCACACATAAAGGCTGATGTGTGTCTTTATGCATTTATGTACAAGGTACAGCAGCTACAAAGTATTCAGAATGTGCATAAAACTGCAGCAAGGGATGGCAGATGATTTCAAATTCTTTTTCAATAATTACAATTAAGCTCACAACTATATCATTATATATGGTGCATTATTTCCCTGCTTTTCTCTTCCCTCAGTTTTGTACAAAAGCTTAAGGGGATAATTGTTCTTCTGGAGCATGTATTAAATGTTGCCAGCAGTTAGTGTTTGAGACTATTCATTCCCTGCAGAGTCTTCAACACCAGATTTATTTTTTTTAAGCAATATAAAGTCATTATGAATTCCCCATGTGATTAAGTTCATTGCAGCCATACACTTATCTGATTTCATCCATTGGTAGCCATCTTGCTTTTCACATTTTATGTTCTGCATTTTGTTGACATTCTTTTCCTGGGAAAGGGCAAGCCTCTCAGCAGGAATTTTAGCAGAGACACACACAATGAAGCCCAGGAAAGTGAGAGGTGCTATATAATGAGACCACTGTCAATGGCCTTTGGATTGCAAGGTAAGACATTGAACTCTTAGCTATTTAGAAGTGATTAACCTTTTTATGAATGCTGCAGTTTGTATGACCCTATTCTTCACATGTTGCACAGAGCTCTGAGGAGCAGAGAAGACTGGGCAATGACCTGTCTTTAACAGTAGGTGGTCTATAATAAAACCTCTTAAAATATTATGCCTTACCCTTTGGCTATGTTTTCTTACGCCAGAAAAAGTGACGTACAAAGACATGAGACAGGATTTCCAACCATTACATGAGTGCTTCATTTGTGAGAAATAGCAAGAGGTCAAAAAAGGAAGTTAATCTGCTCGGGCCAGACCTCTGATCCATTTAAATAAAGCAGTTGATCCCTAATGCTTTTATGCCAAAACAAAAGAAAGGGAAACAACCCAAGCTGGAAATAAAAGACTGGCTATAATCAGGCAACATTATTCTTGTTTTTACCAAAACTCAACTTCTATATGATGCTCTAGACCTGAATGCCACTCATCAATTTGCTGGGTTTTTTCGTGGTTCTAATTCTCTACAAAAAGAAAATCATGTGAACTGGAAAGGAAATGGAACATGGTGAAATAAAGAAGAAATGTTTTGGGCTTTCATTCAGAGAGCTGCAGATATGCAAGCCACTGGCCAAACCCATGGTTTAATTCTGTCATTGTCATCCTGACAGAAAGGAAGAGAAGCTGGAGGGCATAGCATGGAGACAGAGACTACCACTAAACTGATGTTTTCTTGAATTAAGATGGATTCAATTTTTAAGCAGAAAAACTATTATTGCAGTAGTACTGATAGAAAATATAACTCTCAAATTAGGCAGGGTTTCCAGAGTTATGGGACTGCTTGACCCAGATTTCAAGTGCTGTATTGAAAACATGTTTGTAGAAATGTAGAGCATTTATAAAACCATTAAGTGATCTTCTGATACCAGTAATATATCACTTGTTATATCTAGCAGCCACTACCTTGTCACCCTCTCCACTTTCAACCATGGGTTGAGTACTTGCCAAGAATGGAAACGTCATCTGTATCTCTGAAAACAAAAGAAAATGAGGGAATATTTATACTTCTAAATACCCTAAAAGACAAGGGAAAAATGTTTCTCTGGCATTTGTGGGCATCATTAAGCACAAGCATTTTGCTATCAATATTGAACAGTATTGATAGCCATCACTATCAAGAGTATTGGATGCCATCACTAAGAAGACAGTATCAGTCTCAGTCTGTCATTCCACCTGTTGAAGAACACTGGCATAATCATCAGGCCACAAATGAATTCCTTTTATCTGTATGCTCAGAAAGTGGCCCAGGGCCAAGTCTTATGATAAATGCAGCCTATATTATTCCATGAACACAGAGGAGTGTTATGGTATGTGACAGGCTGAATGACTGTTAGTAGAGGCAGTGTGCAGTGTCTGACTCAAAATGAAAGCTCTCCTTGACAATATATATCCATCCCATTGGCTTGCTTTCAAGGGGGAAAGAAAAGGATGAAAGAAAACCACTAAATTATTCCATACAAGCTTCTGATGGATATTCTATTCCTTCACCTAACAGGGTAGCATGAGCTCTCAGAAGTCATGAGGCTGACTGATAATGCTTCAAAAAGTAATACATTCCGGGTTCTTTTTATTTCCTCCCTGGATTGTTTGGGTTTACTTAAGGCTGGAGTCTCAGGATCAGATTTAAAATTGGATGTGGGCAGAATTGAAGCACTGAAGACATTAGGAAGACATTTTTTACTGTGAGGGTGGTGCAAAACTGGTACAGACTACCCAGAGTTTTTGTGCATGCCCCCTCCCTGGAGGTCTTGACCCGTTTGGATGGGGCTTTGAGCAACCTGGTCTAGTGGAAGACAACCTTGCCCATGGCAGGCTGGTTGGAACTAAATGATCTTTAAGGTCCCTTCCAATCTAAACTATTCTTTGAATATATATGATTTAAATGTAAAATTTGAAACCCCATTTTTTTCATCCAGCTGCTTTATTATCCTGGAAATGCCTAGTTTTCCCAGGTGCATCTCCTTTGGAATGCCCCAGAACTGCTGTGGTTTCAGTTCTGCACCTAAATATCATGCAAGATATCACAGTAAGAAGCCAGGACTCTTCTTCAGCAAAGTGCCAAGGGGGATTAAAAATTCAGAAGCACCTTTAGAACTCATTCAAAGAAGCCATCAGTGTCTATTATCTTCCAAAATATGGTGATGTTTGGGTGCTGTAGACTTCTCCTGCTCAATGTTAATACCTCCTTCCTCTCCCCCTTTCCTGAACTCTCCATACACCTATCCATCACTCGCAGGGGAGCTGTATACTAATTACACTTCTTGGAGCATTAAGATGGTGGAGATAGATTTATCAAGTGAACAAACTCAAAGAAGAAAGGGTTGGGAATGCCTCACACTTGCAATTCTGCCCCCCCAATTATTTAGAGTATATGATCAATTTTTCTCAGCATGTGCATGTTAGAATTCTCAAAAATATCATCGTACTTAACAAAAGAAGCTAAAAAATACATGATTTTAAAAGTCCTTAAAAATGCAAATAAAAAGACATCACAATACCAATAGAAAACAAGGAACCACTATGATGATAAAAAACCCTATTGTAACACACCTGACTGCCTTCAGCAAACCACAAATGCAGAATAAATGGAGTTTTCCCATCTTAATTACAGAGACACAGAATTTGATTTATCTCCTATGTCCACTGAACAGAGAAGCTCAGTGATTTATTTACCACTATGCCACTGTTTGGAACACTTGGACCAGAATATCTAAGTCCCACAAGCTCCCTAAAAAAATCCTAATAAGGATACATCTTTCCAGAGATTAAGTTACTACTCTCTTGGAGAAAAATCTTTTTGTGATAGTGCTCTTTGAGAAGACGACTTATGTAACATCACAGCGATGGGAATTAGGTGATTACTTTATCCACTGCAGGAAAATTATCTTCAGAAGTAGAAAGATACCTCAAAAATTATCTGAACAGCTGACATTTCTTTAGTTTAACTTTAAGGCAGGCAAGGTTGGCACTGCTTGCACTGTAAGCCTGAGCACCTAAAACAGGGAGCCGAGGTGACTAGAAGGAAGAATCTGCCAGAAGTAGATGTAGAATGTGACGTGAAATAAAAAGATACTTGAAATTAAAAGCCTTCAGCCCTTCTGCAAAGTCAAATCAAGACAAACTGGAATCACAATAGTCATTAAATATCCATATGTATACCAATATCCTTATGTATACAAATAGAGCATCTGGACAGTACTCACCTGCAGGGATGTTTTTATCAACAAAGGAAAACAGAAAAGGAAGGGGGGGAAAAGCTTCTGTGAATGACTTTTGCAAACATCATTCCAACACATCAGAAATATAAAATTAATTCAGGAGTATTTAAAATCTGTATCCACTTGAATCACATTATATCAGTTTGCATTATTTGTTGTTTCATTGCCTAAAGTTGAATGTGCCACTCATGTACTATTTAAAGTCACCAGAAACAGATCATACTTAGCAATATTAAAGTGTCCCAGAACACAGCTCTCACTAAATATTCTTTCTGATATTCCTGAATGATTAATGGTAGGTCCCTAGCCACTTCACTTATGAACTCTAGATTTTCAAAACTAAAAAGAGGTTTTGTTATCACTGTTTTCAAGATTGAGTTGGTTGGTAATCAAATTTTCCTTTAAGAAACAGTCATTCATAGACTCACAGAATGGTTTAGATTGGAAGGGACCTTGAAGATCATCAACCTTCCACTAGACCAGGTGGCTCAAGGCCTCATCCAACCTGGCCTTGAACACCTCCAGGGAGGTGCTTTCCTCTGTTAAAGCATTAATGAGGCTGTCCATGTCAATGTTTGCACTATTACTGTGTTATACTCTTCAGAAGTTTACTCAAGTCGTGGACAGGAGTTACTGTTCACGGACATTATAAAGTGTGTGTAAAAAGCTGAGAATTTTCCATTTGGTGAAGCTCATTGTTAAGAGACTTCATGAGATTGTGCCTTGACAGTAAGCACCCCTCAAGCCTCACAACATTAAGACATAAGAGAGCAATATGCAGTTCTCTGCAGTGTATTTGCAAACATTTATGGCCATCTGTATTTAGTTTGCATAAATATCTCAGAATCAACCTTTTTGTTTTCCTGTGAACCTGGAAATTAAAAAAAAATAAATAATTTTACTTATTCAGTTTTGGGTTGGGTTTTGGGTTGGTTGGGGGGGGAGGGGGTTTGCCTTTTTTTGTTTAGTTGGTTGTTGTTGTTGTTGTTGTTGGCTAGATTCTGCTACTTTCCATTCTCTGCAAGTCCCAATACAGGCTGACATTGTTTGCGACTGCCTGGTAAGTGATGCTTCTTGCTGACAGAGTTTAAGTGAAAGGACTTTTTCAGGTATGCAATTTTGAAATTGCCTATTAAAATACTGACTCAAAAATCAAACAAAACAGGGGAACCACCTGGGCCTGACGGGAAATTCCCAAAAATGCTGGGGAAGAAGTCCGGTCCTTATAAGACAAACCTGAACATAATTACTACATTCCAAATAAGCAAACTTGTGATTTTTAAGTCTGAAAGCATTTAATCAAATCTAGTTTAAAAAATATTAGATGTACATGGTTAATATTAGATGTGGGTGGTAGCAAATTCAGAAAATCTCTTCTCAGGATCCATTCTGGTGAGGCAGTGGTTTAAAGATGTCAGATTAAAACAAGTCTTGCTACAGAAAATCCTGTTGTTGTTTAGATGCCTATTTGTACCATTTTCCTCTTTTTGATCTAGGCTAGAATTGTCATGCAAATACAATAAAATCTGTATCTCATCTTGTTATGATCAGGGAACGTGTGTGTGTGTGTGTGAGTTAAGAGAGACACAGAGAGAATGGTCTTGATCCCCTTAGGCTAAATACATACTGCGGCCCTAGCATTTATTAGGCCTTTATAATGTACTTTGCTGGATTTATTATCTCCACCTCCATCTACTTCTGCTTGAAGAGAACAGTCCTGAAATTGCCCTTAAAAGAAGACAATCATGATTCTTAAAATAGAGCATCCTTTCACAGCAAATCAAAAGTGGAGAACAATAGTGAGGGGGCTGTCTTTCCAACCTTACTATGTGAAGTTTTCCTGCTGGAAGCTTTAAATGAAATAAAAATCAGCCTTTACAATGAGCCTTTACAGATAATAGCATTGGACAAGGACTTTGTTGGGTTGCCTCCTTTTAACTTCTCTCTTACTAGGCTAAATGAAGAAATAGTCTGATTGATGGAGAACTAACTTTATCCAGGTTACAAGACAGAGAAATCAGATCTAACAGGCATAGCAGAAAGCAGCAGTGACATATAGCCTGAATTATTTTCTTAGCTCTCTATGTGGTCTCTTCTGGCTGATGTGAATCCATCTCTTTCTTGCACCCCTGTATAACCAAGTTGACTAGCAGGGAAAAGAAGCATGAGAGACTTTGTAAGATATTTATTCTCATCTCTTTTTTCTCCTCAAATATTTCTAAGGGTTTAGCTGAAGATTCTCAAATTCAGTAATGAAGTGGTAACAAGAGGTCTGAGATTCTTTGAAGGAAGAAAACAATAAACTAATCAGACACAGTTGTAGTATTTACATATCTAGAAATGTCAAACCTAACAACAGCTCTCCTCTGGGAAGCCATGTAAAAATATTATTCAAATTAATTTTGTTTTTCTTTTAGATCAGTAAGACTGTAATTCATAGGAAATGATGGATTCCTTTAGAGGCTCATTCTGTACTCACTCTCACACTTTCTAGTGCTGGAAGAATTAAAGAAACTAAGCTTCCACTTTTGGAAATACTGGACTTCAAACAGTTTGCCCTAAAGCTTCTGAAAACTTACACATGTATTCTGTAAAACAGATTAATGCTCCTCTCAGTGACATGCCATGAGTCAGAAATACCTACACTGAAATCAGTTGGCCAGTATCTTACTAACTAATCATGTCTTATTTTCACATTCCTCTCTTAATTTGATTTCTCTCGAATGTATACAACAGGAAAATTGACTAGAAAAATAGGCAAAACCCAAAAGATTAATTTTATTCCTTTCCTGCACTTTCCTCGTGTGCAGCCACACACACACACACACACACACACACAAAATGTTAGACAGTTTTCTGCAGGACAGGTATAGACAGTTCAGAAGCTAATAGAATGTAAAGGTTCTTAGATTCTGATTTTATCCTTGAAATTTGCCTGTCCATATCCCAGTGGATTGGCCAAGCCATGCTGTCCTACATGACCACTATTTTCTATTTGTACTGATTCAGCTGCACAGTCACTGACCACTGTGATCAGATTAAGTCCTTATGCTTACCTGGGCACAGTGTCACTACTGATGTATGCAGAAACAGCACATTTAGACGTAGAAAGAACTTCCTAGGATGTCAGCTTCTTGCTCTCACAGACAAGTATCATATTCAAATTTGTTTGGAGATCTCCACTTGTAGGCCACCTCTGACCATGCCTCTTCTAACAGAGGAGGTTTCTTTAGAATTCCAGCTTAGATTTGTTCATGACTGGTGAATGTCATGCAAAAATGTCTATGACTTAGGCAGCTCTTTTTCTGCTGCTCATCCTTCTCTCAGTCAAATGATGAATTTAGAGATGATGTTATAGAACAGTGTCTTTTGCTTTAAGTAAAACAAGCTAATGTCCTTAAGCATCAGCGGAGTGCAGGGGCTATGACTACCTCAGCATTTCCACTTCCCAAAGCTCATATATTCAACTGTTATTAAATCTGTTTTTTAACTGGCATCTTCATAGACTCAGCAAAAGATTCAAGACATTAACTCATCTTTCCAAGTTAAGGCCTGCTTCTCTTTCCCTGAGCTAAGCAACTAATGAGTCAACAAAGAACAAGAGGAAAGGCCTGATGAGATCAGGGAACAAGCAGATGTCTCATATGCCACTGATCCTTTCTCTAAGGCAGAGTCATCTAGCTCCAGCAGTAACATACTGAAGAGACTACAAACCAGCATCCTAGCAGTTACACACTTTTATTCAGGAAAACTGATGTATTTTTAGGCAGAAACACATTTGGAATGGGTAGATGCCACTGAGCCTTGACTAGCATATTGAAAACTTACTAGGGTGCTCTTGAGAGTTTTGAGAGTTCTGCACAGTTAGGTTAAAAGATGTCTAGAGTCCCAACAAGCTGGTTCCTAGTGATTGACATGCTGCAAATGGTTCCCCCTAGAACTAGTTGAAGCAGCTCCAGAATTTCTAGTCATTTTCCTTTCAGGCTACAGATAAATTGACAATCTGAAAAGTGTTTCCTTCTCTCAAGATTCCTCCTCAGAAATGCAAATGTCATTAAGCGGATGGGAAGTTCACTTCTGAGTGACATTCCTGTTGACAAATGCAGAGACAGGTAAGCAAAGTGAGATTCATACATTTAGGGGATGGGTACAAGGACAGAAGTCCTGACTGTGTATAGGGCCAAATGTAAATGTAATCATCAGCTGCAAAGGAGATGGCTTTTATCCAATGTCTGTACCCCACTTAATTCCCAGATAAACAGTCAAAGTGAATTAAATGCTTCATAAACTTCATAGTCTGTCTCAGAACAGGAAATTAATTTGGAGAGAAGCATGTCTTGGTGCCTGGTGGCAGATGTGGCAGAGGACTGTTTTGTTAGCACAGGAAATTTCTGGAGCTTTACTACTTTCCCTCTCTGCAGCTCATACCTTTCGGTTCAATATAATGACCAAATTTGCATCCAAACAGGTTTGAATATTCTTGAATTTTCCATTCCATCTTCAGAGTTACTATAATCCACTGAGGGCTCATCTTGCACTATGACACATTTATTACCAGATGATAATTGAAAAATAGAAGAAATGGCTTGGAGAGTAAATGGAAGAGAGGCAGATAATTTTAGGATTCAATTTTCTCTGCATTTTTTACTGGTAGGCATAGCATAATACTGCAACAGAATCCAATCAGAAGTTCTCTTCTGTACTTGTCACATTTCAGTGAGCTAACAGCGGCATGTCAAAACAGCTACAAATCTGGAAGACTTGTTTTTGCTGGAATTAACCACAGGACAACCAAAAACTATGATGAAAAAAATATAAAGAAAATGAAAAAAAAAAGAGAAATGGTTAACCAAGTACAAGATTTCAATTTCACTTATTGCCACCTTAATTTGCTTCTCTTCCTACGAAGCACAATCTTCAGTATCATATTCTACGCAATTAATTCAACTGCTATAACGAAATTAAATACTTTTGGATAATTTGTATGTTGGCAGAAAAGGGCAGCATTAGTATTGCCCATCGTTTGGCAAATGGATAATAAAGCCCAAATCTACTTAAGGAAACCCAATAAAATCTTTGGATGGTAACACTGGATTATGAAAGCAAGACGTTGTTCGCGTGGACCAGAGTGAACTTAATGGAGCAGGGTGCAAACAAATGAAAGCCCAACAATGTGTGTTTGGGCTGTCTTAGAACTCTCTGAAGAAGACTTGCAGGAAAATCCATTTGTTTACTTTTATCTCACCACATTTCACAGCAAGTTTCATTTTGCTGTCTTTTTACTAAGTTTCTGGAATTAGTTTGCTTTAGCTTTGCATGCTAGGTCAGCACAATCTGTACTTAAAGTGAGGTTTGCAGCCTTGTGGAAAGGAAACTTGAAGTCAGAATACATGTGGGCAAGCCTGGGCTGCTTTGTGAGCTGAAGAGCACTCTCAGTAAGTCAGACATTATGTGAAGATTCTCTGTAAAACCCTTTGTACAATACTGCTGCTGAAAATCATCACTGTGTGACAGGACCCTAAGCCTGTCCTCACCATTCTCTGCTTTACTCAACACATCCTCACTCTGTTCCAGTACTGCACCTGTTGTGCCTCCACTAGATAAAACATGGCAAGAATCTAGGCTTTTAGGACTGTTCCATGCATCTGCTATTCTTACAAATCACAACAGAGGAACTGAAAAATGCCACCACTTTTCATTACGGATTTTACATTTTCTGTATTTCCCTATAGATATCCTCCACATACACAGAATCAAGAGACAGGTGCTTTGATCATGGGATTGTGTGGCCTGGAAATGTGAAAAGATTAGGGGTCCATGAAAGAAAAATGCCATCATCTAAAAATCCAGCTTGGGATGCTTGCCAACCGTGTCTTATCCCGGTATTCCCTAGGCTCACCTATTCATTTTCCTTGCCTATAATTCTACCTATGATCTCTCTTGTAAACATTTATGAGCAGACGTTTCAGAAGCTTCATATTTTCTTTAACAAACGGTTTATATCATCTTTGTGAAGAGTGCTACATAACGATGCAACATCACACATTAATATTTAAAACTGAATGAAAAAACATCTCAACAAGGATAATTTTTTCTCAGTTTGCTAGCTGTCTTACATTCATTTATGAAATGAATTACAACAAGGAAACCACAGAGATAAAGTCTGCTTGCATTTTTATGAACAGACAGCAAATTCATTTTAAGAAGAAATATTTGCACGAATGTCACTTTTTTTTTCCTTCTGAAAGGGCATGTTTCCTCAGAAGTTACAACTCTGGAGTTCATTAGGTGATCAGATGTTCTGGAAATATCATTTATAGGCAAGATCTCCCAATCAAGAAGGGAAAACAACACTACGTTCTGAACAGAACTCAGCCAAACTGTCAAACACAGAGACTGAATATTCCAGAACTGCTATTACTAACACCATGTTCAAAGGCAGGGGGACAGAAGCACACTGTAAGATGTCATGAACAAAAATGCAGTTCAACAAATGGCATAAAATGCAAACTAAGAATTAAGAGAGGTTTGGAGTTAAACTCCTGTTTGAGGCTGTGGAACGTTATGTATCAGAGAGCATCTGTTAGCATGTTGCTGGAATTACCTTACCTTGGATTCCCTTCTGGAGCCACAGGGATTATGCACAGTGAGGGTTGATAGTATCCATCAGGAATTCTAGATCTCACAGCCAAAACAGTACCTTGACTCATAGCACTGACTGGACTCTTGCATTGCCCCGGCTGAGTTGGCAGAATCTCGTAACTTTTTAATGGGGTCACATCTGTGTTGCTTTCAATTTGTCCCCAGGAGGGGCATGCTCCTGGTTTGCATTCTGGTGCCACTCCATCTATTTTTCATTTTGGTTTGGTTTTTTTCACTGGGTCAGGACCTTTTCCAGGAAGGGTCTGGAATGTTTTGCAGAGATGCTGAGAATGCTTATGGTGATGGACCTTCCAGAAATGACTTGTCATCTTGTCTCCCTTAACCCAACTCCCTCAACTATTTCTGTTTTCTTTCCCTCTGATTATTTTTAACAACAAATTTCCTTTTCATTTCCCTACGTTCCAGCAGGATCACTAAAGCACAATTTACAGTTTCTGCTAACCCAAGACACTTTCTTCCACTCTCACTTAGCTGCTTTGGGATTTGCAACTTACTGCCTCCTGGTTTATTTTCTTACAAAAAGCAATGTATCCTTTAGATGATGGCCTACATAAAACATTCTTTATACAACTGGGGTCAGCATACAGCTTTTTAGGAGGCGTTAAAACTTGGGGCTGGAAACTGAAATACTTATAATGTATACTTGATTCCTAAAAAAAGAAAAGAGCATCAGGCCTCATTTTGAAATGAAAATCAGCTCAAATCAACATAGCACAGTCTGGGAAGTTCAGGCAGCTTCATGGCCAAAAAATAAAATAAATATATCTCATAACTTTTTTATTTTTGAAGAACTGAGCAAAGATCTTGCATAGAAGTTGACAAGATCTGTATGGATTAAAGAGTATCAAAGCCTGTATATATACTTTTATACATTGCTTGTTCTTATCTGTACAATAGCTATTCCAGAAGTCTCAGCTAGAGTCTCTGCCACTCTAAAAACCCATGGGATAGTCCCTGTCCTTTTGAAGCTACAATCTGACTGGACAGAAAAAATAAATTAGAGTTAGGTACATAGAACTTCAGGATAAAACAGTTTCTACAATACCACACAGCATGGCAATAGCATAACAGCATGGCAATAGCATAATGAAGAACAAGACTGAGATTACCTGAATCCCAGTTGGGTCAGTGTTCTGTTTAGTGGACAGTCCTATCTTCAGGCTTTTTCCATCCTCACTACTTCATACACAGTTGTAATAAAGGAGACTGCAACTTCCATGGTCACTCTTTCATGATATATCTGAAGAGAAAGGAGATACTCTTACCTTAGCATTGTTTTATTGAGTTACAATTTCAGAGGTCTGATATTAAGCACCAAATGACAGCAATAAAATGTGACAAATATATTTTGAGTCTAAGGTACAATACTGTTCTATATGCCATCTGCATTACTACTGTGCATAAGGATGCAAATAGTTGCTTACACTAGGTAACATTTGGGTGATACTTAGTAAAATCATGTCAAGGTAAATTTGATTAAGTGAGAATGACACAATTTGATTTCTGGATTCCATTGACACCCTATTACTTTCCTGGCAGTGGAAATATTATTTATTTCTTTCAGGATGAGATTCCACATTTCCCACATTCTGACTCGTGTATTAAGCAGGCTCCATTATATTATTTATATGATATTAGAGTCTAGGAGGTCCACTTAGGTCTTCTCTGTGATGTGCGTAGTAAAATACTTCTGCCAAGAAGTGTTTGTTGGTAAAATACTCACATGAGGCATAGGGAGGTTAAAAAAAATGGATTTCCATGTTCTACAGTCAAAGACAGACTGGCATCTTCATGCATGATTTCTTCATCTGCTCAAATAACTCTGGAAGATTTTTTCATCATGGCTGACATGCAAGGTTCAGTCTGTATCCAGTCTTGTTATTTTCCCACCCTTTGTATCAGCACAATTTCTTTTGCAGCCTCATGATGTTCCCTCTACACAGTGCAGCACAGTTAGTCACTAATACATGCTCTAGCCTAAAGTATGTTTTCCTATCAGCCACAAAATTTGCTCCCAGATTCCATTCCACTATACAATTTTTAATGAGACCCAGCCAGTGTATTTCCTGTTTAAAATTAAAAGTATGGGAAATAAATAATTAGTATTGAAGAGGATTATTGAACACAACTACAGAAGAATTTCATTTGAAAGGGCCTCTGGAGGTCTCTAATCCACCCTCCATCTCAAAGTAGGGCCAACTAGGTCATGATGATCAGGTCATTGTACAGTCAAGTTCTGAATACCTCCAAGAATAAATACACCTCCCTGAATCCTTGCTCTGATAGACTGATCTTATGACAGAGATCATGGGTTTGATCCATATCTGACTACCCTCATGTTGATAATATTTTATCCAGTATAATCGGAATATTGTACTTCAGTTTGTGTCTGCTGCTTGTTAATCAATGGAAGAAGAAAACAAAACTGAATTGTCAGTTTTCTAAGGACACTGTAGCACAAACATAACCTGGAAAACACAGAGAACTAGGCCTAAAGAATATTGTGCAGCTTTACAGCCACTCAACCGCAAGTCTGTATTATTGCATAGGGTTGTCTTGACCCATTTGGCCTTGTTAACTATCACACTGTTGGCCTCAGCCCATCGATCCAGCCTGTCCAGATCCTTCTGTAGAGCCTGGTAAGATGGTGCAGTCTTTAAATAGGTTAGTTCATTTCAGGATGTTAAAATAATGCCTGACGTCTTGAGGGAGAGTGCTGTGATTTGAATGGAAGTTGACAGTAGAGAATAAGCTAGAACTTTCAGATGTCCTCTCCCTCTAGACCATGTTCAAAAGAGAGACATGCCAAAGAGGAGTTACTATAGCACACTTCAGCAGCTCCCCTTGCTTGCTTTCAAAGCGCGCAGTAGGACTCAAGTAATAATCATTAGCAAGAGCCAACAGGAAAAAAATTACCTATGCCTTGTGTTCCCATGACAGCCTGTGAGTGAAACACAGAGCAAAGAGGAACAGCAAATCTGTCCTATCACATTCATTGTAGATCTTTGACCTTTTAAAAATAATAGATTTGGCAGGAAAGGCTGGGCACTGCTGGTGTGCTAGCTATCAATATAGTCTTAATAGATATGACTAAAAAGGCAGCTGAGCCCATCCCTGCTACCTCAGAGAAGCATGCAACACCAGCAAGAAAAAGCTAGTGTAAAAAATAAGAGTAGTTTTGGTGACACATATTGGAAATAAGAGGTTTAGTGGCAGCTGTCAGACTACTTCTGTTGTAAAGTTACTCCTTTAAATTTACATCACTGCAATCAGAAAAACAGTAATTAAAAGCTCTGTAAATTACTGTTTCCATTTCTAATGCAACAGCAATTTTAAACCAATATATCAATATGGAGCAACCAAGAAATTTGCTGTTTTCAAAACTGTGGAGAAGAGATTTTTATTCTATGATACATGTGTGTTTCCCAGCATGATTTTTCTCTTAATGATGCCTCATAGCAAAATAGTCCACTCTACTTACTGATCATGTTAAGCTGTTGCCATGGAAATATGAAGACCCTACTATACTCAGATGTTAACTCTTAAAGCACAGCTTTACACTTCTTTAATAGGAGTTTTTGTTTAAAAGGAGAGCTCTTGGCAAAGCAGAATTCAGTTACTTTTTCAGCTGTCTGCCAGAATAGCTTCATAAGGAAGAGGATGATTAGAGCTTGTTTCAGGGGTTTTGCAAAGACCAGAGCAGGCAGCCATATGAAAATATCACAGCCATGCATCATTTCCCTATGAATGGAGAATTATGAGAAATTTGACAAACAGTTCCACAGACAATGTAAGTACTACTTAATTAGTCAAGTACATTAAGAAAGAGGAGAAATTAAGAGATCACTAAATACTGCTGCAGTTTTGCCTAGCACCAAAATCCTAGGAGCAAATGAACACATTTTCTCTTTTCCCCTCCACTTCCATAGTTTCTTTTAGAAACAAAGATTAGAGATGTTAGGAAACAGCCATATTACAACCACCTCTTGCATTTGTTTTCCTTTTATTGAAAGAGGACTATGGGCATCAAGGCACTGATGGAAAAAACAGTGAACGTGAGAAATGGATGTGGATCAGCTGTAAATGGCTGTTGTCAAGTCAGGGAAGTCAGAGACAACCAGGCTGTGATTCTAGCCACATCATTTCCTACCATGCTGCTTTCTAGCCACATCCTCTTCTACCATACTGCTGGCTACAGAAGTTGGTGTCTCTGATCCAGCTGACAGCTATAATCAAGACGGATATTTGGTCTTGAGTTAGCATGGCAAAGGATTATGTATGGTAGCTAAAGAAATGCCACAATTCAGACAGCACTTGTGTTTCAGTGACCAAGACACATAGCCATTTTATCTTCTGTTGTAGCTCCTGCTTATATCTAGAAACAAGTTTCTAAAGCAATTATTCCCATGCATGTAAAGGCAACTAAAACAATTTGTGAGGAAATTCATACCAGATGTCCAGTTACAGGCAGCTGGAGAACCAGGTGATTCTCAAACACGGTCTTACAGAGGTAGAGCAAATTATTCAGTTCATGGTAAGACATGCTGATCTATACAGGTAATATTATTATTATTATGAGTAATGCTTCAGCAGACAGATGTTTGCTTTCTAAGCACTGACAACATAAGAGAAATGGCCTTGTTTTCCTGCTACTTTTAATAATTTTGAACACTTTTGTTTGCCTGTGGTTCTTTCTTGCCTTACAAAATGTAAACACATCCTCATATGGTTTTATTGAAACTTGCACTAACCAAATACCCAGATAATTCTGAAAACAGGCATCAGCTTTGTGATTTATAAGTGAATTACATACTTACTGTATGTAGCAGGTATTAAATCAACATGGTAGGTCTCCTGATGCTCAGATAATTTGTTTTACAATCTTTATCTTCCTAAAGCTAAAGAAGTTGATTTAGATGGCTCTAAAAGCTTAAATGAAATACAGCCTAGGCAAGTGGTTTGTAATAACATACATCAACTCTTTATACATGCTAAGAAGCCTAAATCTTACTTCTACACCTTTTTTCCCTGTAATAAATGCATTGCATTTTACTTCCTCAGTGATAGAATGCAGGCTAGACCTCTTCCTTCCTGCAAAGAAGCTCCAGTACTTGGAACTTGGTGCTAGCTGTCTTTAAAAAACAGCAGTACATAGGGGGGTTGACAAGTGCACTCTGCCTTCACTGTGATTGATGTCATCAATAGTCTAAACACAGCACTGGGGGCCAGGAATTCTCCTGTGGACTGTAAACCTGGATTTGTCACTAATTCTCTTTGAGGCCAGGGGCAAGTGCTGTGTATGTCTTCACGGCCCCCTGAGTAAGATAAGGGTCTATTACCTTGCTAAAGTACGTAGGTGTTTTGATGACTAAATAATTGTCTCAATAAACGTCAAGTATCCTTATAATATATTTCTACTTAGTGCGCACCGGTTGAAGGTGACAAGCTGTAAAGTCACTCCCTGAAGTCTAAATATGTCAATGTTTGTTGGCCCCATGCAAACCCAGCTCAAACCCTGGTGACTGCTTCTTTTTTATTTATCTGAATTTTTATTAGACATACATATTACCTGGTTTATTCCTTTACTACTACTATGCTTCAGATGTATCCTCCTTCCCCTCCCCAAGAAAAAAGGCAGCTATTGCTTCCTTTAAGGCAGAGTGACAAACTCAGAAAGGCTGAATTACCTCCTGTACAAAACCATTATGAAGCCTGCCAAATCAAGGGCAGCAACTCAGATATATATATAAAAAATAAATAAATAAATAAATAAGCCCAATTTATCAACTAGTTGTTAAATGTCATTCCTCTCTGGGGCTGTCATCTCTTGAAACCACTACATAAGTATCTGATAAATATAGGAAGGCTACCACAGGACAGATGAGAAATGACTGTTTTAACAGCCATGTTTACATACAACTGATATCCATTGGAGCTAAATATCAGAGCAATATTAAGAAATAAAAGATGCACTTCAGTTTCTCAGCTGCTTTACCACACTGTCAAGATGGACAGAAATGACTTTTAAAATGTGCCTCTAAAAAAGTCTGGTTTCTGCACTGTGAGCCTTTATGATCACTTTAAAATAAATCCAATTCACCCAACTGATCACTAAAATGGGAACTTAAATTTCTCTGAAAATCTCATCCCACATGATTAGATTTTATTTTAGCATTCAGACCAAGGATGCCCAGCCCAGCTCTGCAGGGAATGACCGGGTGTTTGGCTACATGGCTGCAATTATTACTTCACTCAGGAGAGCTCTCTCATTTCCCTCTCACTGGGACAAATGCCAAAGTCAAGATGTAACTGAGCAAAGACACACACTCTGTCAGCTGCCACCCTTTTGAAAGGTGCAGATGCAGGCAGCCATCATGCTGATCAGCTACATCAGACACATGCAGCTCCAACTGTGGGAGGTTAGCCATAGCTCTCCACCTGGGCTGAAGAAGGGGCCAGAAGAAGTGGCAAGAGATAATGACCAAGCAATTATATGAGGAAGAGGCAATGACATTAAGGATATTCCTCAATGAAACCTGCATCATTGTTATTCAAATGTTCTAGTAAAAGTGGAATTTAATTGTGTAAGAAAGAGCCAACATTTAGGACCTAAACTAGAAACTGTGATCAGTTGGTGTCCTTCATTAGGACAACAGGATGACAAACAACAACCGTAGTATTTGATTGCATTTGGGAGAAGCAATGCAAAACCATGGATTTCTCAGGCTCATCTTACAAGGGTTATTTATGGCAGAGGATCCCCTAGCATTCTTGAAGTCATTGAAAATGCAGCTTATATGAACAAGAAGATAACATAAATCCTTTAAAATATATTTAATTAAGAAAAAAAGAACCTGTCCCAAAATCTCATTTTGAAAATAAAGCCTGCAGCAACTTTAGCATACAAATCAATTACTACTTATATTCCTTAAGATTTAGTCTAGATGCCAAGTGAAAATCAATGTGATTATTTGACTTTATTACAAGAAAACACCAGCTTTATGAAAGTGCATAATCAAATGTGTTCTGCTGTAATTCTGACATTACCTGTACTTTCAGACCCCAAATAAGCAAAACCAATATATTTGAATAGGATTCCATTATCAGAGAGTAAAAAAATCTCTTCAAAATCAATGCAAATAACTGAAATCAAAGACATAGAGTGCCACATAATCCCAGAAGAATGAAGAAACCTCAGGTAAATTAAAGTATGCTGCATCATTTTCTCCCTGCACGTCTGAAACATGAACAAAATCTAGATGGGAAAGTGTGAGGAATACCAGAGTGAATAAATGAGACATATCCAGATTGTACCTCCTTATGTACAGCTATCACTCAACTGCAGTGTTTCTTTTAACTGAAGTGTGGAAAGTCTCTTTGGGTCAAATTATTTTTCAGAAGTAGAAATACAGCTATCATGATATATCACAGAAGCACAGAATGTTAGGGGTTAGAAGGGACCTCCAGAGGTCATAGAGTCCAACCCCACTGCCAGAGCAGGATCACCTAGGGCAGGCCACACAGGAATGCAGCCAAGTGAGTTTTGAAAGTCTCCAGAGAAGAAGACTTCACAACTTCTCTGGGCAGCCTATTTCAAGGCTTCATCACCTTCACAGAAGTGTCTCTGTGTTGAGGTGAAACCTCCTGTGCTCTAGCTTGAACCTCTTGGTCCTTGTCCTATCACTGGGCACCACTGAAAAGAGCCTGGCACCTTCATCTCAACTCACCCCTCAGACATTTGCAGACATTGATCAGATCCCCTCTCAGCTTTCTCTTTTCCAGACTGAACAGCCCCAGCTCTCTCAGTTTTTCTCCATAGGAGAGATATTCAAGTCCCCCAGCCATCCTCATAGATCTCCCTTGGACTCTTTCCAGCAGATCCCTGTCTCTCTTGAACTAGGGAGCCCAAACCTGGACACAGGATATATGGACAATTATCTTGGAGTCTAGGGGTGTTTTCAGAAAGAAAAAAATATATAAAAATTGGATGTTTAGTATAAACACAGGGCTCTGGAGTTAGAGGCCTGAAGAGATATTTAGTGTATTTTGGTTTAGGGAGAAATGGTAGAATGTGCTTCCAAAGAATATGGAAACAGGAGATTTTGTGGAAAGGGTATAATTAAGCATGTTAACAGTAGGATAAAGTGGCTAGAAAAGCAGAGGGGTGCATTTATCTGCAGCATTTTCCAACAAAGACAAGTATCTTCAAAATGTAATGCAAGTGAATGGTGCAGACATGGCTTGATCCTCACCTGCACTTAGCTGCCAGCATTTCAAACTGCACTGCTCTTACTGGAGTGAAACTTCCCCTGCTCTTATACTAACTGAAGCTTATCTACAACAGAGAGACACAATGGGTTTACTTTAAAGATGCAGATCCTCCTTTAACGTTTCTTAATTCTGTTGGATTTAAGCCAAACCCTTAGGGCATCTTAAACTCCTGGGGTGAGCAACTGTTTTTAACAGACTCATCAAGGATAAAATGCTCCCCTTTAGCATCAGCAGCCTGATATATGAACTGCACAAAAAGCTGGTATTGTTGCAGTGTGTTTAAGCAAAGATCCTGAATTTCCAGACAGCTTCTAGGGAAAATTGACCATGGCAGCTAGCTTCTGAATGTAGGGTGAATGTGCTCTGCACATTAACAGAATGTAGTGCAAAAGCCAAGGTGAAATTAGCTCAAGAAGTGCATGAGCAGCCTTGTTTTCAGCAGGAGACCCACTCCAAAGCCCTCTCCGATTAAACATCCTTCTGGATCAGAAGATCAAGGAGGAGGTTAAGAACCAGACCCCTGATGCCTGACCTGTACTTTACCAAGATTCTGCTTTTAGAGTTTTTCATGCTGTGATTAGAGAGGCAGTCTGAGATGGCAATACTTCTACTTTAAAATCTAGGCATTTTTTGTGCTGTCCAGGCTACATTCTGCAGGCAGGTCCACAGGGGATATAAACTGCAGAAGCACTCATCATATTGCAAAGAGGTGAGTACCAGTGTGGATAACCCCAGGAAAGGAATGAGATACTGTCATCTGTACTTGGAAGCAGAGAAGGCAGTTTGAATATGTAGCTTGGGCTCAAGACTTCTTACCCAGTTTACACAGAGCTTTCAAAGTGCAGCAGGGCTTAGTTCACTTACCATTGCCTCATGTGTTTGGCCTTTAGGATATGCAAACACAGGTGATGTACGTCTTTGGCACTGACCACTAGTCTGCCAGCTTAAGTGTACCTGAGGTAAATGTCCAAGACTGATGCCATATTACAGCAAGTGGTACCCTCTGATGTGTAGTTGCTTCACAGAGAGTCAAAAAATGTGCTAGCTGTTTGCAAAGCACTTCAACACACTAGATAAAAGAAATTCCATAATTACAAATCAGGATTACTTAAAGCTATGAAACAATAGATTTTACTGGCTGCTGTTTTAATTCAGGCACACAGCCTTTTCTCTGCTTGCTCTCTGCAGCACACCAGCTAGAACTGTATACCACTGGATTTGAGAGCCGTAGCTCAGCATCGAAAAGCAGCAAAAATGCCTCAAACAACAGAAATCTAAGTAATTGTCTATTTTGGATAGAAAACTAATAACGGGTGTAATGGGCCACCCTACTCCCTCCTCTTAACGTGGGCAAGAACTGTATCTGCAGAATTAACTGCAAAT
Organism: Melanerpes formicivorus; assembly: GCF_026170545.1. Lineage (NCBI taxonomy): Eukaryota > Metazoa > Chordata > Aves > Piciformes > Picidae > Melanerpes > Melanerpes formicivorus. Next base: position 1,065,545 of record NW_027142411.1, read on the forward strand.
TCATGCATTTGCCTTTTTGCCCTCTTAATCTGATTGATGTAATGCATCCTTCTCTTTCCCTCTGTTACTGAAAAATACTGCAAGCATACATCAAGGCTAATGCACTCCCAGTCAATCAGAGCAGATTTCTGTACACAGCCTTCCTGACAATACCCTGTTTGCAGTCTCTGCAAACTTGTAGTGTTGGAAATGTAGGCACAGGCAATTAAAATTTAATTATTCACTCAGTCTATTAGAATGAAATTCAGCTTAGTGCAGAGGAGCTGCACAAGAATGCCTGTGCCATTTCAGCACCACGGTGTGAGGTGTACATGTCTAATTTACATGTAGAAGTGGATTTCAACAGACAAAACTAACATGTCCAGAAGATTTTTGCACAATTGAAGAATTGTTTTCCCTATGTCTCTGATGGCAAAGGAGTATGCCATACTAGTACAGAAAGTGCAGTGCACAAAACAGAAGAGGTCTATGCCTGAAGTCTCCATGTAAGCCTAATGGTCAAAGGCTCACACTGCTGACAAAAATATCTGATGCTGTATATTCCTTCTTACTGTCATCAAACATATCCTGTTCTCTTCCACAATCTCTTAAAGGCAATTTCCATAATCTTTTCCTCAATCCCAAACACCAGTCAGACTTGATTTTGCAGACTTAATGAGAATATCCCGATTTCAACAACAATAGGAAAACGCCTCTGAGGTTTTGATACAGATAGGCATGTTTCTTCTCCTGAGGTTTCCACCAATCACCAGCTGGTCTTTTGAGACCTCCTCTTTCCTTATGTTTGATTTTTAGCAACTTACTCTATTATAGCTCTCAACTTCAGGATGGTGCTGCAGAGAGGACTGATGGCCTACTAAGAAGAGTAAGGTTTCCCAAGCAGCGATGCTGTCCAAACTGGCTAACATAATAAAACAGTGGAATAAGCATGGTTTGTATGTCTTCAGGCCTGATAGTCATTTGATTTCATGAGTCTTAAACTGTTGCAACTCTGTGAAAGTCAGTGGAATTACACTGGCATCAAACTAATGCAATGGAGTGGAGAATTGGGCCCTTAAATTCAGTATGGAATAACTAAGTGAAGCTTCGTAAGAGATGGAGAGTGACTATGACAACTCCTAACACTCTTGTAAGACTATTTGAACATCAACATTTATTATTTCCCGTCAGATACATTTGCCATGGTATTCCCTAAAGCTATTGACCAAATGTTCCAGTATTAGATTCTATAGAAACATTGTGATAAGAATAGAGGAAGTCTCTGTGTGATCAGCTAGATCAGCTGTTACAGCTTCTAGGATGGAGCAAGCAGATGGTTTTAACACGACGCACAGAGGTTTAATCTCAGTATTTTATGAATCTACACATGTCCACACAAATCTGGTGGGTTTCACACTTCAGTGGCAAAGCACTTTTCATAACACAAAGCTGACTATGTATCAGTAAAAGATACAAGATGTGTTTTAATTAGAAATGATCAGCACTAACCCTCAGTAATCTCAAACCGTAGCTTCATGGAATGGAAGGACTGCAGTATAAGGGCAGTGAGAAAGGCAGTAAAAATGATATTGTAGATTTCAAATGACATGTGCTGCAGGTAATAGCTCAGATCATTATAGCTGAAAAAATGTTTTAAAATGAAATATATTTCATGATTGACCTTTTCTTCTTTGAATTGGCTTTACTTTGATTCTGTTTTGTGTAAGTATTTCATATGTCATTGGTCTTTTTCATACAGTATCTGTAGATTTTTTGTTTCATTATGGAGTATTCATGTGTGGCTGTGTACAATAACAGTTATTTTGTGGCAAAGCCAGCATTAAAGCAGATAACTAGGAATTGATTTAGTTCTGTCCCCAGCAATTCTACAATAATTCTTGGAGATTCATGAAAGAGCAGTCATGTTTTGCCTGAGCACTGAGTCTAAGCAAGACATAACAGAAATAGTTTCTGGTCTTGATCTTGTCTGACCACATCAGAGTGACCTTTGAGTTAACATGCTAAAAAGGAGGGATGTGATATGTTCAGCATTAAAATATATGCATATAGTAGCAGTTTCTGGGGTGCCTGGTATCTGGTCAGTCCTTGCCTTTGGGAAGTTGTGAAACTTATTCAAAACTAAATCTGAAAAATACCCACTAAATTTTGTTCACTGCCTTGAACATTTGAATCAACGCAGTCACAGCCTGGGTTGTGCGCTCCTGAAAATTAAGAGTTAAAAGTCTCAGATTTAGCATTCAAAAATAACAATCCTCAACCTGAAGCACGCACTTGAAAATATACCTGTTGGACTCCTGGATTCATTAGATCTCCAAGTCATGGGTATGAAAATTGCAGTAAGGTTTCATACTCAAGTCTTCAGAACATGCTAGGACATCTCTAGTTGTAAGCAACAAACTTGTACAATGTAACTTTAGTGGCACAGCAGGATGCCTTGCATCCTCTTTCTGCTAATATTACTCCTTTCTTTCAAAAATAAACAGGAAACAAATATGAAAGTGTTGAATAAACATTAAAACAAAGATTAATTTCAGGATTCTCTGACTTTCTGTCAAAACTGCATTCATATGCATTCAAATATCATCTGATAAATAACTTAACTGGAAATTAACAACAACAACAAAACAAAAGGAGCAGGGAAAATAAAGATACCTGAAAAGATCTCAGCAAAGATCTAACTCTTGGAGTGTTTCCAAGCAGCAGCCTTGATTCTGATTAATATTATAATACAGCCTGCTAAACCAGCACCTCATAAATATCCATGAAGCGGTTTATTAGAGATGGTTGTAAATACTTAAAATCTTGTCTTGCAACCCATCAGATTGCAGGGAGAAAAAGGCAGCTGAGAACATCAAAAGGTGAAAGTAAGAAGAATTCTTGGAAGATGTTTTCTTACTCCTAAATATTGCAATATATTGGTCTGAAAAACATTATCATGGAGAGTGAAAATAGTGTTGAATATGTGGGGAGCTTCACTACCACAACTAGCAGAGATTTTGAGAGACTGCCGGGTGGGAGGGAAACAAAAAAAAACCACACCTAAACCAACACAAAAATATAAAGAATGGATGAAAACTACTCTTACTAGAACAGAAGAAGGACATGGATCTGATGGAGAGGGTTCAGAGGAGGGACACAAAAATGATCAGAGGGCTGGAACACCTCTCTTACAAAGACAGGATGAGAGAGTTTAGGCTGTTCATCCTGGGAAGAGAAGGTGCTGGGGAGACCTTAGAGCAGTACCAGAAGGAGTCTATAAGAATGCTGGGGAGGGACTGTTCGCAAGAGCTTGCAGCACTGGGACAAGGGACAATGGTTTTAAACCAGAGAAGCGTGGATTCAAGATGGACATTAGGAAGAAGCTGTTTACTACGGTGGTAGTGGAACACTAGAACATGTTTTCCAGGGAGATGGTGGAGTCTCTTTCTCTGAAGAGTTTCAAAATCCACCTGGATGCATTCCTGTGCACCCTGATCTCCATGAACCTGTTTTAGCAGGGGATTTTGACTACATGATCCCCAGAGGTCCCTTCTAACTCCCACACTTCTGTGATTTATGTGTTCACAGACAAAGCCATTCTGGGTAGCACTTTCACTGGTTTTCTACATTTTCCTTCCCTTACAATGATTTTATCACATGAAGTCTGTAAGAGAGAAAACTGAAATCATGCATTCACCAAGTGATGGTAAACAACAGGGAGCAGAACAACATGTGACACTAATGCGGTGCCACAGCTCTGGCTAAGACACTGGCCTCTAATGGTAGAAGACACCACTGGGTCTGCTTGAAACTCTGTCTTCTCTGGGAAGGTTCACAGTGGGGACACTTATGACAGAGCTATTCTCCAGGAAATGAGCTATGTGCACAGACTGAAACATCTGTTTTGATGGAGTTGTTATACATGGGAAATGGTATAAGCCATAATTAAGCACAAACTACCTATAGGTAAGGCCAAGCTGTGACCGTTATTCAAGGTCACCTCCTGTTGGAGTTGCTCCCTGTGCATGGGTTGAAGTCACAGTGCAGATTCAGTAGAGAGTATCAGCCCAGCAGTTTACTTTCAATTCCCACCCCCTTTGCTGTGATAAGAATTCCACATAGAACCAGCCCATTGCTGCAAGTCCTCTTTTTTTCCTGACGACATGTGGCAGATACAGGCCCCCAGACAGTGCATGGCTCTCCCTGCCTACAGCCCTGAGATATGGAAACATGATGTGACACGATGGGGTGTGTTCATCCCGCTGAATAGAAACTGGGACTGCATATGCCCCTGGGAAGGAGTGAAATAAAAGAATACTAAAGGAAAATAATAGTGTGCTTACTCTGCCTTCCTTCTCACTTCCTAGCTTAGCAAGTCCCTATGAAACCATTTGTCATACATTACCCAGGTCTTGGTGTTGCCAAGGTAGAGCTGTTGTCATGCAGTAAAGATTACACAAAGAAAGATACTTTCTCCTCACACAGAAAGTTTTGACTTGGAAACAATGCCAATTTTGATCATTGCATTGCAGCTCAGAAGCCAGATGCTATCATTCTTCACTGTCAAGCACACTCTTTGTGCTATGTATTGTACAACACACTTCCATCTCCCTTCCACTGTGGGAACCTGTAACACTTTGGAAGATATTTTTCTGCTTGGTTGTCATTTGCAATATGTTCGTTTCCAAAATTTAGCTACAGAGGCAAAATGTACAAGTTTCTCATTTTGCAGAAGAGCATTTAATAATTTTGGTGAGAGCTAGGGGGCAGGTCAGTCACAGAAAGCAAATGGATGGATATAAATAACAGAGAAGAAGAAGAATAAAAAACCAGGCAACGGTAAATAATGGAAAAGGGAATAGCACATCCTACCACAGAAACTATTTAGTTTTAGATATATTAACTCTAGTAACATTCTCATTGCTGGGTTAACACTAGAATCAGTGATGCACCTGGAAGTGACTTTATGCTCACTCAAGGCTTAGACACAGCCCTTGGGTGAAAGCACTAATGAGTCATAGTACAGCTGGTTGAAAGTTATTTTTGTGCCTCAACTTTATGCATCCATTGTATCCCACTGTAAACTTTGACTCCAAGGGCTCTCAGTCTTCAGGCCCATAGGTACATACACAGCTTCTTGGGAAGCCAGATCTCTTTATTTCTAGCCTCAGAGTATCACCTTGGCAATGCTATCTCTCACAAGATACATGATCGTCAATTGAATGAGCATTATTTACTTGCTTTCAGACTTTATGGGTGCAAATATATTAATGGACTATTTATGGTATGATTCCCCACATGAGAATAGTAAATACCTCTGTAATTAAGTAATTAATTACATGTCATAATTACACTGTTTTCCATAAATGGCATAGTAACCTTTTAAGACTGTTGAAATATGTTTCACTTCCCTCCTCACTCATTTTTAATACTACACTTTTTCATTCGGATAAAAATGTAAGTATTTGTCCAACCTGTTGAATTTCAGGCTATTCCATTTTCAGGTGAAGTCTCCTTTATTACTAATAAAAATCCCTCACGGAGATGAGCAGTAGCAGAACACACCAGCTAAAGAGAAATGATGAACTACAAAAGTACACTTGCTTAGTGTGGATGTGGAAGGAAATCTTATGCCGCTTTCCTGCTTCTATACAAACATTATTTGCTATTGAATTGTATGATGCAGCTCTTCTCCTACCCTACATTCTTCCCCCAAGAGTAATCATTCATTTTCAGCAGTTCAATTATTTTGATTGAGGTATTTTTTTCCTCCTCCTCACTGAATATTCCTCGTATGAGCTGTTAAAACTAACTCCCCCTTAAAAAGGGAAAACAGGGAAGAGGCAGTTTCTTATCTGGTTAGTTGACACACTTCTAAGAGAATATTTAACATAGAAATACAACATGAACTATCATTTATTGTAGAAGGAAACCCCAAAAGGATACATTCTATGCAACCTTATCTAAAATTAAAGGACCAAAGATAGGGAAGTCATCTTCATGGGCCAAATCCTACATGTGCTACCAAGCCCTACTAAGTGCCATTTCAGTGAAGTTAAAAGATTACAGTTTTCAGTGTTACCAGGGAATGTAGAAACTCTATTTTGGCAATCTCAGAAGCTCTGTTATTCTGAGCATTTCCTTCCTGAATTATTTTGAAGATAATGGAGTTGTAAACAGTCAACATCTCTAAACAACATCTCTGGCCACATATTCAGCTTTTAAACTAGAACACTGTTAACTGAATGCACTTAACATTGCTAACTTGAAGCAGTAAAGCTTGACAGTTCTGTCCCAGGAAACAGAAGCCCATTACAGCTTATCCTTAAGGGCCAGAAATTCAGACTTTAAGGCAGCAAGCTGGGAAATGGCTTCTAAAGCTACAAGTCCCCTTGGGGCAGTGTTGTGGTGCCAGCTACTTCCTGCTAAACTCAGATTGCAAGTTCCAGCCCTTTCATTCATGCAACTGCAGGACAACTACACAAATAGATCGCTTTAAAGAGAGTGAATACTAAGATAATTAATATGACATAAAACAGGGATGAGCAGTCTTAAGACACACATCACAAAAGTGCACTTCATTCTTAGAAGCTACAGTTTAGATCTTGGTTCATGGCTCAACAGGCATTCACGGTTCCACACTTGAAAAACCATGAAGAATGTGGAGATGGTTTCCTTAGTTCTATCTCTTAAAATAGGGACTGGAAAGGTGAGGAGGTCATATTCCAATGCTACACAACCACATTTACTTCCCAACAGAATTCCTTCAGCACAGGTAGGAAAGACTCTCATTGAGGTACACGCACCCTAAGAGCAAGTGGAAATCCTTGCTCTTGTCTGGACTTCCTGTGCATCTTGCAAAGCACAATGGATATAGGAGCTTGCAACATTTCCATTGCAGCAGAGTATTACTCAGTCATTATATTAAGAAATATCTAAATAAATCTTCCATAATCTTGTCATTCTGTTAACGAGGTATATTTGTGGATGGTGACAGCTTTATGAGGTGGAATTGCTCAAGTGGTTTTTAGCTAGGCATACCTTTGATAATCATGCCCAATACCATATTTTACCATAGGAAATCTAAGTATCCAGTATTTATACCACATTGTTCTACTTTCCAGTGATCAAAAGTTTCTGTGTTGCAATTTTGCCTAAATGAAAAATTTGGGACTTTAAGATCCATTAAAGAGTAGATGTTTGCAAGCTGACAAACTCATTTAATATTCTATCTGAAATTTGTGCCAAGTATATGAAGACTGTGAACCTGTAAGGTTTATTACATAAACGCAAAGTCTTAATATTGTACAGGATCATTTTGATCTCTCTGTGCAGTAATATAGTCTGGCCTTCATGGCATATGACTCCATCTGTTCTGACAGTTTTGCAGTACTTATAAAACCCAACATCCTTTCCCTTACTTTATCAAGGCAAACTAAAACTGCTCACTGTGCCTTGGAGAACAGAGAAGGGCATGTAGACAGTTGACTAGAAACAGGATTAAAACCCTGTAATCAGGTTTAAATTGATCCCAAGCTGCTTAGGCCTATTGCATCTATGATGAGAGTGCCTTGAGTGGAAGATCAGTTGAGGAACATGGTCAAATTATCAGCACAGTTGCTTTATGTCCTGGGGATAAGGCAAGAACTTTTGTTTTACACATGGGCACTCATTATTTGTTTTAAGCAACTAAAATTAACACTGGCATAACAGTTGGAAAAAAAAAAAGTCCTCATTTTCAAAGAAACAAAATTCAAGGGAAGAGTCTTGTAAATGGCAACTTGTTTCTCAGGATATGAGGGAACATTTCAGAAATGCATCTTTACTAGAGAACAGAAATATCTCGGCAACATATGGTATAGGAAGAGTTAAGTCATGGGTTTAGAGCATTGTAATCTAACAGACTGTTAAACAGTGAGAGAGAATTAAGTGACCTGAAAATGGCATAACTAATTGCAGAGCCTTGAAAAAATAACGGTAACGTGGAGGTTCATGAAAAGTGTATGAACTGTATCACATATTCATGCCCTATTACTGTGAATTCTGAAGTGTCTTACTGTTCAAGATAATAGACCTTGATTCAATTCAGTCTGATGTAGGATGAATTTCATGTGCTAATTAGTAAAGCATTTCTTAATGATTAAGAAAAAGTAGATAACATCTGATTGAAAACCTAACTGTCAGAGATAAAACAACGATACAACTCGGGGTGGAAGGAACGCCAGTCAGGATGAATTCAGGTGTCTTAATTATGATAATTAATGATTGTATTCCCTATATAAATGAACTCAACCAACATGAAAAGCATATTGTAATTAAAGTGCTTTTGAAAAGCAACATTTAAACAAATGCCATTGGTAATATTAATTACCTTTCTCATTTTCCATTTCACATTTGATTGCATTGGTTCACTAAGGAGCTAATATGAAAAGACTGAGCTACTGCAGTTCCTGCTGAAATGAGAACTTAGCACTGCACAGAAAGATGCAGAGCCTGCGTCTTTATCACTGCACGTAATCAATGATTTTTTTCACACAGAATGAAAATATCCTCTCCCATTAGCAAATTGCTGCTTCGGGTCTTCCATCTCCAGTACTCTGTATTAATGGATTTCCTCCTGGTCAAAAGCCAAACTACAAGTGGGTGTGTGGCTTTGGAGAGACCAGAAGAAACAACAGCCTGAAGAAAATGCTTTTGGGGAACAAAGTTGTTCAGGAAATGGATTTTGTTTCCTGAAAGACATGGGAGGTTTGGGGTTTTTTCTTTTTTAGCTATTAAGTCACTTACACTGAAATGCATGAGTCCGTGATTTGTCTTGGTTTGGTTTAGTTTTCTTTGAAGAACAATACCTTTCCAGAGAAAGCAGATTTTGTTTAGAATAATGGAAGAAGTCTTAAAAAAAAAAAAAAAAAAAGAGTAATAGCAAAAGAAAACTAATCAGTCATTTCTGTTTCAGGTGCCCCCTCCTTATTTGTAGTCAGCTCCTCGAAAACAGCTACTTGTCTACAAGGTTCCTGCTGCTCTAAAACACACGGTCCATTTAGACATCTTATTTGATGCTTATACTGTTCCTGTGACGTAAGTGACCCTGTCAAATCTGCAGGTGACAACACATATGCACATAGCAAAGTTATTTTTTAAGACAGGTAAGAGATACATCAACATTATCTTGTCATCTGCATTTGCTATGCTGGAAAAAATGCATAATGACAGTAGTGTAAAGTCAGCATATTAAAGGGTAATTTAGTCTGATAATAATATGGTGAGTACAGAACAGCTCCCCTGGAAGCCAATCCTGAGTTGATTACAATTCTACATGGGAGATAAAACATAAGTTAGCAAAAGTTTCACAGCTGCAGACCAAAGTGACAAAACAGAAGAACAAAGGAATCAGTGATAATGGGTAAAATTCTGGCCTCAGTGAGGTCAAGAGCAAACTCCCATTGATTTTAATGATGCTTGATATTTCTAATTCATCGCCTCTGAAGTGACAAATACACAAACATCAGTCAGTACAGACAAGTGGCCTACTAAACCACACCTCCACAAATGTGTTTCTTTTGCTGTGTGTAGTCAGCCACCTGAGAAATTTGCCATCAGGCTTTGAATGTATACTTTGAAGTCATTTGATTCCATTAAAGTGTAGCTTGCTCATTTCATGTTTTGGAGCTTCTTAAAGTCGTCTGTAGTTATTCTTCCACTCATAATAACAATTTTAAGTAATATAAAAATGAAATATCTAGGGAAAATCTGGAAATGTCACTGTTATGGCTAAATACTATGGGTTCCTTCTTCCTTCTACTTCTCTCTGCTGCTCTTCACCATTCTCTTCTGTGTTCACCTGGGCAGTCTGCATCACCACTACTACCCACAGTACTGTTTCTAACTCACTCTCCACTATTTTTCTAGCATAATGGATGAAAATTCAATTCCATTCAAAGCAAGGCTAGCATTCCTTTCAACTTCCACATGGCTTAACAGGTACAACCAGAGTATGAGTCTTTTCTGGAGATAATTATGCTGTGAGATTTGAGAAACTCCATGGACTCATTTGCCTTCTGGTCATACGCCAAAACTGACAAACTGGAGTAACACACTGTCAGGTGTGATGAGATGACCACTACACTGCATGCTCACTTGGTGTTAGAGGCATCTGAGGCTGTGACTCTAGATGACTATGCTGTTTTTACGAATCAGATCCCCTTTTCTGTGTTTCTCCATCTCACAAATCCTGCTCACTTGAGCAGATAAAAAGAATCAAACCAAATCAAACCCCACCTGGGATAAAAGTAACCCATTTCAAAAACATCTGCTTTCGAGGTAGGATTTTTCATTTTCATTTCTGAGAAGAGTTATATAAAGATTTAAATGTAGACAACCTAGGGCAAACTAAACAGTTGCTCACAGCAGCATGGAGCAGGTTGTGAACTCCTAAGTCAGATCAGTGGTGTAGAAACTTTTAACCACGATCTGAGGCCACAGGGTTGCTGCAGCTGTTTTCACTTTTGTGAACACATTTCCTCACCTCAGTTTTGTGGAGGCTAACGTGATCTCTTTTATATTGATCACAAACAGTTTTACATGAGAACATTACAGAGCTCACAGCAGAGGGGCAGGAAAGAGATCATATTTCTCATAAAGGAAGATTCATTTTTCATTTTTACCTTTGTACCAGTGAAGTCATCTTTTCCTTTTCCTCTAAACAGGCTGCTGTTGCACATCTATTGAGTGCTCATTAATGTTATTAGCACTTATTTTTTAAAGCCTGTATCCCATTTCTGTTGTGCAAAGTATTGTAAGTCTGTCTCCTAATCCAAAGGCTACCAATTAAATACCAACCAAAACTCAAAATTTAATGAACCTTGACCTTTTTTTTTTAGTCATAGATCCTATAGAATAATTAAAGTGAATTGATGATTTACATTTTAGAAGCACTTCAGTGCCTGCTCTTACTGTTCACACCAACTTGCAGGGTTCAAAATCAGATGAAAAGACAGCCATGTTTGATACATTGAAAAGAAACAATAATTTTGAAAAACCACAATTAAAAGAGTTTTTGCAGCTTATTGTCTTGATTACACATTTTGTGCTCTCTCTTCCCAAAGGTTGGCTGTCCTCTGTCTGCTTCCTGTACACTTGCCTAAGGTGAATAATTCTGAAAATGGAGCAGGTTCAAGAAGAGGAAGGGAGAGAATAGAACCTCTGAGTTCTGGTGTGCAGTTCAGACTACCATTGTATATCCCTGCTATGATAAGTTGAGATAAATCACCTGACATTTTTGACTTGTAAAATACACCCCAAGAAGATACTTGTGATAGGCATGAATTAAACACACAAATACCCGCTTGTCTGTAACTTCTGAAAGGTGGTGCTCACCACTGAAGGCACTGTGTGGTGCAGTGCTTAGCTCCTGCCATGGTTATCACAGTTTTTGAAACAGAGCAATTTATAAGATTTTAACTCCTTCAAAGTTTGACACTGGAGAGTGATCAGGTTCACCTCCATTTACGCATCCATTTTACATGATGAATGTCCTCAAGCAACACTCCAGGCACTGAGTTCCTGATGCACCTGGAACCCCGCACTGTGTCTTTGTAACCCTGTAAGCATCTCCCTGACTCAGAATGGCACATCCTCATTTCTACCAAGAGAAGGCTTTTAACTCAGCTGCTGTTGTCCACACTGTTCAAAGCACAGTCGAGAGCCTTTGTCTGCAGTCCCATCTGTTATTGTGGCAGCTGAAGTCTGGGCTCTTTCAGAGAGGGCCACAAAGGTGGCTTGTCACCGATAGGAGGGTGCCATGATAACAGACTGTTCTAGCACCCACATGGTCAGATACAAATTTAGGTCCATGCAGACAGTTGGGACAGACACAAGTTCCTTCCTACGCTTCAGACAACCTTACGTTCTGTTGAAGGTCATATTTCAGCACAGTTTTCATCTGTGTGACAAAACTGCACAGTGAAGATGCATCCATGGATTTAACAGCAAAGAGTATCAGCCTCCCTTTGTACTCTGCAGCTGAGTACTCTTTCTGAAGATGAGCTGATTGAAGGATTAGTTCATCAGTTTCAATAACTTCCTTATAGAAAGACAGGCTTTTTTACACTACAGTGTTAAAAGATGATTTGTGTATATAGGAAATTCATGCATTCACTAAAAGCCATTTCAGGCAGAGAGGAGAACTGCCTGAAATTAATTAATATACCTAGCAATCCTGTTTTGAAAAGCCCACAGTTGTGAAAATAGACAATATTTTCTTTCTTTTCCATTTTTTTTCTGTTCTTCATATTTCACTCTAGTAAGAGTCAAAGAGCATCTAAACAGGCATGTGATGTCAAAAATAAGCCTGAAAGGATTATAGCCTACAGGGTCCTAAGGAGATGCTCTTTATTTTTAATATCTTATTTTCCAACAGCAATATAAAATTAGTTACAGGGCTAAACATCATGTCATTTCTGAGATGATATCTTCATTGTAATGAAGACCTTGCTTTAAACTAATCATGGCAGAATGACTGGGATGTCCTAGAAGATGTTCAGTCTGCAGAAGAGAAGGCTCTGAGGTGACCTAATTGGGGCCTTCCAGTATCTGAAGGGGGCCTACAGGAAGGCTGGGGAAGGACTTCTCAGGATCTCAGGTAGTGATAGGACTAGGGGGAATGGAATGAAGCTGGAGGTGGGGAGATTCAGGCTAGATGTGAGGAGGAGGTTCTTCACCATGAGAGTGGTGAAACCCTGGAATGGGTTGTCCAGGGAGGTGGTCGAGGCCCCGTCCCTGGAGGTGTTTAAGACCAGGCTGGATGAGGCTCTGGCCAGGCTGATCTAGTGTGGGGTGTCCCTGCCCATGGCAGGGAGCTTGGAACTAGATGATCCTTGTGGTCCCTTCCAACCCTGAATGATACTATGATACTATAAGATCTATCTAAGCAGCCTTTCAGATGCTAGGCTAAAAGAAAGAATTAAAGCTAAAAACTCTAAGTGTTAATTTGGCTAGCAAGGCTTTTTACTTCTTTTTTCATTAATTTAACAGAAGTCTTTGTGTTCAAAACCATTTTTTGCCAGCAAACTCAAACATGGTCTGAGACTAGGTTATATCATGTGTTTAAAAATTCCCATCATCTGAAATTGTGCAGGAATTTAATGACAACAACTTCTCTGATCCGCAGAGTCTCCCCTTCATGTTTGGACAGCGGGTTTCAATATTGGGTTTTTATTTTAACACTGTGATTTCACTTGCTACAGAAATGTTTTCAACTACTATGTTTTATAATTAAAAATGTGTTTATGTACCCCCATGCTCCCACTATAACCTTAGATAATAGAACGTAGGAGGTGAAAACGGCCCATCCACTATTTCAATTGCACTGAATGGCAGAGCAGGGCTACACAGCACAGCAAGAGGGAAATTACTTTGGTGTTTATGTTTGCAATCTAAGGCCCTGATCCTGCAGTTGAGCAATTTTACACAAGTGAATAATCTGATTTAGTTCAGAGGGAGTACTCAGATATGTTAAATGTCTTACCTGCCTACATGTTTATAAGCTGGAGGCCTACATTACAACTGTGTTGTCACTTTTGGTGTGGGCAGCTTTGCTGGATGAAAACACTGTTTTTTCATTTTCTCTTAATTGTTGCCAAAGGAACAGTATTGCATTCCCTGATCTACTTTTATAAAATACAAAAGAAGAGTTTGCATTGCTAGAATGCACATGAAGCTAAATTGAAAATGGAAGCTGGCTTTAAACTTCAGGAGAAGGAAACAGGACCACAAAGCAAGTTAAAATAGTTAGGATACAGTCAAATATTTCCTGTTACATGATGCATACATTCTGCTCACATCAACTTTGATAGCATCTAAGGCACTACAGGAGTGGGAGGTGGTTTGTATTTCCTTCACAAATTACCGTTAAAAAGTAAGTTCCAACAGCCAAACCTTTCCCTGTTACTTATTATGTTTGCTATTAATGTAACAGATAAGCTGCCATAGCACTGGGACTCCATGTGGGGAACTCGCATAGCAACAATACCATAAGCAGATACAGTAACAGACAAAAATCTTTGCCCTAATAAGCAACTATTACGGGAAAGCACAAGATTTGACTGCATTAAAATGATGGATTAATATTTACTTTCTAGAGCTTACCTCTGAAATCTCAATAGTTTTTATTTTTTTTACAGGCAGTTAAATACTTCATTGTGATTGCTGCATAAATACAGACACAAATCCATTGTCTTCTAATATTAATCAAAACCAGCAACATTGTCTTTGATATTTTAGCATGCTGCTGTAACAGTGCTTCAACAAGACTCAGGATTTTATCTTCAGGCAGCATCATGCTAAGGTACTCTGATATGACCAAAAGGAAATCATCATCATTTAAGTGTTATCCTTTTAAAACACAACAGGGAGGGTTTTCTTTCCTTCTGTTGCAATTTACATTCTCTGCACTGTAGAAACAACTTCACTTACTAACTGAAGTCTCTCAGATACAATGAACCCCTTCTAATGCTATCAACATTTTATCAAAAGATAATCAGAATTCGTACTCTGGCCAGACATCACTGAGAACACTGCTGGTCAAAAGGAACTGCACCAAGAAAAGCTGGGTCTCCTCATAGTTCCAGTGACAGCAAACCATGAATGAGCCTCCTATACTAAATGGAGTTATCATTGCCTGAGATGAGCTTAAGCAAGGGAAAAAATATATACTAAAAGAAGGAACAATTAAATTTGGCTAAGGATATTGAAAGGAATGCAATATGAAATAAAAGGTTGTATTAAAAATCTCAATGCTTATTAAAATAAGAAATACCTTGGAAACATTTAGGTATTTTCATTTGTATTAATTCTAATTGATATATAAAAGCCAGAGCTATTCTGCATGAAATGTGTTGCTCCCAACAGAACAATGATACATCTTGTCAAGAGGCATTGGCTAAAAAGCCAATATTCTGTCCTGTCTCATCCCAGCCCATAATATTTCCACACATGGAGCATTTTTACATAATTTACTGAAAGGAACCAGATCAGTTGAGTAAAGGTCTACACAGAGGACTGCAATAACCTGGCCTTCAGTGTGGTAGAACCAGCTTCTTGTGCAAGTTACCCATGTTCAAATAGAGAGCTGTTGTATCTGAGCTGTTGAGAGTGAAGGCACTCTCACCACTTCTGCTGTCATCAGTATGTCAGCTCTAATTACTGTGTGAAGCTGTTGTTTGAGAACTGCTTCCTACCCCCACAATGGGTTACTTTTCACCCAGGCTATGGGAAACATGGGGTGTGGGAGGCAACTGGCCAGATCAGGATTGCTCTTTTCATCAAGAGCCCTCCAGCCAGATCAGCTCAAGCAGACCATGAAACTGAACCCTGAGGTAGATAGCTTTGAATTCTGCCATGGGAAGGTATAATATGTTTTCTCCCGAGTAATAGAGCCATCCTGCATTTTTCTACATTTCTAAGAGCTAAATTCAAAAAATTATTTTTCAATGCGTCTGCCAAAATCTCCTCAAATTAAAAGTTGAGCCATGCCTACTTTTAAAGTAACAGTTGCCTCAGACCATTAAGCTTGCAACAAAATCTGAATCTTAATTGACAGGCTAAGTGAAAAATGGAAGGTTGTAACCTTCTTACCCTCAGAGAGGCCGCTCACTATGATTCTTTCCTTGGAACACATTTAACTCTTCAGGAGATTTGTTTGGGTTTGCTATTTTGTAGCAGTTTATATTAAGCCAGGATAGCACCTTCAAACTTCATAGTGCTAAAACATATGTGTATTATGTGTAGCATATTAAAAACAACAAAACAAAAAGCATTACCTTAATAATTTTGGGCTTGAGTAAGTAACACAGAAAGAGCTCCATATACTTCCTTTCTTCCTTCATTCCACACTAGAAAAGGCAAAGTCCTTTTTATTCCCTCCTTCCTTCTTTACTTCAGCATTTCCTGGGCGTTACTGACAAAGTAAAATTCAGTTCATATAGTTCTCCACAGTGCTTAAAAAAATTAAGATCAGGATCCATACCCAAATATGACCTGAGCTGGCAGCCTAACATCAGTTTCATTTTATTACCTGAGACATATCTTCAAAAGGAAGTCTGAAATGTATGAAAATATTTTTGCTTTTTTTCCCCCCCTTCATCCTCATGAAAAGGAATTTTCTACCTATCAGTAGGTTTCCTAATGTAAAAAAGCTAAGACAGATCTCACTATGTATTATACATGCATCCAATAAAACTTTTTCTAATTATATATCTAATTGATGGATTATAATAGTGATCTTCTCCTCAAAACCAATAATCTTTCTTTTCCTTTAAATGAAAGTTTTCTCCTTCCTTAGGATTAAAAAACAAAAAAAAAAAAAAAATATACAGCTACTACATTTCCAATTTCCAATCTGAGATGTTCACCAGAGGCATCTGAAACCTATAAAGGAAGAGGCCCCCATTCACATTCAGCTGTCCAGCTGTTTCATTTAGCTGACCTCTTCTTTCCAGATGATATGGAGGGCAGAGTTCTAATGTGAACACTTGAACTTTTAACTTATCAAACACTATTTTAGTTTAAATATAAAGTCTTTTCCCATTAGTATTTCAAACACTATTAAGAACTAAGGAAATGAAAAGGATTATCTCTCTCACATTCTATGAAGAGGAATCCTCAGCATCATTTCATCCTGCACTACTACTAAGAAATCAAGGAAAAGGGATGGGTACATACTAACGTTCTTTTGAAAGGGGATCATGAAGCTTCAGGGACTGATTCAATGTCCTTTACTATTGATTCAAATCTAAACACAGTCAGACATTGTCTTGGATGCCAAACTGAAACAGAGGTAGTCAAAAAGGGGATACAGGATCTTCTCATCTTTGCTCACCGTACATGTAAAGTATATGATTATTGGTGGTAGGAGGGACTAGACTTAATTTTGCAGTTTCTTTTTTCCTGCATTTTTGTATCAGTATCAGACAAATACACACTTCAAACATCCCTAAAAATTCAAAGGCTGATTCACTATTCAATCTCAGAAGTATCTATAACTACAAGTAAATCATATTTGTTCTTAAACTCAGCCAGAGCTGAGCAGAGAATGCAATTATGCTTTATAGTGAAAGCACAGAAGTACATTTCACCTGCACAGGATGAATAAATAGAAACACGGAATATGAATCCCTCTATATTCTACTAATTCATTACATACATCTTCAGTTTAAAAAAGTAATATTATAATAAGTCACATTTAGGAAGATATAACTACCATACTTCAGGTACTTAAGGTAAGGACCTGCTGTACTCCTTTTGCACAGAACAGACACAGTAATAAAAAGCCCACACAAATGGGGAGTTTGTTGGCTGATGCTTTGTGAGTCTGGTTTGTCTCTAAGAACAGTCTGTATTGTGCATGTCAGAAGAATTTCAGTTTCTGTCATACCCCTTATAATCAGGTCTGATCCAGCTGAGAATTCCTCACCCATGACCTCTTCTGTCTGACAGAAAGGCTCACTGTTCTGAGGCTAACAGAAAACTCAAACTCATTCCCTAAAAGCTTCAGGCTCCTCCCTGTTCTGGAGTTCTTTAGTTCTTAGGGGTTTTTTTTGCCTCCAGGACCATCACTTCATATTACACCAAAGACAGAATACCAGGAAGCTCGTGCCCATCTCCTTCTGCCACAGAGAGAGTTAAGAAGTACAGTCTACCATGGCATAGCATACTGTCCCTGTCTATCCTTCACTGCTTCCTTAAATTCTCTTCTAACAACTCCCTATGTACTTTTTCTACTTACCATTCTTTTAGCACAGATTAAGACTGTACACATAATATATTTCCTCTTTGACAGTATGCCCTGCTTCCAAAATTATTTCTATTCATATTTACAGCCCAGAACTGAGGTCTTCCCAGTGTCCAGTGGAACTTTAGGCTCTCACTGCTTCCAACACTGCTCTCTCCTTGGATCACACACTTCCAAGAAGGTTCCAAATGAGATCTCCTCTCCCTGCAGCTACATGAAATAAGAACTACTTCTTAGTGGATGTCACATTTTCAACTCAAAGGGAAAATCCCCTTTGTGAAAAATAAACCCTAGCAGAGAAAGACTGGAAATAATTTATCAAAGGAAAAAAATACAAAGAAAATTCAAAGGAAAGTCCTTTTGTCATAAAGAAACTGCTGCATGTATGCTAAGAGACATGGAATACAGGCTCTGTTTTCAGTATATATTGGCATATTGCAAATACTAGCATTGTGTGTAAACAACTTAGCAGGCTGGCATCAAAGGAGAGAAATGCTGCTGAGATTCTTGCCTTCACTTGCGTTTTCATGTCATGGCATGGCATAGCTGGCACTGGTGCTAGCACAAGCAATGCAACACAGGACAACTATTGCTGAGGCTGCTTTTCCTGAGCCTCAGAATCTGCCTCCTGGGCCTTAGTGAGCTGCGGACCCTGGTGCAATTACACTTGGTAAGTCTGCCCTGCTAACATATCTCTTTGATCTTTATATAAACAGTCCCCAGGTATTTGTTCATTTTGAACAGTACTTTGAACCATGAATAAATCACTCAAAAGTACTAGAGCAGCAAGGTAGAGCTCAACATTTATAAAAGTAAAATCTTGACATAAACTGTTTGCACAAACTTACATCCCTTTGGGACAACAGTCATGCCTTGTTTGCTGTTTTTCTGACAAGCTGTTTGGAGTTGGAACAAAATTGGAATGCTAATTGCAATGGAAAAAAAAAAAAAAAAAGAGGTGAAGATGTAGTGATTCTGCATTTGTTCACAAGTCATTTTGTTACTAGTGAGCTAGCCACAAGAGGCATTCGTTCTGAATGCTTATTTCACTTCATACTCTGATACTGCATACAGATATTTATCTCTCTCCAAAATGGCTCTTGTGAAACAATCTTTGTAACTCCAAGATGACCAGAAGTTGCTGTCATTTGCATTCTGTACTCAGATAAGCTTTTGAATTTTATCAGGTAAATTAGTTAGTGATTCTATATTTAGTTAGTGATTCTACATTTCCTCCCCATCATTTGATGATGCTTCTACTTAGCACGTGACAAACTTCCTTTAAGTGAAATTAATGCAAGTGGAGGTGTTGTGAAGAACCTTTCTGTAACTACCTGAAACAGATTTTTAGCAATATATTGAGTATATAAGTGTTTCTTGAAGGGAATGCACTGGGGAGTAAGAAAGCCTATCCATTTCATCATACACACTATACCTGGGCCATTTGCTCACAGGATATGAATTGCAGGGACCAGTTACATGCCTGCAGTACTGAAGGACTGAAATTCAAATTTGCAGCAAAAACTGGGGTTGTAAACTTGAGATTTTTCTTTCTCACATTTTCCATATTCTTTTCAGCATCTGCTGAGACTTCCAAGCACTTCTATAATTTGAAAATCAGGATTAGGCAGTTTGGTAGCAGATACATTTTCCCTATATATGTCATGTAGAAAGTATTGATCTGAGACTGGACTAAGGGTCACCAGCATCTCCTCAGGCCTTAAAATCTAGGAACTGATGAAAAATGTGACATAGGTTAATCTTTTGTCTACTTTGGAATTTATATCTCACTTAGCCATTGCTAAGGCCTCTCACATTCAATGTTTTTTTCCATCTTGTGCTATGAACAAATTTTCCTTCATGAAAAATTATTTTAATTCTTTACTCAAAAAAAATTATTTCTACCTACTCAGCAATTGATGACAGGTAGACAACTATCTTCACATTTCATGGAAAATGCCAGGTTATTTCATCTTCAAGCTCAAACAAGTAAATTGCATGTGGGTATTACAAGCATTCCTGCAATGCAAGAAAGTATGAACAGATTTCATTAAACTTACAGAAGTAGCAGAGTGTTTGAGCCTTCTGAATTCTGTGCCATTTTCAAAATGCCCTGCTCAATGTTAAAGTTATATAGGAATTTAGATGTAGTCAAATGTATTTTAATCACATCAATCAAGTGCCAATTTGATGAAATGACTACATGTCACTAAGAAATGTTTCCTAATAATGACATGAAAATGGTTTGCTGAATGAGTATATGAAGGGGCTGCCACTTGAACCACAGCAGAACTGGAAGTTTGAGAATCAAATAGCTAAGAATAACACTGCTCCATTTTCAACATCCTGAAAGCTTTTTACTCAGTGGGAAACTATGTTATTAGAAAGGGCAGTCTAAAAATGTACTGCTAGGAGATTTGGGAGTAGTAGTCCTTGAAGTGAAGATTTAGTATTGTAGATTTTACAATTTATCCATTTTTGGTGGTTGTGATGTATGAGTCACAGGGGTAATAAACTTCAAATAGGTTGAGGTAAAGTTAAGTACTTCCCAGTATCTACTATTAATTATCTGTGGAATAGAAGAAAAGAAATTAATGCAGAGACATAAGCTCGTCTTGGAACAAAAGGGGAATACATTCTTATTGTGACAATTTCAGAGTCTTTTATAGAGAAGTCTGAGCGATCAAGAAATATTTAAGGTCTATAGATAATTTAAATAATTTCAATTTTTATCACTTTTTAATTTAAATGACAAATGTAATAAAAAATGAAGGATAACAGCCTAAGCATACTGTAAACAGAACTGTTGAAAGTGTTGTGCTTTTCCCTGTGCAAAAGCTGTAGGTCAATCCTAGCTAGCAGGCTTGCTCACTGGAGTTCTTTCAAGACTATTTCATGCTTTTTGTTTTTTTTTTTTAACCACAGAGTTCTTTTGAGAAAGCTGCAGAGTGAGAGAAAATTTGTCATGTATATGATGGCTCTGTGATTTAGCAGGCAGCTGATATGCCATTGCTCAAGGGCATCTCTAAGCCTTTCTCTTGGCTATTCCAAGGCTAGCTGACCAAGATGATCTGTGTTTACAGCTTGATATAGAAAGAAAGGGTAAAAACAAACTTCACTCCCCTTTACTATGGTGCATGGTACAAACAACAGATTACAAACTTGAGGGACCAACTACTGATTTCAGGTGACTTTGATGGATGGAATCAAGACTGTACTCAATGTTATAGCCCTTTAATGCCTTCATGTGCAACATCCATATTTAGGTTAATAGGAAAACCCTAGAAAAGGCATTTAATTTTCATGGAAAATATATGGTGTTTCTTTACACAAGCATTGTCTGCGAGTATCTAAGGTCAGCTCAAAGTTTGGCTTCGTAACTTCTTATTCTTCAACTCATCAGCACGTCTAAAACCTTCAGGCCCATGTCCCTTTGATCATTTCATACTTGGACCCCCTCCAACACATTAACTTTCATCTAAAGCTTACAGCTTCTTGGCAGCAATAACACTGTTTACTTTAACCTTGCAAAGGCTTCAAGAACTGATGATAAACCAGCATGTTTCCATATCTTCTTTGCTTGGAAATGGAAAAGTCCTTTTCTCTTTACTCAGTATTCAAGAGTCCTGTAATAGGATACTAATGTTGGTATCCTCTATTTAGTGTCAGAAATCAGTGCATTTGGTAAGCAAACATACAAAAGTAAGTTGACATCATTGATCTTTTCTCACTTCTAAGAGAAAACACCAAGCATGGCATTGTTTTTGCAACTAGAAAATGTCTGTGATGGATAGCAATTATCAGACAAAATGAATTATTTCAGGTTCCATGTGCATACCATGTATTTCAAGCTAAGCAGTATCCACACATGTCATGAAATGAAGTTGATAATCTGTTCCAATTAATTTCTTTAACTTGGTGCTACAATGAATGCTAAATTGACTCATTAAAGTAAAAATGTCCAGTTTTAAGATTTGCACAAAATATTGCTCGTGCTTTTTTCCCCAGCAACCCCCATCTCAAAGTCTGAAGCCTCATGTGGCTTCATGTAGCAACAATTCCCCATGTTCTGTACTTTCACACAAGGGTTGAGGTTCAACCAGGTGCTCAGCCCAGTCTGCACTGCTGTTACATTTTCTAGATCAGTCTTCCAGATCCCTAGCTAATTATCATCATCATCTTTACAGATTATCTTATCAAAGGATAACTGTGTCAGAAGATAATCTTTTGAGGGGATAACTGTTACCACAGGATCATCTTATCTTGAGATAATTGCATTACAAGACTCAGAACATCAGTTCCAAGAATATGGTACATTTTCAAATTAAATAATGTATATCCTTAAGTTTCAAAGACATATTAATGTATATGATGTTAGTCCACATAGCAGTGGAAATTGGCATAGCACAATTGTGTTCAAGTCTCTGCAAAATATCCTATGCAAAATTGTTTAGGAAAGAGGATTCTAGTGAACAACATTTTTGATAGTACAGTATATTAGAGAGAAATAATCTTTAGTGCTCCCCTTTATAGCTTTTAAAACTTTGCATTAAAAGCACCTCCTGCGTTAGAATCCACAGGCATTACCCTGCATTAACAGTTTTTATTAGTAAATACTGCACAAGACAAATTGTAACAAATTGTAAGCCTCATGGCATTGTTCACAGGTAAGACAAGAGAATCCTCCATTTTTAGGGGTAGATTAAGGCTTGATTCGTCACAAATCACAGTAAAAAATTCCCACAAACACTACAGCCTGTTAAGATGTTAGCAAACATCTAGCTGTTTTCAGTGTCTTTCTCAGTCTGTCAAACCGTCACAGATAATGAAATCATAGTAGTGATGGAATTAGAATTCAGGAATTTGGATCCTAAGGTCTCATCTGTTTTGATATAGTCCTAAGTGCAGAGCCAATAACATCACACCTGAGACTTTCTTTTTTTTCTAGACAAAGAGACATTAATTTAGCATTCTCTCCTGTCTCTGGACCTGTCACTGCTCTTTTTACTATACATTCCATAAGCTTGTAACCATTTAGTTATCAATAATTACTTCAAAAACATTGGAGACAGCTTTTTCCTCCATACTTTCACAATGACTCTCTCTGTGAGTAACAGTTTCTGGAATAACAAATTAGAAATGGCAGTATTCGTTGATATGAAACCAAAATGATACTACTCAAAAGCTACCTCCTCTGACTACACAGGATTATTTTTGTAAGTACCCATGGAAGTCAGTCAGGATTCTGACAGTACTCTGACAATCCTACACATACTAGCTGAGATAGTTATTCTGGCCATTCGGTTGATAGCTGTTCTTTCATACTATGCATGAATGTCAGATGTTAACCACTGATGAACCTTTACACCACCTGAGTCCAGCTTTTAATTTTTCTTCTGTTTTTCTAGTTTTATTTAGCAGCACTTTACATTAGCTACACTGCTTTTACATTTATTTTTATGGATGTTTAGAAAAACAACCTTATCCTTCTTTGTTTTAACCATTTTCCGCTGGTTCCTATTTCCTTTTATTTCATCTAGCCAGCAGTATGAATGCCATGCTGGGCTTTACTAATTGATGCTCTCCATTTCTACCACAGCCTTCACCTGTTCTATGACAGCTGCCTACTTTCAATTTATTTGGAGATATTCTTTATTCTTTCCCCCCCTGACCTTCATGACCCTATTTGTGCTACTGCAAAAAGGAGATTGTCCAACATCCATGAATCATCTCCACTCAATATTTTCAGATAGTACAATTTGAAATCTCAAGAGGCAATACTCAGCCTTCGCGAATCACTATGTGTGGCTTCTGTCTTTCCCCTGACACATAGAAAGTACCATTTTCCTACATGATCAGTATTCCTAACTGCTGTAATTTATTATCTTGTAATAATATGGGAAGATTAATTAGTCTGGGAAGAAATATAGTGCTGCCTGAATCTTATACAATTGTAGTCACAAACCTTAAAGGTACTAATAAATCCCTGACAGACTATTGAAATATCACTTGCACTTATTTGGAAAACCACTGCTTTCAAAGCAGGGTTAGCTTGCTTTAGTTATCCAAACAAAACTAAACAAAACAACAACAAAAAAAACCACTCCACAACCAACCAACCAAAAAACCAAATAATATTACCTTCTTGGTTTAGAAATAAAGCTTGAAGATGAAAACATGGAATTCCTATCTTAAAGAGACATAAAAATAAGTTAAGATTGGGATGCAGTTTCATGGTGTGTTAGAACTGTTCTAATATAGGCAGTGTCTGAAGAGGAGGTCTTGCTCCTCTTCTACTCCTAATCATGCATCCTGTCTTCCCCCTGGGGTCACTCCTAGCAACTATGTATTTTACAATGACTTGGTTCAGACTTCGTTGTGCATCCACACAGGCTGATCCTATGTATCCCATAGCCAGGATATCTGTTACAGAAGCGGGGGCAGGCTGGCATGCTTAGCTGTCAGAGAAGACATTACCTCTGTAAGCAAGATCAGTTTAAGAATTATGTCAAACTACATTCTTATTTTCCCTACAGTGTATGTTTCAGATAAGATCTTTGTTTGCAGGGAACAGGATTTGCTCTTTGCAAAACAGTAAGAGCTTTCTCTACAAAAATTTAGGTCTCCAATTAAATACAATGGCAGAGAGATAATTACATTACTAACCTACAGCTGTTTTAACATGAGTTAGTTTAGTCTGCATTTCAGCAATAGTCATTTTGCATTACCAATAAACTCTTTCTGTGCATGATTAGCTGCTATTAGTCAGATTCCTTTCATGTACTGATAATTTATCAATGTTAGCACACTTATTTAAAGACACTGAAATGTATTCATGTTCCAGAGGGAGTCAGAGAGAAAGGTATCTGGGTCAAAGGTTCCTATATATTGATACATATATTTTTTCACTATAATATGTTGGAGCTTTTTGTACTCTCACAAAGAAGAGAACCTGTGCCAAACCTCATCCTTAATCTAAAAAATCCTGAAGATACTTTCCAGATAGACCTATACACAGAAACTTAAAGGCCTCTCAACCTATACTAACTGCAACTGGATTTTCAGATGTCCCCATACCCTGAAAATCAAAACTAATGAAAGTTGAAGACTTTTCAGTTTAAAAAGTAAATTTTCTAACAGAATTTTTCTCCATCCTTCCTAACACAGTCCACAGAAAACCACAGGTCTGCAGAAGATTCCTATAATACACACTGCCCCTCAAATCCAGAGACTCTTTGGCAGTCTCCCTTTTTCTGTCCTGTTCCCTTTCAGACAGGAAACTTTCCACAGGTATTTTCTCCCTATCATTATTCTATGATACCTATTTTGCACTTGTTAAAATACAGTTGTATACATCTATATGTGATATATTAGAGTCAGGTAATTCCTAAAGGTGCTCCTGCTAGAAACAGATGTTTTCAGAGCAGCCTTTATAGGCCAATAACAAATAATAACTTCACAGAATATTAGAATCTGACTTGGAAGGAATCTCCAAAGGTCATCTAGTCCGATCCCCTCTGCAGTCAGCAGGGGCATCCTCAACTAGGTCAGGTTGCCCAGAGCCCTGTCGAGCCACACCTTGAACATTTTCAGGGATGGAGCCCCAGCCACCTCCCTGGGGAACCTGTTGCGATGTGCCACTATCCTCGTGGTAAAGAACCTGTTCCTAACATCCAATCTACATCTGCTCTGCTCTACTTTGAAGCCACTGCCCCTGATCCGATCACTATAGGCCTTTGTAAACAGTGTCTCTCCATCCTTCTTGTAGTCCCCCTTTCAGGTATTGGTTTACACAAGCCACTACCTTAGATGAGAGCACAGTTTTTCAAATGAAAGAGAAAAAAAAGAGAAAGAAAAGAATTTTTCTGGGCGTTTTCATTTATGACTTGAGTACTTTCAAATGATCTCTCTTACTTGCAAATTATCTCTGCAATATGAAAAGAGGATTTCTGATACTGTGTTTCTTTACTAGAAAATACCATGTTGATTTCCTCTTACTTTGATGTCTTTTCCAAACAATGCACAGTTCATTCAGCATGCTTTATGAGGTTTGTGTACGCTAACTGATGGAAATTGAGGTTGTGAAATGTAGACCAGGAAATATTAGAACTAAGACTTTGTTGGGACAATTGCTGGATGTTGAACACTTGAAGAATAAAAGAGTTAAAAACCAAAGTGCTTGGAAATATTTAGCAAACTGTTTAAGACTGACAGCTCTGCTTTACAAAATCTTTAAGTGTTCATTATTTAAGTGGATTTCACCGAATGTCTTTGATCACATTTTGTAGAATAAAGCTTTTGCAAAGCCCGCATCCTGATTGTTTATTTACACAATATTAATATTCAGGCAGAAGGATCATGGAAGCACAGTTAATTAAATATAAATTAATGTGGTGGAATATTTAATTATCTATTCTACACCTCACAACTAATGATTATGTAAATGCCTTGCATTTAATCATGTTCCCAGGAAATTAACTTAATGGCCTTCAACAAATGAACATTTTGTATGCGTTGCAGGACACTTTATCTAAATTTTAACAGCCTGGTATTAGTTTCAGATAATAACATGATTACACAATTTGGAATGTAAATGTATAGAATACTTTTGTTTTCTTGGTGTTTTTACTTAGGAATTTAAAGTGGAATATAAGGCTATTTATACAACTGCAATTCTGAAGTTCTGTGTTCTAGGTTTTGGCCAACATTTATTTCCCCAGTTTTGCTTTCAGCTCATTGTCAATGCTCTCTTTCACTCAAGCGCACACAGACTGTTCCTGGAAAGAAGAACTGGCAACAAGAGGGATACAAAAGATACATGAAAGAGCCTCGCTATACACAGAGCTCCTGCTGAGGTGCCCAAATTCAGGTTCAGTAACAAATATCTAAAGCTATCCAGAGCAGAAATGTGGATCTGTTTGTATCAGAAAACGCCTGTACCCTTGTGTAAATGAGGGCTGTATATGCATGCTTCTGGTTGATAGCTAAAGCAGTATTTATGTAGAAAATCTCCAGATTTTTTTTTACTTTTAAAGATATTAGGCACCCCTGCTTCAGCCCTGGAACCCAGAATACTTTTGACTGAATTATGTAATCAAACAAGTATCCTTAACCATCACTAAGGTACATACCAGGTATAGATTTAATATGCACTCCAATTTAAGATTAATCTTTAAGAGCTCTCCTTCTCAAACACAGAAAAGTGAGGGTTATTTGGGGTTTATGCAGAATCAAAAACTGGAACTGATGATTATTTGTCATTTGTCTGTAGGCTTAGTAGTGCCTGTGCAGACTGCCAGACACTGCTTGTCCCTATTACTGACTTCCTTGCTTTTGCAGAACAATTACAGGCAGAAAAAGCTGAAGTCCTATTCAAAGCCAGTGGAAGCCACCAGGAAATGTTATGAAGTCCAAACAAAATAATAACAAGGAGATGTCACATTACCCTTTATAGCTTCAGAGCATTTTACATACTTACAAAAGCAACACAACTCCAAGTTATACAGCTGGGTAAATTTGACCAAGTAAGTGGTAAATGGTGTTCAGGAAGAAAATCAGACACTATGCAAATAAAAGTTTCATCCAAAAATAGAAAATTAAAGTTTTCAAAAGTTATTATGGCATTTTGATATAATTTAAATTGTTTCATTTGTGAAATAAGGAAGAGAAAGAAGGCTTAAGAAGATAGAATCTCTGTTCAATTTACAAAGAATGAGAGAAAAAGAAATGCCTAGCTCTGACCAGGTACATGAATATAAGTCATAGATTTGCTTATCCATAGTGCTGTATTTGCTAATCACCACTGTAATTGTTCTCAGAAGAAAGGGCATGGAAAAATTTTATAGAAAAGAAAAATCTTTGAGCAATTTACCCATCCTGAAGTCAAGGAGAAGAAAGTTTAGATATTTAAGATAGATAGATATTTAAGATATTCAGCTAAAAAAAAAAAATCCAACCAACCAAAACCCCACCAGTAGTATGTCTCCATTTTAAAGAAGAAATTCTACCCAGTAAGTCTGTTTTGCTCTGGATTGCTAACATGGGATTTTTATAGAGTAAAACTTTGGGATTGCTTTCATAATTTGTCTGAGAAAACTAATATTGAGAGCCTATAACTGAGCTCCAGAATGGGGTATCAGATCAGAAGTAGCAGAACCAATGTCTGATACATGACAGGACAACTGACTTGGCCCTAGTGGCAGTTGCCTTCACTATCCTGTAAGAGAGAGACAAAGGACAGCCACTGTAATATCACCAAATACTGTGAAATGAGTGAAATCAAACATTATTTGGAGTGATATATACCACAAAGTTTCAGCTAGCCAGCCAATTAGTGTACTGAAGATGTGCTCATTGTCCTTCTAGAACCTGGTATTACATTTCACATGTTCATGTATACACCTTTGAAGTCTCTTGAGAATAAGAAAGGAAGCAAGGGTTGAAAAGTAAAAGACAAGAACAGCAATTATCTACAAGTACACAGCTATGTAATGTATATACAATCTGATAAACTGCACAAAGGAAGTTTTTTGAACTCTAACACACATTTTACCCAAATTCTTGGATGCTGAAGATATCATTCCCATTATTAAACACAGTACATGTTAAAATGTTTTGTGCTTTAGATCCCTAAGAGGTACATATTAATTATGATTCACTCATCATAACTGTCATCCAAAAATCAGTTGAATAATCACAGTGAAGTGCACCCATAAAAGTAAGTTGATCAAATTAAAATTAATTACTTGACATTGTGTTCTTTGTTTGGCATGATCATTTACAGTCCTCATCTGCCAGGTTATATTCCTGTCTCTCAAGTAGGTGTTTATTTGCTTCTGCAAAGGAAATGAGTGATGTTACACTGGGTACCTAAAGTTCAGAATACGACATGGGGGTTTTGTATCTCTCATTTATCTTGCTGGTTACCATCAATTTATCAATCTTCCACCGGGTAAAAGTCCTATAGTTTATGTTTCCTTTCTTGTTTCTTGTTGCTTTAATTGTTTAGACATGAAAATAAATGAGATGATCTATAACTGGAAGCAATATATTTTAATACATCTCTGCATATAATGGTAAGATTCTGTATCAGTATGTGATAGCAGAAACCTGTACCATGTATAGAAACCAAAACCACAATGAAAGAATATTCCTCCATGCTCTGTAAAACACTCATTACACTGTAGCTGAACCACAATTCATGAGTTGAAGCAGGTTTCATAAACTCCCTATTAGACTAATGCATTCTTCAGAAGATGACCCATTTATGTTGAACATTCCACTTCCTTTTTCTTCATCTCTGCTGTCGTCCCCTTAAAATTCCTCTTGATCTCCTTTCCCAGACTTTCACCCTGCCCTTCTTTTTATACTTATCCAATGGAGAAAACTGAGAACTAAGAAAGTAGAAGCGGCTATAAAGTTTGTTAGCAAGGTATGTAGAGAGGAAGCTCTCAGGGTAGAGTGCTGAGGAGGGACACTAAGGGAAGTTAATTAAGTCTCTGCAACCCATTTCCTGCTGCCAGGCTCCCTCTGAATCAAGATGACTGTTTGCCTTAACACATTTAGGAGAAATTAATTTCTGCTAACTAAGAGGACACAGGAGAGTGATCCAGTTACCATCATATGTGGTTATCTTTGACATCTTAGACTAAATGATCTGGCTATTTTCAGCTAAGTCAGCTAAGGGCAAATTTCAGCATCAGATCAGAACTCACACTGTGACACCCATACTGAGACACATTAATAGCTCTAGCTTTAGGTCGAGTGCACTTTTCTTTCTTTGAATGACATAGGTGTATATTCTGCTGTCTCTCCTGCTTACCATTCTTACAGCCTGGGCTCTCTTTTCCTGGCACCAAGCATCTTTAGAAACCAGATTAAATAGGATTTAGCCCAGAATCACCTGCATTGCTTCTTCAAATAGTTAGGCTTCACAGTCATAAAATAGCAACTACTTCTTGGATTATGGCAGCACATTCTTGAGCCCATGTAATCTTAAAACACACATTGCAGAGCTCTAATTTTCACTGACTGCCAGACATCTGTTTATATTTATGTAGTGTGTTGACATTTCAGATGTCCTGCAAAGACTTTCACATTGATTTGGACAGAACAGCTCACAATTTAAAAAAACTAAGTTATGTGAAAAGCCATTAGAGCATGCCTCCAGTGTGATTTTCAGAGAGGAGGTGAACATAATTCTGTACTACCCCATAGCCTTTTACATTTTTGAGAATAAGATGAAGGCCAGACTTCTCACAATGTTTAGCTTGTGTGTGATTCCAGTGCACTTGAAGACATAGGTAAATACTAAGAGATTTTAAAAGCACAAGAA
This sequence comes from Melanerpes formicivorus, assembly GCF_026170545.1. Lineage (NCBI taxonomy): Eukaryota > Metazoa > Chordata > Aves > Piciformes > Picidae > Melanerpes > Melanerpes formicivorus. The sequence continues at coordinate 1,095,646 of NW_027142411.1, forward strand.
TTAGGTCAGTGCTGAGCACCTTTGAAAATCTCTATTAAATCAGCAGCTCAGTCCCTACTCACTTAAAGAGCCTCAGGATCAGATTTCAAAGATGAAGTCCTTTCTATCCTTTATGGGGTTTTTTACTGTTTAGGAAAAAAGTTTCATAAAGAAATGACTGCTGAAGCGGAAAAAAAATCAGTTGAATATTTGTTTCACTTTTTGTGCTAATAGCTTTTTCCCTTTTCATTTCTTTATTAGTTGATAAATAATTGTAATACTTGAGCAGTCAGTGAATTCACTTTATTAACAGTTCAAACATAATGTGGAACCAATACATTTAATGTTAGTTATTAACCTTCTGTAAATTCAAGCTGCATTTTGCTCACTTAATTAGGTAAACTACATTGGTTCTCTCTTACTGGTTCCTCTCCTTAATATGAGAGCAGTAAAAGCACCATAGGGTGCTTTGTATTTTAAAAAATGCATTAGATTACTATGAATTCTAAACTGCTTGTAATTTTTTTTCACCCTCACTATTCTTACTCAAGATTTCTTCACTATAAAATATGTGATCCTTAATGTAACCCTTTAAAAAAGTGACTGCACCTAATCTGTAACTAATTAATTATCAGCATAATTCTGTTCTAGTGACAGTTATTATTTAAGAAAGCTTTATAATGCAAATCATGGCATTACATTTCTATTCAAGTGATGCCTACATTTAAAAACTCACATAGGATATTGCCTTAGAATCAAGTCATGATGAATCTCTCTTTTTTCCCCACCTTTTACTCTGTCCTTTACAGTTCTCTTATTCTTTTGAAATGGAACAAAACGTTGCTAATTTGGCTCAAGCCACTCTCCACTTCATGGCATTTTCCTCCGCCAGTCTCAGCGCAGCCTGACTAGATCAAGCTATTGAATGTAAAGCTAGAGAGCATTTCACTATACATGAAAGGAAGGAAGATCATGCTGGGACAGTCACCTTCAACATCACGCATTCAGTCTAAATTTACAGTAATAGACTCATACTTGGAGAGTGCTTGCTGTGTTTGTTTGCAAACTAGTATGCAGTACTTACAAGTCTGTGGTTTTATTGACATATTCCTTTCCTTTCCTGTGGTTTTTAATTGAAACCCCCACTGCTCAGCCTAGCTCCTGGAAGTCAGAGAACAGAAGTTTTGCATTTAGTTTAGCATTTAGACAAGATGAACACACACAGTAGCATTCTGCCGGCCGATAATGAAATCCATAGTTCAGGGTTGTTGGGGGGTTGTTTTGATTAAGTAAGACTGATGAGATGTGTGAGGAATTAGCACTATGAAATGATATGAATGATGGAAAAAAATATCTTAATGTGCAGATCAGCATGTGATTAAAACAGCCATTTTAATATCACTGGGTCACTTAGAAAAATATTTACTAGAATTTGCTTCCGGCTGCTGCACACACATTGCTGACTGCATGTCTGACTCAAGTATTCAGTTCATAGACCATGATCTATGATGTATTAGTAAGCTTGGCTAACCAAGGCTAGTTTTCCATTCTGGTCACTATCTGGATGAGCTAAGAGTGTGCCAAGTGTAGTCCTGTGTATCATAAGGAAGTTATGACTTACTTAAAAGCATGCAGTCTTCTTTACAAGAATGAAATAATAGTATGTTAGTTATTAACAGAGTAACAAAATGCATATGCAAAACTGAGGTAAACTGATAAACAAAAGTCATGTGAAACTAAAATGGCATTTCCAGGCCCAGACATATCACCTGATTTACACCTTTGCTTTATGACAGGAGTTAAAATGCATTGAACACATTGGTTAGCAGTACAGCTTTCATTTGAAAAAGCCCACAAGGCAATGCAAGTAACACACAACTACAACCAAAACTGAAAATTCATGCCTCCCAGTCAAGACTTAAAACTAGCTGTGACTCCTGAAGGCTTTCTAAGTATGGGGCTTGTCCTTAGAGTAGTTCCATTGTAAAACCTGTGTGGCATGAAGCAGGACTGTCAGCTACAGTTACATGTCTATTGCTAATGACAAAGTAAGCATACATTATTGTTGTTATGTTGCAGAAGCAATTAATTTCTTCAGTTGTCACTATACATACAGTCTGTGCCTTATTTGTGATTCTAACACAGTCAACCTGGATAAATCTTTTACTGAGTTTCCTACTCCTCTGAATAATGAAACCATCTCCCTGTGCTTTATAGGGTGACAAAGACCACCTGTTGCCATCCAGATAATTCATGCATTCAGTAGACTACATGATCCTGGCCTACAAGATGTCTCATTTCCTCCTGCGATGAAATGAAGAGACTTGCTCACCTGTATTCAAATACGGATTGAACCAGCTTGCCTTGGACACAGATGGGAAATAGATTCTTACAAGTATTCCTCCCGTTGCATTAACACCCTTCAACCAAGTAGCCAGCAGAGTCTTTACAGCACAGAAGTTCTGCATGAAAAAAACAACAGCCACCAGCATTTGTCAAATGTCTGTCTGTTAATGAATAACATAAAAGAGCCCATGTTCCTCAGTTGTAAATAAGAGAGAACACAGAAGTGTGAAAAAAACTCTGATAAAGAAACAATGAAATATTAATAAAGTTGTGTAGGAAGCCTTGCTAGGTGAGGAATTAGACAAACACATTCCTTGCTTTCTTTATCCTGCCATGGGACCATGCCTTCATGATATGGTATTCACCTATGGGGGAAGAAACACACACAAAATCCGTGACAAACAACCCACAGCTTTAGAGCCCTGTTCATCCCACAGACCACTGCACAATTAAGGATGTTACAAGCATAGAAACATCTCAGTGAAAAACTTCCTGCTTGATCTGTGACTGGAAATCACATATATTCCACGCTGATAAACCTTAACTTCCTTTTGTGCTTGTAGTTTTAATCATAACTAAAGAACTGACATGACCAGAAGTAAGTGATAATATTACAATTGTCAAAAGATCCTCCAGCACCAGAACAAGAGGACACAGTCTCAAACTGTGCCAGGAGAGGTTTAGGTTGGAGGTGAGGAGAAAGTTCTTCACAGAGAGAGTTGTTGGCCATTGGAATGTGCTGCCCAGGGAGGTGGTGGAGTCAGATCCCTGGAGGTGTTCAAGAGGGGACTGGATGTGGCACTTGGTGCCATGGTTTAGTAGTCATAAGGTCTTAGGTGACAGGTTGGGCTTGATGATCTTTGAGGTCTTTTCCAACCTTATCGATTCTATGATTCTATTTTCACAAAGAGTGTCTGCTTCTCGAAGTGACAACACGTGATGTTTACAGTTACTAGAAGGAATGGTGTGCAGAAAGGTTCTTGTTTATACTTGCTCCTGTGGAGACCAAGTTCACTGCCAAATGTTTTGTATGATGTTGGGGTGGGGGGTCGGTGAAGTAAGAGATGGCACCTGTGGGGAAGAGCTGACAATTCAGGTGACCCTACACTAACCAACAAAGGATTCCATTCCACATATGTCATTGTACTGAGGGATCACTGAGGGGGCAAGCCTCTTCTTCAATGGCTGGTGTCTGAGGAGCACAATTCATGTGTTCCCAAATCCAGTTACAGAATCCAGCTCTGGAATCTGGTTTCCATCTGCCACTGAGTCATGGTTACCCCACCCTTAACCCTTGATAGCACATGTTCAAGGAAGGCACCTGATGCCAGTGCTTGCCAGTGTATTCTTTTACAGCTAGAGGAAAAGGCTGTGATGGATGAATTACACAGTAGCTCTGCATGCAGTAACTATGAAAGAGACTCATAGGCTGTTCTCCTCTCCAGTGATGTCCCTTTTGTCTGAGCCATGCTTGCCATTCTTCTGTTCACCATTATTGTATGAATCTCCACAGCAAAACCAGTACTGGGAACTGGTTTCTTATTTTTCTAAATTTCTTTAGCTGTGATAGTCACAGTCAACTGCAAACACCCTCATGGCATGTTAGAGTTAAATCCCAAGTATTCTTAATTTAAAAATTATTAGCATACTACATAATTAATTAGACTTTTACACTTCAGTGAATTTTGGTTCCCCAAAGAAAAGCAAGCATAGAGAATATAATTTGATTCAACTTTTTGTCAAGGTTTAATCTACCTGAAACATTGTCATATTTCATGGGAAGTATAAACTGCTTAGACCCTCTCAGAATTTTCTTAGTGGGAACAACAGATATTTATTTTAATGTCAAAATAAACCAAGTCGTTTAAAAATAATGCTTTATCCCTTCCCAGTTAAAACCAACCCAATAAACAGGACATAAAATACATATATATTTTGATATTATATATTCAGGATGTATTCAAGTTGTCAGTATGTAAAAGCTTATGACAGAAGTAGTAGTTCTAGCAGAAATAATTAAACACTTCAAACACAAAATGAGAAAGGTGAGAAGAGTGAAGAAAATAACTGTCTTAAAGCTGCCTACAATCTGCTAAGGGTACTTAATAGTCTGGATTGTTCACTTAACACTGGGCATTTGAGGAGTCTGTGCAGCTGAAAAAGGATGTTTTCTATTTAAAGCAATAGTAAGAAGAGCTAAGAGCAAAAATCTCCTCCAGCCTTTGGTATTCCTGTACTGATCTCTCCATTAACCATGATAACCAGAGACTACAAATTTCAGATGATTCAAAAGTTCTTATTCCATTCTGCTTCTAGATTTGACATACCTCTAAAATGTGCCTCTGAATAATGCTCATCCCTAAATAGTCTCACTTTCAAATGCAGTTATGTAGACAACACCACAGACATGCACAGGAATATTCCAAAACTTAAAGCAATCTAGACATGTTCATGTTATGCTCAGCCCAAGCTGATCAAGTTCTCCTAGTCCTAGATGCACAAAGTAGAGGAGTTCAGAAGCATTTGAAAAGTTCCCTGCTGAGCCATCTGGGGCTGCAAGAGTGAATGCTGAGCCTTCTAGCAAACCTTACCAGGCACACTTCCACTCAATGCAGGTTTGGGTGTCCTTGCAATGCTCTTCTAGTTTCAGGAACACTGAATACTCTAAGCTGGCCTTCTGCAGGATGTGGTTAAGCCAGTAACTGTTCAATATTCCATCTTGTAGAACTGGGGCTTAACACTTGCTTCTCTGTAAAGGGTTTTAAGGCAAAGAACATCAGGTAAGTGCAAGCCTCGTTACCTAGTGTTCACCATACCAAAGAGGCTGTCCAGCCAGACAAAATGGATGGATAGATGAAAATTCCTGTGTCATGTACACAGAATGCCAGGTGAGATATGATGAATCACTGGCCAGAAATACAGTAGATGCTTCATTCCTGTAAACACTCAGTGTCAGGCTGGACAGTTCTGTGAGCAGCCTGATCTAGTTGAAGGTGTCTCTGCTCATTGCAATGAGGTTGGACTAGATGACCTTTGAAGGTCTCTTTCCAACCCAAACTATTCTATGATTTTATGAAGAAGAGTTTATACAAGGGCAGAGATATATGGATCATAGTGATACAATAGACACATACATTGTAACTTAAAGAATATTGAGGTGCTGGACCATGCCCAGAGAAAGGCAACAAGGCTGGTGAGGACCTGTGAAGAGCAGCTGAGAGAATAAAAAAAGTCTCAGAGGAAGAAATATAGCCACAATTTTAATGCAGATTCTTATACCAAAAAGCATTTAAAAGACAATTGTCTTTTCTTGGAAGTTATCATATTTCTGAAATGCTGTTCAACAATCTTTCCACAGAAAATAGGCATCTATAGAAGCAACCAGGAAAATATTTTTTAGCAGAAAACAGCTAAGCTAAAAAACCAAAGTTCTTTCTCTGTGGCTTTTTTTCCTTCATTTTTGTATCTTCATGTGCTTTGTCATGCAGTGGAGCATCTTCAATAACAGGGGTAATGAGTGCCCCCCTTCTGCTTCCTCTTTCCCCACATAGCTGTTTGATAACTTTTGGGATATGGGATGTGTTTGTTGTGCAAAACCACTGGTGTGGAAAAAGGGTAAATTTTGTCTCACCAATACATTTTTCAAAATAGCACTGATGCCTTTTAAAAACACTTTACAAACTTGTCCTGGAAAGCCTGTTCCAAGGCCTTAAGAGTCAGCAGCAGAGTAAGAAAGCTTGTTCAGAGGAAGGCACCTAAGCTGAGCTCAGAGCTCATATTCCAGGCTCTCCTTCATTTCTCAGCAAATATACTTTCTCTAATAAATTCAGCTCAGCCCCTCTGTATTGCTATTGCCATATTCTTTGACAAGGCAGCCAAAAAGTTGTTAAAGAACAATCACACACTTGAAAAGAAAGCAAGATAGACCTTAATTTGGCCTATTTTCAGTGACATGCTGCAGCAAAGATTGCGGTAGTATTACAATGTTATTTCAGGTCATGATAGCTTCAAAATCATTTATTGTTAATAAAAGCACTATGAAAAGTTGCTACTGCATGTGCTTAGTAGCCTTTTTATAAAGTTAATGTCTTCACTCTGTCAGAGCCACTTATAAAATACAATAAATGATACTTGTCTATAAGGTTAACTAAATCCTACAAAATTTACTGGGTTTAAGTTAGATGAAGCTAGTATAAAATCAGTAAGGCAGTGTATCTGCTTTGTCTTTATTGCAGGCAACAGTTTAGGTTTTTAGCTCAATTTGAAAATAAAATGAGTTTTCACTTGGCATGTCAAGCAGCATACAGAATATCAGCAACAGCAATTATTAAGGAATTAAACATACAACATGTAGGTTTAGCTTGGTAAACCTGATGTCAGATGACATTTGCTCAAATCAGGATGCCACTGTATCCAGCATACCAGGCCTTATGCAAAAGCATGGAAAAGAAATGAAGAAAATTTTCACACACACTTATTTACTTTGCATTTGGTGTTGTGGCTTCACTGGCTTCAACACATTTCAGAGGAGCTACTCTAAAACTCTTAAGAGTTCTGAAAGTGTGGTTTCCATACGTGCCAGCAATCTGACAGGGTTTTTTTCACTCTGTGAACCAGGTGAGTTTTATCCTCTCCACATTTTTCTCCACTGGTGTGTGAGGTACCAAGTTCAGGAGCAATGAGGAAGTAGAAATGGAAATTTCTTAAATGCAAGATTCCTGGAGACGCCGTATCCATAGATAGAGAAACCACAAAATTACTTTTCTCCTAAGGTCTCTAGACTTGGGAAGCTGTTTCTGTTGGCAGAGGACAAATAAGGCCATGGCAAAAAAAACAAACAAACAAACATCACAACCAAAAACCAACACACAACCACACAGAAAAACTAACCCAGAGTATCATGATGTCATTGAAAGCAATGGTGCAATGCTGGCAGTGAATTACTGCAGAAGGTAATGATTTTGTGAGACACATTGCCATGGCAGAAGATCTGGTGAGGCAACTCTGCAAGTTATGTTCAAGCAAAGAAGTTGATATTTAAAAACTTTGTCCCACAGGAAACAGAGTTTAATTTTGGCCACTGCTGTTTGCTTTTGAATGAAGTTGAATTTGAAATGCTAGCAGAAATGGAACCTGCCTAATTCATGTGATGCTAACTTTTACTGGGTCCTACTCTTTACACACGAGATGTCCTTCCTGGGAAGGAGGAAAGAAGGATGGCCTTCCTTAGAAGGATGACTCATGAAATGGTATCTTGGATATCACTTAAAATTGGAAAGTTCACTCCAGAGAGAAAGAAAAACAGTTTTTTCAGGACTTGGCTCTTCTTTTGTGTGTTTAAAAAATAATCTCTATCTTATGAAAGGCTGTCTCACTAACACACATTCTGCAATATACCCTGGCAGAAAACATTTTGAAGATCAGCAACTTAATTACAGATCTATCAAAGAATCACAATAATTCAGAGTGAAAAAGGCTTAGTATACCACTTAGGTCTGCTAATGCAGGAATTTCTCTGGAGCATATTTATTCTTCATCTACTTCTCAGGTCCATTTCAAAATGTATATAGATGGGTTTCACTAATATAGCAGCTTCTCTGCAGCATATTCATTCCTCATTTGTTTCTCAGGTCCATCTTAAAAATGGATACAGATGATTAATGCATTAGCTTTGATGGTGCAGAAATATGCATAGCAGGAGGCTTTCTTTGCCTCTCTTGAAATATATTTTCAGTTTTAGGTTATCTTGTTACACAGATTGTATTTATTCATCCTCAATGTACTTCATTTAACTCTCTAGCACTATTCAGAGAATAAAGTCTTTACATAATGCTGTTAGTAATATCTCTCCTCTGGTTCTTTAATAACCTTCATGTGTTTGTAGACTGTTAAAACATTTTTCTTGTTGAACTAATTCTCTATTAATTAATAATAGAATAAAATATTTATCCAAAACCCTTCAGAGTGTAAGCAAGCAGAGATGTGCAAAAGAGCAGAGCAGCAGGTATGCACTAAGGTATCACTCAAAACAAATAAGATTGACTGAACACTCCCTCAGTGTCTCTTTTATTGATTATTTCAGAAGCATTAATATGTTCAATGATTTGATAACAGTAAATGATATCAAAGATGGTCTAATCAAGATGTAACTGTTAAGCCAGCATGGAATAGGAAAGTGGTTTATGAGCTAATTTTCATAGACACCAGTTATCTGGTTTGGGTTATTTCTTTCACTTGCAAGGTTGTTCTACCAAAATGATTTTCCAGGAGGCTGGTGACAGTCTCATTTTTCACTATCAAGTCTGCATTATCAATTGCATTCTCTCTTATTATAAAGCTGTCTGTTCCAACACTCCACTATGATATCATTAGGGGGAAATAGCATCATGAAATACTTGCAACAATGAAATAATAACATTTCTATAAATACACTTTCCCAATGCAGTATGTCAAAAGCAAATAATTTTGAATAATAATAGCTGACGTAGCAGAGAGTGGAGGGGAGAGATGAAAATATGGATATAACAGTTCAGTCTTCAGCTCTTCTCCAGACACTTGGGCTCCAGTATCCAGAAAAAAGATGCAGTCTGGGAGGTAAATGACCCCTATGGAGCACAGGACCTCTGATATCTGGCAGTTTCCAAATAACAAAATAGACCTTGAGGTTGCTCCAGTTTATATCAACTTTTAGCCACAGTCAGACCTTGATTTATCCCAAGGTTGAGATCTGATATCAGTCTGAGAGACCAAATACGACATGTTTATAAAACAAATAAAATGCTTATGACCTTCACTGTTCTTAATTTAAATGTCTATATAAATCAATCACATCTACAATACTTCCTGAGCCATACCAAATCACCTTCCCATGTTACGACTTCCATGTTTCTACAACACAAATTAAATTAACTCTTTATGGAAAAGAGGAACCATTATCCATCACATATTTGTCTGTGTTTGGAAGTTGAGTCCCTTCTACAAATGCTGATTTTCAGCTCACTCTGAGGATTATAATTTCCATTTGCTATTGTCTGGCAGTAGTTTTAGCTGGCAAACAGCCAGAAACATAATGTGAACCACAGCTGATTCAGTGGGCCTAGAGTAGGAGTTCATAAAGGAAAATTCATAGCTGTTAAAGACTTGTTCATAAACATGTCTGGTCTTTCATCTCACAGAGAATTGTGGGGTTTTAAAGTATTAGCACCAAATGTCAATTCAAACAATCTCCTTTTTTTAACAAAGTACCCTGCTAGCATTGTTAGACCTGCTGTGAGAATATCAGGCACCTATGAAATTCCTTCAATGAAATTCCTGAGTGCCATAACAAATCACTTTAGATTTTCTTCTTTGACTGAGACATATGGTTTCATTTTTCATAAGTTATTGACATATTCTGAAAAAAAATAACCATTTTTGGGACTAATTTTATTTCTCCAGAGACATGAACTAGTCTCAAAACTGTCTAAAAATGCTTGCAAAGAAAAGCCATGCTACAGCATTGTAAGTTACAGATTTGGAAGATTTTCAATCTTTAAAAGATTTATCAGCATGCTCTTTTCAGAAAGACTTTCATTTCTCCAAGCATTATTGCATTGTGCTAAGGGACTATGTTTAGTGTCTTGTGGCCAGGTTTTATATAAATTAGAGATATTCCTTTAAAATTACTGATAGCATCAATGAAGGAATATGAATTCTGTAAGGCAATGAATGCTTTCGTATGGGTGACTCGGGCTTGTAGCCCTGAGCCTTAAATCAGGCTCTAACACCTTTTGGTACTCCTGATTATGTATCCTATACAACATATGAGATGACATTAATGAGGCCTATGCAAACATCAGAAATGGACAGAGTAAACATGATTAATATCAAACTCATATAAAGAACATTTCTAAATATAGAGTGTAGGGCCTATAAAACATGAAAACACAGGCCTGTTAAATTAATGCTCCTGAAAAGGTGGTAGGGGTCAAAATAAGCTCTTGCCAAAAGTCTGTAACTGATACATTTATCATTGTAAACATTGTGTTAACTTGACAGTTCCAATGGTGAGGTAATAAAATTATCTTTTAACTTAAACTGTAAACAGCAAGAATGCAAGGCAACAATTTGCATTTCTTTACTAAAACACTGCATTTAAATTAGCTCAGTATTGGCTGTCAACAATGACTAAAACACCACAAGTTTGATAAGATGAATCTCTTATAGATGATGGATCCAGCTTGAGCAAGCTGGTTGTATTATTGTATCAAATGTGCATTTGATGACAAATAACTTGATGAAAACCATCCTAAGAAATAAAAACAGAAATAAAAACTAAGCCTGGTAAATATTTAAAGCTAGTATGAAATGTACCTTATTTTGTCCTAAGATCCAGTCTAAACCTGCTCAGCTTCAAACCATTCTCTCATCCTGTGCTGGAAGGCAGCTCTAAGGTTCCCCCAGTTTGTTTGAGGACATTCTAAGAAAGGTCTATTCTAACAACTGATCTTTCCTATCCCAAACTCACTCTAGTTTTCTAGTAGAGTTACACAGAGAAGAATCCTCAGCCAAACTGAGTTTTACATAACAAATGGCTCCACTGACAGAAAGCTGGAGGACTTATTCTCCCCTCAAAAAGCATTCACTTATTTTGTAGAAAAGTTACTGCCTAAAAAAAATGCCCAATTAAAAAAAAAAAAAAAAAAATTCTCCTGTGTGTGATATTCAACAGTAGAATAAAATTTCTGAAGTTCTCAGGAATGCTTTTTGATACACAGACTATAACAAAATTAGCATTCCTCCTTTTGGAGACAGTATCTGCCTGCTGAACAGCAAATTTCAGGATTCTCCAGATCTACTTTTCCTCCAGTCCTGCATACTTTTGCTCACAGCAGGTGATCTTCTACATTACTGATACTAGTTAGAGTCTTGACAGTTCCACCATTAGCACCAAACTTGGAACTCAGTTCTATTCTTCATCCAGTTTCCCATTTTGTGATCTAGAATGACCTGATCTCCAGTGTCATTGGCACAGGAACTGGAAAGAGATACTTTTTTTTCCTATTTATATTTTGGTTTTGATAATTCAAATATTTATTTTAAGCCCTATCTTGCATTCAATACCTTTTCATTTTTATATTTAAAACATGAGTATATGTAAAAAAGATTTTCTTATTCTTCTGGGATAGCTCCACTAGAAGGTTATGCAGTGTAAATGCCTTTTTATTTCTGGTTTATTTCTTTTGTTCTTGCAATACTAGATTCTGTATACTAGATTCTGTATACCTCTGTACACAAAAGGACTTGGTACATCACAGAAAATCTTTTTTAAGTTACTGGTCACCACTGATGTTAATCAAAGAATCACACAATGGTAAGGGTTGGCAGGCATCTCTGGGATCGCCTAGTCCAAACCCCCTGCTAAAGCAGGTTCACCTAGATCAGCTTGCTCAGGAATATGTCCCAGCAGGTTTTAAAAGTATCCAAGGAAAAAGACTCCACAAACTTCCTGGGCAATCTGCTCCAGTGCTCCATCAGCCTCACAGGAAAAGTTTCTCCTATGTTTAGGTGGAACTTTCTCTGTTCTAGATTGTGCCTGCTGTCCTTTGTCCTACCAGTGGCCACAACTGAAATGAGTCCAGCCCTATTCTCTTGACTCCTGCCCTCTAGATATTTTAGAGTTAACAGGATCCTCTGTCAGTTTTCTTTGTTGTTCAACTCATCTAAGAACAGACTTTTTTGTCTTACAGTGATAGGTTGATACCAATAATGACAATCCAACACTTTCCTGTTTAGACTACCACTATCCTTAGCTACCAGACCTGTTGAATATTACTTTCTTTATTCAAATGCTAGAATACTCAACTTCAGTTTTACTTAGGTCCCAGAAGTGTTAGACCCCTTACATCCATACAGTGAATATTAAAGAAGTGGATTACTAATACAGCAAAAAGTGGAAGGCTTTGAAGAAAGAAAATGTGGGGGGGGGGGGGGCAGAAAAAAGAAAAAAAGAGGTTCACACACAGCTTACATTTTCTTTATATTAAGCAACATTTATATATTCATTTTCCCTGAGCTTTACTGTATTTTGATTAGTCCCTGAAGCTTTGAAAAGATATGAAGGATATTGGTCCCAGAACACAAAGTTATACCAAATAACATCATCATCATAAAAAAAAAATCCATAACAGACTGGGGACTGTTAAAATTATCAGAGATGACTTTAAATTATTAATTCTATAATAAACCATTAATAATGAATGCAGGAAGTATTACAAAAGCTTTCACAGCATGATAATATCCAAATTTTACTTACCAGATGTGTTTTATTGATTTCCAGAACTGATAACTCAAATGTTCTATGGGAGGTATGCTGGGGAACCCATGCATACATAAATAAATAATTGCATGTGGAGTGAGCAATGCTGCTGAGGACAGCTTTGTGCACCACAGTCATTTTAATTCCTCTTTAGAAACATGTAGGCTTCAGGAAGAGTCATGCAGAAATATAGAGGTTTTATTGGGCCTGTGGTTTGTGTAGACACTGGGTTCTATTTCAGGCACCCATCTCAGGAGGAATAGTTTATATGGATATTCCAAGTGCCTCCATTTACCCTTCAGTAATTTTATTAACTATTAAAGCTACTGTACTCACCTACATCCATTAAGGGATTTATCGAAGTGACCTAATTTTCAAACTACCAGTTTGCTTATAGGTCTTGTTACAATCAAAGTCAGCTTAGCTGCACAAGATTTCTACAGTAGTAATACTGCAAGCAGAAATATAGTCCAGCTTTGACTACAGTTAACCTCAAATACATCTTGTACCACAGCAATGAGCTAGTCACACATAGCTCAACCCTGTAAAGCTCTTTTAGTCTGAAGACACAGCAACTCCATCAGTTGAGGATCTTTATAATGTTTAGTTCCTTAGGCAGAGGACATCACATCTCATCTGATATTTTGCAAAAATAATTTAGATACTGAAAAATAAGATAAGACCCTCTGGCAGAGGAAAATGAATTTCACTTTTACTTTTTTCCCCTCACACACCCAAATAACAGCAAAATGCAATCCAGCAGCCTAAGATGCCTGAAACAGTATCCAAAATACTATGTATCATACAGTGAGGGTTCCCAAAGAATGATTACAAAATATATTGCCTGGAACAGAACTGTATTTGGTTGCATCAGTACTCCTGACTGAGTCTATGATTCAATAATGCTGTGTTGTCATAAAGAAGATTAAAAATAGAACCAAACAAGAAGACTAAGTGAGCAGAGACAAACACTCAGGAGGCATGAAGATTTTTCTTAGCCCAGACAGCATTTGATATTCTCTCTGACTACTGAATCTCCTTCAGAGACAAAAAAAAAAAAGTAAAGTTATACAATTCCTTCTGCAAGTTCAAGCATAAGTGTCACATGTGGTGTATGAGAAAACCTGGTGCTTGAGAGCCAGCCAGCTAGCAGCCACGCTCCCTATGTACACATACATTTTAGTAAAAAGGCCAGTTGTCCCACAGTGAGTGATGTGTAGACCTCCCCTAACACTAGCAATAGGAATGCCCCTTCATAAACTGATCCACTCACAGTGCTCTTTTGTTTCTCCCTCTCAAGTGCCAAATTCTGCATTTGTATTTTTTTTCATTAATGAAAAGAAGATTGTTTAGAGCTGAGTAATGCTGGGAAGAGCAGCAGCATCTACCAATGTTTACTAGTCTTATTCTGAAGTGCTACAGGAGCCTTCTGTACCTAGTTCATTAAATCATGCAGGAATAAAGGGCTACAGATACTCATCCTATTCAGAGGAGGGAGAGGCCAGGAGGTAGAGAAGTGAAGCAGAAATACAGGGGCACTGGAATAAACTGCTTCACAGAAGGTTCAGGATCGTACCACAAATTCACACTCAGTTCTTGAGCACTTGGGAGGCTGAATGTTCCTGAGGGAAAACTGAAAGGTGTTTCCTCTGAATTTCCTTTTCATAGACTGCCTGGGAATCATGAACCATCTTATTTCAAATTATGAGGCCTTTAGGTGGGAATAAAAAGAGCTATGATGGGATTCCTAGACCTCTCCCAATGGCACTTCGCCTTGAAGAAAACAAAGAAAGTGGGAAAAGGAAATATTTGTTATTTAAAATACATCTTTCATATTTCCCTTCTCTGTATCAGGTGATGAGCCACTTGATAATCAAATGGCAAGAGCCTGGAGGACATTGTCTTATCTGTCTCATGCAAAACCCATTAGCTAATAAGTTAATTTTACTGAATGATCTTAAGGGTCTTTTCCAACCTTAGTGAATCCCTGACTATGCTGAAGTAGATATAAACCTCCTTTTTTCTATTGACAGTAATTCAATGACCCCCATGTCAAGGATATCCAAATATATCTGATCTATACCATTAAGTGTCTCTTAATTAAGACACTCAAGTGTATTATAAGTAAGATAAGATCTTAAGTAAGCCAAAAGATGGCTTACTTTGCCTAGTCATTAGCAGAGTGGAGCATTAGCCATGGGCTGTGAAAGAAGCAACATGTTAGTTTTCCCCCTTTTTCACAGGGATTTGTTCTTTCAGAGAGTTTGAGGTGGAAAAAGTTAGGCATTCCCCTCTGTTGCACTCAATATGTAAAGAAGGTAAAATAAGGTTGGGAATCAATACCCCTCCTTAAACACAGGAGATGCAAGGACCAGTTATGGAAGGAATTCAACTGCAGTAACCCAAAAGGGGGTGGAGGGATGGAGATGCCTACAAACTAGCTACAGAACATATGTGTCAGTATCAGTAATATTTACAGTTGAAGCTCCATGAACAGCAAGAAAGGGCACAGACACACACATTCCTACAGATTGTGTTGAAGTGACTTTAAGAGATGCTTTCAGTTTAGACTAACATGTTCTAATTTGTATTGAAAGAGACTGGAAGTGTCAGCAAGGTCATTTACCACATCTAGCAATTGAGAAGGGAAGCTCTACTTTATAGAAGTATGTTTACAGTCACAGTCATAAATTCTTGAACTTTTCCTACACAGTTTCCAAGAGCTTGTCTTTGTCCAGACTGCACAATACTATAACATCTATCATCATCAGAACATTTCTGGAGCATTTACTGATGTCAATGATTCCCTGCTTCTACCAGCATCTACAACACAGTCTAGGCAGGAAAGGTTTGCAAAGAACTGTCTGTTCGTGGATGTGTCTGAGGGAAAAAATGCTTTGTGGAAGGGACACAGGCTTAATGCAGATTTCTTCATAGTTTTCTATTGCATGGCAGTCAGGGCTGTAAGTTCAGAAGCAGTCTCCCTCTGAAGCTGTACAGATACTTTTCACTAAGGAGAAGTGGCTTAGGTGGCCCTTCTCATTGACACTGCAGCTCTCTGATGGCACTGGATTGGTAATAATTAATCCTCTATCACAGAACCAAAGCCATTGCAAACCTTGCAAATTTCTTGCAAATTCTCTGAAGCTGAGGAGGCACTGCTGAGGAGGCACATCCTCCTGTGCTGGATGAAATTATTTTACCCAAGCTAATACAGAAAGCTTTGGAAGACAACTGTAGAAATGCCTCTCCCTCGGCTTTCTAAGCAAAGTCAGAAATGGCAACAGGTGGACTCTCAGCTCAACTGCAGACACTTTCATTCCTATTTAGATTCATGTCAGGTCCTGTCATGTGTTTGCCATGTAGAAACAGAAAGCACACACAAAGGACCAGAACAGTTTGAAAACCAGAAAATAGCTTAGCTTTTTGTATCTGCTTTTCATTGGTCAGCACTGCTTCACTCCTTTGTCCTTTTTGTTACCCTGTTTTCTTCAAACTCTTTCATTTACCTTAAAGAATTACTTTTAAGGCAGAGGAAAACAGCTACTGTTGAGAGTAGAAAAATCTGGACTGTAAACACACTAAACACTGAAGAACAATGTTCACACCTATTCATAGAATCACAGAATGGGAGGGGTTGGAATGGACCTCTGGAGCTGATCTAGTTCAGCCCCACTAACACAGCCATGCCTAGATCACATTGCACAGAACAGTGCCCAGGCAGATTTTGAAAGTCTAAAGAGGAGACTCCACAACCTTGTCATCTTCGTGGCCTTCTGTTGGACCCTCTCCAGCAGTTCCCTGTCCCTCTTCAACTGGGGAGCCCAGAAATGGACTCAATACTCCATACATGGTCTTACCAAGGCAGAGTAGAGGAGGAGGAGTCCCTTGACCTGCTGTCCACACTCTTCTTAATGCACCCCAAAACACCGTTGGCCTTCTTGGCCACGACACCGTATTGCTGGCTCAAATTCCAATGAGCCATCCTCAAGTTTGGTCACAATTAAGAAGTCTTACAGCTTCCATATCTGAAATTTCATTACATATTTTTGTTGTGGCTGACAAAACGCTGGAATTAATCTGTACTACTGTAGGAAAACATACAATGGTACAAGAAGAAAGAACATGACTAACAGATAAATGTACATAGATGTCTGGCTATGCCATTTCTGCTGGTATCACCCCAGTCACAAAAGGCTGTGGTGGAATGAGCTTGAAAAATATCCTTCAGTTACAGATTGCTCACTTGTATTTCACCATAAATATCTTAACAATTATATCAAGAGACATTATTCTTCCACTCTGTGTGTGAATGATGTTATCTGTAAAAGCAATAAATTCAGTCATAGCACTAAAATGTAATTAGAGTATTTTTTTGGTGACAGAATTGATCTTGAGTAGGCACATTAAACTCCTTTGTAACACGCAGACTCCAAAGTTGCACAACTAACATTTTTACAAGATGATGTTTGCAAATATAGATTTCTCTGCACTGAACAGAAAACTTTTTGAAGATGATAATGAGACATTTAGGAGTCAATGAATATCAGGCTAAAGTGATGGGAACATGGTTGTGTTTCCATGTTTGGAGGGAGGCAAAGATTTTAGCTGCCCATTAACAGTCAGCATGAATCTATTTCAGCCAAGGATGGCAGAGCAACAGTAGAGATGGATGAGCCAAGACCTATACTTATAATTTTAGTCTCCTACTTTGCAACTCCATTTGATGTACAAGGCCATGCATGGATCACCACTCATTTTACATTGTAGCATGCAACTAATGGCCCTGTTTCAGTGTCTGTTTTGACAGTGTAACATAACTCTAAAGCTGTGTTACAGTCTACTTCTGAGGGAGCACAGGCAGTTTGTGTAGCATAGGCTATCATCACCTTTTCAATTGAGTCCACAAGAGGAGGTCTTCAATTGCACTGCATCCATAATTACAGCAGGTTGTCAGAAAAGATTTGCTTCTACTTAAGTGCATAAATAAGCATCTGATACTAAAAAATACTTCTGAGTTTCCAGTCTTTATTTAAATTGTTTCAGTATATTTTTGCTGTGTTTATGTCTTCTGATACACTTCAGAACAAAGCAACACATCAATCTGTGTTATGATTTCAGAACAGAATTTGTTATTCTGTTTAATAATGACAACTCAAGCCCCGTTCACATTAGGTTTTAGACAGCTATTGGTCTTTGTCCATGTTCAGCAGTCTGAGAAAATACTTGGTATTTATCATAGTGAAGTTCTTTCTCTCCTCAGCTGTAGGACCTTCCTAACCCACACCGTACTGTTTCAGTTACTATTTCAGCACTGGTACTCCTACCGCTCACTGAAATGTTTTTCACAAACTTATCACCAAGGCTAGCACAGCTTGAGCATAAAAAAAAAAAAAAAAAGGTCATAAACAGAAGTCACATCTGACAAAATAGAACAAAGCCTGCAGTGTGAAGTGGCCAGTCCCACCTCACAGCATCAGGCATTATACTGCTTTTCGGTGCGACTGAATCACTCACAGTGTTCAGAATCACTCACACTGTTCAAGATGAGACCAGAATCTAAACTACCACATATCTAAGAATCTTTCCTCTCCTTTTACTTGCTGACATGGTTCTGACAGTAAAAGACACTTTGTAGGGAATTCCAAATACACTTAAGCTTCAAACCACAGGAAAGCAGTATTTCCAACAGAAGGGCAGCACGCTAGTACGATATTCCTGCTAAGGCATCGACTCCTTGAATCAGAGATTTCCAAAGAGAGTTAATGGATTAGTATTTCAGGAGGAGCTCAATGCTTCTGCAGGGGCTAGAGCTCAAACTCACTGCAGCTGTTAACTATTCCAGTGAAGGAAATACATGCTGAAGTAATTGGTAAGCATATATGTGTGTGTGTATGTGTGTGTGCATATATATATATATATATATCAAAGACCCTTCAAAGGAAAAATGGGTCCTTAGACAGGATGGCTTCTGTTGCAGGTTGATCATTTTGGGAAACTCAGAGATGCCTTGGAAGTTTAAGAAGTTTGTGAGATTTAGGCCTGTAAATCAGAGGGAGAACACCAATGGTGTTCAACTACAAAAACACTTTGGAAAGGCAGAATAAGTCATTTGGTCTGAAGAGAAGCAGAAGGCAAACTAAGGTAAGACAGTGTCTGAAACATGATGTGATAAACTCTATCATCAGCATTCTTTTTTTCATAAGCTGAAGTGCTGTCCCACATACCATATGAGGAGTTAAAACTTAATAACCCTCAGCTCTGTGTTTTTGTACCCTACCTAATCAAAGTTAAGAAGGAGGAGGATTTTGGTTAGTCAATAACACATTATAGCAAATGCTAATGTGTGAAGCGCATAGTGGCTAACTCATGAGGTGCAGATGGAAAGGCAAAAGCATAGGGAAGCAAAGGAAGAAAGATCCTGGGAGATTAAGCACAGACTTGCTAAATACATGCAAGGGGAGAGAAAAAGGGTGTGACCTTTTCCTAATGTATTTGGGCTAAATGCAGTGTGGGAAGGAAAGGGTAAGGCACTATGTTAGTAGAATACTAGTGCAGTCAGACAGTGTTGCTGCAAAAGCTACAGAGAGACTTACTGTAGTCAGGTCTCTGGATAGTATATGCCTTCCCTTGACTCAAATCTTTCCAGATATCTCAAAGAAACCTTGATGGAAAGGAATGAACTAATGCAGGTTAGTCAATACAACAAGCTGAGACACTTGAGGGGAGTGTTAGGAGAACTGGCACACATTCTTATACAAAATAGCAGAATACCTGGGTATCTACCTGCTTCTCTTCAGTGTGTTTCCTTTATAGAAATATCCTCCTTGCAATATCACAGAATAGTAGGGGTTGGAAGGGACCTCTAGAGATAATCTAGTCCAACCCTTTGCTAATGCAGGTACACCTAGATCACATTGCACAGAAATATGTCCAAGTGGGTTGTGAAAGCATCCATAAGAGGATACTCTACAGCCTCTCCAGGTAGCCTGTTCTAGTGCTCCAGCACCCTCACAGTTAAAAAGTTTCTCCATAAGTTCAAGTGAAACCTCCTTTGTTCTTGTTTGCACCCATTGTCCCTTGTTCCATCATTGGCCACCACTGAAAAGAACGCCACCCTATCCCCATGACCTCCATCCCTTAGATATTTATATGCATTTGTAAGATTCCCCTCTCATTCTTCTCTTTTCCAGGCTAAAGAGCCCCAGGTGTCTCAGCCTCTCCTCATAAGAGAGATGCTTGAGCCCCCTTAGATCTTTGTGGCCCTCCATTGGACTCTCTCCAGTAGTTCCCTGTTCCTCTTGAACTGGAGAGCCAAGAACTGGACATAGTACTCCAGATGCAGTCTCACCAGGCAAGATAGAGGTGAAGGAGGACTTCTCTTGACCTGCTGTCCACACCTTTCTTAATGCATCCCAGAGTACCACTGGCCTTCTTGGCCACACGATGCACATTGCTGTCTCACAGTGAAATTGTTTTCCACCAGCACTCCCATTTGTTGGTCTTAGTCACTAGACTAGAACAGCCTTGACTGGAATTTTGTGCTAGCAAAATACTTTAATGAAGAGTAATTGAAACTGGGGAGAAGCTGCTCAGTGAAACTAACTAATCTGCATGAGGATAACTGAGGTCACATTAAAGTAGTTTTCAAACCACCATGGTTAAGTTGCAAATTATTATGCTGGCTAGTTTGCCCTGCCAAAAGTTTTATTTTAAACTAATTTATTTTAAACTAATATTTTGGCATACAGTGAACTTTAGCATTTTGTATGACTTCCAATGCAAACTTGCTTTAAATGTGTTCAGTTGTTCTTCCCCTTGTTGGAAAGACTTTCAGCTAGTCTAGACGAGCAATTACTGTGATTCTAGATAGCTGTGTGACAAGTTACCACACATTGCCATTTCAATGTTTACTACCAAGCTGGCACACATAAAGAAAGCAACTGTAGTCACAAATTACTCACACAATCACATGCTTAAAATCTAGTTCTGACTGTCCAAGTATGCTGGCTTGATTATAAGGAAACAACACCCTACACAAAAAAAGCAAAACTCTTCACTTGAATTCACAGGTAGGCTCTAACCACTTTGCAGAGCTCTAGTAGTGGAAACAGGCCTAAAAACTGAGTGGTTGACAGATCCTCCCATGACAAGCAAGGCAGAAAAAACTGCAGCTTATGTCTAACCTGTTACACTTAGGAGTTTGCTGCTGTGACTCCCGGCACTGATACTACTCACATGAAACATTAAGGACGTGATTCTTCACTCAGAGCCATTCAGTTTAGAGCTACATCTACTGAAATTGCTGTGGTTTAAAATCAGTGCAACTTTGTGTGAGAGAATTGAGCTCTTAGAGCAGCATCCAGCAGTGTGGAGTGATGAATTATATAACATTAACAAATCTTATAACTCCTTGGTAAATGAGAATTTAATGACAAAGCCTCAATAGGCTCAGCAGCTCAGGTAAGTGCCACAAAGTCAGCTTGTTTATCCACAGATTATCTGAATTATTCAGGCCTCCAGGGTTTTCAAAACTGAGCTGGAAGTCTTGGACAGATAGACTTTGTGAATCATGTGTACAGTAACACAAAAAATATATTCCCAGAGAAAGTTCCCAGGACAAAATATCCCTGGTAACAACAACAATTGTTTTGCACTACATGAAATGATCTTGTCAATCAACTAAGACTATGGTGAAAATGCTTCTGAAATAGTTTCTTACAGTAGTCCAGGAGAAAACCACTGGTCTTTCCTCACAAGTGAGAAATACAACCTTGCAATTAGAAAAAATATTGAAGAGGCTATTTATTTTTCACAACTGATTTAAAGGAAACCATCCTGGCCTGGAAAGGACTACCACTGGACTACACTGCTGATACCTAAATATTCTACTGACTGCATCCTGTTTACAGCAGAATTAACTATGACAGCTAATGCATATGGATGACCAAAATCAATGGGTTTGACTCCAAGATTCCCAGATATAAAGATGATTGTGACCAATGAAGGACATTACTTGTTGTCTTGCAACTGAACTAGCCTTCCTCCTCCTCCTTCAAATTCTATGTAACATAGAGTCTGAAAAAGCAAGATTTCAAAGGTTAGGGTAAAGAAAAGGTGAAGCTTATGCATAAATGGAAATGAGCAGTTGTTCAATTAGATTTATCTATAATCAATAATCTAACTTCCCTTGGAACATTTCCTGCAAAGATGCTAACTCAGATTCTTAACAAGGACTCTAAAAGTGATAATGAAGTGGCCTGCAAGCAGGAAAAAAAATCCAAATTAACATTTCTTGTAAGAGAAGAGGATTGGAGGTGATGGAATAGTAAGTGATTTGAATAAAAGCTTACCTGATATTGATAACAGACTTCCCACTATAGACAAATCATCAAGAGTAATTTCCCAGTTAAAGAAAAATGTTATTGTTGATTAAGAACCAAAACAAATTAAGTCTCCTGCTTGAGGTCATAAATCACTCAGCTATGAGTTAGGTCTTAGATTACATGACCTGTAATAGTTATGCAAGTGCCTGGATTTTTAGCACCTATTCTGCTCCACTTTGAAATGAAACACAGGGACAATAATGGAGGCTAAATGAAAAAAAAAATACATAGTGAAAGGAGTAATAACTGCCATTTTTTGTTCAAGGAGGTAAATCCTAATGGTAATAAACAACTCCAGAAAGTTCTCGCTTATTTTCAGCAAACTAAGTTTCCATTTCACATGTGGCTTAGAGTGGTAAATTTATTTAATTCTGAAATACTTATCTGAAAAGAAAACTATGAATCTAATTCTTAATGTTGTATGGATGTTCTGTCACTGACCTCCATGTATACAGAATCAAGCTTGAGTAACTGATGGATCACACTGCATTTCAATTTTCAATAAAATCATACAAGTAGGTCACTGAAGTACAGGGTCACAAGAATTTTTAGACATACTAAAGAAAAGAATGATTGTTTTCATAAAAGAAGGGTTTCTCAAGCAATCAGACTTGAGACAAAAAAATAATACTAATCAATGTGTGGTATCCAAAGGGATCCAATAATGAATTTCAGTTACATCTACACTACAACCTTTATCGTTTACTGTTCAGCATGAACTAAAGCTTATGAACCTACTGGTTCAATAGAAATAATCAAGTGTCTTCAATAAAAGATGAATGGGATTCCAAGGCTTTAGGAAACAACACTGATGTAACATACATGCTTATTTTCTAACTGTAGGTTTACATTATTGCTGACTTTAAAATACCTTCTTATAACACAAAGGCAAATTATAAAGAAATTCATAGGTTTTCCATTACTTAAAAAGTTTACAGTGGGGAATTTGTCACAAATACCTCTCCACTCTGAAAGAGTTTGTGAATGGTACTTATATCCAATATCCTTGCAATTCTAGTGCACTACGCTTACCTCATCTGCAAGGAGATGCTAAATTCACAGATATTTAGATCTACTAAGATTAAAAATAAAAGCCTTACACCAGGCATTACTCTGATATCTGATACACTGATTCATAGACATTTTATTTGTAGATGAATCAAAATTCACTTGCTAGTTGTTGCTGCTTACACTAGGGAATAGTTCCTTAGTGGAGGTTTTTGTTGGTTGGTTGTTGATTCATTGTTGTTTTTTGGTTTGTTGGGTTTTTTTTTGTTTCTTTCATAAAATGACAACATGCTCATCCTGCTCAAATACATAGCAACATTTCTGTTGGTGCTAACAGCAAAGAACTGATCCTGTCAGTGCGGACATCAATACTGGGATATTGCTGCTAACTGCAGTAGCAGGTGGGTCAGCTACTGGTGAGAAATGTGCAAGCCACTGATTACTATTGGCTCACTCACCCACAGGTGCTCCGCATAAGGTATGAACTGCATCTTATTTGTGAACCCTCCCTGTGAACAGCAACTCATGTTGTAGCTGTGTAGTAAGGAGCTGCCTTAACGTGGTAATATATATTACTGAAGAGTCGATAGAGCTTTCAAGAATATCATAACAGGTAAGTCACAAAACTAATGAGCTGTGCTATTAAGCTTAGGCGTTTCTGAAAACATGATTTAGCAAATGCTTTTTATTTTTCCTTCGTTCCTTTAGGGATATCCCCCAACACTGGAATGCTGATATAAAGAATTTATATTGTAATGAATCATCACTTAAAATATTTGTATGCTATCTCGGGTTTAAAAAATATTATATTGTAAGTTGTAAACCACATCCAATATGATGCTAATGGGATCAACAGAATACATTAAGTGCATCACAAAACTGTAATGGAAAAAAGTATGTTACCATTTGTAGTCCACACTAATATTTTCAATAATGCATGGGAAATATATTATATAACATTCATTATTCATACACTTTTCTCCGACATGCACCTGAAAAAGGAATGGTTCCCTTTGCCTTAGGAATTTTTGATCTGGGGTGTTACTGTGGCCTTAACTTTCATGCTAATTGTAAAGTCATTCAACTCTTGGTGGATAATTAGCTTTCTTTAACTATGTCTGTTTTCTTCTTTCTCTTTTCTGGAAACTTGAACAGAAAATAGAGACTTCTAGTATTCCCAACACACACTGTTCCTTTGCAGACTAATTTTCCAGGTGAAGCCTACAGAAACAACCTGTTAGCCATACCTCTATCAATCATTTTATGATTGAAGGAAGTTTGACATTCAATGAATGGCCACACATATATTTGATAACAGAGCTTTGGCATAATATTATCTCTGCTGCTTAAGCCTAGTATGCATTGTGAAACATCATGAAGAAGGAAAAGTTCAGGTGTAAAATGCACATTTACAGTGCTATCTTCATACATACAAATGAAACTGAGGGGCATTATTAACCCAAGTTCTGCAATCTTACAAATATTACTCGTTTTGCTTTGGATGAATGTTTAGAAATGTGGCAGTGAATTATTGCTCCTTCTGCATCAACTAGTATTATCATACAAATGAAACTCTAGTCCTTTTTTTTATTATTCATTAGTAGAATGCACTGCACTGGTTAGGCCACACCTCGAGTACTGTGTCCAGTTCTGGGCCCCTCAGTTTAGGAAGGATGTTGACTTGCTGGAACGAGTCCAGAGAAGAGCAACAAAGTTGGTGAGGGGTTTGGAACACAAGCCCTATGAGGAGAGGCTGAGGGAGCTGGGGCTGCTTAGCCTGGAGAAGAGGAGACTTAGGGGTGACCTTATCACTCTCTACAACTACCTGAAGGGAGGTTGTAGACAGGCTGATGATGGTCTCTTCTCCCAGGCACCCAGTACCAGAACAAGAGGACACAGTCTCAAGCTGCGCCAGGGGAGGTTCAGGTTGGATGTTAGGAAGAAGTTCTATACAGAAAGAGTGATTGCGCTATGGAATGGGTTGCCCGGGGAGGTGGTGGAGTCGCCGTCATTGAAGGTGTTCAGAAGGAGACTTGACGGGGTGCTTGGTGCCATGGGTTAGCTGTTTGGGTGGGTTGGATTGGTTGATGGGTTGGACACGATGATCTTGAAGGTCTCTTCCAACCTGGTTTGGTTTATTCTAATAAAGGTTTATTCTAGATGCAGTTGCATACATTTTAAGTTCCTAGACAATTTGTAAAAAAAGTGTCACAGAATCATAGAATGCTCCAGGCTGGAAGGGGCCTCCAAAGGTCATATTAGTGCAACCTCTCTGCAGTCAGCAGGGACATCCCCAACTAGACCAGGCTACCCAGGGCTTTGTCGAGTCTTACCTTGCCCACCACCCTGGGCCATCTGTTCCAGTGTTCCACCACCCTAATAGTAAAGAACTTCTTCCTGATACCAAATCTAAATCTGCCCTTTTCTAGTTTGAAGCCATTTGCCCTTTTTCTGTCACTGCAGGCCCTTGTAAACAGTCTCTCCCCATCCTTTCTGTAGGCCCCCTTCAGGTACTGGAAGGCTGCTATCAGGTCCCCCCCAGGAGCCTCTTCTCCAGACTGAACAACCCCAGCTCCCTCAGCCTGTCCTCCTAGCAGAGGTGCTCCATTCTGACCAGCCTTATAAGCAGAGTCTGAATTTTGCAAGTAATTGTAAGCTGCTTTTTAAAATCCAAATTACTTTGTTTGCTTTTAATTGCAGACAATCAGGTATTACAGCCTTGACAATGGTCCTGGAGGAAGCTCACTGTCCCAGACAAGATCCATACAGGATTTTGTATTTATACAGCTTTTACATGTGATACAGTATGCAGGATTTGGTT
Source organism: Melanerpes formicivorus (assembly GCF_026170545.1). NCBI lineage: Eukaryota > Metazoa > Chordata > Aves > Piciformes > Picidae > Melanerpes > Melanerpes formicivorus. The sequence goes on from NW_027142411.1 coordinate 1,121,483, forward strand.
ACAGGAGAGCTAGTGGGGTTTTCACATGGTTATTCATACTAGGAACAGAATAAATTGTGAAAAGGCAATCAGGTCAGTAATGTTGTCAAGATATTTTGACACATCCTTTGATGAATCCCACAATCTAAAATGGTCATCTTTTTGAAGCAGTACTTGTCAGACATTCTTTATTGTACCATTACAACTAAAAGCTTTCAGTTTTCTCTTCCACAAAAGTAAAGACAGATGTTACTGAGGGTTACCAGAAAAGCAGCTTATAGAAACATACACACCTGCTTAACCCCCTCCCTTCCCAGCCTCCCACACCCAAACCAGTCTAAAATAAGATGTGTGTACTTTTCTGGGCTAGTGTTGTTAGCTATCCCAGTAAAATTAGAGACCTAGAAAACAGATCATACTAAAACAAATAAAACTCCTGGATACATGAGAGGCTTTTCCATGAACCATTTAGTCAACATCCACAGCATTGTAATCCCAACTATTGCAAGGATTTGTTCTTGATAGACAGAACAGTTACAGCTTTCACATTCTTTAATTTAAAAGAGTAACTGTAACAAAATGCTGCGCTTGAGCACTGTCAAGATATAGTGAATGGGAGTGAATCAGAAGACACTGGTGTCAGATGTATCAGGCTGATGTGGGAACAGAGCTTTTAAAGGCAGCAGGCCTGCCTGCCTCTTCATGTGAAGTCATTTTGTACTGTGTGTAAGTAAACGAAATCAGAACTGGAAAACAGTGGGTTACACTGTAGGGATGCAAATGGCTACATAGGCTGTAAGGCAGAAAAGAAACTGTTGCAAGAAGCAAGATGGAGCAGAAAACAGTTACTAGCAGGCTCTGTGTAAAGGATTTTCCTCAGACTTGTAAATCAAGAGATCATTTGACACTGCACTTTGTGGGTTAGACTCTGCACAATTCTTCAGAAAATATTTTTTTCATTAAGTCTTATGGAATCACCTAGGCTTTTCTGATCTTTTAATAACCACTAGCCTCAGGAAAGCATAAAACTCTTTCCACCACCCACTTCTCATTCAGTGTGGAGCAACACAGAACAAAGAAACATCAGGTACCAAGTGATGATGAGAAAAAGTTACATAACTGAGACCTTAATATAAAATCACATACATACCTATATATAATTTCTTAATTATATAGTTAACATGAGTTCTGAGAGCAAATTTAGAAGGTATTGGAACAAGCCTATGCTGCACCCTAGGAATATCACCTATTCCACTCTTGGACTTGCCTACAGCCCACAGTTGCAACAGGTCAACTCTGACTTCTGCTGTAACTTGCTGAGCATCTGTGTTAAGTTTGAGCCACGGCACCCACCGGTTTAGGTCCCAGAAGGTTTCATCAGAACAGATTCACTAAATGTTAGTCCTTATCCAGAATTTTCAGGCTGTTGCGTATCAAAACTACTCTGCTCAAAACTACTCTGCTCAAAACAAACTGTTATCTCCTCTGCTTCACAATAAAATAGGCAAAGATCCTGCTAGCCTTTAAGCTTCCACAACCATATGCATGCTCCTATTTGGCTCAAGCCTGCATTAGAATTTAAAATAACATGTGTATGTGTGAGTGTGAGAGAGAGAGAGAAACAGGTCAAAGTTTCCTAGACATGTAACATTCAAATAGGCTGAAATGTCAGTTACATTGTAGCCAAAATCAAACCAAACCAAACAAACAAACAAAAAACCCCACCCAAAAGACAAGTGTAATAAAACCCACACAACCAAGCAAAAACAATTAGAAAGCTTCCTATTCCTGTCAAGTTATTGATCAATTTTCATCACCCCTATGAAAATTATGAGTTTAAATAAACTAAAATCAACTTAATAAACTGAATCACGTTCTTACTTAGGTGGCAGTCCTTGTATATGACCTTGATAGCCTTACCAAGAGAGACAAGACAATCTGTTTTATATGAGTGGCTTTTTCTTCATGCTAACTTCCCTCTGTTTCCACCTGCATTTTTAATTACTTTTTTTAACAGGAGAAAATAATTTCCATTTTTAAATTATCATACTGGCTTTCCACAGAACCCATTTTTCATGTTAAAGTTTCTAAATCAGAACCATAGCTCTCTACATCTTAGAAAATAAGTTACTCTTTCTTCTTTCTCTCAGGTAAGACTCCAATTCCTCTTTTTTTTCCTTTTCTCACACATTATTTAACTATTTTGCTGGCTCTATCCTGGTTTCTTCAGTAATTCAACATCATTACTCTAGCTCCTTCCAGTGGTAAATCATAATGTTCAACAAGAAAAGAATAGAGCTTTTAATACACCTTTAATAATTTTGCTCTAGAGAAGCCAGATGATTGTCTTTTAAAGCAAATCTTTCTGCTTGTCCTAGTTGTGTCAAAGGTAAAGGGTCAGTGAAGCTCAAAGGTATAGCTCAGCTTCATTCACAATTCCAGCACATTTTGGTTAAGTAGCTAATGTTGCCATTTTATTTCTACAACAATATAGCCTGGGAATTATTTATTTCTGTCTGCTATAGTGCTGTGAGAGTAAAAGCATGAACAGGATAACAAGCAGATCTATGTGTCAGGCTAATTACAATTTGCCTAACTCAAAAGGAGGGAAGCAACTTGAGATAAATACATGGCTCATGGTTCCAAGAAACATGTGATTTTTTTAGTTACCAAATAAAGGAACAGAAAAACAATTAACATTCAAGCATTAAAAAAAAACAAAGGCAAACCTTGAATCTTACCTTATTTTAGATTCACATATCTTTGAGAAACTCTGAAGGGAAAGACAAAATATAAACTCATCTGTGACAATCTAGAGACAAAAAAAAGTCCCAACATAACATATGAACAAATGCTCAAAACAAGGTTCAAGCTTATCAAGGCATGTCTGTGACAAAATTATGGGAGAAATTTGGAGTATTGTTGATTACATTCTGGAAAATATTAAAGTAAAACAAACTTTTAAAGAGGGTAAATCAGCAACTGAAGAAACAATTCATTACAGAACCGCAGGCACATTAACAACATTCAGCAGTTCTGCAATCACAGCCATAAACTGTCAGCAGAGAATATATGTGATCATTTATTTGATTATAAAGTACCTAAGAGTGTTCAGCAGGTCAGATTTTTCAGCCGGCTGAGTTTTCTAATAGCTCTTCTCAATCAAGGGATTGTGCTGCACAGTGGAACACTGAGCACAGATCGGAGGATGATGGAGGTCATTGACCCATCTATTTAAATGAAAAAAGACTGTCCACAGCACCTCTACAGATGTTACTTCCTACAGGTTTCTGTTCAATATCTTTGCTTTTGCAGTTAGCATATAAATGTAGGCCCTTGTCATTAGATGCAATGGCACAGTAAGCTGGAGTCGAACAAATACACAGGCAATCTTTGGGCTGAAGAGTAATTTGACCTCTGTGTGATTTAGACCTCAATTCTTTATAAGATTATGCCTAAATATAGCTACATGCAAAATGCTGTTAAAATTAATCACTACGGGCAAGTTAGTCAAGGGATTCAGTGAAAGAACATTCACTTCATGTCTTATGATTGATGGAATCTGTTTCTTAGTGATCAAACCCTGCTTAGCACTTCAGCATTAGTTATGCTTACATTAAAAAGCTGGCTGCTTTGTTTCACAATTCACATTTACCTTTCACCAGGAAAATGTTCTGCTGACTCATCAGTATGAACCACAGCACCCAAAGAACTCTGAGGCTCTTGTGGTACTAAAGGGCCTTAGGGGCAGACACAAAGAAAGGTGTAGACTTAAATGGGACTCAAACACTTCAATTTCTCCCAAGTCCAAAAACAGGACCTCAAAAACTTGCTCAGCTGACACTAGGGGAAAATAAACTCCACAATTTCGGTAGCTTTACTTTAAACTTGAAGGCAGACCTTAGTTTGGACCAAGTATTATTCAGGACTGAATAAGACAGCACTTAACCTTGAAACCATCTCTGAACACAAATCCAAAGTAAGAAGATAATGAGCATCTAATTAAACTATATTTTGTCGGCAGTGTTAGACTATAGAGTCCACTCAAACCTATAGATGTTCATCTCTGAGGAAATGAAGCTACTTGTGACGCACTTTTTCTACTTTCCCCATTACAGCTGAGTAATTCTGCCAAGAACAATCAAGTATGTGGTGAGGGAAAAAAAAACAAGGGCCCAGACTCTACAGCCTGGTAGGATACACACTTCAAAAAGGAGCCTGGCTGCTCGTTTAAGCATGATAGCTGCTAAAGTAGTTGCAAAAACTTCAGAGGTCTGAACCCCGAACCCCTCTGCTTACCTTCCCTCCTGTCTCATTCCACTTTGCGCCGCGCACAGCTGGCCGTGAGGAGCGGCCACGAGGAGCTGCCTCGCGCGAGGGGCGGCAGCGGGAGCTCGCCTGCGCCTCGGCAGGGCGCCGCCATGTCGGGAGAGGAGCGAAGGCCCTTGCTGCTTTGAGGAAAAGCCTCACGTCGGCAGGATTCCGGGTTTCCTTTTCCAGACAGCACTTGACATTTCCTTCTAAACAGGAGTAAGGTGAGATCTGTGGTTGCAGCAGCTGGCTGAATTGTTTCAGTACCTGTTTGTTGTTAAATGCCTATGTTCTCCTGGTTTGCTGAGACAACTCTGCCTTGACCTCTGAAAGGGTGGAGGAGAGGGGGTACTGGGTGTCTCCTTGCAGGTACTTACCAAGCAGGACGCCTTGTACTGCTATTGGTATCAAGGAGCTTCCTCAAAGTCAAGTTTTGGGAGGCAGCTGATGCTGCCTCTGCCCTCAGAGGCCTCTGCTCAGCTGAGGACGCTGCTCTGAAGCATGGCTGCGGAACAGAGCTCTGCACAGGCGTGCTCCTTTTCAGAGCTCTTTATTTAATGGTTTTGTAAGAAGCTTTAGTGGTTTGTTTGGGGGGTTTTTGTGTTGTTTGTTTTTTTCTTTCTTGATTGTTTCCTCTAGTTTATTTCTCAGGTTTTGACCATATTTAACTGCAGATGATGGAAGTCTGATACACTTGTTTCAGGTCAAGTGCAGCTTTGGCTCCCTCAGTTTAGGGTTTGGGGTTAGGGTGCCGTGAGGATTCTGGTTAGAGTTAGGTTAGGATTTGGGGTTAGGTTTACTGTTAAGAATATAGGTTAGGTTTAGATTTTAGGGTCAGGTTTAAGGGCTAGAGTTAAGGGTTAGGGTTAGTGGTTAGGGTTTAGGTGAGCCACACATATCTTGGAAGATCATTGAGGCAATACCAAGGTTCTATGAAAACCTGCTTTTGAATTCTTGTTTTACAGTTACCAGAGATTGATCTTGTCTCTTTTTCTTCTTGAAGTAGCTCAGTCTGAAAGTAAAATAATTTTTCCTTTCCTTATCTGCTGCCTGCCCCAGCCAGGCTACAGTGGGACTTGGAGAAATACTCTGTTCATTTGACTGCTAAAGCTGACATAGCAGACCAAATCTTCCCTTATAGAGCTCTTAGAGTTACTCCTTATCATCAAAGCAAATATTAAAGCATGTATTGTATTCTGCATTTATGTCATAACACAGCAAGTGTAAAGACAGTGACACTCTCCTTCCATGGCTTATAGTCAGTGTAATCCTTAAATTAAAAAAAAAGAAAAAAAAAAAAAAGTGGGATATATTCCCAGATGAGTCTTGTAGCCTTTTTTTTAACATGCTGCTACATTCTTTAAAACTTTTTCACAGAAGTCTGCAGCAAGTGTGTCTCGTGATGGAAATTAAGAAAAATGGGCATTGTTCAAACTGGAGCTATTTTGATGTATTTCCAGCTTCTATGCTACGTTCTTGTTAAGGAAGCAGGAAAAATAGAGGAGGGGGGGGGAAATGGGTTGATGCTTTTTCCCTGTAAATTTCACTATAGTAACATAGCTCAAAGAAACAACAACAGTGTGGCTGGTAGTGGTCAGCTTGCATATTCGGCTCAAGCAGTGACCCAGGAGCCAGAGTGAGTGAGGCTCAAAGGAGCTCTGAGACCAGCTTAGTCTATGGTGATTTCTGTTTTTCATTGTGTTTGACATTTTTGAGGCTGAAGTTTGTTACAGTCTAGAAGTTTACAGCACAGGGATGGAGAGATGAAATCTTATAGCAATATAAAAAAGACTTTTTGAAGGAAATGAGTGAGGAATAGAAACAGCAAGGTTTGGGAGCTTTTTGTTAGGTAGTTGCAATAAATTATTCTTTTGTGATACAGTCTACAGTCAAATGAAATATGTACACAGAATCCTTAGAACTTCAAAATATAAACAAATAATTATACTTTCCTTTAACTTAATATGAAAAAGCTGTCAGGATGCCTTTTGATGAGTACAATTGCACAATGCAACTATCAGACACTACTGAAGTTTCATATACATTTTTACCTTATTTTACTAATCTGAAGTTTTGACATCTCTGTCACTTGATGACAAATGGAAGTATTAAAAATAGGCTATGGCTTTCTTGTAGCTTTTTGTTTTATTTTTCTGTAAAGGAGCTGTGCTATCTTTGTGAATAACCTTTCTAGTACAGGAAATATCCTCAGTGTTCAGAGGTAACAGAAAGAGTGTCGTTCTAGTAATTACATGGTGTTTGCTACAATTATAGCCCTCAAACTGTAATTCAGTCTGTGGAAAGATCATATGTCCATGTGAAACTCCATTGGCTTAATGAGTTTTACATTAGTATAAAGATCAATTTGCATGTCTTAGATTATGAAGTCAAGCTAATGTGCATATCCCATAAACATTTAAGGACACAGTCCTAAACTGTGACAAGCATAGAAATTGCACTAAAAGCAATGGTAAGCCTGTGTTTATCAGCTGTACATTTGCTCAGCAATACTGAAATTGTGGAACTCATTGCCTCAAGCTGTGGAGATGGAGAGGGTTAAACAGTTTCACAGAGGAAAAGTCCATCGGGGCTGTAGAATAAGGCTTTATATGGATCTGACTAACTGCTGGTATTTGGAGGCTGGAAGGATATCTGGACATGATTATTTTGTGTTTGTCCTCTTCCTGAAATCCAATTGTCATCCTTACTGGATACTACCAAGATTCAGCTGCTGTGAAAGGAGAATTATCAGCTTCATGGAAGAAGACAGGGATACAAAAACTGGAAAAAAAAAAACTTGTCTAGGGAAGGAGAGGAAGACATGAAGAAAGGAAAATGGGTGAAGTTAAAAGGATATAAAATTTTGAATGTAGAACCAAGTGAGAGAGCAGTAGACATACAGTATTGGACTTGATGGGTGTTGAACTTGTCTTCTATGACTTTTTATTGAAAGTGACCAAGCAAAGAAATGTGGGAAAGACTTATTTTATTTATGTTACTGTACATTTAATGATCAACATTATTACTTTTTTTCATTGATGTCAAAAATACCTTGCAACATTTTCCTGAAGTAGCGTTAGAAGCTTGTCACCAGAGAGAAAATAAGAGGCTACAACTAACTAAGCACCTTGGTTGTGTTTTCAAGCAGCTATTTGAAATCAAATAAGATATTGTGTATTATTTGCAGTAGTATTTATACTTTTACCATCTGCTTGGAAGCATTACTCATGAGTATGTGGTAGATAACAGGGTTTATGCATACTTGCATTGTATATCCCAAAAGAAGCCAAGATACATCTGCAATAATGGAAAAAAATGTTTATTGTTTAAAGTGGAAACAAGGAGTTCCTAAGATATTTCGTCTTTTATTTGTTTTTTGTATAATAATATGTTCTAAAGTAAAACCTGAATGCCTTCAGCCAAAATAGTTATTACAAAACATATAGGCACAGTTCTGAGCAGGGAGGGGATTGAATATACCCATCAACAGCTCACTGGAGGCTGACTGCAGAGTCTATAATTACCTGAGGGCTGAAATTCTGGATCTATCATTCTTTATCATTTGCTACCACACAAAAGAGGTGACTTACACACTGCTTCTTTAAATAACTGAGTCACTCTGTTACTGCAGTAGTTCTGTGTATCTTCAAGTAGTCCAACAAATTAAATGTGGCAGTGTTTTGCAGTGTATAACTGCATCCCAATGCCATGTCACTGCTCATATTTGCTGTTCTAAGGTGCTTTGCAGGTTTGCATTATTGTTAAAGAAAGAAGGAAAATTAAGCACAGAAATGGAAATATTGTGTTTGAAAATGCAAAGTGGTAGCAGAGCTGAAAATAGAATTTTAGAACTCTCAGTCAAAGTCAGGTCCTGTAAAGACTTTAAGGTACTTTCATCCAAACCAAAGCCTAAGACAAAGCTGGAATTGAAAAGGCTTTCCATTAGTTTCACAACTTGGAGTTAAAAATTTATTTTAAATTAGTTTTTAAATCTTTTTTTTTTCCTTTTTTTTTTTTTTTCATTTATCTGTTCAGACTTCTGAAAAATGGAAAAAAAAAAATCAGAGAAACCTGCAAGTTTTTTAAATCACATTGTGTTTTTAACAAAAGTAAAGAATGACCCATTTTCTGCCTTTCTGGATTAATAACTACCTTCTTTTGATTATGTTTAAAATGTTATCTCTGACGCCTCATGAAATGCCAGACAGGAAGAAAAAGATAGGTACAGAATGATTGAGATGCTTCTACTTCCTGCCACCCACTGTTGATGCTGATATTAATGTTTTTGGAAACAACAAAATAGGAAATACTTGTGCTGGCAGGAAAAGTAAGGAAAGCACAATATACTTTGCAAACCGAGGAACCAGTTCTTAAGGAGCAGATTTTTGCCAGTCGTGCACTAATTAATTTTGTTAAGGTATTAGAAACACTTATTCCTCTGCATGCTGCCACGAAACTGCTTGATTTCCTTTTACTAATTTTTAATGTCACTTTGGGAAAATAGGTTAGCTGTGGGATGCCTATGCTGAAGTGCATAAGTGATCTTCTTTAGTCAGACAAATCTATTTTTGTGTTGAAACTGCTGGTAAGTAACTTGAACTGTGCCATAAAAAATATTGTACACTATTTTTACATGTTTATTTAAGCTTTCTTCTTCTTAATATGGTCTGCTTTTCAGATTTTTGTGATGCAGAGGGTTCTGTTTTCTGCAGCTCGTTAAAAACTTTACACTTCTCCTAAACCCTCTCATATTCAATGTAATCATCTCAGTAGAATGTAAACACTTTCCATGTCAGTGTTTGGCCTCTGAAGATTTTATGAAGTGCAAAAAATGTACTAATTTACCTTAATTCTACAGAGTACATAAGATCCTTTAAAATGAAATGGGTCAAATAACTAGATTGGTCCAAACCATAAGGGGCCCTGTTAAAATCTGTGACGTTCAGCTATGGAAAAGACCAAAAAGAAATGCAGTTCCACAAATATTTGGAAGTAACATCCTGATTGCAGTACCAATGCATCACTTTCAGCCATCATAATGATACAGCATGTACGGCTTAATTCTCCATCTAGCAAATTTGTGACCAGCTGGAAGCTGAAGCAGTATATTGGTGGGGATGATCATAGAGGATGCTTGTGTAAGCAGGTCAATATCTTGCATATCCAACATGGGGTAGCAAAGTATTTGGGAACCAAAATGTAAGTATTATTTTTTATGATGTGTATACACCCCATAATAACAGTACCTGATGACAGACTCATTCAGTTTTAGAAAAATGTACATCAAACATGCAAAAGCATGAATCAGCTTAGTCTCTTCCCTAAAAAAGCTGATGGCCTAAAACAGGACTAGGCTCAAAAGCATCGAATGGAGTGGTTTCCTAAAACCACTCAGCAGAGAGCAGCACAGGTAGAACCCAGGCTCCTGGCTTTCACATGAGTTAACAGACCTTTAAGCAGTCCTTCTGTAGCAAGCCCTAGCAAGACTGATGAAAGGGAATGCTAATAAAAAGCACATTACATTGTTATTTATTTAAAAGATAAAAACAAACAAACAAAAAACAATAGCAGTGCCCCAAACCCAGAGGATTGTACAATTGTATCTATCAGCAGCTGATTTCAAGCTCCACTGAGGCTAAAGAAGGAATAAAGTTATTTCAAACAGCTGCTTTTGAAACAACTAAATTCATTTCCTGATCAGAGCTGTATCTTAAAGCTCTTAAAACATCACCTTCCATCTGAAAATGAGGGTAGGAACAGCCAAGAAATTAAGTGATTTACTACCAGACCGTTTTTATTAGCACTATGCCTCGCCACTGGCAATGCAACTTGCTAGCCTGGAGCAATTCACTTTTGTTCTATAATGGGTTCCTTCCCCGGCCTTCACTCAGAACAGCCAAGAGCAACAGAAGGAGCTTGTGCCTGACCTTTACTCCTAATAGGAAAGAGATAAAGCTATAGCAGTGGTTTCTTGCAGCGGTTTTACAATATACTGCAACAGCTCATTACATATGGCAGGCTGACCTATATATCGAATAGGTCAGCATTTCAGGCAACCTGTCTTCAGCCTTCTAAAATGTCCCATCAGCCTCTCTTTGTCATCTCTTGTTTGGCTTTGTTTCTTATGTTGTTGCTGTATGTTTTGCTGCAAACATACCATGATATTCTCTTGTGTACGACTTTCTGTGTCTTTTGGGTCTTCTGTGCAGTGTTATCACCTTGAATTCTTCTCTGGTTTCACTTCAACCAATTAGGGAAGATGTTATTCCCTGCTTTTGGAGATGCAAGGCTACTCCTGTGAAAGTATTGACACTGCAATGGCTTCAGTTCCATTTTGGAGAGACAGGACCTATGGCAAAACCAAGGATCATACATCCATCTGGCTGGTTCATTTGTGGCACTATGCACAAGGAGACAGAGCAGGGAAGAGGAGGGTGGTGGCATTCTTCAGTATCAGATTGAAAACCATTTTTGTTTATTCAGAATTATAATATGACTTGGTGATACTCTTCACCAAGCACAAATTTGGTGAAATGACGTGTTTGTTTTCCACTGAAGGACAATGCTTGCTGGAAAAGCATGACAAAAGGAAGGCAGAGTTGGGGATTTTAGAATATGGGATATATTACATTGGTGTGACTGAGACTTTTGAGATATCAGAGTTACTGAAGTTACATTTACACACACGCTGACAGAGAGCTAGCATGCTACACTGCTTTCTTTTTAAACAGGCTTAGTAGAAAATTGTCTCCAGCCAGCAAATGCAAGTTAAGCACAGATGGGAACTTGGCCTGCAGCCATTTTATTGACCTGAAAGGAAGGTGCTTTTCAGAGCTTAACTAGAACTGTTTAAATAGTAACACTGTAAACACCAAGCAACCTTCTTTCCCCCCACCCTCCCTTTCTCCTTCCCACCCTTAAACATCAAGGCAGTCAAATATCCAAAGCTGTTAAGGTAAGAGGCAAAGCAGGAAAGTCAGGAGCTTTAAGAGTGTATGATCAAACTTGTATTCACATTTATAGCATTTCCCATCTTTGTTTTCCTGATCAAATATATAAATATAAACACAGAGCTGGCCAAAGTCGGCCCCTTAACAAATCTGTCACATAAGCATTTCACTCACCAGATCAAAGCTGTAAGTAGATATGCAGTTACTTGGCATATCTTTTCTATGCTTCTCTATGATGGAGAGAAGCAGAGAAGCAGTAACTGAGATGATGAACAGGAGTTAGAGGAAGTGAATGAGCCTAGCAGGGCTGATGGCAGTCTTCTCTACCCCAGTTTGTCATTCAGGTGCCTTCATTCCATGTCACTTTTGACCAGGATCCCCAGATAGCTCTCATTCAGACTCTGTCACTGAGTAACTCCTCTTCAAGACAGGTCACTTGCAGATGTCTCAGGTTCATCTATACTTTACAGCAATTTGCATTGCAGAAAATATATTGCAATGCAGTGTCTTGATGCTGATCTGACACCAAAAGCCTGTATCAAATGTGTTACACTTTGCATTTTCACATTGTCAGTACTGTATTTCTTGCTTCTGTTTTTTTGGCTAAATGTGTGGCATTTTTAGGCTTTCACAATTTGAGAGAATTGCTCAAGGGCTGCTTAGTGATTTCCCCTTAATGGCAATACCAGTGTATTCTCCCAATATATTACCAAGATACACTAAAGTATTCCTCTTTAACTCCCTCAGGCTGTGGGAATCTGTGCAGCTTTATATCCAGCCTGGGATGCATAGCATTGGACATAGTAGATAGGGGATATTTATTTAGTGGTAAGGCCTTTGGGCTGCCTAAACACTTGACATTTCTGTAGAGATGGAAAATACATTTTATCTATCCAGGAAAATAATACAGAAGGACTAAAAAATCTTAGGAAAACTAGAAATGCAATGACTCACTTGACTCTGAGTGAGAACTGGGAAAGAAAATGTTGCTTAACTGTCCCTGCGGTAGCATAATGGGCGATAAGTACAGTGACAGTACTTGGGCTTAGTACATCCCTATATAAAACATAGCATGTATGAAATGCAGGATGATTCAATAGAGCCTGTTTTTCATCTGCTCTCTGGTAACCCAGTTAAGAACACAGTGCAGAAGCTGCAAAGGTCCAGAAAAAAAAGCTAAGAGTTAACACCTGAAGCACCATAAGCTGCATATAGTCCAACTACAGCATCTTTTGTTCTTTACAAGCCCATTTAAAATTAAACAAAATGAAATTAAAAGTACTAACAGTGCTTGGATTTATTTATTTTTATATGTAAATCTATTTCTAATAACTACAGGGAGGATAATGAGCAAGGTGTCTGATTCATATAAACAGGGGAAGATAGCTTGGCTCTGTAATTTGATGCTAGAGTCAGTGCATGAAAATGAACAGCTATTTGACTTCAGGAGACTGTGAGACTGGGGCCTGCAGACCCATCTCTTAAAAGGTCATAAGGATATGGAATTACTGGCAGCTGGAAAGAGGAAGGAGTTAAGATAGGGCAGACTTTTGGAGAAGTTAAAAGAGGCAGTCTTGATTATTCATACAGATTTGGGGGACTGATACACTGCATATAGATTTGGTAGTATGAATCTCATCAGCCCTGTAAATTACATGTGGAAAAACCTGTGACTGTTTGAATGCATCCATTTTTCACTGCCCACGGTGGGATGTCTCCAGGAAGTGAGCACTCTCTGGAAGCAAGAGCCATCAAAGAGGTCTAAGGAGACCTTGGAGCTGCGAAACCTCATTGCTTTTTAAAAGTCTTTAGCATTCCTTTGGATTGTGCAAACCCACTTTTTGTATGACGTAATTCTGAGTCCTCTTAAAGCTTTTACATCATCTATCCTTAAATAAAAGCATGGTCCTATGTCCAAAATTAGACTCTATAGACTGTAAATAAGCTCTGATTTTAAGTGCACTATTACTGGAAAGATATTCACTCGGCAGATGTTGTGAAGGTATCTGCTGCTTTTCATTTTGTCAGCTAACCTTACTCTGAGAGTAGTAGTTTGTAGATATACAGATGTAAATTCTCCTTAACTTATTTACAATGCTAACAGCAAAACTATAAATTGAAGGTAATGCAAGAAGATGTGTCTGAAATACTCAAGCATTTTCTGAAAACATTGCCTTTTCCTTTGCATTTAAACAGATCCTTCCTGAGCTCACCTCCTCCAGCCAAAAATATTTGTTGTGCTTGACTCTATTGGTTTATTTGGCTCAGGAGTAGTAATCAAGTGTTTCAGTTATACTTAGTGACTAGGGTAAATAGTCCCTGTAGTTGTTCATTAAAACCTCCATCATGTATGCATCAATTACCAAACAGCTTGAACAAAAGAGAGGTAAATTAACTTTCGGAACTCACTGTCATAGCCAAAAGGAGTGTAAAGCATTAAAAGTCATTTCATGGCTTAAAGTTCATCCAAAGTACTCTTAGCTTTAAGTCCAATTTTCAGCTGTCAAGAGGAATATTTACAATAGTAATTTCAGATCATTATCGTAACATTTCAATGCAAATAACCACAATTTAATTCATTATTACTCACATTACATCTTTATTTTGCTACCAACTGGTGGCTGACATTTCCCAAGCTACTAGGAAGAAATGCTAATTAGACTGGTGTGCACTCTTACCCTTTCTTAATTTCATCATGTTTGTTCTTCAGTGACATGAAACATTTCCCTGCTTTTGGTCAGGCATTGCCTTTAATCCTCTGCATCTCTTCAGTGGTCCAGTTGGAAAATTGAAATAGAGATAGGGCAAGCAAAATAATTGCCTGCTTTTGGTGAAGTATCTAAGAATATTTGTACTAGTATGACAAAAATGACCCCTTTTTCTCAGCCCACCCACCCAACTTAATTTAGAAAATCTGAAGTGATCTCTGGAGTAGAATACTATGTGCATTAATATGCAAATGAACTGCCAAGAAAGTTCAGATTTGCATTTAGACTGGACAAAGGGGAAGGAAATGACTTTCTCATGCTGTTCTCTTGCATCACCACAATTTCACAAATTACTAATCCCAGAAATGATGCCGGAAGGGACTTTCTCACTACATTTCATTCATGCTCAGATGAGTTTGATTCATCTCAATGTGCCTGGCATTTTACAGTAAACCTGCAAATTTAAAGTGCAAGCAGAACCTCAGTGGCTTTGCTAAGAGTCAGACACATTTGAAATAAACACAATTGGTATACATCAAATAAAAGATGCCCTCCTGCTAGGGACTAAAATAGTAATGGGCAGGGAGGAAGGCAATCTTGGGAAAGTTTTGCTAAGAATTAGCAATTATGCTAGTGAGAACATCTCATGCCCATTAAGAAGAGTATTATTCCAGCCTGCTTATGTGCCACAAATAAAAGATTTAGCCAGTGAATGCCAAAATAACTGAGGGGAAAGGAAAATAAGAACATTTAAGGCAGAACAGTAATCTAATTTGCAGATGGATAGAGTTTAATCCTTCTCCTGATTTGCAGTCCTCATTTTAGACATACTACAAAATGAGGAATCATTGCTGGGGTTAAAATTCAGGCTTTCTTAAAAACATTCCATTTCCCTCACTTTTGATTAAAGTACTTCCAAATTAAATAGTACCTTTCAATGCATGTTTTCCTGAAGATTTTCTGTATGGCTAATACCTGCTTTAATCAGGGGAGCATTGATAATTTTTTTTATCATTTCATTTTACCAAGAAGTCAATGTTTCTGAAGTCACACCAGCTCTCAGCATCATAGGTGCCCCAACAGGCAGATACTTTTCAAAAATAGGTATAATGTAGAAAAAGTACCTGCCCTAGGGCATCAACAAATAGGAATTTCAAGATCAGTTTTATGTTTGCTTCTTAATCTTTCTAGGGGATTTTTTTTCTCCCTCCAGCTACTGTGCCAAAGAAAATACTGTAAGTCATCACATTTCTGTTTGCCAACATTTATTTGCCCTTTGGTTTAAATGTGTGCAGTGGGAGGGTAATAGGGCAGTGCTTCTCACTGCTGGGGATACATTTTGCTGTGTCTGTTTTTTGGATGGCTAGAAATGAAGTACTAGTATTTGTTCATTGAAGAAACACAACAAAGTTTTTCTCTGTCGAAGATTTTCTTCTCCTCCCACTTCATCCTGCTATTCGTCTCTGAACTTTCCCCTGTGGTTGTCTTCTGAGTGATTCAAGGGGTGTTTTATTGCAATAATAATCTGTCTATTGTAAAACCTCCTCCCCTGTCTGCACCTAAGAAGAGAGACCATTGCAGCCTTCATGTGTGTTTTTTTTTTTCAAACCTAATGAGCAGCACAGCTGGTTGAAGTTTCCCTGCTATGCCTTCTTGTGTACACGAGTCCCCATTGCAGCTTCCTGCTTATATCTGACACAAACTAAAGTACAGACTTCATTTTAGGACTGATTAGGTCCTATTGTTGTCTGATGGCTAAACTGAAGAATTTTCATAAGTATTTCCTAAAATGCAAATAGACAAAGGAATCTGGTTAAGTACTTTGTTGAGATGAAGCTAGAGAAGCACCCCAGGGGTGGGAAGGCAAGTGTTGGGATTGCTTATGGCACTATGCAGCAAAACCCAGTGCAACACATGTAGTCATGCTGATTTAGACAGTAGAAAAAGCCATCTGTGACAACTGGTATCTGAGTCAGGCTCTCAGTCCTTCCCCAAACCACCAATATTAACTTAGTATTCCAGCTTTAATTTAACAAATACTCAGAGGTAGCAGACCAAGGAGAGCATCCTGTATCTGAATTGCCATCCACTTGTACTTTAAGTTAAATCCATACTTACACAGTTCCCAGGTTTCACTACTATAATATTTTACTTCCATTTTCCATAGGTATATAGTGCACAGGTGGAAGTTGAGTCCAGCTGCCCTCTCTACTTTGGGATTAGTTTCTGTGAGTTTTACAGTGCCATGTGATTTCTCTTTTTTTTTTTTTTTTTTCCCCATGCTAATATTTCATTTCTTATTATCCTTCTGCATTCCTTTGTATTTGATTTATGGTCCTCTGTAGATTGCCTACTGTGACTCACTGTCTTTGTGTGCAATTCTTAATGTTGTGAAGTATCCCTTTCCTTTGTTTTTAGAGCAAACAATATTTGTATTCAGGGGATTGTCTGTTACACTGGTTTTGTTAGTTTTCTTTTTGCTTTCTGATGGAGAGTGAAGTTGGTTTAGTGTTTACATCTCCGAGCATAGAAGACAGCTGAACCACAAGACATCCACTGGTTTCTTTGTACATGCTTATTTTGCTTAAAAACTTGTTGGGGTCACTGAGGTGATGCTCAAGAAGCCATTGAAGGTACACATTTTCAACAGTTCAAGTAGAACAAGGAACATAGAAAATCTGACCCAAGCACTTTCAGGGATGTATCTTGTTAGCATCCCACCAGTATTAGCCTGTTTAATGAACCTCATTGATGACCCTTTTCTGTTCTCATTTCGAATGGGCTTTGGCAGCTTCTGGGTTATAAGCTTGTTCACACTTAATTAAGGGCAATTAAGTAAAACTGCAAATGTTAGGCATGTTAATCAAAGTACATTTATAAAAGTATGCTCTTCAGCAATGACAGAAAAGTTTGTAGGATTGGGTCTTAAAATGTTGCAGCAGTCTGTACCCAATTTGTGACTTGAGACAATTCACTGTGTAACTGTGGGGGCAAAAAGTTTTCAAATTTACACATTGTTTCCAATTGTTTTGTCCTTCACTTCCTGTGTAAATTTGGTCATTCCTTGCGCCTTCTTCCCAACCACAATTAACATTCACACCAATCCTCTCTGTCTTTTGGTTTTTGTTTTTTTTTTTCCCCTTTCTTTTCCTTTCCTACCAACCCAGCTGGGGTCCACCTATTCCTTTTAGAAAGACTGTGTTGATACTAAAAATAAAATTCACAGCTGCCTGAGGCCTAAAGTCTGGATGCAATAGATCGATGACAGCAAGGCAAGGTCTCTGAATAAGCATGGTACCATTCTGTGCAGCACAGTGTCTCTAATAATTAAAGACAATTAACGGAATATGCCTCTCTCACTTCCTTCATGTGAGCAGCCACGTTAAGAAAATGAAAGTGAATGTGAGGAAAACGTTGTTTCCTTTTTCAAGTCTGGGAACTTCATGCTGATAGCCTGAACTTAAAAAGCCCCAACCTTTTTAGAGAAAAATAATTCTTTTTCTTTATTTCCTTTTGTAAGCCCTGCCCTTCTAGAGCAATGCCCGCAACAGAGGCTGTCCCATCTGAAAGGCCACATGGATACTGTAGCAAACTCGCTCTAGTCATCAGGAGTTCATAGAATGGTTTGGATTGCAAGGGACCAAGTTATTTCCAGTTGGTTTGGTATGGGCATTTTAGACTTTCTTTTTCTCTCTCCTGCTCTGCATATTTTAAGCTAAAAATAATTTGTATTCTGTAATACTCTCCTCTGATAACTTTGCTTCTAGAAGCTCTTATTTGACAGTTAGAAGAATGTTCTTATTTCACAATTTGAGTACCCTTTTCTTAATCCACTTTACAAATAGATTGAAATTTTTTTTGTAAAAAAAACCAAACAACCAAAAAACCCACACACACACAAAAAAAACCCAAACAAACAAAAAAACCACCACCCCCAAAAAACCCACAAAGCAACAAACAGTTCTTGACTCACTATTAACCACAGCCAAAACTGGTGGCAGAGCCAGTAGGCTCAGTTCTCTGTGACAGACTTGGTTTCATTGCTACCACACCACAGCATGACCCAGAGTGATTTTGAAGAACTTACCAAGCTTGCTGCCAGGTCTGTTAGTAACATGCCAGCCTACATCCAGTAAGGAGCTGTTGTGTGGGCTGATAAACTTCACTGGTTTTAACAAGTCCTTTGGAGAGGGCTGTAGCAAACATTAGGAGAGGGTAACTTCCTCAGCAGTCCTGTCATACTCCACAGACTGTGTTAAGTCAAACCCCCTAGTATTCCTAGTAAATTAGTTAGGAATTGCTAGTGCAAGTTATGTTCATGTCACAACTTATGCTCACTAATTTCCTTGTCTAACCAAGCTCTTAAGGTTTGGACTATCTCTGTATGCTTTCTTGAAAAGCTTTATTTAAGCTTTCTGGTCTGCTGCATAATTGGGCTGATTTTTCAGCTTATGACTTTCCTTTTGGCCTAAGCTTTTCTTAGGCTTTCAGTTTGAAGAAAACAATCCTGATGAGCAGCAGATTAGCATTAAACAGCTTTCCTAAAAGAATGGCTGTTAAATCATCACAATTTTGTTGTGATTAGTTCCTGCAAATAGTGAATGTCTCTGGGCTAAGCAATTCTCTTTCCCAGTATGAGAAGTCATTGGCATCCTCTTTTTGATTATGTCAGCCTGAATGATCTTAGTCTGTCCTTAGGTGATGCTGGGATTTTATTCTTTTTTCCTCCAAGTGCACAAAACCATACTGCACAGTGAAGTGACAAAGTCTCCGTTATCAGTTCTGAATGGAGGGGAGTCCCATCCACGATTATAAAATGTCCCTCTGTGTTTTGAGCTCTTGGGTAGGGCTGGGACTTTTCAGCATTTTCTGATTCTGTAGCTACTGGAACAACTTCTGTTGGCTTCAGGATAAGGATACTGGACCTGTTCTGGCATCTCCCCAATTCAGGGGTTATGATATTAGTGTTGATACCAACTTAAAGGATAAGTCGTGTCACGTGGAAAAAGTTGTGGAGAATTATGTGCCTATTCTGCCCGTACTCTTACAGACTTACTTTGCCATTTACTTGTATTGGCCAATGGAAAAAGTCACTCTTGAACCAAACACTTCTGAGTCCCTACATCTATATTCCTTTTTTTTTTTTTTTTCCCCTCTTCAATTCAGTTCTGTCCTAACTACCTCGCTTCTTTCTTTGTTTAGGGGAACAGTAGAGTGTCTCAGAACTTCAGTTTTCGATTGTCTGCAGTGCCTGCCCTGTTGTAATAGTGTTGTTAAAGGGGGCTTGTTTGGGTTTTACTTGGGGTTATTTTGAGGGCTTTGGGATTGTGTGGTTTGGTTTGGGGGTTTTTGTGTTTGTTTTTAATTTTTCTGAGGCTACAGGGTATCTGGCAAAGTACCAGCTTTACAGAAAACACTAGGCTGGTTTTAGGAAGTCAGCTGGCTACTGTAACAGGGTCTGTACTCAACTTGTGCTTTAGTCATGGTAGGTGAAAATTTTTCATTATATCCTTATTTTGACTCTGATTCCATGACCTTTCATTATGCAGGAAAAATCATCTTATTAAGAGAGCTGCTGAAGAAACCAGTGAAGTTCTTCATAGTCTTCATGGGCTTCCTTCACAGGCACAACAGGGGGTTAGAGGGTCTCTGGATGTTGGTGAGGCAAGAAATGCATTTATTACTGCTTAGGACAGAAGATATACTTCAAAACTCTGAATTCTAAGATAACTTTCAGTGAAGAGAGAACTTCTTTGCAGAACATCAGAGTGCCCCTCTGCAACCACTGGATTACTCAGTTTTCCTTAAAACCTGCTGGAAAGGAGAAACATTCAGCGGAGAAAGTCAGTAATAGAAGTTGTTTCATTTCTCTATTAGAAAAAGGACCTGTTGGCAAGTACATTGTAAAGTATCCTTGCAACAGTCATTTTAATATTAATAAAGGTAGCATGCAAGTGCACTTTTTCTCTCGGTATGCCAATTAGAGAATGATACTCCTACACCGTCTTCCTTCACTCTGGTTTTGTGCGGTGCTTTCACCTATGCCATCTGTGATGTTTGTATTTCTTGATGACCTTTTCAACAGTTTGTTGTTCTCATTCTTCTGTCCATGTGAGAGAGAGAGAGAATTCTCCAAGGAAAGCTACTTGAACATATGGCAAGATACAGTATTATAGCATGTAAAATGGCATTCATTACTGCTGCTCTGTGCTGTTGACTTTATTTTTTTTTTCCTAGGGATTTTTTGGCAAAAGGCTTTATTATTAATAGCAGTTCAAACTAGGGGAAAACCTCACTGTCTGAAAACTGGATTAAGTGTTTGACTAAGGTGCTGGGCCAGGCTGTGGATAGAGTCTTTAGACATGCAAGAAGTTGATTGTGGGCAAAAGTTAATTTTTAACAAAACATGGAGACAGTATAAAGATCTTAACCTCTCTTTGAAACTCTTATCAAGCATGGGCATAAGAAACATATTTGAGTAGTATTGCAAAAGCATTTGTCAGTCAGTGGTTTCATACTTAGGGCTATTATGGCCAAACTCAATAGGAAAAGAGGAGTCACAAGGTGGGAGTGCTGCCATTAGTTAGAGTAAGAGTGTAAATGTCAGGCAGCTTCTCACAAGGATGGAGTGCTACAGTGTATGCTCTGCATATTGCAAAGGTAATAAAAATGTTGTCTTGATGAAGTGCCCCACAGCTGCAGTGAAGTGGCTGGAAGCTAGACTTAGCATGGGTTAAACGATGGGGATATTTTTGCAGCTAGTATTTCCTGATGACCTTTTCAACAGCTGCCTGCTTTCATTCTTCTGGCCATATGAGATTGTTAGAATTCTCCCAGAGAGGCTACTTGAATGCCTGCCATATCCATCCATTTGTGTAAATTAAAAGCGTATTGTGTGGATATCATAAAAATCAGAAAAGAGATGGAGGCTACTGAAGTGAGATGGAAAACAAGTGATGTGCTATCAGGTAGTTTGGTCAGAATGAAAAAGAAGTACTGGGTAGTTTATAGATCTGTGGATGAACAAATGGCAAAACCTTATAACACACTACATCCATTGGGAGAAAGACGAATTAACAGTGATCTCATTGTTGGGAATAATAGTGATAAATCTCCAAGGCAATGGAAAATCTGAGATTTAATTTAATCTGAAATTTAAATTAAGATGTGAAACTGAAGGAAATGTTGGTGGATTGTAAGCAGAAATGTGGAATGAGATGTGGAAGGATTAACCAGAAGCAGTGAACTAGCAGTTTAGGCAATTGATAGGTGAAGGCAGTTTTGAGAAAGAAAAGTGCATGAGATGGGATGAGGAAGGGATTAAAAAAAAAAAGGCATTAATATTGCTGCTGAAAATAGCTAGAGAGGAGGTTGCTGTTTACAGCTTACAGCTTCTGCAAGGTCAAGAGAAATCCACCAATGATGTTTAGTGAGAGTTTCAGTCAAGAAAGTATACATTAGTAGGGATATTTATGTTAACACATCAAATGTAATTGATACTTTCAAATTTGGAGCCCAAATTTTAGTTATTGAAAGTCAGTGCAGCAGGAAAACAACCTCATTGTTTTTTGCATAGTCTCCTCTATTTATTTAATCTATTTTACCATTTAAAGAAATTACCAGGCTGACAGTTAAGGACTGAGGTTTGCTGTTTGACCCACACAAGTGGTTCTACAAATCGGTGGTGATAAAATAGGATACAGCACATTCCGGAGTTACAGAAGCTGTTGATTATACTGTGGAGCATGCACTAGTCAGTGGCACTGTATTTGGTGGTGTTGCAGATGTCCTGAGCAAGACTGCCAGCAGCTATGATACTGCGCTGTTTGCTTATACCAACAGCAGAGGAGCTCCACTGACAGAGTTGTGGTAAAGGCTCAGCTGAGTGTTGCAGTGACAAGTATTTCACTTCTCATAAAAATACTTGGGTTTCTGTCTGTTTACTGTTCAGGAAGACATCTTCAGGCTTTAATCTTTCAAAGGAAGTCCATTTTCCTTATTACATTCAAAACCAGCACATTTTTTAATCAAGTACTGTGAACAGCATATCAAATGAAGCGGTTGACCCTCAGATCAATGCAGCAGATAATCTAATCCATTTATTATGTTTGAGAGAATAAGTGCTTCTATCAACTTTGATAAAGAACAAACCCACTAATCTCTGAAAAGATCTTCAGCACTTTTCAAATCTTTCATTCCTGTTGGCTTCATCAGAGCTGCTGGCACTTCTGTAAGACCAAATTCCAAATATCACAGCGAGTGGGGAGCGTGTGCCTGAGGAAAGCACGCATAAAACCAATTCTTTTAGTCTTTGTTTACTTGCTCTGTGGAGTTGTCTTAGAGCACCAACTACAATCTGCAGAAACAAGATTGCTTCCCCTCGGACCCAGCTTGCATAAATATTTCAGGGGTTAGATACATAAATTTTAAAAAAAAAAAATGTTGTGGTAAATAGAAAAGAGGAAAAAAGCAACTCTAAGATGGACTGATTTGTAAACCAATAAATATTACATCTTCTTTACACAATAAAGTTCCATAAAGGACATTAGATTATCAAAGTTGTGAGAAACACTTCCTAGCTATGGAAAACAACTACTTCCAGGGCCCTAAAAAACTTGTAATTCAATTATTGATTTTATTTGATGGTAGCCTTTTAATAGGCAGCTATCTGGCATTGGCTGTTTGATACTTTATGTGGATATATTTTTTTTCAGTTATATCATTTATGTCATAGTCGTCCCTATGTTGGGGTTGTCAGGCACTGTAGTGGAATGCCCAGGGAGGTGGTTGAGTCACCATCCCTGGACGTGTCTAAAAGCCATGTGGATCTGGTGCCTGGGGTCATGGTGTAGTGACAGACTTGGTGGAGTGGGCAAAATGGCTGGACTTGATGATCTTGGAGGTCCTTTCTGGCATGGGTGATTCTATGATAAATAATTATTCAACTTAGAAACTGATTCCACATTAAGCGCTGTTAATGTCCTGTGATTTCTTTGCCCATCTGAGCTGTCTTATGGTCCTCCTTCCAAAGCTGCATTTGTAAAGCGCAGCTTTGGAACTGTTTAATTTTCTGGAGAAGAGTTTATTATTAAATACTAGACTGTCATCAAAACAATTCTATATGCATGACCAAGTCTATTTCTGGTTAAATAGTAGGTCTGGAGGTTAAGAAAAAGAACTACAGGAAGCTGCTTGCAAGGTAATTCAAGAAACTTAGGAAAGCTCACAGAACTCCAGATGTTTTCTCATTAGGACTAAGATAAAAGAAATCTAGAATGTGATATTTGTGTAATACTACATCCTTAGCAACACTGAGAGAGATTCCATTGTTTCAAAGGTTAGGTGGGAAAAAGAAGAACTGTGCGCAGTTGCTTAAGAAGCTATGGTTTCCCCCCTAAATTTAGCAGAATGGTTTTTTCTTACCTCTGCTTGCAACTTGTCTTTTTTTCTTTTTTTTTTTTTTTTTTTTCTTTTTTTCTTTTTTTTTTTCTTTAACAGTCCCTAGCCTTGTGTGAATTGCTGGGATGGGAAGGAGAAGAGACCTAAATCAGCTTCTAGTTCAGCATTTAAGCAAGCGCAGTCACTTCTCAAGTGCTGCTGAGTGTCACAGCAAGACAGGGAAGGGAAGTGGCACTAAACGACTCCTGAAAAGTCAGTAGGCTTATTAAGTCTTACTTAAAAAGTTGATTGGGAAGCTAATTTAGAGCTCCCCTGTTCTGCCTTTTAAGTATGATGAAAACCCTTAAAAGACTCTCGCTGGTGCTGACAGATTCAGAGTGGCATTGAGTGTAGATGTGAAGTGGGAATAGGGAAACATGAAGTTAGAAGAGTTGGTTCATGCCTGTGCATTTTTCCTAAAGGAAAAGCGGAGATGAAGGATATTTTACTATCTGCTGCTGACATTAATTTTTTTACTGTACAGTGGGCCATTAGAAGCCTCTTTTTCATCCACTTTGTCAGTGTATAGAAGCCTTATGTGGGTTTAACTGTCACACGTGCACGTTCTGATTTCCTAAGCAAGCACTGTGGGGTAAATAACAATCCTTGAGCATGTATAAGGAGTTTCGTTGCTGATAAGGGTATTCCCTTATTGTTCATGTGGCTACTGCAATATCCTGTGAAGAGCCAACCAAGCAACGAAACAAGGGCATTGGAAACTGTTGTTCATGCTCAGAACTGTTTCTAAGCTGAGCCTATAAACTGAACATCATTTCATAGCAAACTGCCTGCCCTTTTAATGGAAATGTCAGTCCTTTAGAAAGTTCTTGTTTAGAGGAACCATGTGGTAGACAATACTCCTAATGAAGGTCTTCTTCCTTTGTCTCTGCACTTGCCCTCTTTTATTTCATTGCATAGAGACACCAGCCAGGACTCTTCAATTACGGAAAAAGCTTTTTATTTTAACGAGTGTTTTGTAGCCATCCTTGCTAATGCATTTTGTCTGCCTTTGTTTTCCAGCCTCCCATTCCTATTGTCATCTTTTAAAATAACAGGAGACAGAGCTTTTTCATTAGGAGGAGACAGTACAGTTCAGGTTATGTTAGGAGGAAAGAACAAAAGCTTGACTATTTAATTTTGAACTCACTACAGGTACATACTCAACAAGATATTATCATCATATAGCCATTTCATTATCCATGAAGCATGTACATTGGCTTTTATCCTCTCCCATTCAAGAGTTAAAATACATGTTAAAACTTCCAGAAAAGAGGATTTAAGGTTAAATCAAAGTGTTTTTTGCCTGCCAAGTGGAGCAAACTGAACAGTGCATGTACAGGTAGTTATGTTACCCTTTGACTTCTGAAACACAGGTATTGTGCATTCTATTGTTTGTCCCATCAGTATGCCAACAGGAGTGTTGATAGGGAAGCTGACTCTGTTAGTTACGTGCCTAATACTTCATTTATGCTAAACATTCACTTTTGGACCCTGGAACAATGGCAGGGTTTTTAACCACACACTGTCGTGGAGTTTCCTCTCTTTGTGACTTCAGGTTTGTCAGAGTGTTTGTATCTTGTCTGAAGATTTGTAACATTCTTGTAGTTTCTTCCTCTCCCCTACCACACTTCTTGCATCAGAAAGTTCTGGGATCTTTTTCAAGACACTGAAAGGGGTGCCTTAGCCACTGCTATAAATGGAGAAGATAATCTTTGGACTCTCTCATCACAAGTTTAAACCTATAACTTCCAGCTATCAAAGAACACAGAGCATTTGTACACATGCTTCAGCTTTTTGTAACCTCTCTGGTTACTACTGAAACAGGAAAAACATAGTAGGGTATTTCCAAATATTATTGAAATCACTATTCCCTGTTAGTAAACAATGTGTTAGCTGTCCAAAAACTTAGTTAAATATTATTCCTACTTCTGTCTTACTTTCCCTGAGAGGAAAAAAAGCACCATTAAATTGTCAGTCTGTGAGAGTCAGTGCCATGTAGCATTGCATATACTTTTATATATATGTGGACATATACATACAGAAATGTTTAACAAACCCATTACTTGCTAACTTCTTTTTAACCTAAAGATAAGGCACAAACCAAGTATGGTGCTATGTCTGAATGTCTTAGACTTTAATTTTAAAATGCAAACCACTGTAACTATGTATAGATAGTGAGTTACTTCATCTCTGGTGTGCCAACAAGGGAAATAATAGGATGACCCTTCATCTCAAAACACAGATCCTTCACAAATAAGCATACTATTAACATTACTGCTACGTTACCAGAGTCTTTCAGCGTACCAAATTGCACGTTGAATTTGCTTTCTGCATGTCATTTCTGTTCTATTCTTATTATTATAACCAGGAAGTTGACCTAATTGTTGCAGTTAGACCTTACTCTGAATTTATAATATTACTGAACCTGCCTTAAAAGGGAGGCAAACTAATTTTATTATTAATGATAGGCCGAAATAGATAAAAGAAGCATTATTCTTTCTGTATTTCTAGTTAAATGCTCAGAACTACGCTGGATATGCAAGACAATCCTCGAACGTTGAAAAGAGTGGCTTCCAGCTGAGGCCAGTTTAGCATACACTTAACACCTGCTGGTTTACCCAGGGGGAGGCTCCCTTTTGGCTCCTCAGGCAGAGCTGCTGCCAGGGCACCACGTGAATCCCATTTTGAGTGTCAGATGCAGTAGTGCGTAGGACAAACACACAGCATGACACCCTGCCAGATGAGGACTCCACTAATTGGTCAATCTCCCCTAGTTTCTGACCACCCATTGACAGACACAATAACAGCATCCCAAAAGGAGGAGTGGTTGTGCCAGGATGAAACAAACTCTGATGGCTTACCCCAGGGATTTTTTGGCATTGTATTTCATGTTTGTGCAAAATAATAATGGTTTGTGGGCCTGAGCCTGTAAAGAGCTGTTTGAGCACTCTACGTTGCTGATAATTCTGTCCTGAATCCAGGTACTGGCATCCATCTGAAATAAGTTAGTCCTTCCATGTTGCTTCCTTTCTGAAAACACCATTGTGTTTTGTAATCTGGCACAATTTAAGGACACATTTTGTTGTATGTTCCTGACAGACCATGCCAACATACAATAGAAGTGTGTTAGATGAAATCTATGGGATGTTTCTTCCCACAAAGACAAAAATAACTGAAGAAAAAGCTGAGGATCAGCTAGATCAGTGCTCCTTCACTCATTTCTGCCTGTATGTGAAAGAGCATGGCAAAATGGCAATGCCAATCAAGAAAACATAGATGGGTAAGATTGACGGTGCCTAAATGTGAGTGAACTTGGAAGAAGGCAGGAAGAGAACTAGAGACTCAAAGTCAAAGAGAGCAAAGAGTAACTGGAGAATTTAACTTTAAATTATCCTAAAATACCACAAAAGATGGATTAGGCTGCAAGAATAATCCCCGCTGTGAACTGTTTCATCTAAGTGGTCTGGGGTTTTTGTCCTATACCTGTGGCAGAGTTAGGTTTGGAGACAGCCTGAGCCCAGGACTGCAGATGGAGTGGGTCTGCCAAAGGGTGCCAAGGGCAAGTGTGGATTGCATAAAGAATTCCCATCTGAGACTGTTTTCATCCTTTTCCACATCCTGGTATCCCACTGTTGCCGTCTACACTGGAATGCAGCTGTGGGAATTATCCGACAAAATTGGGATCATCTGAAACTACAAATAAGTGAGATAAATAAAGGAATTGAAAATACCAGTGTGAAACCAAAACCATTTGCAAGTAAAATACTTTATTGTATTTTCTGGTCTACACAGTTGTGGGCATTGACACTTTACTGCAGAGACAGAATCTGGTAAATCCAAGCAGATTCCATTCTCTGATCACCTGAGTGTACAAAATCAGTTGCATTTGTATAGGAACCAAGAGACTTGCAAAACTGTGAGTTTCTCTTGCTCACTTAAACTTGAGGGCAGACAGCAGAGAGAAAGGACAGCAGAGCAATCATCTTTCTGGAGGAACCGTTTTCAAAATTTGTAAACCAGGTGGAAGCAAATGTTGTATTAAACCTTTTTAGCCTTTGTTGCAGATCCTTTGAGCATTAGCTAAATATTTGCCTGATTACCACAGGATAGGATGATAATCCTTTAATATAATATCCATTTATAAAGAGAATGAAGCAGTAAAAGCAAAAAACGTTTAATATTCAGGGTATTCACCAAAAGCTGTTTTATCACTGAACATC
Organism: Melanerpes formicivorus; assembly: GCF_026170545.1. Taxonomy (NCBI): domain Eukaryota; kingdom Metazoa; phylum Chordata; class Aves; order Piciformes; family Picidae; genus Melanerpes; species Melanerpes formicivorus. Next base: position 1,149,089 of record NW_027142411.1, read on the forward strand.
TGTTGCACAAGTAAAGTGTCTGTGTGTGAATGTTTAGCATGAGGGTACAATTGCTTCTTGCTGAGGTGGATTAGAATCGCATGGGTAACTGACTCTCAGCTCAGTGCTGGGCTGTTTTGAATGTCCTCTGGTAGGTAGCCAAAGGAAATTTTCGTGTTGAAATGACAGGAATTCTTTGACATAACATGTTCTGTTAGAGCATATGTTGAAATGTCTATATCATTTCAATGATGAGCTTCCTTTCTGGCACCAATCAATGTATGTTCATGGTAATCACAAGCAATACCTTTTCAACAGCTATCTACCATAAGTGATCCTAATCCACTTTGCAATCATTTTCAAAGCCTCTTCATTTTCACTGAAAGGATTGTTTTGTTTAGAAGAATTCTTACTAATGTGCAAAATTGCCCTTAGTTAAATCCATTGTAGGAGTTGAAAAGGAATACAAGTATAAACCTTCACAGCTGGAGTACAGATAGCTACTGTGGATGTAGCTTATACTCCTCATTTTTCACATGCAGCATATGCTTGGAGAGTGATGAACAGATGCAGCTTGTTTAATGGGGCAAATCACATGCATTTTATCTTCATGACTCCACATTTGGAGAGTGCACTCCCTCTTTACCTGTGCTTAATATGACTCCAGATACACACAAATAGCTGTGGCAGAATATTGACATGGCTTAGTTTAAGCTAGAAAAAACCAGTTACATGGCCTTCCTGTTTGACGTTCATTAAAATAGGCAATATGTGGTGTACAGGTGGCAGCCTTTAGACTTTTGACTGGGCTCAGACTGCTGATGCAGAGGGAGGGCTTGGCATCTGAAAGTGCTCCCTGTGGTTATTGAACAGGGCTGAAGGCCATGGCTTTACCTGCTGATCTGGTCCCCTGCCAAACCCTGTCTGGCACCAGTGAAAGTCCTTTTCCATGCTTCTTCCTCTGTTGGCTCTCTGGCTGCATTGCTGGGGGAAGATAAAGGCAATCCTGTCACACTACTTGCAGAATTTTACCAGTCTGGAACAAGCAGCTGTGCTGGACATCTGCTATTTTCAGCATCCTACATGTGAAATGCTCTCCATATATGCAGACATGTGCCCACTTTCACTGAAGCGATGGCCTATTTTTTGCTTTGTTCATCCTGAATGCTGGAGAACAAGCAGGTATCTTTGTTCTTCCTGCACTCTAGACACCATACAGTATTTCTGTTGGTGTAAAACTGGAACATCAGCCTGTTCCTACGCCTGTTTGAGATGTAGGGGAGCCAGACAAGTCAGTATTTTAAATCCACACACTGACTGGGATTAACAGCAAAAAAATACCAGATGCCATAGGGCACAGTCAGTGTCCTGTGGGGTTATGGGCTGATTTTACCGGAGCCTCTCTAGATTCTTTTTAACAATAGCTGACAACTGAATCTCCTCCTCCTAAACCAAGATCTATACTTTCATAAAGGGAGTAATGGATATGGATATATTTACTAAAGCTGTGCATGAGTGATGCTGAGTCCTAAGGAATTTTAGAAAACCAGATAATTAAAATAGTTTGTTGCAAAATATTGCTCTTATTAGTCACCTTTTAAAGAAGTGTTTTGGTTTTTAGGTTAGGGGGATTTTTTTGTTCCTGATTAGGAGCTGGTAACAATGCAATACTTGAATGCAAAAATATTTTCTTGGCAGAAGCCCAAACATGCATCTCTAAAAAGTTCTATTTCCTCTCTCTCATTTTGTCTTCTTTGCCTCCCCTGTTATTGATGCACATAATAAAACACAAGGAAAAAAGACAAATCCACCCAAAAGGTCAAAATCAATGATCCTTTTACAGATGACACCTTTGGGAATCCTGGGTACTTTACCATCAGCTTGTGTTTGAGACTGTTACTTGAATACTTGTTTTTTGATGACAAAAATCAATGACTTCTTTAAAGAATACACCCTTGGGGCTAGAGGGATGCAGACTCTGAAATGTTTACTAGTCTGTGCCTGTCTCTGAAAGACTAATAAACATATTTATAAGTTTATGAGCTTCTATTTAATTTTATGGATTGGAAATGGTGTATGGTTTTGACAAGAATACTTAAGCTAATGTGTCCCAATGAGACACATTCTGTATCATTTTGCAAATTTGCATAGAAGTTCTGATCCAAAACTGATAGAAATCAACTGATATATTTACATTGGATTTAAATTTATCCCTGTGAAAAAGCCACTGAAGTTATTGGAGTTATTTTGTTAATAAATTTGATCCAATGGCCAAATACTAAATCAATTCTCAAAATAGAGGTAGAAAAAACACTTGCAGGAAGATTAGAAATCTACTTCTCCCAGTAAAGATTATGTCCTTTAAACACCTATTTGTATGTAAAAATATTGTTACTCTGAGCTGCAGAAAGTATTTGCTTTTGTAAAAACAGGCACAATTTTAGCCTCCTTTCTTTGCTGCTAATTTAGCATTATGTTTATTTATGGCACCATAATGTATTTTGATACTAGGGCATCCCATGATGTGGTGGAGTTGAGGCTTTGGAGCTGGAGTCTGGACCACCAGTTTCCTCACCAGCTGTGCCAATACAGACTTTACCAGGGTTGTTTCTTGGTGTTTTTTGTTTTTTTTCTTTGGTGTTTTGTTTTGTTTTGGGTTTTTTCCCTCTTCCTCATTTCCAACTCGGAGATTTAGAGTTTTCAGTCTAGTGTTTGGCAAAGTTGGCTTCCAGGGAATCAACCACAGAAATTATTTTTGCAGTAGACTAGCACTGTAGAGTAGCCTTGCAGTAATTGGAAAAACTAATTTGTATTCATTTTCCTTTGAGTCTAGATCTAATCAGTACATGCAGTGGTATAAAATGTCAACCCTAGCCAAACAAGTGCATTGAAAGGATCATAGAGAGAATGTCATTTATGAATTAAAGCACCGGGACATACATGACATTAAAGACTGCTGTTTTAGATATTCCTTCCCATCACTTAACTGATCTTAAGTTTACTGATTTCAGCTTCATAAGTCAGTATTATTCTGGGATGTAGAATGTCTTCCCATTCCTAAGACAGTAAAACTGCTTTGCGCATGAGGACTGCAGGGAGGACTGCTGGATAATCACTTCCATGCCACAGAGAGAGATTAAAACTTGGAATGCCTCTGGCAAAACTCAACTGCAGTAGAGATGATTGGTGCATGGGATCCTGTTGTCTTTATGGAGAGCTGTGCAACATGAAGTAGCATGGACACAAAGCTCCACACTGCTTGTAGCAGAATGGTCTGTGCTTCCATGAGGAATGAGGACCGCTCTAGTGTCCTCACATTGTAGTGACCTACATGTTGACTTGTAGTGACCAAGTTCTCACTTCTGTCCCTAAGCTGAATGGGCTATCAGCTTTCATGACAATGTTAACAACTGTACCTGTGGCCATTTATTTTTCATTTTCTATTATCTAGTACAGGCCAAGTTCCTCAACCTCATTTTGCTTCTTTTGCCCAAATATGCATTGAAAATGGTAAAAAATTATTCTCTCAGATTTTGGCAATGTAACAGGTATCTTCTTTTATTCTCAGACTTCCATTGGCTGGAGATCACATGTATAATTGTGGCAAAGCTGATAATGGAAAAGGCCCCTTTCACTAGAACTGAACAGCTTCATCTGTTTGCAGGATGGCACAAGCCAAAGGGCTCTCTGTGATAGCGGTAGTAACTCTTGTCTAAGTATGTCATTGGTCACAGTCAGTAATTTGCCTCACTATGTTAGCTGAAATTTCAGAAGGTTTTGTTATTTACTTGCACAGCTTCAATCAGTTGAAAACAAGGCCAGGGCAAATGTATTTTTGTACTTCCAATAAAATGTTCCACATCCTTTGGGTGATGGGGGTGGGGAGCAGTAACTGCTGATATGGAGGTACTGTTTGATGAAAGGAAATGGATAAGAAACGGTCTTCAAACTCTTGTATGACTTGAAGGCCATTAGTACAGTTTATTTTCACACCTGTATTAAGATGTGAGTTAGACTTTGCTAAAAGTCTTAGTTTTAAGGATTTTGCAATGAAGCCACAGCACTGTGTGGTTTTTAATTTACTACAATGAAGAAAAAATACACTGACACTACTTAAACAGTTGGCAAACCTGATGCTATTTCACTTTGAGATGAACAATTGGTTGAACTTGCTTAATGTTGGCAAGAGAGTCATGAATTCCAATAAGACCATGAATACATTTATTATTAATTTTCTCCTCATTCATTTTTAATTTTCTGTCAGACAGAATCAAAGGCTGAATTGGTGACTTCAGTGTTTTCTACCTTGCTCTATTGGCTTCAGAAGTCCTTTAATAAGGCAATTATTTATTCTGGACATCACTGGGAAATCAAAGGTGAAGAAATCGAGGATATCTAAAACCTGTAGAGAGTTAATTCAAACAGCACTAACATTGTTGGATAGTGTTCATGCCTCTGGTTCTTTAATGTTGCCTGGTTTGGTACTTGCTTCATTTTAAAATTAGCTGGAATGTATAGAATGGAGAGTGAGGGAAGCCACAAAAGGATTTACCTTATAGAAGCAAGAATTACTGGAATCAGCAGGGGTTCTGGCCTCTGCATTGAGAGCAGACTGGTGTATTGTACTGAGAGGAGGCAAGTAGGGGATCTCTGAGAAGGATTTAATGTGTGCCCACAAGGCTTTCATTAGGAAGTTGTGGTATTATCATAGCTATATATGTATGTTATCTGCTTAAAACTAGGAGTAGATCTGACTTCACTGCAGTTTTCTTCTCTAAGGCATGATACATCAATGAAGTCAGTGGGAAAACTTGCACACATTTAACTGCATCAGGTTTTCCAACAGTGCATAGTTGACATTGCTATCTGTGCTTTTTCTGGTGACCAGAAGGTAGGGAAAACAAGGTATTAGTCAAGAGATGTACGTGCGTATGGCTGAGGAGGAGAAATTACCTATGCAAAGGTGGCCAAAAGGTAGAAAGGCTGAATTTCTTTTCTTTTAACAGACTTTAATTTAGCTTGTACAGACTTCTAGGGCTAGTACATCTGTGAAACACTTCTTCAGCTCCATGTATTTTGCTTTTTGTCCATTATTGATAGGATTCCACCACAGGAAGGAGGTAGTGTTTATTCCTTTTTCAGGAAGCGTATAAAACTCTTATTCACACGGCTTTGCTATGAAGATGTTACTGCAGTCTCTGGTGCAATCTTCAGAATTTGGCCTTCTGTGAAGTTGATGAACAAGAACTGAAAAGGAGACAACATATCAAACCTGACATTTAAAGGTTCAAAATTTTAGTGTGCTGAGCACAGACTAAAGAAAGCAGTTATGGAATTTTTTTGGCTTGTATCCTGAATTCTTCCTGCAGACCATTGTGACATTAAGCTGCCTTATTGCAACATGATGTAGTTTAAATGTGATTTAATATTCCACACAGAGCAGGTAACACTTTTCTCTAGTGCTCTGCATTCAGCAAAGCAGCAAGAGGCTATTTGAAAACATTTAGTCATGTGCTTTCTAAAAAAATGTACATCTCTGTTCCTCTCTGTCTAATCATTCTGCTGATCAGAATGCTAGCTTGAGCAAAAGGAATATTGTACAACTTGCCATAAAGTTTTACGAGCCAATTATTACAGATCTAATTGTCCAAGGTTATAGAGGTCTATAGATGTCTTATTTTCCATAGGCCAGTGCCCTTTTATGCACCTCTTTTATAGTTAATGCAATGCCTCATTTAATAATTTAAAAATAATTTATTGAAGTTAAATTGCTTTTTTAGAAGGCATAATCTTATCGTTCTCATTTTTATAAGAAACTCATTTTAATTTGTTTGCTGTGCCATTCTCACATGAATTTAGGAAATTAATGGAGTGAAGATTGAAGGCTGATGGCATCAATGAAATTATTAATTTGGTAACTGAAAGATTTATTTGGTTGATTTAGATGGAATTTTCAATACTCAATTATCTTTGGACTCTATTAAAGAATGAAGCCTCACCAAATAACAGTTCTCACCCAGGTTCCCCAGCATGAATTGAAAAGGACATCTTCATTATTGCTATTGATGTTAATGTGGAAATCACTTGCTGTTAATAATCCTGAAGGACAGATAAAAGCTTATTTTTTACCTTAAAGGAGCTAGGTTCCAAACCCTAAAAATGTTATCTTAGTGAATGAATATTGCCTCCAGATAGCAGACTTAGCCATGCAGAACGTTTTTACAGGGTACTTTTTACCTTTACCAAGTGCCATCAAAATAATTTAGTAGAAGGAAATGGTCATGCATGTAAGTTTGGGGATTTTGTTGGTTGGTTGGTTGTTTTTGTTTTGTTTTGCTTTGTTTTAAAATAAAGATGGCAATATAACTATATGAAGAGACCTAGATATCACCACACAGAAGAAATCTTTATTTTCTGTTATATTCCATAAGCCTTTACCTCTAGGATTCTGAAGAACTCCTCCATTAAAAAGTCATTGTTTCACAGACTTTTAAAAAGAATTATAGTGTCTTTTGCCCCTACGAACATTTGTATATTGATGTGCTTGAAAGAGTCCAGCATAGAGCCACAAAGATGATGGAGTGGGACATCTCCCTTATGAAGAAACACTGAGGGAGCTGGGGCTCTTTGGCTTGGAGAAGAGGAGACTGAGGAGTGACCTAATTCATGTTTATAAAGATGTGAAGGGCAGTGTTGGGAGAATGGATTCAGGCTCTGCTCAGTAATGTCCAGTGATAGGACAAGGGGCACAGGTGCAAGCTGGAGCAGAGGTTCCACGTGAAGATAAGCAAAAACTTTTTCCCCATGAGGGTGACAAAACTCTGGAACAGGCTGCCCAGAGAGGTTGTGGAGTCTCCTTCTCTACAGATATTCAAAACCTGCCTGGATGTGTTCCTGTGTGACCTGATCTAGGTGATCCTGCTCTGGCAGGGGAGTTGGACTTGAGGCTCTCTTGAAGTCCCTTCCAACCCCTAATGTTCTGTGATTCTATGTGTGTTTTTTCCTTAGAAACACAACTCGGTGAAAGGGTCATAATTGTTTTGTTGTTGTTGTTGTTTGGAACTGTCCCAGGAGAAAGAACTGCAAATGAAGTATTAATTGCCTTGAAGTTGGTGTCAGATGTTAAAGAGATTCTTACTGGTTTTAGAAGTCAAGAAGGAATATATTCTCACACATGGTAAAAAATGCAGAGTATGAAACTAATTTAACAACAAGATATGATCAAATGCTAATACCGAAAACCAGCCTGGATTTGATTATTGCCAATTCCTATACATGCTACATTGTTGTAGTATCTGGAAGATTAACGTTGGCTATTAAATGATTCTTAGCAACAGGGTTGGGTTTTTTAGTGAAAATTAGACAGTTTGAGGAAAAAAGTTCAATATGGAAGTTGAATTCTCAGAATGCCAGAAGTTAATTGCTTGAGACTTCCACTTTTGAGCCTCACAGCATATGCTCTTTTACTCAGGTAATATCAATCATACATGTCAGTTATGTGCTTTTCTATATTCAGATTTGGTTTTGAAATGAGAAGATGAGAAATTTAATAATTTAAAATAGACTTGAACATAGTTAATTCTTGCAAAAGGCAAATACAATGAATCAAGGTCTCTGCATTGACTTCAGATCTGGGAATGTTCAAGTGTAGCAAACAGTAAGCAATGGATACCCACAGAACCACTCTGGAGCCTTCAGTCTCAGTGCCTGCTTACTTCCAACTTAGTCACTAACCAAAAAAAGGTTTCCCTGTGATTCTGTGTCTCTCTCCAGTGCTCTTATTTCCCCAAACTTGCCTCTTAGCATTTGTGACCGTTTGAGGCTGTGCCTTTAAGAAAGGGACAGTGCTGGGACACTCTGGCTGAATATTTTGTACAGCACTCAGTGGAGGACCTTTTCTGTTGTACCCAGGGTTTCTCTTCATACTGCACTGTAGATTGTCATAAACAGGTTATATCTATGCTCAGAAGTTGCCTTGGCAATTTATGCCTGGGTTGGTCGACAGTTCATTGATACCAATATGCATGTTCCAGTCAACATCAATAGACTGACTCAAGCCTTATAGACAGACAAGAAGCTGTACAGATATGGTCAGTACACAGTGAGATAAAGTATTCATTAAAAAAAATCTCCCTCTGTCCACAACATTATAATGCCAACTCAGATGGCTGAAGTAAAAGTGTGTTTCACTGAAGCAGCCTAAAGCAGAACGAAACTTTCAGCGTTTTGCTGTTGGGTCCCAGCTCAGAGGGTAGCTTTGTGTGAAAGCAGCATGTCTTGTTGCAGCTCTCACTGAATTTAGTGGTTATTACTTAATCCCTGATAGAGAGCCCTCTACCATTCTATGCTATGTGATTTGTACAACTGGATACAGGTGATATTTCCAGGAGATGGTTGGAGCAGAGCTAGCATGAAGACTGAAACAGGGTTTTATTATGACAGACAATATCTCCCAAATCAAAGAGGACATCATTTCTAGGGTAAGGAGAGTAAGTCATGCTGTCTACAGCATAACTGACCTTTGTCTAAAAGCCTCCAGATTCTTGTAGTTCCACTCTGTTAAAAATATGCAGACCACTTGATGAGTGAAATCAAAGAAAGACCAAAAAAGCCATTATGTTTTAGTCATATGATAGCTGTAAAAGGGATTCAGGTAACTTTTTCCCCCCGAAATATCATGTGGTTTTGATGGATTCTCTAACTCTTGTAAGATTGTTGAAGCTGTTCAGGGGTACAATTCCCCTTTCTTTGTCTTTACTCTCATCCTTAGTAACTTAAATCAATTTAAAAATCCTTTTACAAAAGAGTCGAAAAGCTGCCTCTGTTCTGTCATCAACAAAACATCCAGTGTAAGTATTTTTACCACTTTTTACTACATACAAGAAAGAAAAAATGCCTAGAACTTTATCCCAGACCAAAAATCATGCTCAATTCATTTAATTATCAAAACCAGAAAGTGATTCCTGCTTCTCAAAGAGCTCTGATATAGGCATAATTAGTTCATTTAACCTCAAAGAAATTATTAGCTAACATAAGAGGACAGGAAAAAGAAGTTAAAATGCCACAGCAGTATATTAGCCCTTTTTTCCTAACAAAACTGTTATCACATGGAAAGGAGTGCTGCATGGTACTGACTTTCCAAGTTTTTTAACATAGTGAAGTACTGAGGTACAAAAACAAGTAGGAAAGCTCCTCAGTTCCATCATCTGTCCAGAGAGAAGTAGATTCATACAGACACTTTTCAGTGCTGAGATGATTTTCTCTGCAGGAGACAACCACACAAAACAACAAAATCCAAGTGATGTAAAGTTCACTTTCTAATCCTCTGTATGACAAATAATTTTAGCAGAAACAACAAAAAAGATTTACATCTGAAATAGTTCCCATCAGACCTGAGGCTGATTATTTTCACTGTGGTGAATGTTCTGAAAGATTTTATTGTTGATTCCTGACAAGTTAAAAATGATGCTCACTGTCTCACATACTCAGGTTTAGAAGGGATTCAAAATGGTCTTAAGGTCTTTAACCTACTCCTCTCATTGCTGGGAGATCTCAAGATTCACATAGAAGGTTTACCTGAGGAACCATTAAAAGAGAGTGAGGCCTCTGTGTCAAGTTTCAGGCAAGGAAGATGTTTTTCAGTCATGGTAAAAAATAATTTACTAATGAAAGTGCTGACAAAACCTCAGCTGCAGTATCATGAACTTGGCTGTTGTAAAACCTCCAGGATTAAGTAGAGGTGTGTGGATAATAAAATCTCCAAAGAAACAAATTATCTATGAATGTATAATAATGGCTTTCTCAAGGATTTTAAGCCATGTGCATATTTCTTGTTTATATTTCACTGAAGCAGCTAAGGGACTACAGGCAGGATATTGTCAATGTTTAAAACTACAAAATCTTTAAAACAACAGCCTGAGGCTTTTTGTGTAGTAGGCCACTCCTGTTTTCTATTCAGTGAGTATCACTTTCACATGATGCAAACAATGTAAAAAATCAAAGGGAACAAATATTGACTAGAGAGGAACAACAGTCTTGAACAAAACTACCATTCTATGGACTTGGTGCAAGCCCACCAGCACTTCTGGGAATTGAGTCATTTTGAGAAGTCTTTTTAAGGCAGGTCAGGTGTTATCTTTGCCTCATTCCCTGTACAGAACATTGTAAAGTGGAAAACATTCTCTGAGGGTTGCTTTTATCAAATGTAAATGCAGTAGTATCAGTCAGGGTTGGAAGGGGCCACAAGGATCATCTAGTTCCAACCCCCCTGCCATGGGCAGGGACACCCCACACTAGACCAGGCCAGCCAGAGCCTCATCCAGCCTGGTCTTAGACATCTCCAGGGACAGGGCCTCAACCACCTCCCTGGACAACCCATTGTAGGGCTTCACTACTCTCAAATGCATTAGCATTTGGCATCAGCCTTGGAAAACATAACCGGTGTTGAGTGCAGATGTTTGCCCGTGCAGAACCCTACATTCACACATGCTAATCGACTGAGCAGGACGTTTGCATGAGCGGTGCAAGTGTGAAGCAAAGCTGCAAGTATGAAATAGATGTGCTAAGCAGCTGCCGGCCTTCCTGTGCGCAGTTAAAGGGGGCCTGATAATGCGTGCCACAATACAGCAAACTTGATTTCATTATGTGTACTGTACAGTCATTTGCCTATCAGGGAGCAGATTTTTCATACACTTCATAATTGAAGGCACTGTGAATGCCCAGTGAGCTTTACAGAAGCACTCAAGTATTTTTTAATACCTAACACTCCATCTAGCTGTAAGCACTTAAATACCTTGGCAGCTTTGACTCTAGGTCGGTTCATATAGAAAGGAACTTCTGTAGCTAACCTTACCTTAAGGCTTTTTTTTTTTCCCCCAAGTTCTGACTGTCAGGTGTGACATTTTCATTAGCTAGTTGACAAAGAGGCTATGCTTATAACATAAGTGTGGCCAATTGTTGCTTCGACTTGAGAAGGGCACGTATTTCACAACTGACCATGTGTTTGTGGCCTTTTTAGTGCTGCTGATTGTTCTTTAGGGCATGCTTGTGGAATGGTGGAGTGTTAGCTTCGTGTTTATTTTGATCTTCTGTACGAATAGGGGAGAAGGGTAAAGGTGAGAATAGACTAAAGTGCCTCAATAAACTAACAGGAAAGCATCTCTGATGGAATGACACATCCCTCAAGAGGATGTGCTGCCCTTCAGAGTGTAATGAGTATGAAAAATTATGTTAATGTTAGTATTTCAGCAATTGCAAATTATGGATTGAAATGTAGGGACTGTATTTCAGCAATTGTCAAAGAACCATAAGGCAGCAGAACTTTCTCACAGTATAACTTTGATGTTTTATGTGATTGACCACAGCGAATGCAGTGGTCAATACAATATTTTCGTGCTGTTACAGAACTGTTAGTTATGTTTGCCAGTATAAACAGATACTACCAAGGTATGGGCACACATTGATTGCCATTGAAAAGGAAGCTCTTTTTTCACCAGTGGGAACAAAGATACATGGATGAGATCTGGTGATACTGTTACCAATACTGTCACTGTGTAAATTATAACACCTCAAGAACAGATGAATTAGTACAGTTCAGTGTGATAACAAAATCTGAGGACATTAATCAAGATTTTTCAGACCTTGCAAACACATCTTTGTGGCAGGTTTGGAAGCCAGAGAGTCAAAAGAAAGGTCCTTTAGTGGAGCACAGAAAGTGGCCCTGACAAATGCTTATCTTGACAGTTCCAAAAATAAGTGGCTGCATTCAACAAAATAGCTGGATAGGAAAGAACATTCCTAAGATGCTGCATGTTCCTAAACACAACTTTATCATGAGTTAAGACTAACGCTAAGTATTCGGTAGCTTTGAATAAACTATTTAGCACTACTTTATTCCTTCTACACACCTTTTCCAGTTTCTTGCTTTAATACAGCCTCTGCTACTATATCTGATACTTTTGAGGAGGTTGTGTTTCTGAGGATAGAATTTCAGAAGCTTTAAATCATCATTTCAATCAGTGGAACTTACATGTCCTCTGTATCAAGTACCAGGCGTGAACCCTGGGAAGCAGCACATGAATGCAAATGCTAGTAACAGTTATTGCCACTCTTTGTCTTTCATGCTGCTTCAGTTTTGTGTTACTGGAAGAGAAGGAGAACCTTCATGTAGTTACAGTTGTCCACTGAATGATGCTTGCAGTTTCTGTGGGTTTGGATTTGGATACTGACATTCATCAAGATAGGGTATTGAGATTGGTTGGATCCCTCATGTCAATTCCCCTGATCCAAAAAGTCAAGACACTACAAATATCATCTGGAGGGTTTCATATCCATTTTGCACAAGGCTGAACAGATTGAGTGGTTAATGCTAGGGGAATATTCTATAGTGTTTCTGGTCTAACATGAATGTGAGCAAAAGCCTCCTGGAACTCAATATGCCCAGATAAAATGCATGTTGGCTAGATCCTTGAAGAGGGAAGCCATGTGTTCCCTTGAAACCTGAACAATGGATTTATTAACAACCTTTACAGATTCTTTTTATTGCTATAATTTCAAACACCAAGATATTTAAGAGATAACAATATTTTGTTTCTTTCTCTTGTTGTGTTTCTTCTCTTGCCTCAGACTGTAATTTTTAGTTCAACCAAGGCCAAATACAAAGCAAAATAGATGCACTGAAACATATGAATATCAGGGATGTGATTTCCTTGGCAATGATAATCCTGTCACAGCTGTCAAAATTTACTCCTTTATCCATATGACATTTTAACAGGATGGAAATGCCATGTTAGAATAAGCAGCTATAAAGGACTCAGTCCAAAATTACTAACAACAGCAGGCTCTCCCAGGCAATATATTGTTTACAAATTTCAGAGCAATTGCTTTAACAATATTGTATTTGATTTTGATGCTCCAAAGCTTAGCCATAACTTTTTCTCTTTTATTATAGCAAAGTTAAAACAGGCAGTTAAAAATGTTAATTTAACTTCTGCAGGGAGCCAGAGGAAAAGATGAATGTAAAGTGATTATACAAAACCAGCAACAAAAATAAACGAAATAAAACAAAAACATGCAAAACAACCCACCCTACCCCAAACAAACAAAACAATACAGGGAAAATCATTCTTTAAGCTTTGCGAGTGGCTTTTGAGTTGTATCAGTTTGTTGTTGAGAGAGAAATCAGAAACAATGGTGTAATACTGGCCTTAAATGTTAAACACCCAAACCATCGTAGAACTTGTCATTTAATGGTACTGCGAATGGAAGTTAAAAAATACAGGTAAGGACAGAGGGAGTCACTTCTTCAATCTCTATATCACTTTGTAAAATACAAAGTGTTTCCTGTAGTTTCTAAGATATGCTAATTTAATAACCTAGATTGCATAGGACATCCTTGGTGATTCCATTCCCTGACAGGTCTGTAAGCTTAATGCATATTGTGTGTCCTGTACAAAGTTGTTGATAAGATCCAGGTATAGATATCCTCTATCATCTAGTTTATACTTGAATGGAGTTCTAAATATACAGCAACCAAGCAGCTGTCTGACAGATATAGAGGAAACCAATTACTCTCTCTTCACCATCATTCTCTCTTGGCTACCCTTTGAATTGTATGCATTTGTATTGTATGTATTTGAATTAGTTGTGTTCCCCAGGAAGGTCTGTGTTCATTATTTTATGCAGAGCATTTTTAATGCATGGATTAAGTACGGAACAAAGTTATTACCATCAGAGGTGTTTCTTCTCAATATGAATGACCATGCTGTTTTAGAGGTAAACCCAAAGTCCTATTCATTTACTTGTCAAATCCAGCATGCTTTAGCAGGAGGGTTTGACTGGGGTCATGGCCAAGCTACCAGAAGAACTTAATATTTAGATGTCTTTATAATTTTATCACATTAAATTCTATTCACCTTAAGAAGACACCTCTCTACACAGCTCTGCAAACAAAACAAATATGAATCTAGGACAAAAAAATAGTTAAGAATGTGACAGAGGACATACTTAAACTAAATACAGATTTTTCATGTTTTAAATTCTTACTTCTAACTGTAAGTATGACTCAGTTAAACCAAATGATGTCTCAGGTGGACTCTTTGTCCTAGCAAGTTGTAGTGCCAATTTCAATGTGGCAAAAAATGTTTTAAAAGCTTCCAGCAAATACTAGTTCCAAAAGTCCTCCTGGCAGAGACAGAATGTAACTGTATCTCTCCCTGTCTTGCTCTCTCCAGGAGTGCCTAATACTGAATGACAATACACTGGAACAGGCTGCCCAGAGAGATTGTGGAGTCTCCTTCTCTAGAGACATTTGAAACCTGCCTGGATGCATTCCTGTGTGACCTGTCTAGGTGATCCTGCCCTGGCAGGGGAGTTGGACTGGATGATCTTTCAAGATCCCTTCCAACCCCTAACATTCTGTGATTCTGTGACAGAGTGACACCTGAATGCAGTGAATTCAAAGAATATGGAAACCAAACCAAAATTACTGAAGTGTATGGCATGCAGTAAAATACTCCTAACTTTTCCTTTTTACACTGGTGGGAAAATCCATTTGTAACAGATTTAGAACCTTTCATTTGACATGTCATTGTGTATTTAGCTACCCTGAACAGCATTCTGGCAGTTTGTGCATCAGCAAAATGACTTTGAATTCCAGTAGGATTTCATCTTGGGTTAATACTTTGTGAACTAGGCCCTTGACTTTAGGGCAAATGTAATCACTAAGAAGCACAAGACAGGGACTCAATCTTTATATGGAAATCTCACTCACTTTAGTGATCTCTCTGTCAATGGAACTGATTGTAGAGCTGGAAGCTTGCTGATTGTCTTGTAAAGAATCAGTACATAAGTTAATAGTGTTTATGATTTTATATAAAATAATGCATTGGGGTTTTTTTTATTATTTATTATAATGATGTAGCAGCAGGAAAAAGAAGCAAATGCAACTGTACTCTGCTTGGTGGGTGTGTATGTGTTCAGTCACTCCTGTGTCATCAGAACAGTGATGGTTTCTATGTCTAAAGAGCTAGTGAAGCTTAGTGCTGGCTTCCAGGATAACTGCAGGATACTCTGCACCTCTTCTCCTACCACATCCTGCCAAACATTATTGCAAGAGATGGGTGGCCTGCCATTAAGAAGACTATTGAATTTGTATTTTCACAGACATAATGTGATTATAATATTTTCTTTTAAGCATACACTTCAGAGATAAAGGAGATGCAAGGAGAGATAGAAGGGGGTGTATGTGGAAATCTCACTGGGATTCTTCTGGTGCCATTATGAAAGGACAAATTGCCTCTGGGCATATTCAGAAAGTCCAGAGTTGCTAAAGAGTGTGTGAATTTTCCCTCAAGAATTACGATTATCCTCAGCAAATTCAGAGCTCAAATGGCTGCCAAGCCATCCATGATGCCAGTAGTCACTAAGGGTAGAGACCAGAATCCCAAATTACTGATTTTTTTTTTTTTTCATACTATTCTGAATGCTTCTGAAATGTTTTTTGTAACAGGTAACAAAGTTAATCAGGGGCATTGTAAACCAGAAGCACTGAGATGCAGTAATAAGAATCTAACATATTATGGTTAGCAGTGAAATCACACAGAATCACAGAATGTTTGGGTTTGGAAAGGATCTCCAGAGATCAGAGTCCAGCCTCTCTGCCAGAGCAGGATCACCTAGAGTATGTCACACAGGAATGCATCCAGGCAGGTTTAGAAAGTCTCCTGAGGACACTCCACAACCTCTGTGGGCAGTAGCTCTCCAGAAGACCTATATTTTTTTGTATGAAAGGGCTGGTGTTGAAACTGTGCTGATTTAGTGTCTATAGGTCTGTGTTGTGTTTGGGATTTTTTCACAATGCCAAGCTGTTCCATTTTTGTCCCTACTGCCTGCCCCCTGGAGTCTGGTGAGGCACAAGTCTCTCCACAGAATTGAAGCACATCTGTGTCTAAACTATCAGTGAAGCTTGGTCACTCAGCAGAGTAATGGGTTCTGTGAAGGGTCAGGCTTCTGAAAGTTGAGCAGTGATGGAACATGTGACATCCACCCACAAACCTATTAGAAGTGGTAGCCAACTAGTCTGGTATTCATGTGATTTATATCTCTCTGTTGTGCTGGAAGATGAAGCTTTCAATTAAGAAAACTCTAAAGCATCATTAAAATAATGTAAAGAACTAGTTAGCAGTGGATGAGAAGTACTCATTTCAAATAACTTGCTATTGATTCAGCAAAAATGCATGCCACCAGTATGGTGGGAGTAAGTCAGAACCATTCTAAATTCAGTGTATATTCCTGGTGTAAACAAGCCCACAATGAAGAGGGTAAAAATCAGTATTAACTTACAGTGTAAGGAATCATTATAACTGCAACCAACTTTCATGGAGATCATGGATGATTTTCAAAGACATCTTACTGATTGGTGTAATTGACTTGAAGATAAAATTTATGCATCTTAAGACTGATTACTGCAAGTGTTATTATTCACCTAAAATTCCTTGCAAAAGGGCATAAGCTCTTTCATATTAAACTTGCTAACTCTAGAGCCTTGCAGCTGGTTAATGATATTTCCATTACATACAGTTCATAAACTGAATATTTGAGTGCTTTAAATATTTCCCTATTGGGCCAATTGTTTTTTGGTGAGTTATGTATAGGCTGAAAAATCAGCTATCTTGCTTCTAATTTTAAAACCTGCTAAGAATAAGAGGACAGTAGGAGAAGTCTGTACATAATACTTCCTAAAACTGCAAAACAAATTGCACTAAACAATGCCTCTTCCTAGTAGAAAATGTTATCTAGAATTACATAAAAAAGCATGTGACTCTTCCAAAGCAAGCTTGTGGCACTGCAGTATGATTCTAAATCTTTCATTTCCTTTTTTTTTTCTAATCTAGAATTCTGCAACAAAATTTCATACTTTTATGGGTGGAAATGGGGCACATTGCATTGGAGAACTGGGATCTGTTTTTAGGGCTAAGCACAAAAGCAATTTCTTATTCTGGATTCCAGGAAAGGAAGTACACCCAAATGGCAGGATTCAGGAAGAATTACCAGTGTGAATCTATTAGTCATTGAACATAAACTGCCTTTGCCCTGCTGTATGCAATATGAAAGGGAGAAGGATTTCAAGACAGTTTCAAGCAACCATTTTGCCTTGGCAAACCATAAAATTTGGACAGATAAGCAAAAGAAAGAGAATAAGTCTTCACATTTCCAATTACTCTCCCAGGCTTTCCTCTCTGTTTTTTGTTAAACTCACTAAATTAAAGCCAAATCCTTGCTCCTCCGTGCAGTAAGAAAACCTAGTCCAAGGTGGAGTGGGAAGACATACACTATCCAGCTCCGAATGGTGTACTAGTGTCTCAATACTCTACCCTTGCCCTGAAAGGGGTGGATGCTGCTGGGCTTCAGACACTCTGAGCTGGCTGAAGGAGTGTACCTTTCCTGCTTCAGTCTCATTTTTAAGCCAAAAAATCAGGACTCCAATGCTCTTTCAGGAAGAGAAGGATGATTGGTGATTTATCTCCTTAATTCACAAAGGGAATACCAATGGCTGATTTGTGACTGGCCACAACTGTGTGAGTTATACATCTTTCTATAACATCATTTGCTCCGTGAAAATGTCCAATATCAATGTAGTTGCTAATCACAGTGAAATGAGAGACAGTAAATTATTTGCTTGGTGTACTGAAATGGTAAATTGCAGGAATCCAGGACCCCTTACAGAAATACTTAAATCTTCTTTCTTAGGAAATACAGACTAACTGAAGCTGCATGTTAAGTTCTGCATGTTTTGTGGGATGGTGATAGAATTGCTACATTAGATGTCAGCATGTGCATGGATTCTGATAGAGGTTTTGCCCCCTGAAGGCCACTGAAGTAGCCTTTCTCTACTGTTATATTTAGTAGCACAAAATCTATTAGCTGGTTTATGAGCAATGGATACAATAAGAAGCTCTTCTGACTATAAGGAGCTCCGGGTTTAAAATTCTTCTTTACACAGTAATTATCCGCAATGGTAGACACTCAGAGAATCAGGTCATACTTAGCTGAAGTTTATGAGTCCAGTTTCCTATCTAAATGAGAAAGCCTGTCCATCTGAAGGCAAGGGAGTGTTATTATGGACTGTCATATTGGTTTTTCTATTTGTTATGGTAAGCACTCTTGCCTTTAGCTAATGCTTTTAATGCATTCACTTACAAATGCAATTCGGATCTTCAAAACATCAAAGCCATAATGACACTATCTTTTTGAAGTCTTTTATCAAACTGCTGAGGTTGACCTATTTAATTGTGCAGCCTAAGATGATTGACTAGAAGAACAAGTCAGTGCTTTTAGGGATTTTATTTGTATACTGTAACAGTTTACGTAAGGTCAGATCCTTAGCAGGTGTATTGCTCAGTTAGATTAGACACAGTTGTCATGGTTCCAATAGTTCCTCAAGAAAAGGCAAACATATTAATAGCATATGGTTTCCCTTCCTGCTTGATTTTGTAATACTCCTGTTATATTGAAAGGCCATAATCCAGTTCACAAGTGATATTTGTGATGTTGTACAGACTTGGTAAGCATTTACAGGGGAGGTGTAGGCTGGATGTTAGGCAGAAGTTCTTCACAGAGAGAGAGGTTGGCCATTGGAATGTGCTGCCCACGGAGGTGGTGGAGTCCCCATCACTGGAGGTGTTTAAGAGGGGATTGGATGAATCACTTGGTGCCATGGTTTAGTTGACCAGATGATGCTGGGTGATAGGTTGGACTGGATGATCTCAGAGGTCTTTTCCAACCTGGTTAATTCTATTCTATTCTATTCTATTCTATTCTATTCTATTCTATTCTATTCTATTCTATTCTATTCTATTCTATTCATGACCATGATCAGTACTTACAGAGCTGGTACTAGAAGGTTACTTCCCATGATGATCTCTGTCATAAGAGTGCTATTGTCCATTATTCTGTAAAGCACTGCTCCAGTTTATTTACTCGTATGCAGCAGTTTTATGGATGATCATAGCATAAACAGGATTTGTATCTGAAACCCATTCAGCACCCCAAAGGGCTATAGTCACAGTCAAGTCTTATGGTCTACAATTTGTCATTTCAAATCAAACTGAACTTGAATGTCTGCCAGAGCTTTGATCTCAGTCAAATTGCGCTGAAATCCTTCAGGGATATTTCACATAGATTAAGCGTATCAGAATTCACAAAATTAGAGCAGATTTTATCAGAATTAACAAACCTAGTGCTGAACTTTGTGAATGGAAATGAATGCAGGAGAATCACCTACTTGAGCAGCTGACACAGAAAATTGGTACCAGTCCGTCTTTGCGGTTGAGAACAGAGACAAATTTCTGATAGACTGGGTACATTGGCAACATACATCATTGCTTAACTGATTGTTTAATTATTATTGGTTTAAATTTAGTTAATATAATGGCCAAGGAAAGTGTAGGAATTTATAGCTCTTATTCATCATTTCAGATTTTAACCAAGTTCAGCACAGAATAGAGGATAATCACAACCATCTGATGGCTACTGAAGCTATGTGAAATGAATTGCTGCTGGTCCTAGAATTCCCACAGACCTAAAAACTCATTAAAAGAATTTGGACAGATATTCACAGGGTGATACAGTGGAGCTGTTCAGCAGTCCAAAGATGCAAAAATGTTTTGCTGATTTGTCAGATGCAATTGTCTGTAGTGAATTTTTATGCCTTTTTCAAAAGATATTAAACAGTTCAGCTAAGTAAAAGGTGAGAATGAGGACAGCAAACGGGATAATAAAGAGGGAATATATGCTGCATGGTCTCCCAGTATTTCATTTCAGAGCACATTCTTCAGACACTGGTATTTTAAGGTCTGAATGTGAATTGAAGGATACAGTGTGTTGCCTCTATGTATTCGTTCAACTAGTGTTTGCCAAAGGCATGTTCTCTTATAAACAAAGGGAAATCACAGGAAAACAGTTATTTGACTTCTAGGAACAGAAGCTGAATGTGCAGGACCCAAATGAGGTTTATATTGATCTGGCAGAACATGAAATGAAACATAGGGACAAAAAATGAAGTGAGGAAGGTGATTGCCCTGAACTTTGTAAACCATGATTAAATTGTTATTGAGCACTGGAACAGGTTGCCCAGAGAGGTTGTGGAATCTCCATCCTTGGAAGTATTCATAATGCAAGGGGACACACTGCTGAGCAACTTGGTTTAGTTGTTACTGCTTCAAGCAGTGGGAGTTGGACTAAGGAGCTGCTTGATGTCCCTTCCAACCTCTACTCTTCAATGATTTATAGATTACAATGACTGTGATTGAGCTAAAAGTTCAATCATTAGTGTTCTTGGCACCTTAGAGTGATCAGTTACAATTTTTGTCACCCAGCCTTATAATGCCCCATGTTACACATAACTGTTCAGCATGTATCCATAGTTTATGCAAAAATCTTTCCCAGATCTTAGATCTTTTCACAATAAGCATCAGTTTTAGTAAGTGATGTACTCAGAGGCAGGTATCAGCAGCTTTCAATGTTGCATCCTGGAGATGAGAAACACTGGCCTGCCTAGAGAGTACTCTCTAGGCAAGCTGGAGCTCTTGCAGCAACAGATAAAATTCACTTGGTTGTATCTATTTATATAGATTTATCTGAGTATATTCAGATAACACATATTGCAAAGTATGTGCAGTCTGACTTCCTGTCCCACATCCCAGCTCTGAGTAATATTTCTCAACATGGAAATAATGAAGGCCCACATCCACTCCATACCAGTTGTGACACTCTCAAATGAATTTTATGCCATATTCTTCTTCATGATTCACAAACATGACAGGACCTCTAGCCTATATTCTTTCTTCCACATCCAGTGAGTGAACAGGAATTAATTTCTTGTTAGACTTGATTCCAAAATCTGAAGTATTGCTGTTGGGAAACCTTTTGAGTTTTCTGCGATGACAACTAGCTTCCAAGGGCCCCCAGTTTGTGCAATGGAAAAAGCTTCACCTTCAGATTGTATTGCATGGCTGTGGCTTGTGATAGCTCATGTCCAGTTGGATCTATTGTACAGTACCTTATCATTCAAGATACAGTAGTTTAAGATCTGTCTGCTCAGTTGAACACTGGATGTTTTGTCCAGTCCTGTTTCAGTAGGATGTCTCAGTGATGGCTTTCTGCTTTCTGACTTTGGAGAACCACAATTCAGACATAGTTTGGTTGCTTGGTAAATAATTTAATCTGAGATAAAAAGTTAGAGCGAGAGAATGTTTTCATTTTGAAAGTGAGTGAATCAAGCAGGTTATCAACAGTCCTTCTTTTCTTTCTCCTGTCTTTATACTTTAAAGTGCATGAGTCAAGCTGCCTTCAGGTCAGAGATAATTTTTCAGTGTTCTGCATTGTTTATTCTATTTGGGAATTTTTGTGAAGAGTTTTTGTTTCCTTCTTCCCAACCATAGGAGTCTGAGCTGACTAGGCAGTTCATTACATTACTCTGAGAGCGGGAAGTTTTGTGTTCAGTTCCCAGGTGGCTACAGCTGCCCCACGTGGCAAGCATTCAGGATGGGTTTTTTTTGTTGATGTGTTTGTATTCTTGTGGCTTTTTTTGTAAGCTAGCTCAGCAGCCACTCATCAGTGACATTTGGGGTTGGGTTCTTTTTGTTTGGTTGGTTTTTTCAATACCCAAATAAAGCACAGAGGCATTCTAATCCCATTTGTAAGGATAGGGACTGGAAGGTTTAATCAACATGCAGAAGATCACAAGGGAAATCACTACCAAATCCTGAAAGGTAACCTAGACTTCAGTCTAAAATTCCAAGCACAAGATCTCTTCACTTCAGTCTCTCTTTTCAGTAATTAGGAGGGGAGGAAATCCCAGAAGGACACCAAATTCTTGAAGGATTTATAAAAAATAAGTCACCTTCCAAATAATACTAGGATAGCAAATAGGAGAATTTGGGGGTTTGCTAGGTCATCGTCTCTTAACATACCGCTTTGCATATCTCTAAATCTCTACAACAAATTGTTGAGCAGAGACCTTTCCTAAATTATTTGCATGAAATTCTGTAGAAGCCATTAAAATTTTTCATCCTGTGCCTAGCAGGAAGAATTCAAAGTATGTTATATATAAAATAAATTAGAAAGGGTTTATCTTCTTTACCCATTTCAGTCTGACTCTAATTTTGGCTTCCTGAGTGAGAGAATATGGCTGGTGGCTCCAAACAGCGATGATACATTTCTTTCAAGTCACAAGAGCCAAAGAACTGTAGGTCCAAAACCCCAGTGGGATATTCTTTCATCCTAACTACATGTGCAGTCTCTCTCTTCAGCTGCTAGTGACCTTGGATCTCCCATTGGGGCCTTTCTAGCTGACAGCAGCAAGCCACGTGTTTTATAAAAAAACTGTGAGCAAAAGGGGGAAAATAGGGATGGGGGTAGGGTGGCAGGGAGTGGTGGAGGGTGAGAAGAAATCTGTCTCCGTGTTGAAAACTCAAGGACCTTATAATTTCTGGAAAACATGCCCCAGTTGAAAAGGTTTGTTAAGGAATGCAATTATTTTCACATTGAGACACTAGTGAAACAACAAACTTTTGAGTAAGAAAAGACAAAGACAAATTAGTGCCCATGATGTGAACACTTCAACTGAGCACAGTGCTTCATGAGTCAGATAATTGCTCTGCTACATTTTAGACTTAGCAATTTAAAAGTCTAAAGTTTTGCTTTAACCAAGACTTTAAATCTAAGGGGAAAGTAGAGTAAGGACAAGGAATGATTCAGATTCATTGTAAATGCTGTGGGCTGCATGCTGGTTTTTGAGGAGTTTTCTGGTTTATAAAAAGCTAGCAAAAATTCAATCAAAAACTTTTCTTCTCATGAAAAAAAAAAAAAAGGCAGATTGTTTCCTAGCAGAGCATAAAAGAGGGATTGCTGTGTTTTCTATTAGAGCCACCAAAACAGTTTGCACAGAGGACAGTAAATTTTGTTCATGCTGTGCAGACATTTTGAACCAGATGACAAGTCCAACAGCTTGGATTCTCTGGAAGGTGAGATTTCAGTGGCTCCAAATGAAAATGAAAAAGCAAGATTGAGGGACACCAAAATGAAAGCCATTTGGATGAGTGACAAACACAAATCAATCAACTTTATTATGCCCTGTTTCTCCTGTAGAGTTCTGAAGCCAGGAAGGCAGAGTGCATGGCAGGTATATCCAAAAATGTCAACAAATCTACTGCCTTCAGCTCTTCTGTGTGTTACCACCCAACACAAATATTGCCAACAAAGGAATGGCATGTCTGCATCATTGGTGGCATATTCTGGGAAAGCAAAGGCACATTTTACTTTATTTTGGTCTGATTGTGCCATATGGTGGCTTTTTAATTTTGTATTTAAATGCAAACCTTGTTGCCTGTGCTGCCATCATGCAGACTCCTTTGTGAAATTTATGGTTGGTGAAGTGGAGTTTGGAAATAGAAGGAAGGTGGGGGTGACCAGCAGTGGTCTCAGTTGCACAGTGACTGAAATGCCTTGGCAGTTATATGGAATAAGAAAGCTCAGGTGAAAGCAAAGCAGAAAATAGTAGAATTTTTGCTAGGAAAGAGATGGACATAAGCAGAGTGGAAAAAGGTGGAGCACAAGGTGGATGGATTAGTGGAACATCAAAAAAGACAAAAGAAGGAGAAGCAGAAGGATTCTTTTTGCCAATGGCTAGCAGTGAAGTGGCAGTGTGGAGTATAATCTGTCACAGGGAAAAGAAAGGGCAGACTACAACCAAGCATCACCTTGGAGGTTAGACTAGCTATGGGTACTTTTGTATGGAGTTTAGCAAAACTTTTGATTTAGAGGAAAATCAAAAGTCAACTAAATGCCTGCAAAGTCTTACATAGTTTTATTTGTAAAGAGAGATTTTATAGCTAAAAGTGGAGAACATTATGCCAGCATCTAATACATAAGCAGTAACTAGTCCCTACCATACAGGTATTCTGTTCCATCAGAAACATGGACAGAAAAGGAGTAACACCACAAGGGATCATCCAAGGTACAGGTTCCTCACATATCTTCATGAGTCTTTGCTCAGTGGATAAATTGCTGAGCACTCAATGGGCTCTTTCTCCTTCAACACCTTTTTCATTACAGAGCCACATAAAACCAGAGACATTAATGCTCTTGCTGCTTCAGGAAGTAAAAAGAAACCCCAAATCATGTATAATTTTTTTAAAAATTTGTTTCATAAGCTTTTTCACTAAGCTGTACAAATGTTTTGTAGATATGACTGAAATCTACTCTTGAGTGTATGTTGGAAGAATCTCTGGACTAGACTTTGGATTTTTCTTTAGATACGGCAAATAATAATTCTGTTTTGTGACAAATCTGCAGGCCCTTCACAACAAAAGATCTCCTAAAGCAGCAGGGCCAATCCTTTAAGTTGAGAAACAGTATATCAATAAAGGTCAGTGTGACAATGTGATTTATTGAAATACTCTGCTACTCCTAGCAGTTAGTATTTCATATTAGATGATACACGGCAGGTATTTTTATTCGTATTTGGGTTTCCCACTGCAGCCTTCTTCTACCTGTTTTATTATTTATTGTTGCCTTTTAGAGATGAAAGAAACCAATTTATTCAGCTTTCATAACTATTCCTAACAGGTACAAAGAGGTTAAAGACTAACAGGAAAAATCAATTGGTTAATAAAATAGTTAATTGACTAAATGCTTCTTCCAAGAGGCCATGAATGCAGACTGTGCAGAACCAAAGGAGATTGGTTTAATTATAATGAGGTCTCACTGCATAAAAGCCTTCTCTGCAGATAAGATTTTTGAATTTGTGTGTGCTTCTTCCTATTTTTTATAGTTTGCACATGCAGTAAATCCAGGGACCATAATTAAATCTTTTTGCAATTTTTAGTATCTACTTTTTCTTTTTATGGTCATGGCAGATGGCAAAATTACAATGAAAGCATATCTGAGCATCAAAAGGTCAGTCAACATGGTCATTATAGATCTGGAAAGATTTTTAGATAAGTGTATAAAACACTGATGAACAAATAACCTCCCAGCTCTGTCTCCTTCTGCTGGACTGTCTGGCATGGCTTTTAATTGGCTTTCTTTACAGCTACCTGAAGGGAGTTTGGAGCGAGGAGGGGGCCAGCCTCTTCTCTGTGATGACAAGCAGCAGGACTAGAGGAAGTGGTTACAAGCTGCACCAGGGGATGTTCAGGCTGCATATGAGGAAATAAGTTTTCAATGAAAGGGTTCTCAAACACTGGAATGGTCTGCCCAGGGCAGTGGTGGAGTCACTGTCCCTGGGGATGTTCAAGTGTCTGTGGACCTGGTGCTTAGGGACATGGTTTAGTGTTGACCCTTCAGTGATGGGTCTAAGGTTAGACTTAGATGATCTTTGAGGTCTGTGATTCTGTGGTGCTGTTACATATGAAATTCAGGATTTATAAAAGGCACAGGGATGTGGAGAAGGATTCCCTTTAACCACTTTTGAAACCCCAGTAGAAGAACATCCAGAATTGCTTTCAGGCACAGTAATGCCAGCTACTGAATAGCTTGCCCATTCTTTCATGAAAGTTTTTCTGTATCCTTTCAAATTTGCTTTTGTTGTCTGTAAAGCAGAAAAACCTGCTGGTGAATAATTGGGATACTTCAGCAATCTCACACCTTGTATTTTCAACACCTCTGTTATCCTTACATACCATGGCAGATATAGGGAAGAAGCATCTGAGCCATCTCTTGGTCTCTCCCTTGTAACCATCATCATAACTGGGATTCAGGATGAAGGCTGACAGTCACAACTGATGAATCTCATCAATCCTTACAGACATCAGTGGAAATGCAATATTCCACCCTGATAATATTGGCAACAAATGCCTCTGTGCCCCTCTTTGAGGTGCAGTTTCCAATTACCCACATTATTCTCTTTTTATCAATAAAATACCTCTTGAGGGCAAATATGCTTTATTTCCCCCCCCTCCACCCCCCAAAAAATGGGTCTACTTCTACCTGTGTCATAGTTATCCAGCCCGATTACACATAATGGCATTTCACAGCTCCCCACCTCCCCACTCTTCTTACAGAGGTGTCTCTAGTTCCTGGAATCTGTCAACAAGCTCTACATTTAAGTGAAATATATTTTTTCAAAAACCCTCTTGTGATTTCAAGAAGGTAAGTTCTGCTGATGTCATTTAGTGTTTCATTTGCTAAGTCCCAACAAGTACAGCACGTTGATAAAGGCATCGGAGTGAATGGCAAGGCACTTTCATTGACCTTCAGTGTTGTCTCATATTGACATTCAAGCAGGAGAGATATTCAAACAGTTAAGGTTAAAAGAAAGGGGACTTTGATTAACAGCAAAGTAATGCATTGCAATCCAAATTATGTAGGAGTCTGTTCAGGCTACAATTTGTCTTGTTTGCTTTCAATTTTAGATTCAATGTCAATGCAAGATTTTAACTCTCTGGTTACAGTTCTTTATCCATATGATACTCTAATGTAATTGTGATACAACCCTCAATTGTATTAAGAGCCAAGCTGAAAGACATTGATATGTTATTTGAAGTGTTGCCTTCACTGGTAGGTCAGGATGGCCTAGTGGACTGGGAACAACTTTTCTGAGGACAAAGTAAATATTTGCTTCCACTATAGGAGGCACCTTCAGAATTGAAAGGTAAACACCAGTGGTGAAGCACCACCAAAGCTTTTGGTCAGAACACTTCAATTGTACAACATTAAAGGTGGATTTATGTTAATTCAGCCTCTGCATTGGAATGGTTGAAGGCTCAACATTTCCTTCTGCTGTGAGGAGTGGTAAACTAGCAGAGAAGGCAGCTGGGGAAGCAACTTCTAAAACCATGATAAGAGGATTTGTGAGAGCTTGAATGTCCAACCATTCAGCTCTGCAATGTCCACCATTGTAGTTCCTAATGCTTTTGTGGGTTGTGGTTCTGTAACAATGACAAGAAATCAATACTAATTTTCATTCTAGTGGTCTAAAAAGCACAGCAAAAAATAGCTGATAAAAGATTTTCTAAAAGGAACTGTTCACATCTTCGTTATGAAAATGGAAATCATGACAGGCTCTGTTGGACATGGTGCTTTGTTGCAGTTAAGCTACCCTGGCCCCAAAGCTGAAAGCAGTGATAGCTTGAGATGTTAAACTCTAAAACCTTTCTCTTTTCCCAGTGGCTTCCTTGTCCACAAAATACATACACTGACATTCCTGCACAGCTGCTGAGAGGGCTGCTTCTCCCACATTCAGTTTTGATCCCAAACAAACAGCTTGAGGTTTCATGTTGGATAATTGGGTTTTACCTGCATTTTAAACAAAAATCCTTGTCCTTTTATAAACTGCTTGAGTTAGAGGACTTGCAGTGCAGAGCTTTTGCTGAAAGAAATGCATTAATCCTTTTAAGTTTGATAAAAGGTTCTTCTATACTATACTGTATAGTTTCCTGCTGTGGGACCACATTTGTGTAGAATCTCTATTTGTGGGGAAAGAAAGACACAGACTCCTTCTAATGGCTTGAAGGAAAGATTGGTAAGGGAAAATAATATACCTCTGGACTTAAAATTGAACAAAATTCAGGGGAGGTTTATTTAATTAATTGGAGTTAATGGGCATGTTCTGTCCATTTCTTTTGTCTTCCCAGGAAATGTGGGTGATCACCCTCTTTTTGAGGCTGATGCTGTAGCAAGTCCAAAATTGATCTCTCTACAAGGATATGCAAGGCCCCGCTGGAGCCTTGTTTTCTTTGATGTACTGCTGCATCCGGGAGGTAAGTCCTGTGTCTGACAATGACAGTGTAAGTTATTTCAGTAATCCACTGCCAGGCAAGCAAAACAAATGCCCCTTTTCTCTTGTTTCAAACTCCAACTGGCTTGGATTTATTTTGACACCTCTGGTATTTTGTTGTTATGACCACAGGAATGCTGGGCATTGCTGGGCATCATGACATTCAATACTTTCGACTTGCTGTATCCCACATATCAATAGTGACTCGTGTTGAGCCATTTAGACTACTACTGTTTATTGATCAGCTATTACTAGGGTTTTATTTCTCTATCTTCTTTTTCATTTAGAACATTTCACTTTTACCAACCCAGTGGAGTAAAATATTTTGCCCTTCTGTTTGGACACGGTATTATGTGTAGAACAGCTAAGCTACAGTAAAGCATGGTACAGATCTTCTAGGAAATGTTCACCCTGGAAGCTTTTGTACTATCTGTTGAGCTGGTATCTCAGTCCAAACTCAGTCCAATTAAGCTTAGTTCCAAAACACCAGTGTATGCAAAACTTTCATGGGTACCTTCACATTTTATGGTGTGAATTTATCTAGCAAAGTCATCATTGTAACACAACCAGGAAATGAGATATTGCTTCCACTGTTCCTCTCCACTGTAGAACATTAGGCCAAATCAGTCAGGTTGGAAAAGACCTCATAGATCATAAAGTCCAACCTAACACCACCTGACAATTAAAACATGGCTCCAAATGCCACATCCAGCCTTTTTTTGAACACCTCCAGGGATGGTGACTCCACCACCTCCCTGGGCAGCACATTCCGCTGGCTAGTTACTCTTTCTGTGAAGAAATTTCTCCTCACCTAGAACCTATATTTCCCCTGGCACAGCTTGGGGCTGTGTCCTCTTGTTCTGTCACTGGTTGCCTGGAAATGTTTAGTAAAAGGTCAAACAAACTGTTGGGAAACAATCCTGCCCATAAGGTCCACTTGATCAAACAAAAACTAAACCTAAGCAGATGTCTGCTTTAACTTGTAAAGAACCAGTGCAAAACTGTTCTCCATCATCCTTTTGGCAAATGGGAGTCTTGAAAAAGCGATTCTTGTGCATCTAACTATTTTCATAATGTTATTTCTGGGCTGACATCCTTTTGTCCAAGCTCATCAACCAAGCACTATCCAATTTTGTTGGTTTTGTCTGCTGTATATAGAGCTAGTACAACTACATTCTGAGCCAGGGGATCATCTCTGAAGGTTTGGGTTTAAAACACAATCTCTTCCATGTGTGCTCCTGTGCCATCTGTGTTGTAAAATCTTAGCACACAGAGATGTGAAGTGCATCACATGGAACTGCCACTTCTAATTCTACATGGCCAAGGCGAGACCAGACTTGACAAAACCTTTGGACTGAAGCTTAGTTCAGAGCTGAAGTCAGTGTTTTAGTATATTTTGAGTCTTTTGTTTTTGACAGTAGCAAACCTGTAAGGATAAAAATGCATCATGGCATCCTTTTAGGATGCCAGTGGATGTGTTAATGACCAACAATATCAAGTAAGAGAATCAGCAAAAGGCAGTTCACATGCAAGAGGACTAAAGTCTCCTGACCCAGAAAACTAGAGTGTGTGTAAATTGTAGTTCCTATTGACATTAATCCTCTTCTGTTCTATCTTGGATAAGACATCATGGCCACAAAGCTTTTCTTTACAAAGGTACTAAATTTGTTTTATTGTAGACAACTATGACATAATTTGCACATTCTCTGTAGTAGGTTAAATGGGTCCATAGCATTATTTCTCCTGTCTCTATTAGAAAAAAAACAGATTGCTAACAAGACACAATTCCTGATACACTGGTTAGGGGGATGGCTGGCACATTAATTAAAAAAAAAAAGGATCAAAAGTAATTTGTGATGTCCATTTGGGGAGTATCAGCTGCAAACTTCAGCTGCCTCCCCCATATATAAGTGCTAGTTGGGGACTGACCTGCAGGAAAGCAGTTCTGTGGTATAAGACCAGGGAATCCAGGTGGACAACACAATGACCATGAACCATAAATGTGCCTTTGTGGCTAAGAAGGTCAATAGTATCCTGGGATGCATCAGGAAGAGTGTGGCCAGCAGGTCAAGGGAGATTCTCATCCCCCTCTACTCTGCCCTGGTGAGGCCTAATCTGGCATACTGTGCCCAGTTCTGGCTGCCTAGTTCAAGAAGGACCTCAGGGAACTCTTTAAGAGGATACAGCAGAGGACTACAAAGATACTTACAGAATTAGAATATCTGTCTTATGAAGAAAGGCTGAAGAACTTTGGGATTTTTAGCCTGGAGAGAAGAAGCCCAAGGGGGGATCTTATCAATGTTTATGAATACTTAAGGGTGGGTATCAGGACGGGGCCACTTTCGTTTTTACTGGAGCCCAGTGACAGGACAAGAGGTGACAAGCACAAACGTGAACGTAGGAAGTTCCATCTAAACACAAGGAGGAACTTACTTACTTTTAAGGTGGTAGAGCATTGGAATAGGCTGCCCAGAGAGACGGTGGAGTCTCCATCTCTGGAGTCATTCAAAACCCACCTGGACACCACCCTGTGCAACCTGCTCTAGGTGATCCTGCCCTGGCAGTGGCGTTGGACTGGGTGATCTCCAGCGGTGCCTTCCAACCCCTGTCATTCTGTGACTCTGTGTTTTGGAATCTCTGCCTTTTGTTGAAGCCTATCAAAATGTTCCTGGGTAATACAGAAAAAATCAAATTTTATTTTAAAATGTAGATATTAATAAATTCATGAGAGCCACTTCCTGTTGGGAAATACGGAGAAGTAGTATGTAAAAAAGTGTTTTGAGAGAGACAGGAGAAGCATTAATGACAGGCAATATCATAGTCCAAGAATTTAAAGTTTTCAAGAACCCTGCAACTGGATCTTGCAAAGTCTGCATTTCAGATGTCTTTAGATATCCTCTGATGATCTGTGAGTATATAAAAGATGTCATTTCATTTATAAGGTGAAACTGTGTGGAACTATTTCTGAGGTATCTCATCATACATTAAAAACAAATGAAGCAGGAATATTCATAGAGACTATTTTATAAACACCACCAGCTCATCAGAGCTCCATGGGATCAGCCTAACACAGGCATGGCCTTTTGCCTTTATGAAAAACATCCTTCCTCTACAGATATTAATCATTCAGACTTATATTTCTGAGGTGTTAAATTCAGCCTGCCTTGACATCACAAATAAATTTAATCCTTGAAGGTGATACTAACAGGTGGCTGGCCTTATCGCTTATATTCCAGTGTTCTAGCTCGGGCTAGTTGGAATGTTTTACCTTTATATGTTTTCAGTTGAAAATGTGACTGTGGCAAAAGAAAATTTAAAATTATGTATGGCAAAGTCCATTTTGTCAAAATGTGATTCATGGGGGAACCTGAATGAATTTCAAAAGCAGTAAGCTAGCTTGATATTTAAGGAGGTTTTTAATTATTAACACCTTGAGGGATGTACATTTTTGCACCATTCATCGAACTGTGGGTGCAATTTATTTAATAGGCACACGTTTTACTGGGCAACTTACACCACCAGAAAAGGATTTCAAACCTCAGCCAAGTGGAAAATATATCCCAAGGTATCTGTGTTGCCTAGTAAAAGTAGGAGATTTAAACAGTCAAGATGCAAGCTGACTGAGAAAGCACCTACCACTAATATAAAGCTACGCAGTGCTAAAATGATGCTGACAACCCTCACATACCTTTAAATAGCCATTTCCAAGCTGGCAGATCTAAATTGCAGGAAAACAAAGCAATCACTCAAGGAATTCTTTGCAAATTAAACCAGTTCCTTGTGGATGCTTGGTGTTCTGGAGCTTCATGAACAATAATACAGTCTCTGAAGTAAGCCATTTCCCTTTTTCCTTTCATATCAAGTATTTCTTTCTGTAAAAGCATTTACCTTCTCAGTAATGAAAAACAAGTGTTGGTAAATGATGATGGGTACAAACAAGAGCCATACATTTGAAAGTTGATGTAAGAAACATTATATATTTGTGTGTATCTTATTTTTCTATAAAATGTTACTTGTTCCTGTATCACGTCTGGCCCACTGTAGCTGACTGAATGGCACCTTTGCTGGGCTTGTATTTGTGCAAAAGCTAGTTCAAGGTTAGCAACCCATGTGAGATATTGTGCATGCTTACAAAGGACTCATGCTTCGTGCTGCCTCCCCACAAAAGGTGATATACAGACAGCCTCTTCAAAATGGAGAGAGCAGAGCCCTCTGAGTGAAAATACCCTTGCACATGTTTACTCAAACTGGTGTTTGTGGCAATTATAAAAATAAACCCAAACTGATACTTGTCTGCAAGAATTCACTATATGAATTAGAAGTTTGGGAAATGGCACAAGACAGCATGAAATTAGATTGCAGAGGAGGTGAAAAACACGTCTGAAAAACCCAAGAGCTCTTCAGATGTTTGTCTGGCAAAGAGACTGAGCCCTGGCTCAGTGCATCATGGCAACTGCCTATGCCTGAAAGTAGAAGCCATTCCCATCTGAAGTATCAGTGCTTCTTGGACCTCAGCAGTGACATTTCCTTGGCGTAGGCATTGGTGATAAGATGAAGACTAAGCACTATTGGTGATAGTACTGGCAAGTTACTGCTGTGCCCACACAACTATAGACCTGCTGATGTCTTTCTACAGGCCAGGGTTTCACTCCTGATATAAAGAAGTAAAAATATGTTTTGAGCATTTGAATATTTTTATAATAATCCTGTGAAGAACAGGGATTGTTCAGCTTACCTATGAACTGAGATAGAACAGCAAATTTCTCTTTAGGGATATGTGATGGTTAGCCCATCCTAGAAGCAGGGGGGGAGGGCTTGTGAGAGCATTGCCCTCCCTGCAGGGGGCTTTCCCCCTGGGAAACTGAGTTAGTCTGTTTCACTCCCCCTCCCTGTCTAGCAAGGCTATAAAAAGGAGGGCACCGCAGCCATTAGCTCTCTTGGCCCCTGCCTTTGCCTGGATGAGGACTGCCACTGGCTCCCTGCTTCTCTGCCACGTGGTCCTCCTTGCTACATCCACTCCTCTCCAAAGAGACTGGTTTTGTATTCTCATTTTCCTCCATCCATCCTTGTTCCTTACCCCTGTGAGCCCTTTCTGTTATTGCTATATCTATCTATCTATCTACTTTTCAGAGGTTGAAGACAAGTCTTTTAGGTGCTATTGGAGCCAACATCCACTGGTAGATGTGGAATCAGCAACCCTCCAGAAAAGAATCTATAGTACTCAAATAGCACTTGTGGCCTCTGAGCCTTGCTTCCTGAAGTTGAATGGCAAATGGCTAGGCACTACTGTATCAACCAATGCATCCTGAGATATTTGAGTCTCTGAAAACAATGCCTTGCAGGAGCCAGCTCTGCTACCTTCTAATGGTTAAAAGCAAATTATCTGGGCTGAAATATCTATGTACAAATAATTAGTGAATAAAGTAAAATATGTTAGCTGTCTAGAAGCTGTACTTTGTGGAGCCTCACAAATAGTGTGTGTCCAGTTGTTTCTAACAGAGACATATATAGGTACTGTTCAACATTATAATTCACTGATATCTAACTTAACCTGGTCTTCAAATCACTAGGAAAAAAGCAAGGCACATGGCATATTTTGGTACCTTTCTCTGAGCTACTGCTTCAGAACATCAAGTATTCATTACTTGTACTGTGTTCTAGGGGCTGCTTTATTAAACATTGTGTGTGGTTGGGCATCTACCCAGTTTAACTGTCAGCTGGTAACAGTAATGTTATGATGACTCTGTTTTACTTCTGTCCTTTTGCATCCCTGGCTGCACTCAAAAGACTTTTTGTCAGAAAGCTCACCTTGCCAGGAAGATGAAAAACAGAGAGGAGGAAGTAGGGAGGCATTTTATAGCATGGCCTTCATCTCTTAATTTTTGAAGGGATTTCTCCCACAATTTCTGTCAGTCTGAGTTAGAAATATGTTTTAATTCTGCCCTTGAGATGTGGTACAAGTACTGATAATAGCAAATATTCATCTCTGGCAAACATTTGACTGAAATGAGGGACTGACAATTCATTAAAACTAATTTCCAGAGTCACATCCAAATCTCTTCTTGTTCATTCATCAAAATATGTAGCGGTGTAAGACAAGTACTGATACAAAACCCTTTGTAACACTATTGCTCTTTTCACTATAGGGACTCCAGAATGAAACAAATGGACTTTTAAAGATGTGCATTGCAAAGTGTACATTACTGTCTGTGGGGTAGCCTAAGAATAAATGTTTATTGGCTGGCAAATCACAGTTCTGTCGAAGATGAACAGTTGAGGGACAGTTCATTAAATTAATAATAGCAGCTAATTGCATCAGCTGCTCTTTCTTGATTAACGTTTAGATGTGATACAAGAAGGTTTAGTAATGGGGCTCAAGGCAATGCTTTCTGTTCATCTTGAGTTTAGTATATCTGTACTGCAGATGTTGCAGTAGGTATATAGCTTGTATATCTTTGAGCTAGGATCTCTGCAGCTGACCTGAGGAGCAAGGCATAGCTCAGGGCAGGAAAAGCATTCCAAGTACGTACCTAAAGCCTTGCTCAGGTTTCACAGTGCACGCCAGATACTCTGCTGCCACTGCTAAACTGTGTTTGACCCCCAGACTCTAGAGTTTAAAACGATCATTTCAGGTATGTATATATTATGATACAGTACATTTCACTCTGCATTATGATGCAGGAATGACTGTAAAACATTAGAGAAACTATATGCTTGGAAGATTTTTTCAGTGGAGATCATGTACTGAAATGAAAATTGTTTTATTGCTGCCAGTAGTTAAAAATCTGTCAGCAGTTTGGAAGGGACAGAAATACGCTTCTGGGAGAGTATAGTTCTTCAGATGATGCCAAAAGAATCATTTTAAACCTTTTTGATAAAGACACTTGCAGAAACCTGGGCAGATGATAGGAACAGTGATGATAAACTGGCATGAGAATTGTTTTTCTTGTACCGTGACATACTGCATTTTTATATGTATGGGGATGCAATTTGACATGATCTATTTGGCCATCTTCGTTAACAGCCCAGTGTGCCAACGGGAAAATGAAGCGCTGAAAATGTGTAATGAAAGATAAAACAGTAGGTATCTTCTGATAAGCATATTATAGCTCATCCATCTTGGGCAAACCTGAGTTTATGAACTTTTCTTCAGCAGCAGGAGCATAAGTGCTCAGACTAATAATAACAGAAGATGAGTCCCTCCACAGCAGATACATAATTCAAAATTATTTGAACCACCGGGCCTGCTTCACAATGCATTCATTTTCCAAACTGCCCTTTGAAAAGCCACATCCTTAACCTGGATATTGTCATCTCCAGCCACTAATCTCCATTTAAAAATCCTGAAGCTGCTGAACAGCACAGGACCATCAGTATATTATTGGATATATATTTCTATTGACACTTTCCAGAATCTTTTGAGCACGTGGATTTAAGCTGAATGTGTATTGTCAAGGTTGTTGCCTCTTTTGGCTGCTGAGGGGTGTGTAATTGCTCTTTCAAATAAGAGCAAAAGAACAGTCTCCTTAGTCTCTTGTCCTTCTAAAGGGATACATACACCTACATACTTTTTTTTTTTCCAGTGGATGTTCTTGTTGGAGATATAATTAACATGTCACTGAACTGTCCTTGGTGTGTCCCTTGAACTTACTGTGCGCTGCATGAGATAAACTTGGAGTGTCACCTGAGTGATTGTGAAGCTGCATTGTGTGACATTTGAAATTGAGGAGGCTGGATATGCGTGGCTGGGTTTTTTGTTTCCTTTTTTTTCCTTTGGAAGAAGAAACAAAAATCAATTTATAAGCAGCAAATATTTTCCTTCGTAGTGAGGACACCTCTGGCCTTAATTTGGGCAGCTGGCCAGACAGCAGCTACTAGCTGAGATTTATAGCTGCACTTTAATTTCCTTGAGTAGCATGCGCACAGATTTTCCTGTATGAGCACAGATTCTGTTCCTGTGGGAAACTATGGTTTAGTTAATTGAGCATGGCATTTGGAGGCAGGAGAGCTGGACTTAGTTCTGATTCTGAGACTAACTGTCACAGTGGGAAGGGTGTGTTTTCTTTGAATGTCTGAACTAGAGGCAGTAATATCATAGAATCATGGAATGATAGAATCATGGAATGATAGAATCATGGAATGATAGGGGTTGGGAGGGACCTCTAGAGATCTAGTCCAACACCCCTGCCAAAGCAAAATCACGTAGGGCAGGCCACAGAGGAACACATCCAGGTGGGTTTTGAAAGTCTCTAGAGAAGGAGGCTCCACAATATCAATGTGCTTTACTTATAAATGAGCAATTTAAAAGTATTAACATCAAATAACTGTGGCCAGTAGTTTCAGTGTAGGTATAGCATGCTCTGAATATAGCTAATTATTATCCCAGTGTCAGACTCTGCCTCTTCTCCTTTTTTTACTTTGTTGCTTTGTCATTTTCTAGCTGTATTTGGAGGTTCTGACTCAGCTTCTATTAAATTCATTTTTCAAGCAGATCTATGCAGTAAACCTTCTAACACTTTGAAAACCTTCTGGTCTTGGCTGTGATTTGGACAGCCAGGCAGATGCATTTCTGCTAGGGCAGACCACAGTATATAAAATCAGGGCCATCCTCTGAGCTGCTCAGGCAGTGCACTGGAAAACTATGATACCTCAAACAATGAAACAGCCGTGGTGCAAGAGAGGCTTTGTAGGGCTTTTATTGTCTAACTCAGAGATTAATGTGTTCAAATACTGTCAGTCTTTTTATGGCTAGATGTAAAAAAAATACATTATTAGAACAGGACTAAATATCCAGTGAGGATTTTACTTAGAGGAAAGAATGTAATTAGTTAAAATTTTGATGCCAGAATAAAGGACTGAAGATCCATCCATCCCCCTGTGGCTTATGTTTTTAAGAAGATTCTGTGTGCTTAAATCCTATTTCATTTTCCTCTGTCTCATGAACAAGATTTTGCCATAGGTCAAAGCCAATGAATAGTGCTTACAGCTTGAAAAACAAGAAAATTAAAGCCATAATAATTTATTAGGCTCTTTTAGTGGCACTTCTCTCTCATTTGGCTATTTGCTCTACTTGCATGTACCATTGTTGTGAGCTTAGTCTTTGTTTGAGGACGGACTCATTCTCTTCCCCAGGATTTCTTCATGCCCTTTTTGTACACTAAATTCCTTCACAGTGGAAAAATAAATAAATAAATCCTGTTGACTGCACTATGTACACCATGTCTTTTAAAGAAACTGATTTTAACAGGTGCTGAATATGTTCACTTTATCCTTTTCTTTGCTGTAAAGCAAGAATATCTCTAAATGCTATCTTTGCAAAGCTATTCCAAATCTGAAATGACAATATTTGGCTTAACTGCCTGCATTTCACCACTTGTTGTGTATCAGTCACCTTCTGGATCCTGCTATAGGAATCCAATAAAAAGCAGTTTTGCAAGATGGTTCTCAGCATCTCTGTTAGTCTTTGCCTAGAGACAATAAAAATCAGCTGATTTGATTCTCCTGCCTTGATGTTATTCCAAAACCTGGGTTTTACTAATGAGTACATTATCATCACTAATGAGGGGCGGTTAAACATTTTCCTCACACTATTTGTAACAAGTTTGATTTTTCTGATACCAATTTATTTCTGAAAGCTGCCCACCTTCTTAAGATGAAGTATTTCCCATGGGTAAAGGAGAATAACTAGTCATCCAGATTTGCTTTTGAAAGTATTTTCAACTGAGTTATGAAATACTGGTTTTATTTCATTTGGGGTAATAAAAGTAAATAATAACCATTGAAATTCAATACTAATGAAGCCTTTTAAGCATAATGGAACTGATCATATGTGATATGGTTTACATGAGAGGGGATCTGGGCTATCAGCTATCTTTTTTTGCAAAGATAAATACTGTGCTTTAAGAGCTCTGAGGAATGTGGGACATAACCATAACATTAGAATTATAATAGGGAAATTTCAGGAAAGAAAGAAAAATTGGATGAGGAGAATCTCAGGGGATAATGTAAGGAATAGTAATAACAAATGTTAATAGAAACCCTGACTCTCATTCAGTTGGTTGTTGCTATATTTGCAAAGTTTAAAGTTACATGATGAACCCTCACAAACGCCATTAACTCCATGAGAATTTCACCTGTGGTTTATTGAGGAAAATGAGAGAAGAGAGTGAAGAGGATTGGTGTGGGAGAGCTGTCACTTAAGATGCCCTTTTTTTTTCCCCTACACTCTTATCACTGAAGTCACTTCGCCAGTAACATGTCAAAGGCTAGTTCCCTCAGTTGTGAAAAGTTGTTTGCAGAGCTTTAGCATAGCCTTCCATGATCCAAGCCTTCCCTGATCTGTGCACTGCAAAACATTTCTATTTATATTTATATATGTATACACTTCTTGTTGATAGAAGATCTACTGCCATCCAGTATTTTCATTATGGTTGTCATATGTTTCTAAACTCCTATGCTTCATTGAAAATTAAATGAAACTGGAATAAATGGCTTTGTCAACTCCACAATCCTTAAATAAGTTTAATGCTCACTACCACCATTGGTATTCAATATCACTAGATATTTTACCTTGAATAATCGCTGATGGACATTGATTTTGTCTTTGCTCTTCACAGCACAGCAAAATTAATGTGAAAGTCAGAGTTAAATGAGTCTCAGTGGTGTCCTGCACTCTGCTGAGAGTACATTTCAGATACTGAAGAACTGGCAACCAGCTCAAACCTACAGTATCTTGTACTGCAGCATTAATGGATATGGATAGTCCTCACAGGGGGGATTCAGGTTACCTTTGTATCAACTTTAGAGGTTAGACTCCTGAAGCAGACAATGAGGTTAATGGACAGTCCTTTATGAACTTTATGGGGTTTAGACTATTTTAATTCAATTTAAAACTTTCATTCTTTTATCTTCCTTTCTGAAAATTACTCAGAGTCACTTGCAAAGTGTTAACAGTGGGAATTTAAATTAATACAAAGTTTAGGGTCAGAAAAATATTATGTGCTAACTAGTCTGGTTTTCTAATAGTAGCAAAGGGGTTGGCAAAGCAGCACTTGCTCTATTTTTAACTTCAGAATTCTAGCCTAGAATGTGTTTCCAGGCTTCATTTTGGTCACCATGCAGCACAGAATCCATGGTGGCTGTGAGGCCAAGGTTAGGCATGTAGATATTGGCAGCCAAATGCATTATGAAGAATAAACATGTACCTGAGGAAAGCATCTGGATAATAGCTTTGAAGTCCAAGTTGTGGTACACATAAGGGACAAAATTCTACTTTGCTTTTCTGCTACAGCAGTGGATGGATTGATGTTCTATCAGCTGCAGGAGGTTTCCTGAGAACAGATCAAGATACTGTAGGGGAACCAGAGAGCAACATCCTTGTAGCACTCTTTATTACCACTTTGTAAAGAATACATGTTGTCAGGTGCTAATTGATAGTTGGGGATCGGTACACAGGGGTGCATGTCTGCAAAGTAGCCATTCTGCCTCATTTCTACACAGATACTCATGGCAGTGGTAGAAGGAATAGGCAGGCTGCTTAGGAGTGAATCTCAGTATTGCAGGCAGAGCAGGTCCAAAATTAGAAACCAGCTCCCCAAAGATAGTAGGATTAAATGAAGACAGACAGAATGGTTTTAGATTTTCAGACTCCTCTCTACTTCGTCAGCATATCAAAATATGCAGCAATTTCAACCCAAACTGATGTTTAGGGTATAGAAAAATGTATAGAAGAATGCATGTTATAGCCAAGCTTTCTGAATTCACAGTTCACACAGCAAAACCTGCACTGGGAAGGGAAGTTACTTGGACCTAGGAAGAAAAAACATAGAAATAAAAAAGTGGGGAAAAAAGGTTACAGGGTTTAGTACTGCAGTTCTTGCAGTAGGCAGTCCCTGATGCTGCTCTTCCTGGCTTTGTGGTGCTCAGGGATTTCCTTCAGTACTATCAAAGGATCAGGCCTTATACAAAAGCGGTGGCGGAGGATGGAGCAAGGATTCTTGCAAGGACTTTTATCCAGCACAGGAGGCAGCCTTAGTTCTGAGAGGGAAACCTCTTTTGCAGGAAAAAATTCAATTCAGTGAAAGAATCTAGAGATGTTTCCAGGTTCAGACACATTTTTGTACCTTTGATTAAAAAGTTTATTGAAATCTTGGTCCTAAGAGATTAGTGCATTTCAGTGTGGGATCACCAAGACATGCCGCTGCAGAAAACATCCTGCCTGCAGGAAGCACAGTGAGCAGCAACAGAAATGCACGGGGATATGAACTCCACTTTCAAACTTCAGTTGTTGCTCTTAACAGCCTCCTACTTTAGCAGAAACTAATATGAGGTGACAGGATATTTCTGTCACTGATTTCTGCCTGCTGCCTGCACAGAGGAGGAGAACTCAGCATGGCACCATACCCAGATTCTGCTGAATCTCTCTCTTTTTTTTAACCTTTATTTTAGTTTTGAGACTTCTCTACCAGTAAATGATTGGAAAGTTAGTGATATGTGCAAGGAACATTTTTTCAATTAGTGATGCCCATTAGCTGAAAGAGTATGAAGGGCTGATATTTTTCCCCCTGAATTGGCAGCTACACATATGGAATTTGGGCTATAAATCATTACTTAATAATTCACTAGAAAATAAATATGACATAAAAGATAATTAGAGATTTGTACCACTTGCCTTCACCTTAATTATGAATGAAGGATATTTGGCATTGTCTGCAGGACTGTTAAATTTTGTTATATTGAGATGGGTCTGGAAAAGGAAGATACAGCAAAGCCGTTTTATGAAAGAATATAGCTTCTGGCAGAGTGGGTCTTGTACATCATTGCAGGAGAGATATCCAACAGTTATGATCTTAAAATCTAAATGCAATGTGCTGGAACAAGAATGGGGAACAGGTTTGTTTTGCTATTTCAGTAATGACCTGTTGCCTGGCTCACAGAAACACATATGCCAGCCAATTTCATTGGAACAAAATTAATATTATGTCTCTGTGCTGTAATAATAGTTAACCTTGGCAGAGCAGGAAGAGTTGGATATACTTCCCTCTTCTAGGATTTGCTGGAGATACCTGGATGTGGTGTATAGTAAGCACTGAAATTCCCAATGTATTGAATATGCTGTTGCAACATAAACAACCACATGCTGAAGCATAGTTTTCCTTGCCTAAGCTTTGCTAACTTTAAAACAGCTGACAGACTTTTAGTCCTGAACTGTTCCCTTTGCTACTATTCAGCAGCCAGCTAAAAATTCCCCTTGCAGAGTCAAGGCTGTATGGAAAGGCATTGCAGTTACCTATGTGCTACATGTTTTCTGTTGCTGATCACTTCCTCTCCCATCTTAGATGTACAGCAGACATGTTAACAAGCCCAACAAGCATGTTGTACCTCAACAGGCACTGATGATGGAATCACTTCACTGACGACTTACTGCCTGAATAAACTGGAGCAGCCTTCAAACTGTTTTCTCTTGCAAAACCCAAAGCAACCCTCCTGACTCCAAGGATCAGGGTCTACAAAGAAATACAGGTGTCGAAAAGCTGCCTGGGGTATAGCAAGATCTCCAGGTGTGGTGGTCCTGTTTATATAAACTAATGTAAACATGCCCTTTCAGTCCAGAATTTAACACTAAATGTTATCCAGAAGGAACAGAAAAAGTGTTTTAGATTCATCTGCAGTCATCTCTGTATTTCCTGTAAATACCAGCTGTGAGGTGCAGGGGGAAATGCTCTTTCTGCTGTAGGTCTGTGTTCAATAATGCTTTGCCTGCTTTCCTTTAGTTTGGGAGACCTAGCACTCAGGGGGCTGTTCCTTTAGCTCTGCATAATTATGGCCATGCTCTTGCAATCACACAGTTCCTGACAAACATAACTTCTAAAAAGTACCAATCTTTCCAATTAATGCCTGCTTCAGTAAAGGGAGAGAACTTTGAAGTGAGCTAGTGAATTAGGAGACCTTGGCAGATGGGAAGATCTGGAATGCTGTACTAGCTTTCACTCTTGCTGCATCAGAAATAGCCAACCGAACTCTGATTTATCTGCAGTTTTCCTAAGAACTTTGGATAAGACCCAAACAGACTGAATTAGAGTGTATCAGCCTGGAACAAAGACAAGCCAGGCTATCATCTGAAAAGATTAAGAAGAGCTTTTCTGCTGGCTAAAGATGAAGAATTTTCTTCTGATGATTTTGACACTACAAAGGCAGTGTGATGCCCAGCGTGAACCGGTACCAATTACTGCTTTACCTGCAACATCCAGAATGGACGAGTGGTGATACCATGCAGAGGGTCTTTAAAATACATTATTTCTGCAGGCTTTGATTTATTTTGGTTTTTTCCTGATATTTCTCATTTTACTTATTTATTACTCAGCCTCTATGTCTCGTCTTCATTGAGATGGCACAGTCAGAGCTGGATGTGAAAAAAAGCCAACACAAAACATGAGAGGTTGTCAGAGACATGTTGGCAGTTGCTTTCAGAGTATCCCTTGATGGTTCTACAGAGATGTCAAGTAAGAGTAGTGGCAGGATTGAGCCATGGCAGTTCTGCTTGTCAGGGCAGATAGTGTGCTTAGGAGTGATAGAAATGATAGACACACTGCTTCTGACACTGCTGGATATTTTAACAGTCAGTGAGCAAGGCCTGGGTCTTGCCATTAATTAAAGAAATAGCTTCCTCTATTTGTGAATACATCTCTAACCCAAAACACATGTACATATTTTATTCTCATGGGATAGTAAGTTAGAAGCTCTAATTTATTTTAAGAGGTGGAAATACTTCAAAAGAATGGAGAGACAACAGCCTGCTAAGGCAGACAGTAATCTTAGTGAGAAGTAACAAACTCTACAGGTCCACCTCAGTTTTCCTTGCAGCTGCAAACATAATATTAATGTATTTTTGAGTCTGTGAACTTACAAGTGTATATTAGAACAGTTGGGAAGTAGGAATAACAGAAACTCATCTCCTGACAGGCTCCCAATATGTATTGAGAGTAATAGGTCTGGATTTATGCAGGGTGCTTAAGCATTCATACTGATTATAAGCATGCCAATTTCAGCTGGCGATTA
Organism: Melanerpes formicivorus; assembly: GCF_026170545.1. Classification (NCBI taxonomy): domain Eukaryota; kingdom Metazoa; phylum Chordata; class Aves; order Piciformes; family Picidae; genus Melanerpes; species Melanerpes formicivorus. The sequence continues at coordinate 1,191,903 of NW_027142411.1, forward strand.
CCATTACACATTTGCTTAAGTATCTTGCAAAATTAAGGTTTCAAGAGAGTTCTGTTGAGTTAAAAAGCTCAATTGCGATCTGAGATTGTAAGGTTCATTCCCAAACCCAACTAGATTTGTAATAATTTTGAAGTTCTTTCCTCTCATTGCAAGTGAAGTGTCAAAGTGATAAAAATGTACCTTTCTGGAAGAGATGTAGGCATTTATAGGCTTTTTGAGGTATAGATTGAACATACGATCTTTTTTCTTCCCTTTGCTATCCCTGGCTCCCAAAAGATATTGATAGCCCGTACCAATTGCTAAGAATTTGCTCCTGGGTTTTCTCTGTCACTTGGTTTTCAGTGAGGCACAGAAAAATTTCAGGTCTTTGTCCTTTTTCCTTCGGAGATCAAATGAATATTATGCTTACAATGACTGTTTTAACATCTTTGTAGTTCTGATGTTTGGCACTGATCTTCGCAAAATAAAGGCTGAAAGACCCTAGGCATTTACATACCTGTAGTCAGCATATATTTACTCCCTTTCTCTGTGTGAGAGTGCATCTACATCTGTCAGTGAATAGGTCCAAAAGTTAGTGTAAAGGTGTATGTGGATTTGAGGGGTCAGACTGAAGAGCACACCAGCTAAACTAAACACTTAAGTTCTGCAGTCTTAACTCTTGTCTTTTGTGACTTTTTATAGTAATGACTTAAGGAAAAATCAGAACTGGAAGTCACCCATATGTAATTTCTTCTGCTTTAATTTGTCTTGTGGGAAAGATTTACCAGGAGGTTCTAAGAAGAGTCAGCAGCTTTCAGGAAGTCACATCTTGATTTCTGCGAAGCACAGCATTGCAACACAATTCACATGCATCTTGGCTGCATGTACACATGCTGCTCATGTATCCATTCTGGGACAGCTTTTGTCCTGTCTTCAGCTAGCAAAGACGAATCCAGACAGCATCAGCTTTTCCATCTAAGTCCTCACATCTATGATCCGTAGTGTTTCTGCCAGACATTAAAGCAGATCATTTAGCATGTGGATTTGTTACTCTGCCCTTGATCCAATCCTCTCTTTTATTTTGCGGGTGGTCCTTCGGTTTGCAGACAAGGCTTCTGAACAAAATACAGGGTGCAAAGTAAGGCAAAAGTAGACAGCAGAGCAGAGGCAAGACCTCGTGACAAAATTACACTGGAGGAAATGAGCTTTGTTAGGAGTTGACATGTCTGAAGTTTTATTGATTTGATTCTGTGATACCCCTCGTCACAGATTTACTATAATTGATAAATATTTAGCATACTTCTTCCAAAGCAGGCAATTTACCTTGCAAACCCAGCAGATGTTATTTTTTATGTACTCTATGCTCCTCACCACTTCACACAGGAGTAGAAACTCTCTGTGCATTTAGTTGGTTGCAAAGAGAGCTGTGACAGTTTAGAAGCCAGACATTATAGGGTCGATTCTACAGTTCCTCTTTGTCTTAGTGGATGAGCACTTAGTTTCTCTTTTAAGGGCCATACTCACATTCCAGGCATGTATGCTATTGATCAGGGATGTGCTTTGGCTACTGGGGTCAGAATCTACTTCAGATACCACGAGGAATGCTCCAGGAGCATTTCAGGGTGTAGGTTTTCTCTGGCAGAAGGTGGTGTGTTCACTAGTAGGGTAAGAGGCCCTCAGATGTGCCGCCTGTGCCTCACAGTAATGGACCAGATTTCAATTCCCTCACTGGTACTGATAAGCAATTATTTGTGTAAGTAATTCTGCTGTCTACAGGTCCTGATTGTACCAACATAACATCTCTAGGTCTGGCAACCATCACCTGTGAGCTGCCTCTGTGACTGAAAGGACAGATCCATGTCCTTTCTGCATTATCACCCTACCCCAGGCTTCTCAGTACCCCTAATTATCTTGTACAGAGATGAGGCTGGGCTTACATCATCAAATACTCTTTCCAGGGTGTCTGGTTCTCTAGGAACATAGTAGTAATCTCAGCTACAGGCACCCCAGCTTTACAGCTTCCCCTTTCTTGAATTTATCTTGTTTGTCTCCTCTCATGGTGGCCATATTTTGTCTGTACCTGTGCTGCCAGTTTGGTTCTCAACATATCAGTGTATCAAATAAGAGAGGTGGAAAAAGAATGCCTAAAATCAGCATGGTGTTCTGGCAGGAGCTAGGTGTGCTATTGTTCAGCATTCTCTGTAAATAATTTCTTCCTGATTTTCCTTTCTTCTATTTTGCTTTCCTACATTTTCACTTTACTTTTTTTTCCTCTCTGCTGCTTCTTTCATCCCTTTTTGCTTTTTGTCCTCTGATACTTCACATCATATGTTCCTCACCATCTCTGACATAAAGTAATACAGTGGGCCATTAGTCAGCATGGCAGACAGCCTTCAATTTCTCTTCAGTAAGCCAATTCCCTGTGCTCCTGACAGTGGCCTGCAGAAGCAGCTGCAGTGTATGTTCTTAACAGGCAGAGCATATGCTCATATATGTAATGAGCAGCCTTCCTTTTATGTTTCCTCTAGCATTGTGCAGTTCTTTTGCAACAAGTAGTTGAAGGAGGATGGGAGAATTCATTCTATATGATTTGAAGTGCTGGAAACACAAAAGAACTTGCTATGAGATTTACCACCAGGGCTTCCAAAAAGACTGGGACAGAAAATGATCTCTGGAATTATTTTTCCATCTCTGCTTTGAAAAACAAAACAAAAAAAGAAGCACATTACTGCTTAGTCCTAGCTTATGATCTCTTGCCAGTACCAGCTGATTTTCTGAAATGGAGGATAAGAGATGCTGACAGCTGTGCCCTGTACTGAAACTGCCAAACTGCAGCACAATCTTGTCAGGCTGCCATGTGGCTTTAGGCCAAACAAGATATTGATGACACGTATAATGAGATACTAAAAGAAATAGCATGTATCAGAGATTCTAAGGAGAACTGGCAGAGCATAGGGATGGCCTTATGTTCCTAAACACAGTATAGTGCAGCACTCCACTAGGGTAGGTTTTTATTAAAACTGAATTTCTGAACCCAAAAGGGGAAAAAGCATGGCATGTAGTACCCCAGGTGAAATGAAAAGAAGAATGAGTTACACCAGAGTGATCAGGGAATCATAGAATCATTTAGGTTGGAAAAGACTTTCAAGTACATCAAGCCCAACCATAAACCTAGCACTGCCAAGTCCACCACTGAACCATGTCCTTCGGCACCACATATTCAAGCTTTTAAATAACTCCAGGGATGGTGACTCTACCAGTTCCCTGGGCAGACTGTTCCAGTGATTGACACTCCTAATATCCAACCAAAACTTCCCTTGGCACAACCTGAGGCCATTCTCTCTCATCCTACCGCTTGTTACATGGAGAAGACACCATTTCCTTGCCTCACTACAACCTCCTTTCAGGTAGTCATAGAGAGCAATAAGGTCTGTTCTCATTCCCCTTCTCCTGACTAAACAAGTGCAGTTTCCTCAGCTGCTGTAATAGTACAGTTGTTTTAAGCACCCTGAGCAATGCTTTCAGGACAAGATGTAAGCAGGCGAAGACGTTTATTACGTTACACAGTAAAGTTTTCTAGTCTATCAGAAGGCACATGTGTCACATCTCAGTTGCTCATTTTCTACTGGCATATGTGTAATTAAGGCATACAACAGGTCAAAATAACAAAACAATATTTTAACACATCCAACCAAATTCTGCCCAGTTTGTCTCCTTCGGTTACAAGGTGTTTGCATTACCCTCAGAGTCGAAGATAAAACATAGCCCTCTCTAATTTGAGCAAAGGCAAATCATCCCTATAGCCTTCCAAAGCTATCCAAAATCAACCTCTTCCCACAAGCTCCTCATCAGACCTGTTCTCCAGACCCTTCACCAGCTTCATTGCCCTTCTCTGGATGTGCTCTAGCACCTCAGTATCCTTGTAGTGAAGGGCCCAAAACTAAACACCGTATTCAAGGTGCAGCCTCACCACTGCTGAGTACATGCTGCAGTGACACCTGACTGGTAGGGAGAACTGACAGTGGAAAAGAAGAGCTGTGGAGAGAAGCAAAGGAAAGGTACAGAGCAATTAAAAAACCAGCAGGATAGACTCAGACCTGGGGATTACAGGAAAGAAATTGCTGTACTGCAATAGATTCAGCCATCTAACTTAACCAGTGCTGGGGGTGGGAAGGAACAGAGTGAATTGAGCCAATTAGGAAAAATTAAAGCCTTGCAAATGCTAACGTGTCCTGAAAGATAAAGAATGCATTGAACTCCTGAGAAAGTGCTTGGGAAGTACAAACACAGTGGAATTGTGGTGTTGTTCTTTAAAGCAAAGCTCCATATTCTGTGTTTACAGTCACTCTATATGGGGTCAACAGCATTTGCAATTAGCCTACTTTGGAATCCCGTCCTGAGGCTGAAAGTAAACAAGGGTCTTTTTAGCTGTTGCTGCCCTTCCCTTCCAAATAGTCAGAGCCTCTCTGTCTCACCCTGAAATGCCTTTTGATGGCACATATCAGTACATCAGGATTCTGAGACAACATACTTAATTTAATACCCTTGCTCTTTGGGCCTTTACTGTTAGGACATTCCAGCAATATGCTTCCCTGGAGTGTTTTAATTCCTTACTGTCTCCTTAAAGTCTGAATTTCTGCATGGTTCCAGAAATTTATCTCTGAAACTTTAGCATCTCCTGAGAGATCTACGAGAATTGTACATGTACTACCAGTGTTGTAACCCCCATGGTATAAGAGACAGAATTGGCTGTACTACAGCTCCTTCTAGCAGGGAAAAAAAAAAGCCACAAAACCCCCAGGATATATCATCTTTGGCAGTGGCCCAGAAGCCTTGGCAATGCTACTCGATCCAATGTGAAATGCTCATGAAGGGAGCACTCATCCGTTATTGATAGGTTTGCCTGATCTGGAAAGAGGCATGTAAATGCCATGGCTTGCTTTCTGCTTTCTGTAGTCCATCAGAACATATTTCTTTTAGCTACTTCACACATATGCCAGGAAATCCCCAAATAATCCAGTCTAATTTCTCCTGTAGTACTTGTTTTAATGATTCCCTGCTTCAAAAACATCTGTGATGCAACTGATAGGAGGAAACAAGTCTAGAAATCACAGATTTTCTGTTCTGTACAGAGCCCAGCCATGGGCAGATCTGGAATTTTACACCCAAAGAGTAATCCACAGATGCTGTGAGCACTTTTCTTTACAATTTTGCTTTGCTGGCCATGGCTTCATTCAGATGATAGCTTTTATTTACGGATAAACATGCCCATCACAAGTTCCTAGGCTTGTCCCTACTCCTCTGACTTCGGCTGGGTTTCTTTGGCAATCTTTGACTCAGCTGCTGGAACGGTGCTGTGTCCATAATGCATGTAAGCAAATGCTTCCTTTTCTGTGTCATTTTCTCTTCATTCCAAACAGGTTTCAAATTATTTTGTCACCTTGTTTCTTGAAAAATTATGAAAACATGATGTCATCCACAATAAATGGAGCAGTATGCATCAACAGGTGTATTACCTCTACATTTACACTCTGCTACAGCCTTTTCTGTACAAATGAAAGCAAGGACCCTGAGGTAGACCCTGGTGCACCTGAGCAATGAAATCTGAGGCAGATCTTCCTTTTGGACTTGGCTGTGCTTCGAGTGGTTGCTCTTGATGTGGCAATTCAGAGCTGATACAGGCATGCCATTTAACAATAACAGAGAACTACTAGAGGGCTCATAGCTTCTGTTGTGCATGAAAAAAAGGTAACTGAACAGGGTCAGTTTGTCCAGTTTGTTGGAACAGTGATCTCCATCCCTGCTTTGTAACCTATTCTTTGTTTTAGGTTCCCTATGTACCTTGGTTCAAGATAGTTGTGAATTTTGCTCCGCACAGACACAAACACCCACACACTTTTTAATCTGGAAGTGAGCAGAAATCATTTACATATCTTATGAATTATACATATTACCTCTTTTATTCCTTTTGTACCTTATGCATTTGAAATTCTCTACATATAAGAGAGGTTATGGAAGGTACAGAAAGCTGTTTGTGCTGCCTCACACGGTACAATGGTTCACAATCAGCTCATGTTTTTTACAAAAAACCCTTGTGTCCTGCCAATGGATTCTTTGATAGGGATCTCTGTGTGCAGTTAGAAGTGGTGCTTTTACTGCAGCTTAGTGTGGTTAGGCAGTTACTGCATCCAGCTGCACACTACTGCTCTCTCTGTTCTTCCAGAGGTTGTGTTCCCTTTGGCACTCGTGGCATAAGTGCATGTGTGGTTACTCACATGCCCAGTTTCGTTAAAATTATCTAGGCTAATTAACCATGCCTGACAGCAGGGGGTTTAACCTGATTTGTTTCTGCACAAGTGGGTTAGGGAAAGTATTTGTGTATTTTAAATCATGTGATATGAAGGGTGTAGTTTTCTAAGAGAGAGAATGGAGAATATAGATGGCAGGTGAAGATGATTAGCAGCAGGAGATGATGAGTAGGGTAAGCTCTGTCTGAAACAGGCACATCTGGGTGTTGCCTGCATGGCCACAGCAGTTCAGTTTTCTGTGACAGAATTCTGTTGTGTGATTTTAATACTTCTTTTGTATAAAGCCACAAAAAAAGAAACCTTTAAGGAGCTTCCTGATAAGCCTAATATAGACTCTGAGCAAAAAAACCTACACTTACAGAAAACTGCACTGGAAGAGCTCTCTGGAGATTTTCTGTCCCAGCCTCTTGCCTGGTGTGGTGCTACTGCTAATACAGGTCAGGACAGCTGCAGGTTTTTCCTGTCCAAGCCAGAAAGCCTCCACAGGTGATAATTCTTTATCTTCAAATACCTTTTTCCCATGCTGCAATACTCTAAAAGTGAAGAATTTTTTCCTCATCTCCAGCTGGAGCCTCCCAGGCTGCGATTTTTGGCTGTTGCCCTTTGTTTTACCACTGAGGTTTGACTCCCTTGTCTTTGTAATTTCCTTTGAAATAGTTGTAGGGTGCCATCAGATTGCTCTTCAGCCTCCTCTTCACCAGACTAAACGAGCCCAGCAGCCTGAGTCTCTCCTTATATAGGTCACATGTCAGAGGTAATTTTGGTAATTCTTAGTGTGTTTCTCCCCAGTTTCTCAACATCCTTCTTGAACTGAGCAGCCCTCCAAAATTCATCCTTCCACAGCTGGACACAGTGTTCCAGGTGTGATCTTACTGGTGCCAAGTGGAAGGGAATAATAACTTCCCTGTCCTGCTGGCCATGCTTCTGCTTATACAGCTTATACGGCCCTGTATGCAGTTTGTCATCTCCACAATGAGAGCCCACTGCTGGTTTGCATGCAGTCAGGCACTGTGACCTTGGTCCTTTTAGCAGGGCTATTTCTCAGCCTTTAATGAAGCAGGTACAAAATCAGATGATTCCCCAGGTGCAGAATTTTGCATTTCTTGAACTACTTAAGGTTTCTCTTGGCTTTGTCCTCAGTTTTCTTAAGGTCACTCTAAATTGGTAGTCTGATGTTTCACATGCCATTCAACTCCTTCAATTTAGTATCATCTGCAACTGATTATTATTTTTTGAGCCCAGCAGTCCAGCCAGTTTTCAATCAGTCTAAAGTTGATTAGCCCAGTTTGTATAAAAATGCATGAAAATACAAAAAATAGGAAAGAAATTGGTTGGTATTACAGGATGTGGCTGCACTCTCCAGTGTTCTGTTTCCAGCAAATTCCACCTTTTTAAGTCTACCTTCTTCCATCTAAACTGGTGTTTAATAATTAGTGTTGGTAATGTTACTTCTGCTTAAACAATACAGGTGAATGAATTTAATTTCCCTTCTTTCCAGCTGGCCCTAAACTTACAAATTCTGACTGTGTTTTACTGTTTGGGATTTCTCCTTCCCATAAAAATCTGCCATTACTCAGTAAAAGTGGCTTTTTACTTTGTCACAATGATCTGGCTGAGAATGAGGAACTTCCCAGAGAAAAAGTTATCCTTGGGGGAATAACCTTTGTCTGGATGGACAGATTCTATATTAAAGACAGTAAAGGGAAAGTTTCAGGTGGACTCGATTTCAAGAGCATTTCATCAACTTCTATAATGTTGGGATCCAGTTCTGGGAGTGGCAGCACCCCAATCTGTTTTTCTGAGATTCAGTA